>NW_026775573.1:15918500-17330000 GCF_030987335.1 Cornus florida | reverse complement strand
TTCTCAATGAAGTTGTAATTAATGAAATTCGTTTTTGTCTTTGAGTGTTTTCTTTTTTTTTGTATGACTCAACCAACTGCCATTGATGATGTTATTGATGATACTGTAGTTGATTTGATACAGGTGACATCCAGTAGCATTTTGGGGTTGTATGTAGTAAGAACAATAGCAAAGTCCTAGGTTTGAATTTGAAATTTTATCCATCTGAGAGAGTAATAGTATATAACAAAATATGGTTCTGTCTTGCATGAATAACCATATATTTTGAGAATTTTTGTTGTTAACTTAAAATTATCTACATACGTTTTTTGGTCACGTATATAAATTCCATGCCCAATGATGGAAAAACTCAAAATAATATATATATATATATATATATATATATATATATTAACCAAAAATATCAATTTCAGATTTCCGTAAGTTCGTGCGCACATACCTTCACAAATTTTACTGTTCAGTTTTAGGTTTTAGCAAACCAAAGCTCTATATTAGTAAACTATTTAATTACATCATTCTAATTAATCCAAATGACAATTTCATGTGACACATATTTATTGACAAGATTCTAAAATTTAGCAATATAATAATGGCAGCTGTGGTTCAATTTCTGCTTGTGTAGTTATGTATAGAATAAACCACACATTACTTAGACATAGGCATAAAGTATGTGTCAAACAATTTTGGTTGAACATTATGTTACATTGATATATTATTTCACTCCGAAAAATAAAATAAATACATAGCACTGTCATTCTATTTGAAAATTAAAAACGTCCCACATGTGGTTGCATAACCATACACAACACAAAGACGTCTTAAATTTCCTACTTTACAAATTTACCGGCCAATTAATTGTTAAATTGGGGTTAGAAGAAATAAAAAAAAAAACTGGAGGGCTTGCTTAAATGAGCACTCCCTCTCTCCCTCTCTCTCTCACACACACACACACACACACACTCACACACACAAATAGAAGCACAAAAATTAACAGCCAAATATATGGAGATCATCTCTCTTGAGGTAAATGTTACATTTGAAAGCATGTTTCTTTCTCCGTCATTTAGTGTCGTTGCTTAACGTAAAATGAATAGAAAGAATATCTACATTATTATACAACTATTTTTGTATGTGTAAAATTATAGAACTTCACAAACTTCCATACTCTGCCTAGGCGAATCAAATCAAAATCAAGAGGGTAATTTGCACTCATATCTCTGAGGTTTGGGTCAACATTACTCAACGGCCGGTGTCATTCGATGACCGTCACGCCACGAGATTAGATCGTAGTCGTTGAAGGATTGAATGCTCGGAGATTGGCGATGACGAACTCTCTGGTTCGAATCGGGCTAGTCCGGAGGCTTGTTTAGTGCGGTGGTGGTTGTGGTGCTGCGAGTCTAGATGCGTGTTTGGTATGGCGGTGGTTGTGGTGATATGTGTGTGTGCCGCAGTTGCGGTGTGTGTGTGTGTGTGGCGGTGATTGTGGTGATGTGTGTGTGTGTGCGGCGGTGGCGGCGTTTGGGGTGTTGTGCTACATGTCTATGTGTGGATGTGGCGGTGGTTGTGGTGTTAGTAGTGGTGCGGTGAGTCCGGAGGCGATTGTGGTGCTCTGTGTGTTTGTGGAGGTAGTTGTGGTGTGGCGAGTACGGCGGTAGTTGTGGTGTTGTGTGTGTGTGGCGGTGGTGGTTGTGGTGTTGTGTGTGTGTGGCGATGGTAGTGTGTATGTGTGTGTCGGTGGCAGTGTGTATGTGTGTGTGGCGATGGCGGCGTTTGGGGTGCGGTGCTGTGTATGTGTGAGGTAACAACAGTGTATGTATGTGGGGGCCGCAGCAGCAGTGTACAAAATAATGATGAGTTATTTTTAACAATTTACAGGCATGAGGGTAAATATGACTTTTGAAACCTTAAGGGTGTCAATGTAAACTAGTGCGTTGATCGGCCGCCGAGTGGTGTTGACCCAAACCTCAAAGGTGTGAGTGCAAATTTCCTATATCAAAATAACCAAAGAGTTATGATTCAATGATATCTCCTCTGTCTCCCAAAATGAAAAGTAAGAATTCGAATCCCGGACAATTCTGTGTATGAGCTCTCTTTGCTTTCCTTCCTTGCGCAACATCTTAATAGCTGCCACAGTCCCATCTCGATGTCTAAGGACGACTCTATCACTCCATTTCCTATCACACTTGCTTCGCTGAATTTATCCGTCCTCTAGTGGTTGCTCATCAATTAGAATATGGCTATTTTCTTTTTAATACCTTTGAAAATGAATTTACTTCATTTCATGTATGTGACAAGTATAGGATTTTCTGAAACCATCATTGTTCTAATGGCTTTACTTTTTGGCAATGGTTCAATTATTAAGTATATGAGCATCCAAATTAATGTCGTTATTAACCAAGTAATTGTCCAAACACTGCTACATAGACTATCTCAGTTTAGAATTTTCTTTGTAATCCAATTAAGCATATATACATTTTAAACTTTGGAAGAAACAATAATAAAATCACAACCATCACAAGTAGCAAAACATTTATTAACCACCTTCTAATTTTTTAGTATTTGGAGTACACGATATTTCACGCTTGCCTACAATTCCTAGTATATTTTGCTGCTCTTTAATTTTGTACACTCTGATACTAATGTTTTAGGACCTCCATAGGATGAACAATGAGTTGTCATAGGATGAACCAGCTGGTCCATAGATTTGTTCAGATTTTGAACAGCTCAAACTGCAGTTTCCAAGCATTGCCTAAGACCTTGGACTTACTCTTTGATTAAACCTCAATGAATTGGAAAGAGATTTAGGAGAGAGGTTCTTCACCAGAGGGACCAAGGACTGCGCAATATCTGTAATTAGAGGACGGTAATCTGCTTCTGGTTGCACACACATGGCTGCAATAGCAGCTATCTGTAAAACCGATGCAAAGAAGAGAAAAATGTCGTTACTTTGAATCACAGTTTTCAATGACATCAACGACAATGATGATAGCCAGCCAAACTGACCTGGATTAGATCCTTTTTTGAATACTGTCCCTGTAGTGCAGGGTCAACCATTTCCAATAACTTTTCTCTGTTGGTTAACCTTGGAAGAGCCTGAAAATTATAGAACAAACACGAGTTCAGCATCTCCTGAAATTTGTCTCATTGCCGAGGAAATATGATGCTGTTTAGATAGTCATTAAGCAACAAGTCTTAATCACTGATTCGCTATAATATGATACTCAATGGTTTAGGCTCAATTGGACACTAATTTTGTAGTAGAAAAATATTGGCGTTTTTAGTGGACACTAAACAATTATTGTGATGTGTTGGATCTATTACATTATTAAATTTCTAGTATGCTTGGAGAAAAAGTGATGGATGTCTTTTACTGACCCAAGAGACGAGTACATGTTCTCCAGGAGGTCGCTTGGTATCAACTGGTACACGGCCTGTTAGCAGTTCTAGAAGAACAACACCATAGCTGTACACATCTGATTTTGTAGTAAGCTTACCGGTTGAAACATACCTACATTGCGAGAACATTTCAAAAATTAAATTAGTCAGGTTATGCAGTTGTTTTTTACTTCATGATTAGCTAATAAAATCATTTATTTAATTTCGTTAGGAAAATTATTCATCCACAGAGAGAGATTTAATATGGAAGCATGGTCACTTCTGAAAAAGCTAGAGAAAATGACAGCCTGACTTATGGGGGACCTTAGCCCTGCTTAGATATGTGCGTGATTGTGTTAAGTTACATAATTGTGGGGTACGGAAATGAAAAGGAGATATGCATGACAGATGAAGAAGCAGTACTCACTCGGGTGCTAAATATCCGGTGGTCCATGATGCGCGCACCAAAGCCTGACCATGGATCTTGTCCGATCCTGTTCTGGCCAATCGGAAATCTGACAACTTGGCTCTGAAATTTTGATCTAAGAGAATGTTACTGCATTTGAAATCACCGTGGAAGACGTGTGGATCTGCGTGGTCATGGAGAGACTCGAGAGCTCTGGCACAATCAAGAGCAATGCTCAATCGGGTTCCCCAATTGAGCAGCAGCCGGGGTTGGTTGTTGGAAGGGTGGAGGAGGTGTTGGAGAGTTCCATTGGGCATGAATTCAAGTACTAGGAGCCTGTGGTGCTGGTCTGCGCAGTAGCCAAGAAGCTCCACTATGTTGGGAGAGTGTAAATTGCTCAGTAAGTCCACCTGCCTCCCAAAAAAAGGCTTTGTCACACACCCATGTGCAAGATTGAATAGGATTCATTAATGCATTTAGATAAGAATGCAGAGAAGACAGAAAAAAATGTGTGTGTGTGTGAGAGAGAGAGACAGATTGCTTGAAGTCAAAATTCCAGAAAGTTTTTAAGTGGTTACTTGAAGAGGGGTTAAAATGTGCCAAAAAAGGAAGGGACTATTCGTAAAAATGGAATCCTCTCCAGTGCTTTGCGCAACGGTGGAGATCACCTCACCAGTGGGCCCCCTAGGAGCGTGTGTGTGTGTGTGCGCGTGTGAGAGAGAGAGAGAGAGAGAGCTTAAGTCAATACTATTGGGAGATATCTTTTAATAGTAATTTAAAGTGGGGTTAGAAGATTTCCAAAAGAAGCTACACTAAGTTCCTTGTTAAATGTGATTGGAAGAAAAGAAAATGTAGAGGACTTAAAACTAGAGAGAGAAATTGCTTAAGTAAAGATTCCAGGCATAATTAAAATGTTAAAAGATCTCAAAAGTGGGGCTTGTTTGTGAATGTGTCAACACCAGTTAACTGTTAAATGAGGTTAGAAAAAGTAAAAACTAGAGGACTTGCAGTAATGATCTCTCTCTCCCACACACACACACACACACATAGAAGCACAAAATTTACAGCCAAATGGAGATCAATTCTCTTGATATAAATATTACATGAGAAAGCCTGTTTCTTTTTCTGTCATCTAGCGTGGCTGCTTAACTAAGTACTTGGTAAAATGAATAGAGAGAATCTCTACATTATTATACAACTATTTTTGTATGTGTAAAATCAAATGAACATCACAAACTTCCATACACCGTCTAGGAGAATCAAATTGAAATCAAAATAACCACAAAGATACAATTTAAGGAGACAACAAAAGAAACAAAAACTAATAAGCAAACTCGCTAACCTCTACCACCATGGGCTGTAGCCGAGTGGTATCACCTTTACTTCCCAAAGTGAAAGATGAGGGTTCAAAGTCCGGTAGGAACAAATCAGTGTATGAGTTTCTTGCCAAAAGAAAAAAGATCACTAACCTCTGTCCTAAATGCACGCTCTCTTTGCTTTCCGTCCCTGCGCAACATCTTAATAGCTGCCACAGTCCCATCTCTAAGGACTCCTCTATAAACCACTCGACATCCTCCATTTCCAATCACACTTGCTTCACTAAACTTATCTGTGGCCAATTCAAGCTCTCTGATAGTGAATACTTGAACTCCTCTGTATTTAGCTGAAGGAAAACGACTCGAATTCCCTCCATATAGACACCCACCCTTCACATCTGCCACATTTTTCGATACCCGTATCAGATTTTTTGCAAATAATCGAGTTAAACACACACACATATATATGTCACCCCAATTATTGAATGTGCAAGAGTAATTACCTGGGCTAGCAGTAACGTTTATGGTGCTATGAGCAATGAACGTGCAGTTTCTGTTGTTGATGATGATGTTGGTTTTGGGACTGCTGTTGTTTTTCGCGGATTTTTGACGTCGCAGCGTTAGAATGATTAAAAAAACTGAGAGGAGTAAGATGGTTATGGTGGTGGGTAAGATGATTGTGAGAATGGAAGAGGAAGGGAGAATATGAGGATGATGGTGGTGGTTGTGTGTATGGTTTTCTGCAGCAAGACCAGGTGGCCTTGCAGGAGCAGCAGTGGTGTTAGTTTCCATGAGCACAAAGAGCAATGAACTGAGGACTCTGTGTGTGTGTGTGTGTGAGAGAGAGAGAGAGAGGGTTTAAGATCCAATTTGGATTATGGAGGTTGTGTTTTTCTATCTTGGAGGTTATATTGCTTGTCAGGTCACATGATGGGAGGCTCTATTTTTCTTCCTAGGAGGATATATTGCCTGTATATTTGGCCAAATGACTCTCTCTCTCTCTCTCTCTCTCTCTCTCTCTCTCTCTCTCGTGAATTATAAAAAGGTCATCTGTACTTATTTGTCTCTTCTGTTGTATCATATATGGTGTAGTCTCTGTCTTGCTATCATGAGAAATTGGAAGCATTTGCACCAAATCATCTGTAAACATATAATTAGCAAAAAATTAATTTGCAGGCCCAAAAATTTTGTCATTTTAAGCAGAGATGTTTGTTAATTTAGTTAAAAATTGTCTTGGAAATTGTGCATCTGAAATTGAATTCAGTCTTCATCTAAAATTAGGAATTTAATGGGTGGGTGGAGTCTACCCTTCTCCTTCCCCAATTCTGTAGTCCATAGTTGCTTTTGGATCATAAAAGAAAAAACGGAAACCATGTGACTTCAGAAGTCAAAACTGACTTAATAAAATGATTGAAAATATATATATATATTATAACATCAAGTATGACTGATTTGTATTGGCTTATATCATTCCTGGAAAAATAAAGATGAAAAATGAAGCACTGGGTAGTTGGAGCGAAATAATTAATGAAATGGTACTGCGACCAAATACTCTACTTTAATGGTATTTTCTTACCTTCAAAAATAAAAGGTTGAGAATTCAATCCTTATAGAGGACAAAGTGAGTGCGTGAATTTAAAAAAAAATGATATGACAAGAGCCTGAGTTCACCTGAACTGCTCTTTAGTCATACTCATAATTAGATATGACAAGAGCCTGAGTTCACCTGAACTGCTCTTTAGTCATACTCATAATTAGTTGTTGAAATAAATAAACAAGCTTTCACATGGAAAAGGGTAAGATTGCTATATGGGAATGCACATGCTAAAGTATGAAGTTTCAATGTTTCATAACTAATGGCTATTAAAGTCAATGGCTACCACCTGATTTTCAGGGGAAGTAGCCTAAATATTGACCTTGCTAACATAAAAGACAAAAACTTGGTAGTGTTTTTTTATTCAACTCCTGAGTCTCATCCTTCAGTTTCTTGCTCTATGATTGAGCTATTACAACTACATATTTCAGTTAATGAACAACATTGTGGGTATACGAACTAGGCTTTAAATATATATATGCATTTAAAAAAAAAAAATTTATCAAGAATTCTAAATTAATCAATGATTTTTTTTTTTTTTTGGTTCTAAAAAAGAGAGCTATCATCAGAAAATAAAATCAAAATTGTGTCTTGGTGCCTCCTGAAGTGGATAAGATTTATAAAGAGAAAGTCCAGTAGCAAAACTCTCACCTCACATCTTGAAGGTTGGTAGTTGAATCTGGAGTCATCCCAGCAAAATTTTCGGCAAGTGTAATTCACTTCTTTATTTTTCCCGGCAAACAATTTTCAAATTACTTTTAGAGAAGCTTGAACCTTTCACATTTAGCTTGGAATGAAAAAAAAAAAATTTACTACTAAGCCACAGGTTTGGTTTTATTCATTCATTTACCATATTGATTTGTATGGTATTGTGCTAAATATATAAAAAGGATCAATTGAAAATACTATAAAAGAATAAAAAATAAAAGATTACATTTAACTTTTCAAATAATATATTTTGGAACATCCAAAAATGAAAAGAGCGATGTAATGGGAGGGGATTAAAGTGGCAAACAGACCCTTAAAAATCATGCCTTCCTGTGAGGTGTATGAAGAGCTTCCCCATGTACACTTCCGATTAATTCAATGGAATGTATTTGTTTCTACAATGTCATCACTCATCTGGGAAGCCTAGAAACTTGTTTATAAGTTTAGCAACTGGTGTGGCATCACCCGGAGGGTATGGAATGAGCGACTCCAAATCCATACCTGCAATGGTCTGGAAGAGCGTTTGAGGGTGTGCACAAAACAAATGCTTCCTCTCAGCTAATTCTTCTGCTAACTCACTTTGATGATTGTCCATCAAATCCTCATTCACCACCACAATTAAAGGTTTACCCAGCCGCAATGTCTCGAATATGCTCCCTGAACCTGCATCACATTCAAATACAATTATGCAGACACTCTCCTTTCTTTTCTCATTTCTTTGACACCACCAGGATCAACATAAATCAGTCTTAAATGTACTTGCATATATACAAATATATGCAGACTCGATTCATGATACAAGTAGAAATTATCATTGTTTTTCGGTGGTGTTCCTATAATACTATCCACACTCTAAGTCAGCAACTTATCGTACCACCCAACTCCAATGAATTGAAATGGTTTAAAAGTTCAACAGTTCATTCTGCTCAACTGATATCTGATGGTAGGAGTTTGGTACAATATGCTCACAGGACTAGAAAGCATTACACTACAGAAAACTAGTTTAAGTAGAGAAATTTTACAGCATAGTTGAGCTACTAAATTGAATGTATGTGGACAAACTTCCCAAAGAAAAACTAAAATGAATGGAAATATCATATGTATCCTAGTGAAAGCAGTGTAAGAATGAGATGGGATTAGCATTTTATGGCTAGCAAAATTCAATTCTCTTTTGGTTACAGTATAAAACAACCAAAAATAGGATATAAACACTTGCATCAATCATCTCCAAGTAAATCTCAAAACATGTTACAAAATTGAACGTATGTGGACAAACTTCCCAAAGAAAAACTAAAATGGAGAGAAATATCATATGTACCCTACAGTGATAGCGGTGTAAGAATGAGATGGGATTAGCATTTTATGGCTAGCGAAATTCAATTCTCTTTTGGTTAAAGTATGAAACAACCATAAGTAGGATATCAACACTTGCATCAATCATCTCCAAGTAAATCTCCAAGCATGTTACACAAAAAGAACAACTAACTTTGTGCAGTAAACAATTAATTCAAGACCAATATGGTATATCAAGAAAAAACTAAACAGAGTCAAACCTTACTCAGTGCATGTTCTGTCATATTCATGCTAAATATTAGTAACCGTCTCAATGACTAAAACACCATAAACAATAGCACACCATATTGAATAGTGCATGACATTATGGCATTCAATTAACAGTCAAATGATAGCAGAATAACAGTTAAATATGTTGGGTGGCAGCCAGAAGCAACCAAATAGACAAAATTTTCACTGGTTTTATAGAATTTCAATGATCATTTGTCAAAAAACAAATACTGGAAATTCAGATACATTATAGAATAAATAGGTGAAGAACTAACGGTGAAGAACAATTACTGTAAACATGTATCAGTGTGTGAGTACTAAGAAGTTTGTGCAAAAACGAGGGTCGATGCACTGAATGATTGGCTTGTGCTGTAGCAGGACTTTAATCTTCCTTGATCGATCAACAAAGAGAGATTCATAAAATTCCAGTGGTAAAGATTCACTAGAATGGGTTGCTGATTACAGCAGACTGGCAGTTGAAGAGACCGCATAAGTAGAAAACGAAAGGAATATGAGTTGTATCATAGCTTGGATAAGTCACGCTGTGTACTGATATAAAACTTAATTGAGCAGAAGAAAACAGGTAGCAGGTAGGGATATACTATTGCAAATGTATCTAGCAATTATGGTATAATCTATCAATTTCAATTTTCTACAAAATTACGTCCATGCACTGAAGTATCTTAGAGTGAACTTTCTAGTCAAAAAAAAAAAAACCTAAGAAGAAGACATAGGAATTATTATGAAAATCAGCAAGCACAGAGAAATTTTCTAAAAAATCGAGACATTGAGCGACTTACAACCGCTTAAAGTGCAATTAAATAAATTTTTTTACAGTCTACGAAAGGTAGCATTTTTTCAGATGATTGGTATTAAATCTTAAAAATGACTAGCCTTTCCCCAAATTGAGTCCAATTTATTGACTATCTTAATTGACAAGTGTCAACAAAGTGCGGCAGTAGTGGAATAACAGAATTTATTGGTTCAATCCAGCCAATCCTAAGGGTAGCCCCCAACCCCATCACCACCACCACCAACAATAAAAAAATTATATTATATTAAAATAAAAATAAAAATAAATTAATATAAATAGAAACTACATGACCTTACCTGCATGACTGATAACAAGAGATGCTGATCTCAAATGGTCGGCGATGCTTGATGAAAAAGAAAAGTAGTCTGTAACCAAAGACCCATCTTCTCCGTCGGACTGCATAAAGATATTTGTGGGGAAAAAAAATGGATTAAGCATGAGAAAGAACTTAAAGGAAATATAGGAGAAGAAAAGAGCATCCTTATTTAATTTGGAAAATCTCCGATAAAATGAAGTCCAATCTCTTCGATAAAATATGTTCTAATTTAAATGATTAAACAAAATTTCAGAAAAGTTCCAAGTGTTTATTCAGACATCCATAATGAAACATTAAAATGGTTATACTTTTAGGAAATAAACAATAAATGCCACGGCCTAATGCAAACGCACACACACAGATAGATGATATAATAAGAATGTATACAGTGTAATAATTAATATCAGAACTATTGAAGGAGCAACAAGAAAACTTTTAATTAACATTGGTTACAACAAGAGTTGACAATAAGCCCCTATATAGTTGTGGAGTATTGAAAAAGTGAAAATGAATACTGACATGACATTGTGAGGCAAGTGTATGATTGAACAAGTACTTTAAGTTATGCAAAAATGTTGTGAATGATAGTATAGAACTTCATGTCCTTAAGCCAGAAAAAAATGGCCAAAACATTAAATTGATACATTAATTAATTACGCTAGAAAAAACTGCCAAATATTGGACAACTTCTGATGCTTTGGTATCTTCACCTGCCACATTAATGCATCCACAAGCTTGAAATTCCACATCAATGTGAAACAAAATCATTATTCCATACAAGTTTTAACTTTGTATGACCAGTTTGCACACGACCAAAGGTTTTAAGAATTCAAAACACCAGCCAAAGTATTGAGAAGTTTCACAATGTTTCATGGTTTTACAACATTCCATTTTTAATGTGAATAAGTGCTTATATTATCTCGAGACAATCGGTAATTTTAGAGTTGAATACAAGTCCATTTATTTGTATATTGAAGAATTAGCTCTTGTAGAATTTTCTCTCTGAATTTCTATGCTTCCAAACATTAGTAAAGCAGACACCTCATAGAAACTTGTATCAAAATTCACAATTTGCCAAATTCAAAAACAAAGCAGACACTTACAAAACTTAATCATATTTAACACAGTATACACACACATACATATATGAAAGGGAAAAGGTATAAATTGAACATCAAAGTACCTTTGTAGGAAGATATGATCCACGGCCCATTTGAATGAGAAGGTGGGTATACCCTTTTGAAGACAGTGTTTCTTTGACTTTCTCAGTATCCACTGCTTTAACCAAAGCATCAAAACAAGTAGTACCCACTGTCACGAAGACTATTCTCTTCGGCTTTACCTTATCGTCGTCAATATCGCCCATTTGTTTGTTCAACAAAAATCTACTACAATCAGATCAAAAAGCACCAAATTTCAGAGCTAGGGTTTATATAGAAAATTGGGTTTACAAAGTTGAATCTCAAGAATTGGATTACCTTCGTCTATTGCAAAGATTTGCCTCTTTCACCTTCGGAAAACCATTTCCGTCGATTGTTTCCTTTTCCGCGTCCAAGGGAAAAGGAGCTTTATAATTTTTTATTTTTTGGGAGGTAAATTGTATTAATGAAGTAATAATTATAAAAGCAAAGGCACAAAAACAAAGGGCCACACTGAAACTACACATAGCCCAGCCCATTCGACAATCCAATAACATGTTGGTTTGGGTTAGAGAGAGAGAGAGGCTGAGCAGTAAAGCTAGGGCTACTGAGTTTCACACGCGAATAGAAGAGGACGACTTCGGGTCGGTTGAATTTTAGACGCGCTGTGGGTGGCGCGTGACGAGCGTGTGTGCTGTGGTGAGGGTGGTTCACAAGACCCATCTCAAGACTTGTGGTACGGTACCAGACGACATCTGTGCCCTTGTTCTTTCCGGGTTGAGTTATTAATTCCCTTTTTATTGTATAATTAATTTCATGAATTTCTCTCTTACATAGCTAGCTCTCTCTCTATTGGCCGGACTGTTGGTGAATTTGGTCTCTATTCTATGTTCATTTTATTACTTCACTTAATTGGTTAATTCTCATGGTTCAATGAAACCCTAAAACTCCCAAAAAAACAATTAAATATGCAAGAAATAAAAGTACATAAATTATACCAATTTTTGGTATAATAGAAGTACTCAAACCATTATACTAATTTTTGGTATAATAAAAAGTATATAAACAATTATGAAAAATTGCAATTAAATATTACTATTAGCTTAATTGAGTCAGAATACACATAGGAAGTTGAGTTTAGATGGGATTTAGATTGGTTAGTGGTTTAATTAGTTTGAAAAGTAGCACATTTATGTGAATGTTGATTGATAATATTTCCATTCAATATATTTATAATTGTATTGGATGAGTTTTCATTTTTTGAAAATGTTGCATCTCATTTTCAATGTCATTAAATTTTTTCTTACATATTTAATTATTCGTTTTTTTGTTTCTTTTTGTGCAGATTATTATACTTTTATTTCTTGGATAAAACTAAGACAGGACAATAGCAATTATGGCATCCCGGTTTTTTACTCAGGTTTGTAGCTTCAGTTTCAAATCCCAATTTTGTTATTTTATGTATGGATGAAACTTTTATACCTACTATTTACGGTCTCAAAGAATATATCTTATGTTCATTAATTTTAAGAAAGTTGTTGTCATTGCTGTTAATAGGGTGATGGTGAGAGTGATAGTGAAGAAGAGGTAAGTGCCAGGGGAACAGATGAATTTACCACTACAGCCACTGGAAACAGATACCTACAGGGGATGCTAGTGCTAGCGATGATTCCAGCAGGCAGAAGAAGAAGAAGAAGGGGCAGAAGAAGCAGCAGAGGGTTGTCTACTTGGAGGAAATGTCTTCTACTGTTGATCAGAAAAACAATGCGATGCAAAACAGTTTTGACAAAAAGGATAAGATCACGGACAAGCAATTCACGATGAACACAGCTGATATTACATGGGAGATAGTTAACAAGAAGTTCAAAGAGATTGGGGCAGCACGGGGTAGGAAGAGAACTGAAAGTATTGAACTGGTTGAACAGCTTTCCTTCCTGACCAAGCTCGCTAAAACCCCTGCTCAGAAGATTGAAATATTGTTCAGTGTTGTCTCTGTCCAATTTGGTCTTAATCACATGCCTTTAAACGTGTGGAAGAAGTGCGTGCAAAATATGCTTGTTATACTGGACATCCTTGTCCAGTATCCCAACATTGTGGTTGATGACATGGTGGAGCCTGAAGAGAACGAAAGCCAAAAAGGAGCAGACTTTAATGGGACGATTCGAGTATGGGGAAATTTGGTGGCCTTCCTTGAAAGGATATATGCTGAGTTCTTTAAGAGCTTGCAATGCATTGATCCACACTCTCGTGAGTATGTGGAAAGGCTCAGGGATGAGCCTATGTTTTCAGTTCTTGCTCAGAATTTCCAGGAATATCTAGAACAGGTTGGGGATTACAAGGCTGCTGCAAAGGTAGCACTAATGCGGGTTGAAATAAATCTATTATAAACCGCAAGAGGTATATGATGCCATGAGGAAGTTGGATGAACAGACGGTAGCTGCTTTTCCGGAGAATATCCTAGTTTCACTCATCTCCATATTTGGAGATGAGCGAACTAAAGCCCGAGGAACAGTGTGTCAAATATACCACCATGCTTTACTCGATGAATTTTAAAAGTCCCGTGATCTGTTGTTAATGAGTCACTTGCAGGATAGTATCCAGCATATGGACATTTCGACTCAGATACTTTTTAACAGGGCTATGGCGCAGCTTGGTCTATGTGCATTTAGGATGGGACTAATTGCTGAAGGACATGGTTGCCTTTCTGAACTATATTCAGGTGGTAGAGTGAAGGAATTACTTGCACAAGGTGTCTCCCAAAGCCGATATCATGAGAGGACTCCTGAACAGGTATTAATATTGCATAATAAAACTAATTGTGCAGAACTTGTAATTACATGCATCTGTCACAATTCTATGCAGGAATGACAACCTACTTGGAGTAGTATGATTTAAGTTGTGGGCTAACTATTGGTCATGCATGAGTCTTCGTCAAGTATTTTCCACAAAAGGATTTCCATATTGTTCATTATTAATTAAGAGTCTTCTACAAGTTTAGGTCTTTGTATTTCTTTTGTTTTAGGAACATGAAAGTTCTTCAGCTTCTAATATGTTATATAATACTATGATAAACGTATTTTCTGTCTTGATTATTTGAGTTTTTTGTGAAACTCTTCTGCTAGACATTGCTTTAATATATCTTCTTATTTTTTTTCATTTATTGTGCTTTAATATAACTTCTCCCTCGTATAATTTTCCAAGAGGTTAATTTCTGTTAATATATGATTGCATTTTGTCAGGAATGGGTGGAAAGGAGTCAGCAGATGCCATACCATATGCACATTAATCTTGAGCTTCTGGAGGCCGTCCATCTAATATGTGCAATGCTGCTGGAGGTTCCCAACATGGCAGCCAACAGCCACAATGTCAAACGCAAAGTCATAAGTAAGACTTTCCGTCGCTTACTTGAGGCGAGTGAGAGACAAACATTTACTGGTCCTCCTGAAAGCATAAGGGACCATGTAACGGCGGCCACCAGAGCTCTTAGCAAGGGAGACTTCCAGAAAGCGTTTGATGTCATCAAGTCCCTTGATGTCTGGAGGCTTCTTAGGGACCGAGAGAATGTTCTTGAGGTGGTCAGGATCAGAATCAAGGAAGAGGCCCTAAGAACCTATCTTTTCACTCATTCGTCGTCATCCTATGATTCTTTGAGCTTGGATCAGCTTGCAAAGATGTTTGAACTTTCTGATGTCCGGACACACAGCATTGTGAGCAAAATGATGATCACAGAGGAGCTCCATGCTAGTTGGGATCAGCCAACCCGGTGCATTGTCTTCCATGATGTTGAGCACACAGGGATGCAAGCTCTGGATTTCAAGTTGACAGAGAAACTGTCAATAATCCTGGCAGAAAGTACTAATGAGAGGCCAACAGAGGCAAGGATCGGTGGTGGTGGAGGATTGGACAGCCTGCCCCTGAGGCAGAGGGATGGCCAGGACCATGCAACAGAGGCTGCATGTGGGAGAACTAATCAAACTTGTTTTACAAGGGGATTGCAGAAGGATGTCAGTCCTATTAATAGGGTTTGCTGTTTTTGACTGTAGTGAACTAGATTTTTGTTAGTGTTGTTTGCAGTACTTCTATTTTACCTTTGTTTTGAAATTCTGATCAGTGGAGTTTAATTATTGGAATTCGTTTTTGGCAAGTTTTTTTCTTAATAATATGATTTGGCAAGTGTTTTCTTTTTGTAGGACTCAACCAGCTACCATCTCTACTTGTGTTCCAAATTTATGCATCCATTGTTGATTAATTTTATTCAGCCTGGTAATGAACTAATGATCTTGGTTGAATTTTAGTTCCAAATTAGATTGCCTGTCATTGATGATACGGTATTGGATTTGATACAAAACATCCAGTACGGATTGGGTTGTATGTAGTAAGAACTATAGCAAAGTCCTGGGTCTGACTTAGAAAATTTATCCGTCTTTCTAAGAATACTGAATATAAAAATATGTTTTTATCAGGCATGCAAAACCATAATTTTCGAGAATTTTGTGGTTAAAACTTAAAATTATCCGCAAACTTCTTTGGTTATACCAAGTAAATTTTCAATGTTAGGAGCATTTGATTTTTTCCCATTTTTTATATGCATTCTTTTTCCTTTGGAATTCATTGTTCTAAAATCTGTTCTGGAAAAATAGTATTACTTCTATTGTTACTGCTGGGATTTTGGTTTCCTCCTGATGTTTTTGTTCCCTTGTTAGATAAACAATGTATATGAACTGGGAAGTACTCGTGTTGCAGCCCTAAAACAGTGTTAAAAAAAAGAAAAAGAAAAAGAAAAGAACGTATAGGAATTGGGATCGAGATGATTAAAAAGAAAAGCTCACTAAAACCCCTGCTCTGAAGATTATTACATGAAGACCTTTTGGGAGACGTTGCTGCTTGGCAGGCTAATGGGATTTGCAAAGGGCTTAAGTAGGAGTCGGTACCAATGTACCATCAATGCACTTTGAGGAGGAAGAGGAGAGTATGGGAGGCTGTCTTGTTGTGCTTGACATGGTTATGTGGGAGGAGGCTGTCTTGTTGTGCTTGACATTGTTTTTGTTGTTGTTGTTGTTGTGATGTGTCATATATCTGAATGCAGTGGGATAAAACTATTGAAGTGTTGTTGCTTGAAACGATACAGAACTGACTTTATAATTGCTAAACTAATATAAATGTTGGAAATAGCCGTGGAAATGAAGAAACAAAAATTGTCACCAACACCTTGCTTGAGGAACACTTTAAACATTGATAAATTGAGCAGAAAAGAATGAGAGTGACAAAAGCTAATTGGAGGTATTGCACACCTTATGAGGATTTTGTGAAAAGTAAAGATAATGACAATTAAAGCTATGTTTTGTTTGTAGAAATTATGATGGACCTATTTATAAATTATCATTGAATGAAACATCTGCTGTGATTTTTTTTGTGCCTGTTTAAGTTAGTTACAAATGCTAGAGCAACTACTTAATCGATCCTTATCCTGAAAAGAGGATGGTAAAGAGTTACTGTGGATGTTGGACCGCTGAAAAAGTTATGTTGCAAGCTAAATTCAGTGGAAAGATGATAGCAAGATAAAAAGTTATGCATTGATAAATTGATTTGGTTGTCATATGCCCAATTTTGATTACTGTTCAAAGGATTAAATATTGAAGTTACACCCTCTCTAACATCTTAACCGTTTAGGGTAGATTCTTGTTAACAGTTACTACTTGTCTCTGGTTAACAGATTAAATATTGTGATTGTGCACTTTGTTTAATTTGTAGATCTTTTGACATATTTTATGATGTATAACATTGCTTCTTAATTGTCCTGTGATTTTTTGGTCCCAGACCCAATTTGTTTTGGCCTGGGTCGTGTGTCGACCTGAAAAATAGGCTTTGTGTGGGCCTAAGCCCACCAAAGCCATGAGGGTCTGGAGGCAGTGCTCCCGAAAAAAATTTTATACTTGCTTTTTGCTTGCGGGTCTTGGAGAATTCTCTTGTAGCCTAGTATATAATGTCGTTTAGGATTTGGGGTGTGTAATGAGAGAAAACTGAAAATCAGAGGAAAGAATATAAGGCCGTTTAGGATTTGGGGTGTGTAACGAGAGAACACTGAAAATCACAAGAAAAAGAGAACGCGAGGGTGTGGGGGTTGAAACATGTAATCTCCTATTTTTTGCAATAAGGAATCGTTTACCGGATCTTTGCCGTGGAGTAGCTTTATGCCGAACCACGTACATCTTTGTACTCTTTGTCCGTGGTGTGTTTTACTTTCATGCCATGATTTTTGTTCTGTTTGTCGTAACATGTTTTCTTTTCCTCCCTCAATTAGCTCTCTGTACAGGTGATATGAGAGACTGAATATGAACTCCTACTTAGTAAATCGATTGTGACAGAACATTTTTATCTATTTAATTGACGGACAGGGTATATAATTGGTTGGAAGCAGGAGATCAGAATGCAAAATATTCTGCCCAAAGTTGAAAAAATATAAACCTTTGCGGATAAGATGGGACTATGAAGCTAGAAATTTAGGAACCCTACCAAATAGTTTATATTTGGAAGGAGGACCAGGTTTAGTTATCCCTTTTTGCAGATAAGATGGGACTACGAAGCTAGAAATTTAGGAACCCTACCAACTAGTTTTTATTTGGAAGGAGGACCACGTTTAGTTATCCCTTTTTCTTTTCCTTTTTTAAACCTAGGCAAAAAAACACACTTACGCGTACATTTTGCCCTTGTGGAGACTTGAACCCTCGATCTTTTACTTTGAAAGGCAAGAAATCGTCATCAAGTTACAGCCTTTGGTGATTAGTTCTTTTGTTTAGTGTGAAGAAATGTTCCGTAGACAAAGTGCCTTAGATGTCTTAAAACAGGCATTATTATTATCTTATGGTCTTCTGATTTTATTATCAATGTAGGCCAAATATGCCATACTTTCTCCAACTAATTAGTTAGGCTTCCATTTAATAGCTCCAAGGCATAACATGAGCAATGATCATATCCATTGTTTAAGAAAGGAATACTTAATATTTGAAAATTTAAATAGGACACTTTCAAAGGGAAAAGCATATTTTTATTTATTTATTTACCTGTAACAAATTTTATATGAAGGCTCCATTTGTTTGGACGTAAGATATTTTTTAAAAAATATTTTTTATTTTTTAGTGTTTGGTTGTTCTAAAATATTTACGAAGAAAAAAAAAATTTTAAATTTAACAAAAATAACTTATCTATTAATTTTCAGTAAGTTATTTTATATGTCCCGCCCGATGAACTCCATTTCAACTTCAACGTAAATTTTTACCAAATACCAATAAAGTAAAAATAAAAAAATATTTTACTTAAACAAAAAATATTTTTTAAAAAAATTATTTTTACGAGCCTAATTGTTATAAATTTTTTGTTTTACAGTATTGTTTAAGAAAGGAATGTTGGTACTTGGTCATGGAATATATAAAGCAGGTTTGAATGGAAAAAAGGTGGGAATATCTGGCTTGGAAGTAATCTGGAGAGGAAAAGTAGATTTGAATCTTTGGGATCAGAGCTTTGAATGTCTAAAAGTGAAAGCTAGCAATATGTTATAAGGGAACAAAAGTTCTGAATGATGTCTAAAGTGAAAGTAATCAGTTTCTCAAGTGCCTGGATCTTTTTGGCCACATTTGTGATTTGTGTGTGTGTGTGTGTGTGTGTGAGAGAGAGACAGAGAGAGAGAGAGAGCAATAGGACCTTAGCTTGTTATTAGCCTGTTAAGGACTACAATAAAGAGAGGAGCTATGATTTATAGTTAAGGGACTGTTTGGTTGCATTAGTTTTTGTGTGTGTTCATATAAGTATTCATGCACTTTTGTTCATGTCTGGCCGAACTCCTCTCCTCTCCTCTTCTTTCAGGATGAAGGGGTTATACCGTTGAACTAAAGCCTTTTGATTTTTATTATTTCTCTAGTTGATCGATTCATATTTGTTTTCTTTTTCCTTTTTCTTTGGTTGGCTTTGTGATTAAGGTCCATGATTGGAAAATAACCTTTATCAAAGTTGTAAAAATAATTTGTTCATTTGATACATGGAAAAAGTGGAGGAAGGAAAGGGGTTGGAAAATAAGAAAGAGGGGCCTTTTTTATTCATATTTCTGTCTTAAGATCGGAAGGAAGAAAGCGCCTTACTCAAAAAAAAAGTAAGAATAATAATAATAAATAAAACCTGTGAATAATAGGAGGTAGAAGTATTTTTTTCAGCTCCATAGTCATTTGTGTTAAACACTGTCAAATCTACATGATGAAGTATCAATCTGATGAAACTGAAATTATATATGTACATATATAGATATATATTGAAAGATGCATTATTATTGCATTGTTCTTATTTTTTCCCCAAAGTAACAAAAACATGACCCTTCCTTTATTTGGTAAAGAGGTAGGTAAAATCACACAACTGTAACCAAATCCAAAGTGATTGATGGATATGTTGTCACTCTTAGTTTACAATATAAACTCACAGTCAAAACTACAACTCTGTTCTAATTTACTAGTATTAGTGTAGTTTAAATCTTTTTTTTTTTTAACTTCCAAAATACTATTTGAATTTTATTTTTTGGTCCACGAAAGCGATGATGTCTCTTTTAGAGCACTTTCTGTCCGCCTGTATGAGCAATTATAGGGGTAAAAATTCTAGGGGAGGTATTCCATATGTAAGACTGGACAAGTTTAGACTTACTTTGTCAACTTAATCTGTATAGGTACACTCACAAAAATTACTTATTTAGAGGTTCAAAGGTGAGATCTAATTCTTCATGACACCAAGATCCGAGTCTTACCCACTAGGCCAACCGTGCGAGGTGAGAAAATTATAACTATCTAACCTCAAAAATGTGATAGGAAAGTCTTTATTATTAGATTATTATTATTTTTTTTTTTTAATTTAAAAGGTTAATATGATAAATTCATATCTCCATAGTTACAATTTAATTTTAAATTTTTTTCCCATAATATATATATATATATATATTTAAACTTCAAATGGGTGGTTGAAAATTATAGAAAATGGACAATAATTATTAATTATATATGTCTTAGAAAATAGAAATTATGATTAATGGTGAAAAGAAACTAATAAGTTGGGATGGGCGTAATGTTTTACCGACATAAGGCCACTGTTCCCTCAACCCCGGCCCGCATTGACTGTCATGTCTGTCATCTAATGGATACAACATTGATCGTCAAGTCCCTTTAAACTATGAATACATATATATATATATATATATTCACTGTCATAAAGGTTAAAGAGTATTCACTGTCCCTATCCTATTTTGTCTTACCCAGATCAATAGCTTGCTTTGGTTATTACCACTGTCCTCTCGTTACGGTTTTTTTTTCTTTTCCTTTTTCTTTTTCTTTTTCTTTTTCTTTTTCTTTTCTACTAACACATTAATTTGTAATTTAATTTAATTATTTTGAGATTTAAAATTATTGTGTAAAAATTTATTTAAGTCTTTGTTGCAGTGAACCTTGATTCAACATAATTATTTTATAACTTAAATCATTTTGTTGAAATTCGAAGTAATAGCATTATAACCCATGTAATATATTAAAATGTGATTCAGCCTAAAGTTTCAACATATTATTTTGAAATATTTTCAAAATAAGGCCTTTGGGAGGAAAAAAAAAAAAAAACACATATAGTAAAGAACTTGTATTCCTTATTAAGAATTGTTTGTTCAAACTTTTCATTTATTACTTTCATAATTGGACAGATCGATTTCACGTGTTTTGTGGATTCATTGTATTGGAGTGCTATTGTTTAGATCACAAGATCTATAAGCATTATTCAAATGTTGTGGTGCATGGGATGATGGGAGACGAATCTACCTTAAATGTTTCACCTGACTTGTGATGCTTTTCTTTATTGTTGAATGAATCCTTAATATTTTCTCATGAAGTTCACGACTTCAAATTAAATTGACATAGGTTACAAAAATGTCTACATGGCCATGGGCGTGATAGGCATCAGTCACATAACCTAAACTCATAATTCATACATATATATATATATATGTATATTCAAAATTCATGCTCGTAGTAAAAATTTGTCACGAATAAAACAATTTTGATACCCATCATGTTTGTTGGGATGACAAGTTTTAGGATTAGAACTACAAATGAGCCGAGCCGAGCCGAGTCTTAGGCTGTTAAAACTCGGGCTCGTTTGTCTATAGTTCAGCTTGAACTTAAAAAACTTAATTCGGACTTGAGCTCATCATGATTTTTAAAAGTTCGAGCTCGGCTCATTTAAGAAAATAAATTGAATTTATAGTCAAAATTTGTTCTAACTTGTTTTCTAGTTCGCCAACTCGTTTAGTAAATTATTGTATATTTATTTTTTACTTTTAAAAATTAAAAAAAATCATAAAAAAATAAAAATAAATGTAAACTATCCTACAGTTAATGAACATAAACGAGCTTACACGTATTTATGTTCATGAACATAAACAAGTATACACAAGCTTACACGTACAACTTAGAAATCGAGCTTGAGTTTGGCTCGTTTAGTAAACAAATTTAGAAATTGAGCTTGAGCTCGGCTCATTTAATAAATGAGTTTAAAAATTGAACTTAAATTCGGCTTATTTATTTAACAAACGAGTCTAAGTCGAGTCCAAATTGTTGATGAACAATTCAATTCATTTGCAATCCTATTTAATGTATTATTAATGCCTAATGTTCGATACATCATTTAAACGAAGCGGTTAAGATTATAAGTACTCGAAAATATCAAGAAAATATTATAATAAATAAATAAATAAATGGGAATAAGAGAAGTGTTCGTAGGTTGCTCTCTTTATAGTTCCTTGATCAACTTTTCTATCTTACCAAAAATTAAAAAAAAAAATAGAATAAAATCCTATTGCTTGGGTAAGCATCAACTAATTTAATTTTTAAACCTTCAAATTATAAAGATGAGTGGGATTCCAAATCTCCTAGTGGAATGATTTAGGAAAGACAAGACTTGACATTGACTTCCCTACACGAGGGTCTAAAGCCCATAAAACCCCACCCCAACTCAACTAGCTCAATGATATAACTATACCAATACCATTACACATTACATATTGTATTAAACAAAGTGCATTAATCAATTTTATTTATTTATTTATTTATATTACAAAAGCCATTTTTGTGACCGACCTATATCATAAAAAGTATATTTAGTGAGAATAGATATTTGGGTTTTGTGTCTTATGGTGGGGGGTTCTTTTTTGTCGCCATTCAAACCACTTTTGCAGGCAAAGGGACACACTATGAAAGAAAAAGGGAGGAGTAGAAGGACAACATATTCTTCATGGGTTGGGCTTTTAAGATGGAGAGACAATAATTTGGTTGCAAAAGAAGGGTCCATATATTACAGAAAATTATTGTTGAACAACTTTTTTAACTCTTGTGATTTGACTCTAGCGTGCGTCTGTATCAGAAGGGGTATTATGGTAATTTCGAGATGATTCAGTTTGGGCGCCTCGTATCATGACAAAAAATACCCTTTCTATGTCAAAAGACAATTTTACCCCTATTGGTTGTAAAGGTGTTCTGTGAGTAGAGGGTAGTGTTGTCTTTTCAACACCCTTGGATAGATCAGTTCTGCATGTATGGAGCCCCTCTCTTTCTCTTGCAGAATCAGAACCGTACTATTTTCAGGTTTGAATATCTGCATTAAAATATGAGTTCATGATCTTGTGAAAATAAAAGAATAAAAAAAATTGATATGCTAGATTCGCTAGAACAGAAATAAGAATATAAAATTTCTACCATTATATATGTGTGTGTGTGTGTGTGTCCCATGGGCATATTTAGAAGATGGCTTTAGTAATTTACATGCTGCCACATTCTATGCTATTACGCTATTATTTCACCTTTTAGGAAAGTGCATACCAAATGTCATTATTTCAATAAATAAATGGCCAAATATGTATAATTAAATAGACTATTTTATTGATATTTGGTTGGTAAATGGTAGGTGTAAGAAGTGGAATTTAGTTAGCAGAAGCAGTGGTGTGTGACCATCTATTGCTATCCTGATTTGGTGGATTAAGTCGTGTTACATGCCATGATTTCAATTCCTATAATTTGACAAACAGGAATGCTACAATGAGGTGCAGTTCATAATGTCATGATGTCTCTCTCTCTCTCACTTTTTATTTTTTATTATTTTTTATTTTTTATTAATTTATTAATTTTTATTTTTTATTAATTTTTATTTTTTATTAATTTATTATTTTTTATTTTTTTATACCACTCATGTAGTCTCTCTTAAATTAACATGTTTTGAATATGAGAAATGAAATAAATATCAGAAAAGGTTATTCGGCTCCCATTGGTTGAAAACATTTCGTTTTCCCACAATGTATGTTTAGCGGCTGAGAGTCGTTCGGTTTATATATCAATAATTTAAATATCAGCATGTTATTTGTACTTGCAGAATCTTGTCCTAAAAAAATCGTTCTAAAATCAAAGTGCGACAGTTTTGTTGATGAAAATAGTCAAAAGAAAGAGGATATAAGTTTGAGTAATTACTGTGATTAGGAGGATTGTCAAATGATTGTAAAATCAACATAAAATAACTTTCTTGGTAAAGTTAAAGAGGGGTATTTGGGCAAATAATTTGAGAAAAGTTTTTCATATTTACTTGAAAAAATAGTTGAAATTTAATTGTTACGTTTTTTAAATTTGAAAATAATTTACTAAGAATGAGGGAGCAAGAAGAAAAAACAAAAAGGAAAAAGCCCTAATTTTGGAGTTTTTTTTTTTTTTGGGTAGGGGGGGGGTTGGTTTAGAATTCTCTAAAAATTTGTTAAGAAATTGAACCAAACAAGTTTTAAATTTTCAACTTAGCATAGCATGTTGCAAAACAAACCTATTAGTCAAACAATCAAAATTTTCTTCAATAACACATTCTTGTCTCAGTGTTGCCTATGCAAACTTTATCTTATTCTCTTTCAAATGTCATTATTCCAAGATGAAATTTTACCACAGTAGTAAAAAAATTCACCATTTTTATTAGTGTTCACTATTAAAGTATAAAAAAACTCATTTTAACAAGTGAATTATCAATAATGAAATGATTCTTGGACCTTGAATTTGCCCCGTGAGGTACCTTGTGGGGAAGAGGATCCAGGTCCTTAGCCAAAATGATTTGGGGTAACAGTAACCCAGCTAATACATGGGCCCAGTGAGCTGCTCATGGACCATGGTAGAATATAAACAAAAAACTAATCATTGATCAACTCATCTTAAATATCTTCCACAAAAGTCTTCTAGTTGTCAGTGATAAATTTAATTATGTGAATGTGATTTACAGCACTATGTGTAATGAAACCAACCCGTATCTAGTTCTTTTTCTCTTTGATGATGAGTTCTTTAATTGCCTTGATAATGCTTCTCTCTCTCTGTCTAAATATATATATATATATATATATATATATATATAACAGCACTGAACCTTTAAATATGGGACAAAGCTGAAAGTGTGTGTGGGAGAGTTTTAATGCTTTCCAGTCACTTTTCCTCCCTCTACTTCTCTTCTTCAGTTTTCTTCCTGAAGTCTTCACATTGTGATCTCCTATCCTCAGTGTCTCTGTGAGAGCATCAAACTCAATTACTTCTCTCTCTTAAATTCCTCTAGTGAAAAGCCAACCAAAAGAAATAACAAAAAAAAAAAAAAAAAAAAAAAACCCTTGTTCTCTGTCTCATACTCATCCTCAGTGCTTCAATTTATTCCAAAAATCAGATCTTTCTGATTTCCATTACTGTGCCAAAAAGAATGAGTAAACAAGACATCTTGAAGATGCAGGTAATTTTCCTTTGTACAATCAATATAAATCTAGCTCTTTTACATTTTTCCCTATAATCTTCCTTATTTTGTATTAATAGATGTCCAAGACTAATGTTTTTCTCTGTTTTGTCATTCTGTGTTTTGTTTTCTTTTTCTATTACAGACTTGTGTTCTTAGAGTGAATATGAACTGTGAGTGCGATGGATGTAAGCAGAAAGTTAAGAAACTGCTGCATAAAATTGAAGGTTAGTCACCTCATTCTCTATCCATTTTTGCTGGTACATGTTTTTCTTTTGTTCATATTTTGAATTTTTTTTTTTTTCTTCTTGTATTTTCAAAGTTCAAACAAACACACACACATACTCACAAATTTTTTTTTTTTTTTTCAAAGTCACCTCATTTGCTTGAAGGTTAGTCACCTTATTTTCTAACCATTTTTGCTAGTACATGTTCATTTTTTTATTCTTCATATATATATATATATATATATATATATATATATTTTTTTTTCTCCTCTTTTTGTTTTTTTGAAAGTTCAAACAAACAAAGAAACACATATCCACAATTTCTTTTTAAATTTTTTTTCAAAGTTCAGGCAAGCACCACCGACCCGCAAAAATATATTTTTCAGACTATAATACTCGATCTCCCTTTGTAGAGGGGGAGATCATACCATCTGGACAAATGCCCATTAATTTTTAATTTTGAATTAGTGTTGGCAGTATTTATATAATTGCTTTTTGAATTTTGATTTGTTAGATTCTATAGATTATTTTGTAAGTTTATGTTGCTGATATTTTTTTTTTGGGTATTTATTTTTGGCTAGGGGTGTATACTACCGCTATAGATGTAGAACAAGGGAAAGTGACAGTAACAGGAAATGTTGATCCTGCCACACTTATAAAAAAGCTTGTGAAGTCAGGGAAACATGCTGAGCTATGGGGACCCCAAAAGGGTTCAAACCATCCCAATAACCAGTTCAAGAACATGCAATTTGACAACTTCAAAGGTGGGAAAGACAACAAGAAGTTGCAAAAGGGTGGAAAGGACCAACACAAGGGTGGCCAACAACAAGCCCAACAACAGATGCAACATCATGTCAAAGGGTCTAAAGATTTTAAAGGCATGCCTCAATTCCAGGACTTCAAAGTGCCATCCAAGGACCAAAAATCTGTCAAATTCAACTTGCCTGATGATGATGATTTTGATGACGAGGACTTTGATGATGAGGATTTTGATGATGATGATTTTGATGAATTGGATGATTATGAGGATGACTTTGATGATTTTGGTTTTGAAGGTCATAATAATCCACCCACCAAGATGATGCCAATGATGGGTCATGGCCATGGACCCAATGGGGGGCCTAAGGGAATGATGAATGATAAGAAGGGTGGGAGTGGTAATGGTGGGGTTGTCAAAAAAGGTGATAGTATTGATTTTCATGTGCAAGTAAAGGGCAATGGTGGAAAAAATGATGGTAAGAATGGAAATGGAGGAAAGAAAGGAAATGGTGGAGGGAATAACAAGGGAGGAAATCAAAATGGGGGTGGTGGAAATGGTAAAAATGGTGGCAAAAATGGTGGTGAGTTATCAGGGAAAGGTAAAAATGGAGGAGGAAAAAATAAGGGTGACAATAAAGGAAGTGTTGGTGGTGATGGGAACAAGAAAAAAAGTTGGAAGTTTTGGGGCAAGAAAGGGGGAGATAAATGTGATGGGGACCAAAAAATGAACAATAAGCAAGATGGGTTCCATGATTTTGATGTCAGTCTTGGAGCTGGTGGTAGGAAGGTGGGTCAGGTGGATGTCACTCATGGTCCTGGTGGTAGGAAGGGGGGTCAGATGGATGTCAGTCATGGAGCTGGTAGTAGGAAGGTGAGTCAGATGGATTTCAGTCATGGAGCTGGTAGTAGGAAGGTGGGTCAGATGGATTTCAGTCAAGGGCATGGTGCAAGAAATGTGGGTCAGATGGATTTCAGTCATGGACCTGGTGGAAGAAATGTGGGTCAGATGGATGTAAATTATGGGCCTGGTGGTAGGAATGGGGGTCAGATGGGTAATTATCCAATGGCTCACATGGGGAATATTCCGGCAGTGCAAGGAGTGCCGGCGATGGCAGCAATGAACAGTGGATACCATCAAGGGATGGGGAGTGGATACCATCAAGGGATGATGGGGCCAGGCAATCCAAGGTGGGGGAATGGGAATGGGAATGATATGTTCCAACAAATGATGTATGCGCGGCCGCCACCGGCGGTGAGTTATGGGCCACCAATGCAGCCTCCGGTGACCGACAATTTCACCCACTTCTTTAGTGATGAGAATACTGGCAGTTGCAGTGTTATGTGACTGGCCAGACTACCCCAACACTGTTTTGGTGTTACCCTGTTAGGTTTGTGCCTTTATGGTGTGGTGCTTCACTTCTATCCAAGAGTCCAAGGCTGCAAATATCATGTGCCTTATATTACTTGGAACTTTTTTGTAATGCTTCTTACTCTTTCCTCTCAAAGTTCTTACTTTGCCTAGTTAATCTTAGGGTTTATTTTTATATTGAAGTGTATTTTAGAGTGGGAATTGTAATTGGTTGGGTATGAGGAAATTGTTCATGATGTGCTCTTATGACTCCATAAGATATCTGATGATACAAAGGTGATAACATTAGTGAGGTTTGTAGCTTTCTTTAGAAAATATTGTATCTACATCTACTTACAAGTTTGTATCAAATGGATGAATGTGTAACAACTGTCCAATTCAATTTTCAAGTCCATTATGTTTCACTTTCTATAAATTTGTATTGAATGTTTTTTTTTTTTTTTGGTTAAGTATTGTTTGAATGTTTCATATGTGTGGCTTCATATTATTGTCCATAGTTTTTGCTTGGACTTGATGCGGTAAAATTTATGTGTTAATGTCTTGAGTTGTAGAATCTTGTTTTCCAACATAAAAGAAATGACTGTTTTGAAAGTTAGGTTTCTCCATATTATATTCTTTTTAAGAAGTAATCCCATGCTCTAAAACTTAATTTACTATAGGGCATAGGCATTGTATGTACATGGGAATGAGAGATGGTAGTTCATTACAGGACATGGCATAACATCTAAAGGGAAAGTGATAGGTTATGGGTTCAATTTTAACTGCTGTCGATAAAAAATACAGTATATATTATTGTAATAATCTCCACAATTATTCACAAATTGAGGCTTGAATTATATAAAAGACCAGATTGGATCCATGCAAGTTTATATGCCCTGCTAGTTTTTCTCTTTATTTCTGTTGATTTTTGGTAAAACATAAGGTCTGCCTACCACTAAAAGTATTATTAGCTAGAAATGTGTGTGTGTGTGTGTGTGTGTATAACATGTTTATACAGAAAAGAGTTAGAGAGGACTTCACAAGGATGTATGATGGAAATGGAACTATTGAAAGAAGAAAACCTAGCATAGAAGTGCTTTTAGTTCTTTTCTTTTTCTTTTTCTTTTTTTTTTTTTTCTTTTTTTTTTTTTTTTTTTTTTAATCTTTATCTTTTTCTTTTTGCTTTCCTTTTTTTTTTTTTTTGCAAGTGTAGAAGTTCTTTTCCATTTCCTTCTGTGTCTCTCTCTTATCACAGTTAAGGTCAAAAAGTATTTTCAGAATAACTTGCATCTGCTAAAGTCCATCTCAGTTGTCCCAGTAAATTGTAGTAATTGCTGTTCTGATGGTAAGAAAAAATCTAAACAGCATGCATTAATGTCACACCACTTTTTATTGTTGCACCTATCCTTTATGGGATCACATGATCTTTTCCATCTTTTTCTCTGCCATCACAAAGCAACAATCATTCAACCACAAGTACTATGTTTCATCACCAAATTAATACCCCTACCCCCTCACTGCACTTCCTAGATCTTTGAACTTTGACATCCTCCTATGGCTTCTTCTCAATTCTCTCTATTCTCTCTCTCCCTCTTCTTTCTAATCTCTCTCACCTCATCCCAAACACCAATCCCACCCAATGCACTTGTTCTTCCCATCTCCAAACATGCCTCGACTCACCAATACCTTACCCTTATCAGCCAAAGAACACCTCTTGTTCCCATCAATCTTGTTATTGATCTCAGTGGCCCTTTTCTGTGGGTCAGCTGCAATTCGAGCTATAATTCTTCCTCATATCGATCAGCTCAATGCCACTCACCTCTCTGCTCACTAGTCCACGGCAACAAACCTTGCAAGCATTGTATCTCTAGCAATACACCCAAGTGCAGCAACAATGACAAATGCATTGTCTACTCCAAAAATGTCTTCACAAGCAAAGTTTCTGCAGGGTACCTAAGTGAGGATGTTCTGAGTCTCCAATCAACCGATGGGCTGAATCCGAATTCGATGGTCTCTGTCCCCAAGTTCCACTTCCTCTGTGCACCAGAATTGCTCTCGGAAGGCCTTGCTAGTGGAGCCAAGGGAATAGCTGGTCTTGGCCTTGGCCGGCTAGGGTTACCGGCACAGCTCATGGCAGAGTTCAACATCAGCCGGAAATTCGCAATGTGCCTCTCCCCCACAACAGGTTCCTATGGTGTTATGTTCATTGGTGATGGACCTTATGTTCTGTTTCCTGGTATTGATGTTTCCAAGTTACTTATTTACACTCCTCTCATTGTAAAGGCTAAAAACACCGATACTATAACTTATAGTAGTGAGTATAGTGACCCTTATAGTTCATATGAGTACTACATTAGGATTAAATCCTTAAGGGTAAATGCAAAATTAGTGCCCTTAAACTCTTCTTTGTTAGTGATCGAGAACAAAGGCGTTGGTGGAACAAAGATTAGCACTGTCAATCCATATACTGTCATGGAAAGTTCTATATATACATCTCTTACTAAGATTTTTATTGAAGAGGCCATAGCTTCAAATGTTACTAGAGTCGCTCCGATCGCGCCATTTGATGTTTGTTTTAGCACAAAGGACTCTAGTGGGGGTCTAGCGAGGCCAGCATTGCCTGTTATAGATCTTATTTTGCAGAATAGTGAAGTGTTTTGGAGGATCTTTGAGACTAATTCAATGGTGCCAATGGGGAAGGATGTAGCGTGCCTCGGATTCTTGGATGGAGGATTGAATCCAAGTGCTTCCATTGTCCTCGGAGGGTATCAATTGGAGGACAATCTTCTACAATTTGATCTGGTATCATCAAGGTTGGGGTTCACTTCTTCACTCTTTTTGAGGGAGACTAGTTGTGATGGTTTCAATTTTACATCAAATGTGTGATATAATAGTAATCAAATTGTAGTAGTACCTAACTAGCTATAAGTAGTTGTATCTTTAGATCTGTATTTAAAGGTGTTAAAGCAGAAGCAGAGTATTATGTGTTGGCCTATTACATTCATGGCTTCATTCACAAGCTCTCTCTTTGGTGATGTTTATTTATTTATTTATTATTATTATTATTATCTGATTGGTCTTTTAGGGCCCTGCTGTATCATGGTCTTGTTTTGTAAAATTGAAGTAGAGAGAGACTTGTAAAAACTGGTTTTTCCATTCTGCAAATTATGAAGGAGATATGAGCATGCTTTTGGTTGAAAATTAATTTACCCAAAAGAATGAGCAACTGAGGCATAAATTGAAGTTTGTTTGAGCTAGTTTCAGTTCATGTCATTGGGTACTCTCTTTTTTGTTATATATTTTTATGGTGTCTGTAAAATTGTAATGGTTTTTGTAAGTTGGTGTTTGTAATTTCTTTATTAAAAATGTGTTGAATTGTGGCCCGAATTTTCTTTCAGCCTTAATCATGCTGATCAGTCTTTATCGTAATTTGGTATATAAGGGTGTTGGGATTTTTTTGTCATTCGTACAATTGGAATCTCAAAGTAAGGTTCTTCTTCCTTTTTCTTTTAATAGTGAAAATTGACTTCACCATTGTCCTAAGCTGTAGGTACATGTCAAATCTTTGTATTTCTGTGATGTGTGATTTTCGTTTTATGTTTTTGCTTAATATGGTTAGATCATCATGCCGCATCTCAATTGGGTATGTTTACAAGTATAATGTTTTGATCTACTGCTAAGATCCAGCATTAATCTAGATGATTTGTACCAAAAAGAAACTAATAAAATGGATTTAAAGTAGAATTTAATTAATAAGTATCACATCTTGTCTAATCATGTTAAAAAGAGTGCATTACTTCACATTTATATGTTGTTATAAAGAAATGATAGAGAATAGATCATAACCTTTAAAATCTTATCAAAAAAAGGAAATCCAGAGTTGAACCATAACCACAAGCCATGCCTTGTTTCTATCCCAAAGGAGACACTAGGCTTGTACTGTCTGTGCCCAAATAAATACGTATAAACCAAACAGCTGTTTCTTGGATTAAATGAACTGTAATTTGTCTGTATGGTACGTGAAATTTTTGTACTTAGGCAAGGAGTTTATGGGCATGTGCCAACAATTAAGACACTTGTCCCTTCAACAACTGGTGCTTCTGCTACTGGTTTAACTGCTGGACCCTACCTCCCATGGCCCACCATCTCTGAATAACATTTTGTTCTCACTGGGTAGGTGGTGCATCTCCACTAGGTTGTTCTCACGTACACTCCCCATCCTTTAGTCGATAAATCAGCACTCAACGTGTTGTGTCTAAGCTAGTTCAGGATAAGAATATTTGTGATGTTCCCGCAGAGATTTGGTAACATTTATATGTGTATATTTTTCTAATTTTGGAGATCCGTTTAAAATTTGTAAGTATGACATTTATATGTGTATATTTTTCTAATTTTGTAGATCCGTTTAAAATTTGTAAGTATAAAGAGCGTATATGTATTTGGGCGGATTGTAATGAATGGTATCAGAGCCAATTCTTTTATTGAAAATGAGGAGAGCGTGCACAAGTTCATGAAAGTTATGTCAGCGAGAACACTATGTTCTAAAAGAAAATGTATGTGACGTCCCACGTTACTTTGGAAGAGAGGTTTAATAATACTCGTGTAAGCATTTTTTTAATTGTGTAAACACTTTTTAAAAACTTTAAAAATAAAAAATATTCAAATAAAACGGTACATGCACTGGTTCAGGCGAGTGATGCCATTATTCAATTGAAATGAATTAATAATTAAGCAGCCGAAGTCACATCCCAAGAATTAGTTTTAAAGATGTGAAGTGTCCCTAGAGGACTGCAATGAGGTCCCCTCTTACCTGCACTAACGGTAATGGAGCTAGGAAGTTTTTTGAGGAGGGAGTGAAAAAGAGGTGATTATCGTTAGATCCAAAAAAATAGTGAAAGTAAATGTAAAGTATGGTATTTTTATCAACTGAGAAAGAGCATTTTAAAAAAATTTACAAATATTTTTAAAATTTTAACAAAAAATATAAATAATAATGCAAATAAAAAAAAATCCAGTGGGGTCATCGTCCTTAACCAGGTCCGCCCGCATACATTTCAATGTGCATTTGTAGCTACGTTTTACACCAACACATCAAACAAAATCAAGGCAATATGTGTCATTCAAACACTATTTTCAAATATTGAATGAAGACCAGGTAAAAGTAAAACATGTGTAAAAGCATATTATACAAGAAGAAGATAACAAATAATAAGAAATGCATATTAAACAAGAAGATAGCAAACAATACGATAGATGTCTTGCTAATTACACGTCATCAATTACATGATTCTGAAATATATGATAATGGCCAATCATAACTCATATATGTAGATGTATCAATTTTATTTAAATTTTTACTTACGCGTGAAATTATAATTGACAAATTATATAATCTCATGTAATAATTTCTTTACATCCGGCTTCAACAAATGGTTTTAACTGCTGGTACTAGCTACCTCCCATGGCCAACCATCCTTAGTTGATGCAACTTTCAGATATTGGTTCAAAAACCCAAGAATAGTGTTTAGAGGAAGTCAGCCCAGTACAAAAATCCATGTGACTGGGAAATGGGCTGAAACTAATGGTCATGATATAGAGTCAGCAACCTATTAGGGGTTGTATCACCATGAAGTCCAAAATAGCACAAACTCATCTTGAATTTGGGTTAGATGTTATAGGCTTGAGTCAAGCAAGCCCAGGATTGACCGAGCTATATTACTAGTTGTCAATGGGGGCAGGTCCGGCCCATTCTGAAACCATCCATGCCTAGTGCACCTAGTAGCACCTAAAACAAAATTTAGCAGGTTAAATGGATTTAGGGTTCAACTTGAGCTCGGTCAAAGCTTCAAAAAACCATCAGTCCAAATTTAAGTGCAAATTGAGTTTTAAATATGCAATGAGTTTTATAGGGTAGTAATCAGTGTTTTCATGTCATAATTGTGTCGTGGTATTATATGAATATTTTTATATACTTATGAACATATTTTTAAATAAATAATACAATATAACTAATTTAATCTATCTAATAAATAAGTTAAGATCTAACATTTTTTATTGCAAATTATTTAATATGTAACCCAATGCGACTCATTTTTCTCTAATAAATAGGTCAAGACCAAGACACTACAAGACAAGTTTAATTGAAATCACGTGCTATTAAAATAATTTATAATAAAAATTATTTTTTAACACGAACACGTCACATTTATTCTACACTTACTCAATCGAAGAAGTTTATTTTCTTAAACTTTCAATTAAGTTTGGATCCCATTAGACTCCTATAAGTTTAATTGGTTGGAATTTAACTCGAATTGGTCTAAATTAGGAGAGATCATTATATGGTTCCAGCCAATCACAATTCAAGATGCAAACAAACGTGTCAATTTTTATTAAAATTTGGTACCAAATTTTAATTGGTGGAAAGAGGTTAGTGCCAAATTTTGATTCGTCTAAACCATTTAATCCGAAAGAGGTTAGTATTCTTACATAAGTCCATGACCATGACTGGACTATCTAAAAATTCCTACGTAATGAGCTCAAATTACCATTTTTTCTTATAAAAAAACAATTAATAATAAATTTTCAAAATATTCTAAATGTGTGTATTTATTTTCCAAGATTGGTGATTTATTGCATGACCTGTAACTCCGAAGTCAGTCCTCACTCGTTGCAATATAGTCCATAGTATAAAGATCGACGTTTTTGTGCATAGAGAGAGATAACAATTGTTTGTAATAAAAGTGTGAAGGAGGGCAAAGAAAGGTTGTGACGAAGAAGAAGATGCATTCGTTCGGGTACAGAGCCAACGCTCTGCTAACGTTCGCCGTAACGATACTTGCCCTAATATGCGCCATGGCTTCTATCTCCGACAATCTCAACACCCCCTCTCCCACCGCCCAAGTCCAGGTACTACTTTTCACTGCTACTTTCTCTCTCTAAAAATCTCCCTCCAGATCTGTACCTCCCCAATCCCTAATCGTTCGATTCCATTCGATTGTTTGTGCGTGTTTTTGATTGTAGGTATTGAACATCAATTGGTTCCATATGTCAACACAAGGAAATGACGAGGTAATTCTAGATACATGTCTATATCTATATATATTTATATATCGATTTATTATTTACATTAAGTCCATCTACTTGCGAGATGGTTGAATTTATAAGATTTTGACTGGTGGAGACCCTTTTTAGGGTTTATCATCCGATTGAAGTAAAATTGATTGCAAGATTGTGAATTTTGAGATTTATATGTTTATTACTTTAATAATTGATGCATAGATTGTCTTACTAGATGCGCACAATCAAATTTTGGTTTTTTTAAATTCTTCAAAATGTTGGTCTGTCACTGTTATATAGGACCTTGCCATAATTTCACTAAAATACGTGTGTGTGTTGGTGGGGGTGGGGGGAGTGAGGGGTTGATTATAAAGAGGAGAAATTTATTTGAGTGATCCTAAAGTCTTTGCTTTTGTTCAGTTCAACAATAATAACTTAGCCTTGAATGTTAGATAAACCACTAAGGCCCAGCTTTATACGCATGCTAGAATGCGCCAATCAAATATGTATATCAAACTCATGATTTATAGCCTCAGCATCTACCACTGAGAAGATTTCTATGCTATTGTAATTAAAGGGCATGTTTTTCCACTGACCTACAAACACTTCTCTCAAGGTTTGTTGTCCACCATGTCTATCAATAGACACTCTTGATCCTTTAATTTTTATGTCTGATTAATGCATTTTTAGATCAATGTCTGCTCTAAGTTCTGGATGGTCTAATCAAACATTTTGATGGATGAGAGAATTTTGAGTGATAAACTTAGGAGGCTAATGTGGAGTTATACCAATTGTACTCAAGGTTAATAGTACTAGGTTCAGAATTTTCTCATTACCGGAGAAAAGAACAGAGAAATCCATTCTTATTATTGTTGTGGGTTTTTTTGGTGGTGCTATCGTGTTGGTCATATACTATTGTATGTACTTGTCATGTTACAAGTTCACTTTCTGGCCTTGTACTAATAGAAATGCTGGAAAAAAAAAAAAGAGAATAAAGAATCTGTCTTGAAGCTACTGGTTTAATTTAAAATGATATGCTCTGTATTTTGTGCAGGTCAGCATGACACTGAATATATCAGCAAACCTACAGTCATTGTTTACATGGAATACGAAGCAGGTTTGTTACTTTACAGTGGCTCATATTCTTGTGTGCCTTTAATTTTAACTCTGTAGTTATTGATTAGATTCTATGAATGCATTTTTTTTCACCACTTTGTTTCTTTTTCCCTTGTGGCGGGGGGAGGGGTGGCGCTTGTAGATTGTTTGAAAGAGAATTTGTCCCACTTATGAGTCTAAACTCTAAAGACACCAGTCTTGTGCATATCAATTTTTTTTTTTGGTTTTTATTGAATCCCTATGGAACAAAATGTAACACAGATGAACAACTCAATTCACATATTTTCATGGGAACGACGTTGAACTTATTATAATTCCTAGTTACTGGCTGCAATAGCTTGCTTGTTAATTGATTGACGTGTTGTTATTTTTGGTTTAGGATCTTCAATTTTGCGCCCCCCCCCCCCCCCCCCCCCCCCATATATATATATGTTGGTAAGGGAATTAGCATTTATTGAGAATATGCTTCTTAAAGCTTTGATTAAATGGTGTGATTGCTCTTTTCTTTTCTTTCCCTTTTGTGTGTGTGTGTGTGTGTGTGGCTTTTTAAGCAACAATTTGCACACTTGTTTGCTATCTGGATATAGGTCAGGTCAAGAATCTTGACACACATCAAATAGTAGTAATGCCAACTCATTATCTGACTTATATAACTGACATATTTTCAACTTGTGCCTCTATTGTGTCACAAATACGTTGGTGAGGACCTATACTTTGTTGATGTGGGTTTTTCACTTGTCAACTGATTATCTTCTTCATCTTCAATTTACAAATGAAGAAGAAGTTGAAGAATGAGAATCATTATGGAGCTATAATCTCTTTAAATCATTTTATGTGAGTGTGACGTCATGGCCCGAATTTTGTTTCAATGCGACCTTGGGTCGGCCCGAATTTTTGACCCGTTTTTGCTTATGGGTCATGGACCTTGCTTAGTGCTCTCGTAGGCCAGTATATAAGGGCGTTTAGTGTTTGGAATGGTTAACGGGAGAACACGGATAATCGCATGAAAGAGAGTGACAAAGATAGTTAGGGTTTGGGGGCTGAAACTTGTAATATCTTGTTTTTTGCACATAGTGAAATCTTTCATAGGATCTTTACCGTGGACATAGGCTTTGCCGAACTACGTAAATCTTTGTGTTTGGCTTTTTTACTAGTCTGTCATGATCCTTGTTTTGTTGTTGGTTTGCTGCGTTTGTCATAATAGTGAGAGATGAAACAATTGTTCTATCTGTTGCTTCTTAAGACCTGTAACTCTCCTTCCAAGTATTAACATTATTTTCTGTGTTCTTTACATTTTCATAAGGTGATAATAACAGCACCACACGATTGCCTGCATCTTGTTAATGTTATTGATTTGATATTGATAAGTTACAAATGGAATTATGGAAGGTTAAGGGTTTAAATCCCCTTAGGGGCAATAATGGGTGTTTGTGTGTGAGTAACTTACTTGTAAAAAGAAAAGAATAAGTTACAAAATTATTACAATATAGGCCCAATATTCTGAAAATGAGCAAAGTGCAGCAGATGAAACTACATAAGAAAATACAATAAAAATTGCATCAAATCTTTTCTGAGGTAAAATTTTATTTTCTTACATTCTTTCGTCAAGTTCATTTTCCCGATGAGGAGTCTATGTATAGATTAATCTATGTGCATTTAGGTGCACTGTTTTCTGTGGTTGGTTACTTGTACATTGCTTCCTGATATATTTGTATGTTATGTGCTATAGTTTTTTTGATATATTGATACTTTCACCGTGGGCTACTAGCTTAGCAAGTTACATCAATGCCTGTGATTTCTCTTTGATATATTGGTATAAAATAAACGTTTTGTTGTAATTCTTGTGATTTATATTTTTCTTGTTTATCTCTTGGGATGCGTTCCCCTTATGAATGCTTTCTAATACATTTTATTTATCAAAAAAAAAAAAGAAGAGATTCTTGTACTATTTGTTTATCTTCTATGCTATTGTCTAACCTGGGAAGTGCAAGTGTAGGGAGAATCAAAATAAGAGACAAGAAGAACATGTTGTTGAGATAGATGCTGACTATTAATTTTTATTGAGAGATACCCAGTGTTTATGTTAGAGTCGGTTTTTTCTTCATTGAATATGATTGATACTTGCCAGTTGTTTTTTTTATTTTATTTTATATTATTATTATTTTATTTAATTTTTATTTTCGTTTTTCGCGGTGGGGTGGGTGTGTTGTGGTTTGGGAGTTTGATCAGTGTTTTGTTTGGATTTTTCATGGAAATTCTCAGTGCAAATTCTAAGAAGGCCAAAATACCACGGTCTCATTCCAGTCAAATGTTTTATTACATTTTTTTTATTTTGTTTAGAAATTTATTTATCTTTTCATATCCTATTTGCAGGTTTTTGTATTTTTAGCAGCTGAATATGAAACCCCTAAGAATGCTCTGAATCAGGTAAGCTTGTTTGCATCTGACAGAATCTGCTTTTTGTTGTGAGTTCAATGTGGCACTGAATTTTATATAATACCTCAAATTTGAATTTCTTGAGATTGTCTTGGGGCAAAATTCAGTTTGTGTTTCACATGTACCCTGCTAGACAGGTATTACTGCTTGTATGGTTGTTCATCCATAGACTCCATTTTTAATGTTTTCAATTCACAATTTTCCTCACGTGGAGATGTATTAGATTATGAGTGCTATAACCACATAGCAATGACCGGCAAAGTTTCCAAGATGAGTAGCTAGAGGAATGCCAGTTCCATCAACCACGGTATGTTGCTCGAGCCCTGGCTCCCCGTTGTAGACTGTTGGTGGTAATTGAACTTGATGTTGTGTGTGATCGGGTCTTGGAATTGTAGAGTATTGTGGTCGCCGGTTTTAAGTATCATCAAGTTGCGCGCTTCTTTTCTTTGATCAGTGATTCCGATGGTGGTCAAACTTTGTGCCAAAACCGGGCACACGCGGATAGAGAGCCTCCGAGTCTTGCTTGAACCCCATAGTTTGACCACATGCGTGTATCTTTTCTTCTTTACTGAAACTTTTGATGACCATGTCATCTAATTATGGCTCCATTCTTTCCCGTTGAACACCTTTTCCAAGGCAGAAGAGACGTGCATCGCTTGAATCGCCATTTCATTTAGGGGGGCTGCTCGAACATTGGCTCGAGGCATTATCTTTGCTATAACCACGAGTGACTTATACACCAGCTTTATACATATTGCATAGTATAGTATACATGTGCATGTGGGAGAGAAGTTGTAATTGTTACTTCTTGCCCCCTTTTTATTATTGCATTGTTGGTCAGACATTCCTTTGCCTTGTTCTTTCACCAACCTTGCTATTTAGGGGCACTAGAGAACACAGTGGCCATGGCCATTGCTTCATGCAAAACATTGGGTGCTAACATGTTTTCTATCTTTACTGTATTTATTAGGTGAAATCTTAAATGGTGAAGTCAAGAAATTCTATTATATGATCAGGGGTCTTATTAAGCAGTTAAGCAAGCATTTAATGGAGTGCTAACGATACATGCATAAGAATAAAAAAGATGTGGGCATATATTTCAGCTTGGAGGGCGGGGAGGAGGGAGAGGAAAAATAGATTTTTGTAATTGCCATGCTTAAAATTGGATTTTCTTACCACCAATGCCTAGCCCAAGTGGTATCTCTTCCTCCTCCCACATTGGAGGTTGAGGGTTCAAGTCCACGTTGGGACTATATTGTGCATGCATGTCTTACCTATCAAAGTGAAAAAAGAAAGGATTGTGTTTTAACGAGGCTTATTCATTAGAACCCATGGAATGTGTGTTGTAATAAGGCACATGATTTTACACAAACCATGAGGTACTTCTGGGCCTATTTCAGGTAGAACAAATTATAACTACTCCTTTGTGTGGAATAAATTATTTTCAACAACTTTTATGAAAGCCATAATAGTAGATAAGGATGTGAGATTTTATTGCTGACATTGGTGATACTTTACTTGTGATGTAAGTGTCGAATGTTGGTGTTAGGCTTGGGAAGGAGGGAATGGTATCATATCAAGGACTTTGACGTGATAAAAGCGGCAGCTTCTTTGGTGCTGTATCAGTTATTGTCTATAGTAGTGTCAAGAAGTAAGCATAATCATTTGCATTTTTGCTTGTATATGTTAGATAAAGTATAAGAAATTGCCTTGCTTAAACTTGCTAGCTTCCATGTAGCAGCTTGGGAGCCAAACAAGGATGGTGTGAAAGGTCAAGTAGTTTACATATGATAGTACTATCAACACATTGTTAGTTGATGGTATCTTATGCAGAATTTTCAGTCTTTCATCTTGCTCAAATTCAGGCAGAATAGCTACGTGCATAGATGAATGGAATTGTTTTTTGGTAGGGCTCAGGAAGTGATCTTTGTCATGTAAGGTTTAACTTCATTTTTTTGGAAATTCCAACAACTGAAAATGTACAATTTGTTGGAAACCTGAATTGGTGGAATATTTGTGTGTTAGGGGAAGATTTCAGAGCACTGGTAAATGGGAAGTCTATTTGAATGAACTTAACAAATTTTTTATTTTTATTTTTTCGACAATGGTGGTTTCGAGCCTCTTAAAGCACCCCATAATCCACAACCGGGCACATGTAGTCCCCCCCATCCTACATGCACCGGGCAATTGCCTGGAAAAATCTCTGGGGGTGGCCCCAAGGGGATTTGAATATTGAAGATTGTTATATGAAGGTGGTTTCAAAGCTGGTTGACATATGCCACCTGGGGTGTCACAGTCTTGTTTGGTCACTCGCTAAGGTTCAAACCTTCTTTTTCTCTCTTACAAGTATCATTAAGAAAAAAACACTAGAAGGGGTGCATACATTGACAAAGGGTTAAACCTTTATATCCTTAAAAGATGTGCAGAAGACCCTGTGAATTGTTACTTCTTTTAGATACATACATGCTACATACATGCATATATATACATACATATATATATACATGTATATATATTGAACCTAGCTTAAGAAGTTATTTCTTCTTTTAGTACTGAAAATTCGTCCACATACAAATACTTAAACGAAGAAATGCATGTTTAACATAATCATCTCATTAACACACATAAATTATTGTGTCTCCATGCTTCGTTATAGGGGAGTTTCCATGTCTGAGTACTCGCATCCCTTGGGTCATAAAACCTATTTTTTTACAAAAATTACAAGTTAAACAGACACTTTTATGGACCCAAATTCAGATCATGTACCATGACAATCACTCTGCCATGATGTATTTTTGAAGTGTATTGCCTGGAACCTCAAAGTACAAGCATCCACATTATGTGATCACTCATTTTATTCAAAAATTGCTATTGTATTATTGCCCGAGGTGGGATGGGAATGTGTTTACTCAATGATTAAATTGGATGGGATAGGGTTTAGGAAATTAGCCTAAATCCGCCCCATTGCCCATCCGTACTTTAGCGACCTCTGTTGGTTAATGTATAATTTCATGATAAGCTATAATTAAATTTCTACCCTGAAGTAAATTAAGCCATTTCTTAGTCAAATGTGCATTACTTGAAGATTTTTAACCTTTTAGTATAGATACGATAGAAAAAATGTGTCTGTTTTGTGATCTTTTGGCAAATACAGGTGCTTATTGCAGTATTGTTAACAAAATGTCTGGCAAGGTTGCTTGTCTATTGAGTGCAGGGTTATGAGGTATTTCTATACCCCAAGGAGCTGATGTTTGTTTACTCTCTCTCTCAAGCCATTGATTAAATTGTCTTGAGTCGTTGCTACCACTTAATATGTATACCATCAATAGTACGAGGCCTGTGATTTGAAATTGTTTCATTTCTTTGGTTTCATTGCAGATTAAATTTAAAACTGTGTGACTGTGTCCATGGCTCATTGATTTCAATATTATATTTTACAGGTATCCCTATGGGATGGAATCATACCCTCCAAGGAGCACGCAAAATTCTGGATTCATACCCCAAACAAGTATCGTTTCACTGATCAGGTGAGCTTTCTTTGTGAAGTAGTTTCTCTCCTTTTCATCTTTGAACGCCCATTATTTTTCCTTGGTTAACTTTTTAAATCTTTTCTTTTGCTTTGTTAGGGAAGCAATCTCCGGGGAAAAGATTTTAACTTGACATTGCACTGGCATGTCATGCCCAAAACCGGCAAGATGTTTAGTGACAAAATAGTTATGACTGGTTACGAGCTGCCAACAAAATATAGTTGACGACTTTTCCCGTTTGTGTGATTTCATATTGTAATTTAGCCTTCTCTTGTTTGGGATAAATAGTTAAATTATATCGGGGAAAAAGAAATAGGGAAACTTTTGTTTTTGAGAATGTTAGAGAAGGAATATTTATTGCCTTTTTGAATCAATAGAACTGCTAATTTTCTGAATCTTAATGTTTTCTTGGACTTCTAGAAGAATATTTTCCCGTCATTTTCCCTCCCACAGGTGTTCATATAATTTCACTTGTGAATGTGGTGAACAGCACTAATAATATTGATGGAAAATGACATGTAATCAGATAGTTGGACCAATCCGACTTTTCGACGGTTTAATGTCACGATAATCATCGGAGATGATTATTTTTGTAAGGTTTTGATTCCACAATGATTTTGTGTATGGTTCTACACGTGAAGCATTCTAGTGAAACGATTTTCTAGCAGAGTTCTCTAACATTGTAACATAAAATGCCCGTGCAGGAGACCACCAGCATTGTAAAGCCTTGGCTCTGCCACCGAGCCAACGCCTTGCGAAAGATTTTGTTGTCGTGTTTCTAAGAATTTGGGGTTCTCGTGAAATTTTAGGGGCGGGAAAAAGTGATATTTGAATAATCATTTTAAGGTGGTGTTGAAATCGGGTGTTTCTACTTTCATATGTTTTAAAAATGATTGCAGATCTCACCCACCACGCCATAGGCAGAGTCTCAATAACGAGTCACAAATTATAAATTTTTTTGACAGTGGAATATAAACTCAAATATTTAAATATTGGGTTCTTTGTTAAAACTTGCCATCTTCAAATAGGAGAGGAGAAGCCATTCTCAAAGAGAGGGAAAATGTTTGAATGTGGATAAAAAGTGTAATTTGGAGGATATAATAAAGTATGTGAGGAAATGGAAGGAAAAAAGAAAGAAAAACTAATATTTTTAATTAAACTTTCTTAATGACAAAATCTATAAAAAAAGAAACGACAAAAATGAGTATGTTGTAAATTCATTAAAGTATTTTCATTTTTTTTTAGAAACCAAACATAATTACTCTCTTTCCTTCTTTTCTTTCATTAAACAAACATCCCAAGTTACAGTATTATTTTTCTTCCATTCCTTTTTGGTTTTTTTCTTTCATTTCTTTGCTCTCTTAATTAATGTTATTATTATTATTATTATTATTTTTCTTTTTTCCTTTTTCCAGTGTACCGAGTCCCGACATAGCCGTAATATGAGTCATCTCGAACGCCCTTGTCATTTTTTTTAGAATTTTTATTTTTAATTTTGTGTACTAGTATTTGTTTTATTTTATTTTCAATAAAACACTAGTGTACACCTGAAAGTAAACAAAACTGTTCAATGGCTCAATTATTCAGCTAAATTCTCAGTTCTCATCATCACTTTTGCGGATCCACCGGCAACCGGGTCCCTAAGCTCCAAACGGGGCCGTGTCGTGTTCGGCGTTCCAACTCTCGAGGTACGCAACCCTAGTCTCTTCCCCCTTCTCTCTCTCTCTCTACTTTCTCTTTCATGTCAGGGTTTCTTTTTGTCTTCCAATTTGGGGCGGAATCTCTCTCTCTCTATGTGTGTACAATATATATATATATATATATATATATATATATATATATATGTTTGTTTAGCTGCAGTGAAGATACTGATTCACTCGATTCTTGCTTCGTCTTCTTCAATGGATTCGTTTTCTGAAGGCATTTTCAGCTGTATATATAATTATATATACATGCATACACACCTATATATAAATATATATATGTGTATATATGAGTGTATAAAAAATTGGATATGGAACAAGCTGAGTCTGTGATGTTGACTTACTTCCTATTTGTGCATTGCCTTCTTTCCGTTAATCAATGGGCATAGTCCTATCTGTGAGCATTGTAGCTATTTATTTGGATACACTATTCAATTGTCATTCCACTTTAATCTCTGAAGTTGGTGTTGTCTCTCTTATCTATTTTTACATTTTGCTTCCGAAAAGAAAAGTTTTTTTTTGGTATATAAGTAAAACTAAAGGTGTTTTGAGCAAAGGGGCACACCGCTAGCTGAGCCTGAGATACTTGTAAAAACTTCTTGTTAGCACTGGAATCCAACCAAATTGTGACGAGGAGGAAATGGGTCATTCCTAGTTCATCAGCATATTTTTTATGGCAAAAATTCTTGAGTAGAGGAGGTGATATTGAATAGTGCATGTGTGAAGGCCTCGATATGAAGTGAAAAAAGGTGTTCCTTGTGATAATAGGCATTATGGGTACAAATTGGATCTAGTGCGAGTGTATAGATCCTAATCAAAATCTGATCAATTTTTGATTTATTTTAGTTTTGATTTATTTTATTCAATTTCAATTAATTAATAATCATGCTAACCACAATTAAGCAAACTCATAACGCCTATTAATTTTTATAACATGATTGGTCTGATAGCGGCTTTATTTTATTTAATTTTTAAATGTAGAGGTGTAATTCAGATGCACTCCTCTGTCTAACAAATTTTATTTAAAGTCTGTGAGTGCGATCATGTCTGGTCTATCTTGTGGAATGATCAAGTCTAGGTAAAGAAACTGTTTTCTGATTTATATTTATTCCTCTTGATCTTTACTATGTTCTCACTTGTTTTTCTAGTTTTGCTATAGTTAATGAAGCCTGCTCTTGGTATTGTAATTCAGAACTCTAGACCATACAGAACGTTTTTACTGATTTGATCATTGCTTTATTGTTCTCTTCGCTTTTTTGCCCTTTTTTTGTGTGTTTATATTTCTTGTTGTTCAAGTGAGTTGTTTGTTGCTGCCCAAAATACATCAACTGAACCTTTAACATGTGTCACTAATATCTTAAGAATTGAAATTGGTTTATTTTTTTGAAGACAAATTATATTAATCCTGCTTATTGTGCATAACCTTGGATTATGACCACGAGCAATAAACTTCATGTAGAAGAAGTAATTGTAAGCTTGGACTTTTGCCAACTAAAATCTAGGAAATTTGCCTTCATTATGTTGGTCAATTTTTTATGCACTGGAAGCATTATATGTTTTAACAAGTGAATGGTTTCAGCAATTTTCGCAATTTCGCAGGGGAAAGAATGGGCAGCCTAGCCCCTGCCAGCAGTGATAGGTCGAGGGTATCTTGGACGCCGACAATGGAATGCTATTTTATTGATCTTATGTTAGATCATATGCATAGGGGCAATAGAATTGGTCATACGTTTAACAAACAAGCATGGACAGACATGATCACCGTGTTCAATGCAAAATTCAGATCTCAATATGACAAAGATGTCTTGAAAAGTCGATACACTAGTTTGTGGAAGCAATTCAATGATATAAAGAATCTTCTTGACCAGAATGGATTTTCTTGGGATGTTTCTCAACAAATGGTAGTAGCGGATGATAATGTCTGGAATGCCTATGTCAAGGTGCATTTCTTCATCTTCTTTTTGTTTCCATCCTTGTTGGTGAGTAATTGACTTAAAATGCTTACAGGCTCACCCAGATGCACAATATTACAGAAATAAAGCTGTGTTGAACTTCAACGATCTGTGCTTGATTTATGCGTATACAACAGCAGATGGAAGATACAGTCGTTCAAGTCATGATGTAGATTTTGATGATGACATCCAAGGAGCGAATGTTGGTTTGTTCTTATTCCTTTTCTTGATTTTTGGTTTATTTAGTTAGCTGTTTTATAAATCCATAGCCCTTAACTCTGAAGAGTCAACATAAAGTGGGGAAAAGTAATGTTGTTATAAGGCGCCCCCTCCCCCAAATAAAGACTGTAGTTTTTGGTTGATAAATTGAACAAGAATTTGATGGAACTGTATTTCCTGTCAAGTTTCTTGATTTGTGGACATAGATGCTCCCATATCATCTCCAAAATCATTGAAGGCTAATATAACTCTTCAGCAATCTTTAAGCAGTATACAGTTAATGTTTTCCACTTTCAACAAGTAACTTATGGACAGTTTTATATGCTCCATCATAAGCTAAGCCAAGCATATCCTAAAACTGGTCAATCACGGGCCACGATTTATTGTTGCAAAGCATGATCTTATTTTTGGGGGGAAGGGGGAGCGGATGGATGTGCATGAAGTGCCTGATTATAAAGAAGTTAAGAACATGTAGTTGAACTACACTGGAGGTGGTTTGTTTTTTTCCAATTGTTTTGTTTGTTACTTTTTTCTTCTTGTTAGCACATAGTAAATGAACTAGAAATTAATGCAGTCAGACCAAGTTTAATCCTACTCATTCTTTATTAGCTTAAAGGATCTGCATTTTCCAACCATCATCTCAAGTTCTTAATGAACAAATAGCAACTTCAAATGATAATTTCTTAATTGTTGGTGATTGAATGGGTAGGCTTCCTCTGGTAATGAAGTTTCAGGAACAGATGGGACACTAGGGCACCAGCAAGTATGTGATTTATAAGACATCTTTGCTGCCATCCATGGATCAATATTTCATCAAGTTTGTGTTTTAGTTTGAAAAATGCTATAAGATCGAATAGATATGCTTGTTTTATTCAATGCAAAATTGATCTCTACTTCTAAGAATTTACTATTTTTTTTATTATTTAAAAAGTATCGTGCAATTGATTTTCTCATATATCATAGACTTTCTACAATGAATGTATGCACATCCAGGCTTGATCTATTTGAATGCAAATTTTATCAGAATTTGTGGTCATCAGTGTGAAAATGACGATCTCAACAATGACATTAACAAGTAAGTTAAATCACCAAGTTGGAATAACTACAGCTTTAAGGGAAGCTTGCATCATAATGGGGTGTCAGTGATCTCTTTAATAACTATATGAGAATGAGGTCCCACAAGTCAATGTTGCAATTATAGATTTGTGCAAAATATGAACTTGGATCTGTACAGTGATCTTTTGCTTTTTTATACTTTATAGTACGGACAATGAACTTGTAGGTTCTTGTTTTTCCTTAGTATGTATTTGCATGGCAGACTTGACTGCTGTTTTATTGAAGTTCTTGTTGACTATTGATCAATGTTCTTTTCTAAATTTCGCTTGGGAGTACTTGGCTTTGAAGATAACCCGGTACTGAGAGCTGAGTTATAGTTCCGAAACTAATGATTAGTTTGTGTTCATGATTTCAAAGTGTTGATGATTTGCTTTTTAGTATTGTCAATGTTTGCAATCGTTGACGAACATAACGAGTGAAATCTTAATGAGTGTTTTTTTATATCTAGGTGGAGGGAAGGAGGGTCAAACTCTCACTGGCAGCAACTGTGTGAAAGCATTTTGGAGACTGCCAATGGACCATTATTTTATTGACTTGTTACTAGACCAGGTGCCAAGAGGGAACAGAATTGGGCACGCAATTACAACCGAGGCTTGGGCTGAAATGGTGGCATTATTCAATGCAAAATTTGGATCTCAGTATGACCAAGAGGTTCTCAAGAATCGGTACAAATATTTGAGCCAGCTATATAATGATGTGAAGATTCTTCTTGATCACAGTGGATTTTCTTGGGATGAAACTCGAGAAATAATTACAGCTGAAGATTATATTTGGGACTCTTATACGAAGGTGATCACTATTTACATGGTCATTATATGAGGCTTGTGAGCTATGCTTGGTTGATGTTTTTAGCTCATTTGTATTAGTGCAGGCATATCCTGAAGCTCGATGCTATAAATTTACAACTGTACCTAGCTACCACAAGTTGTGTGTCATATATGGCAAAGAAAGTGCTAATGAGAGATCTAGTTGTATGGCTCATAACATAGATCTTAGTGGTGAAGATCCACTTTTTATGACTGGTATGTTTCTTATTTCAGTGATAAAAATTAGGATAAGATCATTTATGCTGCATATTCAGTGATAAAAATTAGGATAAGATAATTGATGCTGCATGTTCCATGAATTGTTAGTTCAGTCATGATATGTTACATGTAAACGGGTGCAGATGCCTTCTACAACTTAGGTTGAATTAGTACAATAGCATGCTTCTCTATATGACCTTAGCTAATAGGACTAATATAGTTTTTTAGCTTTGAATTATACCGTGTGAACTTTATGGCTTATAGAATCTTTATTTTATTTATTTATTTTTGTAATGACAAGATTCTTCGAACTTCTGATTTCACAAGTTAATTCTCTTATACTGAACATATTGCTCATGAATCCTAAATTATCTGAAAAATCTTGAAGAATGAGCTTGTGCCCCCCTAAGTCCTCTCTACTCCCCTCTTTTCACTTCCCTGGTGAGGTTCATAAAAGAAGGGAGATCTCACAGTGGTTTTTCCTACCAGTTCCCCAATCACATATGATACTTAATATATATGAACTAAAGCTAAATAAGGCTTATTTATTTTACTCTGCCTTTCAATGGTTCTTTCAGTAAAAAAAATAAAGAGGAGCAGAATCATTGGTGTTTGCAATTGTCTATGTCAAGATAATTGCCACTATAATTACTTATGAGATCCTCTGATTCATAAAATAAAAGGACATTCAATGCAATGCAGACAGCAACTTGTCAAGAAAAGTTTGGACACCTTTGATGGACCGTTATCTCATTGACCTTATGCTAAAGCAAGTGCATAAAGGCCATACGTTTAATCACATTTTCAGCAAACAGGCATGGGAAAATATTGTTTTGTTGTTCTGTGATCGATTTGGATCACAGTATGACAAATATGTTTTGAGGGGTCAGCATAAAAGTTTGAGGAAGTTGTATGATGATATGGAGAATCTTCTTAACCAGAGTGAATTTTCCTGGGATGAAACCCGGCAAATGGTCACAGCACGTGAGGATATTTGGGATGCTTATATCAAGGTGAATTCCATAATTGTTTGAGGCTCACATTATGTTCTGATTGTTAGTGGCTCACATATGTTATGTGTAGGAGCATCCGGATGGGAGATCGTTCAGAACAAAAAGCAAGCCGAATTATAATGATTTACATGTGATCTATGGGCATTCCATTTCTGATGCAAGATGCGACCAATCACATCAATATATGGACTTCAGCGGTGATGGTGAGTTTCCATTTTGGCGAGTCTATGAGCAATTTGCATTTTGGCAGTAATAAGCATTATTGTGTCAACAAGAAAGTATTACTAGATGGTTCTTAGCATTGAATTCTTTGGAACATGTGATTGAAAATATAAAGATTACCACATGTTTTCATTCATGATTTTTTTCACTGTGGATATGATCATTTATTCATATAAGCAAGTTCTTATGCATTTCAATATATTAGGAGAGTTTTTTTTTTTTTTTGGATTATGTTTTCTTTTAATTTGTTTTAGGAAGGAATATTCGAGTGTTTCAAAATGGAGGTTGCCTGAGGACTGGTTGGACGCCACCTATGGACCGATGTTTCATTGATCTAATGCTAGAGCAGATCCGTAGAGGGAGTATGGTAGATCATAAATTTAACAAAGCAGCATGGGGATATATGGTTTCTAAGTTTAATGCAAAATTTGGGACTCAGCACAAGGAAGATGTTCTAAAAATTCGTTTTAAGATTTTGAGAAAGCGATACAATGATATGAAAACTCTTCTTGGTCAGAGTGGGTTTGCATGGGATGAAATGCAACAGATGATAACTGCTAATGAGGATCTCTGGGATGCTTACATCAAGGTGCATATCTCAATCTAAATATCTAATAACATTTTAAACTTATATTTCAGTTTGTAATAGCTTATATACTGTATATGCAGGACCACCCTGATGAATATTCATACAAAAATAGAACTCTTCCAAACTATAATGATTTGTTCTTGATATATGGAAATGCAATTACTGACGGAAGGCATGACCGTTCAAGTCATTGTGTGCTGACCGACAACCACATCCTGGGGGTAAATATTGGTGTGTTCTCTCTCTTTCTCTCTCTCAAGCTGATTTGCCATGCATGGACGAGGACTGGTGTTTTTATTTTCATGAGTCACTAGTTGATTGGTTTTAATGAGAATAGAAATGGACTATGTCTCTATAAGATTATACACAAGCTTGCTACTGTCACAGATTTCATCACTTGTGTTGGATAATTTACATGGGATGTAATAACATAAATTTTTTAAGAAAAGAGAAGTGAGGCGATATGGTTCTATTGTTGGATAATACAGAAAAATTGGAAATGCTGCATCTTACATAGTGTAATTATTTCATCTCAAGCAGCATTTTACATGGTGTAATTATTTCATCTTGCGCAGCATTACCCTATTAATTCTTCCTTTTATTAATCCTCCTATATATATACATATAATTTTTATTTTTTTTTTCCCCTTCAAATTTTAGGCCAAGAGAATGACCAAACATATGCTGCTCGTGATTCTATGAGCATTGATTGGACAAAGCCAATGGACCGATATTTTATTCACCTTATGTCAGAGCAAGTGCTCGAAGGGAATAAGGTTGATCGTACATTCAGTAAGCAGGCTTGGGTCTGCATGACCACATCATTCAATGAAAGATTTGGACTTCAATGTGACAAATATGTACTGCAGAACCAATATCTAAGATTGATGAAACAATATAACAACGTCAGCAATCTTCTCAACCAAAAAGGCTTTGTGAAGGATGAAATTCAACAAGCAGTAGCAGCTGAAGATAGTGTCTGGAAAGCTTACATCAAGGTGAATTCCATACTCCAATATAACTCTTTTGAGCTACCAAGTGTTTATTTTACAGTTCATTCAGTTAAAAATTACTTCAATCCAAAATTGTTTGTGGAAAATTTAGTGCAATATTCCTGAAAAAAAGAGAACCTTCTTTATGAATGCCATGATGCCACTTTACGTGCATTAAACACCTAAAGTGAATTCTGCAAAGTAGTGTAAACTACTCATTCCAATTGCTCACAATTGTTAATTAAACCGTATTTCATAATGGATGAAAATTTGCAGGAGCATCCTGATGCAGCAAAATACAAAGATCAAGTCTTGGAGAGTTACAGCGATTTGAGCATTATATTTGGCGATGGTATTCAAGATGCAAGATTAAGTCCAGAAATGGATATCGGTCACAATGCCCTAGAATTGTGGATGGATGGAATTTCTGGAGGTCTACAATCCCCAGATAGGGACAATAAAGTATCTAATCAGAAGAAAAAAAGGCATTCTGCAACCCCATTAACTTCTGCATGCTCTAGAAAAATCAAGATAACCAGCAAGGGTTTGCAAGAAGCAGATAGAAGTAATACACAGGACAGGACCTATAGCTCGATAGAAAGCATTGTTGATGCACTTCAAGTCATACCGGACATGGACGATCAACTCTTCTTTCATGCTTGTGATCTTTTGGAGGATGAGAAAAATGCCAAGGCATTTGTGAGGATGGACATCACCCGTCGGAAGAAGTGGTTGTTAAGAAAGCTTCGGCAATAGTATTTTCGGGGTTTTGAGAATGGATTGAAGATGCACCTTCTTTCTCACTACCAAATGTTAATAAGATTGCGTATGTATAAGTAGTAAAACAAAGATTGTGTGTTAAAAAGCATGCTAAGGCATGTGTCATTGAAATATACAGTTGCATTTCAAAGGAGTCCGCATGTAACTTCTGATTTAGCATGTGCTATGAAAAATGTGCTGCTTGTTATAAAGATGTGTGTATCGATGAAACTTGTAAAGCATTTTTCATAACTATACTCCTACATCTACATTACTTTATAAAACTACTTGAATGCACAAAAACATTTCAGAAAACCTAAAATTTTAGTTTGGATCAAAAGGAATTTGGAACAAAGTCCTTTATAATAGAAAAGTGCTTACAAGGTACTACCAAATGCAATATGTAACAAGCTGTCAAATTAGAAGCACTTTGGTGCTAGTGAATGTTTTTACTGGCAACACTTCAAACAGCCTCCTCTTCTACTATAGTGTTTTTCTTTCATAACTCCATACCTGAGATTGAATCCTCTGCTATCTGGCCTCCTGCTCTAATGGTGTCGTAAAATTTTTCTACGCATTTGTTTTTAGTTTTTAACATATTTGTTCTATGTTTCCACATTGAAATAAATGTTTTTAAACGTAATTTAAATGGGCAAAAATTAAAAATAATAATATTGGAAAGAGATTCTAACACATTTAAATTCTGTTTCAACATATTTATTCTAAATTTCAAGACATAAAATATTATTATAATATAGGTCAAATTGACTGATTTTTTTTTACAATATCACTACAATACTGATTAATACATCATGGGATCTGGGCTCCAACTTTTAATAAAATTAATAAATAAATATTATATGCCTTGATCCTCTTACAAAAGAAAGAACGAAAAAAGAAAAAATATATGAATGAAAAAAAAAAAAAAAAAAAAAAAAGGGCAGCACTTTTAGAATTTACTTTATTTGACCTTTTTGAATTCTCGCCACTTGGACCACTCGCTTCTTTGTAGAACAGAAACTCGTCATTGTCGTCGACCGTAAGCGTGTTATTATAGTGTCTCTCCTCCTTGCATCAAGTTTCAAGAAAAGAGAGGTAACAAACGCTTGCACAAACTGAGGACTCAGAAGCCAAATGTTAGTACTCCAAAGAAGTAGACATATATAGCACCTTTTTGGAATGGCATGGCCTTCTCTCTCCTCTCTCTCAAAATCCCAGCAATCTCACTGACCCTCATCACCACTCTCCTTTTCTTCCTCCTCCTCAGACCATCATCATCCCCAATTCACCCCTCCGCAGATCTACCAATCCCACACAGGTCCCTCCTCAACACCACCCTACAATCCTGCTCATCCATCACCCAAATCCCACCTCACCAACGCTGCTCTTTCTCCCTCCTCCACTGCTCCGGCGACTCCAATGGCCTCCTCAACTACTTCTCTCTCCACTTCTGCCTCTTCCGCGAAAACCCATTTCTCTCCATCCCCTTTCTCTCTCTGTGCATCCTCTTACAGTTCTATATCTTGGTCAAGACCGCACAGGACCGATTCTCTGTTGTTGTCACCAAGCTCGCGACCCACCTCAATTTGTCCCCTAGTATGGGCGCTGTGACGCTCCTAGCTCTCGGGAATGGAGCCCCGGACGTGTTCGCATCCGTTGCCGCCGTCCGTGGCGGCCAATTGAGGACTGGGTTCGGTGCGATTTTGTCTGCGGGGACCTTCGTTTCCGCCTTTGTTGTAGGGTTTGTGGCAATTTATGCAGCACCCTTTTCAGTTGATCCTGCACCGTTTGTGAGGGACGTGTTGTTTTACTTGACTGCGGCTTTGTTCTTGTTCTATGTGTATCTTAGTGCTGAGATTTTTCTTTGGCAGGCAATTGGGTTTGTTGGGTTTTATGTGTTCTTCGTTGGGTTTGTGTTTTGGATGGATTTAGGGATGGATAATGGGAAAGGGAAATGTGGGAGTGAGAAGGGTTCGGTTGGGGATGTTGAGGTCCATAAGGGTTTGATGACATCGGATAGCGAAAATGGAGAAGTAATGGAGAAATTGGACGAAAAGAAACCTGCTTCTGGTTTTCAACAAGCATTTGGGCAGGTATGTCTGATATTCAATTTATGTTGTTCTTGCCTTGTTTATAAGCCAATGTACATATTTTATCTTAACCTTTTTTACTTTTGAAATCTGTAATTGGTAATAGAAGAATGACACTAGTTCAGTTACCAAGTGTCAATAAAAATATATGCTGCTAATAATTCAATTTATGTTGCTCATGCATGGTTTATAGGGCAATGTGCATATTGTATCTTAAGTATGCTTATGTTAGAAATCTGTAATTGTTAATGCAAGGATGACATTAGTTCAGTTACCAAGTGTAATGCAAGGATGACACTAGTTCAGTTACCAAGTGTTAATGAAAAAGTGCTGCTAATAATTGGATCTAACTGTGTATTGTTTTTGGAGACCTAATACAATAACTTGATCAGTTATCATAGACTTAACTACAAATCCCTGCTGGAAAATAAAATGTTGGAGGATAGTTGAATTCCTTTTCTATGTAATGTTGTATGAGCTTTATCTGCGACATAAATTCTTTTATATATGTGTGTGTGTGTGTATATTTTATGGAGAAAGACATACACGAGAAGGATAAGTTATACCTGAACAAGAAACAAAACAGAAAGAAAGAAAAGAACTATATGATCGCTTAAGAATAACCAAAGCTCTAGCCACTCCTTGGGGGGAGGGAGTGGGTTATAAATGACCTGTAAATTGTGGAGGAGTTGCAGCTATGACATGATTTTTAACCTTCTCAAACTCACCTAGATAATGGTACCTCAACATGTTAATGGTTTCCATTGTATTTTTTTTTTCTTTTCAAGATGGTTTCCATAAAATTTGTCATAATTGATTTGTTGTACTGTTGTGAGTTTGCCGCATAAATCACAAAATGCACATTTCTAACTAACTTGATTTGTATGATGAGAACAAAATGCTACCAGTTTAGCATGTTCTTGTAATGAAAATCCACTGAAATAATTAATATTGCGTAACATTTACCTATTTAAGGCAAGCAAGAACAATAATATTGCATCAACTCTCTATCCCTAAAAATGGTTTTAGTTGGCAATAATCAATTTATTGATCATGTATATGGGAAAATTACTGGAAGTGACAATGTCCATCACAATCCCTTATTGAATTAAATTCTTAGGAAGAAAGAATAGTTGGTACTCTTCATATTGGGTTTTAGTTTGATTTAAATACCAATGGTACCTATGTCAACTCTATGAACCCGCCCTACAATAGTTAAAAATCATGTGTGAACCCAATTATGCCAATTCCTTCACTAAGGGCCATGATGTTCCTCTACTTTGCAAGGATCATCATGTCTCTTCGTGCTACTCTGATTAAGTCCCTCTGCCCTTCAATTTATCCCTTTGTAGTGGATTCATTTTGACTTGTATCGTTTCTTGTGGGTGTCATTACTTTGTTGTGAATGATGGTACCAATGCACCCTATTTTCTTTCATCTGGACCCTGGGTTTGTGCTATTGAAAGTCGTTACAAAATTCTGGCCAAGTCTTTCATGGTTGATGCATTGATATGTTCTTTTGGTCCATTTGAAAAATCTCTGTAGAGGCAGATACCTTATGCATGGGAACTCTTTATTCTGGTTCTTGTCTCATCCATTTCATTATTTTTTTTATTTATTTTTTTTCATGGTCTGTCTAATAGAGTAGAAATCAAATGGCCTTCATTGACATGATATGATTGCAATTATAGTTTCACAAAGCTCGTTTTCCAGAACATTACGATGGAAATGTGTTTTGAGGGAAACCTGTTCCTAGAATGGTTTGCAATCTCCCTAGAAATGTTATGGTAATGTTTGGAGACATCTAGGAGACTTTAAGTAGCTTTGTCTTATCATCTTTAAATCTTTCCCCTCTCCCTGATTCCATTCGAGGCCTTAAGATTCCTTTTGGAATTTCACAACATGGCCCTTATCACTTTTATTTTTTATTTATTTGTTTATTTTATTTCCTTCAAGGTCGTGTTTCCACTTTATCTTACCATGCTCTCTTGCTTCTTTTTGGTCCACTTCTCAAATTTTGAACTGTGACTGGAGTATGGGAAGAAAGGAATATATGCATGAAGTTTTTTTTTTGGGGGGAAGTAAGGGCTTGATACCGTTAGTCCACTAGCCCGTTGGTAATATATGCATGAAATTCTTTTTCATCTTCCACGTAGACATCAAGAAGTGAGCCCATAGAATATGTAGTTTATTTAGGTAGGAGTCTCTAAAACAATTGTTCGCTGTTAATTAATGTGCATCATATAATATATCCTACACAATAACAACAACAACAACAACAACCAAGACTTTTCCCAATTATTTGGGGTCGGCTACATGGATCCCATGTTTCCATTCCGGTTTATTTAAGGTATAGCCTCAATCGATCCACATGCTACCATATCTTTCTTTACTAACTTTACCTGCGTTAACTTTGGTCTTCCTGTTCTCCTAATATTACCCTCAATGTGGACTATGTCACTTTTCCTAACTGCTGCACTTAAAGGTCTTCTTTGCACATGTCCAAACCATCTTAACCTATTTTCTCTCTAAAAATCTCCAATTCGTGCCACTTCAACCATCTCCCGAATGCGATCATTTCTAATTCTGCTAAAAAGATACACACACACACACACACACACACACACACACACCATGGTATATAAAAATTCTCACTGGAATTGAGAACCAAAAAATGCCAGTGCCAAAACAACTGTCATATATCTCTCATCCATAGAAACAAATCAATTTTAGACTTCTGAGCAAGATTAGTTTTTAGTGGTTGCTGCCATGTTTTGATGGTTTGTCCCTTGCCAAAATTGTGCTGGCCTTGTGTTCCGCACCAAATAAAATAATATGTATATACACACACACAACAATGTGATTATTGTTGGTTGTACCTCTTTGGTTGTCAAGCTTGAGTAAGCGTTGTATAGGTATAACACAATCTGGATTCTGGAGCTATAAAATCCATTGAAACTACTTCATATGCGATTATTGTTGGTAGTACCTCTTTGGTTGTCAAGCTTGAGTAAGCGTTGTATAGGTATAACACAATCTGGATTATGGAGCTATAAAAATCATTGAAACTACTTCATGGTTCCATTACTTTGCATGTACATGGTTGTGTGTGTATATTCATATTATTTTATTTGGTAAGGAACACAAGGCCAGCACAATTTTGGCAAGGGACAAACCGTCGAAACATGGCAATCTGAGGGAATTTTGTGTGTGTATATACATAAAAATCATTGAACAATCTTGAAATCATAGTCTTTCAACTTTAAAAGAGTATCATGGAGCAACTTCATGGCCTTATTCTGGTCCAAGGCCCTGAGTTGGTTGGAGGAGCTTAGTTTTTATCCTCCTATATACTTTGCATCCACATGGTTGTGCCCCTTGCTATTTTTGTTGATAATACATATATATTAATAAAAGAGGAAAATCTTTCTTCTCTGTCAAAGCCTTTTTTTTTTGTTAATTTAGTTTATGAATATGGGAGATTAAATCTTGTGATATGACCCTAATTTTTAGAAAAAACATAGAGTTTGTTAATCTCTAGAGATGTTTTGTATTTTCATCACTTACTAATACTTCAGTGGACTAACCTTGAATTAGCATCCTAAAGTAAAGTTGTTGCTTCACCTTTCCAGTGTGCAATCACTATTTAGTAATGGTTCTTTGTATCCAATATAATTATCTAAAATCATGAAGCCTAAAATGGTGTTTCACACATGAAAATTGACATGTTAGAAAATGTCTACACGTAGTCACATTGTTGCTGGTCCTTTCCATGAGTAAACTTTCATTATAAGCCGCATAATGTTTTCAAGCCCCCATATACGGGTAATTACTATGAACTACAAATTTAAGCTCTTGTAGGAAAAACAAGGTGATAATTTGGAGTAAGAATGAAAACTAAAGAGACCAAATGTTACTAACACGGTAACTCTGTATTGAGAAAATGTTAGAAGACGCAAAAAATTATTGGAAGCTAGTAGGGGCTATCAGAGATTATCTAGGATTTTGTAAAAAGACTAAACAAAAAATGAGGTTTCAGTCAAACTAAGACTTCAATTTTATTTGCTATTCACTAAAGAAATGGTGGGGAAATCTATGATAATGAAGAATGATAACTACAAGCTTTCTTTCAGATTGAAAGAGCTATGTTCTTCATCATGCTTGGTTAGACACATTTAGTTATAAGCAAAGTAATAGTTTTTTTTTTTTTCAAAGATGATGGACAACTGGACATATCGTGATGTTGTGTGAGATGCTCAAGAAAGAGGGGATAAATAGTTGTGTGGCAGAGAATCTGAGTTTTCTGCTGAGTAGTTTGCACTCTTGTTTTCAGTAAAACATTGTAGAATTGGTAGTTGGAGTCAGCGGATGACTATTTTGAGTTGCTTTATGCAGCCCTCATGGCAGCAGATGTTAAAACTATTGGAGTGTCGATTGAAACAATACAAAACTGACTTTATAAGTGCTAAACTAATAATCTGTGTTTACTAGTCAATTTGAACAACTGATTTCCAAGCTCCAATATAAAACTTATCCAACATGCTATGTTTCCAGCATTGAAGTGAAGCACCTGTATGAAAGCGCTAAATAAACCAACATAAAAGTTGGAAATAGCTGTGGAAATGAAGAAACAGCCAACACCTTGCTTGAGGAACAATTTAACAGTGGTATATTGGGCAGAAAAGAATGATAGTGATAAAAGCTAAATGGAGTGTTGCATGCCTTATGTGGATTATGTTAAAAATAAAGATAACGATGATGGTAAAAACTAGGTTTGGTTTGTTGAAATTATGATAGATCTATTTATAAATTATCATAGAATGAAACATCTGCTGTGAGTTTTATGTGTCTGTTTAAGTTAGTTACAAATGTTAGAGCAACTACTTATCAATCCTTATACTGAAAAAAGGATTGTAAAGAGTAACTGGATATTGGACTGCTGAAACACTTGTGTTGCAAGCTAAATTCTGTGGAAAGTAAGAACATAAAAAATTTGGAAGGGCTGATAACATTGAAAAGTAATTGAACAATGCTATTCAGGCCCAAGTCTTGAATCACATGCATCCGGCCCAAGTCTTCGGTTGAAGACTTGAGCTTGAAAATAATTATTCAAAGTAATTTTAAGTTAATTGTACTTGGTAAATATGGTTGACTGCCAACCCAAACTGTAATAATCATATTATTTAGAAGAGATCTACCTGTATGGACTATGGAGAATAACATGCCTCTTTTATATATGAAGGCATCTCCTTGATGAGACACATACTATATTGAAATCTGCAAATATGTAAGAAGTTCGATTATTTATGGCCTATAAAGAAAGTTCTTGTGATTTTATACAAGCAGAATTGAGATAAAATTTATTAGCTAAGGTTGGTGTTGCTTTTATATTTAGGAGTTTCAAAAACATTTCTCCCTAAACCTTTATAACTCTTCTTTGGTTTAACTAGATGCCTTATTTAAATTTAATGTTGCCATTCATATATTAATTAATTAATATATATATATATATATTACAAATTAGGTTGGACTCATAGTTCTACTACTACAAATGGGAATATGAGATTGTGAAATTCAAAATTGATGGTCCCTAAAGAAAGAATCTGATTAGTAGTTATTATTTTTTGTCTTGTACAACATGGATTAATGCACTTGAAAATGACAAAGCAGTCAGGATCAGGAAGTGATAAGGAATTTGTGCTCAAGTTTTTCTGGTTGTTTTTGGAGGGATATTAGATATGGTTATTTTATTGAAGTATTAGAAGTGTTTAATTTCTTTGAGTTCTAATTGGGGGGAAATGCCAGTCCAATTTTCCAAATAATGAGTGTGAAGATATTGAGGGTGTTGAACAAACTGGCCAGAAGGCCAGTCTTGCTTTATGCTATAAAATGTTGGTCAAGAAATAAGAAAATAGGACTTTAAAACAAGCAATAAATAATATGAATATGTTGAGATATATGAGTGGCAACATGAGGTTAAAAGTCCATCTCTAATGGCATGGATAAGTGCAGTGAGCAAAGACCTGATGGCATATCCTATGACATAGACAGGGCAAAAAAGTTGTTTCTTCTCCGCACGTAACTGGTTGACATGGTTTTTGAGACTTTGTTGAGTTCACTGAATTTTGTCCCTCGATTTGTTTTGACAGTCCAAAAAGTACAGAAGTCTGTTAAGATTAAGACCAGATACTAACAAGCCATTTGGATTCTCATAGATATTGAATCTCAATTTAGTTTTAAATAGCATATGCAATGATTATAGTATGCTTTAGCCAACACTTAACTAGTCTTTGTTTTGCTCAATTCTTATTTAAAAACATTGGCCATTTTAGGATTTCATGAAATGGATTTTCTTAGTTATTTAAAACACTGGTAATTTTTGGATTTCATGAAATGCATTTTTTTTTTTTTTTAATTATTCATTTTTAGAGAGAGCTCCATTTACTAGAGTGGTCCCATTCTGGAGAACCGATTCTGTGTTTAAAGGCCATAGAAGAACAAAATGGACTGATTTTACTTTCTTAGAACATCATGTACATGTACTAGGGGCACTCTTATGTAATTGCCAATTGTGCTATTGCCCAAGGGTTAATGGTGGCAGCCTTTTCTTTTAGGGAAAAGGAAAGAATGGGCATCAGTGGCTACTTCATGCATACCAATTGTGCTATTGCCCAAGCAGAGTTTGTCCCAGGACTGTTTAGCGAAGGGGAATATATTTTATTCTTTCACTGTTCAGATGTTTCCTTGATTGCTGACCTAGCATACTTCTGTTGGGATTTGATCATTTGAAGTCAGTTGTATAAGTTGTTCCAAAATGCTTATGCATGGTGATTTCTTATAATGTTTTGATAAATAATGCTGTTGAATACAAGTAACTTTTACTAGCATGCTGCTACCCACTGAACTATATACCTGACAGTGACTATTCTTTGTATCCCTGTAAGCTGAGAAATTATCCTGATGAATGGTCATCAAATCTTCTCATTTGTAGTTTAGTAAATATTTGTAGTTCCTTGCTTCTTCTTTTTTCTTAATTCTCTCTTTTTTGTTGTCCACAGATCTCGAAGGCATGGGAGATTCCAGTCTCACTACTTCTGAAGCTCACAATCCCCCAAACTTCACCTTCTGAATGGAGTAGGTTCTATCATTCTGTCAACATAGCTATTTTCCCTCTTGCCATTTTGTACTCTTGCAACTCGTTCATACCACTAAATCATCCCATCTCTTTTCTTATTTCAAACGTCCATTTCCCTCTCTGGTTGGTCGTACTCTTTGCAAGCTCTTCTCTAGCAGCTCTTCACTTCATAGTGGAAAAAGAGCCCCCCAAAACTGAGCAATTGCCAGTAGTGCTCCTAGCATTTGTAATGAGCGTATTTTGGATCTCCACTGTGGCCAGAGAACTCTTGAACTGCCTTGCAGCTCTTGGAGTGCTTCTCAAATTGCCTCCTGCTCTCCTCGGGCTAACAGTACTTGCATGGGGAAACTCAGTGGGTGATCTTGTCGCCGATGTGGCAGTTGCAAAAGCAGGCCAGCCAGCAATGGCCATGGCTGGGTGCTTTGCTGGACCCATGTTTAACATGCTCTTTGGGCTTGGAACAGCTTTGGTGATTCAGACAGCTGATATCTATCCGAAAGCTTATGAGCTCCATTTTCACGTGAGTATCGTAATCGCATTTGTGTTCTTGCTTCTCAGCCTAATGGGGTCCCTGTTGGTAGTACTTTGGTGCAGATTCCGGGTGCCTAGATTTTGGGGATTCTGCCTTGTCGGCCTCTATATTGTTTTTATGGCAGTGAGCTTAATCATTGCCAAGTTTTCAGTGTGATTTTTCTACCCACCTAAAGAACGGCTGATTCGATCACTACTAAATCAATAATGGCAACCCAACGGATGATTATGCAAGCAATTCAATATCTGGGTTTTAACAGCTTACTGAACCAGTCTACGCTTTTCAGCATTGCTCATGCTATAAAGAATGTGTTGATCCAAAGGAGGGAATAAAGGAGAAAAAAATGCAAGGTCATGGATATATTCCCATTTTCAGTTTGAAGATAGATTAGCTTATAACTTGTACCATTTTTTTTTTTTTTTTCCTTAATTCTTTTGATTTGTTTTTCTTGTTTATCCCAAGTTGGGTAAAAAGTGAACTTTACAGATGATAAAATGTTAAATGATTCATATCATAGTTGTAATAGTTATATGGATCCACACTCTTGTCAAGTGTAAGCTTGTACTCGTTCAATTTGATTTTACTTGGTTACTGCAAAAATTGGTTTGTTGTAGAAGGTTTATGGATTTATCTAGTTAAAAACATTATGGCATTTGTTTGTGGTTAGCAAATTGAACTATCAATATTAGGTTCGATAAAAAGAACTGATTTAATGCTCATGAAGAAAACTTCAGTGATCTTCTTGATGATCATTGCAGAAATTGTCTTTACCAGTATGAAACCTTCTGTGCACGCTCTGGTGTGGGTATATTTTGATAGAGTGAGTGATGCTATTTACCATTTTGTTCCCGTCAATGACAATTTGTCACACAAGCCAAAAAAAAAAAAAAAAAAAAAAAAAAAAAAAAAAAAAAAAGAAAAAATAAAAAAGAAGACAACACACAACAAAATGAAACAACATTTATACATTTGCTTACAAGGCAGGTGGTGATTGGCTAGTAATTTCCTATCATTTATTTATGGGTAACCCTTCATGTTATGCCAAATCTCACCTAGTGACTGTTGGGGTTTAACCTATTTGTGCATGATTTGGTCCTATAGGGTCTTTTTGTAGTGTAATATATAATGAAAAACGAAACTATGATTGGGCATGAGCACCTAAGGCAGGAAGATTGACAGCAATGTGATTCTTGCCCATGACTCCTCAAGGGTTTCTCCTCCAAAGCAGTAAAGCTTATTTCCTGGAATGGTTTTGGGGACACCTGGAGGGCTTGGATCATGCAGGGTGGTAACTTCTGTCCATTACTCAGTTCTTGTCAATGGTGTTCCTGTTGATTTCTTTTCTGAAGGTAGAGGTCTCATACAGGGATGCCCACTTTCTCCTCTTCTGTTCACCTTAGTTACCGACTGCTTTTCTCCAATGGTCAATAATTCTGTAGTAGATGGTAAACTGGATCTCTGTGACACAATCAGAAAATTTAGATCCAACATCTCCCATTGCTTCTTTGCTGACAATCTTTTCATTATTCTCGAAACCTCAGTTAGAAATGCTGTCAACTTAATGAATATATTCTGACGAAGTTTCGGATTATTTCTGGTCTAAAGGTGAGTAGAGAGAAAAGTCTAGTTTTCTTGTCCAAATCTGTGAGGAGGAAAAGCAGTATTTTGAGAACATTGGACTTCAAAGAAGGCTCTCTCCAGTCACATACATAGGCTCTCTAGAGTCACATACATAGGCTTGCCTCTGATTGATGGAAGAGTGAAGAAAGCTCATTGTTCTGCCCTGTTATCCTTCAACCTATCTATGGCAGGTAGAGTGGAACTCGTAAAATCAGTAATCTCCTCCTATTATTACTTTTGTTGGGCCACTGTATTTTCAATTCCTGTAGCTGTACAAGAAGAGTGAAGAACTTTCTGTGGAGTGGGAGACATGACAAGAAGAAAGCCCCTCTATGAAGTGAAAAAGTGATGAGATGCATATTCAGCTCTACCTTACGGGTGTATCTGGAATGAAAGAAACAGAAGGGTGCATGGTGTCACAGTCCATTCTCCTCAACAGTTGGCAATGGAGTCGTGTTTTGAGGGTCTTGATGCAGTTGGCTTATCCCCTTCAGATCTACCACACATTTCTTAATGCTGCTATTGGACTAGTTGCTTTAGTGTTAATCAAGCTGTTCTTTTTTTCTCTCTATTGCTGCAGTATTGTTATTCTTCATGTTTAGGGTATGCCTTGCCTTGCTTATTTTGTATCAATAAAATTATAAAACCATTCAGAACAGAAAAAAAAGAAAAAAAGAAAAAAAGAAAAAGAAACTATGCATTAATGCATACAATTTTCTTGCATGATTATACAATCACAACTTGATTCATTTTTCAAATTCAATTTCTTGGTGGCTACACTGTGCAATGTTCTCTTTCAGTTTATTTTCAAAATATTTTAGCTAAGAAAGTTGACTGTTCATTGCATGCTATCACCGTTAGTGTTTGTTTCTATTTTTACCTGATTATTATTCCTACCCCTACATTTACATGTCACTCTTTCATTTTTGGATGTCGGGAAGAATCCTTTAGCAGTGAAATTAAGAATCCTTTAGAAGTGAAATTTTGTAAGGGATTCTTCAACTAGAGGGGCATCAATATTATGAGATTCTTCAACTATGAATATTATGAGATTCTTCAACTAGGGGGCATGAATATTATGAGATTCTTCAACTAGAGGGGCATGAATATTATGATCAGATCAATGTGATTTCCCCAAGATGACTAGTTCTCATAAAGGAGAAAGATAAGCATAAAGACAATTACTACTCGAGTTTGTTATTTTTACGATTTAATATTTGAAATTTTGAAGGAAACTAAGTTCCAATACAGGAATATATCGACTCAGTTTCGTCTACTACTATAATCCTATCCTTTGGAGAGGTCTTGTGCCATACTCTGTACCTCGAGCAACCTTCCTACTTTTACTTAAATTTATTAGTTATAAGAAAATAAGATATAGGCAGATAATTTTGATTTTCAGTCTTTCTCCTAACTTTAAGACTTGATGACTACCTTCCTGTATAGGGGTAGAGGTCTTCTGCCACAATCTGTACGTTGAGCAACCTTTGTACTTAATACTTAAATTTATTAGTTCTACATACACTATAATAACTCAATGTTTGGAGAAGAAAATGAGATATATGCAGATAATTTTGATTTTCAGTTTTTCTCCTAACTCTTAGTACTTGATGACTTCCTTCTTGGGCTCATCCTCCCTAACGAATCCATAGAATACATTACAATCAAAGAGTAAGGTTTAGTCTCTAAAATTTTCTATTTAAATATTTACTATTAGTACAAAACTCAATACTCTTCTAAAATATTCTCTAATCTACAAATTCTTAAAAACTCACTAATATATTAGACGACTCCTCCCTGTCTCTAGACACTACTCCACAAATTTTAATGTGTCTCAAACTTCAGACTTTTGTTATCGTATATGTTACATGTGCATTAATACTTATCTGCCTTGCTAGTTTTGTGTTTGCAAATAACTGAAAATTACAAAAATTCTGATTGGTTGAATGTTTTGAAAAAGACTTAGGGTCCGTTTGGCATGCGCTTTGTTTTAAGCATTTTGTTTTTGGCTAAAACAACAGAAACATTGTTTTTACTGTAAGAGTGTTTTGAAAAAAAAAATCGGAAGCACGTTTAGGGACGATGTTTTGTTATGAAAATGTCAGAAACAAAAACACATAGTTATGGTTTTGGGCCATGAACAATTGTCAAAATAGAAAAAATATCTTTTTGGTGTTTTGATTTTGGGCCACTGTTCACGAAGTGTTTTAGCACTGTGTAAAATAACACAAGGCCGAACATATTTTTGTTGCCAAAATCGACAATGTAGCAGTCCCAAAACAAAAACAACATAAACAAAATGAATGCCAAACGTGGCCTTATTTTTCAAGAGCCATCTTAATTCTCCTTTTTCTAAATTTTTGAGAACCAAAAAACCAAGCAGACCAGTAAATAGGCTTTTAAGTGTCTAAATTTTTGTTTTGTTTTGTTTTCTCTGAGTTTTCTTTGATTGATGCATTTAACAAGTACGGACATACATGCAGGTGTATATATCACCTATATGCATGTGAAAAAAATTGAAATTTTTTTGGGTAATATCAAATATTCCTATCGAACGCGTAGTAGATTAGAACGTAGAAGCAAGATTGTACCTTTAACGGATCCACATTAGTTTCTAGTTTTTAGGTAACAGGAGGTTTTTGTTAACAAATTAAAATTATGCTTAGGTACACTATATTTAATTTTTGGTCCACATGGTTTTTGGTACGTTCCTACCAATATTCATGTTAAAGTTACAAAAACATAAGGAAACCACTCTAATAAATTAATAAATTTTAATTACACTCACCCTCATTAAAGTTTATTTTATTTACAGTCAAATGAAAGTTTGTCTCTTTTTTTTTTTAACAATATACAGTTTGATAAAGTTAACTGAAAACTCTCGGCACTTTGAAAATTGCAAAAGGGATGCCTTATCCACCCTGGTGTGGCCAGCTTTGAAGAATTTTGGGACTTGGAGATGACATACAATATTCCTACTATGGCCGTTTCTAGTGCCCCATCTTCCATCTCTTCTTTTTGGACTCCTCCTCCTAGCTAGGGATGTGCTCAAATTTAACGTGGATGCGTCTTTTGATCATCTCACAAAGAATACCATATGCTGTAGAAATGTTTACTTTTAAGAAAAAAAATTAAATTATTTTTTAGATTTTGAATGATGTTATATGTTTATTTATTTATTTCTTTCTTTTTTGAATAATATTTTTTATTTTTCAGTTGAGAAATATTTGTATATTAAAGCGTTTAATTTACCCTCTTGTAAACGTGAATATGCATGTTTTTATATGTTTAAGTTATTATCTCACATCAAAGATTATTGTCTAGTAATATCTCTTTTGTCTTTAAAAGAAATGTTAATGATTCGAATCCTCCAAGAACTAACTTTTTTGATTCTTATTGAGAGGAATTTTCCTTGTAAAATCTTGGCCGGAATCATTGCTGTTTTGATTATACTTCATCTATGTGTGTGCGGACAATTCTGAGTGTTGACTTCGATTTTGTGCACCCTTGGGTTGTGTTGGGTATTTGCGTTTCTACGTGTCATGTGGCCAGGTGGTCACTATTTTTGTGAGTGTTTTTTGATATTTTTATTTATTTTTGTATTTATTATTTTGGTGACTCTTTTCTCCATCGTTGAATCAGTCTTTCTTGCTTCTTGATAAGCTCTGTCGTGATATTCAACTCCTCTTCCATCACATCAATCTCCTATAGAAATATGACACAGGCACAACAAAACTGTTTGATGTGACCCAACTGAAACCACGCTATTGAAGACCCAATAACTCCGGCGACCCCACGCACAGTCAGAGATCCATTGAAGACTCATGCAGAGAGTTGCTTGCTGGTTCAATCAATACCCATGCTGAGAATTTCAGCAATGTGAAGACCAACCGAGAGCCTTAAGCTTCAACGACAAGAAATTCGGTGAATAAGAACCTAGAAATTTCAGTCTTCACCGGAAATCTCAGTAACGTGCACTGACATGTGCTTCACTGAAGACTTAATTGTGTGTGTGTATATATATATATATATGTTTTTATGGCTAGAGGGTGGTGGTGTGGATGGTACCGATGATGGTTGGTCAAGAGAGAGTAGAAAGAGGAATAGTGAGAAAAAATAAAAAATAAAAATATTTTATTGGGTAAATACATGCTATAGGGCAAAAAAAAAAAAAAAAAAACATATATATAATTGGGAGGTTCAAAAAAAAAAAAAAAAAAAAAAAGAGTTTAAAGTTGAGGCTTGACAAAAAGATATTCAGAAAAAATTTATCTATTTTTTTGGACAAAGATAACCTTGAAGGTTCAAAAATGAACCTAACATGAGAAATTGATCAAATTACCTTTTAACCGTTTAGGAGATTTTTTTTAAATTTATAATTTAATAAATTGGATTAATCTACCCTTATGAATAATTTATGCATACAAAAAAAAAAGTAAAATATATATATATATATATATATATATATATATATGTGTGTGTGTGTGTGTGTTAACTTCTTAAAAATGTAGACATCTAAAATGATATATATATATTTTCTTTTTTACTGGGGATAGAAAAAAATTGATATGTGAAAGTTAATTATTTGTAAGTTTTTGGACATGGATCAAAGCATCAAAATCATAAGTGAGGAAAAATTTATAATTTTAATCAGGAGAATGCATTTGAGATAAGAAGAGATGTAGTATTTTATTTTATGTTGAGAAATGCATAATATTTTATATATAATTTAAATTTAAAATACATAAAGATATACTGGTACCATTTTTTTTATTTTTAAGAAAAAGAAATTGGTTTAATTTTTAAAATGAAAGAATTAAATATCTTAATTTAAAAAGAAAAAAAAAGTAATAACAAAATATAATTTATTTGAAATATATGTATTGGATAAAAAATTATTTTAGACGTTTACATTTTTAAGAAGTTAGGATATTTATAAAGTAAATAACAAAGAAAAAAAAGTAAACAATATAAAGTTTTTTTTTTTTTTTAATGTATAAATTGTTCATGAGGGTAGATTAGTTTAATTTATTAAATTGTAAAGTTAAAAAAGTCTCATAAACTGTTAAACGATAATTTGGTCAATTTTTCATGTAAATGGGTATCTTTATTTATTTTTAAATTTTTAAAGAATGTCTTTATCCAAAAAATAAGTTTAATATTCTTTTGTCAAACTACAGGTGTGACTGTACTTTATTAAAAAAAAAAAAAAAAAAAAAAACATTTAATTGGCTTTTCAGAGCCCAATGGCACGTGATAATTCATACAGTTCACCAGGACGTGAGCATCGCTGGTTCGAAGATAACATCAGAAAGAAGGCTAAAAACGTCATTTTACAAAAAAAAAACAGCATAGTATACCCGACAAAAGCGGCGACTTTCGACAAACAGAGTCAGAATCGAAAGTCTCGCTTTCTCGGTTTCGTTAAGTCCGTCGATCAAACAAAAACAATCATAGTTACGGTACTTACGTTTCTCAAACCCTAACTAAGGTCTATATCGTTAAATAACCTCAAAGAAATTTGGGTTCCATTTATCAATTATTGGTCAAAGTTCTTCGATTTTGTCTTTTATTTATTTATTTTTTTCCTTTTGGCATCTGTTCTTAATTTTCGTAGTTTCCGATGTTTTAATCTGATAAAATTAACTTCCTTTTTCAGGTGATCAATCTTTGTGAGGAGAGCAGCATAGATTCGAATTTAAGAGGTACCCTCTTTCTCTCTATATTATATATTTAATAATTTTTAGGAATATATATATATATATATACGTAAATGCCACAAACATGTATTCGGAATAATTTATATTTTTTATATTTCCTTCTAATTAATCAATATTTAAAAGAACTTATATATGGGAAAAATGTTTACTTTATGGTCCCTTAATTTGCTAAGACAGGTCTATTTTATCTGCTTTTAAAGAGTTTTTTATTTTATCTTTATTTTTTATGTGTTTGTGTGTTTACTCTGTAGCCTCCTCTCATCAAAAGCAACATTGGATGTTTGGTCCTCAGTAAGAAAGATCGAAATTAGGAAATTATGTGTTCGATGCCTTTTTTTCCTTTTCCCAAGCTGATAGAAATCTCTAAAGTTAGACTCTTAAGGAATTAATGATGAAGAGTAACGGTGACGAGAGGATCCAAGTTTACATTTAATGAGCCAATTTGTATGATACTTCTAGTAAGATCATCTTTATGAGTTGAATAATCAAACCATCCAAATCATTTATGGATTCATTAAATTTTAGTGATAACCTTATATTACGTTTGAAATGTATGGAGTTGCGTGACAAGTTTTTTGAGACACATGGGACGCATTGGATTGGAAAAAGATGTGGGACTTTTCATAATCTAAATGTTTTTTTAGGGTCCTTGGAAAATTTCAGAATCTAAAGATGTTACACGATATGATATTCTTATATATATTTTTTGTTTTTATCATATAATGATTTAGCTTCATCTAGGGTGGGAGATAATTTTTACATTTCCTAAACAAAAGAATACTTTTTCAAAGCATTTTGGAAATGCCTAAGAAGCATTTTAAGACACTGGCTAGCTGGCCAGGCTTTTGTCCTCTGAGCAAAAAGTTTAAGCTATTAGGTAGTCTTGCATACTCACCTACGGTCTTACATATTTCCAAGTCATTTCCCATCCGGATCTGATGTGGGACAAGCTCTTCCTAACACTAGTCTAGTGCATGAGGCTCTCGCTATTGCTGGGTTGGGAGAGTCAGATGTATGTTGCCTTACCTCTGTATAGAGTCTATAGACAGGTTGTTTTTGGTTTCGAAACTAAGACCTCCACGCTCCAAGTCGCAATGGATCAACCTTACTGTTATGCCAAGGCCCACCCTCATTTTAAGTAAGAATGAAAAGGAAGAAAAAGTATTGAAAGTTTTGCAGTTATTAAATTGAGTGTTCCAAACTCTTGGGGAATATGTGTTCCATAATAAATTTCATTCGTTCATATACTCTTTAGATGTCATCAAGCCCATCATATAATTGTTCATATTCTTATTTTAGTTATCAACTTCTTTTTCTATCATGTAACCTAGGTCTTATTTGTATCTTATTTTAGTTATCAACTTCTTTTTCTATCATGTAACCTAGGTCTTATTTGTATCCTCTGATACAGTTGCCTTTTAGGTTCCCAGTGAGTGCCTCGTTCAGTTTCAAACTCCTTCCTTTTTTTTTGCTTCCAAGTGGGCGTTCTTTTCATTGTCTTGTCTCTTCTTGGTTCTGCTTCCTATTCTACTAACAATTGTGTACTTACCGCATTTGCATTTTTATTCTTGTTTTGGCTCATCGGATGAGTCTCCTAGAAGATAATGCTTCAGAAGAGGTTGAAACCAATTGAGCAGCTTGTTGGTGTTTACATGCTGTAGGAACATATAAAATAAAATCAAGGAAGGTAAGTTATAAGGGTTAGGAAGATAATTCACATCCTGGTTCCGTAGGACTACTTGCAATCTAAATGGCAAGACTTGTTCATTAGTAATCCTCCTTCTGATGTTAAACGATTGATGAAGTTTTGGGAAGTCTTGTTCCAATAGAATAACTTGCAGCTCAGCTGAGTGAGATTTATTTGATTGACTGGAAAAATGTCATAAAAATGATGCAATTTGAGATGTTAATTTTGAGCAGTTATACAAAGGATTCAATTCTTTTACCTCCCACTTTATGGTGAGAAAAAGGTTTCTTCTACATTGAGGGTAGTTCTTGTGAGAACTTATGAAGGCAAAATTTTAGCTTTGTCTCACTATTTTGGTGACATTTGAAAGAAAGTAAATTAAGAAGACTTATGAAGCTAAGGTGATCCTCTATAGCAGAAGAGTGTTTTGTCTTGTTCGTCTTTATTTTTTATTTTTTATTTTTTATTTTTCTGTGGATAGGAACATTTTTTTTTTGGGTGGTATCTTTTGGCATCAGTATTAAGATTGAATTTTTCTTCCATGTGCAAAGAGGAAAAAGACTGCATGACCTCTTGGTGAATTTTTTGCCTTCACTAGCAACTTAAATTTTGCAGCATCTGTCTTCTTCAAACTTTAGATGTTTGGCACAGGTAAAATGAGAGAGAATTTTTTTGGAGAGTTCAAACTACTGATCATTGTTTAGGGTTTTATTTTATTTTATTTTATTTTATATATAAATTCAATTGTTGATAGTGTATAAAATTTTCGTTTAAACCCATTTAAATTATCTATTAAGGGTAGAGATCTATTTTTATACAGGGAAGAAATAGCAATTATCCGAATTCACTAACACCTAATTTGGTATAGTCTGACAAGCTTCTCTATATCCCCAAAGTCTTTTATCCTTAGCATAGAATCTCAGTTGTATAGATAGCCTGGTTCCTACAGGTTGTGGTCAACAAAAACTTATAATCGGAGCTGCAAATAAACTGGATAGTTAGCTATTGATATTTTCATCTATTGAGGAATAAGTATAAAGCTTTTTCTATTGACATAAGAACAAAAAATGTTGAACTTAGAAGGGTTTCTGATAATTTTTGAAGTGGTCTTTCTGTATTATAGGATGTCGAGTTAAATTTTGTTCTTTTATAAATATATGCATTTTGAGTTTTTTCTATTCTACAAAATGTGTTTGTGGTGGATATTATTAGAGAAAAAGAAAAACTTCCATATAATATTTATAGATTTGGCAAAGCCTAAGATATGGTTCCTAGAGGTATGATATAATGGGTTTTAGATATGAAAAAAGTTACCTTAGAGATTTGTTGGGCTGCTGAAGGGCATGCATGATGAGACGATGGTTGTGCTAAGAAGAAATGCGGGATAAACAAGTGATTCTCAATTACTATAGGTTTACATAAAGGATCTATATCTTTTTTTCCTAGCTATGGATGCAGTAGTAACATAAATACTGAGGTTTCATGATGTATCATGTATGATATGCTATGATATCATTTTGATTGATGAAACCAGGAAACTAGAGTAGTGATAAGTGCAAACTAGAAGTTTGAAGAGGAACTATAGAGTAAAAAAGGTAAGACTAAACCTGAATATGTATATGTATATGTATGTTTTTGTAAAATTAGATATGCAAGTAGGGATGTAGTATAGATCAATTGTCAAGAAACACCAAAAAACGAACATTTTTGTTATCTAGGTTCGATTATGCATAGAGATGGAGAAATTGGAGACGGCGCTAATCATGGATTTAAAGCAGGATGGGTGAAATGGAGGAGTAATTCTGTATTTTTTTGTGATTTCCGTATACCTCTAAAATTGGAAGGCTACTTTTATAGTTCAACTATTACACTAGCCACACTTGTAGGACAGAATGTTGGACGGACAAAAACATGTTCTTAAAATGAGAGTGACAGGATTGCAAACGTTTTGTGAGATGGTTGATGTAGTAGTGCTAATTGGAGGTAAATGAGAGAAAATTGACTGAGATGGTCGGCCATATGCAACAATGGCCTATAAGTGCACTGATTAGGAATAATGAGGTGGTTTTTGTTAAGGGTAATGTTAGGGAAGGGGTTCTAAAATTAATGAGTTGAGATTGTAAAGAAAGATATGATAGCATGTGATTAACTGAGATTAACATTTTACTGTGAATAGCGAAACAAGATTCATACAGCCAGTAGCCAGCCCAAATAGTTGGAAAAATACTTTGTTGAGGAGAGTTTAAATTCAGATTTTTGCAGCAATGATATTGCTAACACATTTGTGTTTAAATGCTATATCATTCCACTTCTACTACTTAATTACATGTTCAATTTTGTCCTGTTATTAACCATAGAATAACTTTGGCCTCTATTATTACTATTTCTTTTTCTTTTTATGAAAATACAAAAGACAGAATGGATCAGCAGGGGCATGGACATCAGCAGGTCACTGGTGTTGTCAGTACTGCAGCTCTGCCTTATAGTGCAAACTCGTATGAACAAAACCAAATGACTGGGACACCCGGCCGAGGATCAGTTCTTGCATCTGTTGGGAACATGCAGTCTGCTGGTCAGCCAGCTGGAGCTCAACTTGCACAGCACCATCTTGCCTATCAGCATATCCACCAGCAGCAACAACAGCAGTTGCAACAACAACTCCAGTCTTTTTGGGCCGGCCAATACCAAGAAATTGAGAAAGTTACTGACTTCAAGAACCATAGCCTTCCCTTGGCAAGAATCAAGAAGATCATGAAGGCTGATGAGGATGTTAGAATGATTTCAGCCGAGGCACCAATTGTATTTGCCAGAGCATGTGAGATGTTCATTTTAGAATTGACTTTGCGCTCTTGGAATCACACCGAGGAAAATAAGAGGAGGACACTCCAAAAGAATGACATCGCAGCAGCAATAACAAGAACTGATATCTTTGACTTTTTGGTCGACATTGTGCCAAGGGAGGATCCGAGAGATGAAGCACTTGCTTCAATGCCAAGAGGAGCAATGCCCGTTGGAGGGCCTGCTGATTCACTTCCCTGCTATTATATGCCAGCCCAGCATTCACCTCAGGCTGGAACTCCCGGGATGATGATGGGCAAGCCTGTGATGGATCCTGCTTTGTACGCTCAGCAGCCTTATCCCTACATGGCTCAACAAATGTGGCCACAGGCACCACAGCAACCACAGTCGCCATCAGATTCTTAGGAATTGAAGCGCACAAATTTCAAAAGGTGAGTGCTGTTCTTTAATATGATTAGTTTCTACTAAACTCCGAATATCATAGCAAATTATATGTTTCAGATAACTACTGTTGTGCTTGCACTTCTTTGTCCTCCCTTCTGAATTTGGTATCTTTATCTTGAAAGATTCTTTTCTGTAAAATAAAAATAAAAGGCTAGCCCAGTGTGTGAGGCTCCTGCCACTGCGGAGTCCAAGGGCATCACAGACCTAATGGTAATTGTTTATATAAATCAAATTTTATAATTATTTATTACTTTCCCTCATGAATATATGATTAAATACTGGTCTCTTATTTTTGGTAAGCAAATAGATATTTTGTTTAAGGGAGCCATTGCTTTGATGCAATGTAAAAAGCTCGGGCTGTCAAGTCAAGAACAACCACCTTGCGCAAATAATGTCAAATGTTAGGTCTACCTTTATCCCATCTCTCTTACCACCTTGAAATGATGAGGCCAACATTAGGGTATGACAAAAGCTTTAAAATGTGGGTTCAATTACACTTTCAGTGCAGATGAATCTCCGTGCCTCCGTCCATTTTCTGATGATAACTGCAACTTGCTCGGGCGTAGTTGTAATTCTTATTGTTATATTGCTGATGAATTCTTGCATCCATTTTGACATTTCCGATTATAGAAAGGTTTATGCAATTTGCATTGTAAATGAAGATCAAACTAGATACGCCTGGTAAATTTTTTTTTTTTTTTTGAACATCTTCAACTATAGCATGTAACCACGTTCCACATTCTTAATTTTCATTAAATACAATTTACCCTTTTCAATTTATTTGAAGTTCAAAGCCAATTTGTGTACATTTCTGCGCAACATCCCCCTCTATCCTCTTCTCAAAGCCCTAACCATGTAAATATCGTTTTCCATTCTATTCAGAATTTACATGTGAAAATAGTTTACGTTGTGTTCTTATTGTGTTGAATTTTATGGATGCTGTTCTTATTGTTAATGGTAACATGTGAATTTTGACAGAGCGGAAGGAGAGAGCTTCAGTACGGAATGATACACCCAAGATGCCAGCTGAAAGAAAGGAGCCTTTGGTAAAGAATACGCTCACGTAGCATAGTTATCATTAATATGTCTTTCATTGGTTGTTTGCTCTTCATATCCTGTCAGTAAGGGAAAATGTTGTCTGAAATAGCTATATAGAAATGCTACCTCATGGTAATGATTTTTCTTATATAAAATGCCAAAAACTGATTGCAACTGTTGCGTAGGAAATTAATATTACTGCAGCCTTTTAGGCTGCAGAAATAGCCCCCTTGTTTACTACACGTGGTTTTCTTTTAAACTGTTTAGTTGTTACTGTGATTGTGTGAATTGGATGTTGCTTGAACCAAATGCCCGATATTAGGAACAGCATATGGAGAGCAAGCTTTTATGTTTGTGTTGAGAGGAAGCATATCGTATGGGCTCTTCGCTGATTTTCTTGATCGTGTGCTTTTTCACCAGTCGTATAACTGCATCTTTTCATGCCCAACAACTGGGAAGGTAAAGGCTTTTAATCAGCCGTGTTCTCTAGTTGATTGAGGGTGATGAGGGGGGTGGATCAGATTTAGATTTAACCTCTTTATCCTTTAACGCGAACATTTGTTACTATAATATCCTCACATTTGAAGCCATGTTCTTTTACAAATACTTGCTAAAATTTAACCGTGAAAAAATATGAACTGAAAAATGAGCAGGACAAGTGATTGTTATTTTGTGTAAATCTCCTTGACTGGTTTTCATAAAGAGAACATAGTCATTTTCACCTCGTTGAACGAACAACTAGGGGTTGTACAATTATTTCTAATCATATATGTGAAGTTGTCCTCTGTTCAGGACTAAATTTTAATGATCTCAAATATTTGGGATCTGCAGACATTTATGAACTGGTTCAAAAGAGAGTACTTTTTGAGCGGTACCATCATAAACTGATAGGGTACAACTTCCATAACCCTATCATGAGTTAGTGGGTTTGTATTCTAAAACCTAAAATGTTTTTAGCTCCCTCAGTATGGTTTGCAATATAAGCCTGTGTTTTCAGCAGTCTCATTAGGTGTTTATTGGATATAGTTTTGTTTGGATCCGAAGTTTTGACTATACTGGTGTATGCATCTATTTGTCGTGGAGTTTAATCATATTCTTATATAAATAAATAGATAAAAAGTTTATGGATATATATATATATATACACATAGAAAGAAACAGATAGTAGATGGATCAATGGATAGACACACAGATTTATGTGTTCGTGTGTGTAGAATATTATGCCCACACTGCAAGGCATCGTGTCCACGCTTTTCACATATTTTACAGACAAGTGGGTAGTAACAGTGAGCGTGTCATGGAATACGGCACAGATCCTTTGTTGATATATATATATAGAGAGAGAGAGAGAGAGAGACCCTAATGAGGCTATTATAGGTTGAGCAGTCCTAGAGTTCAACGGTTGTGAACACTAGATTTTAGATACAAGCAAAACCTAGTTATGTGCAGTTGGGATTCACAAACTGAACAATATATATATATATATATATATATAATATTCCTTGACAGTTAGGAATTTTCATTCAGCTAAAACTAGTGAATTATATGGGCATTAGCCTAGGATATGATAACTTTTTATCTTCAATTCATATTAGGGGTGGCTTGAAGTAACTCGGGGCCTTAGGCGAAAAAAAAAAAAAAAAATGGCCTTTTCATATCATAAGATGTGATATATTAATTATTAAATAATAATTATCTAAAAATCATCATTGCTTTAAAAAAATATGAATAAAAATACTTACAAGACTCGTAACTCACAAACAAATATATAAATATATGAAAAATATAGATATATACAAATTTATAATAACAAAAGTTAGTAAAACTAAAAAATAATTAAATATTTAGAGATTTGAAAATTCTTCAATAAAAGAAAAGTACGTTCAAATTGAGATTTGAGACTAATGAATATTGGGTCGAGAAGTGCGTTGAAATGGAGATTTGAGACTAATGAATATTGAGTTGGAAAGAAATAAAATTATAAAGTTGTAATGGAAGAGGACTGAGAAAGGAGATGACTTGTAATTTGTTGAGTTTGCTGAGAGAGGAGAGAATAAACGTGAGGATTGCGAAAAATAAAATCTAAAAAAAGAGAATCTGAAAAGTTTCCTCACTTCCCAATATAAGTGCTAAATATTTACTGTGGTGCAACTTACCCAAAAAAAATATATATATAGTGTTGGTGTAAAAATTAACATGTATAAAAAAAAATGTATAATATAGACAGAGAAAAAATATATTATTTAAGAATATAAATATTTGGCCCATATTAAGTGTATGTAATAATTAGGGTTTGGTTTACTTAGAAACCGTGAATGAGTAGGAGAGAAATTATGAAAAAAAAAATGAGATATTTTGGGAGATAAATAATTTTTCTCTTGAATGAAAAGGCGTGAATGGATAAGGAGAGAGAAATTTAGGAGATAAATTTTTTAGAATTAGTGTTCAATTAGAAAACAATTACAATATATTATATATAAGACAACTATAATATTTTGGGCCTTTTTATTGATTGGGGCCTTAGGCGACCGCCTAACTCGCCTAAGGCTCGAGCCGCCCCTGATTCATATCGATAAGGAGTTGACCACCCACAAAATTATTCTGGACCATTGTTCTGAAGGTTCAGTTTTGCACCACAGCAATGCCATTCAGGTTCACAACTCAAACGGGTTATGGGTACATAAAGCACATAACATCAGTGTGTGTGTGTGTGTGTGTGTGACTGTGTGTAGAGGGAGATGCTGCAGAACTTTAATACTTTAATTTGGTCATTGCAAACCACCACCAAGGCCTGTACATAACATGTGTGTGTGTGTGTGACTGGGTGTAGAGGGAGATGCTGCAGAACTTTAATACTTTAATTTGGTCATTGCAAACCACCACCAAGGCCTGTAGCCTAGTGGTATCCTCTCCTTTCAACGTGAAAGGTATAGGGTTCAAGTATCCCCAAGAACATCGATGAAGATAAAAAAAAAAAAAAAATACAGGAACTTTACAAACCAGCAATTCTAATTGAATATACATCACTAGATGCTTAAGGAAAAAGGTTTCAGGACCATAACACGAGCTTAATTACTAGCGCTTCATTGTTGACCCTTCATCACAATTCCTTCAAGAATTCCATCAGTACCAAAATTACCAGAAAAATTTTGAGGATCTACGGGACCTGGCAGCCTAAAAGAGATGGAGAAGTGGCCCGGCGGACAGAGGTTCTGAGATTGCATTTCAAACATTTGGGAGTACCGGCAAACTGTTTTTTCACCTGTGGTTGTCACTCCCCTTATCAGTACTTTGCCATCGTTTTCAACTTCACAACAAAATTCTCCTGCAATCACGAAAGTAATAACCATATTGCAGTGTCTATCAATGGTAGTGAAAACCAGGAAGGAAAAAATATAGAACTGAGATCAATAACATAATGAAGTTTATAATAGTCAATTTTGAGATTTTAAATGAAGGGACAAAACGATCAAAGGCCACAAAAGCGATAGTGCATGGCAGAAATACGGGTTTCATTTTCGTGAAAATAATGGCACATTGTAATAAGCAGGGACTTCTAAAACCGAAATGACATCTGCTTATAATCTCTCTTACTGATGTTATTCAAATAAATATAGTTCAAGTATGCACGATATAAAAAAAGTCCTGAAAATAAATTACTTTGACAAAAATAGATAACTATGCATTAACAATTACCATGTAAAGCTATACCCTTATCCATCACATTTTACCAATGGGCACTAGCCTAGATGGTATAAGCTCTCTTAGAAGGGGAGGTTGAGTGTTGAAGCCTCGGTAGGGAGAAAATACATTGGGTGTGTGTGTTTGCTTGAACTTTCGAAAAAAAAAAAAACCCATGCAAGGCAATGATATTCAGTGATTGGTAAAATCTTTTATCTGGAAGAAAACTTACTTTCATCCCTCTTCACCCCAGGAAGAGACACGCGGAACAGGTAGGAATCCTCACTTTCCCCAATGTCAATAAGTCCAATAACTGGTCCAATCTGCCCCATTGCTGCACTCCCTGTAAGTGCAGATCCACTTTTAGTTGCAGATAGAATGTCTTCCCATTCTTCCATGGTTGGTTGAGAAGGAAGAAATATCATACGCGGCTCGAGTCTCTCCACAAGCGTAGTGTCTACTTCAGTCGGCAATGGAGCCATATAACTGCATGTCATAGGTAACCCATTACAATGTAGTCCACTGATAGGTTTCACAGCATGTACATCTTGCAGACCATCTTTGGGCTCAGGAATGTCATTTATGTGATCTGTTCTATTAGGACCATGACCAGGCATTGGGTTAGGCATCTCTCCATTAGATTCAACCTCCTGAATTGCCACGTCGTATAACATGTCACCCTTCACAAGATTGTGCAGCATTGCACCATCTCTATCCAAAAGGAAATCTTCTAGCCCGGTTAGCCTCTTAAACTTTTCAACATTCTCAGGCTTAATGTAAAAGATTTCAGGGTTGTTAATGAATACGATGTTTTGGATAATTTTATACCGGTTTTTGAACATTGAATGGGGATGAAGTGCGGGAGGAAACAGATCAGGAAACTGAGGGTACGCAAAACTGGAGTCTTGTGCGAGGGTAGGGAGATTCCCATGAAAGAACTGGTTCAGCCAAGGTAGTTTCACTATTAAAGATTGATCTGCCTTTCTTAGTACATAGTGGTATATCCTCTCTACTTCTAATGTTTTCATGTGGGAACCAGTAAGTTGCTCAGAAGTATACGGTGGAAGACCCTCGGCAAGTCTTTGCAGGACAGACTTTTGAGGGCTTTCTCCTTTGAGATCAGGCCCAAAGTAGATACCCATGATGAAATATAGGAGGAAACACTGATCGTCACTCGGCACCAAACCACTCGGCACCAAACCAGTTGATGCAATGTCTGATTTAGTCGCGACAGCGAAGAGAGATTCTGTGGCCTGAGGTGAGCCATCCATTTCATTTATTGAGACAGTAGATCGAAATCTGCAAGTAGCAGCAGCAGTCCTAAGACAATAAAACATCATGTAAAGAAGGATTTTTTGCTTAAAAAAACACAATGAACCTACAATTTAATAATGCCATAAATGCTAACTATTTGGCAGGAAGCACAGCGATAACAGATTAGATTAAATAATTCACCAGTAAAAATGTTAGCCAACAGACATATAGAAACTGGTGTTATTGCGGCTACACCTCCCAAATTGTCAGGTATACTACGAAGAATGGCATAGATCAGTAGGAAATATCATTCCCGCACAATATGAGGCAAAGAATTATGCGTGAAGTGTCTCACATTGGGGAAATAAAGATGTACTCGTAGACATATGTTTCTATTACCATAAATGGGAATGATTTTGATGCAAGGCAGAACTAAAGTTTCAAAATGGAACAGTTATAATACAGTTCACCCTCCACTAACGATAGATGCCACAAAATTTAGTAACTAATAGGACATGAGATAATTTTTAATCTACTTCCACATACAGAAAAAAATTTCACTGCACAAATACAAGGATTGCACAAGAAAAAACCTTGATTACATCTTCCTAAGCACATATTTTTAGCATTTTTACGACGACTGTATACCATGTCCACTTAAAGCCATAAAAGGCCATATGCTTTGAACTTTGAGTGTTGATTCTATTGAGCTTCTCTGACCTAAATTGCTTGCAAGAATAGAAGGAAGATACAAGTTGTATCTCTTAATGAGCCCCATATGCTCCAAGTGGTTGTCGTACTTCAGACATGTAGATATGGACAATTAAATGAGAAATGTTATGTCTCCACACACACAAATAGTAAATTGCAAAAAACCACTTATATATATGCATATATATATATATATATATATATATATTGCCATTGCTTTGTGTGTTCATATTGAAGAGGTAGAATTATATCAAACTTAACTCAAGTTAGTTCAAGAATCTGTCATGAAGAACTCAGGAGTCACTAACAAGGAAATCATGGATCTCACATGGCTTGAGTAGGAATAGCAAACTACAGTTTCAGAGCACACATTTTTTACCCACCACATAAGATGCTGCAACTAATGGGAATGATCTTCAACTTATCTTGTCCAGAACTGGTAATATTTAGCTCCAATATGATGGGATGAGGATTTAAATTTTTAAAAGAAGCAATAAATGATGTTTAACCATATGAAGAAAGGTCAGAGTAAACAAGAAAACCGAAAATTAAGACATAAAAATAGATATACCAGCAAAGCAATAATCATATTCAATATAAGCTATAATCACAATCCACTTAGAAAATGGAAAAATAGAAATGCAACCATCACAACTCCAACAGACACCACTTTGACACAAGAAGTCAACGTTGGCACTGTAACAATTGAGTGATAGGACTTTCACCCAAGGCTTCGGTAGTGACAGTACGCAAAGGCCCGAAATCTAGAAGAGGAATGAACAGCTTTTGATATTAAATTAACTTCTTTTAACAGAAATTTAAAATTAAACCAACTTCAACTGAATTTTAAAATTTGACTAAAAGTTAATTATTTAAAAATATGTACTGTGTTGAATATAAAGCATAAAAAACATGAAACCAAATTTTTAAGAGGAAACCACCATCGACAGGGCGTAATCCAAGTAGATCAAATCCATTATTGGAAGAAAGGTTCATAAACCTAGGTCTCAAGTTTTAATCCTAGTCACCTTGTTACATCCGACCAGAGTCTTGCCAGAAGTTCTTTTCAAACGCTGTTGCTGCTCAAGTGATCTGCTCTTCAATTTGTGCTTTGATCTCCATGACTAGTCGTCCAATCTTCGATTAATGTGTGGATTTTGCGAAGTCCTTAAACACTCTAGGATTGTATGTTCAACACTCAAAAGTCATTCACTATCTATATGAATGGATGATGGATGAAAACAAGTAAAATACTAGCAATAAAATTGCTAGCATGCGCTCAAATGTGCCTTTCAATGCCATATGATGCTCAAACTCTATTTGCATAGTTTTTCTGAAAACTTATGGTCTTCCTATAGAACTTTTCTGGAGATTGTCTTCCCATGTATTCCGATTGGACCTATTCCAGCGAGTTTTGAGTGATCTTTTGATCAATTGAACTCCCCTATCCTAACTCAATTAGGAATTCTATTCCGGAAACAGTTTAATGCAGTTTTAAATACAAAAAAATAAAGATCAAATTATGCAAATTAAAAAGCCTAATATGTTTAATCATATGAATGCATGAATTAAATGAACTAACTTGGTGAGTACGTAATTTTAAGAGTTGTAGTTACTTTTTTAACATTGTTGAAGCTTCGAGTTCACTGTTTTTCCCTTGAACAGAGAAAATTCAACTAACTTTTTGAAAACATAAATTATACAAAATTTGCCAACTTAATTTCTATCGATCGAAAGATGACAAATGAAGAAAACATACACAAGCTGATCTCAAGTGGTACTTTTTGATACATAAGATTTTGCAACCAAAAAAATAAAAAAATAATAATAATAATAAACAACAATGTAATATCATAATCAGTGAAACAAAAATTTGAAATTTTATAAGACTTTTAACAAGAGCTTTGTCAAAGTTTGGTAATACTCTCAAAAAACTGAAAATTAAATGTTCTCAAAACTTGGTCAACCAGATGGTCAAATTTGGAAAAATATGAAATTTGATAATTCAGAAAATGTAGAATTCATGGTAAACATGGACTAAAAAACACATTATAGTTTTGGGTAGAAAATTTATAAATAGACAAAAGCATAAAATAGGTGGAATTAATTCAGATCAGAACTAATATCAGCAGCATTTGGTTTTGGCAACACAATAATGCAGATACAGAAACTTGGTCAACATATCAAAGTAAAAATTAGGTCATTAATATCAAGCATATAAATTCATGAGAATTCTACAGAAGAAGAAAAAAAAAAAAAAAAAAAAAAAAAAAAAAAAAAAAAAAAAAAACCCTTTTTTTATAAACCCAATAAAATTGATTCGATTTAGAGGTAACAAATATATATATATATATATATATATATATATATATATAACATAACAAATTAACAATCCACTTCAGTGGAAGAATATTGAGGTAAACAACACAGAATCAGAAGAATAAATTGATGGGTGCAAGAATCTTCCAATGCATGTCAAATTTACGGTTCAAAATATCACATTTGTCATGTATAATCCATTATAGAGAGAGAAAAAAAAATTTTAGAGAGAGAACAAGGATACCTATGATTTATTAATAAGAAGAAGCAGAGGAGCTCACCAGTGAGAAGGAAGGCTCTTGCGAATTTTGTTGAAGCAACAAAAGAATGGGTTTTGGAGTCGTCTTCTGAATCAGAGTTGAGACCAAAAGAGAGTTTAGAACCGAATTTGAGAGAGAGAGAGAGAGAGAGAGAGAGAGAGAGAGCATAGGACTCAAGTGACAAGTCACCATGCAATGTTGTAGTGGCAATTGGGAATTTTTTATTTTCTATTTTTAGATTAGAGTTGCACACGAGCTACGCGTGATCATTCTCTCATTTTACGTAATTTTTCTTATAAATTCTATGAATTTCATTTTTTTTTTTTTTCATCTATTAAATTTGTTTTCCACATTATCCATTGTTTAATTGTTTAAAAAAGATATATGGGCAGTAGAAAATTGCTTAATACAACATGTGGTGTTAAAATAAAAAATAAAAATTATATTAGAAAAGTGTATAGATTTAAGATAAGAGCCTTTTATCATTATACTATTCTTTTGGAGTCATGGTGTTGGCTAAAAATATGACAACATGAAGTGCTGCCTCAATTTCTAACAATAACTAGAAAAAAAATAATAATAAACAAATAAAATAAAATAAAAAACCTAATAAGCTACAACATGTGATGGTAGCTTAATACAATTTTTAATTTTATTTTCCACTCATAACTTAAGTCTTCTTTATGTATATATATATTTTTTTTTCTCAAATTAATTTTTCCATCTTTATTTAGATTACATTTTTCTCATTTTATATTTTTGGGAAAGTGTATAAGAAAGTAAAAGAGGTATGTACCGTTCCCACTTTAGAAGATAAAAAGAATGCTCCTTTTTTTCAATTTTAATATGATTGATTCACTTTTTTTCTCTTATAGAGAAAAATAATGTTGATGTCTTGGAAAGCTAAAGGCCTCGGGTTAAAAAGTCAATTTAATTCCCCTGCATGATAAAATAAACAAACTCACTCTTCACTTCTTGATGGTTTTCTCTTGTTTCACACAATCACACACACGATTCCATCACACTCAGAATTTGTGTTGCATATATGTCCCAAATGGTGCCATTTTATCCTTTAATAATATAATCACATGTGCTTCCCAAAATTATGATCATTTGATATTGATCAGTGCGTGATTGGACATGCAATCTCATCAAAGGATGGACAATATAAAGCCTTTGAACCGATCACCATCTGAAATTGATGAACTTCATTTATTTTTTAAATTTTAAATCCCGATAAGAAACTCACACACTTACCTTGTGCGTACAGAAATTTTAACCTTCAATTTTCAAAGTATTGGAATGCAACTTTTGCCGGAAAATTGATGAACTCCCTGCATGGTGATAAATGAATGCAAGGCAAAACTCTCAGCTTGTGATCTTTGAAAATGAGATGTTGTGGCCATATGTACCCTCCATATTGATCATGTACACTCATGGGACATCACTGCAACACGAATAAATCAATATTGATGCTCGGCCATATATATGGGAAAAGCTTTCCCATCTTCAAGGCAAAAAGATTCCCATAATATTATGAACCATTAAAAAATATTTTTAATCAACATTGTGTAAAATATCTAACTTGTGGTAGTGTTGTTCCTGGAAATGAGGATACTTGTACTCTGGACCAAGATATGAAGTTACATTGGTGTTCAATAACTTTGGCCCTGGTCTAATACAAAGAAATGCATATGTGTGTGTGTTATGATGCATAGTAATTAATTTAATTGCAGACTCATGTAGGGCTGTTTAAGTTAAAGAGTAATGGAGACCAACCTACAAAAACAAAGGGTTCCTCTGTAATCAGTATCCACAATATCAAATAATAATTTAGCATGCATATTGCAGACACGGAGAGCGATGCGAAATGTATGACAATTATATTTTTCCTGAATGTATAGCATATATATATATAATCTATATTAAGGCACAGCTGAGCACATGATCAAATTGAATTTCCTCCACAAATGTATATATGTGTACAGTACATGTAGCTCCTATGTGTCGATAGACTCGATACATGATACAATGCTGAAAACCAAAAATGGAATACATTCTAATACATTCCTCTGCAATTTGCAAAGGTATAAAATCCCTTTATACAAAACCATAAACAAAACATTTTATTTAAACTGAAGCAATCCCGCAAGCTTTTCACGCATCACTGACTCTCCAGCTATCTTGACTTCTTGCCAGACACCCCAACATATACATATATATCTCAGAATGAAACACAAAATCTTTAATTGCTTTATACTTAGTTGGTCGGCGACATCAAAATTCTCATGTATCTTACAGTTATTTGAAAATGTGTTCCAGATGACAATAGTGGAATAGATTGCCATCTATCTTCGGCATTGTACCAAAAAAGACCTCTCATTGATGTAAAATTGTCTTTGACCCTCTTCCACCATACAACATGTCCACTTGTACTTAAAACTCAAATGTTGTGATTTCATAATAGTTAAAGATGTACCTAGGACTTCCTCACCATGACCATGCAGTAGTAAGCCAACAATAGTGATCCATGCTGCAGCAATCTTCCTTTTCTTTTTGCAAAAATGCAAAAACAATGATTGAGCGCTTAGTAGTCCCTTATTTGACATGAGTGTCCTGCTGGACAGTCTTGCATGGGTGGCGGATGCCTTGCCTTGGCGCTGGAGTTCTCAAATGGGCTTCGTAAAAAACTAAATTTTACACAAGTATTATTACACATCACAGCCCCCAATAGAACAAACATCACCTATAAACCAGTCACAATAATACATATTTATACAACATATATAATAATAGTTCAACAATCAGCCATAACTAGAATCCACGACTTGCCCAAAAAGAAGAAAAAACTAAAATCCCATGCTACACCATGATAGAGAAATGGTAATGAATGGTTCAAACACCTCCCACTAAACATTGTATTGCATAATTTTTCCCATCTAAAAAAAAAAAGCCCTCCCTAGACTCTACAAGATGCCATAGGTCTATTCAAGAACAAACAGCAAAATCCGATGCATTCTTTAGAAAAATAAGATTTCAAATGGTGAGTAATGAGACGAGCGCCAACAAGCTAGCTCCTAGTAACATTTACTGGACGTCCATTGCAGGCTAGCTCCTAGTTACATTTACTGGAAGTCCATTGCAGCCTTCACAAGCAAGTCGGAAAGCAAAAAAGGCGCTGAGAAAAATGGGCTATGATCGCTTTCCAGGACATTAACATCAAAAAGTGGCCAACAATTTATCATTTCATCTTGTTGCTCTGGTTTGATAATGCCATCATACATTGTTTTGATGTAAACTTGAGGCACCTCATCTGCGTCACGTCCTTCTGAAAATCGCATAGATGTACTTAGGACTTCCTCACCATGATCATGCATAGTAAGCCTACAATAATGTTCCATGCTGCAGCAATCTTTCTTTTCTTTTTGCAAAATGCAAAACAATGATTGCGCACTTACTAGTCCCTTGTTTGACACAAGTGTCCTGTTGGACAGTCTTGCATGGGTGACAGATAACACCTATCAAACTCTAAGGGGCAGTTTTTTCAGGATTAAACCCTAGAATTTCCATATAAAAAATTAGAGATTGCTTCATGGGCTCTCTCACACTGACTATAAGCACCAACCTGGAAATTACAGGCAACCAATTATCTCCGAGGCGTTCTAATTCCCTTACGGCATTTGAGCTGCCATATTTCATATAAGTCCAAAAGGTTGGGCAAAATAATCACATTGAAATTTGACTTTGATTGAAAAGGATCATCCCTATTTAGAACACAAATATGAGCCCATGTTCCACCATCTATACTCCTATTTCGCACACAGCCCATGGTGGTATCATTGAGCTTCAGTTTCCTGAGATCTGTGTCCTTGAAACCTCTCATAAGCTTTACCAGGCCATTTTCTGTTGACATGATTTGCAATGCAGCTAGTCAAAGCCACCAAATTCCACTTGAGAATGACATCAGATACACATAATCCTACACTCATAGTTGCACCAGATACATATATAGGTAATATGTAGTAAATAAGTATTAGCATAAACATCCAATTGGCCAATCCCATTCGTTTGTGATAAAGGCAAGGATGATGATGACGACAAACATCCATTTGAAATCTTTTTTTTTACATGTGATCATGAATGCAACAACTACGTTATTGGAGAAGTGTGTATGCATGTTGAGTGAGAAAACAAGTTGATAAGGCTTATGCAGGATCAAGACGATACATTAAAAAGGATTAAGCACCAATGCTATGTTTCCAGATATCGAAGTTTACGCTCACGTATGTAAATTCAACTGTAATCAATACAATGTTGGAATCAATTTCAGTCTATTCTATTCAGGAATTCTCAAATCTAGGTTTTCCTCAATTCAAATAGTAAAGAATCTGAGTGCCCAAAATGAACAAAGACATGAATAAAAAGAAAAAAGAATAAAAACAAACCTCAACTACAAGAAGTTACTTTTCTCTTAAATTGCTCTTCTTCTTTTCCTTCTCCTAACAATCTCCATTGCCCTACAACCCTTAGCCCATTTCTGCAACTCTTCTCTCTTCAACCCCACACCCATCAACACAGCACCAAAACAAAACCCTAAAATCCAATCTTTAGCCCCTCTCTTCCACGCAGTAATCAAAACCCCAAACAGAGCCAAACCCGAACCTCCCCAAAACACATCCTTATCCATTTCTTTCCCCAATAGCAACCATAACCCCAAACCAAACACCATGAGAAACCCTAAAAACCCCAAGTTCTTCTTCCTCTTCCCCCTCCACCCATCAAAGCCTCCCCCTCCAAAACCCTTAGGAAACCCTAATCCCCCACCATTTCCACCTCCGAATTCTCTGATAACCAAACCCAATGGCTCTGGCAAGATATTGAGATTTGACGCAACGAAACCGACCAATTCAAGTATGAATTTTCTCGATCTTTGTGACCCAAATCGCCTTTTGCTACTTCTTGCGCATATAATTTGATTTTGTGTGTGGGATTGATTCGAAAGTGAAAGCAAATGAGAAGAGAATTGATTGGGAAAGAGGAGATTGGAGGGTCTGAAGACTAAAGGGGATCTGGTTACAGAGAAGCAGTTATCCGTAGAAATCTCGATCTTGCTATTTGAATCGAAAAAAACGGATGCTTCTGAGATGAGAAGTTGGGGTTTGAATTGAAGGGTCTTCTGCATTTTGCTCTCTCAGTTTCTATGGTTCTTCACAGTAGAATACGAGATTTGTTATTTGAAATTTTGGAATAAAGAGACCGTTGCGAAGAGGATTTAGTTATGAAGTTTGGAATAAGCTTTTAGGAAGAAAAAAAAAAGAAAAGAAGAAAGCTTTTTATTTTTTATTTTATGAGGTTAGGGTTTTATGAGATGTAAAGCTTTAAATGCGGGCCATAAAATGATGAAAGAATGTTTGATGACTGTCGACTGATGAGCATATAACAGTTATTTATAATTATTTGAAAATAATTTTTTATTTTTAGAATTCTTGATAATTATTTTTAAAATTATAAATCAAATAGATTTCTAATTTTAAAGTAGAATGCAAGGGTTCAGTTGTTATTAGTGATTTTAAAGTTATCCGATCTCACACCAAACTCCAATGCATGTTTACAATTGGTGTTTGAATTGAGACCGGGAGAACTATATTAGATCCAAATTAAAAAGTTCATCAGTTTAAATTGATGAGTATAGTCCGACTTGTTATAATTATGTTATTATTTATTTTTTTCTTTTTCCAAAACAGAAGAAAAGAAAGTGCCTTCTTGAGATCATTCATTCACCAACTAATCTTGTTCTTGACCCTGTAGAGTACATAAATTGGAATCCACAGTTTGATGGGTTTGAGAATTGAGAACCAAATAGAATTTGTGAATCTTTTCCAAGGAAAACTTGCAATTACTTTGCAACGATTTCCTTGTTTTCACCATGGGGTTCTGAAAAGAAGGGAAAAGAAAATTGGTAGAGTTTTCTACAAGTCGTTGAACCACATTGGATGGAAGCTTCAATGGCTTTGGAGTTGTGGAACAACCTTCTACTTTTTCTGAGGATTCTTCTTTGGGATTTGTTGGATTTTTGAATGTTTGAAGTGATACACATGAATTGGGACGGATCTCGAAAGGGGGACAAATTTATATAGAGGGTTTTTTCATAATTTTTGGGGGCAATTTCAAAATATTATAAATATAAATGCAAAAAAGTACAGATTTAGAGGTGTAAAATGCAATTATAAAAAAATTCAGTGGGAGCGGATGCCCCCACTAAGTCCACAGTACATTTGTGCCTGCACATGAACTTGAATTTATCAAAAGTATTCACTTTCATGTCTAAATTCTGAAACCTCTCTTGTTTCATACATGCATTTGATTTTAATTAAAATTCTCTTTGTAATCTGGGATTAGCTACATTTCATATTGCCTTGTTATGATTCAGTGCTAAAGGATGAGAACCAGCTCGACCTTAATTTGTGAGTTTTTTTAATGGGGCTGAATTATGGATAATTTAGTATGATGTGTACTCTGTCTCTTGACTTCTCTGCATCTCACTAATATAGTTATTATTTGATATAAAATGTTAGGCATATTATCATTTGAATGTTTGATACACAACTGCTTTATTGCACACTCGAACTTGTGGAATAATTCTTTGTAGAAGCAGTTAGGGCATTAATAGGGTTAGTTGCCTTTTGTTATCCAACCATCACCAAAAGCACATGCTGACATGCATATGGACTTTTGGGAGCCCCCATATGGATAATGTATGTTCTGTATAGATGTCATCCATTTACATAGGGACATTGTCCTACACCTTTCCCCATTAGTGCCACCTCTCTCTGTAGATTGAGAGTGTGTGTGTGTGTGTGTGTGAGAGAGAGAGAGAGAGAGGGAGAGGTGGTGGATATTGATTGGTACCAACAATGATCATGGATCTTTAAAATTGTTAACAGATTAATTCTTCACTCATCTAATGCTTCATGGGATTCATCATGCTATTAATACTAGTTTTTTTTACCAATGTAATGCCATTAATACCTTTTTATGTGGGGATACTGTCCACTTTGCACCATCTTCGTGCCCAGAGTCTTCAAAACACGTCTACATGGTAGGAGGCATCTCTCTTAAAGTGCTAGGAACTTTTCCCCTAGGCGATGTGAGACGTCGCAGATAAAATGTGATTTTGTTAGTAAGTGAAAATTGTATAGTTACCAGGGGACTGAATAATGCAAACCACTTGCTAATTTATTTCTCTCCAGCTACATTTTTCTTGGAATAATATGATAGTGACCAATTATCATCTGAGCTCTGCCTCTTGCTCTATATAAATCTACATATGGACCATCCAAGTATGTCTGGCAAAATTTTGAAAAAAAAATGAAGTTCAGTTCTGTCATTCCTAAGCATGAGAAGGCTACCATGGATGCCGAGTCTCTTGAAAGGGAAAATCCCACTCGTGGCTCAGTTTTTGGCGGGAAGCATAATCGTTGTGCCATTTTTCCAGCCAACGCATTATGGTTGCAGAATCTGTAGAAAGAAGAAACAAAAGCTGGTAAGCACTCCATATGTATGCATGTGTGTGTGTGTGGTCAATATAGATAGCATTTGGCATTTACTATCATCCGTCCTATGCAGGTTTGTCCAGACTAAAGTTGCTAGTGATTTGGTCATACAAATAAAAGAAAACATCTTTCACTTGCATAAGGTATATCCCAGTAGCTTTACTTATTTTTTCCTCTATTTCGATGAATGCACTTCAGTATCTTTGTTTCCATATGAGGTTGGCCTATGAAAGCTTATGCACAATGTTCACATTAGCTAATCGAAACTAAATGTTGGAGAATTTCATTAGAGTAGCTATAATGCCCTTGGCTATATCAATGAAGTTGCTTTTCATGGATTGATTTTTCATATTCAACACTCGCACAATAATAAAAATCTCCAATACTAATGCTGCAAATGACATGATTAATTAGAGAAAATTCATGGTCAGAACAACATTTTTACTTAATTTTTGTAAGCTGATGTACTTGAACTTCAAGAAGTTCTATTCTTAGGTTATACTTGTACACTTAAGCCCACCAATCATTTGGTGAATTAGAATTTTCTAAATGGCTTGGGATTACATATTAAAGCTCCATTTGATTGCTGAAAAGGAGAAACAGAAGAAAAGAAGACATTGCAGCAATTGCAACTTAAAAGATTTGTGGGATTTCAGATCTTCTTCTATTTTCATTGCATTTGATCGGCAAAGCAGGGAGCAAAATATGTCGTTCCTCTTGAATTTTATTTGAAAACTTGGCTATTGCTTTATGCTAAGCTCTTTAGGAAATGCTTTTATAGTTGATGTTTCTTAAATATCATTTCAAATAGAAATTTCAAAATTTAGTAGATATATCATATGCAATACCATGTTGTTATTATTTTTTTTTAAGATTTGCTCTAACACTTGGATTTGCAAATCCTGCAGATTTCTTAGTTAGTAATTTTAAAATTCATCTTTTTATTTTTATTTTTTTATCTTTTATTTATTTATTATTCAGCTTCCAATGGTCTCAAGAAGTGGCTACTTAAATAGATTGGTATTTCAAAGGAGAAGCAATGGAGACACCAATCCTCATATCCAGATTGACAATTTACCGGGTGGATGTAGAACTTTTGTATTAGTGGTGAAATTCTGCTATGGATGGAAGATCAATCTAACGGCAACCAACATCGCTCCACTGTACTGTGCTGCACATTTCTTGGAAATGAGTGATGATCTTGAACTAGGAAATCTCATTCCAAAGACTGAAGATTTTCTAAGTTTCGTGATTTTTTCTTCATGGAAAGACACATTTCAAATTTTGAGGAGTTGTGAATCAATCACCTCATGGGCCAGAGAGTTACAAATCATGAAAAGATGCTCAGAAGCCATTGCTTGGAAGGCCTGCACTGACCCCAAAGCAATTTGTTTCCATTACAATGAAGTAGAATGCTTGAATGTTTCACAAGAGGATGCAAATAACTCAAGCACACAGAGACTAGTTCACGGTGGTTTCAAGACATTTCATTCCTTCGAATTGATCATTTCATTGAAGTGATTGTATCGATTAAAAGGAGAGGAATGAGACCTGAGCTTGTCGGATCATGTATAGCTCATTGGACTGTGAAGTGGCTTTCGCGAGTCAAGTTTGGACTTGACAATCTGACTTGCAAAGATATGACCTTCCAGATGCAAAGAGTTGCCATTGAAAGTTTGACAAGGGTACTTCCTATAGAGGAAAAATCAGTTTCCTGCAATTTTCTACTTCACCTTCTCAAGATTGGTATGTTTTTGAAGATTGATTCTGAATTACTAAATAGGCTAGAAGGAAGAACAGCCTTCATGTTGGAGAGTTGTCGTGCCAAAGATCTCTTGGTTAAAAGCTATGGTCAGATTGATGAGGCATATGATATGGCCATTGTTGCTAAAGTGGTGGTAGCTTATGTTTCTTCTGTTTCAGATAATCCCGGATCAAGAATTCTTGCTATTGGAAGGTTGGTGGACGAGTATCTTACGCTGGTGGCACGAAGTACTAATCTTCCAGCCAAAGATTTTCAGTTGCTGGTTGAAGCATTGCCAAGAAATGCGCGGTATTGTGATGACAACCTCTATAGAGCCATAGACATGTCCCTCAAGGTCTGCGACATTTTTCCTCTCAAACTTCTGGTTAAAAAAAGCTGAAAATTGAGCTGATAAGCCCTGCACTGTCGTATCAATTTTGAGTTACTAAGAACTCAAGATGTTTTGTCACATATTGTTCTTTTAGATCAAGAAATTTTATTATGTCAGTCTATTGGACCTCAAAAGCATGTGAATAACATGAAAACATTTTTTTTTTTTGGAAGTTAAAGCAAAACACACATCCACACACACGCTCATTATCCACAGTATGTCCCTAGTGTGACTCGGAACTCTCAATCTCCCCCTTTGGTATGGAAACAATTTTCTTTAACTCTGTGCAATCTTTTTTTCCTTGATCAACTTTGCAGGCACACCCTAGCCTAACAGAAGAAGAAAGAAGCAGCATATGTAGAGCCATGGAATACCATAAACTATCACAGGAGGCACGCAAGCACGCAATGAAGACTGACAGGTTGCCATTGAATGTCACTACGCGGTTTATCCTTCTTGAACAAGTTGATATGACAAAGTCGATGACAGCCACTGGATCGAATTACCAGAGAACAAAGTCACAGGCAATTATGAGGGTGAGTAGAGGCTTAGGGAAGGCATTGGTGATGAATTCCCACAAGGAGGTAAAGATGATGATAAAAGATGTGGAGACAATGAAGGTGCAACTCAATGAGTTGCAGTTCTGCAGAATGGAGTTGCAAAGGCAAATGAAGAGAGGCATCATTTAGAGAGGGAATACGTGGCTTTCTGAGAAATGTGTACTATTTGGTTTTCATTATTTGAATTTCGTTTTAAGGGTGTACGCAAATTGTTATTAAGAACCTCATACACCACCTTGAAGTGTGAAAATAAGAGTTCATATTCACATATACTGATAGAAAACCTTAAGGGAAGGCATTGGAGCTCAACAACTAATTCATATTTGCAATCCTTGTACTTGTTCTATTGATTCTAGGCTCCCAAATCACAATTAATATCAGCACCCTAATGCAGTCCGAAATGAAGGTTTTCATTCCAAAAAGCATTCTAAGTAGGAACTCGGATCCTCTCTTGTGCCATTTCACTATGTGCTGTGTCATTACATCGTTTATGCAACAATAACAAAATTTTCATGTGTATGTAGCACAATGATGTAATGTGTCGCACCGGCACTAGATCCCCTCCTGTAGAGGGGATCCGGAGTCTTCTAAGTAGACCTTTAGTGTCATCTTGGGAGGCCCACTAAAGCTGAATTTTAGAGCAGAGGTGGAGAAAGACATAAATGAGTTCATGTATGGAAGGACAGCTTTGTTGATGCATTCTTGTTGACAATGAAGAAGAAAAGAGAGAGCCCTTTCAACTGTCCAGACATTGTGATACTTGCACATTGTGATAATTACACTTGGGCAGCTACTTGATTTTTTAATAAAAAGTGTTACAAATTTTTAAAAGTTTTCTCCACAATATTTTTTAACAAATAAAAATGGCATAGTTAATCTGAAATATATATTTACACTCTATAATTATTTCAAAAATTAAATTTTTTACACACACTACTTGTGAGGAGTAATTTTATCAAAATTTTATTTGTTAAAAATTAAATGAATTTTGAATTGAGAAAAATAGTGTGAATATTAATTATATCATGTCCTTTATATATATATATATATTTACACTCTATAATTATTTCAAAAATTAAATTTTTTACACACACTACTTGTGAGGAGTAATTTTATCAAAATTTTATTTGTTAAAAATTAAATGAATTTTGAATTGAGAAAAATAGTGTGAATATTAATTATATCATGTCCTTTATATATATATATATATATATATATATAAAGGACATGATATAATTAATATTCACACTATTTTTCTCAATTCAAAATTCATTTAATTTTTAACAAATATATATATGAACAAAAAAAAAAAAAATTGGAGTAATAAACAGACAAAAAAAGAAAAGAAAAAAGAGTGCAAATATAATGTATACATGTTATTAATAATTTGTGAAATTCACCTTTTATTTTTTATTCTTGCACTCCTGTTTGGTTTTTCCAAATAGTGCCATAACAGATTTACCCTCAAAAGAGCGAACGCAGTGAAAAATCGCAAAGGTCTCTCTCTCTATATTGTCGGAGTTTGGTCTATAGAGGTCGAATCACCGGATAGTAGCCGGAAACGAAGGAAAGATACATGACGGAGGAGCAGAACAAGAGCAGCAGCAGCTCTTCTTCGTCCGATTCAAACCCTTGCCCTATTTGCCTCGGCCCTGTAGTTGAAGACGCCTATCTCGATCAATGTTTCCGTATGTTCGTCTTTCTCTCTCTATAATTTCATGCTGCCAAACCCTTGAATTATTCATTCTTTTGCATTTAATCATATAATTGTGCATGAAGTTTTCTTTAATTTAGAAGAAAAAAAAAAAAAATCAATTACAGCTCAATTTTTATGCACTACTCCATGATTGATCATTGAATTAGAAAAAGTAAGATCTTGGGAATCCGTGACATTGACAGGTTATATATTGTTATATATATGACACAGTTTAATTTCTCTGTCTACACATACACACATATTGACTTGTTATGTTTCAACTGGACAGTATAATGTTTGGGTTGAATATAATTAAAGTTCCATATTTGTTTTTGAGAACCCCTTTAGCTATAATGCCTCTTAAGCCGCGAATTTTGCTATTACACTTCAATTTTTATGTTGCCAATTGTAAGAAGCATATATAAATCATGGAGTGAGCTGATAGATTTATACTTATTCACTACTCTAAGATGATATTGAATTAGAGAAAGTAAAGATCTTGGAAACCCATGTCAGGGGATACTGTAATATGGACACAGTTAATGTTCAATTGAACAGTTGAATACTTGAATGTATGGGTTGAATATAATTAAAGTTGCAAACCCTTTTAGCTATAGTGTTTCTTAAGCCGTGATTTTGCGATTATTTGTTGCAGATAAGTTTTGCTACAACTGCATCGTACGTTGGACAAAAGTGGTTGCTAGCAAGCATTCTCACCCACCTTCTTCTGTAAAGTGTCCTTTATGCAAGGTTTGTTCTAAATTTTACCTTTACTATTCTTCTACTTCTTTACTAACTTGGTGCAAGTGATTTTTATTAATTATTCTGCTTGAGAATGTGGTATCGATATCAAATGTCATTAAAGATGCATTTAAAGTCCTCCTCTTGCATTTCTTGATTTCTTATGAACATGTACAAGTTTAGAACATTATAGAGGGGCTATGTTTCCCCTCATGTATTAGTGCCTATTTTAAATCTATGTATTAGAATTTCAGTCAAATTAACACTGTAAATGTCTACTGAGCAGACAGAAAATTTCTCTATTATACATGGATACGATGGAACTTTTTTTCTACGGCATTATGTTAATCAGCATTCTGGAAATAGGTAAGTGATCCGTTGATCTCTTTTCTCTGTCTTGACTTCCATTTTTGAAAATGTTATAATTTGCTCTACTTCTTGCATGACGCCTGCAGTGCTTTCTTTTCAAAAGTTCACAAGTATAGACTACAATGCTACTACATTGAACCAGGTATCTTCTGCTCATCTTTTTAGTTCATAATACTTTTTATTCTGTTGGCTGTTTGTTGTGTTCTTTCCTGATAATCCAATACTATGTGTATCTTTCTCTGTTAAATTATGTGTTTAACAGGTACCATTAGTGAGAAATTCAATGTATCACGGTATTGGAAGTGCCGCAGGCATCTTCAGCCAAATAAGTGGCTGCAGAGCTGGTTGAGAAGGGAAATTCAAGCTTTAATTCAGGTTCATATTCACCAGTTTCTTATTTATTTATATTTTTTTTTCCGGTGCATTTCCTTTCTTGTGGTTAGAATTATCTAGTACATTGTACACAGTGTTTGGATCAATAGCTGGATTACATGAAGTACCCTGTTTTAGTTGTCTTTACCATTTTTATGGTGTTGGCTCCATCTTGTGTCTCCAGTGAATGTAACTGAACCTTCAATTCCTATCTAAGAGCCATAAATTTGCAAGCACACCTTTGTTAATTCTTTGTAGAAAGGAGCATATCTAGCTAGGCATATATATACCCACAATTACTTAGACCAGTTAGCAAAATCAGTTTTAAGGAAAGGGCAATTGTATATTCTCTCTTATGAATAGACTTAGTTTACATTGGTCCACTGATTTTTCTTTGAAGAAAAGAATTTGATGTGCTTAATATTATATTGGGGAAGTGAGATCAAAGACACTAAAATTGTGTTTGGGAACATGGAATTGGTGCATTATAATTCAGACAAGAGAAACTCCAAACTTCAAAGGTAACTCCAATTCCGACAATTCCGAGGCGCCGATTCCATGCTTCCAAATGCAACACAAGTGTTTTTCTGGGAAATTTATGTACGCTGTGTTTTATATCCATTGCATCAATTTGTACTCCTAATATACAACGAGGGTGCTATGGAAATGATTTTAGGTTGTCATGCCTTTATTTTGTTTGCTGCACAGTATTGTTATCCCCTCTATATCATATTGTACATTGAATCTACTAACTCATTATGTTATTGTGCTGACATCACAATGTTAATGGCATATGCCTCATTGAACAAATCCGAACAAATCATTTCCCCCTTCTAAGTTGTGTCCTGTTTGCCAGTGAATAGAAGGAATGTTATATGTTATGAAGTTCCCTAGATTTCTTTTAGTTTGGATTGTTTGAAATGTTTCACCAATTATATCCCATTTTAGAAGAAGTGAAAATTCTGCAATTGTCCAACTGAATATTAGTATTTTATGCTGATGCCAAAGTCATACTATTTCTCTAGACCGCTATGATGGTGACTTACAAAGTTTAACCTGGATCCCTTTATCATCTGAACTCTATGGTGTTACAAATTCCTAACACGCTTCCTTCACTAATTCTTATGTAGGAGGAAGATGTTGACATTATCGTGTATCACATACTCGGTGCAATAGACTCGTTGAGAAGGTAATTACTAATGTTCATTGTTATATTGCATGCAATTGACAAATTTATAGTTGACCATTTGACTAAAGCTAATAAATGTAACCACTCAAATCTTTTTCATATTATTTTCAGCTCTCTATTTTAATTGAAGTCAAAACTCAAAAGTCATCTTTTATTTCTTCCCAAAGATGAGGTGATCAGAATATATGGTAATTGCCATGTTGTTCTTTCTTGTATTATATGAATTTACACCCAAACCTAATATTTTCCAGCAAAGAGCAAAAAAATCCGAGAAGTACACCTGAAATGGAACAAGAAGATTTCAAGGCCTTGGTGTCTCAATTGGCAAGACCTTTCTTAACAGGAAGAACAGATCGATTTGTGAATGAGGTAGAACTGTTTGTAGCTTCAGGATTAAATATTGAAGCCTATGACAAAGTTTATATGCAACATTTGGGTTGGAAAGTTCCAGGGGTAACCAGTGACGACGAGGAAGGAGAATTTCGTGAACACACGCCTTCAGCTCCATTCCTGTATTTCTTAGATGAGGAGTCTGATGAAATTGATTGAGCATTTTTTGAAAATGGTGGAATTGTACTTTTTTTTCATTTTTATGTTTGTTTCGCTTCGTCCAAGTGGTAGTAGCACTCAGTTGTCATTTTTTTGTCTGGATAGAAAGAGAGGGAAAGGCGGAACAATATAACAATAAATGAGAGAGGAATCGAAGAGAATTTTCTTTGATATATATGTTTGTATGAGAGAAGTTAGAAATAAATTTGATCTGAAATTAAATTTGAAGTATCTACTTCTCTTGTGCATTTTTCTTGATTGAAATGTTGTCACGTGAAGAGATTCTTTAATTGAGATTCTGTAAGACACTGAGAAAACATTTTGTGATGGTATTTGGAAAATAGTGATAGTATACTACAGGATGGATATCTATATATATGGTGTAAGCAAGTGATTTTCTACGTGGAAAGTTCGATTTTGCAATTACAAATGGTTGCATCAACCGTATCTTATCTGTGTCTTGGAATTGTTCGTGCGCGCACACACAAAGCTACGTTTTATGCATGAACAAATTGAAAATAACATCTTTCAGTAGCTTTGTCATGCATTGATTTTAAACTTGTTAAGGTTGTGAGTTCTGAATTTCTGTAATGCTATTTCATTCATGAATGCTAAGTTTTGGTCATCGCATCAAATGGCAATCTCATAACCTAAGTTTTGTTGCCTTTGGGTGAGCCAGCGCGGAGCTCAATGGGGAGACACAAAGGCCTTGTGCCAGAATTGGTGCACCAAACAACACTATTTTGGTGCCATTTGGGTGAGCCGATGCAGAGCCCAATGCACTGACACCATCGTGCTCTGCATCAGCTCAGCCAACTCGCACAAAACGTGACATTTGGTGCATCGGTTCTGACACAAGATCCACTCCACATAGTGTCGGCCATTGTTCGAAAGAATAAAATCGAGTGGAACAAACATGGACTTTGTTCAATCTTGAACCTCTCACAGTACTTCCAGTCGGCCATTGTTCAAAAGGATAAAATCGAGCGACCTTCTCCGGAAGCAATCATTGTGGAACATCACTGGATCTTCACCGTCAAGATATATACAAAACCCATAGTTTTGACACTCTACATTTCGTCAATAAGTCCAGGGAGTGAAATAAGTGTGGGCTGCGGTCGCTGGCATTGATGGTTCCTGTGTGATGTCGGGCTTGTGTGGTGGTGGTTCACTCCATTTTTTACTGAATGGTAAGAATTGTATGAGTGGACTAGGGTTTTGCAAACAAAATATATAGAATATAAAATGGATTTGGAATCTTATTTTAAAAGAAATAAACACACATTATATTAGCTGGATTGGGCTTGTTTTACATGTTAATAAAATCACAAAATCTTCTTATATTTTCAAAATTGTGCATAAATCTTCAGTATTTCGAGAGCGGGAGCGCGAAAGCAGTACTTTTTGAAAAGGATTGTGTAACTTAGGGTGCGAAAGCTCGAAGCCGGACTCCCAATCACAACGAGGAGCAATCCAACCATTGGGCTACGAAGACATTTACGAATGAAAGCCTTTCTCAAAGAGTAAAAAAAATCAATAGAGATAAACAAATGAAAGTGATGTAATGAGATGATGTAGAAATAATTGCGATAAAAACCCATCACCTATGTAAATTACCAAAGACACCTTATTTGTGCAATCATAATATAAGTTTTAAATTGATCATTAAGTTTTACCATAGATATAATGAACCATTTGGTCACAACATGTCATAGAAAGTAAAAATTCAATATTAACTACAGTAAAACTACTATTTAACACTTAAAAGATAGATATTTACAATTACATAAAACAACTCAACATGATTAAGTTTGAGCCAACAAGTTCAGTGGACAGATTACCAGTTTGGGAAAGAGTCAGTTAAATCAAACAACAAAACATGACAAAGATGGTCCTCTCATGCTTTCTCAACTATCTCTATATTAAGTCATAATTCCATTTGGCTAGCTGTGACCAATTCTTTCTCAATAATTGTAGTGTTTTCTTCTTAAATCGACTATCTTAATTAATTAAACCTGGTTTTGCTTAATTAAGAGAGAGTGACAATTCACTCATCTTGTATAAAAACTAAAAAGTTGCGTTGTCAAAAGGTGGTGTGGAGTTTTGTTGAGAATGGAGAATGTCTATATATTGGCCAGCTTCAATGCATGGGTTCCTTTTTCTTAATACGAGTGTGTCGTATTTATAGAGGGAGGAATTATGAGAGCCTTCCTTATAGAGTAAAAAAAAAAAAAAAAATCAAGACACAGAAAAATGAGCTAGAGTGCATATAGTGAGATGATGCAAGAGAAATAATATTGTGATAGGAACCCTTACGCTATACAAATAGATTTCAGAAATCGACCTCATAATCATATTCCGAGAAAGAAAGAAGGTGAGAGAGTACTGCCAAATGGTGATGTGAAATTAATATATGAGACACAGAAAACTGATTGAAATGGGGAAGCAAGAACAATTGTATTGGATGGGCTGCTACCCTCTCTCATCAAATTAATTAAAAGGGTGAATTTTATGACGTCTGAGTATAAAATTTAATAGGCTGTTTTAAGTTGCTGAATGTTATGAGTTAGGAGTACAAATCAACCGTGCAAAGTATTAATCACTCAAGCTACTTGTTATTTAATTACTACTTCCTCCGTCCCAATTTATATGGAGACGAAGGAAGTACTTTATATTTAGATTTGGTAGAAACGAGAGATTTGAAGATTGTTCACTCCCACCTCAATGAGAGAGGATTGTGAACTAAAGTCCTCTGATTTAGTCATTCATAGGAGGGGTCCACCACTGTTGGATGGCACCATTGCCTGTTTGCCATTTTTCACAAAAGTAGGCGTTCTGCAAAATGGACAGTAGAAGCAACTCAGATTACCAGTTTGAGAATTTGAAATAAAGAATGACAAACTTCATAACATGATCAAATGCAGGTGATATTTAATATCTCAAAAGGCTCTATATTATTAGCATTTTGCAGACCAGCCCTATAGGTATCGATCCACTACAAATACTGTGATCATACACTTCGGTTATCCACACCTGATTACCTAGATCACTACTCATAAGAATAAAAAAAATGACGATCATCTATTTTCTTCCTTTTCTCCTCCTTGCAAACTTTGGTTTCTGCTACTATGATCATTTTGTTTGACAACATAACGTCACATGTGTAGATCCACTGCCAAACAACTCCACACTGCATGGGATGTGGCCAGCTGATCCAAACGGAAATACTCTTATCAATTGCACTCCTCGAGATCAGAATTTGAACAATGTGGTAAGCTTTTCGTCGTTTTATCTATCATATGCATTATTATATATATATAGGAAAATGATATTCAGACTTATTAATTTAATTTATTTGTCAACGAGAAACAATTATGGCAAATAGACCTAACTCATATGCCTGAAATATATCATGACTCATAAATATATATATATATATATATATATGAGTCTATATATATATATATAAGTTTATAACTTCACTTTGCATGTATGTACAGTTTCGAACATTGGGCCCTCATCTCCAAAGAGTTTGGCAGCCTATCAGTGCTATGTGTGGCGGGCGTTGTTTCTGGACTCACGAGTGGAGAACACATGGGAGTTGTTCAATCCCCAGTTTCGACCCCCTAGGCTACTTCTGGTTTGCCATTCAACAAAAGGAGAGAATCAACCTTCTCCCGGCTCTCCAAGCTGTCGTGCCGGCCCGCATACTTCCTGGCAACATCAGATTATACCTCAGATCAGACATTGAGTTTGCGGTGAGCCTCCTATCCATCAGAGGAGCCTGGGCTTACGTTTCGTGCCGACGCCATCGCAGCACTGGGATTTATGTTCTTTATGAGATATATATTTGTCTGGATTCCAATGGGAAGAATTATATCTCGTGTAGGAAGCAACTCGCGGGGTGCAATGCCAAATTGATCGGAATTCTTTGATCATGTGTTGGCCGGGCTGGGTTAGGTGGCTTTGTTTTCAGCTTGCAGAGTGTTGTAAGGTGTTGCTTGTGTAGTCTTTGGTTTGGTTTAGGTGTTTTTTTTTTTTTTTTTTTTACTTTTCCATGTAGGAAGTACGCTTTGTTGTTTGTGTAGTCTCTGGTTGGTTTATGTGGTTTCTTTTCCATGTACTTCTGTTGTGTGGCGTTTGCTTTAAATATTACTTATATATAAAATAATCTGCAAGCTTAATAAGTAGCTGGTGCAATATTTTTCCATGTCCTCATCTCTAAGCAGATATATAGAATATCACGGTAACACCACACCAGCTGAGAACTCGGGAGTCTTAATGGAGGTACGCGATAGCCTTACAATCGCCTTCTAAGACCATATCATGTAACCCCACTCCGAGAGCCAGCAGTTTCAACCCTTCTCTGAAAAGAGAGAGTCTCACTTTCAGAGCTAGCAGTTTCAAGTTCCAACAATAAAAAATGCAGCAACTACCAATCCTTGCGGGCTTTTTCGAGTTTGGAGTCTATTTGTACTTCAACCATCTGGACTTGGTATCTTACTTGACATATATATATATATATATATATATATATATATATATAGCAACTGGTAAAGGCGTGCCTGAAGAACAAGCAGCCCCTTCCCCAGCTTCCTTAGAAGACTTATCAAATGCAGCATCTACGTTGGGTTTCAATTTACTATTTATATGTGTAACTATCATGAATTAAATCAATTCACTTATTTGACTCGTTATATCAAATATTTAGAATTAAATATTTGTTGTTTGATTTCTAAATTTTATATTATATTTTTAATTAATCATAATATGTTTTAAAATACATTAAAATCACATTATTCCAACAAGATTATTAACAAAATACAAAACTACTCAATTTTGTCCTTAAAGATTTTATTTTTTATTTTTTTATTTTTGACGAGGGAGTAGATGAGAAGGCTCGAACTTGACTCCCAAGCACCGATTGGATGGGGAGATGCCCTACCACCAGGCGATTAAGGCCTTAAAAGTGTTTCAAACTTGTTGGATTTGAATTCTACAAGAAAAAATATATATATAATATAATATAATTTGTCTCAGTTTCCTAGATTGTTGCTTGTCATAGATCATATGCAAATTTTTTTTTTTTTTTTGTTATTACAATTTCTTTTTCTCTGGATGTGATTCAATTTGTTTATCCAATCCTTACCTTCGTAGACGACGAGGATTGGCTGAATCAGATTACAATTGGGCCAAAATTGCCAATAGAGTGAATCAGTGTATCCGAACGAAAAGGTGTTGCCAAGGCAATATGAAACGAAGTCGTATAGATGCTTCTCTAGACTCTAGTAATGATCACTCCATCAGTTCAACGCTAGAGCCAAGTGGAAAACGTAGAGAGTGAGAGAGAGAGAGAGAGAGAGAGAGAGGAGGGGGGATGGCAAGGGACTCTGATTATGGAGCTTTCATGGAAAAATTTATTCTACAGCCAAGCACTTCATCTCAGGAGCTTCCATTGAATGGCCTGACCTTTGCCATAAAAGACATGTGAGTTCTTAGCAAATATGATTCAATTAATTCAATTTTGTGATTTCCCTCATAATTTCCCTCTTTAATTTTTGCGAATAATAATTTTTTTTCCCTCATAAGTTCTTAGCAAATATGATTCAATTAATATGTGAACTATATATGTTATAACGTCTTGGTTAGCGTATTGAACTCATTTTCTTACACTATTTTCATGATTATTGATCAATTCCAATTTTTTTTTTTTTTTTTTTTTTTTTATTGGTTCTTGTTAGGAATTAGTGAAAGATATGAAGTGGGTTAACCAGTTTTTGTCTGTTTCCAATTCATAAATCAATTTCATTCATTGGTTTTAGTATTCTTTTCTAGTTTTATGTGTGTGTTAATTGTTATCCCTTTTGATTTGAACTTTGGAAGCAGATTTGATGTGGATGGATACGTGACTGGGTTTGGAAATCCGGATTGGGCACGGACTCATGTGGCTGCTACAACAACAGCTCCGGCCGTGTTGGCCATCTTAAGGGGAGGTGCCACATGTGTGGGAAAAACTGTAATGGATGAAATGGCATACAGGTTAGAGTCAAAGACGCAATTGTGTTACATACCCATTTTCTTATGAATTTAATCTTGTTTGATGGGGCATTTGGATAACATTATTGGGCATTCTAAACTTTGTGTTTACATATGAGATATCCACCAGTATGACAAATTTCACAACTTTAAAAAATGGCACGAATTGAATTTTATTGATTATTCTGTTCAATATGTTGAACACAATCTGGTCACGTAATTTATTGCTAAGGAATGGATTTTAGACTTCTCAAAATCACCTTAAAAAGCATACGAGAGACAAGTACATTGGTAAATTCTCGTGCTGCAATGGTAGGCAGGATTCTGTTTGAGCAATCACTTTGTGCTAAATAGTGGTGGTGGTTAGGTTTGAATGCAATTCACCCCTCCAAAGGTGAAACACGAATTTGATGATGGCCTTTTAAGAGAGATGATCTGATAATCACTAAAATTGCATATGTATTGAATTACTAAAATTTCAATTTATTTGTAGTTTTTTTTTTTCTCCCACCAAGTTGTTTCAATTTTTGTAGTTACTTGCTTTACAATTTAACCCTTTATAACAGAGAAAAGAAATGAATATTATGAACTAATTCATTGTAGGACATCCTAAATTCCAGATAAATTAAACCCAAATTTGTCAAATTTGTTAACAGCTGTCAAATTGCTTTAGCTTCTAGCATGTCAAATATAAAATGAGAGCATCCATGTTAACATTTATTTATTTATTTTACCAGGTACTTCTTGGCAATGAAATGTGTTTGTTTATATATATATATATATATATATATTGTATTTTATTTTGATGGTATTAGAGAAATGACTGTCACTATAATATGTTTTTGTCAATCAGATGACTTGGCTGTATTGTTGGTAAAATTTAAAGGGCTACGCTGCATTACTATAGTTAAATTCATAAATATATATTCTCTTCAGGAAAGATTTAAAATTCTCTATTTCAAAAATTGTATGGTTGGTACAGGATGTTTTTCTGTCTACATCCAAAAGAGTGGTGCATGATGCGTTTGTTTGTAATTCAAAGAGGCATGGGAGGAAAGGCCTTAAACTACATGGGTCCAGAAAAGCTTGTAGAAGTAGTAGAAAATAATGAACATAACGTTGGGGACTGTTTTAAAAGTTAATCTAAATTAAATTTTGTGGTCGCGGAAGATCATAATCATGATAAAAATGAGGAGAATCAGTGTACAGGATTATGGGTTAGAAATTGTACCTGAGTTTGAGAAATTTCCCAAAGCCCAACCAAATGGGGATCATACTCGTGGTTGACTAACACAAAAGGAGAGAAAATTTGATCAAGAGAAAATGTTTAATAATGATGCTGGAGAATCAGGTAGTGATTCCTAATTATGCTGGTCACGTTTTCACATCTTACAAGGCTATGAGTCATAGGCGTTGATTTAGGTTAGATTAGAAAATATGAGAACTTCCATACCTATAAGTGATCAAAAATTGAGGTTCTCTCTGTTCTGATAATGATAGCATAAGCTATAGAGCATGATCGGCCCAAATAAATCACAAGCAGGATCAATGTTCTTTTGAATTTCAGGCTTAATAACCTATTAGTTGCCAATATGGTTGACTAAAAGAATTTTTTTTTTTTTGAAAATTTTGAGCATGTTGTTTGCAAGAAGAATTGGAAGAAAGTAGTGGAAAGCTCAACTACTCAAGCAAGGGTTGAACAGTGAGTTACAGTGAAGTTGAGAAATAGTTTTTGCTTGTTTAAAATTCCTCATTTTTTTTTTTGTGCCCTTCCAAGGTCTAATCTGGGGAAGATGGGATAGTTCCTGTCTGCCTTGTAATTAGTGCTTTTCTTTAATAAATTAATTCAGGTCATCAACAAACCTCCACCGGCAAGGTGTTTTAATTTGGGGAAAAAAAATGACACTGATAGAAGAAGATAATGCCACTTACCGGGGAGGTATTCAGAGGATCTTCAATAAAATTGAAGCAGTGCCATTTTCAATTTGTTCTGCTCTTGGTCTTTTTCCCTATTCGTTATCTAAATGGATCTTCTTTTTTATTTATTTATAGCATCTAATGATCAATTTATCAAGATTGCATCTAGTAAAACTGAATGCCGTTTATGATTCTTAGGAAAGGGATCACTTGATTTTGTCTTTTCCTTTTCTCCTTTGTTGTGACCTGAAATGTTTTCTTAATCCATTCCAAATAATGATTTTTGTGCATTCAAATTGGGATTCCAGCAGCTTATGTGGTGCTTTAGGCCCTTACCTAGTTCTTCTTGCATATACTTGTAAGTCGAATAAAAAAATTTATTTTCATTGTGCAGTATAGATGGAGAACACAAACATTACGGGACACCAACCAATCCATGCGCACCAGATCGTATCCCTGGAGGATCTTCTAGTGGATCTGCAGTTGCAGTTGGTGCAATGCTTGTAGATTTCTCCCTGGGTGCGCTTTTTCATTCCTCGATACCTTTTGGTGGTTTTTAGTAGATCCTTCTGCATATGAACAAAAGGGTCCCGTATATTGCAGGTACTGACACCGGAGGAAGTGTAAGAGTTCCTGCGGCATTTTGTGGGATTTTGGGGTTTCGCCCTTCTCATGGTGCTGTTTCAACTACTGGAGTTATTCCTATGGCACAGAGTTTTGATACCGTAGGTGAGGAATCATCTGGATGATGAAATGATAATCAGCTGCATGGTTTTTACAATTATTGTTATATAGTGGGAAGCTCTGCCTCGAAAAAGCCTAAGTGCAATATATGGGCCAATTAATGTTCATTTAGCTGCAATGTTTGAAAAATATTCAATTATATTGGAACCAAAAAGTGATATTTTTCTTGTTAAAATTGTAATATAACTGGTCGAGTGGGTGGGTTCTGCATTTCTTTTAAAAGTGTTACTTTTAAATCTAGCTGGAAGAACAAGAATAAATTTTCAAACATTTTGGGGGCCTGGAGGCTTACTGGATTAACTGAAATCAGACAATATCATGTTGAGGAATGCTTTAGAACACTCACTATCCAGCAATACCTCTCTCTCTCTCTCTCTCTCACACACACACACACACGTTGCACAGCAACACACTCTCTACAATCATTTGATGGTTCATGATGTGTTCTTATGGCCACACGGTTCCACTTAACATTTGTTTATATCATAGCTGTCATGACATAAAGCTTCATAACTTAATTTTCAAGTCATTCTTTTAACACAGAGTTCTTTTCCAGGGTGGTTTGCTAGGGATCCTGTGATCTTGAATCGAGTTGGACGGGTACTATTACAATTGCCTGTCCTTGATCCTGTGAAACCTAGTCATATTATTATTCCAGAAGATTGTTTCAAGCTTCTAAGCATTCCAATTGATCGTGTGACTAAAGTTCTTGTGCAATCAGTAGAGAAGTTATATGGGGGTAAGTGGGTTGATTATATGACACTGCTATTAGTCAAGTTCTGCTAGTTGATATGTGGAGTTTACACATCAGAGAGAAACAATGATCTCATATCAATTTCCATTACATGTTAGCACACCAATCCACCTGTAAGAATGAAATCTTTAAAAAGTACTCGAATTTGTAAAAAGAACAATTGCGAAGAAGTTAACCCCCCTCCCCCCCTTTCCCCCCCTGGAAGCATGCTATATAATATAGACTCATCTCACATGCATATTCAATATTCTTGGATCTACCTTACTTCGTTCGTGACACAGGTCACATGGTAAAATATGCAAATCTTGGGAATTATGTTAAGGACAAAGTTCCAAGTTTGAAGCATTTTGAAGGAATTGAAACTCAAGAATATAATATAACATCCCTGGTAGCTCTTTCAAATGCGATGAGGTTGCTTCAAAGGTGCAGATCATGAACAAAAATTTTAATTTGTTTGAATGTTGTGCTGATTAAGTTTTTGGCTTGTATGCCTTTTTTTTTTTTAATTTTATTTTATATCAGTCAGTCTTAGCATCTGAAAAGATGCTTTTTCTTCTCTTGTCAACATCTAAATCAATTACCTTTTCAAGTGTAGGATTGAATTCAAAAAGAATCATGGTGAATGGGTCAGTACGGTAAAACCTGATTTTGGACCAGGAATAGCAGAACGGATATGGGAAGCTGTTAGGACAACAGATGCACATATTGATGACTGCTACTCTGTGAAGACTGAATTTCATGCTGCTCTCGCTGAGCTCCTAGGGGTACTCTCTCTCTCTCTCTCTCTCTCTCTCTCTCTCTCTCTCTCTGTGGCAATGTCTCAGAAGATAGCAACTTTAATCTTGAAGTAATTTCAAATTTTAAGAAGGAATTCTGGTTTAATTTTTATATAGTTTTGATACGCATTCTACTGGACGCATTATCTAAAGTTGTTTTGGGCTTATCATGGGTAACGAGAGGCCAATGTAGTTGTGGATGCTGTGGCTAATATTAAACATTCTACAGCAGAGAGTATCAATATTAGGAAGACAGATTTCCTATTCATTTAGGTAGTGAAAATATATTTAGGAGCTTGGCTTTTCCTTATATTGCTCCTTGCTAGCGTCTTTTTATTTTCCAATTGATTGTCTTCTAAAGAATTTCAACCTATATATATATGTAGAATCACCTGTTATGCATCTATATTCTATGCTGCTAATCTGAACGCCATATCTTTTCTTCTTTGTGGCTTTTTTTTTTACTTAATCAGTGCAAGAAAACCCATTTCATCCCAAACTGGACTTCAACGTTCCACCTTTGGTTTGGCAGCGGAGGAGTTACATGCAAGCTACCTGCCAATGGTGTCTAGACACCAGATCACTCTTACGATAGAAGACACCTCCTTCGTGAGATTATTAAAGATTAGATTTATGCATAGAAGTAGAGATTGTCGTATCGTAGGTTATAACTTCTGCAGAAAAAATATTTGTCCTCTTTGTACAGTTTATAATACTCTCTGTGATTTAAAATTGAATAAGATGATTTGATTTATTTGTGATCCATTGATTTTCTTCCCTAAATTTTTCAAGTATATGTGAATGGCTGGACAAACATATCGTCTCAGCCTTGAAAATTCCCATCAGATTAATTTTAGGGAGGAACAATCCTCTTGGAACTGCTGCTGCACTTGTCCTTTTTTACTTTTCCTAACATATTAGTTGTTCTTTTTTCCTTTTTCTTATATGACTATGTCCACATACTCTTGCAACTTGCTTGAAGTGTTGTAAGACAACTTAATGAATCATTTGTTCTAAATTTTCCCACTTGGTATGCTTTTCGGAATATAATCATATAGGAGTTCGGCATCCTTGCAATACCTACAGTTGTTAGTCCCCCGCCAAAACTACAAACAGAGGCAACTACCCTGGAAACATGTGGTGCCAGGGCTTTTAGCTTGTTGTCCATTGCTGGAGTATCTGGATTTTGCCAGGTTCTCTCTCTCTCTCTCCATACTTGATTACCATAGAAGTAGTATTTGCCGCTCTCTGTCTTTCTCTACTTCATACTTGATTACCATAAAAGTAGTAATTTGCCACTTCTGAAAATTGTTCAATCTACAGGTGAGCATACCATTAGGGATGTATGATAATCTTCCTGTGGCCGTTTCCTTGTTGGCAAAGCATGGTTCGGATGGGTTCCTACTGAATGTTGTTGAGACACTATATGGCACTCTCAAAGAACTGGTCGAAATTGCTGAGAATTGACTTACCTTCTGTATGATATATATATATATATATATATATATATATATATATATGTGTCTCGATTCCAATATGGCACATTATATCCACCCTTGTCCACGACCAAGCTTACTGAAGAAGTACCAGTGCCAGCCTGCAAACGCCATACAACGAAATATCATATTTCCCAAGTATTAATGTGGTAGGAACTTAGGTGCTGTTTATTTTATCGATCTCTACCATGGTTTGTTGGTTTTGCTGTTGTTTTCCATGTCTGTGTATATATATATATATACGTGTGGCCCTTTGCTTTGTCATTACTCTTGCTTTAAATATTAATATGTAGTATATAAAATAATCAGCAGCCTTAATTACTATTCCTTGTGCAATATTTTGGGTTTGGAAAGTTTATGGTTTGCAATAATAATCTGGTATCAGTAGCCAAGCGGACTTCTCTTATATATGATCGGATACGAAAATGATACGATCTATTTTGCAAACCAAACCACCCAAGGATGGATGGATGTTTGTTGGTGGTAATTTTGGACTCCAATATCAGAATACAAAATGGGCTTCAGCACTTATTTTAAAAGCAATAAAAACACATTATATTAGCTGGGCTGGGCTGGATTTTACATCTTAATGAAATGATTTAATGAACCTAGTGCACATATGCCAAGTGTAACAAGGGTCATTTGTTCTATATTAGATTCGGATAGAAAAGTGATTGGGTATGAATTAGTGAGTATACAACATTACCTAAAAACTTAAACTTTTGAGTAAATGGGAAAGTTACAACTTTTGAATAAATGGGGAAGTAACACCCGTTACAATTTTGTATTTTCATGTTCCTAACTTTGACTTTGTTTGGGCCTTCCTCTGCCCCCGTCTTAGTACTCTAGTCTTGGGTTCTTCCATCTAGTACACTTTTTAATTCGTCTCATATTTAATTTTTAAAATTATAATTTTATTTTTTTATTTTTGATAATCCAAAACTCCTTTAGGCAGGGCCCTTCGGACTCACCCCGAGGGTACCAAATTGGGGATACTGCAACCAGTTCCACAGCTACAGTACCAGGTTAATCGACGAAACTAGAAGGCTAAGTAGAGGACTCGAACACTGGCCTCCTGTGTGCTAGGCCCAAGCCCCACCATCACTGCTAGCCCGCCGGGGACATTATAATTCTATTTTTCTTTCCTTATTTTCAACCATTTTTAAAAAAATATATATTTTTAATTTTATTTAAGCACGAAAAAATATGAAAAATATTTCTATCTGTTTTCATTGTCCCTCTTCTATATATATAGCAAACCAAACAGGGTTTTGTGACTGTGTGATGATTAATATGCCAGCAATCTTCTAATTTTCAATTGCTCAATTGCTATGCAGTTTGGATGGATCTAATGAAGAAATGTGGCTTGAATGTGTTGATCAATGGGAGCTGCAAGGCGTGTGCTTTAGACAAAGAATATATTTACTTTGTTGTGCAGTTAGTTTCTCTTCTGTTAATGATGATTTCTTTTTCAGTTGTTCCACCTCCTGCAGTCCAGTTGTTCATCAGCATTATGGGATCACTCTTTTCTGTGCAATTTAAAGTAGTTGTTTCGCTAGTTGCGCGCTTTGATCTATTAGGGTGGCTTGCGGCAGTTTGTGTTTGTTGTTTTTGCTTGGAGTATGCCCAAAAAAAAAAAAGAAAAAAGAATCAAACAGCGCAAACTTGTTTGATGATCTTAGAAAATAGGATTGCAAAAGAAAATGATAAGAAAAGTAAGACGGTAATATTTGAGTCTCAGCTAATCACTCAATCCAACTCTATAACACACTAATAACCTAATAATTATAGTAGAGGGACAATGAAAACAGATAGAAATATTTTTCATATTTTCTCGTGCTTAAATAAAATTATATATATATATGTACTGTTGGGCTGTTAATTTTTTTTTTTTTTTGATAAGTCTGTGGGCTGTTAATTTTGGATCATTCAAATCCCAAAGTCAGGGTTGAGAATCCAAAGTTGCGTTGATTGGGACTAAAAAAATTAATGTCTTTATTGCGTGATAACTAACGAACATTGTCTTTATTTAAAACAAACAAACAAACATTACAATAAATTATGAAAAAAAAAAAACATTACAATTAAAAATAAACTACACACCACCAGTACCAGAAGCCGTGTGGACTCCAGTACTCCAACTCCAGTACTCTCGTTGAGTATACTTGATAATAACTGGTATAAATATGCTTAGCCACACCTTTCTCACCTTACTCCTAAAAAATGAAGATCATTTATTTTCTCCTCGTTACGAACTTAGGGTTTTGCTACCAAGCCTCCAACCTCTCGGACCAAGACTCCTACCATCACAAAGCCGCCTCCAACCTCTGCAACCAAGCCTCGTACCATCATTTTGTGATGGTACAGACATGGCCCAAATCGTTTTGTCAGATAAACAATGCCAAATGTGTAAATGCCCAAAACAACTTCACATTGCATGGGATGTGGCCAGCTGCTTCCAACGGGCAACTAGTGATGAATTCCAACACTGTACCTCCGATATATAATGTGGCAAGTTTTTCGTTAGTTTTTGTTTTGATTCTATTCATTATGCATTGAAATATATATATATATATATATATATATATATATATATTAAACAACTTTACTTTAATTACATGTATGCACAGTTTAGGAGCTTGGGCTATGGTCGTCTAGAAAAAGTTTGGCCGACCCTCAATCCTACATTCTGGAGGAAGGGGAGTAGTGCTGCTTTCTGGACTCACGAGTGGAACAAATATGGGATTTGTTCAAACTCCACTCTCAACGCCTTACAGTACTTCCAGTCGGCCATTGCTCAAAAGGATAACATCGACCTTCTCCAGGCTCTCCGAGCTGCCCCGTACAACATAAATCCCAGCCCTAACATCAATTACAGCAGATCAGACATCGAGAAAGCCGTGAGCCAAAGGATCGGAGCCCAGGCTTACATTTCATGCGGATTACTCCGCAACAGCGTCCCTCTTCTTTATGAGATATATATTTGTCTCGATTACCATATGACAAACTATATCAACTGTCCACAATACAATTATGGGAGGCAGTGCCCTGCAGACGCCACACATCCAAATATCAATTTTCCTCCGTATTAATCGATCTAGTGTCTGTGATGGGTTAGCTAGGTTGCTTTGTTTTGGCTTGCCGATCACTGTGTTGTAAGGTTGTGTACGTTTGTTGTGTCTCGACTCTGGTTGGTTTAGTGTTGTTTGTTTTCCATGTACATAGTTCTGCTGTTATATATATGTGTGTGTGGCCTTGGCTTAATTTATATATTAATATATAAAATTATGATCAGCAGCCTTAATAACTAATTACTCCTGGTGCAATATTTTGGTTTAATTGGAATGTTCAACTCTGGTTTGGTTTACAGGTAATTAAGCTTATGCTTTGGTTTACACGTACAGTATAGTACTGCTCGATGTATCATGCATCCTGGATTTTTTTGGAGTTTGGTTGTTGCTTAAGTGACTTCTCTTATATACGAAAGCCTGTTTATATATGCATGCATTTATAAGAGTTGGGTTGATCATGCATGCAGTTTTAACTTTTAATGCAGTGTTACAAAATGATATGACAGACTTTGTGAATTGACCAAACAAGGCCGAGCTTTAATTTGGACTCCATGTTCACCTACACCATCAGTATTTAAATAAGAGTTGTGATACGTATTATAAATACAATTCAAGATTCGTATCTTGAATTTGTTTGAGAGTGACTTGGCAGTGATTACTTCTTAATTAAAAGGCCACATATGTAATTAGAAAAACAAATTAAAAAGCTCAAAAACTCTAGTTACAGCTGCCTCTTCTCCACCTCTTGCATGAGAGACCGAAACCCACAATTACGTCTTGCAAGAGGTGACATGGCTAAAAGTGACAAATTCAATGCATGGGTTCTTTTTTCTTCCTAGGTGTATTTAAATATGGAGGAATGAGAGCCTTCCTTATAGAGTAAAAAAAAGATCAAGACAGACAAATGAGAGGCATATAGTGAGATGATGCAAGAGAAATAATTGTACGTACCGCAAGAGTATACGTGCTCATTTTATTCTATCTCACATGTCTTCTCTATTTCTCTTCATAGCATAATATATACAGTAGAGTCATTGATCTGCCGTTCATGTCATGTTCCAAAATCACCTTAAAGTATGTATGCAGACCAACTCAACGCTCTATCCTAGAGTAGAGGTTCAAATCAACAGTGGGGCAGAGTCAGGAATTACAATTTGGGGTGTCCAAAAAAAAAAAAAAAGAGTCAATGTAGTGCATGATACTCCTCTCATTATAGAGTTCGGGCTGAACTAATATTATATAATTTAAAACTGAAAATTTTATAAATTAATTTTAATACAACTTTTTATGTTATATTATTCTTATTATTATATATATTGAGAAAAAAAATACACAGCTCTAAAATTGAGGAAAATGAACCTAAAAAAGTACTTATGAAAAAAAAAAAAAAAAAAAAAAAAAACATTATTGAAGAATATGTCGAATTTGATTCCATTTTGAGAAAAATATGTCATTATTATCTCAATGAAATTATTAAGACAAAAATAGACCATTTTAACTTGACAAAATTCAACAAAACACAAGAACAAAATAGAGAAGTGATTTAATAATTTATATCGAGTATCTATAGAATTTATCGTGTAACACGTACCAACTAAAAATATTAACATATGTGATAATATTATTAATGTTGTTGGCATTATTATTAATTTTTGGGTAAGTGAAATGTTTATTAGGAGGAACCTAAAGAAGGAAAGGGCCGGGCCCAAATACAGGCCAGAAGGCAAAGAGAAACACCAGCCAAAACTGGGCAAAGAAAAAAGGGACTCCACTACCACCCTTCTACAAAACAGAGAATAGAAAGAGGAAGGAAGAGAACAGTGACCTAGAGGAAAGAACTAATGAGGTATGGTAGTGATGTCTGCTGATCGGATGGCTCCAATCAGCAGCAACAGACCTCGATGTTGTACAATCCGTAAGTTGAACAATGGAGAGCTTGCTTCTAACACATAGTATTTCAATTTGCCTACAAAGTTGCTCCATTGTAAGACTTTTTCTAGTAAATGTTCTATTGTTTCTTTCTCTGCATAGAAAATACACATGCAGCACAAGCAAAACAAAGTTTATATACCATGGCCTTGGGGGACTTAGATACCGAGCACCAAAGGTTTGCTATCCAATTCGCAATGGCCAAGATCCCCTATTCATCAATATAGATTCCACATTTGTGCTGAAAAAATATTTGCCACACTCTACTGAAATATGAGCAATTGAAGAACAAATGATCATGATTTTCATCATCCCTATTGCATAGAGACCATGTTCTGTCAAATTTCCTATTAGAAAAGCATGATTTATCTCTGGTTTTTAGCTTGTGATGGATAGCAACCCAAGCTATAAATTAAGGAATGCCTTGGAATATGATTTTTTTTTTTTTTTGGAGAAGCGTTGGGCTCACCTGCCAGAGGTCCATCTAGATTCTAGACGAGGTAGGTTGGCGAATCTGTATTCAGCTTCTTCTTCTTCCTTTTAATTGTCACACATTCACACTTAAAAGTTGAAAATTAAACAATATATATACTCATAATAACCGGTGTAACAGATTCGGGCAAAAATCGGTGTAAACCGACTGGTTCATGAAGATGGATAATAGTATTGGACCATTGAAGAAAAAAATATCTCGCGTATATCGACCGATACAACGAATCATGAACTCACTATCAAATTTAAATAATTCAATCAAACAATTAAGTTGTGTCTCTGTATTGATTAGATAGTACCACCAAATTTCGTGATATTATGATAGTTAATCAAAGATTGTGTAGCTAGTGTTACCTTTTTTGACCTTTTATATTAAGGAGAAGCTGGGGGAAGACGGGGGTGGTTTCAAGCCCTCCAAAGAGATAGGTCACCTGAGTTCCTTTATCAATGGAAAAAAAAAAAACACATTGCAACAAATAAAAATAAGAATAAAAGAGTGCACGCACACTCAACAAAACTAAGTCCCTTTAGTAAGAATATATTACTAGGATTTTTACATAGAAGATGTCTTTATTTAAAACAAACAAACATTACAATTAAAAATAAACTACACACCACCACCAGAAGCCGTGTGGACTCCAGTACTCCAACTCCAGAACTCTCATTGAGTATACTTGATAATAATGGGTATAACTATGCTTAGCCACACCTTTCTCACCTCACTCCTAAAAAATGAAGATCATTTATTTTCTCCTCGTTACGAACTTAGGTTTCTGCTACCAAGCCTCCAACCTATCGGACCAAGACTCCTACCATCACAAAGCCGCCTCCAACCTCTGCAACCAAGCCTCGTACCATCATTTTGTGATGGTACAGACATGGCCCAAATCGTTTTGTCAGATAAACAATGCCAAATGTGTAAATGCCCAAAACAACTTCACATTGCATGGGATGTGGCCAGCTGCTTCCAACGGTCAACTAGTGGCTATACCTCCAAATACGATGTATGGGCGGTTGAATAGTAATGTGGTACGCTGTTCATTAGTTTTTGGTCTGATTCTATTTATTATGCATTGATATAATATATAAATATATCTATATATATGTCAAACAACTTCACTTTGCACAGTTTTGGAGATTGGACTACAATCATCTCGGAAGAGTTTGGCCGACTCTCAGTCGTAGAGGGGAGCAATACTACTTTCTGGACTTACGAGTGGAACAAACATGGTATTTGTTCAAGCTCCACTCTCAGCGCCTCACAGTACTTCCAGTCGGCCATTGCTCAAAAGGATAAAATCGACCTTCTCCGGGTTCTCCAAGCCTACCATATAATTCCCGACAACAGCCGTTACAGGAGATCGGAGATCAAGAACGCTGTGAGCCAGTGGATTGGGGGAGGAGCCCAGGCTTATGTTTCATGCGTATTCCGCCAGTCCACCAAGACTTACCTTCTTTATGAGATATATATATTTGTCTCGATTCCAATATGGCACATTATATCCACCACCAAGCTTACTCAGCAAGTACCGGTGCCCCATACAACGAAATATCTTGTTTCCCAAGCTAGTATTAATGTGGGAGGAACTTAGGTGGCTTTGTTTAGCCTTGCTGACTCTGTTGTAAGGGGTTGTTTGTTTTCCCGATCTCGACTATGGTTTGGTGGTTTTGCACGCTGTTGTTGTTTTCCATGTCTGTATTTAGATATATATGGGTGTGACCTTTGCTTTAAAGTCAATGGTTTGGAGTTCGAATTTATAACCTCTCCTACTCACATAAATAAAGTGAAATGTGTCTTATAGTCAAACTTTTTGTCATTACTCTTACTTTAAATATTAATATATAGTATATAAAATAATAAGCAGCCTTGATTAATATTCCTTGCGCAATATTTTGGATTTGGAAAGTTTATGGTTTGCAATGTTAATCTGGTGTTAGTAGTCAAGTGGACTTCTCTTATATATGATCGCATACGAAAATGGTATGATCTACTTTGCAAACCAAACAACCCAAGGAAGGTTGGATGTTTGTTGGTGGTGATTTTGGACTCCAATATCAGAATAAGAGGTTTTTATTTTTTATTTTCCCTAATACAAAGGGGCAATCCATTAGAAGCCCAAAAGGAAAAAAGCAGGCCCAACTAGCCCAAAGGTTTCATCAAAACCGTTGAAACGGCTACTGTATATAATACAAAATGGAGTTGGGTAAATGGGCTTCAGCACTTATTTTAAAAGTGATAAAAACACATTATATTAGCTGGGTTGGGCTGGATTTTACATGTTAATAAAATGATTTAATGAGCCTAGTGTACATAGGGTAAGCATATGCTTAAAATTTTACTGCATTTATATATCAATTTCACGATTTCAAAATGACTCCCAACAAACAAGCTGTAATCAAAGTCATTTGTCTCAATCTAATAAAAAAAGTGATTGTGTATAAATAGATGAGTATGCAACACTACTCAATAATTTCAGATTTTGAGTAAATAGGCAAATGTCTACTCGTTACAATTGGATCAAAGCCAAACCCAATTCTTGATCCAGTGTCACGCCAAACTCCCGGCACAAAAGGTGTCTTGGTGAGCCAACCTAGGAAGGCAAGGTGGCCAGAGCCGCAACAAGGGCAATGCGAGTTTAGGTAGGGGAGAATGTAATAAGGGCCATTTGTCTTACATCGAATCCGAATGAAAAAGTGATTGGGTATAAATGGATGGGTATGCAATACTACCTGACAGTTTGAACTTTTGAATAAATAGACAAGTGCCCACCCATTACACAAGCCGAGTAGAGAAATGTTTGAGCTTGATTAGATTAATAAATAAATATAAGATTTTTGTTTGAGTTTGAGATTGAGATTTTTTTTGGCTAAATAAATGAACACGGACTAAACGCTTGTGAAATCAAACCCACAAAAAAAAAAAAAAAAAAAAAAGGTAATGATAGTCTATCCCAACTTAGTCCAATCCAAAGTTAGCTCACCCCATTCAAAAATGTTGATTCCGCCCTTGCTCGGTTCATTTATCATTCTTTTTTATTTTTTTTATGAGAGACTTTATATTCATTTCTGTTTGTTTACTGAAACTCAAAAAGAGTTCGGTTTTAATTAGAGACAATCAGGATCAACCTAGTGAGTAATCTATTGGTAATTCTTTGTAGAAAGGAGCACGTCAAGCTAGGCACGTGCCCTAAATTACTTAGACCAAATAGCAAATTCAGTTTTAACTAAAGGCAATGATCTGTTCTCTTATGATCATGAACAGTCTTAGTTTCAGTTGGTTCACATACTAACCATAGATTTTGATGATCTTAGTATACATTAGGTCAAACGATCCATTGTCATTTATCAAAACTTTAAGGAAGGACATTATAATTTACCCTAATATATAGTAGAATCATTGATAAGTTAGCACTTTTCTATCTTCATGTCATGTTCAATAGAGAACCGTAGAACTATACATATCAATTCAGAAGGAGTTCCACGGATTAAATAATGAGAGATTTATTAAAATTTAAATACTCACTAGTCATTTGTTACAAAAGTTTTAAAAAATTTCACGAGTTAAAATTTTGATACATTGTCAGTTGAGAAAGCACGCACATATCTAACATGGAATAAAGGTATAACACAATATGGCCGCGCAATAAGACAAAATCTTTTAAAAAAATATGACACAATTATGATAGGGATACCTAAAAAAATTATATTTTAAAAATTAATATTTTCTCATTTGATTGGTGTTATCATGAATTAAATTACTAATTTGAAACTTAAAGTTAAAAGTTTATTTTTTGTTTTTAAAATTTTATATTATTTATTTAATTAACTCATATTACATTTTAAAATTACACTAAAATCACAGTATTCAAAGAAAAGTATTAAGAGAAGTTTAAAACTACTCAGTTGTGAAGTATTTCAAACCATGTACAATCAGACAAAACAAAAAGAAAAAAATACAAAAAAATAAAAATTAAGAGATTAGCTTTAATTGGGTTGGGCTTACTTCTTTTGTTTCTGAGAAAAATATCACGAGCCTAAGTTTTAAATTAGTGAATGCCCACTTGAGGCCCAAAATACAATTCCAACCTAAACCCAGACCAGAGGTTTCATTTTTTAGGTATATTATTATACCGTATAATATATATTTTTTATTTTTATTATTCTACAAAGTTCTAGGTCTAATTTTTTATTTTCGTTAGATTTTAATAAAAGCGTTTCAAATAATGAATAATCAGATAAAAAAATCAAAATCAAAATTTAAGACATTAGATTTGTCAACATGTATCTATACCTCATGACTAAAAAAATAATAAAATAAATGTGTCCGCATTTTCTATATTATTGCTTTGGATTAATCATATCTAATTTTTATTTTTAACTACTACTACCGGTGGTTCGGTACACCCCTTTCTTTTTCTCCGTGGATGCCATTCAAATTTATCGAATCCTATCTTTGTAGAGAACGAGGATTTGGCAATAGAAAGCAAACTATGACGTAACTACAAGAAACTTCCCCCAATTTTCAATTTGTTGCAATTTGGCCGCTCAAGCCACCTGAAAAGGAAAAAGACGATGCTGCCCTTCCTAAATTGACTTATTAACAGTTTTGTATAAACACACAAATATATATGCACCGTTCATTCGTCATCGGAAACCATACGCTGTTGCCGCCAAAAATTGCACTGATCATCATCGTAGCAGCCGAGCGAGATAGAGAGAGGGTTGAAGGTGATGGCAGCCCGCGAGCGAGAGAGAGCTCGGCGGTGTAGAGCACGGTTGTGGAGATTTCGGCTGGTGGAGAGCTCGGCGGTGCAGAACAACGACTAGAGAAGTCACGATTCCGGCGCAAATCAGAGACTGGGACAGCGATAATGGATCCTGCGTTGGCGACGACGACTTGTGCACGCCTGCGATTGATAGGAAAATTGGTTAAGCTAAGTTGCATAGATTATTATTATATATTATTTATTTATTTATTATATTTTGTTTTTGGTCGAATAAGTTGCGCGCAAATATATATACAAATAGTGATAGAGAGGTTCAGTGAGGACTGAGGAGATACGAAATATATATATATATATAGACAGTGAGAGTGTGAGAGACGACAGAGAGAAGAGACGTTGTGTTTGGGTGTGGGGTAGGTTATAAGGTGTTTGGATTGATCAGCATCAAGAATTTTGAAAATCAAGGATTGCAGATGGGTAAATCGTGTAGTATATACCCATTAGGGAAATCCACTCCTCAGACGACATCCACCACCCCGATCCCAGCAACAGATTCGCGCGGCCACAAGATCTCCTATTCTTGCAACCCAAAACTTGAATGCCCTTTAATTGGACTCAATTAGAGTAATCAGGAAAGTGAATTTCACCATTGCTCGATCTCTCTGATCTCTCTCTTCAATTGATTGATTATTCCTCAGCAATCATAAGTATGATATAAATATATATATGTGTGTGTGGACAGAAGGAGAATTACAGAGATGAGCGAGCTATATATACATATATATATATGCATAGATGGGTGCAATTTGGCCAACAAGGTTAAATTCGACTGTAGCAATTTTTTTTTTTTTTAATTTATACGAGGAAGATGATGAACAGTGTTTTTATATCTCCCTCTCTGTATATGTATATAGACGGAAGGATAAGGTTGTGTTTGGATAATGGAAATTAAGGGCATTTTAGTCCTTTCATGCGTCCAAGGGTAGTATGGTATTTTAAAATAAGTCAACTATTTTTAACCGTCACCGAAATTTGGCCGGATGGAGTGATCTGTAATTTTTTTGCATAATTTAGGTGGTTCTTGTATTTTAAAAAATGCAGGGGTTAATTGCAAATTTAACCATAATTCATCAGGACTTTTTTGCATTTAACCCATCATATTATCATATAGGGTCAAAATTGCCAATAGAGTGAATCAGTTTGTATATGAAGAACAGGTAATATTTGACAGCTAACACAATTTCATCCTGAATTTAAGTTAGCTTAATCATTTAATTATGTCAAATCGAATTCATATGATAATTAAACGTGTTGATATAAAAAATAATTGTGTCTTATTTATGTTCAATGTGTTATATCACTATCAAATCTTCACCTATTTATGTAATATTATGTTATTTTTATAATAATCGCGTCAAGTTTCTGTTAAATTTTCTTAATATAAAAGACAATCATATTGTATTTGTATGGACCCATATAACAATATACTTATACTACACGATGCAAACACCGCCAATACGAATACCGACTCCTAAATTCTGATGGTAAATGATGTTTCCAAGGCCATGTTGAATTAAATAACCATAGCCACCACCAAACAAAAAAAAACAAAAACATTGAGTGTCGTGTGTATGCTTCCTTCAGTTCCTTGACTTTAGTAATATCACTTTATCCGTTTAACACTAGGCGGAGTGGAAAAGCTTAGAGAGAGAAGATAGAGAGAGAGGAGCGAGAGAGGGATGGCAATGGACTCTGATTATGGAGCTTTCATGGAGAAATTGATTCTCCAACCAAGCTCCTCATCTCAGGAGCTTCCATTGAATGGCCTCACCTTTGCCGTTAAAGATATGTAAGTTACTTCATTTTCAGCTTTTAGCAAATTATATGATTCAATTAATTCAATTCTGTGATTTCTCTCATAATTGCACTGTTTAATTTTTTTGGGTCTCACTATAATAATTTTTTCTATATGATTCCAAGCTCATACACCAATATCACGAAATGGGTACTCCTTTTCTTTTTTAGATTACGAATATATGAACTATACATGTAATAATAATCTCATTTAGCATGATTGAACTATTTTTTCTTACAATATTTCAAGATTATCAATCTTTTCCACATTTTTTTTTTATCTGTTCCTGTTAGGAATGAAAAGATATGAAGTGGGTTAACCCCTTTTTTTCGGTTTCTGCTCATATATAAATTTCATTCATTGGTTTTAATATTTGTGTGTAGTTAATTTATGTGTGTTATCTATTTTAATGTGAACTTTGGAAGCAGATTTGATGTGGATGGATATGTGACTGGGTTCGGAAATCCGGATTGGGCACGGACTCATGAGGCTGCTACGACAACAGCTCCGGCAGTGTTGGCCGTCTTAAGTGGAGGTGCCACATGTGTGGGAAAAACTGTAATGGATGAAATGGCATACAGGTTAGGGTCAAAGACCCAATTTTGTTACATTCCCTTTTTCTTAAGAACTTGTAATATTGTTTGATGGGGCATTTGGATAACATTATTGTGCATTCTGAAGTTTGTGTTTATATATGACTAGTGTGACAAATTTCACAACCTTCAAAAACTGTCACAAATTAATTTTTATTGATTATTAATTTTAATATAGTGAACACAATCTGATCATATTTTTTTATAGCTAATGAATCTACTTTGAACTTCCAAAATCTCCTTAAAAGGCATATGAGAGATGAGTACATTGGTAAATGCTCGTTCTGCAAAGGAAAGCAGGATTCAGTTTGAGCAATCACTTTTTTCTAAATAGTGCTGGAGTTTAGGTTTAAATGCAATTCACCCCTCCAAACACCCTGAAGAAGTGAAACTCGAATTTGATAATGGCCTTTTACCCTAACCGATATTATTGATAATCACTATAGATGCAAATGTATTTTAGTAATTCATACTAATTTTTAATTTATTTTCTGTTTTTTTTTTCCTCCCACCAAGTTGTTTCAATGTTTGTTTAGAAAATTGTGAACATAAGGTTGGGGACAGTTGTTAAAGTTAATCTAAATAAAATTTTGTGGTTGTGGAAGATCATAATCATGATGAAAATGAGGAGAATCAATGTACAGGAGAATGGGTTAGAAAGTTCGCCAGGGTTTGAGAAATTGCCCAAAACTCAACCAAATGGGGATCATACTCGTGGCTGACTAACATAGAACAGAAATTTTGATCAAGAGAAAATGTATAAGGATGGAGAATCATGTAGTGATTCCTAAATATGCTGGTCATGTTTTTGCATCTTACAAGCCATGAGTCATTGGAGTTGATTTAGGTTGGATTAGAAGATATGAGAACTGCCATACCTATAAGTGATCAACAATTCAGGTTCTCTCTGTTCTGATAATGATAGCATAAGAAGTAGAGGATGATCTGCCCAAATAAATCACAGGCAGGATCAAGGTTGTTTTGGATTTTGACCTTAATATGACATATTCGTTGCCGATATGGCTGACAAAAATCATGAGAATGATGATTTTGACAACTCCAAAGAATATTATTAATATGAAAATTCTGAGCCTATGATTTGCAAGAAAAATTGGAAGAAATTAGTGGAAAACTCAACTACTCAAGCAAGGGTTGAACAGTGAATTACAGTGCAGTTGAGAAATAGTTTTTGCTTGTTTTAAATTCCTCATTTTTTTTATTATTATTATTATTATTATTTTGTAGCCCAATAGTTCCTGTTTGCTCTTTCATTAGTGATTTTCTTTAAAAAAAATGATTCAGGTCCTTGCCAAACCCCCACCTACAAGGTGTTCTAATTTGGATATGTATCTGATGGAGTCTACATCTTACGCAGAGTGCACAAAAAAAAAAAAAAAAACAAAAAAACAAAAAAAAAAATGACACTGATAGAACAAGATAATGGCACTTAACGGAGAGGCATTTAGAATTTTTACATGAAATTGAAGCAGTGCCATTTTTCTATTTGTTATGCTCTTGGTTTTTTTTCCTATTCATTATCTAAATGGATCTTTTTTCTTTTTTCCTTCAATAGCATCTAATGATCATTTGATCAAGCTTGCATCTGGTAAAACTGAATTCTGTTTAAGATTATGAAAGGGATCACTTGATTTTGAATTGTCCTTTGCTCCTTTGTTGTGACCTCAATTGTTTTCTTAATCCATTCCAAATATTGCTTTTTGTGCATTCAAATTGGGATTCCAGCAGCTTATGAGGTGCTTTAGGCCCTCGCCCTCTTGTATATTCTTGTAAGTTAAATAAAGAAGTTTATTTTCATTTTGCAGTATAAATGGAGAAAACAAACATTACGGGACACCAATCAATCCATGTGCACCAGATCGTATCCCTGGAGGATCTTCTAGTGGATCTGCAGTTGCAGTCGGTGCAATGCTTGTAGATTTCTCCCTGGGTGAGGGTTTTCATTACTGGATAACTTTGGTGGTTTTTAGTAGATCCTTCTGTAATTGAACAAAAAGGTCCCATCTATTGCAGGTACTGACACTGGAGGAAGTGTAAGAGCTCCTGCAGCATTCTGTGGGATTTTGGGGTTTCGCCCTTCTCATGGTGCTGTTTCAACTACTGGAGTTATTCCTATGGCACAGAGTTTTGACACAGTAGGTGAGGAACCATCTGGATGATGAAATTATAATCAGCTGCATGGCTTTTACAATTTTTTTTTTTTATTTAGTGGGAATTCAGCTCTGCCTAGAAAAGCCTATATGCAATATATGAGCCATGTAATGTTCATTTAGGTGCAATGGTTGAAAAATATTCAAATATCTTGGAACTGAAAAAGTGAACCTTTCTTGTAAAAATTGTAATTTAACAGGTCTAATGGGTGGATTTTCCTTTTCTTTTTTCTTTCTTTTTTTTTTTTTTTTTTTTTTTTTTTTTTGAAAAGGGTTACTTTTAAATCTAGCAGGAAGAACAATAATATATTTTCAAACATTTTGGCTGCCTGGAGGCTTACTGGACTAACTAAATTTAGACTATATCAAGTGGAGGAATGCTACAGTCACTATCCAGCAATACCTCTCTCTGACACACACACACACACACAGTTGTGGTGACATGAAGCTTTATAATTTTAAGTTTCAAGTCATTCTTTTTAACACAGCAGTTCTTTTCCAGGGTGGTTTGCTAGGGATCCTGTGATCCTGAATCGAGTTGGACGGGTACTATTACAATTTCCTGTCCTGGATCCTGTGAAACCTAGTCATATTATTATTCCGGAAGATTGTTTCAAGCTTCTAAGCATTCCAATTGACCGTGTGACTAAGGTTCTTGTGCAATCAGTTGAGAAGTTATATGGGGGTAAGTGGTTGATTTTATCATTGTGATGCCAGTTGACATTCGGAGTTTATGCACCAGATAGAAACAATTATCTGATATCGATTTCTTTTTTCCTGAATTATCTGATATTGATATTTCTTTTTTCCATTACATGTTTGTACACCAACCCACCTTTAAGAATGACATTAATATAGGAGTATGTGAATCTTATAAAAGGAAAAGGTAAACAGTGATAGCAATTGCTAAGAAGTTAACCCCCTTTTTCCCCCTGGTAGTATGCTATATAAGATAGACTCATCTCAAATGCATATTCAATATTTGTGGATCTACCTTACTTCGTTTGTGGCACAGGTCATATGGTAAAATATGCAAATCTTGGGAATTATGTTAAGGACAAAGTTCCAAGTTTGAAGCATTTTGAAGGAACTGAAACTCAAGATTATAATATACCATCCCTGGTAGCTCTTTCAAATGCCATGAGGTTGCTTCAAAGGTGCAGATGATAGAACAAAATTTTTAATTTGCTTGGATGTTATGCTGATTAAGCTTTTGGCTTGTATGATATATATATATATATATATATATATATATATATATATATATATATATATATATATATATTAGTCAGTCTTAGCGTCTAACAAGACGCTTTTTCTTCTCATGTTGACTTCTAAATCAATTACCTTTTCAAGTGTAGGAATGAATTCAAAAATAATCATGGTGAATGGGTCAGTACAGTAAAACCTGATTTAGGTCCAGGAATAGCCGACAGGGTATGGGAAGCCGTTAGGACAACAGACGCGCATATTGATGTCTGCTACACTGTGAAGACTGAATTGCGTGCTGCTCTCGCTGATCTCCTAGGGGTACTCTCTCTCTCTCTCTCTAGTAATGTCTCAGAAGATAAAAACTTTAATTTTGAAGTAATTTCACATTTTAAGATGGAATTCTGGGTTTCATTTTTTAAAGTTGGTTTGAGCTTATGGGTAACAAGAGGCCAATGTAGTTGTGGATGCTGTGGCTAATATTGGACATTCTGTAGCAGAGTATCAATATTAGGAAAGACAGATTTCCTATTCATTATGTAGTGAAAATATAATTAGGGGTTTCAGGTTTGGCTTTTCCTTATATTGTTCGTTGCTAGTGCTTTCTATTTTGCCATTTGATTGTCTTCTCAAGAATCTTATGTATATATATGTAGAATCGCCTGTTATTCTATGCTGCTATCTGAACGCCATATCTTTTTTATTTTTTATTTTTATTTTTTTATTGAATAAGTGCAAGAAACACCCATTTATCCAAAATTGGACTTCGACGTTCCACCTTATCATGTTTAAGCTACCTACCATTGGTGTCTAGACACCAGAGTAGTCTTACAAAAGAAGGCACCTCCTTCGCGAGGTTATTAAAGATGAGATTTATGCATAGAAGTAGAGATTATATCATAGGTTATAACTTCTGCAGTGGAATATTTGTCCTCTTCATACAGTTAATCATAATCTCTGTGATTTGAAAGTGAATGAGATGATTCGATTTGTCATTGATTTTCTTCCCTAAAATTTTCAAGTTTCTGTGAATGGTTTAATAAACATATCGTCACTGCCCTGAATGTTCTTTTTTCTTTTTCTAATATTACTGTCCATACTCTTACAACTTGATTGAAGTACGAAAATGTAAAGCACAACTTAATGAGTCATTTGTTCTAAATTTTACCCCTTGGTATGCTTTTTGGAATATAATCATATAGGATTTTGGCATCCTCGCAATACCTACAGTTGCTAGTCCCCCGCCAAAACTACAAACAGAGGCAACTACCCTGGAAACATATCGTACCCGGGCTTTTAGCTTGTTGTCCATTGCTGGAGTATCTGGATTTTGCCAGGTTCTCTCTCTCTCCATACTTGATTACCATAAAAGTAGTACTTCGCTGCTCTCTGTCTCTCTCTCTCTACTCCATAGTTGATTACCATAAAAGCAGTAATTAACCGCTTCTGAAAATTGTTCAATCTACAGGTGAGCATACCATTAGGGATGTATGATAATCTTCCTGTGGCCGTTTCCTTGTTGGCAAAACACGGTTCGGATGGGTTCCTACTGAATGTTGTTGAGACACTATATGGCACTCTCAAAGAACAGGTCGAAATTGCTGAGAATTGAATTACTAAATTTGGCATCGTCATTATGTATATTTGTAAGTTCCGCATCTTGCTACAAGAAATTAAGATTGGCAAAGTTTTTTGTTTTTTTTCCTTCCATGTTTTACATTTTATTGCTCCTTCACACCATTATCTTCATCATTTCTTTCATTTAAGTAGGCCAACACTGCATTGGTTTTATTTCCACGCTGCCTTATGCAGAACCATATAACTCCAGCTAAATGGAATTGGTTCTGAGGCCAAAAGATCTTTAATTTGGTTGCTATTTCAGTGTTCAATTGATATAATATTATTTCATTGGCGGATATGAACTTGACAAGTCTTTGACTGATAAGAGTTTCAAATTCAACATTTGAGATTAAAAAGCACTCGCAATAATCTGACTTGGGACCTGATTATTGCTGCAAACTAAAGCTGCTAAGTGCTAACGATTGCACATTTTATAATATGATGATTACAACTTTGTATAATTGTACATGTAAACATTTTTCCTCAGTTAGTGACTAGGGAGCTAATTTAGGCATAGAACATTCAAAGTCACTAATGCCATGTTTGGTTGCTGAGAAAAACATGAGTTTAAATCTAGAACCTCATCACAATCTCTCAGAGCCCAAACACTTTTTCATATCTGTTCCATACAGGCAAAAATTATGATTTTACATCATTTTCCTTGTGTCGAACATGGCCATGTCTGATAGGTGCCACTGTATGCTTTATAAAATTATGATTTTAGATCATGTTATACTGTATTTTAACTGTGGCCGGCCCGGGATAAAGGCAAGGATGATGATGACTGTAATTTTAACTGTCTTGTAGGAACTGGAATCAGGAAGCAGAGTTTGTGTTAAACAAGACCAATTGCTCTGTTTTTTTTCCCCGGCAATTTGCTACTATTATATTGTGATTCCATCAGTGGAGTTTATATATATATATATATAAAAGTAAATCTATACATACACAGATGTCCCCACTGGAGCATGAATCCTAAACATCCCCTTTGGATAGGAAGAGGACATAGGTGTATCAATGGCTATCAACGGTGAGTCACTGTACTATAAAGTATGCATGACATGGGGTGAAAAAGAATTGATTTTTTCATCCTGCGTCCTGGAAAATGTAGTCCCCAAGTGTTCTGTAAAGCAAAGGAAGAAAAAGTCATATTTTCCATGGAAACAAACAAGCACAGTGGTCATGTAACATGACAAGTTATTATAAAGGATTGTGGTCAACTAAACTTGTTGGTGTCAATGACTGTGGGCTAAGAAATAAGTTGAATAAAAAGACTTTTTCTTTAAACAATTACCATGTCACCTACCCTGAAAAGGACTTAATGGGGGACACAATTGTCAAGGGAACTTAGCATTTCAGATTCAGTCTTATGAAATTATATTGAAGTAATATATTGCTATTTTCTTTCAGAGAAAGTGGCTATTCCAAGCACCCTCTCTTTGAACAAGAATCTCCATCCCCCCAAAAATAAAATAAATAAAAGGAAAAATCAATTTTTGATTCATGTACTTTTAAAAATATATATATATATATAAATAAATAATGATAAGAGTGAAGTTGTTGAACTTTCACAAACTGGACTCTACTCATTTGCAACCATAATAATTGATACCATTAAGAACAAAGGCAAAAGAGTCATCAAAGTGGCCATTTTCATTTGACACTCACACTGAAGACTATGGACAAAGACTAATAAGTCATAGTAAGAATTCACAATTAAAATTAATAATATTTAATAACATTGATTTTTTTTTTTTTTACTTTTCCATGTAGGAAGTACGTTTTGTTGTTTGTGTAGTCTCTGGTTGGTTTATGTGGTTTGTTTTCCATGTACTTCTGTTGTGTGGCGTTTGCTTTAAATATTACTAATATATAAAATAATCTGCAAGCTTAATAAGTAGCTGGTGCAATATTTTTCCATGTCCTCATCTCTAAGCAGATATATAGAATATCACGGTAACACCACACCAGCTGAGAACTCGGGAGTCTTAATGGAGGTACGCGATAGCCTTACAATCGCCTTCTAAGACCATATCATGTAACCCCACTCCTAGAGCCAGCAGTTTCAACCCTTCTCTGAAAAGAGAGAGCCTCACTTTCAGAGCTAGCAGTTTCAAGTTCCAACAATAAAAAATGCAGCAACTACCAATCCTTGCGGGCTTTTTCGAGTTTGGAGTCTATTTGTACTTCAACCATCTGGACTTGGTATCTTACTTGACATATATATATATATATATATATATATATATATATATATAGCAACTGGTAAAGGCGTGCCTGAAGAACAAGCAGCCCCTTCCCCAGCTTCCTTAGAAGACTTATCAAATGCAGCATCTACATTGGGTTTCAATTTACTATTTATATGTGTAACTATCATGAATTAAATCAATTCACTTATTTGACTCGTTATATCAAAAATGAAATCACTAATTTAAAATTTAGAATTAAATATTTGTTGTTTGATATCTAAATTTTATATTATATTTTTAATTAATCATAATGTATTTTAAAATACATTAAAATCACATTATTCCAATAAGATTATTAACAAAATACAAAACTACTCAATTTTGTCCTTAAAGATTTTATTTTTTATTTTTTTATTTTTGACGAGGGAGTAGATGAGAAGGCTCGAACTTGCCTCCCAAGCACCGATGGAATGGGGAGATGCCCTACCACCAGTCTATTAAGGCCTTAAAAGTGTTTCAAACTTGTTGGATTTGAATTCCACAAGAAAAAATATATATAAAATATAATATAATTTGTCTCAGTCGGCAGTTTCCTAGATTGTTGCTTGTCATAGATCATATGCAAATTTTTTTTTTTTTTTTGTTATTACAATTTCTTTTTCTCTGTGGATGTGATTCAATTTGTTTATCCAATCCTTACCTTCGTAGACGACGAGGATTGGCAGAATCAGATTACAATTGGGCCAAAATTGCCAATAGAGTGAATCAGTGTATCCGAAACGAAAAGGTGTTGCCAAGGCAATATGAAACGATGTCGTATAGATGCTTCTCTAGACTCTAGTAATGATCACTTCATCAGTTCAACGCTAGAGCCAAGTGGAAAACGTAGAGAGTGAGAGAGAGAGAGAGAGAGAGTAGGGGGGATGGCAAGGGACTCTGATTATGGAGCTTTCATGGAAAATTTTATTCTACAGCCAAGCACTTCATCTCAGGAGCTTCCATTGAATGGCCTGACCTTTGCCATAAAAGACATGTGAGTTCTTAGCAAATATGATTCAATTAATTCAATTTTGTGATTTCCCTCATAATTTCACTCTTTAATTTTTGCGAATAATAATTTTTTTTCCCTCATAAGTTCTTAGCAAATATGATTCAATTAATATGTGAACTATATATGTTATAATGTCTTGGTTAGCGTATTGAACTCATTTTCTTACACTATTTTCATGATTATTGATCAATTCCAATTTTTTTTTTTTTTTTTTTTTATTGGTTCTTGTTAGGAATTAGTGAAAGATATGAAGTGGGTTAACCAGTTTTTGTCTGTTTCCAATTCATATATCAATTTCATTCATTGGTTTTAGTATTCTTTTCTAGTTTTATGTGTGTGTTAATTGTTATCCCTTTTGATTTGAACTTTGGAAGCAGATTTGATGTGGATGGATACGTGACTGGGTTTGGAAATCCGGATTGGGCACGGACTCATGTGGCTGCTACAACAACAGCTCCGGCCGTGTTGGCCATCTTAAGGGGAGGTGCCACATGTGTGGGAAAAACTGTAATGGATGAAATGGCATACAGGTTAGAGTCAAAGACGCAATTGTATTACATACCCATTTTCTTATGAATTTAATCTTGTTTGATGGGGCATTTGGATAACATTATTGGGCATTCTAAACTTTGTGTTTACATATGAGATATCCACCAGTATGACAAATTTCACAACTTTAAAAAATGGCACGAATTGAATTTTATTGATTATTCTGTTCAATATGTTGAACACAATCTGGTCACGTAATTTATTGCTAAGGAATGGATTTTAGACTTCTCAAAATCACCTTAAAAAGCATATAAGAGACAAGTACATTGGTAAATTCTCGTGCTGCAATGGTAGGCAGGATTCTGTTTGAGCAATCACTTTGTGCTAAATAGTGGTGGTGGTTAGGTTTGAATGCAATTCACCCCTCCAAAGGTGAAACACGAATTTGATGATGGCCTTTTAAGAGAGATGATCTGATAATCACTAAAATTGCATATGTATTGAATTACTAAAATTTCAATTTATTTGTAGTTTTTTTTTTTTCTCCCACCAAGTTGTTTCAATTTTTGTAGTTACTTGCTTTACAATTTAACCCTTTATAACAGAAAAAAGAAATGAATATTATGAACTAATTCATTGTAGGACATCCTAAATTCCAGATAAAATAAACCCAAATTTGTCAAATTTGTTAACAGCTGTCAAATTGCTTTAGCTTCTAGCATGTCAAATATAAAATGAGAGCATCCATGTTAACATTTATTTATTTATTTTACCAGGTACTTCTTGGCAATGAAATGTGTTTGTTTATATATATATATATATATATTGTATTTTATTTTGATGGTATTAGAGAAATGACTGTCACTATAATATGTTTTTGTCAATCAGATGACTTGGCTGTATTGTTGGTAAAATTTAAAGGGCTACGCTCCATTACTATAGTTAAATTCATAAATATATATTCTCTTCAGGAAAGATTTAAAATTCTCTATTTCAAAAATTGTATGGTTGGTACAGGATGTTTTTCTGTCTACATCCAAAAGAGTGGTGCATGATGCGTTTGTTTGTAATTCAAAGAGGCATGGGAGGAAAGGCCTTAAACTACATGGGTCCAGAAAAGCTTGTAGAAGTAGTAGAAAATAATGAACATAACGTTGGGGACTGTTTTAAAAGTTAATCTAAATTAAATTTTGTGGTCGCGGAAGATCATAATCATGATAACAATGAGGAGAATCAGTGTACAGGATTATGGGTTAGAAAGTGTACCTGAGTTTGAGAAATTTCCCAAAGCCCAACCAAATGGGGATCATACTCGTGGTTGACTAACATAAAAGGAGAGAAAATTTGATCAAGAGAAAATGTTTAATAATGATGCTGGAGAATCAGGTAGTGATTCCTAATTATGCTGGTCACGTTTTCACATCTTACAAGGCTATGAGTCATAGGCGTTGATTTAGGTTAGATTAGAAAATATGAGAAATTCCATACCTATAAGTGATCAAAAATTGAGGTTCTCTCTGTTCTGATAATGATAGCATAAGCTATAGAGCATGATCGGCCCAAATAAATCACAAGCAGGATCAATGTTCTTTTGAATTTCAGGCTTAATAACCTATTAGTTGCCAATATGGTTGACTAAAAGAATTTTTTTTTTTTTGAAAATTTTGAGCATGTGGTTTGCAAGAAGAATTGGAAGAAAGTAGTGGAAAGCTCAACTACTCAAGCAAGGGTTGAACAGTGAGTTACAGTGAAGTTGAGAAATAGTTTTTGCTTGTTTAAAATTCCTCAATTTTTTTTTTGTGCCCTTCCAAGGTCTAATCTGGGGAAGATGGGATAGTTCCTGTCTGCCTTGTAATTAGTGCTTTTCTTTAATAAATTAATTCAGGTCATCAACAAACCTCCACCGGCAAGGTGTTTTAATTTGGGGAAAAAAAATGACACTGATAGAACAAGATAATGCCACTTACCGGGGAGGTATTCAGAGGATCTTCAATAAAATTGAAGCAGTGCCATTTTCAATTTGTTCTGCTCTTGGTCTTTTTCCCTATTCGTTATCTAAATGGATCTTCTTTTTTATTTATTTATAGCATCTAATGATCAATTTATCAAGGTCGCATCTAGTAAAACTGAATGCCGTTTATGATTCTTAGGAAAGGGATCACTTGATTTTGTCTTTTCCTTTTCTCCTTTGTTGTGACCTGAAATGTTTTCTTAATCCATTCCAAATAATGATTTTTGTGCATTCAAATTGGGATTCCAGCAGCTTATGTGGTGCTTTAGGCCCTTACCTAGTTCTTCTTGCATATACTTGTAAGTCGAATAAAAAAATTTATTTTCATTGTGCAGTATAGATGGAGAACACAAACATTACGGGACACCAACCAATCCATGCGCACCAGATCGTATCCCTGGAGGATCTTCTAGTGGATCTGCAGTTGCAGTTGGTGCAATGCTTGTAGATTTCTCCCTGGGTGCGCTTTTTCATTCCTCGATACCTTTTGGTGGTTTTTAGTAGATCCTTCTGCATATGAACAAAAGGGTCCCGTATATTGCAGGTACTGACACCGGAGGAAGTGTAAGAGTTCCTGCGGCATTTTGTGGGATTTTGGGGTTTCGCCCTTCTCATGGTGCTGTTTCAACTACTGGAGTTATTCCTATGGCACAGAGTTTTGATACCGTAGGTGAGGAATCATCTGGATGATGAAATGATAATCAGCTGCATGGTTTTTACAATTATTGTTATTTAGTGGGAAGCTCTGCCTCGAAAAAGCCTAAGTGCAATATATGGGCCAATTAATGTTCATTTAGCTGCAATGGTTGAAAAATATTCAATTATATTGGAACCAAAAAGTGATATTTTTCTTGTTAAAATTGTAATATAACTGGTCGAGTGGGTGGGTTCTGCATTTCTTTTAAAAGTGTTACTTTTAAATCTCGCTGGAAGAACAAGAATAAATTTTCAAACATTTTGGGGGCCTGGAGGCTTACTGGATTAACTGAAATCAGACAATATCATGTTGAGGAATGCTTTAGAACACTCACTATCCAGCAATACCTCTCTCTCTCTCTCTCTCTCTCTCTCACACACACACACACACACGTTGCACAGCAACACACTCTCTACAATCATTTGATGGTTCATGATGTGTTCTTATGGCCACACGGTTCCACTTAACATTTGTTTATATCATAGCTGTGATGACATAAAGCTTCATAACTTAATTTTCAAGTCATTCTTTTAACACAGAGTTCTTTTCCAGGGTGGTTTGCTAGGGATCCTGTGATCTTGAATTGAGTTGGACGGGTACTATTACAATTGCCTGTCCTTGATCCTGTGAAACCTAGTCATATTATTATTCCAGAAGATTGTTTCAAGCTTCTAAGCATTCCAATTGATCGTGTGACTAAGGTTCTTGTGCAATCAGTAGAGAAGTTATATGGGGGTAAGTGGGTTGATTATATGACTGTGCTATTAGTCAAGTTCTGCTAGTTGATATGTGGAGTTTACACATCAGAGAGAAACAATGATCTCATATCAATTTCCATTACATGTTAGCACACCAATCCACCTGTAAGAATGAAATCTTTAAAAAGTACTCGAATTTGTAAAAAGAACAATTGCGAAGAAGTTAACCCCCCTCCCCCCCTTTCCCCCCTGGAAGCATGCTATATAATATAGACTCATCTCACATGCATATTCAATATTCTTGGATCTACCTTACTTCGTTCGTGACACAGGTCACATGGTCAAATATGCAAATCTTGGGAATTATGTTAAGGACAAAGTTCCAAGTTTGAAGCATTTTGAAGGAATTGAAACTCAAGAATATAATATAACATCCCTGGTAGCTCTTTCAAATGCGATGAGGTTGCTTCAAAGGTGCAGATCATGAACAAAAATTTTAATTTGTTTGAATGTTGTGCTGATTAAGTTTTTGGCTTGTATGCCTTTTTTTTTTTTTAATTTTATTTTATATCAGTCAGTCTTAGCATCTGAAAAGATGCTTTTTCTTCTCTTGTCAACTTCTAAATCAATTACCTTTTCAAGTGTAGGATTGAATTCAAAAAGAATCATGGTGAATGGGTCAGTACGGTAAAACCTGATTTTGGACCAGGAATAGCAGAACGGATATGGGAAGCTGTTAGGACAACAGATGCACATATTGATGTCTGCTACTCTGTGAAGACTGAATTTCGTGCTGCTCTCGCTGAGCTCCTAGGGGTACTCTCTCTCTCTCTCTCTCTCTCTGTGTGGCAATGTCTCAGAAGATAGCAATTTTAATCTTGAAGTAATTTCAAATTTTAAGAAGGAATTCTGGTTTAATTTTTATATAGTTTTGATACGCATTCTACCTGACGCATTATCTAAAGTTGTTTTGGGCTTATCATGGGTAACGAGAGGCCAATGTAGTTGTGGATGCTGTGGCTAATATTAAACATTCTACAGCAGAGAGTATCAACATTAGGAAGACAGATTTCCTATTCATTTAGGTAGTGAAAATATATTTTGGAGCTTGGCTTTTCCTTATATTGTTCCTTGCTAGCGTCTTTTTATTTTCCAATTGATTGTCTTCTAAAGAATCTCAACCTATATATATATATGTAGAATCACCTGTTATGCATCTATATTCTATGCTGCTAATCTGAACGCCATATCTTTTCTTCTTTGTGGCTTTTTTTTTTTACTTAATAAGTGCAAGAAAACCCATTTTATCCCAAACTGGACTTCAACGTTCCACCTTTGGTTTGGCAGCGGAGGAGTTACATGCAAGCTACCTGCCAATGGTGTCTAGACACCAGATCACTCTTACGATAGAAGACACCTCCTTCGTGAGATTATTAAAGATTAGATTTATGCATAGAAGTAGAGATTGTCGTATCGTAGGTTATAACTTCTGCAGAAAAAATACTTGTCCTCTGTGTACAGTTTATAATACTCTGTGTGATTTAAAATTGAATAAGATGATTTGATTTGTTTTGTTTGTGATCCATTGATTTTCTTCCCTAAATTTTTCAAGTATATGTGAATGGCTGGACAAACATATCGTCTCAGCCTTGAAAATTCCCATCAGATTAATTTTAGGGAGGAACAATCCTCTTGGAACTGCTGCTGCACTTGTCCTTTTTTACTTTTCCTAACATATTAGTTGTTCTTTTTTCCTTTTTCTTATATGACTATGTCCACATACTCTTGCAACTTGCTTGAAGTGTTGTAAGACAACTTAATGAATCATTTGTTCTAAATTTTCCCACTTGGTATGCTTTTCGGAATATAATCATATAGGAGTTCGGCATCCTTGCAATACCTACAGTTGTTAGTCCCCCGCCAAAACTACAAACAGAGGCAACTACCCTGGAAACATGTGGTGCCAGGGCTTTTAGCTTGTTGTCCATTGCTGGAGTATCTGGATTTTGCCAGGTTCTCTCTCTCTCTCTCTTTCCATACTTGATTACCATAGAAGTAGTATTTGCCGCTCTCTGTCTTTCTCTACTCCATACTTGATTACCATAAAAGTAGTAATTTGCCGCTTCTGAAAATTGTTCAATCTACAGGTGAGCATACCATTAGGGATGTATGATAATCTTCCTGTGGCCGTTTCCTTGTTGGCAAAGCATGGTTCGGATGGGTTCCTACTGAATGTTGTTGAGACACTATATGGCACTCTCAAAGAACTGGTCGAAATTGCTGAGAATTGACTTACCTTCTGTATGATATATATATATAATATGTCTCGATTCCAATATGGCACATTATATCCGCCCTTGTCCACGACCAAGCTTACTGAAGAAGTACCAGTGCCCGCCTGCAAACGCCATACAACGAAATATCATATTTCCCAAGTATTAATGTGGTAGGAACTTAGGTGCTGTTTATTTTATCGATCTCTACCATGGTTTGTTGGTTTTGCTGTTGTTTTCCATGTCTGTATATATATATATATATATATATATATATATATATATATACGTGTGGCCCTTTGCTTTGTCATTACTCTTGCTTTAAATATTAATATGTAGTATATAAAATAATAAGCAGCCTTAATTACTATTCCTTGTGCAATATTTTGGGTTTGGAAAGTTTATGGTTTGCAATATTAATCTGGTATCAGTAGCCAAGCGGACTTCTCTTATATATGATCGGATACGAAAATGATACGATATATTTTGCAAACCAAACCACCCAAGGATGGATGGATGTTTCTTGGTGGTGATTTTGGACTCCAATATCAGAATACAAAATGGGCTTCAGCACTTATTTTAAAAGCAATAAAAACACATTATATTAGCTGGGCTGGGCTGGATTTTACATCCTAATGAAATGATTTAATGAGCCTAGTGCACATATGCCAAGTGTAACAAGGGTCATTTGTTCTATATTAGATTCGGATAGGAAAGTGATTGGGTATAAATTAGTGGGTATACAATATTACCTAAAAACTTAAACTTTTGAGTAAATGGGAAAGTTACACCCGTTACAATTTTGTATTTTCATGTTCCTAACTTTGACTTTGTTTGGGCCTTCCTCTGCCCCCGTCTTAGTACTCTAGTCTTGGGTTCTTCCATCTAGTACACTTTTTAATTCGTCTCATATTTAATTTTTAAAATTATAATTTTATTTTTTTATTTTTGATAATCCAGAACTCCCTTAGGCAGGGCCCTTCGGACTCACCCTTTTTTTATTTTTGATAATCCAGAACTCCCTTAGGCAGGGCCCTTCGGACTCACCCCCAGGGTACCAAACTGGGGATACTGCAACCGGTTCCACAACTACAGTACCAGGTTAATCGACGAAACTAGAAGGCTAAGTAGAGGACTCGAACACTGGCCTCCTGTGTGCTAGGCCCAAGCCCCACCATCACTGCTAGCCCGCCGGGGACATTATAATTCTATTTTTCTTTCCTTATTTTCAACCATTTTTAAAAAAATATATATTTTTAATTTTATTTAAGCACGAAAAAATATGAAAAATATTTCTATCTGTTTTTATTGTCCCTCTGCTATATATATAGCAAACCAAACAGGGTTTTGTGACTGTGTGATGATTAATATGCCAGCAATCTTCTAATTTTCAATTGCTCAATTGCTATGCAGTTTGGATGGATCTAATGAAGAAATGTGGCTTGAATGTGTTGATCAATGGGAGCTTCAAGGCGTGTGCTTTAGACGAAGAATATATTTACTTTGTTGTGCAGTTAGTTTCTCTTCTGTTAATGATGATTTCTTTTTCAGTTGTTCCACCTCCTGCAGTCCAGTTGTTCATCAGCATTATGGGATCACTCTTTTCTGTTCAATTTAAAGTAGTTGTTTCGCTAGTTGCGCGCTTTGATCTATTAGGGTGGCTTGCGGCAGTTTGTATTTGTTGTTTTTGGTTGGAGTATGCCCAAAAAAAAAAAAACAAAGAATCAAACAGTGCAAACTTGTTTGATGATCTTAGAAAATAGGATTGCAAAAGAAAATGATAGGAAAAGTAAGACGGTAATATTTGAGTCTCAGCTAATCACTCAATCCAACCCTATAACACACTAATAACCTAATAATTATAGTAGAGGGACAATGAAAACAGATAGAAATATTTTTCATATTTTCTCGTGCTTAAATAAAATTATATATATATATATATATACTGTTGGGCTGTTAATATTTTTTTTTTTTTTGATAAGTCTGTGGGCTGTTAATTTTGGATCATTCAAATCCCAAAGTCAGGGTTGAGAATCCAAAGTTGCGTTGATTGGGACTAAAAAAATTAATGTCTTTATTGCGTGATAACTAACGAACATTGTCTTTATTTAAAACAAACAAACAAACATTACAATAAATTATGACAAAAAAAAAAAAAAAAAAAAAAAAACATTACAATTAAAAATAAACTACACACCACCAGTAGCAGAAGCCGTGTGGACTCCAGTACTCTCATTCAGTATACTTAAATAATTGGTATAAATATGCTTAGCCACACCTTTCTCACCTCACTCCTAAAAAATGAAGATCATTTATTTTCTTCTCGTTACGAACTCAGGGTTTTGCTACCAAGCCTCCAACCTCTCGGACCAAGACTCCTACCATCACAAAGCCGCCTCCAACCTCTGCAACCAAGCCTCGTACCATCATTTTGTGATGGTACAGACATGGCCCAAATCGTTTTGTCAGATAAACAATGCCAAATGTGTAAATGCCCAAAACAACTTCACATTGCATGGGATGTGGCCAGCTGCTTCCAACGGGCAACTAGTGATGAATTCCAACACTGTACCTCCGATATATAATGTGGCAAGTTTTTCGTTAGTTTTTGTTTTGATTCTATTCATTATGCATTGAAATATATATATATATATATATATATATATATATTAAACAACTTTACTTTAATTACATGTATGCACAGTTTAGGAGCTTGGGCTATGGTCGTCTAGAAAAAGTTTGGCCGACCCTCAATCCTACATTCTGGAGGAAGGGGAGTAGTGCTGCTTTCTGGACTCACGAGTGGAACAAACATGGGATTTGTTCAAACTCCACTCTCAACGCCTTACAGTACTTCCAGTCGGCCATTGCTCAAAAGGATAACATCGACCTTCTCCAGGCTCTCCGAGCTGCCCCGTACAACATAAATCCCAGCCCTAACATCAATTACAGCAGATCAGACATCGAGAAAGCCGTGAGCCAAAGGATCGGAGCCCAGGCTTACATTTCATGCGGATTACTCCGCAACAGCGTCCCTCTTCTTTATGAGATATATATTTGTCTCGATTACCATATGACAAACTATATCAACTGTCCACAATACAATTATGGGAGGCAGTGCCCTGCAGACGCCACACATCCAAATATCAATTTTCCTCCGTATTAATCGATCTAGTGTCTGTGATGGGTTAGCTAGGTTGCTTTGTTTTGGCTTGCCGATCACTGTGTTGTAAGGTGGTGTACGTTTGTTGTGTCTCGACTCTGGTTGGTTTAGTGTTGTTTGTTTTCCATGTACATAGTTCTGCTGTTATATATATGTGTGTGTGGCCTTGGCTTAATTTATATATTAATATATAAAATTATGATCAGCAGCCTTAATAACTAATTACTCCTTGTGCAATATTTTGGTTTACAGGTAATTAAGCTTATGCTTTGGTTTACACGTACAGTATAGTACTGCTCGATGTATCATGCATCCTGGATTTTTTTGGAGTTTGGTTGTTGCTTAAGTGACTTCTCTTATATACGAAAGCCTGTTTATATATGCATGCATTTATTAGTGTTGGGTTGATCATGCATGCAGTTTTAACTTTTAATGCAGTGTTACAAAATGATATGACAGACTTTGTGAATTGACCAAACAAGGCCGAGCTTTAATTTGGACTCCATGTTCACCTACACCATCAGTATTTAAATAAGAGTTGTGATACGTATTATAAATACAATTCAAGATTCGTATCTTGAATCTGTTTGAGAGTGACTTGGCAGTGATTACTTCTTAATTAAAAGGCCACATATGTAATTAGAAAAACAAATTAAAAAGCTCAAAAACTCTAGTTACAGCTGCCTCTTCTCCACCTCTTGCATGAGAGACCGAAACCCACAATTACGTCTTGCAAGAGGTGACATGGCTAAAAGTGACAAATTCAATGCATGGGTTCTTTTTTCTTCCTAGGTGTATTTAAATATGGAGGAATGAGAGCCTTCCTTATAGAGTAAAAAAAAGATCAAGACGGACAAATGAGAGGCATATAGTGAGATGATGCAAGAGAAATAATTGTACGTACCGCAAGAGTATACGTGCTCATTTTATTCTATCTTAGATATCTTCTCTATTTCTCTTCATAGCATAATATATACAGTAGAGTCATTGATCTGCCGTTCATGTCATGTTCCAAAATCACCTTAAAGTATGTATGCAGACCAACTCAACGCTCTATCCTAGAGTAGAGGTTCAAATCAACAGTGGGGCAGAGTCAGGAATTACAATTTGGGGTGTCCAAAAAAAAAAAAAAAAGAGTCAATGTAGTGCATGATACTCCTCTCATTATAGAGTTCGGGCTGAACTAATATTATATAATTTAAAACTGAAAATTTTATAAATTAATTTTAATACAACTTTTTATGTTATATTATTCTTATTATTATATATATTGAGAAAAAAAATACACAGCTCTAAAATTGAGGAAAATGAACCTAAAAAAGTACTTAAGAAAAAAAAAAAAAAACATTATTGAAGAATATGTCGAATTTGATTCCATTTTGAGAAAAATATGTCATTATTATCTCAATGAAATTATTAAGAGAAAAATAGACCATTTTAACTTGACAAAATTCAACAAAACACAAGAACAAAATAGAGAAGTGATTTAATAATTTATACCGAGTATCTATAGAATTTATCGTGTAACACGTACCAACTAAAAATATTAACATATGTGATAATATTATTAATGTTGTTGGCATTATTATTATTTTTTGGGTAAGTTAAATGTTTATTAGGAGGAACCTAAAGAAGGAAAGGGCCGGGCCCAAATACAGGCCAGAAGGCAAAGAGAAAGACCAGCCAAAACTGGGCAAAGAAAAAAGGGACTCCACTACCACCCTTCTACAAAACAGAGAATAGAAAGAGGAAGGAAGAGAACAGCGAGCTGAAGGAAAGAACTAATGAGGTATGGTAGTGATGTCTGAGCTCGGATGGCTCCAATCAGCAGCAACAGACCTCGATGTTGTACAATCCGTAAGTTGAACAATGGAGAACTTGCTTCTAACACAGATTTCAATTTGCATACAAAGTTGCTCCATTGTAAGACTTTCTCTAGTAAATGTTGTATTGTTTCTTTAGGTCCATAGAAAATACGTTGTACAAGCAAAACAAAGTTTATATACCATGGCCTTGGGGGACTTAATTAGATGCCGAGCACCACAGGTTTGCTATCCAATTCGCAATGGCTAAGATCCCCTATTCACCAATATAGATTCCACATTTGTGCTGAAAAAATTGCCACACCCTACTGAAATATGGGCAATTGAAGAACAAATGATCATGATTTTCATCATCCCTATGGTATAGAGAGCATGTTCTGTCAAATTTCCTATTACAAAAGCGATTTATCTCTGGTTTTTAGTTTGTGATGGATAGCAGCCCAAGCTATAAATTAAGGAATGCCTCGGAATATGATTCTTAAACCATATAACATGCGACCAGCTAATCCGAGGACTATGGGGAAGAAGAGTATTGTAGGTACTCTTAAGGTGAAATGACCCAGTGGAGGAGAGGGTCCATAAAACTTTATCAGGAGAATTGTTACTGATAAGGGGATCGGAAGTAACTCCGTAGTTCCCACAGTTGGTGCTATAACATGGAAGGCTCTGGGAATTGTCCAATGGTACTGCCTAATAAGAGAGCTAAGATTGGCACTATCACTCCAATGAGAGTTTGAAATCAATTCAGCATTGATCCTGTTGTCGAGAGGCCTACGGGCAACCAAAAATCATGCCATAATGAAATGTGCTTCCCGTCACCCACCATGTGCTTGATGAAAGGCCTGGCCATCTCTCTCAACTTCATGAGCATTCTCCAATTAGAAGACCATATTTGGTTAGCTTTGAGAGTCCAGAAGCTACCATCCTTAATAAAGTTAGAATGAACCCAGTCAAACCAAATGGATTGCCCTTCATCATTAAACATATGCCAAATGTGTTTGAGGACAGAAATCCTAGCTATTAAGGGAGTAGAGATTTGGGATGCCAACCCCTCTATACTCTTTGGGCTTGCACACCTCCTTCCACTTGATCATAGCACATGTACACTTGAGTTCAATGCCAGTCCATAAGAAGTTCCTTAAGACCCCATTAACCTATTGAAAAACTTGATAGGGGAGAATATAATAAGACTGCTCCAGAAACTATGAATGCTTATGAGGATGGACGTGATGAGTCGCACTTTACCAGCAAGCAACTTTGAAGTCCAATTGCCCACCCTAGAAGTAATGCTCTCCACCAGTCTTTTGCAGTAAGAAGCAGATAACCTACTTGAAGAAAGAGAGAGACCAAGGTATCTGAATGGAAAATGCCCCATCTCGAAACCGGCCACAAGCCTCCATAATGCTAATCTGAACATCAGTAGCTAAGTTAGAAGTAAAAACCTTGCATTTATTAGAATTTGGATGCAAACTAGAAGCTTTACTGAAGTCATTAAGAGCATGGAGTAGAGTAGATAACGAATCACAGTCCCATGGCAAAAAGCCTTTTTTTCTTGCATCTCCAACGGAACTTGAACTCAGGGATTCTCTGAATAGCATTGTTAAGGAAAGAGGACATTACATCCATAATGATTACAAAGAGGAAGGGAGATAGAGGATCTCTTTGCCTGAAGGTGTTGGCGTTATTGTAATCTTGCTATCTATCACAATATTTTAAATATATTAGTTTTTACTACTTCTCATGAATTGATTCACAAAGAAGGTTCGTGTATTTTTATTAAATAGTAGGAGGAGACGGTAGAATAATTTTTCATTTTATGTATGACATGAAAATAAAATAATTATGTATTGTTGTAAAATTCAACCGATAATGAACTTATTATACAAGATTTGAGCTATCAAAAGTAGGCTAAAAAGTCCGATTTAAAATTTTATATAAGTTTTGAGGTGACAAGAGTTATATTTAATTCTTAATTCATAGTTCCCGGGACAGTAAATAAGTATTTTGAAAAAAATTAGGGGGTCCAATTAAAATTTTATATGAATTTTAGAGGTCATAAGTAAGGGTATTTTTATACTATAATAAATTTAATAGGGTATAATAAGAAATTGAAAAAAAATAATTTTTTTTTTTTTTTAAGGGGGGAAGGGGATGGCCCCTGCCGCCCCCTTTAGCTCCACCTCTGACAGTGACGGTGTATCAATTCGGAAGAAGTTAGTATGATTTCTCATTTTAAAAAGAGAAATCTTGAGTTTGAGAGGTTAAGAAAATTGGCGGGGGTACCCAGGAATATAGTTAATTCGGATAAGTTTTTTTTTTTATTTGATTTTATAAATTTTGTGGGATTCGCTTGAAGAGAAAAGAAATGAATTTTTTTTATAAGGGTCTGTTTGGTTTGTAATTCTGAAAATAGTTTTCAATAATTCAGAAAACAAAAACTATTTTCACAGAATAATTTTTTATAATTATCTTAAAACAGATATTTTTATAACTAAGTTTTTAAAAAATTGAACTAAGAATTTTTGTAAAATTTTTTGTTTTCTATTTTAAAAAAATAGAAAATTATTTTTACAATTACAAATCAAACAAACTACAGGATTTTATACTTGATTTTGAAAAAATCTCACAAACGGACAATAAAAGCATGTGGTTCATCACTTTGTTAAGAAAATAGGACATAATAATCAATAGATGGGTATTAAAATTTTTGAGATAACACAATTGTATCAGAATCTATTATTGTTCAATCTGATCTCATTTTAATAAATGACTTCATAATATAGGATGACTGGATGAGATTCATCAATTCATGTACTTAGTGAATAAGAATAAGAGTTTAGTTTTTAAGTAGTTGGCTTTGAACTCTTCAACTCATTTACAGCCATAACACCTGACATTATTAAAAACATAAGCAAGGAGTCATCACTATTAAAATTAAGCCAATAAATGAGTAATAGTCTGAAATCACTACTAATATTAGTATGTATGCGTCAAACAGCTCACAGGCCTAAAATTGAAGTAATAATTTCAAATTGAATGACATCCGTGTCTGCTTTGCCGTTCAGACCAAGGTTTTGGTGGGAACACAACACACATGACCCCATCCACCGCAATTAGTGGGATCCCCCACCCCACCCCATACACGCAACAAGGCAGACAAATTATTCTCTTTTTTGAAATTTTTATGAGAGAGAGTTGTGAAATCTTAACGAGAGATTTATGATCAAGTCGATCCTTTCTCACTTATGTATGCGTGAAGATTTACATATTTGTGAGGTGACATCTGTTGAATGTCATATTCATTTTTATACGTATAAATTCGTTGAATGCGGTACAATAATAAATCACAGTTCAGTTGTCTAGTTACTTTCTTCTTCATTCCTTTACTACCTTGATCAGTATTTCCGGCACTGCTTCAATATATACTTTGGTGGTACTATCTAATCAATACAGATGCCATTTTCAACCTGATGTTGTGTTAGCTTTGATCCGTAACAATAAGATTTAGGGCAAATTACACAAAACACCCTCAAGCTTTTCATCTTCTGCATTCAGATAGAACTTGGGGTGATATATTGGTCAACTACCACTCTAATTTTATTGACTTGACACACTATCTCCTTATGCATGTTAAAAGTCAAAATAGTGAGAGGTTAAAAAAGATTTGGACAAAAATAACCTTGACTAAATTATTCATTCATTAAACTGATTATTATTTTAATTGACAAAAAGTGACACACTTGTATCAACAATATAACTGGGGTCCTCTTCTCTTTCCATCAGTCTGTGTCTAGCGCTCTCTCACTATTTCTAAATTCCATTGCTTGCCACTGTCGTCGTGAACCTTCTTCTGTGAGCTTTCTAGTGTTTCTAAGAAAGAAAACACTGAAATAAAAGTGCTTGTACATCAAATTCGTAATACTATGTATACAGACCAGATTTGAAATATGGATTCAGATTGGAATCAATGGAACTCAACTTTCTCATAGTTTATTTTACTACTCCATGTTCAATAAGATGACATCGACGACAAGAGAATTATTCCAGTCGGAATCCATTGATTTCGGTGAGAAACCAGAATTAAAATATTGAGTCCAGCCGAATCCAATGAATTGACAATTGCTCGGTCTTGTAATGCTCCCTGGGCGATGGCGATCTCACAGTGTTTCTTGCACTGCTTGCCGGTAATATGAACTCTAAGAAAAAGAGAGGGAAAAACAAAAAAAATAAATAAAATATTTTCTATGAGTACAAAATTACATAATTGTATTAACTTACAAACATAAGAAGAGTAATAAATAGGGTTATTCTTGTCAAAAACCCCACATATATATATACACACACAAGAGGGAAGAAAGAAAAGAAGTCCCAACTAGATCTTTTGAGGGGTAAAAACGTAACTTAATACTACACAATCTTTTCTAATTTTTTCATCATAAACAAATGGCTTAATTATAAGGTCAAAAATGTAAATTTACACCTATCCATTATACTCAAACGGTCAACATGGAGCTTTTTGTATTATTGCTCCAACTTCTATTTTGAATGCACCAGATGAAAAGCTTGAGGGTGTTTTGTGTAATTTGCCCTAAGATTTATAGAAAATGATGTTAATTTGCCTTCTATTTTGCATGTAAAAAAAAACACTAATTATCTTTACTGATACTTTTTCATGTCCACATCACCATTTTGATCAATTTTATTTTTTCGAAATTATGAGACTTTGACTCCATTAAATAGTAAATATGGATTATTAATACCATTTATATATAATAATTCATTTATTTAAAACAAACATTAAAATTAAAAATAAACTACACACCACTAGTACCATTAGCCGTGTGGACTCCAGTAACTCCAGGACTCTCATTGAGTACGTGTATACTTGATAATAACGGGTATACATATGCTTAGGCTCTTAGCCACACCTTTCTCACCTCACTCCTAAAAAATGAAGACATTTATTTTTCCTTGTTACGAACTTAGGTTTTTGCTACCAAGCCTCCAACCTCTCAGACCAAGACTCCTACCATCACAAAGCCGCCTCCAACCTCTACAACCAAGCCTCGTACCATCATTTTGTGATGGTACAGACATTGCCCAAATCGTTTTGTCAGATAAACAATGGGAAATGTGTAAATGCCCAAAACAACTTCACATTGCATGGGATGTGGCCAGCTGCTTCCAACGGGCAACTAGTGATGAATTCCAACGTTATACCGATTTATGGGCGGTTGAATAATAATGTGGTAAGCTTTTCATTAGTTTTTGGTCTGATTCTATTTATCATGCATTGATAATATATACATACACTTTTTGGGGTAAAGCTCAAGAGCAAAACTTCATGCCCAAATCGGACAATATCATACCATGTGGTTGGGTGAGTCGTTACAGAACTCCACTTTGCACAGTGTGGGAGATTGGGCTATAATAATCTCGGAAGAGTTTGGCCGACTCTCATTCGTGGAGGGAGCAATCGCACTTTCTGGACTCACGAGTGGAACAAACATGGGATTTGTTCAATCTCAACTCTCAACCCCTCACAGTACTTCCAGTCGGCCATTGCTCAAAGGGATAAAATCGACCTTCTCCGGGTTCTCCAAGCTGCCCGTTACCAAATAATTCCCAACGACAGCTGCCGTTACAGCAGATCAGAGATCGAGAATGCTGTGAGACAATGGATCGGAGGAGGAGCCCGGGCTTATGTTTCATGCGTCCGCCAACCCACCATGACTTACCTTCTCTATGAGATATATATATATTTGTCTCGATTCCAATATGGCACATTATATCCACCCTTGTCCACCACGAAGCTTACTGAGCAAGTACCAGTGCCCTTCAAACGCACGAAATATCTTATTTCCCGAGTATTAATAATGTGGTAGGAAGTTAGATGGCTTTGTTTAGGCTTGCTGACTCTGTTGTAAGGGGTTGTTTGTTTTCTCGATCTCGACTATGGTTTGTTGGTTTTGCTGCTGTTGTTTTGCATGTCTGCATTTATATACAGAGGAGTGTCATCCACAGTCGCACTTTTTATTGGCTGAAAAATCAATTATAGAAGATATAATTAATGCGTCTTTTCCTATTTTATTGGAAATATGAAATTTTTACTTTTAGAACCAAATTATCTTTTTATATTTATTCTTTCTTTTCTATCCTACTTCCATGTACACCTATATAATCTTTGATTCTTTTTTGGCTAACATACCTTATTATTTCCTCTCTTTTCTTTTTTTTTTTTCCAAATGTTTTTAACTATTTATATACTCGGGTTTCTTACTCTTTCTCCCCTCTATTCTCTAGATCCACATTAAAGAGAGAGAAAAAAAAAATCTTGTGTAGATTGTTTCTTTCCTTTTCTTTTTTTTTTTTCTATTTTTTTTTTCAATTATTTTCTTTTCTTTGTTCACACACATATATAGTAATTTACTGTCAAGGGCAAAACTAATTAAGGCCTAGAGGGGGCACGTGCCCCCTCACCTTGCTCCAACTTACTATATAGAGGTACATATTTTTGCTATATACATATATTTATATGGAAATTTTAAATAGTGCCCCCTTCTTCTAATTTCCTTTTGAAAAAAAAAAGTTACATATATTCCTATTTTTGAAGTATGCCATATATTTTTCTTTTTCTAATTTTTATTTCCTTTTTCAAAAAAATTCTTTTTTTCAATTATGTATAATTATGTATTTTTCTATTTTTTCACTTATTTCTTTTTATCGATAACATTTGTGATTGTATTTAATTAAAATATTATTAATTAATCTTTTGATTCTTATATTTGTAACTATATTTTTTTTACACTACGTATTTAGCATATTATTTTACAACTATTTTTTTCTTGATTGCCTTTTGATTTTAAAAAATTATAATTCGTATTTGTCATATTTATTGATTTATTTGTTTCACATATTAATTAAAACTCAAATTTTATAATATTACTTCAAATTTTCCAATAAAAAATCCATCCAAGTGAACATATGGTTAAAATATATGTAACAAACAAAAGAAAGAAAGAGGAAATAATATAAAAGGGTAATTTGGTCCTATAAATTGAAATTTCATAGTTCCAATAAAATAGAAAAAAACGCAATATCAGAATAAAGAGGGTTTTTTTTTTACTGTAATTTTCCCTAATTCAAAAGGGCAAACCATCGGAAGCCCAAAAGCAAAAAAAGCAGGCCCAACCAGCCCAAAGTTTTACTGTACAGAATACAAAAATGGAGTTGGGTAAATGGGCTTTAGCACTTATTTTAAAAGTGATAAAAACACATTATATTAGCTGGGTTGGGCTGTATTTTACATGTTAATAAAATGATTTATTGAGCCTAGAGCTCATAGGGTAAGCTTATACTTAAAATTTTAACTACATTATTTATCATTTTCACGATTTCAAAACGACTCCCAACAAACAAGCCGGGTAGAGAAATGTTTGAGCTTGATTAGATTAATAAATAAATATAAGATTTTTGTTTGAACTAAACAAACGAACACAAACTAAGCGTTTGTGAAATCAAACCCGAATTGTTCATCAAATGCTCAGTTCATTTATCATACTTTGTAATTTTTTTATGAGAGCCTTTATATGCATTTCTGTTTGTTTAATGAAACTCAAAAAGAGTTCGGTTTTAGTTAGAGAAAATCAGGATCAACCTAGTGAGTAATTGTAACGGGTGGGCACTTATCCATTTACCCAAAAGCTCGAACTGTTAGGTAAGGCTTCATACCCACTCATTTATACCCAATCTCTTTCCCATCCGATTCCGATGTGGGACAAAATAACCCTTGTTACATTCTCCCCCACCCAAACTCGCAACGCCCTCGTTGCGGTTGGGCCACCCTGCCTACCCGGGTGGACTCACCCGGACGCCTTCCGAGACGGGCGCTTGGCGTGGCACCGGATCAAGGATTAGGTTTGGCTCTGATACCAACTGTAACGGGTGGGTACTTGCCCATTTACCCAAAAGCTCGAACTGTTAGGTAAGGCTGCATACCCACCCATTTATACCCAATCTTTTTCCCATTCGATTCCGATGTGGGACAAAATGACCCTTGTTACAGTAATCTATTGGTAATTCTTTGTAGAAAGGAGCACATCTAGCTAGGCACGTTGTCACGGGCCTAGAGATTTGGCGCAGCGGCACGGCCCGTGCGGCACCAAGGCGTTGCTTCAGCTCGCGCAAGCGCCCTGGTCAGCCACCACGACCTGCCCTCCCAAGGATACATGCTGACTGGTTTCGGCCTGCCATGGCCTCGTCAGGGGAACGGCTCCAGCTCCCGACCAGTTTGTGCAGGGATGGCCAACTCCCTTCTTCATAGTCAAGTCCACGACCAGCGACAAGCACCTCGAACTGAACCGAGTCGACCTGCCTGAACTCTGAAGAGGTACCATCCTGTGCTCCTGCACGCCCCTTCCCTGGAACCATTCCCAGTCAAACTCTGCTCTTTGCCAACCAGCATGCGTGTCTTCCATACTCCAAGCGTCTTAGGAATCACTTCGTGACATTCTCCCCCACCCAAATCCTGCGACGTCCTCGTCGCAGTGCGGCGCTTCACTACTGCGTCCACTCCCTTCCAAAGTCTGCCTCCATGCGGTATGCTCGCCTTCCCACCATCGCTTCCTTGTGCAGCTCCCTGCACTGCACTCGCCCAATGATAGGCCTCGGACCAAGGGGACGTCCACTCCTCAAGGACGTGACTCTTCTCCGTCATGCCGCCTCCGCGACATCCCGAGCAAGCAATGGCCTTCTGCCGACTTGATGCTCGCCCTTCACCATGGTTTGCATCACCCAAGGACTAAGCACGAACTTTGGTGCGCGCGGCCCTCCGGCCCTTCAATGCGCAACTTCAACGGACGCCTCTTCCTGGGGAGATGGAGGCTCTCCCCCCCAACTGCATTGATTCCTCCACATCGACGCAACTTCAATGCACCGTCTTCATTCTCTGACCCCTCCCGGACCGACAAGGGGGCACCCCACCGTGCTTTACCCCAAGTCCTGCTCTGATACCATTTGTCACGGGCCTAGAGATTTGGCGCAGCGGCACGGCCCGTGCGGCACCAAGGCGTTGCTTCAGCTCGCGCAAGCGCCCTGGTCAGCCACCACGACCTGCCCTCCCAAGGATACATGCTGACTGATTTCGGCCTGCCATGGCCTCGTCAGGGGAACGGCTCCAGCTCCCGACCAGTTTGTGCAGGGATGGCCAACTCCCTTCTTCATAGTCAAGTCCACGACCAGCGACAAGCACCTCGAACTGAACCGAGTCGACCTGCCTGAACTCTGAAGAGGTACCATCCTGTGCTCCTGCACGCCCCTTCCCTGGAACCATTCCCAGTCAAACTCTGCTCTTTGCCAACCAGCATGCGTGTCTTCCATACTCCAAGCGTCTTAGGAATCACTTCGTGACAACGTGCCCCAATTACTTAGACCAATTAGCAAATTCAGTTTTAATTAAAGGCGATGATCTGTTCCCTTATGATCATGAACAGTCTTAGTTTCCGTTGGTCCACATATTAACCATAGATTTTGATGATCTTAGTTGGTGGAGTGATATCAAAGACATCAAAGTTATGTACGGGAGTATGGAGTTGGTGCATTGTAATTCGAATAGTAGAAAATTAGTCCAAAGTTTAAACAAAATTTCTTCTAATTTTACTTTTAAGCCATCGATTTAGAAATACACTTAGGCTTAGTTCATCTTAATAGAATTAGAGTCTTGGAATTAGAATTGATAAAATTAGAGAAAATTTTAGTTCAAATTTGAGAGTTACTTTTTTCCAATTCCACAAATTTCAATTTCAAATCTTCAATTTCATGCAACCAAACGCAGTCTAAATGTATTTTTAAATAATTATCAAGACTTTTGTAACCAGCATTTCTTTTACCTTCCAAAGTGGATATTAAAAATTCAGAGTCTCCAAAACAATAAAGTGGTGTTTGTGTTTCTTGTAAATAAAATACAAAATTTAAATACTCACTAGTCATTTATTACAAAAGTCCTTAAATTTTCCGTAAGTTGAAATTTTGATACATTGTCATTTGAGAAAGCACAGATCTGATATGGAATAAAATAGGGGTGGGCAAAAAATCTGCCAATCCGCGAACCTGATCCGATCTGTACGGATCGGATAGGATTACCAGACCCACAGATCGGTGACAGATTCTAAAAAATTGAATCCGTAGTCTACGGATCGGATCACGGATTAGGCAGTCAAAAATTCGATCCGATCCGTGGCAATCCGTGGGTAATCCGTAATATATATATATATATAATATAATATTAGTATATAGCAACTCTATTCGTGGCAATCCGTATGCCACATACCTGACGTTTTTTATTTTTTATTTTTTTGGGTAAGTATTTACTGATAGTCTACGGTTTGAGGAGATTCATGGAGATTGTTCTGCAACTCCTTTTTTTTTCACTGCACTGCTAGTATGCTACTTCCTTTTTTTTTTTCACTTCACTGCTACTTTTGCTCTCCTTTTTTTATTTCACTTCACTGGCATCACTGCTACTGTTATGTAATATTGGCATAGTCTTACTGGTTTTTCGGATAATTTGGATAACTATTATCCTCTTGGTTATGCAATATTTTATAATTTGATTATTCGTGTTATTATGCATTTAAATTGGGTTAATCTATGTTCTATTTTACACTTCTGTAATTAAATATCAAATTGGTAAAAAATTAAAAATAGACTAATTTAGAAAATTTAGTCCGCGGATTGGATCCGATCCGATCCCTGGACTAACGGATTGATGGCGGATTCAAAATTCTCCAATCCGTTGTGAGCGGATCGGATTAGGAATGATGCCTAATCCGATCCGATCCGATCCGATCCGTGGCCACTCCTAAAATAAAAGTACAATACAATATGGACACACAATAAGACAAAATCTAAAAAAAAAAAAAATGACAGAATTATGATAGGGATACCTAAAAAAATTATATTTTAAAAATTAATATTTTCTCATTTGATTGGTGTTATCATGAATTAAATTACTAATTTGAAACTTAAAGTTAAAAGTTTATTTTTTGTTTTTAAACTTAACTCATAATATATGTTAAAATTACTCTAAAATCACAATATTCAAAGAACAGCATTAAGAGAAGTTTAAAATTACTCAGTTGTGAAATATTTCAAACCATGTACAATCAGACAAAACCAAAAGAAAAAAATACAAAAAATAAAAATTAAGAGATTAGCTTTAATTGGGTTGGGCTTACTTCTTTTGTTTCTGAGAAAAATTCACGAGCCTAAGTTTTAAATTAGTGAATGCCCACTTGAGGCCCAAAATACAATACCAACCTAAACCCAGACCAGAGGTTTCATTTTTTAGGTATAATATATATTTTTTATTTTTATTATTCTACAACGGTCTAGGTCTGATTTTTAATTTTCGTTAGATTTTAATAAAAGTGTTTCAAATAGTGTATAACCAGATAAAAAATTCAAAATCAAAATTTAAGACATTAGATTTGTCAACATGTATCTGTACCTCATGACTAAAAAAATAATAAAATAAATGTGTCCGCATTTTCTATATTATTGCTTTGGATTAATCATATCTAATTTTTATTTTTATTTTTAAATTTTTTTTTAACTGCTGCTACCGGTGGTCCGGTACATCCCTTTCTTTTTCTCCGTGGATGCGATTCAATTTTATCCAATCCTATCTTTGTAGAGAACGAGGATTTGGCAATAGAAAGCAAATTATTGAATCATATTATCATATAGGGTCAAAATTGCCAATAGAGATCAGTTTATATCTGAAGAACATGTAATATTTGACAGCTAACATGATTCCATCCCGAATGTAAGTTCGCTTAATCACTTAATTATATCGATTCGAATTAACATGATAATTAAACGTGGTCTATTTAACTTATCAATTTATTTATAACTAAATTAATTAAATGTATCATATAAAAATAACCCTTCAATTTATTTATAACTAGATTAATTAAATGTATCATATAAAAATAACCCTTAAACGTGTTGAATAAATATATCACGTTCATATAAAAAATAATTGTGTCTTTTTATGTTCAATGTGTTATATCACTATCAAGTCTTGACTTATTTATGTAATATTGTATTATTCTTATAATAATGGTGTCACGTTTTTGTTAAATTTCCTTGATATAAAAGATAATCATACCGTATTTGTATGGATCCATATAACAATATACTTATACTACACGATACAAACACCGCCAATACGAATACCGCGACTCCTAAATTCTGAAGTTAAATGATGTTTCCAAGGCCATGTTGAATTAAATAACCATAGCCACCACCAAACAAAAAAAAACATAAAAATTGAGTGTCGTATGGTTGCTTCGTTCAGTTCCTTGACTTTAGTAATATCACTTTATCCGTTTAACACTAAAGAGGAGTGGAAAAGCTTAGAGAGATAAAATAGAGAGAGGAGCGAGAGAGGGATGGCAATGGACTCTGATTATGGAGCTTTCATGGAGAAATTGATTCTCCAACCAAGCTCTTCATCTCAGGAGCTTCCATTGAATGGCCTCACCTTTGCCGTTAAAGATATGTGAGTTACTTCATTTTCAGCTCTTATCAAATTATATGATTCAATTAATTCAATTCTGTGATTTATCTCATAATTGCACTGTTTAATTTTTTTGGATCTCACTATAATCATTTTTTCTGTATGATTCCAAGCTCATACACCAATATCACGAAATGGGTACTCCTTTTCTTTTTTAGATTACGAATATATGAACTATACATGTAATAATAATCTCATTTAGCATGATTGAACTATTTTTTCTTACAATATTTGAAGATTATCAATCTTTTCCACTTATTTTATTTTATTTTATTTTATTTTATCTGTTCCTGTTAGGAATGAAAAGATATGAAGTGGGTTAACCCCTTTTTTTCGGTTTCTGCTCATATATAAATTTCATTCATTGGTTTTAATATTTGTGTGTAGTTAATTTATGTGTGTTATCTATTTTAATGTGAACTTTGGAAGCAGATTTGATGTGGATGGATATGTGACTGGGTTCGGAAATCCGGATTGGGCACGGACTCATGAGGCTGCTACGACAACAGCTCCGGCAGTGTTGGCCGTCTTAAGTGGAGGTGCCACATGTGTGGGAAAAACTGTAATGGATGAAATGGCAAAGAGGTTAGGGTCAAAGACCCAATTTTGTTACATTCCCTTTTTCTTAAGAACTTATAATCTTGTTTGATGGGGCATTTGGATAACATTATTGTGCATTCTGAAGTTTGTGTTTATATATGACTAGTGTGACAAATTTCACAACCTTCAAAAACTGTCACAAATTAATTTTTATCGATTATTAATTTTAATATATTGAACACAATCTGATCATATTTTTTTATAGCTAATGAATCTACTTTGAAGTTTGAACTTCCAAAATCTCCTTAAAAGGCATATGAGAGATGAGTACATTGGTAAATGCTCGTTCTGCAAAGGAAAGCGGGATTCAGTTTTAGCAATCACTTTTTGCTAAATAATGCTGGAGTTTAGGTTTAAATGCAATTCACCCCTCCAAACACCCTGAAGAGGTGAAACTCGAATTTGATAATGGCCTTTTACCCTAACCGATATTATTGATAATCACTATAGATGCAAATGTATTTTAGTAATTCATACTAATTTTTAATTTATTTTCTGTTTTTTTTTTCCTCCCACCAAGTTGTTTCAATGTTTGTTTAGAAAATTGTGAACATAAGGTTGGGGACAGTTGTTAAAGTTAATCTAAATTAAATTTTGTGGTTGTGGAAGATCATAATCATGATGAAAATGAGGAGAATCAATGTACAGGAGAATGGGTTAGAAAGTTCGCCAGGGTTTGAGAAATTGCCCAAAACACAACCAAATGGGGATCATACTCGTGGCTGACTAACATAGAACAGAAATTTTGATCAAGAGAAAATGTATAAGGATGGAGAATCATGTAGTGATTCCTAAATATGCTGGTCATGTTTTTGCATCTTACAAGCCATGAGTCATTGGAGTTGATTTAGGTTAGATTAGAAGATATGAGAACTGCCATACCTATAAGTGATCAACAATTCAGGTTCTCTCTGTTCTGATAATGATAGCATAAGAAGTAGAGGATGATCTGCCCAAATAAATCACAGGCAGGATCAAGGTTGTTTTGGATTTCGACCTTAATATGACATATTCGTTGCCGATATGGCTGACAAAAATCATGAGAATGATGATTTTGACAACTCCAAAGAATATTATTAATATGAAAATTCTGAGCCTATGATTTGCAAGAAAAATTGGAAGAAATTAGTGGAAAACTCAACTACTCAAGCAAGGGTTGAAAAGTGAATTACAGTGCAGTTGAGAAATAGTTTTTGCTTGTTTTAAATTCCTCATTTTTTTTATTATTATTATTATTATTATTTTGTAGCGCAATAGTTCCTGTTTGCTCTTTCATTAGTGATTTTCTTTAAAAAAAATGATTCAGGTCCTTGCCAAACCCCCACCTACAAGGTGTTCTAATTTGGATATGTATCTGATGGAGTCTACATCTTACGCAGAGTGCACAAAAAAAAAAAAAAAACAAAAAAACAAAAAAAAAAATGACACTGATAGAACAAGATAATGGCACTTAACGGAGAGGCATTTAGAATTTTTACATGAAATTGAAGCAGTGCCATTTTTCTATTTGTTATGCTCTTGGTTTTTTTTCCTATTCATTATCTAAATGGATCTTTTTTCTTTTTTCCTTCAATAGCATCTAATGATCATTTGATCAAGCTTGCATCTGGTAAAACTGAATTCTGTTTAAGATTCTTATGAAAGGGATCACTTGATTTTGAATTGTCCTTTGCTCCTTTGTAGTGACCTCAATTGTTTTCTTAATCCATTCCAAATATTGCTTTTTGTGCATTCAAATTGGGATTCCAGCAGCTTATGAGGTGCTTTAGGCCCTCGCCCAGTTCTTCTTGCATATTCTTGTAAGTTAAATAAAGAAGTTTATTTTCATTTTGCAGTATAAATGGAGAAAACAAACATTACGGGACACCAATCAATCCATGTGCACCAGATCGTATCCCTGGAGGATCTTCTAGTGGATCTGCAGTTGCAGTCGGTGCAATGCTTGCAGATTTCTCCCTGGGTGAGGGTTTTCATTACTGGATAACTTTGGTGGTTTTTAGTAGATCCTTCTGTAATTGAACAAAAAGGTCCCATCTATTGCAGGTACTGACACTGGAGGAAGTGTAAGAGTTCCTGCAGCATTCTGTGGGATTTTGGGGTTTCGCCCTTCTCATGGTGCTGTTTCAACTACTGGAGTTATTCCTATGGCACAGAGTTTTGACACAGTAGGTGAGGAACCATCTGGATGATGAAATTATAATCAGCTGCATGGCTTTTACAATTTTTTTTTTTTTTATTTAGTGGGAATTCAGCTCTGCCTAGAAAAGCCTATATGCAATATATGAGCCATTTAATGTTCATTTAGGTGCAATGGTTGAAAAATATTCAAATATCTTGGAACTGAAAAAGTGAACCTTTCTTGTAAAAATTGTAATTTAACAGGTCGAATGGGTGGATTTTCCTTTTCTTTTTTCTTTCTTTTTTTTTTTTTTTTTTGAAAAGGGTTACCTTTAAATCTAGCAGGAAGAACAATAATATATTTTTCAAACATTTTGGCTGCCTGGAGGCTTACTGGACTAACTAAATTTAGACTATATCAAGTGGAGGAATGCTACAGTCACTATCCAGCAATACCTCTCTCTGACACACACACACACACACAGTTGTGGTGACATGAAGCTTTATAATTTTAAGTTTCAAGTCATTCTTTTTAACACAGCAGTTCTTTTCCAGGGTGGTTTGCTAGGGATCCTGTGATCCTGAATCGAGTTGGACGGGTACTATTACAATTTCCTGTCCTGGATCCTGTGAAACCTAGTCATATTATTATTCCGGAAGATTGTTTCAAGCTTCTAAGCATTCCAATTGACCGTGTGACTAAGGTTCTTGTGCAATCAGTTGAGAAGTTATATGGGGGTAAGTGGTTGATTTTATCATTGTGCTGCCAGTTGACATTCGGAGTTTATGCACCAGATAGAAACAATTATCTGATATCGATTTCTTTTTTCCTGAATTATCTGATATTGATATTTATTTTTTCCATTACATGTTTGTACACCAACCCACCTTTAAGAATGACATTAATATAGGAGTATGTGAATCTTATAAAAGGAAAAGGTAAACAGTGATAGCAATTGCTAAGAAGTTAACCCCCTTTTTCCCCCTGGTAGTATGCTATATAAGATAGACTCATCTCAAATGCATATTCAATATTTGTGGATCTACCTTACTTCGTTTGTGGCACAGGTCATATGGTAAAATATGCAAATCTTGGGAATTATGTTAAGGACAAAGTTCCAAGTTTGAAGCATTTTGAAGGAACTGAAACTCAAGATTATAATATACCATCCCTGGTAGCTCTTTCAAATGCCACGAGGTTGCTTCAAAGGTGCAGATGATAGAACAAAATTTTTAATTTGCTTGGATGTTATGCTGATTAAGCTTTTGGCTTGTATGATATATATATATATATATATATATATATATATATATATATATATTAGTCAGTCTTAGCGTCTAACAAGATGCTTTTTCTTCTCATGTTGACTTCTAAATCAATTACCTTTTCAAGTGTAGGAATGAATTCAAAAATAATCATGGTGAATGGGTCAGTACAGTAAAACCTGATTTAGGTCCAGGAATAGCCGACAGGGTATGGGAAGCCGTTAGGACAACAGACGCGCATATTGATGTCTGCTACACTGTGAAGACTGAATTGCGTGCTGCTCTCGCTGATCTCCTAGGGGTACTCTCTCTCTCTCTCTCTAGTAATGTCTCAGAAGATAAAAACTTTAATTTTGAAGTAATTTCACATTTTAAGATGGAATTCTGGGTTTCATTTTTTAAAGTTGGTTTGAGCTTATGGGTAACAAGAGGCCAATGTAGTTGTGGATGCTGTGGCTAATATTGGACATTCTGTAGCAGAGTATCAATATTAGGAAAGACAGATTTCCTATTCATTATGTAGTGAAAATATAATTAGGAGTTTCAGGTTTGGCTTTTCCTTATATTGTTCGTTGCTAGTGCTTTCTATTTTGCCATTTGATTGTCTTCTCAAGAATCTTATGTATATATATGTAGAATCGCCTGTTTTTCTATGCTGCTAATCTGAACACCATATCTTTTTTATTTTTTATTTTTTATTTTTATTTTTTTATTGAATAAGTGCAAGAAACACCCATTTATCCAAAATTGGACTTCGACGTTCCACCTTATCATGTTTAAGCTACCTACCATTGGTGTCTAGACACCAGAGTAGTCTTACAAAAGAAGGCACCTCCTTCGCGAGGTTATTAAAGATGAGATTTATGCATAGAAGTAGAGATTATATCATAGGTTATAACTTCTGCAGTGGAATATTTGTCCTCTTCATACAGTTAATCATAATCGCTGTGATTTGAAAGTGAATGAGATGATTCGATTTGTCATTGATTTTCTTCCCTAAAATTTTCAAGTTTCTGTGAATGGTTTAATAAACATATCGTCACTGCCCTGAATGTTCTTTTTTCTTTTTCTAATATTACTGTCCATACTCTTACAACTTGATTGAAGTACGAAAATGTAAAGCACAACTTAATGAGTCATTTGTTCTAAATTTTACCCCTTGGTATGCTTTTTGGAATATAATCATATAGGATTTTGGCATCCTCGCAATACCTACAGTTGCTAGTCCCCCGCCAAAACTACAAACAGAGGCAACTACCCTGGAAACATATCGTACCCGGGCTTTTAGCTTGTTGTCCATTGCTGGAGTATCTGGATTTTGCCAGGTTCTCTCTCTCTCCATACTTGATTACCATAAAAGTAGTACTTCGCTGCTCTCTGTCTCTCTCTCTCTACTCCATAGTTGATTACCATAAAAGCAGTAATTAACCGCTTCTGAAAATTGTTCAATCTACAGGTGAGCATACCATTAGGGATGTATGATAATCTTCCTGTGGCCGTTTCCTTGTTGGCAAAACACGGTTCGGATGGGTTCCTACTGAATGTTGTTGAGACACTATATGGCACTCTCAAAGAACAGGTCGAAATTGCTGAGAATTGAATTACTAAATTTGGCATCGTCATTATGTATATTTGTAAGTTCCGCATCTTGCTACAAGAAATTAAGATTGGCAAAGTTTTTTGTTTTTTTTCCTTCCATGTTTTACATTTTATTGCTCCTTCACACCATTATCTTCATCATTTCTTTCATTTAAGTAGGCCAACACTGCATTGGTTTTATTTCCACGCTGCCTTATGCAGAACCATATAACTCCAGCTAAATGGAATTGGTTCTGAGGCCAAAAGATCTTTAATTTGGTTGCTATTTCAGTGTTCAATTGATATAATATTATTTCATTGGCGGATATGAACTTGACAAGTCTTTGACTGATAAGAGTTTCAAATTCAACATTTGAGATGAAAAAGCACTCGCAATAATCTGACTTGGGACCTGATTATTGCTGCAAACTAAAGCTGCTAAGTGCTAACGATTGCACATTTTATAATATGATGATTACAACTTTGTATAATTGTACATGTAAACATTTTTCCTCAGTTAGTGACTAGGGAGCTAATTTAGGCATAGAACATTCAAAGTCACTAATGCCATGTTTGGTTGCTGAGAAAAACATGAGTTTAAATCTAGAACCTCATCACAATCTCTCAGAGCCCAAACACTTTTTCATATCTGTTCCATACAGGCAAAAATTATGATTTTACATCATTTTCCTTGTGTCGAACATGGCCATGTCTGATAGGTGCCACTGTATGCTTTATAAAATTATGATTTTAGATCATGTTATACTGTATTTTAACTGTGGCCGGCCCGGGATAAAGGCAAGGATGATGATGACTGTAATTTTAACTGTCTTGTAGGAACTGGAATCAGGAAGCAGAGTTTGTGTTAAACAAGACCAATTGCTCTGTTTTTTTTCCCCGGCAATTTGCTACTATTATATTGTGATTCCATCAGTGGAGTTTATATATATATATATATATAAAAGTAAATCTATACATACACAGATGTCCCCACTGGAGCATGAATCCTAAACATCCCCTTTGGATAGGAAATGGCTATCAACGGTGAGTCACTGTACTATAAAGTATGCATGACATGGGGTGAAAAAGAATTGATTTTTTCATCCTGCGTCCTGGAAAATGTAGTCCCCAAGTGTTCTGTAAAGCAAAGGAAGAAAAAGTCATATTTTCCATGGAAACAAACAAGCACAGTGGTCATGTAACATGACAAGTTATTATAAAGGATTGTGGTCAACTAAACTTGTTGGTGTCAATGACTGTGGGCTAAGAAATAAGTTGAATAAAAAGACTTTTTCTTTAAACAATTACCATGTCACCTACCCTGAAAAGGACTTAATGGGGGACACAATTGTCAAGGGAACTTAGCATTTCAGATTCAGTCTTATGAAATTATATTGAAGTAATATATTGCTATTTTCTTTCAGAGAAAGTGGCTATTCCAAGCACCCTCTCTTTGAACAAGAATCTCCATCCCCCCAAAAATAAAATAAATAAAAGGAAAAATCAATTTTTGATTCATGTACTTTTAAAAATATATATATATATATATATATAAATAATGATAAGAGTGAAGTTGTTGAACTTTCACAAACTGGACTCTACTCATTTGCAACCATAATAATTGACACCATTAAGAACAAAGGCAAAAGAGTCATCAAAGTGGCCATTTTCATTTGACACTCACACTGAAGACTATGGACAAAGACTAATAAGTCATAGTAAGAATTCACAATTAAAATTAATAATATTTAATAACATTGATTTTTTTTTTTTTTACTTTTCCATGTAGGAAGTACGTTTTGTTGTTTGTGTAGTCTCTGGTTGGTTTATGTGGTTTGTTTTCCATGTACTTCTGTTGTGTGGCGTTTGCTTTAAATATTACTAATATATAAAATAATCTGCAAGCTTAATAAGTAGCTGGTGCAATATTTTTCCATGTCCTCATCTCTAAGCAGATATATAGAATATCACGGTAACACCACACCAGCTGAGAACTCGGGAGTCTTAATGGAGGTACGCGATAGCCTTACAATCGCCTTCTAAGACCATATCATGTAACCCCACTCCTAGAGCCAGCAGTTTCAACCCTTCTCTGAAAAGAGAGAGCCTCACTTTCAGAGCTAGCAGTTTCAAGTTCCAACAATAAAAAATGCAGCAACTACCAATCCTTGCGGGCTTTTTCGAGTTTGGAGTCTATTTGTACTTCAACCATCTGGACTTGGTATCTTACTTGACATATATATATATATATATATTTATATATATATATATATATATATAGCAACTGGTAAAGGCGTGCCTGAAAAACAAGCAGCCCCTTCCCCAGCTTCCTTAGAAGACTTATCAAATGCAGCATCTACATTGGGTTTCAATTTACGATTTATATGTGTAACTATCATGAATTACATCAATTCACTTATTTGACTCGTTATATCAAAAATGAAATCACTAATTTAAAATTTAGAATTAAATATTTGTTGTTTGATATATAAATTTTATATTATATTTTTAATTAATCATAATGTATTTTAAAATACATTAAAATCACATTATTCCAATAAGATTATTAACAAAATACAAAACTACTCAATTTTGTCCTTAAAGATTTTATTTTTTATTTTTTTATTTTTGACGAGGGAGTAGATGAGAAGGCTCGAACTTGACTCCCAAGCACCGATTGGATGGGGGATGCCCTACCACCAGGCTATTAAGGCCTTAAAAGTGTTTCAAACTTGTTGGATTTGAATTCCACAAGAAAAAATATATATAAAATATAATATAATTTGTCTCAGTCGGCAGTTTCCTAGATTGTTGCTTGTCATAGATCATATGCAAATTTTTTTTTTTTTTTTTTATTACAATTTCTTTTTCTCTGTGGATGTGATTCAATTTGTTTATCCAATCCTTACCTTCGTAGACGACGAGGATTGGCTGAATCAGATTACAATTGGGCCAAAATTGCCAATAGAGTGAATCAGTGTATCCGAACGAAAAGGTGTTGCCAAGGCAATATGAAACGAAGTCGTATAGATGCTTCTCTAGACTCTAGTAATGATCACTCCATCAGTTCAACGCTAGAGCCAAGTGGAAAACGTAGAGAGTGAGAGAGAGAGAGAGAGAGGAGGGGGGATGGCAAGGGACTCTGATTATGGAGCTTTCATGGAAAAATTTATTCTACAGCCAAGCTCTTCATCTCAGGAGCTTCCATTGAATGGCCTGACCTTTGCCATAAAAGACATGTGAGTTCTTAGCAAATATGATTCAATTAATTCAATTTTGTGATTTCCCTCATAATTTCACTCTTTAATTTTTGCGAATAATAATTTTTTTTCCCTCATAAGTTCTTAGCAAATATGATTCAATTAATATGTGAACTATATATGTTATAATGTCTTGGTTAGCGTATTGAACTCATTTTCTTACACTATTTTCATGATTATTGATCAATTCCAATTTTTTTTTTTTTTTTTTTTATTGGTTCTTGTTAGGAATTAGTGAAAGATATGAAGTGGGTTAACCAGTTTTTGTCTGTTTCCAATTCATAAATCAATTTCATTCATTGGTTTTAGTATTCTTTTCTAGTTTTATGTGTGTGTTAATTGTTATCCCTTTTGATTTGAACTTTGGAAGCAGATTTGATGTGGATGGATACGTGACTGGGTTTGGAAATCCGGATTGGGCACGGACTCATGTGGCTGCTACAACAACAGCTCCGGCCGTGTTGGCCATCTTAAGGGGAGGTGCCACATGTGTGGGAAAAACTGTAATGGATGAAATGGCATACAGGTTAGAGTCAAAGACGCAATTGTATTACATACCCATTTTCTTATGAATTTAATCTTGTTTGATGGGGCATTTGGATAACATTATTGGGCATTCTAAACTTTGTGTTTACATATGAGATATCCACCAGTATGACAAATTTCACAACTTTAAAAAATGGCACGAATTGAATTTTATTGATTATTCTGTTCAATATGTTGAACACAATCTGGTCACGTAATTTATTGCTAAGGAATGGATTTTAGACTTCTCAAAATCACCTTAAAAAGCATATAAGAGACAAGTACATTGGTAAATTCTCGTGCTGCAATGGTAGGCAGGATTCTGTTTGAGCAATCACTTTGTGCTAAATAGTGGTGGTGGTTAGGTTTGAATGCAATTCACCCCTCCAAAGGTGAAACACGAATTTGATGATGGCCTTTTAAGAGAGATGATCTGATAATCACTAAAATTGCATATGTATTGAATTACTAAAATTTCAATTTATTTGTAGTTTTTTTTTTTTCTCCCACCAAGTTGTTTCAATTTTTGTAGTTACTTGCTTTACAATTTAACCCTTTATAACAGAAAAAAGAAATGAATATTATGAACTAATTCATTGTAGGACATCCTAAATTCCAGATAAAATAAACCCAAATTTGTCAAATTTGTTAACAGCTGTCAAATTGCTTTAGCTTCTAGCATGTCAAATATAAAATGAGAGCATCCATGTTAACATTTATTTATTTATTTTACCAGGTACTTCTTGGCAATGAAATGTGTTTGTTTATATATATATATATATATTGTATTTTATTTTGATGGTATTAGAGAAATGACTGTCACTATAATATGTTTTTGTCAATCAGATGACTTGGCTGTATTGTTGGTAAAATTTAAAGGGCTACGCTCCATTACTATAGTTAAATTCATAAATATATATTCTCTTCAGGAAAGATTTAAAATTCTCTATTTCAAAAATTGTATGGTTGGTACAGGATGTTTTTCTGTCTACATCCAAAAGAGTGGTGCATGATGCGTTTGTTTGTAATTCAAAGAGGCATGGGAGGAAAGGCCTTAAACTACATGGGTCCAGAAAAGCTTGTAGAAGTAGTAGAAAATAATGAACATAACGTTGGGGACTGTTTTAAAAGTTAATCTAAATTAAATTTTGTGGTCGCGGAAGATCATAATCATGATAACAATGAGGAGAATCAGTGTACAGGATTATGGGTTAGAAAGTGTACCTGAGTTTGAGAAATTTCCCAAAGCCCAACCAAATGGGGATCATACTCGTGGTTGACTAACATAAAAGGAGAGAAAATTTGATCAAGAGAAAATGTTTAATAATGATGCTGGAGAATCAGGTAGTGATTCCTAATTATGCTGGTCACGTTTTCACATCTTACAAGGCTATGAGTCATAGGCGTTGATTTAGGTTAGATTAGAAAATATGAGAAATTCCATACCTATAAGTGATCAAAAATTGAGGTTCTCTCTGTTCTGATAATGATAGCATAAGCTATAGAGCATGATCGGCCCAAATAAATCACAAGCAGGATCAATGTTCTTTTGAATTTCAGGCTTAATAACCTATTAGTTGCCAATATGGTTGACTAAAAGAATTTTTTTTTTTTTGAAAATTTTGAGCATGTGGTTTGCAAGAAGAATTGGAAGAAAGTAGTGGAAAGCTCAACTACTCAAGCAAGGGTTGAACAGTGAGTTACAGTGAAGTTGAGAAATAGTTTTTGCTTGTTTAAAATTCCTCAATTTTTTTTTTGTGCCCTTCCAAGGTCTAATCTGGGGAAGATGGGATAGTTCCTGTCTGCCTTGTAATTAGTGCTTTTCTTTAATAAATTAATTCAGGTCATCAACAAACCTCCACCGGCAAGGTGTTTTAATTTGGGGAAAAAAAATGACACTGATAGAACAAGATAATGCCACTTACCGGGGAGGTATTCAGAGGATCTTCAATAAAATTGAAGCAGTGCCATTTTCAATTTGTTCTGCTCTTGGTCTTTTTCCCTATTCGTTATCTAAATGGATCTTCTTTTTTATTTATTTATAGCATCTAATGATCAATTTATCAAGGTCGCATCTAGTAAAACTGAATGCCGTTTATGATTCTTAGGAAAGGGATCACTTGATTTTGTCTTTTCCTTTTCTCCTTTGTTGTGACCTGAAATGTTTTCTTAATCCATTCCAAATAATGATTTTTGTGCATTCAAATTGGGATTCCAGCAGCTTATGTGGTGCTTTAGGCCCTTACCTAGTTCTTCTTGCATATACTTGTAAGTCGAATAAAAAAATTTATTTTCATTGTGCAGTATAGATGGAGAACACAAACATTACGGGACACCAACCAATCCATGCGCACCAGATCGTATCCCTGGAGGATCTTCTAGTGGATCTGCAGTTGCAGTTGGTGCAATGCTTGTAGATTTCTCCCTGGGTGCGCTTTTTCATTCCTCGATACCTTTTGGTGGTTTTTAGTAGATCCTTCTGCATATGAACAAAAGGGTCCCGTATATTGCAGGTACTGACACCGGAGGAAGTGTAAGAGTTCCTGCGGCATTTTGTGGGATTTTGGGGTTTCGCCCTTCTCATGGTGCTGTTTCAACTACTGGAGTTATTCCTATGGCACAGAGTTTTGATACCGTAGGTGAGGAATCATCTGGATGATGAAATGATAATCAGCTGCATGGTTTTTACAATTATTGTTATTTAGTGGGAAGCTCTGCCTCGAAAAAGCCTAAGTGCAATATATGGGCCAATTAATGTTCATTTAGCTGCAATGGTTGAAAAATATTCAATTATATTGGAACCAAAAAGTGATATTTTTCTTGTTAAAATTGTAATATAACTGGTCGAGTGGGTGGGTTCTGCATTTCTTTTAAAAGTGTTACTTTTAAATCTCGCTGGAAGAACAAGAATAAATTTTCAAACATTTTGGGGGCCTGGAGGCTTACTGGATTAACTGAAATCAGACAATATCATGTTGAGGAATGCTTTAGAACACTCACTATCCAGCAATACCTCTCTCTCTCTCTCTCTCTCTCTCACACACACACACACACACGTTGCACAGCAACACACTCTCTACAATCATTTGATGGTTCATGATGTGTTCTTATGGCCACACGGTTCCACTTAACATTTGTTTATATCATAGCTGTGATGACATAAAGCTTCATAACTTAATTTTCAAGTCATTCTTTTAACACAGAGTTCTTTTCCAGGGTGGTTTGCTAGGGATCCTGTGATCTGAATTGAGTTGGACGGGTACTATTACAATTGCCTGTCCTTGATCCTGTGAAACCTAGTCATATTATTATTCCAGAAGATTGTTTCAAGCTTCTAAGCATTCCAATTGATCGTGTGACTAAGGTTCTTGTGCAATCAGTAGAGAAGTTATATGGGGGTAAGTGGGTTGATTATATGACTGTGCTATTAGTCAAGTTCTGCTAGTTGATATGTGGAGTTTACACATCAGAGAGAAACAATGATCTCATATCAATTTCCATTACATGTTAGCACACCAATCCACCTGTAAGAATGAAATCTTTAAAAAGTACTCGAATTTGTAAAAAGAACAATTGCGAAGAAGTTAACCCCCCTCCCCCCCTTTCCCCCCTGGAAGCATGCTATATAATATAGACTCATCTCACATGCATATTCAATATTCTTGGATCTACCTTACTTCGTTCGTGACACAGGTCACATGGTCAAATATGCAAATCTTGGGAATTATGTTAAGGACAAAGTTCCAAGTTTGAAGCATTTTGAAGGAATTGAAACTCAAGAATATAATATAACATCCCTGGTAGCTCTTTCAAATGCGATGAGGTTGCTTCAAAGGTGCAGATCATGAACAAAAATTTTAATTTGTTTGAATGTTGTGCTGATTAAGTTTTTGGCTTGTATGCCTTTTTTTTTTTTTAATTTTATTTTATATCAGTCAGTCTTAGCATCTGAAAAGATGCTTTTTCTTCTCTTGTCAACTTCTAAATCAATTACCTTTTCAAGTGTAGGATTGAATTCAAAAAGAATCATGGTGAATGGGTCAGTACGGTAAAACCTGATTTTGGACCAGGAATAGCAGAACGGATATGGGAAGCTGTTAGGACAACAGATGCACATATTGATGTCTGCTACTCTGTGAAGACTGAATTTCGTGCTGCTCTCGCTGAGCTCCTAGGGGTACTCTCTCTCTCTCTCTCTCTCTCTGTGTGGCAATGTCTCAGAAGATAGCAATTTTAATCTTGAAGTAATTTCAAATTTTAAGAAGGAATTCTGGTTTAATTTTTATATAGTTTTGATACGCATTCTACCTGACGCATTATCTAAAGTTGTTTTGGGCTTATCATGGGTAACGAGAGGCCAATGTAGTTGTGGATGCTGTGGCTAATATTAAACATTCTACAGCAGAGAGTATCAACATTAGGAAGACAGATTTCCTATTCATTTAGGTAGTGAAAATATATTTTGGAGCTTGGCTTTTCCTTATATTGTTCCTTGCTAGCGTCTTTTTATTTTCCAATTGATTGTCTTCTAAAGAATCTCAACCTATATATATATATGTAGAATCACCTGTTATGCATCTATATTCTATGCTGCTAATCTGAACGCCATATCTTTTCTTCTTTGTGGCTTTTTTTTTTTACTTAATAAGTGCAAGAAAACCCATTTTATCCCAAACTGGACTTCAACGTTCCACCTTTGGTTTGGCAGCGGAGGAGTTACATGCAAGCTACCTGCCAATGGTGTCTAGACACCAGATCACTCTTACGATAGAAGACACCTCCTTCGTGAGATTATTAAAGATTAGATTTATGCATAGAAGTAGAGATTGTCGTATCGTAGGTTATAACTTCTGCAGAAAAAATACTTGTCCTCTGTGTACAGTTTATAATACTCTCTGTGATTTAAAATTGAATAAGATGATTTGATTTGTTTTGTTTGTGATCCATTGATTTTCTTCCCTAAATTTTTCAAGTATATGTGAATGGCTGGACAAACATATCGTCTCAGCCTTGAAAATTCCCATCAGATTAATTTTAGGGAGGAACAATCCTCTTGGAACTGCTGCTGCACTTGTCCTTTTTTACTTTTCCTAACATATTAGTTGTTCTTTTTTCCTTTTTCTTATATGACTATGTCCACATACTCTTGCAACTTGCTTGAAGTGTTGTAAGACAACTTAATGAATCATTTGTTCTAAATTTTCCCACTTGGTATGCTTTTCGGAATATAATCATATAGGAGTTCGGCATCCTTGCAATACCTACAGTTGTTAGTCCCCCGCCAAAACTACAAACAGAGGCAACTACCCTGGAAACATGTGGTGCCAGGGCTTTTAGCTTGTTGTCCATTGCTGGAGTATCTGGATTTTGCCAGGTTCTCTCTCTCTCTCTCTTTCCATACTTGATTACCATAGAAGTAGTATTTGCCGCTCTCTGTCTTTCTCTACTCCATACTTGATTACCATAGAAGTAGTATTTGCCGCTCTCTGTCTTTCTCTACTCCATACTTGATTACCATAGAAGTAGTAATTTGCCGCTTCTGAAAATTGTTCAATCTACAGGTGAGCATACCATTAGGGATGTATGATAATCTTCCTGTGGCCGTTTCCTTGTTGGCAAAGCATGGTTCGGATGGGTTCCTACTGAATGTTGTTGAGACACTATATGGCACTCTCAAAGAACTGGTCGAAATTGCTGAGAATTGACTTACCTTCTGTATGATATATATATATAATATGTCTCGATTCCAATATGGCACATTATATCCGCCCTTGTCCACGACCAAGCTTACTGAAGAAGTACCAGTGCCCGCCTGCAAACGCCATACAACGAAATATCATATTTCCCAAGTATTAATGTGGTAGGAACTTAGGTGCTGTTTATTTTATCGATCTCTACCATGGTTTGTTGGTTTTGCTGTTGTTTTCCATGTCTGTATATATATATATATATATATATATATATATATATATATATATACGTGTGGCCCTTTGCTTTGTCATTACTCTTGCTTTAAATATTAATATGTAGTATATAAAATAATAAGCAGCCTTAATTACTATTCCTTGTGCAATATTTTGGGTTTGGAAAGTTTATGGTTTGCAATATTAATCTGGTATCAGTAGCCAAGCGGACTTCTCTTATATATGATCGGATACGAAAATGATACGATATATTTTGCAAACCAAACCACCCAAGGATGGATGGATGTTTCTTGGTGGTGATTTTGGACTCCAATATCAGAATACAAAATGGGCTTCAGCACTTATTTTAAAAGCAATAAAAACACATTATATTAGCTGGGCTGGGCTGGATTATACATCCTAATGAAATGATTTAATGAGCCTAGTGCACATATGTCAAGTGTAACAAAGGTCATTTGTTCTATATTAGATTCGGATAGGAAAGTGATTGGGTATAAATTAGTGGGTATACAATATTACCTAAAAACTTAAACTTTTGAGTAAATGGGAAAGTTACACCCGTTACAATTTTGTATTTTCATGTTCCTAACTTTGACTTTGTTTGGGCCTTCCTCTGCCCCCGTCTTAGTACTCTAGTCTTGGGTTCTTCCATCTAGTACACTTTTTAATTCGTCTCATATTTAATTTTTAAAATTATAATTTTATTTTTTTATTTTTGATAATCCAGAACTCCCTTAGGCAGGGCCCTTCGGACTCACCCCCAGGGTACCAAACTGGGGATACTGCAACCGGTTCCACAACTACAGTACCAGGTTAATCGACGAAACTAGAAGGCTAAGTAGAGGACTCGAACACTGGCCTCCTGTGTGCTAGGCCCAAGCCCCACCATCACTGCTAGCCCGCCGGGGACATTATAATTCTATTTTTCTTTCCTTATTTTCAACCATTTTTAAAAAAATATATATTTTTAATTTTATTTAAGCACGAAAAAATATGAAAAATATTTCTATCTGTTTTTATTGTCCCTCTGCTATATATATAGCAAACCAAACAGGGTTTTGTGACTGTGTGATGATTAATATGCCAGCAATCTTCTAATTTTCAATTGCTCAATTGCTATGCAGTTTGGATGGATCTAATGAAGAAATGTGGCTTGAATGTGTTGATCAATGGGAGCTTCAAGGCGTGTGCTTTAGACGAAGAATATATTTACTTTGTTGTGCAGTTAGTTTCTCTTCTGTTAATGATGATTTCTTTTTCAGTTGTTCCACCTCCTGCAGTCCAGTTGTTCATCAGCATTATGGGATCACTCTTTTCTGTTCAATTTAAAGTAGTTGTTTCGCTAGTTGCGCGCTTTGATCTATTAGGGTGGCTTGCGGCAGTTTGTATTTGTTGTTTTTGGTTGGAGTATGCCCAAAAAAAAAAAAACAAAGAATCAAACAGTGCAAACTTGTTTGATGATCTTAGAAAATAGGATTGCAAAAGAAAATGATAGGAAAAGTAAGACGGTAATATTTGAGTCTCAGCTAATCACTCAATCCAACCCTATAACACACTAATAACCTAATAATTATAGTAGAGGGACAATGAAAACAGATAGAAATATTTTTCATATTTTCTCGTGCTTAAATAAAATTATATATATATATATATATATATACTGTTGGGCTGTTAATATATATATATTTTTTTGATAAGTCTGTGGGCTGTTAATTTTGGATCATTCAAATCCCAAAGTCAGGGTTGAGAATCCAAAGTTGCGTTGATTGGGACTAAAAAAATTAATGTCTTTATTGCGTGATAACTAATGTGGCAAGTTTTTCGTTAGTTTTTGTTTTGATTCTATTCATTATGCATTGAAATATATATATATATATATATATATATATATATATATATATATATTAAACAACTTTACTTTAATTACATGTATGCACAGTTTAGGAGCTTGGGCTATGGTCGTCTAGAAAAAGTTTGGCCGACCCTCAATCCTACATTCTGGAGGAAGGGGAGTAGTGCTGCTTTCTGGACTCACGAGTGGAACAAACATGGGATTTGTTCAAACTCCACTCTCAACGCCTTACAGTACTTCCAGTCGGCCATTGCTCAAAAGGATAACATCGACCTTCTCCAGGCTCTCCGAGCTGCCCCGTACAACATAAATCCCAGCCCTAACATCAATTACAGCAGATCAGACATCGAGAAAGCCGTGAGCCAAAGGATCGGAGCCCAGGCTTACATTTCATGCGGATTACTCCGCAACAGCGTCCCTCTTCTTTATGAGATATATATTTGTCTCGATTACCATATGACAAACTATATCAACTGTCCACAATACAATTATGGGAGGCAGTGCCCTGCAGACGCCACACATCCAAATATCAATTTTCCTCCGTATTAATCGATCTAGTGTCTGTGATGGGTTAGCTAGGTTGCTTTGTTTTGGCTTGCCGATCACTGTGTTGTAAGGTGGTGTACGTTTGTTGTGTCTCGACTCTGGTTGGTTTAGTGTTGTTTGTTTTCCATGTACATAGTTCTGCTGTTATATATATGTGTGTGTGGCCTTGGCTTAATTTATATATTAATATATAAAATTATGATCAGCAGCCTTAATAACTAATTACTCCTTGTGCAATATTTTGGTTTACAGGTAATTAAGCTTATGCTTTGGTTTACACGTACAGTATAGTACTGCTCGATGTATCATGCATCCTGGATTTTTTTGGAGTTTGGTTGTTGCTTAAGTGACTTCTCTTATATACGAAAGCCTGTTTATATATGCATGCATTTATTAGTGTTGGGTTGATCATGCATGCAGTTTTAACTTTTAATGCAGTGTTACAAAATGATATGACAGACTTTGTGAATTGACCAAACAAGGCCGAGCTTTAATTTGGACTCCATGTTCACCTACACCATCAGTATTTAAATAAGAGTTGTGATACGTATTATAAATACAATTCAAGATTCGTATCTTGAATCTGTTTGAGAGTGACTTGGCAGTGATTACTTCTTAATTAAAAGGCCACATATGTAATTAGAAAAACAAATTAAAAAGCTCAAAAACTCTAGTTACAGCTGCCTCTTCTCCACCTCTTGCATGAGAGACCGAAACCCACAATTACGTCTTGCAAGAGGTGACATGGCTAAAAGTGACAAATTCAATGCATGGGTTCTTTTTTCTTCCTAGGTGTATTTAAATATGGAGGAATGAGAGCCTTCCTTATAGAGTAAAAAAAAGATCAAGACGGACAAATGAGAGGCATATAGTGAGATGATGCAAGAGAAATAATTGTACGTACCGCAAGAGTATACGTGCTCATTTTATTCTATCTTAGATGTCTTCTCTATTTCTCTTCATAGCATAATATATACAGTAGAGTCATTGATCTGCCGTTCATGTCATGTTCCAAAATCACCTTAAAGTATGTATGCAGACCAACTCAACGCTCTATCCTAGAGTAGAGGTTCAAATCAACAGTGGGGCAGAGTCAGGAATTACAATTTGGGGTGTCCAAAAAAAAAAAAAAAAGAGTCAATGTAGTGCATGATACTCCTCTCATTATAGAGTTCGGGCTGAACTAATATTATATAATTTAAAACTGAAAATTTTATAAATTAATTTTAATACAACTTTTTATGTTATATTATTCTTATTATTATATATATTGAGAAAAAAAATACACAGCTCTAAAATTGAGGAAAATGAACCTAAAAAAGTACTTAAGAAAAAAAAAAAAAAACATTATTGAAGAATATGTCGAATTTGATTCCATTTTGAGAAAAATATGTCATTATTATCTCAATGAAATTATTAAGAGAAAAATAGACCATTTTAACTTGACAAAATTCAACAAAACACAAGAACAAAATAGAGAAGTGATTTAATAATTTATACCGAGTATCTATAGAATTTATCGTGTAACACGTACCAACTAAAAATATTAACATATGTGATAATATTATTAATGTTGTTGGCATTATTATTATTTTTTGGGTAAGTTAAATGTTTATTAGGAGGAACCTAAAGAAGGAAAGGGCCGGGCCCAAATACAGGCCAGAAGGCAAAGAGAAAGACCAGCCAAAACTGGGCAAAGAAAAAAGGGACTCCACTACCACCCTTCTACAAAACAGAGAATAGAAAGAGGAAGGAAGAGAACAGCGAGCTGAAGGAAAGAACTAATGAGGTATGGTAGTGATGTCTGAGCTCGGATGGCTCCAATCAGCAGCAACAGACCTCGATGTTGTACAATCCGTAAGTTGAACAATGGAGAACTTGCTTCTAACACAGATTTCAATTTGCATACAAAGTTGCTCCATTGTAAGACTTTCTCTAGTAAATGTTGTATTGTTTCTTTAGGTCCATAGAAAATACGTTGTACAAGCAAAACAAAGTTTATATACCATGGCCTTGGGGGACTTAATTAGATGCCGAGCACCACAGGTTTGCTATCCAATTCGCAATGGCTAAGATCCCCTATTCACCAATATAGATTCCACATTTGTGCTGAAAAAATTGCCACACCCTACTGAAATATGGGCAATTGAAGAACAAATGATCATGATTTTCATCATCCCTATGGTATAGAGAGCATGTTCTGTCAAATTTCCTATTACAAAAGCGATTTATCTCTGGTTTTTAGTTTGTGATGGATAGCAGCCCAAGCTATAAATTAAGGAATGCCTCGGAATATGATTCTTAAACCATATAACATGCGACCAGCTAATCCGAGGACTATGGGGAAGAAGAGTATTGTAGGTACTCTTAAGGTGAAATGACCCAGTGGAGGAGAGGGTCCATAAAACTTTATCAGGAGAATTGTTACTGATAAGGGGATCGGAAGTAACTCCGTAGTTCCCACAGTTGGTGCTATAACATGGAAGGCTCTGGGAATTGTCCAATGGTACTGCCTAATAAGAGAGCTAAGATTGGCACTATCACTCCAATGAGAGTTTGAAATCAATTCAGCATTGATCCTGTTGTCGAGAGGCCTACGGGCAACCAAAAATCATGCCATAATGAAATGTGCTTCCCGTCACCCACCATGTGCTTGATGAAAGGCCTGGCCATCTCTCTCAACTTCATGAGCATTCTCCAATTAGAAGACCATATTTGGTTAGCTTTGAGAGTCCAGAAGCTACCATCCTTAATAAAGTTAGAATGAACCCAGTCAAACCAAATGGATTGCCCTTCATCATTAAACATATGCCAAATGTGTTTGAGGACAGAAATCCTAGCTATTAAGGGAGTAGAGATTTGGGATGCCAACCCCTCTATACTCTTTGGGCTTGCACACCTCCTTCCACTTGATCATAGCACATGTACACTTGAGTTCAATGCCAGTCCATAAGAAGTTCCTTAAGACCCCATTAACCTATTGAAAAACTTGATAGGGGAGAATATAATAAGACTGCTCCAGAAACTATGAATGCTTATGAGGATGGACGTGATGAGTCGCACTTTACCAGCAAGCAACTTTGAAGTCCAATTGCCCACCCTAGAAGTAATGCTCTCCACCAGTCTTTTGCAGTCAGAAGCAGATAACCTACTTGAAGAAAGAGAGAGACCAAGGTATCTGAATGGAAAATGCCCCATCTCGAAACCGGCCACAAGCCTCCATAATGCTAATCTGAACATCAGTAGCTAAGTTAGAAGTAAAAACCTTGCATTTATTAGAATTTGGATGCAAACTAGAAGCTTTACTGAAGTCATTAAGAGCATGGAGTAGAGTAGATAACGAATCACAGTCCCATGGCAAAAAGCCTTTTTTTCTTGCATCTCCAACGGAACTTGAACTCAGGGATTCTCTGAATAGCATTGTTAAGGAAAGAGGACATTACATCCATAATGATTACAAAGAGGAAGGGAGATAGAGGATCTCTTTGCCTGAAGGTGTTGGCGTTATTGTAATCTTGCTATCTATCACAATATTTTAAATATATTAGTTTTTACTACTTCTCATGAATTGATTCACAAAGAAGGTTCGTGTATTTTTATTAAATAGTAGGAGGAGACGGTAGAATAATTTTTCATTTTATGTATGACATGAAAATAAAATAATTATGTATTGTTGTAAAATTCAACCGATAATGAACTTATTATACAAGATTTGAGCTATCAAAAGTAGGCTAAAAAGTCCGATTTAAAATTTTATATAAGTTTTGAGGTGACAAGAGTTATATTTAATTCTTAATTCATAGTTCCCGGGACAGTAAATAAGTATTTTGAAAAAAATTAGGGGGTCCAATTAAAATTTTATATGAATTTTAGAGGTCATAAGTAAGGGTATTTTTATACTATAATAAATTTAATAGGGTATAATAAGAAATTGAAAAAAAATAATTTTTTTTTTTTTTTTAAGGGGGGAAGGGGATGGCCCCTGCCGCCCCCTTTAGCTCCACCTCTGACAGTGACGGTGTATCAATTCGGAAGAAGTTAGTATGATTTCTCATTTTAAAAAGAGAAATCTTGAGTTTGAGAGGTTAAGAAAATTGGCGGGGGTACCCAGGAATATAGTTAATTCGGATAAGTTTTTTTTTTTATTTGATTTTATAAATTTTGTGGGATTCGCTTGAAGAGAAAAGAAATGAATTTTTTTTATAAGGGTCTGTTTGGTTTGTAATTCTGAAAATAGTTTTCAATAATTCAGAAAACAAAAACTATTTTCACAGAATAATTTTTTATAATTATCTTAAAACAGATATTTTTATAACTAAGTTTTTAAAAAATTGAACTAAGAATTTTTGTAAAATTTTTTGTTTTCTATTTTAAAAAAATAGAAAATTATTTTTACAATTACAAATCAAACAAACTACAGGATTTTATACTTGATTTTGAAAAAATCTCACAAACGGACAATAAAAGCATGTGGTTCATCACTTTGTTAAGAAAATAGGACATAATAATCAATAGATGGGTATTAAAATTTTTGAGATAACACAATTGTATCAGAATCTATTATTGTTCAATCTGATCTCATTTTAATAAATGACTTCATAATATAGGATGACTGGATGAGATTCATCAATTCATGTACTTAGTGAATAAGAATAAGAGTTTAGTTTTTAAGTAGTTGGCTTTGAACTCTTCAACTCATTTACAGCCATAACACCTGACATTATTAAAAACATAAGCAAGGAGTCATCACTATTAAAATTAAGCCAATAAATGAGTAATAGTCTGAAATCACTACTAATATTAGTATGTATGCGTCAAACAGCTCACAGGCCTAAAATTGAAGTAATAATTTCAAATTGAATGACATCCGTGTCTGCTTTGCCGTTCAGACCAAGGTTTTGGTGGGAACACAACACACATGACCCCATCCACCGCAATTAGTGGGATCCCCCACCCCACCCCATACACGCAACAAGGCAGACAAATTATTCTCTTTTTTGAAATTTTTATGAGAGAGAGTTGTGAAATCTTAACGAGAGATTTATGATCAAGTTGATCCTTTCTCACTTATGTATGCGTGAAGATTTACATATTTGTGAGGTGACATCTGTTGAATGTCATATTCATTTTTATACGTATAAATTCGTTGAATGCGGTACAATAATAAATCACAGTTCAGTTGTCTAGTTACTTTCTTCTTCATTCCTTTACTACCTTGATCAGTATTTCCGGCACTGCTTCAATATATACTTTGGTGGTACTATCTAATCAATACAGATGCCATTTTCAACCTGATGTTGTGTTAGCTTTGATCCGTAACAATAAGATTTAGGGCAAATTACACAAAACACCCTCAAGCTTTTCATCTTCTGCATTCAGATAGAACTTGGGGTGATATATTGGTCAACTACCACTCTAATTTTATTGACTTGACACACTATCTCCTTATGCATGTTAAAAGTCAAAATAGTGAGAGGTTAAAAAAGATTTGGACAAAAATAACCTTGACTAAATTATTCATTCATTAAACTGATTATTATTTTAATTGACAAAAAGTGACACACTTGTATCAACAATATAACTGGGGTCCTCTTCTCTTTCCATCAGTCTGTGTCTAGCGCTCTCTCACTATTTCTAAATTCCATTGCTTGCCACTGTCGTCGTGAACCTTCTTCTGTGAGCTTTCTAGTGTTTCTAAGAAAGAAAACACTGAAATAAAAGTGCTTGTACATCAAATTCGTAATACTATGTATACAGACCAGATTTGAAATATGGATTCAGATTGGAATCAATGGAACTCAACTTTCTCATAGTTTATTTTACTACTCCATGTTCAATAAGATGACATCGACGACAAGAGAATTATTCCAGTCGGAATCCATTGATTTCGGTGAGAAACCAGAATTAAAATATTGAGTCCAGCCGAATCCAATGAATTGACAATTGCTCGGTCTTGTAATGCTCCCTGGGCGATGGCGATCTCACAGTGTTTCTTGCACTGCTTGCCGGTAATATGAACTCTAAGAAAAAGAGAGGGAAAAACAAAAAAAATAAATAAAATATTTTCTATGAGTACAAAATTACATAATTGTATTAACTTACAAACATAAGAAGAGTAATAAATAGGGTTATTCTTGTCAAAAACCCCACATATATATATACACACACAAGAGGGAAGAAAGAAAAGAAGTCCCAACTAGATCTTTTGAGGGGTAAAAACGTAACTTAATACTACACAATCTTTTCTAATTTTTTCATCATAAACAAATGGCTTAATTATAAGGTCAAAAATGTAAATTTACACCTATCCATTATACTCAAACGGTCAACATGGAGCTTTTTGTATTATTGCTCCAACTTCTATTTTGAATGCACCAGATGAAAAGCTTGAGGGTGTTTTGTGTAATTTGCCCTAAGATTTATAGAAAATGATGTTAATTTGCCTTCTATTTTGCATGTAAAAAAAAACACTAATTATCTTTACTGATACTTTTTCATGTCCACATCACCATTTTGATCAATTTTATTTTTTCGAAATTATGAGACTTTGACTCCATTAAATAGTAAATATGGATTATTAATACCATTTATATATAATAATTCATTTATTTAAAACAAACATTAAAATTAAAAATAAACTACACACCACTAGTACCATTAGCCGTGTGGACTCCAGTAACTCCAGGACTCTCATTGAGTACGTGTATACTTGATAATAACGGGTATACATATGCTTAGGCTCTTAGCCACACCTTTCTCACCTCACTCCTAAAAAATGAAGACATTTATTTTTCCTTGTTACGAACTTAGGTTTTTGCTACCAAGCCTCCAACCTCTCAGACCAAGACTCCTACCATCACAAAGCCGCCTCCAACCTCTACAACCAAGCCTCGTACCATCATTTTGTGATGGTACAGACATTGCCCAAATCGTTTTGTCAGATAAACAATGGGAAATGTGTAAATGCCCAAAACAACTTCACATTGCATGGGATGTGGCCAGCTGCTTCCAACGGGCAACTAGTGATGAATTCCAACGTTATACCGATTTATGGGCGGTTGAATAATAATGTGGTAAGCTTTTCATTAGTTTTTGGTCTGATTCTATTTATCATGCATTGATAATATATACATACACTTTTTGGGGTAAAGCTCAAGAGCAAAACTTCATGCCCAAATCGGACAATATCATACCATGTGGTAGGGTGAGTCGTTACAGAACTCCACTTTGCACAGTGTGGGAGATTGGGCTATAATAATCTCGGAAGAGTTTGGCCGACTCTCATTCGTGGAGGGAGCAATCGCACTTTCTGGACTCACGAGTGGAACAAACATGGGATTTGTTCAATCTCAACTCTCAACCCCTCACAGTACTTCCAGTCGGCCATTGCTCAAAGGGATAAAATCGACCTTCTCCGGGTTCTCCAAGCTGCCCGTTACCAAATAATTCCCAACGACAGCTGCCGTTACAGCAGATCAGAGATCGAGAATGCTGTGAGACAATGGATCGGAGGAGGAGCCCGGGCTTATGTTTCATGCGTCCGCCAACCCACCATGACTTACCTTCTCTATGAGATATATATATATTTGTCTCGATTCCAATATGGCACATTATATCCACCCTTGTCCACCACCAAGCTTACTGAGCAAGTACCAGTGCCCTACAAACGCACGAAATATCTTATTTCCCGAGTATTAATAATGTGGTAGGAAGTTAGATGGCTTTGTTTAGGCTTGCTGACTCTGTTGTAAGGGGTTGTTTGTTTTCTCGATCTCGACTATGGTTTGTTGGTTTTGCTGCTGTTGTTTTGCATGTCTGCATTTATATACAGAGGAGTGTCATCCACAGTCGCACTTTTTATTGGCTGAAAAATCAATTATAGAAGATATAATTAATGCGTCTTTTCCTATTTTATTGGAAATATGAAATTTTTACTTTTAGAACCAAATTATCTTTTTATATATTCTTTCTTTTCTATCCTACTTCCATGTACACCTATATAATCTTTGATTCTTTTTTGGCTAACATACCTTATCATTTCCTCTATTTTCTTTTTTTTTTTCCAAATGTTTTTAACTATTTATATACTCGGGTTTCTTACTCTTTCTCCCCTCTATTCTCTAGATCCACATTAAAGAGAGAGAAAAAAAAAATCTTGTGTAGATTGTTTCTTTCCTTTTCTTTTTTTTTTTTCTATTTTTTTTTTCAATTATTTTCTTTTCTTTGTTCACACACATATATAGTAATTTACTGTCAAGGGCAAAACTAATTAAGGCCTAGAGGGGGCACGTGCCCCCTCACCTTGCTCCAACTTACTATATAGAGGTACATATTTTTGCTATATACATATATTTATATGGAAATTTTAAATAGTGCCCCCTTCTTCTAATTTCCTTTTGAAAAAAAAAAGTTACATATATTCCTATTTTTGAAGTATGCCATATATTTTTCTTTTTCTAATTTTTATTTCCTTTTTCAAAAAAATTCTTTTTTTCAATTATGTATAATTATGTATTTTTCTATTTTTTCACTTATTTCTTTTTATCGATAACATTTGTGATTGTATTTAATTAAAATATTATTAATTAATCTTTTGATTCTTATATTTGTAACTATATTTTTTTTACACTACGTATTTAGCATATTATTTTACAACTATTTTTTTCTTGATTGCCTTTTGATTTTAAAAAATTATAATTCGTATTTGTCATATTTATTGATTTATTTGTTTCACATATTAATTAAAACTCAAATTTTATAATATTACTTCAAATTTTCCAATAAAAAATCCATCCAAGTGAACATATGGTTAAAATATATGTAACAAACAAAAGAAAGAAAGAGGAAATAATATAAAAGGGTAATTTGGTCCTATAAATTGAAATTTCATAGTTCCAATAAAATAGAAAAAAACGCATTAATTACATCTTCCTTGCTTTAAATATTTATATATAGTATATAAAATAATCAGCGGCCTTAATTACTATTTCTTGTGCAATATTAATATTTTGGGTTTGTAAAGTTTCTGGTTTGCAATATTAATCTGATATGATCTATTTTGCAAACCAAACCACCCAATTAAGGATGGATGGATGTTTGTTGGTGGTGATTTTGGACTCCAATATCAGAATAAGAGGGTTTTTTTTTTTACTGTAATTTTCCCTAATTCAAAAGGGCAAACCATCGGAAGCCCAAAAGCAAAAAAAGCAGGCCCAACCAGCCCAAAGTTTTACTGTACAGAATACAAAATGGAGTTGGGTAAATGGGCTTTAGCACTTATTTTAAAAGTGATAAAAACACATTATATTAGCTGGGTTGGGCTGTATTTTACATGTTAATAAAATGATTTATTGAGCCTAGAGCTCATAGGGTAAGCTTATACTTAAAATTTTAACTACATTATTTATCATTTTCACGATTTCAAAACGACTCCCAACAAACAAGCCGGGTAGAGAAATGTTTGAGCTTGATTAGATTAATAAATAAATATAAGATTTTTGTTTGAACTAAACAAACGAACACAAACTAAGCGTTTGTGAAATCAAACCCGAATTGTTCATCAAATGCTCAGTTCATTTATCATACTTTGTAATTTTTTTATGAGAGCCTTTATATGCATTTCTGTTTGTTTAATGAAACTCAAAAAGAGTTCGGTTTTAGTTAGAGAAAATCAGGATCAACCTAGTGAGTAATTGTAACGGGTGGGCACTTATCCATTTACCCAAAAGCTCGAACTGTTAGGTAAGGCTGCATACCCACTCATTTATACCCAATCTCTTTCCCATCCGATTCCGATGTGGGACAAAATAACCCTTGTTACATTCTCCCCCACCCAAACTCGCAACGCCCTCGTTGCGGTTGGGCCACCCTGCCTACCCGGGTGGACTCACCCGGACGCCTTCCGAGACGGGCGCTTGGCGTGGCACCGGATCAAGGATTAGGTTTGGCTCTGATACCAACTGTAACGGGTGGGTACTTGCCCATTTACCCAAAAGCTCGAACTGTTAGGTAAGGCTGCATACCCACCCATTTATACCCAATCTTTTTCCCATTCGATTCCGATGTGGGACAAAATGACCCTTGTTACAGTAATCTATTGGTAATTCTTTGTAGAAAGGAGCACATCTAGCTAGGCACGTTGTCACGGGCCTAGAGATTTGGCGCAGCGGCACGGCCCGTGCGGCACCAAGGCGTTGCTTCAGCTCGCGCAAGCGCCCTGGTCAGCCACCACGACCTGCCCTCCCAAGGATACATGCTGACTGGTTTCGGCCTGCCATGGCCTCGTCAGGGGAACGGCTCCAGCTCCCGACCAGTTTGTGCAGGGATGGCCAACTCCCTTCTTCATAGTCAAGTCCACGACCAGCGACAAGCACCTCGAACTGAACCGAGTCGACCTGCCTGAACTCTGAAGAGGTACCATCCTGTGCTCCTGCACGCCCCTTCCCTGGAACCATTCCCAGTCAAACTCTGCTCTTTGCCAACCAGCATGCGTGTCTTCCATACTCCAAGCGTCTTAGGAATCACTTCGTGACAACGTGCCCCAATTACTTAGACCAATTAGCAAATTCAGTTTTAATTAAAGGCGATGATCTGTTCCCTTATAATCATGAACAGTCTTAGTTTCCGTTGGTCCACATATTAACCATAGATTTTGATGATCTTAGTTGGTGGAGTGATATCAAAGACATCAAAGTTATGTACGGGAGTATGGAGTTGGTGCATTGTAATTCGAATAGTAGAAAATTAGTCCAAAGTTTAAACAAAATTTCTTCTAATTTTACTTTTAAGCCATCGATTTAGAAATACACTTAGGCTTAGTTCATCTTAATAGAATTAGAGTCTTGGAATTAGAATTGATAAAATTAGAGAAAATTTTAGTTCAAATTTGAGAGTTACTTTTTTCCAATTCCACAAATTTCAATTTCAAATCTTCAATTTCATGCAACCAAACGCAGTCTAAATGTATTTTTAAATAATTATCAAGACTTTTGTAACCAGCATTTCTTTTACCTTCCAAAGTGGATATTAAAAATTCAGAGTCTCCAAAACAATAAAGTGGTGTTTGTGTTTCTTGTAAATAAAATACAAAATTTAAATACTCACTAGTCATTTATTACAAAAGTCCTTAAATTTTCCGTAAGTTGAAATTTTGATACATTGTCATTTGAGAAAGCACAGATCTGATATGGAATAAAATAGGGGTGGGCAAAAAATCTGCCAATCCGCGAACCTGATCCGATCTGTACGGATCGGATAGGATTACCAGACCCACAGATCGGTGACAGATTCTAAAAAATTGAATCCGTAGTCTACGGATCGGATCACGGATTAGGCAGTCAAAAATTCGATCCGATCCGTGGCAATCCGTGGGTAATCCGTAATATATATATATATATATATAAATATATATATATATATATATATATATAATATAATATTAGTATATAGCAACTCTATTCGTGGCAATCCGTATGCCACATACCTGACGTTTTTTATTTTTTATTTTTTTGGGTAAGTATTTACTGATAGTCTACGGTTTGAGGAGATTCATGGAGATTGTTCTGCAACTCCTTTTTTTTTCACTGCACTGCTAGTATGCTACTTCCTTTTTTTTTTTTTTTTTTTCACTTCACTGCTACTTTTGCTCTCCTTTTTTTATTTCACTTCACTGGCATCACTGCTACTGTTATGTAATATTGGCATAGTCTTACTGGTTTTTCGGATAATTTGGATAACTATTATCCTCTTGGTTATGCAATATTTTATAATTTGATTATTCGTGTTATTATGCATTTAAATTGGGTTAATCTATGTTCTATTTTACACTTCTGTAATTAAATATCAAATTGGTAAAAAATTAAAAATAGACTAATTTAGAAAATTTAGTCCGCGGATTGGATCCGATCCGATCCCTGGACTAACGGATTGATGGCGGATTCAAAATTCTCCAATCCGTTGTGAGCGGATCGGATTAGGAATGATGCCTAATCCGATCCGATCCGATCCGATCCGTGGCCACTCCTAAAATAAAAGTACAATACAATATGGACACACAATAAGACAAAATCTAAAAAAAAAAAAAATGACAGAATTATGATAGGGATACCTAAAAAAATTATATTTTAAAAATTAATATTTTCTCATTTGATTGGTGTTATCATGAATTAAATTACTAATTTGAAACTTAAAGTTAAAAGTTTATTTTTTGTTTTTAAAATTTTATATTATTTATTTAATTAACTCATAATATATGTTAAAATTACTCTAAAATCACAATATTCAAAGAACAGCATTAAGAGAAGTTTAAAATTACTCAGTTGTGAAATATTTCAAACCATGTACAATCAGACAAAACCAAAAGAAAAAAATACAAAAAATAAAAATTAAGAGATTAGCTTTAATTGGGTTGGGCTTACTTCTTTTGTTTCTGAGAAAAATATCACGAGCCTAAGTTTTAAATTAGTGAATGCCCACTTGAGGCCCAAAATACAATACCAACCTAAACCCAGACCAGAGGTTTCATTTTTTAGGTATAATATATATTTTTTATTTTTATTATTCTACAACGGTCTAGGTCTGATTTTTAATTTTCGTTAGATTTTAATAAAAGTGTTTCAAATAGTGTATAACCAGATAAAAAATTCAAAATCAAAATTTAAGACATTAGATTTGTCAACATGTATCTGTACCTCATGACTAAAAAAATAATAAAATAAATGTGTCCGCATTTTCTATATTATTGCTTTGGATTAATCATATCTAATTTTTATTTTTATTTTTAAATTTTTTTTTAACTGCTGCTACCGGTGGTCCGGTACATCCCTTTCTTTTTCTCCGTGGATGCGATTCAATTTTATCCAATCCTATCTTTGTAGAGAACGAGGATTTGGCAATAGAAAGCAAATTATTGAATCATATTATCATATAGGGTCAAAATTGCCAATAGAGATCAGTTTGTATCTGAAGAACATGTAATATTTGACAGCTAACATGATTCCATCCCGAATGTAAGTTCGCTTAATCACTTAATTATATCGATTCGAATTAACATGATAATTAAACGTGGTCTATTTAACTTATCAATTTATTTATAACTAAATTAATTAAATGTATCATATAAAAATAACCCTTCAATTTATTTATAACTAGATTAATTAAATGTATCATATAAAAATAACCCTTAAACGTGTTGAATAAATATATCACGTTCATATAAAAAATAATTGTCTTTTTATGTTCAATGTGTTATATCACTATCAAGTCTTGACTTATTTATGTAATATTGTATTATTCTTATAATAATGGTGTCACGTTTTTGTTAAATTTCCTTGATATAAAAGATAATCATACCGTATTTGTATGGATCCATATAACAATATACTTATACTACACGATACAAACACCGCCAATACGAATACCGCGACTCCTAAATTCTGAAGTTAAATGATGTTTCCAAGGCCATGTTGAATTAAATAACCATAGCCACCACCAAACAAAAAAAAACATAAAAATTGAGTGTCGTATGGTTGCTTCGTTCAGTTCCTTGACTTTAGTAATATCACTTTATCCGTTTAACACTAAAGAGGAGTGGAAAAGCTTAGAGAGATAAAATAGAGAGAGGAGCGAGAGAGGGATGGCAATGGACTCTGATTATGGAGCTTTCATGGAGAAATTGATTCTCCAACCAAGCTCTTCATCTCAGGAGCTTCCATTGAATGGCCTCACCTTTGCCGTTAAAGATATGTGAGTTACTTCATTTTCAGCTCTTATCAAATTATATGATTCAATTAATTCAATTCTGTGATTTATCTCATAATTGCACTGTTTAATTTTTTTGGATCTCACTATAATCATTTTTTCTGTATGATTCCAAGCTCATACACCAATATCACGAAATGGGTACTCCTTTTCTTTTTTAGATTACGAATATATGAACTATACATGTAATAATAATCTCATTTAGCATGATTGAACTATTTTTTCTTACAATATTTGAAGATTATCAATCTTTTCCACTTATTTTATTTTATTTTATTTTATTTTATCTGTTCCTGTTAGGAATGAAAAGATATGAAGTGGGTTAACCCCTTTTTTTCGGTTTCTGCTCATATATAAATTTCATTCATTGGTTTTAATATTTGTGTGTAGTTAATTTATGTGTGTTATCTATTTTAATGTGAACTTTGGAAGCAGATTTGATGTGGATGGATATGTGACTGGGTTCGGAAATCCGGATTGGGCACGGACTCATGAGGCTGCTACGACAACAGCTCCGGCAGTGTTGGCCGTCTTAAGTGGAGGTGCCACATGTGTGGGAAAAACTGTAATGGATGAAATGGCAAAGAGGTTAGGGTCAAAGACCCAATTTTGTTACATTCCCTTTTTCTTAAGAACTTATAATCTTGTTTGATGGGGCATTTGGATAACATTATTGTGCATTCTGAAGTTTGTGTTTATATATGACTAGTGTGACAAATTTCACAACCTTCAAAAACTGTCACAAATTAATTTTTATCGATTATTAATTTTAATATATTGAACACAATCTGATCATATTTTTTTATAGCTAATGAATCTACTTTGAAGTTTGAACTTCCAAAATCTCCTTAAAAGGCATATGAGAGATGAGTACATTGGTAAATGCTCGTTCTGCAAAGGAAAGCGGGATTCAGTTTTAGCAATCACTTTTTGCTAAATAATGCTGGAGTTTAGGTTTAAATGCAATTCACCCCTCCAAACACCCTGAAGAGGTGAAACTCGAATTTGATAATGGCCTTTTACCCTAACCGATATTATTGATAATCACTATAGATGCAAATGTATTTTAGTAATTCATACTAATTTTTAATTTATTTTCTGTTTTTTTTTTCCTCCCACCAAGTTGTTTCAATGTTTGTTTAGAAAATTGTGAACATAAGGTTGGGGACAGTTGTTAAAGTTAATCTAAATTAAATTTTGTGGTTGTGGAAGATCATAATCATGATGAAAATGAGGAGAATCAATGTACAGGAGAATGGGTTAGAAAGTTCGCCAGGGTTTGAGAAATTGCCCAAAACACAACCAAATGGGGATCATACTCGTGGCTGACTAACATAGAACAGAAATTTTGATCAAGAGAAAATGTATAAGGATGGAGAATCATGTAGTGATTCCTAAATATGCTGGTCATGTTTTTGCATCTTACAAGCCATGAGTCATTGGAGTTGATTTAGGTTAGATTAGAAGATATGAGAACTGCCATACCTATAAGTGATCAACAATTCAGGTTCTCTCTGTTCTGATAATGATAGCATAAGAAGTAGAGGATGATCTGCCCAAATAAATCACAGGCAGGATCAAGGTTGTTTTGGATTTCGACCTTAATATGACATATTCGTTGCCGATATGGCTGACAAAAATCATGAGAATGATGATTTTGACAACTCCAAAGAATATTATTAATATGAAAATTCTGAGCCTATGATTTGCAAGAAAAATTGGAAGAAATTAGTGGAAAACTCAACTACTCAAGCAAGGGTTGAAAAGTGAATTACAGTGCAGTTGAGAAATAGTTTTTGCTTGTTTTAAATTCCTCATTTTTTTTATTATTATTATTATTATTATTTTGTAGCCCAATAGTTCCTGTTTGCTCTTTCATTAGTGATTTTCTTTAAAAAAAATGATTCAGGTCCTTGCCAAACCCCCACCTACAAGGTGTTCTAATTTGGATATGTATCTGATGGAGTCTACATCTTACGCAGAGTGCACAAAAAAAAAAAAAAAAACAAAAAAACAAAAAAAAAAATGACACTGATAGAACAAGATAATGGCACTTAACGGAGAGGCATTTAGAATTTTTACATGAAATTGAAGCAGTGCCATTTTTCTATTTGTTATGCTCTTGGTTTTTTTTCCTATTCATTATCTAAATGGATCTTTTTTCTTTTTTCCTTCAATAGCATCTAATGATCATTTGATCAAGCTTGCATCTGGTAAAACTGAATTCTGTTTAAGATTCTTATGAAAGGGATCACTTGATTTTGAATTGTCCTTTGCTTCTTTGTAGTGACCTCAATTGTTTTCTTAATCCATTCCAAATATTGCTTTTTGTGCATTCAAATTGGGATTCCAGCAGCTTATGAGGTGCTTTAGGCCCTCGCCCAGTTCTTCTTGCATATTCTTGTAAGTTAAATAAAGAAGTTTATTTTCATTTTGCAGTATAAATGGAGAAAACAAACATTACGGGACACCAATCAATCCATGTGCACCAGATCGTATCCCTGGAGGATCTTCTAGTGGATCTGCAGTTGCAGTCGGTGCAATGCTTGCAGATTTCTCCCTGGGTGAGGGTTTTCATTACTGGATAACTTTGGTGGTTTTTAGTAGATCCTTCTGTAATTGAACAAAAAGGTCCCATCTATTGCAGGTACTGACACTGGAGGAAGTGTAAGAGTTCCTGCAGCATTCTGTGGGATTTTGGGGTTTCGCCCTTCTCATGGTGCTGTTTCAACTACTGGAGTTATTCCTATGGCACAGAGTTTTGACACAGTAGGTGAGGAACCATCTGGATGGTGAAATTATAATCAGCTGCATGGCTTTTACAATTTTTTTTTTTTTATTTAGTGGGAATTCAGCTCTGCCTAGAAAAGCCTATATGCAATATATGAGCCATTTAATGTTCATTTAGGTGCAATGGTTGAAAAATATTCAAATATCTTGGAACTGAAAAAGTGAACCTTTCTTGTAAAAATTGTAATTTAACAGGTCGAATGGGTGGATTTTCCTTTTCTTTTTTCTTTCTTTATTTTTTTTTTTTTTGAAAAGGGTTACTTTTAAATCTAGCAGGAAGAACAATAATATATTTTTCAAACATTTTGGCTGCCTGGAGGCTTACTGGACTAACTAAATTTAGACTATATCAAGTGGAGGAATGCTACAGTCACTATCCAGCAATACCTCTCTCTGACACACACACACACACACAGTTGTGGTGACATGAAGCTTTATAATTTTAAGTTTCAAGTCATTCTTTTTAACACAGCAGTTCTTTTCCAGGGTGGTTTGCTAGGGATCCTGTGATCCTGAATCGAGTTGGACGGGTACTATTACAATTTCCTGTCCTGGATCCTGTGAAACCTAGTCATATTATTATTCCGGAAGATTGTTTCAAGCTTCTAAGCATTCCAATTGACCGTGTGACTAAGGTTCTTGTGCAATCAGTTGAGAAGTTATATGGGGGTAAGTGGTTGATTTTATCATTGTGCTGCCAGTTGACATTCGGAGTTTATGCACCAGATAGAAACAATTATCTGATATCGATTTCTTTTTTCCTGAATTATCTGATATTGATATTTATTTTTTCCATTACATGTTTGTACACCAACCCACCTTTAAGAATGACATTAATATAGGAGTATGTGAATCTTATAAAAGGAAAAGGTAAACAGTGATAGCAATTGCTAAGAAGTTAACCCCCTTTTTCCCCCTGGTAGTATGCTATATAAGATAGACTCATCTCAAATGCATATTCAATATTTGTGGATCTACCTTACTTCGTTTGTGGCACAGGTCATATGGTAAAATATGCAAATCTTGGGAATTATGTTAAGGACAAAGTTCCAAGTTTGAAGCATTTTGAAGGAACTGAAACTCAAGATTATAATATACCATCCCTGGTAGCTCTTTCAAATGCCACGAGGTTGCTTCAAAGGTGCAGATAATAGAACAAAATTTTTAATTGGCTTGGATGTTATGCTGATTAAGCTTTTGGCTTGTATGATATATATATATATATATATATATATATTAGTCAGTCTTAGCGTCTAACAAGATGCTTTTTCTTCTCATGTTGACTTCTAAATCAATTACCTTTTCAAGTGTAGGAATGAATTCAAAAATAATCATGGTGAATGGGTCAGTACGGTAAAACCTGATTTAGGTCCAGGAATAGCCGACAGGGTATGGGAAGCCGTTAGGACAACAGACGCGCATATTGATGTCTGCTACACTGTGAAGACTGAATTGCGTGCTGCTCTCGCTGATCTCCTAGGGGTACTCTCTCTCTCTCTCTCTAGTAATGTCTCAGAAGATAAAAACTTTAATTTTGAAGTAATTTCACATTTTAAGATGGAATTCTGGGTTTCATTTTTTAAAGTTGGTTTGAGCTTATGGGTAACAAGAGGCCAATGTAGTTGTGGATGCTGTGGCTAATATTGGACATTCTGTAGCAGAGTATCAATATTAGGAAAGACAGATTTCCTATTCATTATGTAGTGAAAATATAATTAGGAGTTTCAGGTTTGGCTTTTCCTTATATTGTTCGTTGCTAGTGCTTTCTATTTTGCCATTTGATTGTCTTCTCAAGAATCTTATGTATATATATGTAGAATCGCCTGTTTTTCTATGCTGCTAATCTGAACACCATATCTTTTTTATTTTTTATTTTTTATTTTTATTTTTTTATTGAATAAGTGCAAGAAACACCCATTTATCCAAAATTGGACTTCGACGTTCCACCTTATCATGTTTAAGCTACCTACCATTGGTGTCTAGACACCAGAGTAGTCTTACAAAAGAAGGCACCTCCTTCGCGAGGTTATTAAAGATGAGATTTATGCATAGAAGTAGAGATTATATCATAGGTTATAACTTCTGCAGTGGAATATTTGTCCTCTTCATACAGTTAATCATAATCGCTGTGATTTGAAAGTGAATGAGATGATTCGATTTGTCATTGATTTTCTTCCCTAAAATTTTCAAGTTTCTGTGAATGGTTTAATAAACATATCGTCACTGCCCTGAATGTTCTTTTTTCTTTTTCTAATATTACTGTCCATACTCTTACAACTTGATTGAAGTACGAAAATGTAAAGCACAACTTAATGAGTCATTTGTTCTAAATTTTACCCCTTGGTATGCTTTTTGGAATATAATCATATAGGATTTTGGCATCCTCGCAATACCTACAGTTGCTAGTCCCCCGCCAAAACTACAAACAGAGGCAACTACCCTGGAAACATATCGTACCCGGGCTTTTAGCTTGTTGTCCATTGCTGGAGTATCTGGATTTTGCCAGGTTCTCTCTCTCTCCATACTTGATTACCATAAAAGTAGTACTTCGCTGCTCTCTGTCTCTCTCTCTCTACTCCATAGTTGATTACCATAAAAGCAGTAATTAACCGCTTCTGAAAATTGTTCAATCTACAGGTGAGCATACCATTAGGGATGTATGATAATCTTCCTGTGGCCGTTTCCTTGTTGGCAAAACACGGTTCGGATGGGTTCCTACTGAATGTTGTTGAGACACTATATGGCACTCTCAAAGAACAGGTCGAAATTGCTGAGAATTGAATTACTAAATTTGGCATCGTCATTATGTATATTTGTAAGTTCCGCATCTTGCTACAAGAAATTAAGATTGGCAAAGTTTTTTGTTTTTTTTCCTTCCATGTTTTACATTTTATTGCTCCTTCACACCATTATCTTCATCATTTCTTTCATTTAAGTAGGCCAACACTGCATTGGTTTTATTTCCACGCTGCCTTATGCAGAACCATATAACTCCAGCTAAATGGAATTGGTTCTGAGGCCAAAAGATCTTTAATTTGGTTGCTATTTCAGTGTTCAATTGATATAATATTATTTCATTGGCGGATATGAACTTGACAAGTCTTTGACTGATAAGAGTTTCAAATTCAACATTTGAGATGAAAAAGCACTCGCAATAATCTGACTTGGGACCTGATTATTGCTGCAAACTAAAGCTGCTAAGTGCTAACGATTGCACATTTTATAATATGATGATTACAACTTTGTATAATTGTACATGTAAACATTTTTCCTCAGTTAGTGACTAGGGAGCTAATTTAGGCATAGAACATTCAAAGTCACTAATGCCATGTTTGGTTGCTGAGAAAAACATGAGTTTAAATCTAGAACCTCATCACAATCTCTCAGAGCCCAAACACTTTTTCATATCTGTTCCATACAGGCAAAAATTATGATTTTACATCATTTTCCTTGTGTCGAACATGGCCATGTCTGATAGGTGCCACTGTATGCTTTATAAAATTATGATTTTAGATCATGTTATACTGTATTTTAACTGTGGCCGGCCCGGGATAAAGGCAAGGATGATGATGACTGTAATTTTAACTGTCTTGTAGGAACTGGAATCAGGAAGCAGAGTTTGTGTTAAACAAGACCAATTGCTCTGTTTTTTTTCCCCGGCAATTTGCTACTATTATATTGTGATTCCATCAGTGGAGTTTATATATATATATATATAAAAGTAAATCTATACATACACAGATGTCCCCACTGGAGCATGAATCCTAAACATCCCCTTTGGATAGGAAATGGCTATCAACGGTGAGTCACTGTACTATAAAGTATGCATGACATGGGGTGAAAAAGAATTGATTTTTTCATCCTGCGTCCTGGAAAATGTAGTCCCCAAGTGTTCTGTAAAGCAAAGGAAGAAAAAGTCATATTTTCCATGGAAACAAACAAGCACAGTGGTCATGTAACATGACAAGTTATTATAAAGGATTGTGGTCAACTAAACTTGTTGGTGTCAATGACTGTGGGCTAAGAAATAAGTTGAATAAAAAGACTTTTTCTTTAAACAATTACCATGTCACCTACCCTGAAAAGGACTTAATGGGGGACACAATTGTCAAGGGAACTTAGCATTTCAGATTCAGTCTTATGAAATTATATTGAAGTAATATATTGCTATTTTCTTTCAGAGAAAGTGGCTATTCCAAGCACCCTCTCTTTGAACAAGAATCTCCATCCCCCCAAAAATAAAATAAATAAAAGGAAAAATCAATTTTTGATTCATGTACTTTTAAAAATATATATATATATATATATAAATAATGATAAGAGTGAAGTTGTTGAACTTTCACAAACTCGACTCTACTCATTTGCAACCATAATAATTGACACCATTAAGAACAAAGGCAAAAGAGTCATCAAAGTGGCCATTTTCATTTGACACTCACACTGAAGACTATGGACAAAGACTAATAAGTCATAGTAAGAATTCACAATTAAAATTAATAATATTTAATAACAATGAATCAATGATAATGAGAGGTTGGTGGGCTTCCATTTTATTGAACTGTTGAAGTCATACTTGGAGGGCCGAGGATTGAGACAAGCCCTTTTAAGGTCCTAGTCCAATCCATATGGTATATTTATTTATTTATATTTTGAAAATATTATAACATGAGACCGGTCCTTACAACCAATTAGATGTTAGGACCATTATAATAATATTATGGATAAGTAGTAGGTGAGCCCACCAAGGTCAATCGCCGACGAGGTTGGCAGGCGTATTTGCATATATGACGTTTTTTTTTTTTTGGTTCAATTTTCTTTTTATTTGTCAAACATTCACACTTTAAACGTTAAAAACATGTTTTGTCAGAAAAAAAAAAAAAAAAAAAAAACACACACACACAATATCCACCGTCCTCACATATTCCACTCATTAGTTTAATTATATATATATATATATATAATCCTTCTGTAAGATACAGAGTATTAATTTTATAATCAAGTAATTTTAATGTTAAAAAGTGTTCGATTGTGCGAAACAACAAGTGCAATATATTTTTACAATAACAAAAATTTCGTACAACCAATTATCAACCAATCAAGTTGCATCTCTGAGTACCATTTTTTTTTTCTTTTTCGGAAGGCAGTAGATACCATTTTTCAACTTCAATAAGATGCCATTTTTCAACATCATCATGTTTAGATTTGATGTTTAAGAATAATTGTCTAATTGGTAACCATCGTATCTGAAAAATGTTACCAAATTTTTTTCATGGAACATGTCTCTAATTTAAAACCAAACACTGCTTTAGTATAACAAACAAACCAACAAAAACTAAGTCCAATTAGTTTTCAAGAATTCTAAAAATTCAAAAGATTTATTTGTTTTTTTAAAAAATTAGTCTATCTATTTTCATTTGACAAATTTGAAAAAAAAAAAAATTATTCAAACAAATTTCCGATTTACTTTAGAAGCACAAGCTATTTTTTATTTACCAAAACTATTTATCCTTTAAAGCCTTTTTCTTCTCCTTTATTTATTTATTTATTTATAATAAAGATTTCTGACAGTGACGTTGCTTTACTTCTCTGTGACCCAAAGCATTATTAATACTGGATTGAAACAAACAAAATTAAGAATTTCTATTCTCTCTCCGCCCATCCGCAGTTATATACGACTCTCTCTATTATATATATACACACCAAATCTGAGAGAGAGGTCAACTAGCAGAGCAAACAAGAGAGAGTATGGAGGTGAAAGCAAGAGCTCCCGGAAAGATCATACTCGCCGGAGAACACGCCGTCGTTCACGGATCAACGGCCGTCGCTGCCTCCATCAATCTCTACACTTACGTCTCCCTTCGCTTTCCCACTGCTTCTGGTGCGCCCAAAGAAACTAACATTTCATCTCTGTACTTTATGTTCTAAGTCACTCCAATTTTTTCTGTGCTTATTGTTGTTTGATTTCCTTCATACGTGTGAATCCTTTGATGGGATTGATTGGTCAAAAGTGTGATTTCTGGATACCCTTTTAACCAAATCTTTCACTAAGCTCTAAATTTTGTGATTTTACTTGTTTGTTGTTGTGATTCGATTTTGAAACTTTTGGTAATTGTTGCTGTTTATTTGATCATTTCTCAATTGTTGCTTGCTTTTGCTACTTGAGTATGTATTTGTGTGTTAATTAACCATTGTAGGTGCTTATGAGGTGATGAATTTGGAAAAATGTACCAATGATTACTGTTTGTTTGATAGACTGGGAAAAAAAATTCTTAGAAAGAGTCTATGATTTAATTTTCCTTTTAACGCATTTGGTAGAGAATAAAATTCTAGAAAACTTTGTTTTGGAACTATATACCAATTAAACGAACATAACCTCTAGAAAATGCAGCACAAGGTGGGGTTTTGTATCATAGCATTTGGTATCTGCCTTAGATTGAAGTAGAATAAACCTCATGACAACCGTTAATGACCTCTTTGGGAAGAACTTGTGTTTTATGTTCCATAAATATTAAAGAATCGATACTTTTAAGGATCTTTAGTAGTATTAAGTGACTGAAGTCCTTGAATTTCAGTGAAGTTCTAAAATATGTTCTTCAAAACAATCGAATGTAAATATAGTTTTTGGGATATACGTATACTTGTGGGATTTGGGTGCCCCCTAAATTTGAATGGCCTAATTTACAATTCCATAGTTTTTGAGAGTTTATTCTCTTCATCTTTGATCGAGTCATTTCAAGAAACTTTTCCCATAGGGTGTTCTCACAATAACTTTGCCCTTGGGGAAAGTGCTATAACTCAAATTTCAACAAAATTATTTTTTGAAAGGAAACTAGAGTAACATTTAGTTATCTATTCTCTTCTCTTTTAGTAATACTTGTTGTGGTTCGTTGATGTTGGGGTTTTATATTGTTCTTTTATATATATATATTTTTGAGCAGGAAATGACGATACACTGAAACTCGAACTCAAAGATTTGTCCCTAGAATTTTCATGGCCGGTTGGAAGAATTAAACAAGCGCTCCCTGACTTGGATAGTTGCCTTGCTTCATCACCCACATCATGCCCACCGGAGACTATGAAATCAATTGCAGCTCTAGTTGAAGAACAGAATATTCCAGAGGCAGAAACTGGGCTGGCTGCTGGTGTTTCAGCTTTTCTCTGGCTATACACCTCTATCCAAAGGTGTTTAATCAATATTTGAATCTACTTTATAACCTTTCTTTCCTAATTTTTCAAAATTACTGATTTAGTTCCTTTTATTTATCAGGTGTAAACCTGCAAAGGTAGTTATCACCTCTGAGCTCCCATTGGGCTCAGGCTTGGGTTCATCTGCTGCACTTTGTGTGTCACTCTCAGCTGCCCTGCTCGCTTTGTCAGATTCTGTAAATCTTGATTTCAGCCATCAAGGTTGGTTAATGTTTGGAGAGAGCGATCTGGAATTGGTGAACAAATGGGCTTTCGAAGGTGAAAAAATAATCCATGGGAGGCCTTCTGGTATAGACAACACAGTAAGCACATATGGTATGTGATCTTGTATAGTAATTTCCAAATGCAACTTAATTAACTACAGTTAATAGATAAGAAGTTCCCTAAATATTTGAAAATTTCAGTACAAATTCAAAAGTTCCTCGCGACGCAAAATTTCATCTATTTTAATTCTGATATAGTCAACTGACCTGACCTAATTGGCTGAGAAATAGCTTCTGAACATGATTTGTTGATACCTTTTTTTTTTTAAAGCTTACTAATGCAAGTGGGCTTCAGAATTCAGATATATATGCAATTAATGAAATTCCATTTAACAGGTAATATGATCAAGTTCAGGCCAGGTGATTTGACACGGATCAAGTCCAATATGCCACTCAAAATGCTCATAACTAACACCAAAGTTGGGAGGAATACAAAGGCATTAGTTGCTGGTGTTTCAGAGAGGACTCTCAGGCATCCAAAAGCTATGGCAGCTGTATTTACTGCTGTTGATTCTATTAGCAATGAACTGGCTACTATTATCCAGTCTCCTGTTCTTGACGACCTTGCTATAACTGAGAAGGAAGAGAAATTAGAAGAATTAATGGAAATGAACCAAGGATTGCTTCAATGTATGGGGGTCAGCCATTCTTCAATAGAAACTGTGCTTCGAACAACGTTGAAATACAAATTAGTTACCAAGCTGACAGGAGCTGGTGGTGGAGGTTGTGTTTTGACATTATTACCGACCCGTATCCATTTCATTATTCTGATTTTTAACTGTGCCTTCATTCTATTGTTTTATTATTATTATTTTTTATTTTAAAATTCTATCTTCCATATTTTGAATATCCTATGATTCTGGTTAAGTGGCATGCTTTTAAATTATTTAGGTGCACCTTATTTTACATGGTTATGCTTTCTCGCCCTTTTTGCCCTCATTTACATTTCATTTTAGTCATGGCTGTTAGAACCAGTTGTTGCCTCAGTAGGCTTGTTAGGCAGATATGAAGTTTTCCCAAATATCCACTTTGACTGGTTGATGGTGTCTTATCTGTAATCAAACATAGCGGGAGATTAATATGTTTGATCGAAGTATTTCACCATGAATGAGTTCAAATTTCCTTTAATATGTTTGATTGAAGTCTCCACTTTGTAACTAGAGGGGATCTAAAAGTTAAACGGTGGTGTTACGTGCATTTGACTTAATGGGTTGGCCATGCATAATGTGATTTGTGGATACATTTAGCATTGTCATTTTAGTTAAATTGCCTACATCTGACCCTCCCCAGACCCCGCAATGGCGAGAGACTTGTTCATTAGGTTTGCCCTTTTATTTTAGTTACATTACTTATTTGATTGTAGCATTGTAACCTACACAACCAGAAGGTAAGGCATATAAGATTAGGGAAGTTATTAGATAAAGCGTAAAGTCTTAACTAATTTGGAGATCTTTAGAAATTGTTGTATTTGGTTTTACAGTCATATGCTAAACCTTTTGGCTGGATGTATAGATAGAAATGTTCAACAAACTCAGGGATGGAGAAATTGTAAGGAGAGAGGAAGAATAGTGTACGAAGATGAGGAGGTCAAGAGTTCTATCAGAAAAATGAGAAGAATAAAAGATGAAAAATTTAGAGTAGGTGTCTTTTAGAACTTAAAAAACTAGCAGAGCCTTTGGTATTGGAAATCCAGAGTATGAAGATGATTTGAGCATTACATGTTAAATACAATGATTATGTGAACTGCAAATTATTCGTTGACTAAAATTTTCACCCTTCCTCATTTTATCTTTAAAAATAAGATCATAATCTATGTTACTAAACTAACATATAGAATGGGACACACTACATTTTTTTTCCCCCCCGACTAGTGCTGTAGAATTTTAGTGCACAAAACAAAGTGAAGATACGGATTTTAATTAGATCAATATGTTATTGCAGTAAGGTTTGGATTAAATAGGACTTGCAGAAATTTGGTGAATTGAGCTCATAGGAATTCCATGGACATCCAATTTGAAGTGCTTTAGCAGAGGGGGTTTGGCTTTAGGGGCAGAATTCTTGCCCAGACATGCTCCGCAATGCTAAAAGGGAAAATAAGAAAACTGAAGTGATCAAAATTTAAATAAATTTGAGGAATATAAAATGTTTTTTTTTTTTTTTTTTTTTTTTTTAACAAGCTTTCAGATCTGGACTAACATGATCACATGAAAATTAATTTTCATATCTATATGCTTGAAATTTGATTGTCTTTCAAAGGTTTCCTTGACTATATGAATCAGTATTATCAGAAACAGTAGTGGATAAAGTAATTGCTGAACTAGAGTCCTGTGGATTCCAATGCCTGATTGCTGGGATTGGCGGAAAAGGCACGGAGGTCTCTTTCAGTGGTTTCCCTTGATTTTTCTTGGTGTCAGCATTTTAACATTACCCAGATCAGTCTCGTTTAAAGGATCAGCATTTCAACATTACCTGGATCAGTAATTCTCTTTCGTCAAATAATGACATGAAAATGTATACTTTCATGTCATTCCCACACTGCAATGCTCTGTTTACTATTACTGTCTGTACACTAACTCCATTGTATCTTTATTGAAGTTCTCGGAGTCTTATTAGTACTTCTGTACTTGGCATTCTATATTTCTGTTTGAAATAACTGTGAAAATTTGTATGGCTTCTGGATTATCTACAGATGCTATTTTGTTATAGATGATGCTATTTGGTCTCATTTCTCTTGTATTGTAATTTAAAAGATTATAGTATGATATTCATACGCAAATATCTTCATAATTTTTTATGTTTTATGTCGAGTGGGACTCGATTACAGTGGCGTAGTCAGGAATTTCCTTCAGTGGGGGCAATATTTAACGCAATAATGTGTATATATATAATTTTTACCAAAACAATATATGTAAAAATTAAAACATTGATTCATAATATTTCTATTCAGTACATTCACAATGATTTTTTACATTATTCATTGTTGTTTCAAAATTTAATTCATTTAATTAAATATACTAAAAAAAAAAATTCATATTCAATGAATCAAAAATAAGACATGAAAAAGAAAATAAGACAATTACCTAATTGTTCTAATATATCACATATGTAGAAAAATTAAAATAACAAATCATGATAACCAAATCTAACCTTATAAGTTATAACTAGATAATTCATTCCATCAGAAAATTTGATAGAGTTGAATATTTGATTTCATTGATTTGGGCTGCAAATAAATTAAAAAAAAATTCGAAGTTTTATTTAGAGAATAGTAATTAATAACACAATTACACAAACTAAATTTAAGTCCTAAAATAATTTTGATAGTAATAACTAATTATTTTTCTAATTAAAATTATAATATCAAATAAAAATCGTAAAATTTAGATGATAAAAAAAATATATCAGATTACCTGTTTACCGCACTGCATTGAGTCTCTGTCTACTGGTAACTCCCCTTGCTTTGTTTGGATTGTGGAAAATGTTTGTAGACCGAAGATGTAATGGAAACAATTTATTTGTTTGTGATAAAGTCAAAAGTATGATAGAATATCTTGATGATTTTTTTATTTTATTTTTATTTTTATTTTTAAGTGGAAAAGAATATAATATTTTGGAAAAGTGAAAAAAATATCATATTTTCTAAAAAAGTATAAATTGATAGATAATCGTGGATGAGCATTTGGTTTTATATATATCTATACATGCACTTTAGAGCCTTTTGGTTATATATATTTTATATATACGTGTGTTGTTAAATTTTAGAGGAGATAATTATACAAATATAAAAATCTTTCCATACAAAATTTTAAAAGATTAAAAATTCAGTGAGGGCAACTGCCCCACGCCACTGCTCGATTATAAAGGATTTTCAACTTCAGTAGCTAAAAATAGCCTTGCGGTAAAGAAAACCTATATTATCCTATTCAAGTCTGTTAGTTTGAGTGGTATTACCACATGTAATTCTTTTCTATTAAGCCAATGCCACACTCTTATCTCACAATCACTACTAGTATTATTGCAAATTGTGGTTTAACAAAATTTACAATAAACATTAATAGAAGGCTGCAAAAGCTACCTGTTTAAAAAGAGTGAAGATGACTTTCAGACATATATTTTTACTATTTGTTCTTTAAGATTATCACATATAATTTACATTACTAAACTGACATACAGAATGGTTGCTGTACATTTTTTCCCCCTTGATCAGTGGTATATAATTTTAGGGCACAAAACAAAGTGAAGGGATGGATTAATTATATCAATATATTATTAATACTGCATAAATTTGGCTTTTTAGGGACACAATTTTTGTCTGGTAAGGCACTCTGCAACACTAAAAGAGAAAATAAGGAAAAAATAAAAGTTATCATCAGCATTTAAAATAATTTTGAGGAATGTAAAAAGTTGTGTTAATAAGTAGTTGCTTCTTCATTAGTACTCTGGAGCCATTTTCTCATGCTTTTTAGAGTGAGTCGTTAATTTTTATGGTTGGATTTCCATTTCATTAACAGAAGATACTTCTACAATCGGCTGACTATTTGTAGGATCCATCACAGCAATGTAATTTTAGGAAAGTCAGGTCACTACACTCCAGTCTTGATATATATAATTCTCATTCCATTCAAAAAAAAAAAAAAAAAAAAAAAAAAAATTCTTCTTTTTATTAAAGTACACACTTTCTCTCAACCTCTCACTCTAGAAGCCTTCAAATGGGTCATCTATGTTCTGAAAAAAAACGAAAAACAAACAAAACAAAACAAATAAAATTAAAAAACCAACCCAATAATCCGTTGGGCCGGTCCAAGTTGCACCCTCTAAGAGTAGGTCCTCTATAAATTCTTCAGATTCTTTTATAAATTCTTCATTATCTACGTCACCTGGAGGAGCAGGAATAATATCTAACGCAGTAGTGAGCGAGTGATGTGAGGCATCATGTGAGTCCGGATTCATCTCATCTCCCTGGTGACTAAGTTTCTTTAAAAATTCTTCATTTTCCTTATCTACGTCACCAATGTTATCTGAAGGAGGATGAATAATATCTAAGTCGTAGTGACCGAGTGACGCGAGGCATCATATGACTTTGGATTCTTCTCATCACCCTCGTAAATCAGACTAACCCCAAACCTCTTCACCCATAAACCTCCTCCTGCCTCTTGTCTAATTGTGATTTCCACTTCATCTCCATCTTCCAACCAACAAATTTTAAGGGTGGCGATTGATATGTAGGAGAGGCACATTTGTTCATACAACATTACATCTACTTTACAATGTGGTCCACTAGGCGTCTTGGTTTTATTAGAAAAGCAATATCTAGCCAAGTATGGCACCCCGTCTGGGGCTCTAACTCCCTCTCTGTGAGAAGAAACACAACGGACAATAATCCCTTGTAGTATCTGTAAAATAATAAAAACAACTAAGCAAAGAAATATAGCGTGAAGCTAATAACTTTTTGCCTTATATTATTTTTTGATCTGTGTCTATTACAATACAGAAGAATTGAATAAATAGGGGAGGAAAAGTAAACCATTATGGAAATAAAATGAATAAAGAAAAGTTGAATATATACAACTATTAAATAAAAATAAAAAGGGAAAGTTGAATATATTTTGATCCTGAATATATTTTGATCCACGGAATCTTAACACTCCCCCTCAAGTTGGAGCATGAATGCCTAACTTGCCACATAGATGTCGGTATTGATCCTTCCCAAGAGCTTTAGTGAAAATGTAAGCTATTTGGTTAGCAGAACTGATATGAGAAGTTTGGATCAGTCCAGCTTGAATCTTTTCACGAATGAGGTGGCAATCCAACTCGATATGCTTAGTACGCTCATGGAAAACTGGATTGGCGGCTATATGAAGAGCTGCTTTGTTATCACAATATAACCGCATAGGATGTTTGTGAAGAATACCCAGATCTTTGAGAAGCCATTGTAACCAAATTAATTCACATGTAACAGATGCCATTGCTCTATATTCTGCTTCAGCAGAGGATCTAGAAACTGTGGACTGTTTCTTGCTTTTACATGAAATAGGACTGTTACCAAGAAGAACACAATAACCAGTGACGGAATGACGGGTGGTTGCACAAGTACCCCAATCAGAATCACAGTAGGCTTCAAGTTGAAGGCATTGATCTGAAAGCAATATTATACCCTTGCCAGGAGCAGATTTCACATAAGCCAAAACCCGATATGCGGCGTCGAGATGGGGTTGGCGAGGACTGGACATAAATTGACTGAGAATTTGAATCGAGTAAACTATATCTGGCCTAGTGATGGTGAGATAGATAAGGCGACCTACTAGACGTCTATATTGGCTGGGGTCCTTCAATAAATCACCATTATCAGGTGTAAGTTTTAGATTTTGTACCATAGAAAAATCAACAGGCTTTGCACCAAGGACACCAGCATCATGCAAAATTTCCAGAGCATATTTTCGTTGAGACAAAAAAATCCCTTTGGCTGAGCGAGCAACTTTAATGCCCAAAAAATATTTTAATAAGCCAAGATCCTTAATATGAAACCGACTATGTAGGAATTCTTTGAGAGATTTAATGGCTTGATCGTCATTGCCTGTGACTATTATGTCATCAACATATACTAGAACAACAATAATTGAGGAACCTTTTGTTGATGTAAACAAAGAGTAATCACAGTGGGATTATGTGAACCCAGCAAGGCGAAGAGCGGAAGAAAATTTTTCAAACCAATTTCGACTTGTTTGCTTGAGACCATATATGGATTTTTGAAGTCGACATACTAGATGCTCCCCCTTGCGATGGAAACCGGGAGGAGGATTCATGTATACTTCTTCATGGAGATCACCATGTAAAAAAGCATTGTTAACATCAAGCTGATGCAAAGGCCAATGCTTCATTGCTGCAACTGCCAGAACACAACGCACCGTAACTAATTTGGCAACAGGAGCAAATGTTTCGTGATAATCAAGGCCTTCAATTTATGTATATCCTTTGGCAATGAGACGAGCCTTATAACGCTCAATTGAACCATCAGAACGATGCTTAACCTTGTATACCCACTTACAGTTAATAGGAAATTTACCATGAGGCAAATGAGTGAGTGTCCAAGTATTGTTCCGTTCAAGAGCATTAATTTCTGCAGCCATAGCCTGACGCCACTGTGGATGCTGAGAAGCCTGAGCATAGGTTGTGGGTTCAACCTCAGCAGAAATAGTAGCAGTGTAAGCAAAATGATTAGATGATAATGAATCATAATAAATAAATTTTTGAAGGAGATATTGCAATTGTGCACAATCTGAACTAAGAGATGCAGAATGAAATGGTAATAAGTGAGGAGATGTGGTCAAAGAGCAATGATAGTCCTGGAGATAAGCTGGAGGACGGCGAGGACGAGAGGACTTATGAGTTGGTACTGGAGTAGAGACATGCGGTACTGGAGTAAATGTGTCAGAAGGAGGTGTTGGATTTTCAGGGTTGATGGTTTGTGGAGGGTTGACACTTATGTCACTAGTAGGGAAAGGTAAAACAATAGGTGGCGGAGTATAAGTAGGAGTGGTACTCTGAAAAGGAAACACAGTCTCATGAAAGGTAGCATCACGACTAATAGATATTTATTAGTCTGTAGGTCATAAATTCGATATCCTCGTTAAGCAAAGGGATAACCAATGAATATGCCTTTAATAGCACGAGGAGAAAATTTATTTTTATGAGGTGACATATTTTGAGCGTAGCATAAGCAACCAAAAACCCGCAAATGATCATAAGATGGTTGAGAGTTTAATAGTAACTCATGAGGAGATTTTCCTAACAGCAAAGGGGAAGGCATGCGGTTAATAAGGTAAGCAGCGGTAAGGACACATTCCCCCCAAAATTTGATAGGGAGGTGGGCTTGGAAGCGAAGGGCACGAGCAACCTCTAGAAGGTGTTTATGTTTTTGTTCAGCCACACCATTTTGCTGAGGGGTCCCAACACAAGTGAGATGGTGAACAATCCCATGTTCATTAAAAAATGGATGCATGGAAAGAAATTCAAGACCATTATCACTTCTGATTTTCTTTATACGTTGGTGAAATTGAGTTTGAATCATGGCATGAAATTTTTTTAACAAAGATTAAGTCTCAGATTTATGTTTCATAAGAAAAAGCCATGTGCAACGAGAATAATCATCAACAATGGTTAAAAAATAATGAGCACCAGATAATGAAGGAGCCGAGAAATCACCCCAAATATCAACATGAATCAATTCAAATGGTTCACCATAACGATTATTTTTATTGGGAAAAGGTAAACGAGTGTGCTTAGAAATAGAACAAACATGACAATGTAAATTAGAACAATTAGAGATGCCACAAATATGCTTGGACAAGAAACTGAGGCGAGAGGCAGAAGGATGCCCTAATCTCTAATGCCATAAATCAAATTGGTGTTGTTGGGAAACAAGAATGATAAGAGATGAAGTGGGATGGTAATAGTAGAGACCACCATATTCTTTACCCAGTCCAATCGTCTGTTTTGTGGAAAGGTCCTGAAAAATGCAAAATTTGGGAAAAAAGGTGACAAAACAATTTAAGGATTTAGTAATTTTGCTGACAGACAAAAGGTTAAAGGTAAATTTTGGAACACAAAGAACACTTTTGAGATTGATATTTTCTGATAAACATGCATTCCCAGTATGTGAGATGTGTGAAAAATTGCCATTAGGAAGACGGACAGGTTTATTATTAGAGGCTGGCATCACTTAAGAAAGAAGATCAATGGAAGAAGAAATATGATCAGAAGCACCACTATCAATAATCCAAGGAAAACATCTTGATTGAGAATGATGACATGAGTTACCTGTGAAGTTGACAGTGGGTTGAGTGTTATTGAGAAGTGACAACAATTACTGATATTGTTCTGATGTGAATTGAGGAATCTGAACCGCTGGTGCTGTAGTAACGTTAGTGTTTGTAGAGGCGACATTAGTTTGCTTTTGTGGATAACCATGTAGTTTGAAGCATTTTTCCTTTATATGCCCAAGCTTTTGGCAGTGATCACACTTGGGTCGAGCTTTCCCTTTGCCGTTAAGACGATCTTTATCTTGATTGAAATCATTCTTGGCAACGGCCAACGCAGCGGAGTCAGGCTAAAAGGGTGCAATAACATAGAGCTCCCTCTGTTTCTCTTCTTGAAGAAGCAAAGAATAGGTCTTACTTAGAGTTGGTAAGGAATCCATTGCCAAAATTTGACTGCGGAGGGCAGCATAAGATTCGTTGAGGCCCATCAGGAATTGGTAGACATGCTCTTGTTGTTGATAGTCTATGATAGCCTTAGAGGAACCATAAGTACAATTTGGGATTGTATTATATGAATCCAGTTCGTCCCAAAGAGCTTTGAGCCTGGTGAAGTAAGCTGTGAGAAAAGCTTGTCCTTAAAGGTAAGTACACATAGAATGCTTGATTTGGAAAACTCTAATGGGATTTCCTTGAGACAATCGTCCATGAAGGTCATCCCAAACTTCTTTAGCAGTGTCAGCGTAGATCATACTGTTTACAATGTCAGGAGAAATTGAATTTAGTAACCAAGAAAGCACCATATCATTACATCTTACCCATTCAACAAACTTTGGTTCTGATTCGGTAGGCTTGGTGACACTGCCATGAACAAATCCTAACTTGTTCTTGGCCGACAAGGCTATCCTCATTGCGCGGCGCCAAGTTGAATAATTGTCGCCGGTGAGTTGTTGAGAAACTAGGATGACGCCAGGACTGTCGGACGGATGGAGATAAAAAGGTGAACTGGGATTTGGTCCACTTGAACCAGAGGCGCCAATCACAGTTGAAGATTCGGTTGTCATTGTAATGTGAGAAAAGAAGGTTCACAGAGATTATGCGAAACCAGAAACAACACACAATGAAAGCAAATCACAGATGCACTAAATCAATGCTCTGATACCATGTAAAATAATAATAACAACTAAGCAAAGAAATGAAGAAATATAGCGTGAAGCTAATAACTTTCTGCCTTATATTATTTTCTGATCTGTGTCTATTACAATAGAGAAGAATTGAATAAATAATGGAGGAAAAGTAAATCATTATGGAAATAAAATGAATAAGGAAAAGTTGAATACATACAACTATGAAATAAAAATAAAAAGGGAAAGTTGAATATATTTTGATCTTGAATATATTATGATCCACGAAATCTTAACAATATCCGACGCCGAGGCATTCCAAAACGCATAAAGTATCCCTCACTCTTGTAGTTGCACCACCTCGGAACCTCCACCCCGGGAATATAAAAATCCAACCCGTGTTCTCGATGTCCCTACATTAGACCCACGAACTGAGTTAATTGGTTTCTTCTAGTATACACACATAGTGTCACATCCCAAATTTTGACACAAAGACTCTTTGTCTTGTATGTAAAATCTGATGTATAACTTCCAGCAATTCTCCACATACATCCATCATAAAATATATACCAATCAATTACCCACTTACCCCTTACATATATACATACACATGCAGGTCCTACGTAACTACCATGACCCATAATGATCGTCACAACACTACAACCAATTAGATTCCATAATTCTACATAAACATATCATATATATGTCTTGGTTCGAATTACACAAAGAATGAAATTCATACCGTTAACCATTCATATTGATGAAATTATTCTTATTTATCATCACGTTAACACGTGCTATAGGCAAAGTTACAAATATATACAAGTATACAAAGCAAGATTAACTTGCCTGAGTACGCAACTCTTTCTTTCCTATGTAAAGATTGGATCACCGTCCCTTCTCCCGGCTACTGTAGAAGGTAAGAAGTATCGATAACTTCTGTTTCACTCTTTCTCCCTTGTTATACAAAACTACTTGTTCTGCAAATAAAATTTAAAGTATAACTTCCACCAAATCTCAACATACATCCATTATAAATAGAACTATAATGAATCTCCATCATCCAATTTGTTAACATGAGTGTCTGACAAACATATACAAATAATGAATAGAGGTAAAATTGCCTCTAACATAATAAAAATCCAATAACCACTCAGTCAACTAAATAAGGTCTCACAAATCACCATCTTTATCACAATGATCATAATAAGGAAAATTGAGTAACAATAAAATAAATATGCAACAAACTAAAATCCGTTCCCGTCATATGTCTCCATCACGTTCCTACTCTACGAGCACCTGAAATGTGATAATGGGGTGAGCTCACAATCTCAGCAAGAAATGCTAAACACAATCATCGTTCAGCAAGCTAACATTACCTTGTATTCCCATATATATAAGCAACTCAATAAATGCATTAATTAATTATGCATATTCCAGTTAATTATAAACGCAATCAATGACCATCATTTATTTTTGATAAATCTGTATATCTCACATGACCCCCGGGCTCCCGTCCAATAAATTGGTGTGAATCGTATAGTCCCTGACTACCAAAAACACACGTGTGGCTGGATTGTACGTCTACTCCCCAGATGATCCTTGATCACGTCCACACAATAAGGGCTCATTAGACCCATGGCCATAATAAAAGGGTAGTGCACTCCCAATAGGCAGGTCCCTGACCATACCCAAAAGTCATCATAGGGTCAGTCCCTGACTACCCCTCCGACTAATCCAAATTCATCCATTAATTATTAATTATAATGAATTATGAAAGATATCATTAATTAATAATTCAAATTAATAGTTAATGCACCCAAATATCATTTTAATTTAAAAACAGAACCCTAATGATCCAACTAGTGAGAGTACAAAATTTCAGGATAAAGTCTAACATTAAATATAAGACCTTGCAAAATTTCAGAATCTAACTCCTACTAGTTTTTCCGTACTCTCCCTTTTAGTGTTGAGAAAATAACAATATTTTTCGTGGTTTAATTCGGTAAACCTACCCAAATATCATTTAAAATATTGACTTTAAACAAAACTAAGTTCAGTATATAAAAATATAATATTCTGGAAGTTTTCATAATTTTTTTTTGAAGCATTAATATTATTTATATTCCTTATTTATCACTCAATCAAATAATAACTAACAAAAATAAATATTAAGTATATTATTATGTGGAACTATTTTAACGTGTTGTTATATAAATATATATATTGAAATTAGTTTCTCTGTGGTACTTTAGAACCATATTGGGAGGGACGTGTGATTCTCATGCATTAATGGTGAGTAGTGGTGGGCCAACATCACAAAATAATATAGACCTCATAGAAGACCCCTCACATTTGCAAATCTTCAGTCAAACCTGAGTTGTCGACTGACGATGTCAAATAAATGAATGAAATAATTAATTTACCTTTTTTGTTATAGGTTTAACCAAACACTCTTTCTGAAACATCGGCCATCAGCTATCCTAACGGTCTAATCAACACTCCCCTCTATATTTACAAGCTTTTAAATTTGGACGAACATGATCCCATGAAATTTAATTTTCATATCTATATGCTTGAAATTTTATTCTGTTTCAAATGTTTCCTTGACTATATGACTCAGTATTATCAGAAATAGTTGTGGATAAAGTAAATGCAGAGCTAGAGTCTTGTGGATTCCAATGTTTGATTGCTGGGATTGGCGGAAAAGGGACCGTGGTCTCTTTCAGTGGCTTCCCATGATTTTCCTTGGTGTCAGCATTTTAAAATTACCCAAATCAGTCTCACTTAAAGGATCAGCATTTCAACATTACCTGGATCAGTAATTCTCGTGTCAAATAATGACATGAAAATGTATACTTCTCCCACACTGCAATGCTCTGTTTACGATTACTGTCTGTACGCCAACTCCACTGTTTCTTTATTGAATTTCTTGAAGTATTATTAGTACTTACTGTACTTGGCATTCTATATTTCTGTTTGAAATAACTGTGAAAATTTGTATGGCTTCTACAGATGCTATTTTGTTATAGATGATGCTATTTGGTCTCACTTCTCTTGTAGTGTAATTTAAAAGATTATAGTATGATATTCAGATGCAAATCTCTTCATAATTTCTTTTGTTTTATGGCGAGTTGGACTCGATTATTAAGGATTTTCAACCATTCAAAAACTAAAAATAGCCTTGTGGTAAAGGAAACCTGTATCACCCTATTCAAGTCTGTCAGGTTGAGTGGTATTATCCCAACAATCAACATGTAATTCTTTTCTGTTAAGCCAATACCACGCTCTTATCTCACACAATCCCAGCAATCAAACATTGGAAAATTTGTACTAGGATTATTGCAAATTGTGGTTTAACAAAATTTACAATAAACTTTAATAAAGGGCTGCAAAAGCTACCTGTTTAAAAAGAGTAAAGATGACTTACAAACATATATATTTTTACTATTTGTTCTTTAAGATTCTCACCAATAATTTATATTACTAAACTGACATACAGAATGGTTGCCGTACATTTTTTTCCCCTTGATCAGTGATATATAATTTTAGCGCACAAAACAAAGTGAAGCGATGGATTAATTATATCAATATATTATTAATATTGCATAAATTTGCCTTTTTAGGGACAGAAATTTTGTCTAGTAAGGCACTCTGCAACACTAAAAGAGAAAAGAAGAAAATAGAAGTTATCATCAACATTTAAAATAATTTTGAGGAATGTAAAAAGTTGTCTTCCACATACTGCAGAAATAATTGGTTGCTTCATTAGTACTCTGGAGCCATTTTCTCATGCTTTTTAGAGTGAGTTACAAAAATTTTATGGTTATGGATTTCCATATTATTAACAGAAGACCCTTCCCGTGTCTTCTCACAATCGGCTGACTATTTGTAAGATACATCACAGCAATGTAATTTTAGGAAAGTCAGGTCATTACACTCCAGTCTTGATACATATAATTCTCATTCCCTTAAAAAAAAAAAAAAAAAAAACAATTTTTTCTTTTTATTAAACTACATACTTTCTCTCAACCTTTCACTCTAGAAGCACATCTATGTTCATTAAAAAAACAATGGAAACAAAAAATAAATAAAAATATAAGTAAAAATAAAAAAAAATCCCAACCCAATAATCCGTTGAGCCGGCCAAGTTGGATCCCATAGGAGGAGGTCCTTCATAAATTCTTGATTCTGCTTATCTACGTCATCTGGAGGATGATGAATAATATCTGAGGCAGTAGTGAGCGAGTGACGTGAGGATGAATCATATGAGTCCGGATTGTTCTCATCGCCCTTGTAAATCAGACTAACCCCTAACCTCTCCACCCTTAATCCTTCTGCCCATTGTATATTAATTGTCAATTCCACTTCATCTCCATCTTCCAACCAACAAAAGTCAAGGTGCCGGATTGGCATGTAGGAGAGCCACGTCTGTTCAAATATATCTTCATCGAGTATATGAAAAGGTACTTCTACTTGACAATGTGGTTCCCGATACCACTTGGTTTTATTAGAAAGGCAATATGTAGCATATGGGAATATAAGATCTCCACAGAAGAGGAAAGAAAAAACAAAACAGACAATAATCCCTTGTATTATCCCACCCACGAGCTGAGGCATTTGAAAACGTATAAAGTTTCCCTCACTCTGGTAGTTGCACCTGTTGGGAAACGTGCTAGTTTTAAAAACTTTTTAAGGGATTTAAATTCATAGATCTTGATTCATCACATAGAGACAAGTTTTATGCAAAAATAAAACATGATGTATCATTTAATTAAAAGATTGAATACTTACATCAAGGTTTGAGTAAACCTTAGATCTCTCCTCTAAAGTGAATGTTCTCACTTATTGTAGATCCCTTTTGCTAGACACCTTTTCCATGGATCTCCATCTTCTTGGTAATTCTTTTGCCTTTAGGAATCACTCATATGCCTCCATGAATGACCTTGGAAAACTAGGCTTGTGGGAGCCTCCATTAGATGAGAACATAAACCCTAATTTTCTAGAGAGAGAAAATTTATTCCTTTTTCCTTCTCATAAAAATCACTCCCTAAAATATACATAGACCATGTATATTTATAGGCAACATAAAAATAAAGAAAAGGAAACAACAAATCCTTCTCCATCTCTAATTCATATGTCTCAAATCTAATATGATTCCAATATCAAGTTGGGCTATGAGTGAGAATCCATTGGGCCTATTATTTTATTGGCTACAATGAATTAATAATTGGCCCGGTCCATGGACCCAATTCAATTAATTCATAAATTAATTTCTACTCCACTAAAAGAAATTAATTGAACTCCAATTAAATAATAAATAACCTCTAAGTCAATATTGCACTTTGACCCCTCTATGCATAATTAGTTATCGGATAAATATAGCCATCAATCCGACTACTTAATTAATATATTTATTTTGGTACCTTTGATTATTTCTGGCTCGATCACAATAAAACATTTGTTTGACAAAAATAATAATTTAAATAAATAAATATATAATAAATCATTTTGTCTAAAAACACACGAAGGCCTTCGAATTTACTTTGTGATCAACCATAATCAATACAAAATAAATACAAGTAGCAATGATGCAAATATTGAAAATATAACCCTCTAACTATTAATTACATAACTACCCAAAGTGTCGGTCTAAGGATCCCGAAGAATCCGCCGAACAAATCAAAGTAATTATTAATTAATAAAAGAGTCTATACTTTTCTCATGCTTAAGAGTCAAATGCCATGACGGTAATAGGGAGTAATTGCATACGACGGCTCTCGCAATATATCTCAACCTAACGCGGATCCAGTTCAAGTCTTAATTAATTATGAGTCCATCCATAATTACCGACTATGAACAATTTATAATTACTATTTATATATCATGCATTGATTGTCATCACATACATATATATAAATATTTCTTGTAATTAACAGGACACTATCAATTTCATAGTGAATTGAAACATAATACATTGAATTCACCAATTATATAAATCATAAATATTTCAGATATGTCAGGAACATATGTCAATACAATCCAGATAGGAATTTGCTATGCCAGGGCATATAAATCCCAACAGCTCCCACTTGCCCTCATAGCCAATTCAAATTGCACCTAACTCCAATGTTATCCAGATGATGATCAAAATTATTGATCAATGACACCTTTGATAATGGATCAACAAAGTTGTGTTCCAATGCAATGTTTTAACTACAAGTGCATTTTCTTGCCGGACAATATCATGTCGAACATGATACTTCCTCTCAGTGTATCTTGTTCCTCTATGGAACCTTGGGTCATTGGTTTGGACTACTTCTGCACTATTGTCACAATATAGCTCGATAGGCAGGCTAGTATGCTCCACAACCTCTAAATCAGTGAGATCAAACCAATAGGCTTATATTGCCACCTTTAAGGCTGCAATATGTTCCACCTGCAGGTTTGAGTCAACAGTTGAAATCTGCTTGACAATCTACCAACTGATTTCCCTTCCATTAAGTGAACATACACTAAGTCATGAATCTCATAGTATCTACTTCTGATTGAAAATCAGAACTAGCATACCTGACTAGGACCATATCATCACATCCATAAATGAGTATGATATCATTGATTCTCCTTAGGTACTTAATGATATTTTTCACAATAGACCAGTTGTCAAGTCCAGTATTGGACTGATCTCTACTGACTATCCCTACCATGTAGCGGATGTCCTGTTTGGTATAGACCATGGCATATATGAGACTCTCATATGCCGAAACATATTGTTCCAGTCTCATTTGCTCAATCTCCTCTGCTAGTCTTGAAAAACTACTTACTAGAGAGAGCGATCCATATCAATAAAGCAAGAACTCATTCTTTGAGTTATGCATACCAAACCTGGTCAAAACTTTATCAATGTAGGATTATTAAGATAAGCCTATTTTCCTTTTAACCTGATCTTGCAAAAGCTTGACCCTAGGAATATAGCTTACATCTTGAAAATCCTTCATTTAAAAGTAATTGAACAACTACCTTATAATTGATGACAAAACTTCCACGTCATTATAAATGAGTAGGATGTCATCAATATATAGAATTAAGAAAAATAATGACATTCCCTTGTACACTCATGATTTATTCACTAAGAAATCTTCTGGTATCTTTTTGTAGATTAACTTGCCTTCCATAGGAATCACCCTACTAGAAAGTTCTACAAGATCCCAGAATTTATTAGAATACATAGATTCCAACTCTGATTTCATACTAACTCACCAAAACGATCTGTATCCACATCGATTCACGCTTCCGTGTAGCTTACTGGGTCCAACTCATGTTTAACAGGGATGTCCATAATGGTCTCACCTAAAAACATGATTCTGTCGAATTGGATGATAATCCTCCCACTACATCAATGTACCGATGCAAGAATCTGTGTAGTAGATGATGCTAACGCATCAATAGGGAATTCATATATTATTCTCAATCTCTATAATAAGTGTGTTCACATGTGGTACATCTGGTACTCATACCAAATTCTCTAACATTATGCTACTAGGTATGTGATTCATAATATGATTCTCCTATAGATAAACAGTGAGTGAAAACAATCAACTTTTATCTTTGAGATCATAAAATAATCCATCCTAGTGACATTTAGAGTAGCTATCAAATCTAGCATGCCTATGATCTGATTCCAACTTACTTGTCCATATCAAACGCACGTGTGCAAGACTACCCCATATGTGCATATGATTCAAACTAATATTTAGTCAAAAACACAGCTCAACGGTATCCTTGAGACAGACTAAGATGGAATGCAGTTCATAATGCGCATCGATGTCATTAACGCTAAACTCTTAAATGAAAGAGATAATGTGGCATTACTGATCATAGATCTAACCATGTTAAGTGGAATTCTGTTATTCCTATTTGACACCTAAATTAATTTAGCGTCAATTGCGGAAAACTGGTACACAACACCCTCATTGACCATATAGTCTTTGCACTATCCCAAGAAATACTCAAATACTCGATCAGATCGAAGTGTCTTGATAAGTTTACCTAATCTGAGCTCCACATCAGTCTTGACCCTCTCGGAATATACCAAAAGTATAAGACTTGTGTCGCAACAGGTAAATTTATCCAAAACGTGAGTAATCTTGATTGGATGTTCATAAGACCACACGTGTCAGTGTGTACCGACTCCAATTGTCCTTTATGTCTATTTCATCTGGCTGATTAAGCCCTAAGAGTTATCTATCCTTCAAAACAGGGTTCACAAGTTTGGTTTAGGCTCCCCTGCCTTACTAGGTAATAAACCTTCTTTGACCAATCTTTGAATCTTATTTTGATTGATAACAACCCAAAAATAGACACTAAAAATACAATGAGTCAGGAATAACAATTTTTTTCTTAACATTCAATCTAGAAGATGCAACATTAGTTTCTACATCCTGCAAATCTTAAGAGTTTGTGATTATAGTATATTAACCATCTTTCAATGCACCAGAAGCAATCGCATATCTCTTCAATTTTATAAAACCAGTTTTACAAAATAACAACACAGTTTTTATAAACCAAAAGTGAAATAAGAATGAGATTGTGTTTCACTTCTGTGCATAAAGATAGTTCTCTAATACTAATATCCTCATACTCTCTAATTTCAGATGTAATACTCCCACTGACTTAACTACAACCTTGGCATCAGGTCAAAAGATAAATATATATCCATATCATCAAGGCTTCTGGATTCCTGAAATCCTTACAATAAATTGCAAACATGTTTAGTGGCTCCAGAATCTATCCATCAGGAATTAATAGACGCAACCACATAACATGGCTCAATGATTAAATATATATTTTCCTATGCCACGTCATTGCTTAAACAGTTCGTCCTTTAGTGTTTTAGTTAGCGACAAAAGAAACAGGTTTCTTCGCCCTCAACCTACACTGCCTTATTCCCTTTAACCTTTTTGAATACCCATGTTTTGTGCTAGTCTAGTCCTATTATCATCCTTCTTCTTTGCTTTGCCCGTCCACTTGGGCCTAGAAGAAGATGGTATAGACTAGGTTAGATTGATAGGAACGCCCATACTCTTGATTATCCCTTCATCTGTTACCAATTCTATAAGAATATCAGCGAGTGTGAACTCAAACTGATTCCTTATTTAGTTCACTCTAACAGAGTCGAATGAGTTTGGTAACAAGGCAATAATCATGTCAACTTGAAACTTACCACCCAAGTCAGCCTTATTGATCTCCAGCTAATTTTTAAATAATAAACAATCATTTTCCAAAATTTGATTTCAAACTGGAGTTCATCAGGCTATCTTGATGGTATTTAAATTTGACACAGTACTTAGGCATATGCTCTATCTAATCTCACCAAAATATCTCATTGACATTTAATATGATGCTTGAAGAAAATAAAATAATACAAATGTTAGCTTTGGAGTATATTCGAGCTAAACTCTAGAATATTGCACCAAGTCATATCATTTGCCTTATCTAATTTATTAAAAGCATTAATGTCAAATTTGGTATCTCAAAGTAAAAGAGATAGGTATAGGAGTAATAAACACATTTTGTACCCTTACGTTGTGAATAAAATATCTAAGTTCATTTTCCAGTCATTATAAATAAGGTCCAATATCATAGAATATGTAAGCAAGTAGATAAACTGGATTAGACATAATTAATCTGAATATAAATGCATTCATACAACATGCAAGGTGAATTATTAATTCTGTCATGCATATTTAAAATTAAAATGAGTTTGTTAACCACATAATATAATAAATCTCAATCGAACAAGAGATCATTATCATTATTGGTGAACAATCCCTTTTAATTAATGCGGGTCCCTCAACTCTGTAGCATAATAAATCAACCAATCAATATGTCAATAACTTATCCTGTTGGAGGAGTTCATTATTACTATTGTTGAGATTCATTTACTATTAGGTGAGCACTTCCATTAAAATAATAATATGTGGGTCCCTTAACCACTGCATGAAAAATCGAATAACCAATACGCCAATAACTTATTCGGTTGGCAAAGTTCATTATTGTTATTGGCGGGCAAATCCCATCATTTCCATATCTCTTAAGACAATGCCTTGTCTATCATATGAAATGATTCCCGATTTAATTTAGCCTTTCTAAAATCACCTAGTATAGACCACTTCGTTGGGAAGCTAACACTATTGATTTTAGATTGAGTGTATAACGTTATTAAAACTCTAACGAAAAATTAAACATTAAATATGTTGTCATTATAATCTAGACTCTTTAAATCATGCGTAGGGCCTTATTTTTAAAGATCTAATTACAATGAACATTTAATATTTGTATTTTCATGAGACAACCATTCTTGTAATATTAAGACTCTTCAAATCATGCGTGGGGCCTTATTTTTGAAGATCTAATTACAATGGTGCTAATAACAAAGGCCATGGGGCAATGTATAAAAATCCCCGCTCCCACTCAATTTTTAATCATTCATAATTAGGGTTTTCATTTTATTCATTTACATGATATAATGCATGCAAAACGTCTTGATTTTAATCCAATTAAATTTAGAAAATATTTGGACTTTAAACGATTCACTAATATTTAATTTGAAGCACACTTTAAAAATAATTTACAAAAACAATTTTTCGTTTCCCAATAAGTGCCCTCAAATTAATTAGTAATCTAATCCAATTAATTTTCATAATTTAATTAATATAAATCAAGGCATTTAAATAAATATCATGGATCCAATGCATGAACAATAATAATTAGCAATTAATTATTTCATGCATCACATACAAACAATAAATGACAGATAAAGCAAATTAAATGGCCAATAGATTCAGCTTTTAACATTTAAAAACTATTCTTGCTGTACGGGCATCCTTCAACTGTCTGTAAACACCCATAGGAAGCTTGTACGCGTCAGGAGAAGCAAAACGCCGCTTGAAACGAGCCCGGAGGACCTCACACGCGCTGGCACGCGCCTAGGGCGAGCTGCACGTGCTCCCACGCGCTGCCACGCGCCGGCACGCGCCTGGGGCGCGTGGAATGCACACTTACGCGCTCCCACGCGCCTGGGGCGCGTGGGACGCGCCTTCACGCGCGTGGAGGTCAAGCTCCCTTGGCTGGCGCGTGTAATGCACGCGCCAGCATGTGCACTCTCCTGGCGCGTGTGGAACACGCGCCAGGCTCACCATCTTGACGCCACACCTGATCCGGGCCACCTCCGACGCCCCTTCTCGCCGCCGGCGAAGCTCCGGCCACCGGAAAAACGCCGGAAAAATTCCAAAAAATCCAAAAAAATGCCAGAAAATTAAATTAAGCCTCAAAAAATTCCAGAAAAATTCCAAAAAATTCGGAAAAATTCCAGAAAATTACTGAAGCATAATTTAACCCTTTTGGACCTTCTTGAAGCTTCATAGCATCCTTTGACGAAGATTACATGGCTTTAAAAATATTTACAATTTGAAATACAATGGAAAAAATTAAATTACATCATTGAACTTTCAAACGGCTAAATCAAAGCCTTAATTACATTCATCCAAAGATAAAATTACATTAATTTAACCTATAAGCTTCATCCATGGCCCAACCATACATCATCATTCATTCACAATTATTCATACATCATTATGTATCAATATATATCAACATATTAAATCATACATCAACATACATCAATAAAAATATATATGAATATAATTTTGGATCCATGAATGATGATTTTCATAAAATCATGATCTATAGTAATGAATCAAACCATGCTCTGATACCACTGTTGGGAAACGTGCTAGTTTTAAAAACTTTTTAAGGGATTTAAATTCATAGATCTTGATTCATCACATAGAGACAAGTTTTATGCAAAAATAAAACATGATGTATCATTTAATTAAAAGATTGAATACTTACATCAAGGTTTGAGTAAACCTTAGATCTCTCCTCTAAAGTGAATGTTCTCACTTATTGTAGATCCCTTTTGCTAGACACCTTTTCCATGGATCTCCATCTTCTTGGTAATTCTTTTGCCTTTAGGAATCACTCATATGCCTCCATGAATGACCTTGGAAAACTAGGCTTGTGGGAGCCTCCATTAGATGAGAACATAAACCCTAATTTTCTAGAGAGAGAAAATTTATTCCTTTTTCCTTCTCATAAAAATCACTCCCTAAAATATACATAGACCATGTATATTTATAGGCAACATAAAAATAAAGAAAAGGAAACAACAAATCCTTCTCCATCTCTAATTCATATGTCTCAAATCTAATATGATTCCAATATCAAGTTGGGCTATGAGTGAGAATCCATTGGGCCTATTATTTTATTGGCTACAATGAATTAATAATTGGCCCGGTCCATGGACCCAATTCAATTAATTCATAAATTAATTTCTACTCCACTAAAAGAAATTAATTGAACTCCAATTAAATAATAAATAACCTCTAAGTCAATATTGCACTTTGACCCCTCTATGCATAATTAGTTATCGGATAAATATAGCCATCAATCCGACTACTTAATTAATATATTTATTTTGGTACCTTTGATTATTTCTGGCTCGATCACAATAAAACATTTGTTTGACAAAAATAATAATTTAAATAAATAAATATATAATAAATCATTTTGTCTAAAAACACACGAAGGCCTTCGAATTTACTTTGTGATCAACCATAATCAATACAAAATAAATACAAGTAGCAATGATGCAAATATTGAAAATATAACCCTCTAACTATTAATTACATAACTACCCAAAGTGTCGGTCTAAGGATCCCGAAGAATCCGCCGAACAAATCAAAGTAATTATTAATTAATAAAAGAGTCTATACTTTTCTCATGCTTAAGAGTCAAATGCCATGACGGTAATAGGGAGTAATTGCATACGACGGCTCTCGCAATATATCTCAACCTAACGCGGATCCAGTTCAAGTCTTAATTAATTATGAGTCCATCCATAATTACCGACTATGAACAATTTATAATTACTATTTATATATCATGCATTGATTGTCATCACATACATATATATAAATATTTCTTGTAATTAACAGGACACTATCAATTTCATAGTGAATTGAAACATAATACATTGAATTCACCAATTATATAAATCATAAATATTTCAGATATGTCAGGAACATATGTCAATACAATCCAGATAGGAATTTGCTATGCCAGGGCATATAAATCCCAACAGCACCAACTCGGAATCTCACCCCCGGGAAAGGAAATATCCAACCGTTGTTCTCGATGTCCCTACATTAGACCCACAAACTGAGTTAATTGGTTTCTTCTAGTACTACAAACAAAGGGAGAGGGGGAGAGAGTATTGTATTTGTACCTGATATCTGATAACATTTCTTCTAAAATTATATGCAGCATTGTTGTTGACTAATTTGGGACAACGGTTAAAAGTCATTATTTGTCTCTGTGCTGCTTTTGATTCAATTGACATGCTCTGCAATGATGTGCAGTCGTCTGCCCCCAAAATAAGTAAATTTACTGGAAGGCCTGGAAGTGATTCAAGCAGAGTACATTTGTTTACACAGAGATACTCCAATAGTGGAAGGCTAGTGATGGTAGCTGGTAGGTTAGAAAATTTGTTTCTGCTAAGATTCAAAGATTCCAAGGCCACCAAACTACCAATTTCACTGGGCATATTTCACGCTCATGAATTTCCTAGATTCATGGGGATTCGGAAATTCATGTTGATAATGGCAACGACCTAATTCATGTTCCAGGCTATAAATCAAGGACGAAAAGAAGCAATGTCACAGGGGTAAAGTTTGCCCCCGATATCAGGTATTTACTTCCAGACGTATCTCAGACGGATTGCTTGGTAGAATATGAAGCGCAGAAATCCACCTTTTCCTTTAAAGAGAAAAGGGGTGAACTTTAGGCTCTAGATACCCCATAGGTAAGGTAATAAGTGCTGCGAAGGACCAAGGAGACTATCAAACGTAGCGAGAAAGTAGGGAGCCGGAGGCTTCCTAAAAGTCATTCCATTAAGAGGCAATAACCCACTAGTCAACAAGTAAGATTGCCATCTCTATCATCGTCGTCTTACCAAAGATTCGTCCAGAGAATGGGACATAGAAAGACTTTAATTTGGTGAGGAAGAAAGTGAAATCTCAGGCTTTTGTCAAAATGGTTTGCCCCAGAAGTCATGTTGACAGGATCCAGCATTGGTCTTTGAGACAACGTGCTTGTGGCTGTAGCTTCTCCTTCCCCCGAGAGGGGGTCAAATCTAAAACAACAAACGCATATTGACCTTGCCTTGGATTAGTAGCCTGCCCGATTTACGGGAATGAGGTAGCAATGTTGGCCTTGCCTTATCTTGCAAGTCCGGGGTAGGAGGGGTCAGCTACAAAGCATTAGAGGTCTTCGGGAAGTGCTAAGTGATTTACGGTACGCATAATAGAAGAATAGGCATTAAGGTATGCCACAACAAACCCTTTCTTTAACATGGTGCTAAGCTAAACCCTTTCAAACGCTTGGGAAAACTGTCAATACTTTCTGAATTCTCTAAGCAAGTGGTATGTAGGGATTGTAGTAAATCCGGAATTCACTCTTTTATGCATCAAAAGATGCCCTAGGTCCTGAACCGCATTCTTCCTGAATGCCTTTTTTGATAGTGCCGACTCGAGAATACTTTGTTTATAGAGGGAAAAAAGCTATTTAACAAATCCTCCTCAGCACCCAAGTGAAGCCTTTCACCTTTGTTTCTTAAGCGAAGCCCGTACCAGCCCCTGCCAGGGAAGAACAGCAAGATGCTTAACACAGGCAAGTTGAACATTGTGAAGAAGCCCAAAAGAGGGTCAATTCACTCATTTCGGTGCTCTATTTGGCTAACGACTCTTGCTGAAGGGTTGGTATGAGTTTCCCGCATTATCTGATGTTTGGTAAGTTCTGTAATCTTTGAACATTCCCCAGTGTCAAGTGGATAGGGATTCCCAACCAGAATTACCAGATTTGGCACTGGGTACAGCATTTTAACACACAGGCTTAGCCTGGCGGACTTGTCCTTATCTAAGTCATTCTTGACTGCTTGAGGTTCTTACTTGGTTTAGGTATGGATTTGAGCTGGATTTCTTTCCGTCATCTTTGTTTGGTGCCCAAGGTACCTATTGTAAGTGTAAGGAAGACTTTCTCCGCGTAAGATCAGCCTCAGGCAATAAACCTATAGTGACTACTAGCTCCGGGACAAGGTCCATCTTCTCAAAGAGGTAGAGGAAATGCAATATGAGAAGTCGCTTGCCAATCAACAACAGGTAGCTAACAAAAGGAAACCACTTTGATCAAACACATATTCTATAGATTCCTTGAAATAAGGGGGGAATTCCCCAAAGCTGACACAAGGTGCATGGTGGCATCAAAGATTTGGGATTGTTTAGATACGCCCGCGGTCATGTCTCGAATGACTGGTTCCCATCTTTTCCGTCGATAACATTATTCCCTTCGCCTGACTTTAGAGAAGAAGATGTAATTTCATAGTCAATAGTAGCTGGGGCTCTCTCTGAAAAATCAGAAAAGGGTGAAATGAAGCCAGAGCCGCCTAGTCAGAGTGCTGGTAAGAACGACGTAGAAGGACTGAAAAATGAATAAATAGAATAGAAAACGGATCTGAAAGCTTTGCCCTTACCTCATAAGTTGCATATATTCAATAAAGCTCGACCATAAGGGGTAGGAAGGAAGGCAGCCTAGAATTCCTTCTAACTGTCAGAAGATGTGAATGAGCATGAGACTTGTAAGAATCGGTAGGTGCGGTTGGCCTCGTGATAGCTTCGAAAGTTGGTGTTCTGTCCCCCAACAAGCACTTCTTTCTTCATTCTCCTTTCCTTCACGCTTGAGGAGTGTCGATAATGCCTTCCAAGAGCATAGACTCTGAATGGCGATATAGATTTGTAATATATATATAGTTGGCGTTAAGAGAGTGACTCAGACAGGTTCTCTATTCAAAGAAGAGGAAGTTCAGATTTAGAATTTTGACTAGATGAGAATTTAATTGTGTATAGAAATCGAACCAACTGAGAAAAGCGCTACCTATACGCGAATTCTTTATCTCTTCTTACGGACAGGCTAAATCAAGCCTGGGAGGCCGGGTGAAGCAAGCAGAGTTTTGGTTTATAGGGTGGTACTCAAAGGTATACCTTATCTGTTGTGCTTTCTAAGAATGAAAGTAGTACTCTCTCTCTGTATGTTCCGTTATGCCCTGTATGTCTTACATTTCACAGATGCCTGATCCGACCGCCCCTTACGCTTCTGTTGATTCCATAAATATTGTTGATTTCTCTACTAAGGCTTCCCCATAACCACTCGCACAAACCTCGTGGGGGTCTTTTGGCTTATTAGTAGTTTCGCTCGACTACTTGCAAGGCTCGCGATCCAAATAGAACCTGTCGATAGGAATGAATGGGCTAGGTCCTGCTCTCTTGTCTTGGTCTTGTGGAAGTTTTCGGCTTTCTTTTTCTTACACGGCGTAGTACTTCCTTGCCGAACATGAATAAGACCTCGCAAGTGCCAGAGAAGAAAGAGGAAGAACATAAGACCATCCAGTGGACGTGCAAGCAAGAGTAATATGATGATCCGTGAAAGAACGAGTACGAAACTTTTCATTCTGACTCTTTATACGCCCATTTATTTAAAAAAGATACTATAAGTAAGGAGGATGGTACCTTATAGAATTTCACTATTTCTTTCCCTTTTAGAGTGTTGTGAAGGAGCTTGCCCATTCACCTATGAGGTTCAGCCCGCCCTTGATTCTAGAAGTCACCCAGGTGAAGTTGTAACCTGGCCGGGGAGAGACAATGCAACCGGCACCGGACGCAGACCAACTCGACCCCTTTGTTCCAGGCACTGCCCTAGCCGTCCTCCCCTCTTTTTTACTATCTTGCCTTTTTCCTTTTGAGAGAGAGGTAGGTCAGCTGTCGGAGGTTTCTCGGTCAACTAGCCGAACAACAAGAAGTCACGAGAGAACAAGTACATAGAGAAGCGCTTCTATTGTTCGATTTCCATCCTGTACCTTAGCACAGTGAACAACAACACAATATCGAGAAAGATTTGAAGATTTCGCTCCACCCCCACGTTCTTGTAGAGGTGAGGAGAGAGTTTCTTCTGTCAATAAAATAAGGCCCTTTAAACTTAAAGTTTCCCGCCCTTAAGAGCAGAACAAATGTAGGCAACAGCTGCCCCGTAAAACAAGAAGCAAGCTTTCTATGGAGGTTTTTGGAACATTCCCTTCAAAAGACTCTTTTCGCCGCGTGGACACGAACTGACACCATTACTACGTGAATATAATAGACTCAGTAATATGCTAGTGGTTTTGACAACTTACGGAGCTTGCCCAGGCTTGCCTTAATCCTATCATTATGCCCGGAACCCTTGCCCAGATGTTAGATTTTTCGCCTAAAGAACACCGCCGGTCCCATTCTGGAGAGGTTTTTCTATGCCCTACTTTGAACCTTTTAGTGATTAGACTAGGGCCACCATTATCTCACAGATTCCCCGGGCATGTAAGTCGTACGCGTGCTCACTATACATTCCATCTTGCATCACAAGTTTCTAATTCCCTTTAGACCATCACAAAAACGAAACACTTTTTGTCTGATAGAACAGCATTTTCTTTTCGGACGAGACGAGGAAGAACTCTAAGGGTGACTTTTATGTGCTGGTCATCCGCTCACTTGTCAGCCCAATACCATAGCATAGCTCGGTTATTTCCGAATTCTTTAGAACTTGCTACCTATAAAGTAGAAAGAGCCCCACTGCATACGTTCTATATTGAGATGAAAGAAAGTGTTTGGTAAGGTTCTGCTTCCATTTTTTTTAGTTATGACAGCTATACGAGAATGAACAAATAGATGATTCACAATGTTGTGCAAGGATATCCCGCGTAAATTACCACAGGATCAGAACCAAGGCTTCGGTCTGAGCCACTTAATGGAACGAACCATTAAAGCGATCGCTGAGCAAACACTTTTGAGTTTCTTTTCTTGCTGAAAAATCATTTGGCTTTACTTTTTCTAAGTTAAGGACGTATCAAACCTCTTTCTATGTTAGCTAGCTTGTCCTCCTGTGATCATGCCCTCCATTAAAGGAAGTGAAACTTTTCTTCACTTCAAATAGGGAGGAACTCACCTTTCACTAGTCATTCTTTGACCGGAGCCTTTCCCGCATATGTAGATGTCACTACAAAAAAAGAAAGGGATGCTTTAAGGCAGGTTTCTCTAAGGAATTTCGAACACAAGCTCCTCCGTAGAAACAGAACAAGCAAGCGCATATCAATAATAAAATCAAAGATGAGGAAATAATTGCATAAAATGTCCGTCAGAATTGTTCTCTCTTGTTTGATAGTACCCTACACACCAACAATCTCTCTATTTCATAAAGGTGCGCTACGATCAAATATCAATAGGTGCACAACTTCATCATTAAAATCCACTCCCATAACGGTAGCTACAAGTGGAATCATAGTCTCATTTCATTAATTGATTCTACATGTATCTAGCGAAATCAATATTTAGCAATACGGTAAGGCTTTAAAAAAAAAAAGCACCTCGTGACGAGTAAGGTAGAAAGGCGTGGCGGTACAGCGAGTGAAGAGGCTTTGTACTAGGACAAAGAGTTTTTTTTAAGTGATGAAAGCCAGACCCCTTGTTTCACACTGGTTGCTGCTCATTAGCATAGATCTTCAATAAGCTTTTCAGCATATTCTAACATAGAATAGTCTTTTAAATACTCGTCTTAGCTTTTTGCGTTGACAGCATAATCGACAGGCAGCTTGCCTTCTTCGAATGATTATAAGGACCAGGAAGTTGGGGAAGGTTTCTATTTTGTTGAAGTCGCTAACCCGGCTGGTTGAGGTAGTGATCTGAGAGAAAAGTTCTATGATTTCGAGAAATGGTCCCTTATCTAATTGTTTGCTTGGCCTTGAGCCGACGTTGACCGTTGCTCTACCCGATACGATACCCGATGCGATATACTCTACCCGCTCGCTCCTATGTATGAGAGTTAGGCTTTAGTGAATGAAGGGTGAGGCTCGGAAATGAAAAAAACTTAGGGCGACTGGTTCGTAAGGGCACCATCGACAAAGTCTTATTTTTCATTATAGTGTATAGGTGGTCCAATCTTGCGCCTATAACCATGGAGTCAAAAAGCATATTTGGTTTGGTTGGAATTGGCAAGCATGTCTTCAGCAACTGCTACTGCGACAGATGTAGGAATGCTTGATGCCAATATCTGAGTATCTTTGTATTGTAAGCGTGAAGACCACAACGCTAAACACTGTCTCAAAGACTAATGTGGGATCCTCTGTGTTAACACGGACTTATGGTATGGGGTAGACAATTTGACATGGTAGGGGTGTTGATACTAAGAGCTCATCAACATAGTCAATTCAATACGAAATTCTGACGTTAGGAGCTTAGGTTGCAGTTTCCATGCCAGTAGGTAGATTACATCGTTTCAGCAGATCCACTATTCTGACTCACTACTCATTAACCTACAGAGCTCTTGGGCTATACTTATAATTATATATATGAATTTTACTTCGAAATCCTCTTTCATCTGTTCGCTGGGAGGGAGGGAGTTGGAAGTTGGGCTAAAAACCCCGTGTTTTTGGCCTCAACCCCATTTTCATTAATATGACTCCGCGAAAACTTCAAAAAGTGTGATCTCATATAGAGCCCAAGCTCATGGCCCTGGTGGTGTTCTAAGATAGAAGCCAGGTTTGAGTCAGGGCACTTCTCGATCGAAGAGAGAGTGACAACTATAGGTTTAGGGTTGGAAAGCTTGTAATAGGAGATTCTTCAACAACAAGCTGATGGAACTCAAGTAAACTTGATAGCGGAATTGTTGATTTGAGAATGATGGGGAGAGAGTGTGATACCCCTCGGATCCGAGACACGGGTTGATCAGGCCCAGGCCCAAACCCGGGGAATATCTAACAATTAATATTTAATAATGAACACGGAATACAAAACGAATTAAGAGATGAAATTAAAGCTGAAAGGAACTAAAAATAGAATCAGCAAAATAATATAATTATTAAAATCCATCAAACCCAAACTCCAAAACTCCATCAATTTACAACTCGGGAATCCATCTCTAGTGGACCCCTATTAAGCATCCAAACGAAAAATAAAGCAACTGTAATAAGCATCTAGAAATAAACTATGGAGAGAATCCTACATCGTCGGAAGAGTGAATAGAGACCTCTGCTCAGCACGAACACGTCTAAGCCTGGAACTGTCGTGTACTTGAAAAATAGAAGTGGGTCAGGCCCACGCGTAAGTTCTATACTACTACAATCCAAACAGAGGCCCGATACGCATGTACATCCTAAACAATTTAACAATAGCTAATAGTCCGTAAGTGTATATATATATATCGTCACACTAAAGGACTCTCACTGGACTACAGGCCGGTCTCAACCTGAATAGAGGTAACATGCTAAAAACGCACACGAAGTAGGCATGTGTACCTAAACCTAAACAGGGTACACCTCTAACCATCGTATCCAGCTATGCATCTTAATGCATATACGCTCCCTAACCGTCGATCCTGAGACTCAAGCTCATATCGAGGTATCATAATAATATATTTAAAATCCATCCTGAATCCTAGTAGTGCCGCTCAACTAGTTGTTGCCATGACACTACAATCAATAGGACTTAACTTTTAGTTAATCCAATTCTTAATCCAGAGTCGGTAGGTTTTGGTTCTTTCAATCCAAACCGCCCTTAGTATACCACCGTCCTATACCGGTGTTTACTATCCAATCATCCAATAGTTGATAATATCAACAATTAAAGTAAACATCGACTAAATCCATACATCCCACACTTGATACCAACAGTAATAATGTAAGGATCGATAAGTAGAGTACAAGTATATACATAAACATGTTCAGTACATACAGTTCCATAAAATCTGGTGTACTATTAAGTTTAAATCTTAATAACATTCAACAGCCAGCAGTTAATATTACAGATCTCAAAGTAACTATCAACTAAGTTCATAACTCCAATAATTGACACAACTGAAATCATGGAAACATTAAGAACAGAAATACTGTAAGCATATAGACATATTTAATCTATAGTATTTCCTCAAAATCCAGTAATACTAAGTTGGTTTAATTCTTAATATTATTCCAGGTTGGTTTAATTCTTAGTATTATTCCACACCAACTCATTCAGAATAGTTATCATTCAGATACATGATCATGATATACAGTTAAGCATGTTACAATTATATCGTTCGTCTCAGAAGACTACTAATCTGAGAGTTAAACATTTCTAACTTTCCAATTCCTAAACATAGTGAAACTGTTTGATTAATTCCTCACGGTCCAAACTGTTTTAAGCCCTTAGACCACATCTGGAGCCTTAACCTAACCATATACATCCATTAGACCTTTCATATTAAATCCTGAACTCAACTGGAAACTTCAGAAGCAACCATTGCATGCAAAACTGACTGGAACAAAGAAAAAAAAAAAAAAAAATGCACCAAAGGAGACGTCTCCAAAAAGTGGAGCCGCCTCCTTTAGACCTTGGAGCCGGCTCCACTTTTTGGAGCCGCCTCCACATAAAAAGGGAGCCGGCTCTCTCCAAGGGAGAGCCGGCTCTCTCCCTCTCTGTCTCGTTTCTTCGCCCTCCGTCTCCGTTTTACGCCTCTGTTACTTCACCGTCACAATTTCCAGAGGCTGTAACCCAATCCCAGTACATTCCCAATCCATGCGTAAGTCCAGTTAACATTACATACATAGCTTTAAACAGAGATTTATGCAAGCAACCATCATGTTTTAATAGTTTTACAAAACATAAAAACATACAGATAAAGTTCAGTTTAAGCACGAACAGAGAATGGTTTAATTGATTCAATTAATCCTAAAACTGTTTAAGAATGCAAAGAACATGAAACCTAAGGGAGAGAGTGAGGATAGAACTTGCCTTACACCGACGTTCGTCCAAATCGTCCGACGAATCCTCTATTTACTTTCTGTTTTCCTCCCAGCCGTCTCTAAACTCTTTGTATCTTACTGTGGCGTAATATCCTTCTAAAAACCCTAGGCAGACACCCTAGAGGAGTATTTATAGGCCACATTAATCCTAGACTCTCTTAAACCCTAAGTGGATTTGCTCGGCCCATAGAGAAAACTAGGTTAAATGCACTGTCGGTTGTGAACTATGATTCTAATTTATAACCATCCATGTATAACCTTCCCTACAGCCACGTTAAAATAGAAACTAATTTAAACTAATAATGAAAACTATCAATTAATTCAAATGAAACAAATAACAACAATTAAAGCAAATAATTCCCACAACTAAACAATTAACCAGTAAAATTGCAAACAAACAGTTAAACAATAAATAAATAAAAACAATCAAAACAAATAAAACAGAGTTACAATTAAATCACAATTAATTAATGCCAACCAATTCATCATTTAAACAAAAAAAACTCAACTTAAACAATTAAATAAATTTCCAGGTCTATCCTTTTAAATTAGGGGTATTACAGAGAGCGTGTTGGAAATTGGAGATTGAGATCTTCCTTTCTATGGACTACGTAAAGGCAGCTAACCCGCTGTGACGTATTTCTTTAGATAGAGAGAATTCGAATCCATTCAATAAATGCAAGTGAAAACTCCTCTGTTAGCCCTAGTTTTGACTCTCTCTCCTCTTTCCAGTAGTCAGATGATCTCCGAATTACAGGTTAGTTTAGTGCAATGGAACAACTTCAACAGCCTGCCTTCCAGCTGCATAAGATTAGAATCGCCCCGCAGTACGTTGTGGACTTGTCCTTACTTGAATGAAGCAGAAGCCTGAGGCTGAGGTCAGAATCTTCGAGCAGAAGTTCGAGCGGATCAACTCCTTGGTTGGCTGATAGTTGAAAGTTTTAGAATTGGTATTTCGCTTTTTGGTTAGCGTGAAATCCTGATCCGAGCAAAGCTGAGCTTCAACGGTGGGATTAATTCCGAAAGTAATGATGACACTGGGTTCAGTTTCTCCTTTTTCCTCTGACCAACAAATTCAACCTGCTAGCTTTGTCTTTTGATCCGAGAGGTCGGTTTTTCTATTGAGACTTTGTTAACTGCCAACTGCCTCGAGCTAATGTTCAAATGAGCTACGGCGGCACTGAAGTAAGCCATAGGCATGAAGCATCCTAGAGCTGGCTATTGTTCCTTCCGAGCCAGGATCAAACTATGATTTAGAGTAGGGAAGCTTGGCTTTCCTCTACCTATACGGGTGATTCGTAGTAGTTCTCCTTCTATCTTCTCGAACAACCCCATCAAGAAAACATTGCAGTTATAGCAGGGGTTCCTTAGTCACAAGCCGCAGGAAATCAATCTTTTGGGGCAACCGCCCTTAGATAGGGCTAGAAAGTTGTTTCCAGCTATCTACAAGGTGCATTGAGGAGGTTTTTTTTTTTGAAACCGTACGGTGCTGTGTTAACAGGGACTCTTTCATAGACTCCGGCTCTCTTCTCTCGGCACTAAGGCAGGGAAGATCCTGGAAAGAACTCATTTTCTATTTCTCTTACGGAATAGTTGTTCAAGGGTACTTAGGGCATGGCACTACTGGCCGCTAGTTCCGACTAAGATAACTGATCGTTAAAGGGGATCGGGCGGGTTTCGAGCGAAGTCAACCAATCACAAGTAGGTTTTTTCAGGCAAGATTTGAACCGTAGATATATCGTTGAAATTCAATCTCATTCTCTTAATCCATCGTTGCGGCTTTCCGTTCAGAAGTTCAGCGCTTAAAACCCCTTGCCTTATGAAGACAAGCACCTGAGGACCTTCGCTTATTCAGTTCAGATCGTTCCAAACCTTCCTTACAAAGTTCCTCGACATCACATCCATCAGTAAACCCATGGAGCTCCCAGCTAATAGAGCCGAAAGGACTCGCTGGGGAGTCGGTAAATGGCGGGCTAAGATCTTATCCTAACTTGAACTCTTGGAGAGCCCTCTCAATGAATTGTGCAGTCTTGCTTGTTGAGATGGCATAAGCTCTATAGATGGGTCATAATATTCTTCTTTGGGATCTAGTTAGTCCTTAATCGAACCTTCTCACACGACCCACCAATATTGGAATCGTTTTCACAAAAAAAAGGAATGCACCTGTCTGATCGCTAACCAATTGTCGAAGACGAAATTAGGAGATGAATCACCAAAGTCTGCTAATTCGCTATCTATTTGTCTGCAGGGATGGCCGAGCGTCAACCCATCACTAAAGCGGAAAAGATGAGATATTCTGGGCATAGCATTACTGGCTCTAGCTCTTGGAACAACTGTCCGCTTGGTTCAACTCAATTTCTTTCAAAAGCCGCCTATATCTATATAGGGAGCGAAAGCCAGAGGCTTGGTCTTCTTTCGTTGAAAGCTTGATCTCCCTCCACAGGTAGAGACAATAAAGATTTACGTAAGGTTAGCCCTCTCTAGTCTAACAAGCGCGTACCAAGCCACTCGAGGGTAGGCCAAGCAAGCAAAACATCAATTGAAAGAGTAGTCCGTTGAAGAAAGAATGACCTCTTCCTAGTAAGGAAAGAGGCCTGTTATGAAAGATCAAGAGTTGTTGGCCCCAAGAGAGAACACAGCTACAAGAAGAAAGAAAAATGGAAATGGAGGATAAATATTAGGTTGAATGCTCTTTTCTCTACTCACACATGAGCTCAAACAAATGTGAAAGTCGAGATGTTTAACGAAGTCGCTGTGAAATGAAAAAGAAAGATCCAATTTCAATGAGATTTGCACTAATATAGAAGGGAGATATATAGAAATATCTATATACAATGCAAAAAGTAAAATTATGGTTAATTTCTCTCTTGCGTGTAAAGGCTAAATTCCAAGAAGAGCGTTTCAACTGCATCTGCGTCTGTGCTGCTTTTGATTCAATTGACATGCTCTGCAATGATGTGCAGTCGTCTGCCCCCAAAATACGTAAATTTACTGGAAGGCTTGGAAGTGATTCAAGCAGAGTACATTTGTTTACACAGAGATACTCCAGTAGTGGAAGGCTAGTGATGGTTGCTGGTAGGTTAGAAAATTTGTTTCTGCTAAGATTCAAAGATTCCAAAGACACCAAACTACCAATTTCACTGGGCACATTTGTTATATTGCAGTTTTCCATAGATAATTTCCTGATGCTACTTGACAATTGTAACGACGAAAAGCTTGATTCAGGTGGCGATCTTCGAAAAAATGCCGGCCACTCTAATTTAGAACAACCGGAAATATTGAAATGAGCGAGAGACTTCAACATGAAAATACTTTGGGGAATCTTCTTAAGATTCTTGCAATTATTCAGATCCAAGACAATAAGATCTTCGAGACGTTCAATAGATTGGTGGACTTCTACCAGCTTTGTACAATCAGTAAGCAACAATTTCTCAAGACCGGTGAGCCCCGTGAAGTCCAGAGTTTTCATCAAGAGATAGGAATGACTGAGATTGAGGTATTTCAATTTGCACAAAACCTGTTAGGAGCAGAAATAGACAATAAATTTTCAAGCATGTCATTGTATAAATTAAGTAGTTTGAAGCAGATGATTAAAAAAACAATAATATCAATCATCATACCTTTGTTCCTTTCCAAACTTGTTTGAGTTTACTATAGCTCAAGTCAATGGGAACCAGATTATCCATAATTAAGGTTCGTGGTATACATTCTAAAGAAAATCCTTTCCAAGACAGCCATACAAGTCTTTTAGAGAGATGTTTGTAACTTCCACTTACTTGGACATAATTGAAATGAAGCAATCTCAAGCTCTTCATCTTTGTAAATGCCTCCGCATTTACTTGTAACTCTTCTGATTCTGGCAAGTTCAGGACTAAGCCCAGAATATTCTCTGTCCCCTAATGACAATAACAGCTGTATAAATAAGTATATATGTGTGTGTGACATTGAATTGAAAATAAAGTCACATACCAGATTGTGAGACTTTCATGATGTCTATGGCATTTTTATAATGACAAGTTATGTAATTAATTTAGGCATTGGGCTCTTACCGTGTCATATCTTAGTAGATCAAGAATGTCTTTATGATACCACAATCTATTACGTTCGCCAGGCTTTGTAGGGGATTCTTGATAGACGATCTCTTTTGCCATGTCTTGAATCAGATCATGCATCATCAGTTGGTTATGCCGCCGATCGATTCTTACAATGCTTACAAGACAACGATCAGATAGAATGTCAATATCAATATCTGGGTAGAAATCGCAGTCTTTTAGTATTTTGATGGCCAAATCTTGGTCCATTCCAACAAAAAAACATGCAATATCCAGGAATAAACCCTTCTGTTTATCATCAAGTGAGTCAAAGCTCTGCCTCAGTATATCTTGAACTTTTGGATCAGGAATCTTTTTCAACTTCTCCAATTGAGCATGCCATTTAGGTACCGCTTTACCCGACAATAAAGAACCTAAAGTAGTAAGAAGTAAAGGAAGTCATTTTACATAACACACTACTGTGTCAGAGAGGCTCTCATAACCTTCTAGAGGACAGTCTCTTCTAAAGGCAAGGCAACTGAAGAGTTGAAGAGATTCCTCCTTATTCAACTCCTCAAGATTATACACATCATCCACTTGAAGTGACTTTATTGCAGACAAATCTCTAGTTGTTACTACGATTCTACTTCCGGGACGCAACCAATTACGATTTATAGCCAAAACACTCAATTGGCTGTCATTATCCACACCATCGAGAACAAGAAGAACCCTTCGACGCCATGCTCGACATTTTCTCACCTCAATTCCATGATCCCCGCATCTTATTTTCTCATTTTCATCATTTAGGAGATCTGACAGAAGTTGTTTTTGTAATTTAACAACATTGTCGATATCCCTAGAAGTTCGTCCAACATTATGAAGAAAGCTAGTCCTTTCAAATGGATGAAAACGATGTATGCGATTATACAGTACTTTAGCAATGGTAGTCTTACCAATTCCACCAATCCCCCATATGGCAACAATCCTAACATCATTACTAATACTATTTGACCCCAACGTTAGAAACTTAGTCACTTGTTCAACACTATGCTCTATTCCAACTTGATACTCTGGATCACTTAAGCCCGTAGGATTTAATTTTTCTGCCACTCCTCCAATAACGGACTTAATACACGTTGACTCACACCTATCCAATTTTTATTGTTAAGAAAAAACAAAAATTAAAAAATGAAATTAAGCAAATTTACATACGGAGAGGTGAAAATTCAAAATACAGAGACATCCAATGCGTTAAAATGCTTTTTTTGAAGAGAATAAAGAGATTTAAGTACCCGTTGGCCACATTTTGCAAGACATAACCGGACAAATTGCCAGCCTTTTCTAGAGCTAACCTCCAAATTTCCACCTTTTTCAAGTCAAACTCCTTTTTGTGACCGGCAAACGCTTCTGCATAACAACCGCTCTGTGATCGAACATCAGAAGGTTGGACGTCATAGAAGACGGGAATAACAATCTGATGGAGTGTCCTCTTGCAATCCATGATCTTGATAAGCTCGTCAAGGCACCATCTTGAGGACGCGTAGTTTTTCGAGAATACAATAACGGAAACCCTTGATTCCTTAATTACTTTCAACAATTCAGGACCAACTTCTTCACCTCTTGGAAGTTTAGTGTCATCACTGAATGTGTAAAAACCATGCTGATCCAAAGCAGCCAAGAGGTGACCAGTAAATGTCTTGCGAGTATCAAGGCCGCTGAAAGACAAGAAGACATCATAAACACAGGAAGCTGCCATTTTTAAAGCTCAAACAGTTTTGATCAAATCAAAGGAAATGAGAAGAGTGGAGTGGAGAGGAGAGGAGAGGAGAGGAAAGAAAAAGGAAAGGAAAGAAAAAGGTTGGGTTTTATGCTTGAGAGAGGGCATAGCTCTGACTTATATATAGATTTTTATTTTTCTTTATTTTTTTTAATTTATTTTTAACATTGCAAACACAACATCGGCAATTAGCAAGACATACAATCCTTAACTTCGAAGTCAAGAATATCCCCTGAAGATAAACATATATATCAGACAATGAGTTTCATATCCTATTTTAACAAACATCTATTAATTGAAAAGACTTCACATAATAAAAGTCTCACACGCACACTACACGTGTGGAGCCACTAATACTCGGTTTGGAAATTGGAATGTTTGCCCACTTGACTTCTTGGCCGGTAGCATCTCGAATCAACAAGAAATGTAAATGTTTTAAAATATCTCCCTCTCATAGAATAAGTAATTCTATTATAACACAAAGATTAGGGGTTATTTAGTAAAACTAAAAGTTGATTATTGAATATTTTGAAAGGTAAAATTTAACTGTTAAAATTTTAAGTAATAGCTTACATTAGGTGCACTGGTGGGATTAAATCATAGAATGAACTTATTATTGTACTGAACTTAGGAGCATGACAATAATAAACAAATATTTAAATGCAATATAAAACATAAAAGAAAGTGTGTCAAATTTAGATCAGCAAATACAAATAAAGATACTTACAAAATATTTGTTAAATTTGGTAAAACGACATTAATTAAAAGAGAACACAATTTATAATACAAAAGTAAATGTGATTTTCACTCATCGTAACAATTTCAAATACGAAATTGGATTCTTTTACTTGTAACTTCAATTCATCTTTTATGGTTGTAAAACAATAATTTTTTTTATAAGTATTTAGCTATTGCATGTTATGTATTGCACTATAATTTTTATTTTTTTTTAAATAATGTATTGCACTAAATAATCTCTTCAAAAACAAGAATTATTTTCCCTGATCATAACAATTTCAACTACTCTTCAAACACAAACTTGAATTCTCTTACAAGTAAATCCAATTCATCTCATCATATACTGTAGTATTACACATGTGTCAATTATATTGCTTAGATTATATTAATATTTTTTCTGTCTCAAAATAAGTGTCATATTCTTCTTTTTTGTCTGTACCAAAATAATAATTCACTTTTCTTTTTCAAATAATATATTTCACATTTTTTTTTATATATATCCTTTGAATTTAAAATTTCAAAATGTTAGATAATTTTTTATATTGCACTAAGGTTTCCTTTGTTTTGACGTTTATTTTTTAGGTAAAATATTTTTTTTATTTGTACTTTTCGATGGTTGATAAAGATTTGGGTCGAGTTTGATGTCGAGTCCTTCGGACTGGACGTATAAAATAACTTATTAAAAATTAATAAATAAATTATTTTGTAAAATTTTAATATATTTTTTTTTCGTAAATATTTTACAATAATCAAACATCAAAAAAATAAAAAAATATATTTAAAAAAAAATATTATACAGGAGCATAAATATTACTCTGTGTTGTCTTGATATCCACCAAGAAGATTGGGTCTATCCATTTGACTTGACATGTCAAAAACATTATGATAGCGTTGACGGACTTACCTCAGATCATAACTTCACGCGGTCATTTGGCAATAACGAAGAAAGAGGGTAGAAAGAAATAGGAAGAAAAGATTCCTTCACGCGGAAGATAGTGACTTAGCAGATAATACAATTACAATACTACCCTTTTAAAACGTATGAGGCTTTTATTAACACAGTCCGTTTAGGAATTCTTACCTCTTAACTTTTGGTGAAAGCAAAATTATAATTTTGAATTTTTCTAAAGTTGAAAGTGTTTTTTATTTTTGTAAAGAAAAAGGAAACATCTTCTATTTTTTCTAATTTTATTATTATTATTATTATTATGTTTGCTACGTTAACCATTTGGGGCATTGCTCATTCCAAATAGAAATTAGTATTATATACTTATGATACCTATTATTTGTAATATTCCAATGTTAATAATTAATATTTTTGATAGATTATATAATATTATATAATAGTGTGAATGAATTTTTTAGACAAAGAATTTATAATTATAATTATTTTTATTTATGTTATATAATAATATTAACATATTATCACACAACAGATATTTTAGAATATTATATATCATATTTATATTATTATATTATATATTGAAATAGAATGCTTATTCTTAACTATAGAAGAGGTATGATCATTTAAATATTTATGAACATTCTTATTATAACGTGATTTATCAAATATGAGAAAGAGAATGATAAGTTAGCATGTGCCTTTCATATAATCCATTCCATTATAACGCAACAATACATCGTAGTAAGTTCTTAATGCTCTATTATTCATTTGGCTTAACTCTGACAATTGTGAATAGTTTAACCGGTCGTTGGAACCTCCAAACAAATTTATTTATATATTTTTGTGTCTAAAACCATGGAACAAGCTTGGGGCGACTTGACTTTGACTCCTTGGCCCAAAATGAGCACACAAATAACTTTCTGACTGAGGGATGCTGGGTTTTATTATTATTATTATTATTATTATTTTAAGCATGGAAATTTGGGGACCAAAAGTAGTAGGATTGGTTCTCATAATAATAAATTAAAATATGTGGAAATTGTTATCAATGTTGGATAACGACTTGATTGGTTAATTCAATAAGAAATGGGAATTAGCACTCAGATTTGTTGGTATCACCCAGACGAATATAATCAAATTGTTTACTTATTCAATGAAAGAATTTTTAAGGGTGATCAGCCCAATTTCAAAATATGTAGTGGATGAATAAGAATATTGAGTCACCCGGCCTAATATCGTCCCGTTTATAGTTATAAATTATTTATAATTTCGTACTTATATTTTATTTTATATTTAATAATATTAAGTATATATTAATCAAATCTTAATCTTTAATCTATTTCAATTACTAAATATCATTCTGTATTTTATTGTCATTTGATAAGTTGTATGAGATTTTGATATTCTCATAATAATATTAAGTTTCAAGTTCTAATTAAAAAGTTAAATATTTGACAAAAATAATTGATTATTATAATTGATTTTTTTTTTATTATTTACTTTTGTTAAATTCATATATAACACCCCAACTCCAACCCCACTTAATCTCCGTCTTGCCCTATTTAATAAATAATTTTGTACAAAAATATGAATAAGTATGCTAAACCCGAATGGGAATGGGAATGGGAATGACATTCCTTCTCCAAACCACCCTTTTTCCATATCTATTCATTACTCAATCTCTGCCTTTGGAAAATTATATATACATAAAGTTAGATCCTTTTTGCAGTCATATAAACTTAAAATTTATAAATTTCAAAACAGGTGAGTTCTTTAAAATTGAGGAGGTGGACATGAAAAAAGATTGTGCATTATTTGTATGAAAGCGAAGGTAGTAATAATGAAAATTTTAGAACTTTGTGGGCTGCTTTTTACTTTTATAAAGCTGTTAGATACACCATAGGAAATTGCTTAAACATGGAATCTAGTCAATGTGGTAAAACAGAAGCCAATCACAAGAAACTGATAAAACTTTATCACCTTTCGTTTCTTTCTTCTCAATTACCATATGGATAGAGACTTTAAACACCCTCAATTCCAGAAAGTGTCAATCATCTTTAGAATTTGAGGTTTCAAAGTCGCAAACAAATTTCTCCATATGCATTTTCATCTTTTATAGTAGCTAGGAAATTACTAGCTATTTCACATGGGGCGCGTGCTTATGTCATATATATATGTATGTATGTATGTATATATATATAATATGTATGGTAGGAGGTGTATAACCTTCCAAAGTATAATATAATAACTAAAAATAACCGAAATCAAATTATGTTACTGGAAATTAATTTTCAATACGAAAATGAAAATTGCAATAGAAATTAACTTACAAATTATAATACGAAAATGAAAATTGCAATAGAAATTAACTTACAAATTACTGATAGAAGTCTGATGTGTACAACATACTCCTAGTGTATTACAACAAGAAGATGGGGAGATGGAATGAATATTACAAATGAAATTTTAGCCTATTCGAAGCCTTCCTAATAAATGGATTGACATTTGTATTTATAACCGAGCTTCTGAATTGTTGGAGACATCTTGGAGGCATCTTCGGTGCAATTTCCAGCTTTTAAAAAGATGCTTTTGACTTTTGTGACTGGACCTGACTGTAGATGAATAGTGATTTACTGTTCTTGTCGTTTGTGCCGACGATTACTGTAGATGAATAGTACTTTGTCGGGGAATTGTAGAAATAATATTTCTGCCTATAGGTACTGTAACAAATAGTATTTTTGACTTACTGTAGCAAATACCCATATGACTTGTATGACTTGGATTTAAAATGGATCTTGGCTGTCTTGGAACAAAGGATTAGAATACGGATCCTTTGGGTGACTCGATTCAGTAGCGGAAGATGCATCATCTACTTCATTATCGTCTTCTTGCTCTTGGGATATATATTGGATGCGGTCAATGATGGATGCTGCCAATTCTTTAAGTTCTGCTATTTCTGATTTGGGAGGCCTTCTGGATCAGGATGTATTCACAGAAGATGACTGCTCTGGCTTACTTTGTTTGATGACTTGGTCTTGTGCTAGATTAACTAGAGAAACTTGAGAAGGGATATGTCTTGGATATTCATCCTTGACATAACCTATAATCTTGTCAAACATGAAAGTGTCCCACCATTTGACATAATGTCGTCAAATGGCTATATTGTTCTGAATATCATATTGCCATTTGAATATCCATGGGACTTTGTACTTACAAGAGAAGAGAAGAAGAATTAGGAATTGAGAATTATGTTTGTTAACTTTGTGAACTGTATGAAAATATTTAACTTGTTCTGCAAGAGTGAGGGGAAGGATTTCTGGAATGGCTCCATGTTGTGACCACCATTTCAGAAACCAAGTTGGAATTTGACTTTTGAATTTGTTGTCAAAATTGATAAACCAAGAATGAGTGAATGACTTATTTTGGTGTAACAAAATTGTTGACCATGCTGCCATATAATCATAGTAATTGAAATGAATTTTATGATCAGGCAGGGGTTGAAGCAAAGAGGGATGAACACCCCATTCGTCCATAGAAATGATCCATTGGATGTATAGGGAATGATAAATGACTTTGGTTAGATCATTGCGATCTGGTATTGACTTGATAAGAATGGAGTTAGTATTATAGAGAATGTCTCTGTAAAAGGCATAGTGTTTTGTGGGGATGACTTAGGCAAAAATAGAGGTTACTTGGGAAATAGGATCTTATTAAGGTGATGGGATCCTGTATGTGACTGAGGTGTGGTTCAATGTAAAAAAGGGAAACATAAGGTTTCATCACTGGCTGAATTTTTTGGAATTGGATGATAAGTTTGTTTAACTGGGGCTTGGATTTGGAATGAATTTGGTGGAGTATTAACTAGGGCCGACTTGAAATTAGACGCTGATGTGTAAGGGGTTGGAATTGGTTAACCATAGTAAGGGCAGAGGATGACGGTTCTTGTTTAACTGGGAGGCCACGAGGGACACCTGGGCATATATTAAATGGCTTGACTGGTTGCTTCTCCCGAGGAGGCTGTCGGGGAGGTTGTTTGTTTGCCATTGGGTTTCTGCAAGAATTCTCTAGTGAGAAAATCTGGAATAGAATTGTCACTGTCTTTGATATAATCTATATCAAAATCAAATATACTTAAAATAGCTTACTAACGGGCAAAAATCTGTTTAAAGCAATATTTTGAATATCTTTTTCCAAAACATATTTTGCACTCTGACAGTCAACACGAACCAAAAATTTTTGATTTAAAATATCATCTTGAAATTTACCGATACATAAAACAATAGATAAAATTTCTTTTTTAATAGTACTATAGTTATTTTGTGCACTTGTTCAAACACCAGAATGGAAGCGAACTAATTGTTCGGGAGTATCTGGACTGACTTTTTGTTTGAGAATGCTACCATAACTAATATCAGAGGCGTCTATTTCAATAATTTTGAAGGAGTCAGGAGTAGGAATGCCAAGGCATGGCAAAGTCTTGACATAATGCTTTATAGATTTGACTATATTACTATGAATGGAAGTCCATAAGGAGGATTACTTTAAAGACGATCAAATAATGGTTTACATTATTTTCTGAGATCTTTGTAGAAATCAGCAATGTAGTTAAGAGATCCTAAGAATCTCTAGAGCTGAGTTTTATCAAGAATTTCATCAGGGAATTTATCGGCAAACTGGAGTGACCTATCAATAGGACGAATTTGTCCCTGATGGATGTGGTAACCAAGAAATCTGACTTTAGTCTGGAATAACTTGATTTTCGAGGCATAGACTACAAGTCCATTTTTCTCTATGGTAGCTAGAAACAATTTCAAATGTTTCCAATGTTCATCAATTGACTGGAAAAAAAGTAGGATATCATCAATGTAGACAATTGAAAAATGACTGTAAGGATTAAAGATGTCATTCATGATATTTTGGAATTCAATAGGAGCATTTTTTAACCCAAAAGGCATGACTTTCCACTCATAATGTCCAAAAGGTATGGTGAAGGCAGTTTTATACCTATCTTTCTTCCTAAGTCTAATTTGCAAAAAACCTGACTTCATATCGAACTTAGAGAAGACCACTGCCTGACTTAATCTGCTGATGAGGTCTTTTTGTTAGGAATAGGATACCTAATCCATTTTAAAACCTTATTAAGAGGTTTATAATTAATAACTAAATGGGGAACACCTCTTTCTATTTCAGAGTTTTTCTGAACATAAAAAGCTGGGCATGACCATGGTGATTTGCTTTTTCGAATGATCTTCTTGTGAAGAAGATCATCAATTTCTTTTTTGCAGAATTCCATTACTTCAGGATTCATTTGGATTGGTTTTGCTTTAGTAGGGATGTGTCTTTCTTGAAATCCTTTGATGTAAGGTAATTTAACCGAGTGTTTTTTCCTATGCCAAAAAGCAATTGGGATATTAGAACAGACTTTGTCTTTGATTTGTTCTTTGGATTTTCTATTGAAGGATTGGGTCTGCTAATAGTGTATCAATTCGCTTAAAATTTACTTCTTCTTCTAAAAATTTTAATTGTTGAGTTTTACTGTGAAGTAGATTGATTGATTTGGAAACAGAGAAGTTAATGACTGATTTTAATTCTTTTCTGAAGGGATGACTTAAGAACTTAAATTGGACTTCTTGTCCAAAAGGTCGAGTGACTAGTCCGTTATTATCAGTTGTGAATGGATATAATAGGTAAATAAATGGTACTCCTAAAATTAATTTGTCAATCATATTTTTAACTAAGACGAATGATGTTTTAAAGCACACATTGTTCTGACAAATATGAGCCTTGGACAATTTGTATTTTATATCCATATTACTTCCGTTGGTTGAACTTAATTGTTCAGTAGTTTTTTCGTAATATTTGGTTGGTATAAGACCTTCTTGAATGCAATTAAGATCAGCTCATGTATCAATCAAAGCAATGACTTCAAGTTTGAGATCTTTGTTGATAATAAGAGTAACCTTAGCTTACCATTTTTGAAATGATATTTTATTCAAGGTCTGGAGGTTATGAGAATGAGTTGAGTGGGCAGATCCTTCTTCATCTGAGGATAAATTCTTTTCTTTAAAGAAGAAAGCAGGATTTGTGCTGAGTTTATTTATGTCATTGGTCAGAACTTAGTTTGCTAACTTAAGATTTTTAATATCAGTTTTTATTATTTTAATTTTTGTTTGCAGGTCCTGGATGGTTACTTCTCTAGGTTAATTATTAAATCTTTCAAGGGTTTTATATAAACTAAAATTTGGTTTAGTAAAATTTGGAGCATCAGTTTCTTTGTTTCCCAACAATATCTTAAGTTTTTTAAGAGAGGAGGATTTTAATTCAGGGTCTTCTACTTTACTTATGAGGTCAATAAGAAGGTGTTCTTATTCTTCAGTTTTGGTGAGAACATTAAGTGATTTAGGATTACAACAGCTATCTTTACATCTTATTGTAATATCAGGAGAACTACGGGGGTCATTAGAGGATTCAGAAGAAGAACTGACTTCTGGGTCACTTTCGTTACTTTCATCCACATTTCTTAATTGGAGAATTTGGTAAAGAGATTCTTTAATTTCTTCATAAATTTGTAACTGATTGATCTTCTTTTAACATAACAATCTTTTGCAAAATGGTCAATTTTGCGACATTTGAAACATTTAACTTTGCCTATATCTTTAGTGTCTTTTTTAGAATCTTTTTTACTGTATTTCTATTTTGGTTTTTGTTTTGCTTTAGAATATTATTCTATTTTTGGGAATATATACTGATTTTTTATTTTTGTAATTCCTACGATATCTTTGGTGACTTTTGTATGACTTTCTGTGGGTGTTGTCTTGTTTGCGTGAGGGCGCTATGGGTGGTAGACCATATTGTTCACAGTAGGTACCTGTGATACCCCCGGATTTTCGGATGTGGGTTGGCCAGGCCCATGCCTGAATACCCAAAGATATCAAAAACAAATGGCAATAATCGAACACAAAATACAAATATGTTTAAAAGGAATAAATAAAATTGCTGAAAGAAACTAAAACGATAAACCATTAACGAAATCCTCAGAATAAATTCTTATAAATAAATTCTTCTGATACAAATAATCCTCCAACTTGTACAACTCGGGAATCCATACTCTGTGGACCCCTGAAAAATCAAAACTAAACAAATGACAGACATAACTGTCTATATCAGAAAACTGAAACATAAGGAAAACTTCTAAGTAAATAATCTGGAAGAGTAAAGTAGCCGATCCCTGCTCAGCATGAACAATCCCTACTCCTGACGAATACCTGAAAAATAATGGTGGGTCAGGCCCACGAACAAGTTCTACTCTAACTATAATCCAAGTAGAGACTCGATACATAGATACATCCTAGATAACTCAATAATAGCTAAGTAGACCATATATGTATAAATACACACTATAGGACGCTCGCTAGTCCATAAATCTGTCTCAACCTGAATAGGAGGTAACATGTAAATCGCACATCACAGTGGGCATGTACACTTAGACCTACCAGGGAACATCAACCTATGTTCCAGTTACTCATCCTATGCGATATACGCACCCTAACAATGATCTTGAGACTCAAGCCCATATCACGGTACCATAATCATATATATAAAATATTCTTGCTAATACAGAATACAAAACAAACATCCATTATGTCGTTCAACTGTTTTGGTTGACAAGACATGAATCCATGTAGGAAACAGTTAATCCATTCTATAGGTATGAATAGGTAGAAATTAGCGTTTTGATCTAATCTATCCCTAATATGCCACCGTCCCATACCGGTGCATATAATGCATATGATCAATAAATAATGCAACACTTAAAACAGTACATCAAATAAAATCCACATAATCCATATAGTTGATAGAAAAAGAATTTGAATGGTTCATCAACAAAAATCCAGAATAACATCCCTGTAATTGATAGAACAGTATTTAATGGTTCATCAATTAAAGTCCATAATAACATCCAAGTAATTGATAGAATAATATTTAATGGTTAATCAATTAAAGTCCAGAATAAGTATAATAAAATCTAATAAGTATATGACCCTATTATGCATCCAATACAGATTTAAAAATCATATTACAGTCCATTATATTGCTAGAATAAAATTAAAGCAATTATATCCCTTATCCGTTAACAGCATGCAAGATTGTTTAAACTTTCATACTGTTAAATCCATTAGCATATAGACATTAATTATGCATCACAGGATCCTAATATGTCTTGAAAATAATTTAGAATCCAATTTTAATAACCCATAACAGTTCTGAAATAAAATATATATATATCAAAACCATAAAAAAAAAAAAAAAAAAAATTCTAGTAGGTTATTTGGCAAGAGAGCTTGCTCTCAAAGTGAGAGAGCAAGCTCCTACCCATGAGAGCCGGCTCACCTTGGGAGCCGGCTCTTTGACCTAGGGAGCCGGCTCTCTCTCTCACAGAGAGCCGTGGTCAAATTTCATGCAGCCGGCTCCATTCCCTTGGGAGCCGGCTCTGTCCTTGCTTTCTGCCATCGTCCTCGCCTCCGATGATGCTATAAACACTCTATAATGTTTTATTTAGGTTCCCAGAAATCCGTCTATGTCCCAAAGTTACCTAGAAAACATATAAACTCCAGTATGTATCATTAATAGAAAATTAAAACAGAATCTAAACAAGTTATTCAGAAAATCAAATTCAATCATTCATCACTTATATTACGGTTTAAAATTTGAACTAACATGCAAACCTAATCAATTTAATATCCGTTTAATTCCTGGAGATTACTTAGGCATGCACAGAACACAGGTCAAAGAGAGAGAGTAAGAAATAAAACTTGCCTCTAGGTTTCGAATTGACATGAAAATCAGCAACCAACTCAATAAGGATAAAAAGAAGGCTAAATATGAAATGGGTACTGTATACCCCTAATTTTAAAAAGGATATAATTATAATTTAATTTTTATTTCTTGTGCATTTTAATGGAATATGTGGCTGTGTGCTATGTGGTAAATTAATAATTATATGAAATTATTTATGATGTGTTTGTTTAATTGTTTAACTTGATTTATTTGTTTTAAATTGAAATTATATGTTTATGTGGTATTTGTTTAATTGGTTACTTGAGTAATTGTTTGAATTGATTTGTTTGTTTTAAATGGAGGTTCTATGTTTAAATTGATTTAATTATTTAATTGAAATTAAATGTTTATTTTTATGTCAATGAGTTGGGCTTGGATAGTAGTATTGGACCAACAGTTTTGGGTCATATGGTTTACTTGGATAGGGGATTAAATGGGTATAGTTAATACCCATGGATGGTTCTACATGTATATTTGGTTATATATGTATATAAGGGTTGGTTTAATTATTAATTATTATTAATGATTAAATTAGTGTCATTTTCCATTATATGTATAATGTGGTTTTAGGGTTTTATATTTTTATTAAATCGCTAACTTATACATATAGTTAGTTTATTTGTTATTTTCTTTTCTTTTGTAGTTGCGTCTCCTCAGTTAATTAGAATTAGGTTTTCCTACACACTTATAAAAATATTGTATTAAGTCTACCTAGGGTTTAAAGTTGAGAAAACATTTTCAATAGCTTGAATTTCTGAGGTATAAGTAGAATCTGAAAGGGATTGGTTAGAATCAGTGTTGATATGTATGGTAGTTACTGATTTTTCATCTTTGAGTTTGGCTTTGCCTTTCTCAAGTGTCTTGAGAATGGTTTCAATTTGGAAAACAGTGGAAGGGTTGGGAATGGGTGCTGGAAGGCCTTTCCGTTGAGTAGGCATAGATATTAGGGGTTTTTCTATTAGGGGTGGAGGAGATTTTTCAGGAAGAGCTGGTTGGGTAAGTGTGGCTTCAAGTTTATCTAATTGTGTACCTATAGTGTGAAGGTATTAGTTAGTGAAATTATTTTGTTCAATTATTTTCCGAACATCTGGGTCAGAGGTATTATTGACCTTAAGGGGAGACATAGTAATTTCAGTTCCCATGTGATCAAGGATGACCGACTCCAAGGGAGGATGAGTAGAGGAAAATGTTGTTTTATCAGATTTAGTCCAATTAATTTTGGTTAAGACATTAACCTTCTTATGGTAATTTTCAAGATAGTCAAAGAAATAGACTTTTAACTTATGTTCAAGCATGAATAGTTATGCATATTTAGCCCTCTTTTTATCCAAATCAATCAATCTAAAATAGTTATGCATACGTGTTCGAATAAGTAAGAGTATGATTTAATCTTTTATTTTTAATTAACTATTAAAAATAAATATGTTTTTATTTTTCTAAAGTTGAAAATGTTTTTTTTTTCTTTTTTTTTCTTTTTTTTTTTTTTTTTGTGAAGAAAAAGGAAAACATATTTTATTTATTTTAATATATTTTATTTATGTTTGCTATGTTTATCATATGGGCATTGTTCATTCCAAATAGAAATTAGTATTATATACTAATGATACCTATTATTTGTAATATTAAAATGTTAATAATAAATATTTTTAATAGATTACATAATATTATATAATAGTGTGAATAAATTTCTTGCAATTATATATCAAGACCACTAAATGACATGAACACGTCGTACTTACAAGAAGCTGCCATTTTCAAAGCTCAAACAGTTTGATCATATGACACGAAATTCTGATATATTTAATTTCTGATTTCTGTTTGCATGACATTGCTGCTGTGTTGGTGTTGAGTTACATTTTCCTCTTTGGATGATGTGTGCTGTTGAGTTGATATATTCATGCTGCTACTCAATTGGTGGTACTCTTTAATGTTGTTGGAATGGTTCAGTTCATTGTTGGTACTCGGTGCTATTCTAGTCAGTTAATTCCGAATACTCACATATTATTGCACGATGCATGGTTCTTTAAATGTTGGAGTAGTTTATATTTTTGTAATTTTCATATTAGTTCAAAATGTAGATAATGTAATTTTCAGATTAGTGCACAATCTATCCAATGAAAATTTTAAATTATTGTAATTTTTTGTATGTGTTTTGGATCAATTTTATATCATTTGAATTGTAATTTTCAAATGGATGCAATTGTATGAAGCTTTGCTATTTTCAAATATAAAACCTATTGAGTTTAGAAGTACTGCTAGTTGCATCATAGGGATTACATGGCTTGTGCTAGAAATTGCATATTTTGGTAACTGTGGAGGGAAAAAAAACTCCCTCCAATAAAAAGCGCACATGTCATCACTACACATATTTACATTCCAATGACATATAAGGCCCATCATGCTCAAGCCCAAATTGAGGGTACTTATAACCCAAGACCATTGTTATTTATCCTCCAACCTCCATCAAGGCTGAATCAAGAGGTCATCAGCCTAACTTGTTAATATTTAACATCCGGTCCGTTACTCAAACCCAGCCGGATCAAAATATGTTCAGCCCAATTATTCAAGAATGCACAAGTCCTACCAGTTGAAGGATTTATCGTAGAAGGAAAATTCTGAGATAGGAAGTTCTGTATAAGGCAAGTTCTATGTATGGAAAATTAGACAATGGAAAGAACTCTATTAGTAAAGAATGTTTATATAGAAAGAATTTGAGGGCAAGCAACGCGAGTCCTACCATAATTTTACAATCTTTTGTATATAAATAGAGGCTTAGACCTCCAATAAAGGGATCAAGCAATTCTACGTTTCGAGATATATTGTTCTTGTTTATTTTACTATTGATTGAGTGAGTTGTTTTATTTTTCTTAATCATTATTGGTTGAGCGAAATTTTGCACCTACACTTTGGCACCGTCTGTGGGAATCGTATAAAAATATACTCCCACTTGTTCTTCAAATCAAATCCTTAGTCGTATCTGGAATGTCAAACAGAGAGTCAGCAATGAATCAACAGATAGAATTGATGCAAAAGATGCGAGAGGAGTTCTTGCACCAATTTGAGACACTCTGGCAAGCAAACGATACGAGTGTCGCCTAGATAGCTGCGCTTCAGCAGCAGACTCATACGCTGCACACGGCAATGGCCAGGCTAACGCCACAACCACCACCAGGCGATGCTGCAGCACCACCCCCCACCCAGAATTTACCTCCAGTTCACGAGCCTCTGGCCAACGGGACACCACCCAACGGGGCTCGACCTAATGAGGTTCAGCAAAAGTAAAGGACGAGGTCCGAGGTGGTTGCTTCGGATAATCTCCCATGCCGCACACAGGACGAACAGGCCGAGTCCAGCCATAGGCTTACGGTATGGTCCAATGGCGTTCCAGATGGCGCACGCGTACAAGATGCCTTCGACGAAAAGAAGCTATTAAGAGTTCAGACACCAGCCGAGATGGCTAGAGAGCACAAGAACTCCTTGGTCAAGACCCCCTTTACTGACGATGTGTACCTTGTGGAGAGACCAAAGAAGTTCACTATGCCATCCTTCACCCAGTTCGATGGGGCAGGAGACCCCTCTCGGAATCTCGATCATTATGCGCAAAAGATGGCACTGGACGATCATAACGATCCGTGGATGTGTAAGGTTTTTCCTACCAGTTTAACCGGAGCAGCGTTAGAATGGTTCAGGAATAGGCCACACAAGTCTATCCCTGATTATGAGACCTTGTGCACTATGTTCTTAGCCCAGTATTGCGGAAATAAGAAGCAGAAGAAAAGTATCGCCAGCCTTTTCACTATAAGGCAAAGGAAGGGAGAAACTCTGCAAGATTTCTTATCCAGGTTTAACATGGAAGCCTCGGAGATAGCAGATTGCCACCTTGCCACGGCAATCGAAACATTTAAGTTGGCAATGATCCAGGGAACCAAGTTTCACACATCCTTGATCAAATATTCCCCCCCGGATATGCAGACTTTGAACGCTAGGGCACAAATCTACATTCGGTTGGAGGAAAACGTAGCCCACCGTGCACAGCACGCTACCCTCGTCACAGTGGAAAACAAGTCTCGAGAGAAAGCTGCAAGCACAAGGATGTAGAAGGTTCCTCATACCGCTACACAAGTCACCCAAGCGCCTGAGAAGAGGCGAAGGATAGAGAACAGGCTTACCCCTCTCCGTACTACCTTAACGCGCCTATTCCAAGAGAATAAGACGAGGTTCGCAACTCCTCAGCCCATGAAACAACCCTTGGAGCAGAGAGACAAAAGCAAACATTGTGCCTACCATAGAGACTATGGGCATACCACCAATGACTGCAGGTCCCTTCAGCGACAGGTAGAAAGCATGATAGCGAGAGGAGAGTTGGTGGAGTATCTCGCCACGAAGGAGTACGTAAAACCTCGGGAGGTTAACCCTCGACGGGTGGAGGGCGGTCAGGTAAAGAGTCTGAAGAATTGTACAGATCCAGGCTGAGAGAGGCTCATAAGTTACGAAGATTGTCTTCGGTAAACACGGTTGCACCAGGCAACATCAACATTGGATTCGGTAACAATGATCTGTCTAGAGTCCAGCGCCCGCATGAGGACCCCTTGGTCATCAGCCTCCTGGTAGCGAATTATATGATCAGGAGGGTGTTGATAGATCCGGGAAGTAGCGCCAACATCATTACAAAAGCAGCCTTCGATCAGCTGGGGGTCTCACCATCATCCATCAGGCCAACTTCTAGCCCCCTAATGGGGTTTGATGGTACTAAGGTGAATCCGCTTGGGGTGATCGATCTATTCGTTACTGCAGCAAAGAGGACTCTGAAGGAGAACTTTGTAGTGACGGAAATTTATCCATCTTATAGCCTCATTATGGGGAGAGGTTGGATCCATCGTATGAACGGTGTCCCTTCTACCCTTCATCAAGTAATGAGGTGTTTATCCCCAGATGGCAGGGAGGTCATCGACCTCTGGGGAGACCAGGTTGCTGCAAAAGAATGTTACATGCTAACGCTACATGAAGCAAAGAAGGCGTCGAAATCACCTCCGTTAGAGGCGAATCCCATAGACGCAATCAAATAGCAGTTACAGTATCATCTGCCCAAGTATCTCAAGGCAGAGGGAGAAGCCGAGGCTGAAGCACCTACCGAGGAATCCCTCGAAGCTATAGAGGTAGTCCTCGGAGACCCTCAGAAAGTCACCTACATTGGCTCATTTTGCATAGCCGAAGAGAAGGAAGAATTGATCAGGGTCATTCGGTGCAATTCGGATATCTTTGCTTGGGATCACTCGGACATGGTAGGGATCGATCCTACGGTCTCATGCCATAGTTTGAGGGTTAACCCAGAATTCAGGCCAGTCAAGCAGAGGCACCGACGATTTGCACCTGAACGGAATCGCATAATAGCCGAGGAAGTAAATAAACTATTACAAGCAGGATTCATTCGAGAGGTGCAATACCCACAATGGCTCTCAAATGTAGTAGTCGTTCAAAAGAAGAATGGGAAATGGAGGGTATGTGTAGATTATGCCAACCTTAACAAAGCTTGCCCAAAAGATAGCTTCCCTCTGCCCAAGATTGATCAAATGGTGGATGCTACGACAGGTTATGAGAGGCTCACATTCCTCGATGCATACTCCGGCTATAATCAGATTCCCATGAATCCTGAAGATGAGGAGAAAACCGCTTTCATCACAGAGACGGGCACTTACTGCTACAAAGTGATGCCCTTCGGTCTAAAGAATGCCGGAGCCACCTACCAGCGACTTGTCAATAAAATCTTCAATAATCTACTGGGGAATACAGTTGAAGCCTATATCGATGACATGGTGGTCAAAAGTATACGGAAAGAGGACCACCCGAAGCACCTCCAGGAGGTCTTTGATACTCTCAAGAGGTACAATATGAAGCTGAACCCCACCAAGTGCTCCTTCGCCGTCTCGTCAGGACAGTTCCTCGGACACATTGTAAATAAAAGAAAAATAGAAGTAAGCCCAGCTCAGGCAAAGGCACTCATACAGAACCAAGAGCCAAAAACCCGCAGGGAAGTGCAGGTTCTAACTGGCCGAATTGCGGCTCTCAGCCGGTTCATATCACAATTATCTGATAAGTATAAACCTTTCTTTGATGCTATTCGATCCAAAAACAAAGATATGTGGGGACCTCAGCAGCAGGAAGCTCTCAATCAATTGAAAAGCTACATGACAAAACCCCCAATCCTTTCTGCTCCAACGCCCGGAGACACTCTCATCCTGTACTTGGCAGTATCAGCTGTAGCAACAATCCTGGTGTTAACACCCCAAGGAGGCAAGGTTCAGCACCCAATCTTTTCCGTCTTGCACCCAATCTTTTCGAAGTAATGTCGAAGGAGGCAAGGTTCAGCACCCAATCTTTCAGTGGAGTCATCACAATGAGTCTGAGTCCACTTGGGAACGAGAGGATGTCATTCGCTCACGGTTTCCTGAAATATTGGAAGAAGGTAAGAGTGAATTCCGAGGACGAAATTCCTTTTGTTAGGGGGGAAGAATGTAATACCCCTAATTTTAAAAAAGGATATTCCTGGTATTTAATAGTATTTAATTTATTATTTAAGTGCATTTTATTTGATTATGTGTCATTATTTTTTTTATTAGGTGCTTAATTGTTTTCTTTTGTGGTGATTTAATTTATTTCTTTTGTGGTGATTTAATTTATTTAAATGATATTTATTTTTAGTTATTTGATTGGAATTACTTGTTAGTGTTTTAATTATTTAATTGGCATTAATGGTTTAAGTGTAATTGGTTTAATTATTATATGCGTGTCTTATTTTATGTGTATCTTATTTGGTTTAATTGGGTTTACTAATTATTATTTTGTTCAATTAGATTATTTGTTAAGTATTTAATGGTGAATAGGGTAATTAGGTAAATACATCTAACTAGGGTTTTAATTACAGTATAAATTAGGGTTTTATATTATAGCCGTCGTAGGTTTCTACGTTAATTGGATGGGCCGGTTAGGATTGTGAGTTGGACTTAAATGAACCTAGGGTTTAAGAAAACTCTATAAGTATAAGGTAGACGTCTGTGTAGGGTTTCTTTTAAACAAAGCACACGTTTTGTGGAAGTGGAGAAGGAAAAACGCAGTTTTTCACATTCTGCCAAGGTTTGATCAAAGCTCCGATCCCGCTTCGTCCGTCGTTCGATCGAGCTAAATTTTGGAGGAGAGGTTCACGACTTAGTGACGCACAATCTGAACAGTGGAGATCAGAGTTTGATCTCGGGAACAGTGATTCGTACTCGTGAACAGTAACCGGGTCGCACATGTTTTTTTCCATTCTGCCCAGATTTCATCAAACCTCCGATCCTGCTTCGTCCGTGGTCCGATCGAGCTGAAATTTGGAGGATAGGTTTATGACTCAGTGTCACACAATCTGAACGGTGGAGATCAGATTTTAAGTTCGAGAATAGTGTTTCGTACCCGTAAATAATAACCGGGTTTTGGAACTCGCCGGGATTTTTTAAGAAGACGACGTTGAAATTTTGAACAAAAGTTTCTGAGGCAAGATTCTATCCTTACTCTTTCCCTTAGGCTTCATACTCTTTGCACTCTTAAATGATTTCAGGATTAATGAAGATTAAACCAAAATAAATTATATCTGTTTTGCTATGAAACTGGTAGTTACAGTAGTGTTGTATGCTTGTTTAACCTAGACTAAGCATGTTTGTGGATGTATTGTGGTTCTGTGGTTTACGTTTTTCCTTACCACTGCTAGTATAAATTATTGGAAAGATGGGTCTAGATGATAGCTATCTTAATTTCTGTAATAGCAACTGTTGGAACTTAAATACTAGGAGGATTTGAGTTTAACACTAGATCGGTTTTGTGGAACACTATAATTTGAGCATGTCTACATACATACTGTGAATATTGTTTTGATGCTTACATTATCACAGTTAGTATCAACTGTGGAGGTTAGGATTTTATGATACATACCCTACATATCTGTATGTCATTTGTAAGGTGTTAAATGAAAGTTTTAATTAATTCTGTCTTTATATCAGACTAAAGGGAACAACTTAAATTGGGCATGTATATGTTGTTGTTGTGACCCTGTTTATCAATGCTTATTTTATCACTGCTAACATTGAATGTTGGATGTTGGAATTTAGTTGATATATACTTGATTTATTGGTATTATTGACTACTGGAGGATTGGAAAGTAGGCACCGGTATGGGACGGTGGCATACTGAGGATGGGTTTGGTTTTTAAACCAATACCATTACCCACCTACTTGGAATAAGGATGGGATTAACTAAAAGTTAAGTCCCGTGAATTTGTATTGTCATGGCAACTACTTGTTGAGCGGCAATACCAGGGATTTTGGATGGATTTTATATATGTACTGTTATGGTGCCTCGGTATGAGCTTGAGCCTCAGGACCAATGGTTAGGGAGCGTATATGTATCGGGATGTGTAGCTGGCTACGATGGTTGGAGGTGTACCCTGTTTAGGTATAGGTACATATGCCCACTTCGTGTGCGTTTTAGCATGTTACCTCTATTCAGGTTGAGACCGGCCTGTAGTCCAGTGAGAGTCCTTTAGTGTGACTATATATATATATAGTTACGGACTATTAGCTATTGTTGAATTGTTTAGGATGTACATGCGTATCGGGCCTCTGTTTGGATTGTAGTAGTATAGAACTTGCGCGTGGGCCTGACCCACTTCTAATTTTCAGGTACACGACAGTTCCAGGCTTAGATGTGTTCGTGCTGAGCAGAGGTCTCTATTCACTCTTCCGACGATGTAGGGCTCTCTCTATAGTTTTATTTCTGGATGTTTATTACTGTTGTTCTATCTTCCGTTTGGATGTTTAATAGGGGTCCACTAGAGATGGATTCCCAAGTTGTAAACTGTTAGAGTTTTGGAGTTTGGGTTTGATGGATTTTAATAATTATAATATTTTGTGGATTCTATTTTTAGTTCCTTCCAGCTTTAATTTCATTTCTTAATTTATTTTGTATTCCGTGTTCATTATAAAATATTAATTGTTTGATATTCCCTCGGGTTTGGGCCTGGGCCTGATCAACCCGTGTCTCGGATCCAAGGGGTATCTCAGTTGGTATCAGAGCACTCCAGGTTCAAGTGTCTCTAGGATGTTTTCGTATTAAGTCTTCCACGTAGCGTTTTCTCTTGAATAGAGCTTAAGTTAGGATTCATTGTATTCCTTATGGTTCGTATAGAAAGGGTACTGATGTCTGTTTTTTCGTGTTAACAGATGGTTAACGCTAGAAATGGACAGAACATGCAAGGAACTAGGAAGGAAAGGAGAACGGCACGTAGGCAACAATATCTCCTACGACGTCAGCAAATGGAGGAAGAGCAGCAAAGGCTTGGGTTTCAAGATGACATGGATCAGTTTTAGGAGGAACAGGAGAATGTTCAACAGACTTTGGACCAGGTCAGAGATCCAGAGATTCCTCCTCACCTCAATGACCTCGTTGCTCGGGCTATAGAGGCTGGGGTAACAGCTGCACTTCGGAATCAGCCTCAGGTATAGCCGGCACCTGTACCAGCACCAGTGGTTCAGACGGATTCTTGGGGAAAGGCTAGGAGCTCTTTCACAAAGGGGAGTCCACCTGTGTTCTCAGGCTCAACCGATGCGAGAGCAGCTCACCAGTGGAAACAGGACATTGAGCGTCATCTTCGTTTGGTTCAGTGCACGGAGGTTCAGAAGCAGATGCTTGCTACTTTCAAGCTAGTTGGGGATGCACTACAGTGGTGGGAGTTAGTTACCACCTCAGAGGAGAGGATGACATTGTCTTATGATGAGTTCAGTGCTCGCTTTGATGAGAAATATTTTCCCTATGCAGTCAGGGCAGCTATGAAGACCGAGTTTCTAAGTCTGTAGCAGGGAAACATGACAGTGGCGGAGTATGAGCAGCAGTTCACACGCTTGTCTCTCTTTGCACCGGAGGAGGTGGATACAGAGGAGAAGAAGCGCAACAGTTTTGTCAAGGGACTGATATGGTCTATCAAGAGAGCTATTACAGGTAGTCCAGCCTATACTACCTATGCTCAGGTGGTAGACGCCACTCTACAACAGTATCAGTTGACTATGGACATCAGACAGGCTCGTGGTGAGAAGCGGGGAGATAAAGACTCTACTAATCAGTCAGCTGAAAAGGGGAATGGCAATGGTCATCGGCAGAATGACAAAGGCAAGTTCCAAGGACAACAGCCTTGGAAGAAGCACAAAGGTGGTTCAGATGCTCACCGGAATGGGGCACCTATTCAGAGGCAACAGAATGGGGGACCACAGGCAGGACAGGGTCAGCCACAGGCTAACCGACAGAGGAGGCCATTTGGTACTTTCCAGGGTAGTTGTTACACTTGTGGAGAGTATGGTCATACCACCAGGCAGTGTCCTAAAGCAGGACAAGGACAGGGACAGAGACAGTATGTGCAGCAGGGACAGAAGGCGCCAGTACCTCTACCAGCTCCACAGGTTCCACGAATTCAGGGACAGACACATCTGGCTTTACCGGCACCGCCGCAGACTCAAGGACAGGCACCACAGCAGTTGCACTATGGCAGGGTGTATAACCCCATGCCATAGGATGTTCAGGCACCTCAGACTATTGAGGGTAAGTTTCTTATTCATGGTTTGCATGGACGTGTTTTATTTGATATGGGTGCTACACACTCATTTGTAGCTAGGACTTTTGTTACTTTGTCTGCGATGAAGACGAGGGTATGCACTAGACCTCAGGGTATTTCTACACCATTGGGTGATACAGTTATTATACATGAGAGTGATGGGCCTATGACACTAGATATTGGCAGACTCAGATTTCTAGCCAATCTATTGGTCCTGGACATGCACACTTATGATGTGATACTTGGGATGGATTGGTTGTCTCACTACCATACCCAAATTGTTTGTTTTGATAGATCTATTATTTTTACCATACCTGGTCAGGATATGTATGTAGTAGCTATGCCACGTTCTAAAGGGGGTGGTAGCACCTATTTGTTTCATGTGGAGGAGGAAAATGAGGAGGGGATTACTGTGTCATTGGATAACATACCGATTGTACAGGATTTTCCGGATATATTTCAGGAGATTCCAGGGTTGCCACCTAGTCGCGAGATCGATTTTGTGATAGACTTAGCTCCAGGCACTGCGCCTATTGCTAGGGCACCCTATAGGATGGCACCGGTAGAGATGAGAGAGCTGAGGGATCAGATTCAGTAGTTACTCAGCCAGGGTTTTATTCGTAGGAGTACATCACCTTGGGGAGCACCGGTTCTGTTTGTAAAGAAGAAGGATGGTTCGCTTCGTCTGTGTATAGATTACAGGGAGTTGAACAAGGTTACGATTCGTAACAAGTATCATTTGCCCAAGATTGATGACTTGTTTGATCAGTTAAGGGGAGCCACATATTTCTCCAAGATTGATCTGCGTTCTGGGTATCATCAGCTGAGGGTCAGGGAGAAGGATGTTCCTAAGACAGCATTTCTCACGCGATATGGTTCTTATGAGTTTCGAGTTATGCCGTTTGGGACGACTAATGCACCTGCAGTATTCATGGACTTAATGAATAGAGTCTTTCGGGCTTATTTGGATCAGTTTGTTATTGTCTTTATTGATGACATCTTGATCTATTCTCGGTCGGAGGACGATCATGCTAGACATCTTCGCATAATCTTGTAGACGCTTCGTGAGCACCAGTTATATGCCAAGTTCGAGAAGTGTGAATTTTGGCAGCGAGAGGTGAAATTTCTGGGTCACGTGATGTCAGAAAAGGGGATAGCAGTGGATCCGGCCAAGGTTTCAGCGGTGGTTGAGTGGGGACAGCCTACATCACCTATTGAGATTCGGAGTTTTCTCGGTCTGGTAGGATATTACAAGAGATTCATCCAGGGGTTCTCCAAGATAGCGGGACCACTCACTCATCTGACCAAGAAGGGTGTACAGTTCGTGTGGGATGAACACTGTCAGCGAGCTTTTGATGAGCTGAAAAGGAAGCCGACTTCTGCACCGGTTCTGGCTACTCCGGAGAGCGGGATAGAGTATCTTGTTTACACGGATGCTTCATTGCAAGGTCTTGGATGTGTATTGATGCAGGAGGAGCGACCGATTTCTTATGGATCTCGGAAACTTAAGCCTCATGAGCTTAATTATCCAACACATGATTTGGAGTTGGCAGCAGTGGTCTTTGCCTTGCGTATTTGGAGACATTATCTGTTGGGTGAGTCCTTCAGATTATTCAGTGATCACAAAAGTCTGCAGTACTTGTTCACTCAGCGGGAGCTAAATATGAGACAGCGCAGGTGGTTGGAGTTTGTAAAAGACTATCATTTTTCTATACAGTACCATCCAGGGAAAGCGAATGTAGTGGCGGATGCACTCAGTCGCCGCCCTGTTGGTAGTCTTTCTGCTCTATTCACTACTGAGTGGAATGCTTTAAAGAGTGTGGATGTGTTATCGGATGTTTTTATGGCTTGCATGGTGGTTACACCTTCCATCATTCGCAAGGTTTTACAAGCACAACTCACCGATCAGCAGTGTGTCGACAAGGTCGCAGAGATAGCTTCCGGAGAGGTTCCATTCTACTATGTTGGGGCTGATGGAGGTTTAAGGTACAAGGGACGGTTAGTGGTACCTTATGTTGATAATTTGAAGAAGGATGTGATGACTGAGACTCATCACTCTGAGTTCTCTGTTCATCCAGGAGGCGATAAGATGTATCAAGATATGAAGCGGCAGTTTTGGTGGGCAAGTATGAAGAGGGACATTGCTCTTTTTGTTTCTCAATGTAGTACTTGTCAGATAGCTAAGATTGATCATCAGAGGCCGCCAGGAGCTCTACAGCCACTACCAATTTCGGAGTGGAAATAGGAGAGCATATCTATGGATTTTGTGGAAGGGTTGCCAAATTCTTTCAAGGGGCATAATTCCATATGGGTCATTGTAGATAGGTTGACCAAGTCGGCTCATTTCTTGCCTATTTGCACTGACTACACTTCGGAGCAGTTGGCGAGGCTTTACATTTCAGAGATTGTGAAGCTACATGGCATTCCATTGTCTATTATATCGGACAGGGATTCGAGCTTTGTATCTGGATTTTGGAAGAGTTTTCAGCAGGCTTTAGGTACGGAGTTACACCTTAGTACTGCTTATCATCCTCAGACTGACGGACAGACTGAGAGGGTGAATCAGATTATGGAAGATATACTTCGGTCGTGTGTTCTGGATTTCAAGGGCCACTGGGAGGAATATTTGCCACTTGTGGAGTTTGCTTATAACAATAGTTTCCAGAAAACTATTGGTATGGCACCATTTGAGGCATTGTACGATCGACCGTGTCGGTCACCTGTTTGTTGGATGGAGGTTGAAGAGAATCGATTCTTAAATCCTGAGTTCATCAAGGATACCTCTGGAAAGATTGCTCTTATTCGAGATCGCATGCGTACTGCCCAAAGTAGGCAGAAGAGCTATGCTGATCGTCGTACTCGGGCTTTGGAGTTTCAGGTTGGGGATCAGGTTCTACTCAAAGTGTCTCCTATGAAGGGTGTTATGCGCTTTGGGAAGAAAGGGAAGTTGTTACTGCGATTTGTTGGTCCATTCATGATTACGGATCGCATTGGAGCTGTTGCTTATCGGTTGGCATTTCCGGATACTTTGGATCGCGTCCACAACGTGTTTCATGTTTCCATGTTGCGGAAATTTCTTCGAGATGAGGATCGGTATCAGCATATCGATGTTGGGGAGATTGCGTTGCAGCCGGATGCAACTTATTTAGAGCCACCGTGTCGTATTGTTGACCGACGAGATCAGATTCTTCGTAATAAGGTTATTCCTTTGGTTCGTGTTCAGTGGAGTCATCACAAAGAGTCTGAATCCACTTGGGAACGAGAGGATGTCATTCGCTCACGGTTTCCTGAAATATTGGAAGAAGGTAAGAGTGAATTCCGAGGACGGAATTCCTTTTGTTAGGGGGGAAGAATGTAATACCCCTAATTTTAAAAAAGGATATTCCTGGTATTTAATGGTATTTAATTTATTATTTAAGTGCATTTTATTTGATTATGTGTCATTATTTTTTTTATTAGGTGTTTAATTGTTTTCTTTTGTGGTGATTTAATTTATTTCTTTTGTGGTGATTTAATTTATTCAAATGATATTTATTTTTAGTTATTTGATTGGAATTACTTGTTAGTATTTTAATTATTTAATTGGCATTAATGGTTTAAGTGTAATTGGTTTAATTATTATATGTGTGTCTTATTTTATGTGTATCTTATTTGGTTTAATTGGGTTTACTAATTATTATTTTGTTCAATTAGATTATTTGTTAAGTATTTAATGGTGAATAGGGTAATTAGGTAAATACATCTAACTATGGTTTTAATTACAGTATAAATTAGGGTTTTATATTATAGCCGTCGTAGGTTTCTACGTTAATTGGATGGGCCGGTTAGGATTGTGAGTTGGACTTAAATGAACCTAGGGTTTAGGAAAACTCTATAAGTATAAGGTAGACGTCTGTGTAGGGTTTCTTTTAAACAAAGCACACGTTTTGTGGAAGTGGAGAAGGAAAAACGCAGTTTTTCACATTCTGCCAAGGTTTGATCAAAGCTCCGATCCCGCTTCGTCCGTCGTCCGATCGAGCTAAATTTTGGAGGAGAGGTTCACGACTTAGTGACGCACAATCTGAACAGTGGAGATCAGAGTTTGATCTCGGGAACAGTGATTCGTACTCGTGAACAGTAACCGGGTCGCACATGTTTTTTCCATTCTGCCCAGATTTCATCAAACATCCGATCCCGCTTCGTCCGAGGTCCGACTAAGCTGAAATTTGGAGGAGAGGTTCACGGCTCAGTGATGCACAATCTGAACGGTGGAGATCAAAGTTTGACCTCGGGAACAGTTATTCGTACTCATGAACAGTAACCGGGTCGCACATGTTTTTTTCCATTCTGCCCAGATTTCATCAAACCTCCGATCCTGCTTCGTCCGTGGTCCGATCGACCTGAAATTTGGAGGATAGGTTCATGACTCAGTGTCGCACAATCTGAACGGTGGAGATCAGATTTTGAGTTCGAGAATAGTGTTTCGTACCCGTGAATAGTAACCGGGTTTTGGAACTCGCTGGTATTTTTTAAGAAGACGACGTTGAAACTTTGAACAAAAGTTTCTGAGGCAAGATTCTATCCTTACTCTTTCCCTTAGGTTTCATACTCTTTGCACTCTTAAATGATTTCAGGATTAATGAAGATTAAACCAAAATAAATTATATCTGTTTTGCTATGAAACTGGTAGTTACAGTAGTGTTGTATGCTTGTTCAACCTAAACTAAGCATGTTTGTGGATGTATTGTGGTTCTGTGGTTTACGTTTTTCCTTACCACTGCTAGTATAAATTATTGAAAAGATGGATCTAGATGATAGCTATCTTAATTTCTGTAATAGCAACTGTTGGAACTTAAATACTAGGAGGATTTGAGTTTAACACTAGATCGGTTTTGTGGAACACTATAATTTGAGCATGTCTACATATATACTGTGAATATTGTTTTGATGCTTACATTATCACAGTTAGTATCAACTGTGGAGGTTAGGATTTTATGATACATACCCTACATATCTGTATGTCATTTGTAAGGTGTTAAATGAAAGTTTTAATTAATTCTGTCTTTATATCAGACTAAAGGGAACAACTTAAATTGGGCATGTATATGTTGTTGTTGTGACCCTGTTTATCAATGCTTATTTTATCACTGCTAACATTGAATGTTGGATGTTGGAATTTAGTTGATATATACTTGATTTATTGGTATTATTGACTACTGGAGGATTGGAAAGTAGGCACCGGTATGGGACGGTGGCATACTGAGGATGGGTTTGGTTTTTAAAACAATACCATTACCCACCTACTTGGAATAAGGATGGGATTAACTAAAAGTTAAGTCCCGTGAATTTGTATTGTCATGGCAACTACTTGTTAAGCGGCAATACCAGGGATTTTGGATGGATTTTATATATGTACTGTTATGGTGCCTCGGTATGAGCTTGAGCCTCAGGACCAATGGCTAGGGAGCGTATATGTATCGGGATGTGTAGCTGGCTACGATGGTTGGAGGTGTACCCTGTTTAGGTATAAGTACATATGCCCACTTCGTGTGCGTTTTAGCATGTTACCTCTATTCAGGTTGAGACCGGCCTGTAGTCCAGTGAGAGTCCTTTAGTGTGACTATATATATATATATTTACGGACTATTAGCTATTGTTGAATTGTTTAGGATGTACATGCGTATCGGGCCTCTGTTTGGATTGTAGTAGTATAGAACTTGCGCGTGGGCCTGACCCACTTCTATTTTTCAGGTACACGACAGTTCCAGGCTTAGACGTGTTCGTGTTGAGCAGAGGTCTCTATTCACTCTTCCGACGATGTAGGGCTCTCTCTATAGTTTTATTTCTGGACGTTTATTACAGTTGTTCTATCTTCCGTTTGGATGTTTAATAGGGGTCCACTAGAGATGGATTCCCAAGTTGTAAACTGATGGAGTTTTGGAGTTTGGGTTTGATGGATTTTAATAATTATAATATTTTGCGGATTCTATTTTTAGTTCCTTCCTACTTTAATTTCATTTCTTAATTTATTTTGTATTCCGTGTTCATTATAAAATATTAATTGTTTGATATTCCCTCGGGTTTGGGCCTGGGCCTGATCAACCCGTGTCTCGGATCCGAGGGGTATCACAAATAACCAGTTGTACCGAAGGTCATTCTCCGGTCCTTATCTCAAGTGTTTAACCCCTACTGAGGCTCTCACAATTCTAAAACAAATTCGTGAAGGAGATTGTGGAAATCACTCGGGAGGAAGATCCCTTGCACACAACATTCTAACCCAAGGTTATTTTTGGCCATACTTGGCTCAGAATGCCGAAGAATACTCAAGAAGATATGACAAGTGTCAGCGCCATAGTCCAATAAGGCATCAACTTGCCGAAGGTTTGCACGCCATGGCTAATCCATGGCCGTTCGTCCAATGGGGGATTGATGTAGTAGGACCGTTACCCAAAACCATGGAAAAAAAGGAGCATATGCTTCTGGCTACGGATTACTTCACCAAGTGGGTGGAAGCTGAAGCCTTCCCTAGCGTCACCCACGAAGAAGTAAAGCATTTCATTTGGAGCAACATTATTTGCCGGTTTGGGGTACCAAAAGTCATCGTAATGGACAATGGTAAGAACCTCAATAACAGAAGTACAAGAAAGTTCTTTAGCGAACATGGAATCCTGCAAAAATTGGCTGTAGTTAGTCATCCACAAGGCAATGGGCAAGCTGAAATAACTAATCGCACGATATTCGGGTGCTTAAAGAAAAAATTGGAGAAATTGAAGACAAAGTGGTACGAGAATCTCCCTCAAGTGCTCTGGGCTTATCGAACCACTCCAAGACGACCCACGGGAGAAAGCCCATTTGCTATGGCATATAGATCCGAAGCTGTCATTCCTACCGAGTCCATAATCCCAACCCTTCGAACATCCTTGGTACTGGAAGGGAACAATGAGCAACAACTCGAACATAGCCTTGATCTTGTGGACGAAAGGAGAGATGCAGCAGCAATTCGGCTCGCGGCATACCAACAGCAGGTGTGTAACAATTATAACAAACGCGTTAGATTCAGGAGCTTTGTGGTAGGCGATTGGGTTTTGAAGCAGGAGACAGCTCATGTAAAGAAACTGGAACCTAATTGGACCGGACCCTACAGGGTTACCGAAGTAGTGGGGAAAGGAGCATATCGTTTGGCCGAAGCTGGCGGACGTCCCATTGCGCGTCCTTGGAACGCAATACACCTGAAAAGGTATTTCCATTAGTTAAGTTTGTCAATTTTGCTACAAATTCTTCACAAATAAGGCTGAGTATGTCCACAGTCAGCCAAACTTTTCTTTATTTTGCTTCTATATTCAGTACAACTCTACTCTATTTTTGTTTCTTTTTATAAAAATGGGGGCCATACTACTCTATGATTGTGCAACTTTTATGCATGCATCGCATTAGGTAATTTTTATGCATGCCAAGTCGCACTATGCAATTTTTATGCAATTAGAAGCAAGCTGCTAAAAAGCATTCGCCACAATAATTTTTATGCATGCCAAGTCGCACTATGCAATTTTTATGCAATTAGAAGCAAGCTGCTAAAAAGCATTCGTCACAATGATTTTTAAGAGAAAAAAAACAAAAAACATGAGTTATGGCCTATGCTTAAAACTTTCTATCCCACGTCGACACAAAAGTATGTGCTACATTCTGTTATATGTGGGAATATTCAAATAGTTAATTACAGTGTAAGGAGGGCCCAGGCTGTCAAGCTCGATACCAGAGGCATTCCTTACACTGACCTTTTTGACAAAATTTAGTCTATATCCCACATCGGATAGAAATAGAAAAGAAATGTGGTTCATATATGCGTGGTCCACAACATTTGGTTGCCAAGAAAGGAGTATCAGTGGAGGAGGAAAGTCTCCAAAGTCAACAAATAGGAAACTTCACAGCCACTGTTACTCGCTTTCTTGGCCTCTTATCATTTTTGAATCCTCGGCCTCATGATAAGTTGTTTGAGAAAAAATATAAACAAACTTCCCCTCAGGCTCAGCGCCGGGGAGTAGTTCATTCGCTTCGGACCCTAAGTGTCCGGTTCGGCAAAACCTCCCTTCAGGCTCAGCACCGGGGAGTAATTCATTTAACCTCCCCTCAGGCTCAGCGCCGGGGAGTAATTCATTTAACCTCCCCTCAGGCTTAGCGCCGGGGAGTAGTTCATTCGCCTCGGACCTTGAGTGTCTGGCTCGGCAAAACCTCCTCTCTGGCTCAGCGCCGGGGAATAATTCATTTAAACCTCCCCTCAGGCTCAGCGCCGGGGAGTAGGTTATTCGCCTCGAACCCTAGGTGTCTGGCTCGGCAAAAATCTCGCCTCGGACCCTAAGTGTTTGGCTCGGCAAAAATCTCGCCTCGGACCTTAAATGTTCGGCTCGGCAAAAATCTCGCTCCGGACCCTAAGTGTCCGGCTCGGCAAAACCACCCCTCCGGCTCCGCGCCAGGGAGTGTTTAATTCGCCTCGGATCCTAAGTGTCCGAGACAGCTTCGGACCCTAAGTATCCTATTCAACATTATTCCTCCACGACTCAGTGCAGAGGGACAATCCGCCTCGAATCCTAAGTGTCCGAGACAGCTTCGGACCCTAAGTGTCCTATTCAACAATATTCATCCACACTCAGTGCCGAGGAATAATTCGCTTCAGACCTCTGGTGTCTGGATCAGAACTCTTTCCTCCGGACTCCAAGTGTTTAATACCCTGTGGATGTGGATATATCATAAGTTCATCATGATCCACCCCACATCAGGAACACACAAGAAGGAAAGAGTATGTATACGTCTACTGCAGGCAAGTAAAAGGCAAGGAGAGTTCACTTAACAGTTAAATCATTGTCCATATGAATCATCCTGAGATATCAACTAAACTGTTAAAAGGATCTCCTTCTTCCCACCATCCTTGCTTTTTCTCGGATAGCATAAATCCGAAGCATAAAGACAATGTGTTTTGTTTAAACACATTACCAGTCAGAAAAATATGAACAGTATCAAAAGCATATAGCAAAAACAAATCAGGTATTGAAAGCCTAAAACAAAAAATTATATTCATTATCCCAAACATGCTGTCCTTAAAAACAAAATACATGGTTCTACTTCCTCTTCGGATCAAAGGGAGTAGATTCAAAAGCATCCACTACAGTAGGACTTGGGGTAGGAGGAATTGAAGCCGCAGGGGCAGAAGAGCTAGGAGTACCCTTCAGGTGCGCCTTCACCATCTCGGCAAAGCGGATTTCAGCTTCCAAAGCCTCTAGCCCTTCATCATATGGGAAGTGCACCCCCACCTGCTTGTCAAAAGCATCCGGATCCATCGTCCTAGGGCCTGAGCCCTGATTATAGCCAGACCGGAACGCTTTAGCATTAGCCAGGTGTGCCAGACAGGAGTGGCGCCCCTGCATTTGCTTCCCCGCCTTGAAGCAAGTAGTAAAAGCCTCGGTCAGGCGTTGAACTTCGGCCTGAAGAGAATCCACCTTAGCCTCAGAGGCTGCCAGCTGCCTCTTATACGCATCCTTGGCTTCAGAAGCTATCTTCAGATTGGTAGAGGCAGTGGTGGCTCTCTTCTCTGCATTGTCAAGATCCTTTTCCAGCTTCTTGATGGAAAGGGATTGGGCTTTAGCAGTGGCGCAGAGGGCCATGGTGTGGTATAGACTCTGTATAACAGAGGAACAAATATGAGCATAAATGGAAACATAAGCAAGCAAGAGTAACATAATTCTGAAGGAGCAATGCGAACCTCTATGGCCTGGACCGGGGCAGAGGGGAGTAGTTGTTCCAACCCCATTTGGCTGATGGCTTCCTCGTCCTTTGGGAGCCACATCCCTCGAGCCACCGCCAGTGCAGCTGAAGGGTCTGTAATTATAGAATCCCCTGAGTGCAGGACTGACTTGTCAGCCCTGGTGAAAGAAGAAGTCCAAGGAGCCCCAGTCTCAGCCAGAACAAAGGCCCTGACTTCATCTTCAGGTTCGGCCTCTCCAGCCTTTTTCCCTCTGCTTTTAGAAGGGACCTTGCCCTTGCCAGAGGATGGGGGGTTGAGGCGAGATTTCTTCATTGGTGGTTCCTCAGCCTCCACCTCATCCTCAGTAAATCTAATAACGACCAAGGGTTGGGCATCTTCGGCTTTCTTTTTTAAAGCCTCAACCCTCCGTATCTCCTCCTCAGTCATGGGGAAACTGTCAAAGGATGGTAGAGACAGATCCATGAGGTCTGCAGCAACAGCACTGGAGGCAATATCCTTGAGGTTTGAAGAAGTTAGCAGGTCCTCGATAGGCGAGGGGTCACTCCAGACTCATTCCTCAAGAAAAGAAAGTCTGTTCCTTACTGCGGAGGATGGGAATGTAGCTGAAAAAACACCAAGAAACTCATAAGTACGGCGAAACATTAAGACTTGGCAAGGAAAACAGCCAGAACACTTGGTATGAAGGGAGGTTAAGTATTCTATACCTAATTTCCCGAACTTGCGCGGGATGGGGAGCGTAATTGATTGGGGCACGAACCATTTTCCTTTAACTATAACCATCCTTTCTTTCCACTTCTTTTCGGATGAAGGAAGGTTCGTGCATATCCTCTGATGAAGGGGAGAGGTAAAAAAGAAGCGACCAGGCTCGGTCCTATGCTTAGATATATTGTAAGTAAGCAGAAGGTCGGCAAGGGTCAAATCCAGAGCCTCTAATTTCTGGCGCACCAACAGTGCCGAAAGGATGCGAAAGAAATTAGGATTTACCTGAAGGGGGGCAAGTCCTAACCTGTTGAAAACTAAATGATAGAAGGGATGAAGAGGGAATCGGAGGGCGTTAAGATGCCCTACCGAAAGAAGCAATTCACTCTCTTCAATTCCCTCGCCGGAGGTAAAATCGGCACCCTCGGGATATTCTGCAATTTCTACTCCCTCAGGAATATCAAATTCTTCCATTACTGAAGCAATATAGAACTTGATGCGGCGAATAGAGATGATTGATTTCCTCTCTTCATGAGTAAGAACATAATCAGAGCCTGAGGTGGATGTCTCGGCTGGAAGGGGGGAAGTACCTAATTGATTCAACGAAAGACGATCTGTAGAAACCCTAGGAGGGGGAGCCCTAATGCGAACGGGGGAAGATGAAGGTGTGGATTCAGAATCCCCAATGTCTATACGTTCGGGAGTAGATGAAGTACTCATAATGAAAGATTGAAGAGAAAGATGCGAAAAAAAAACTAACCTAACAAAGCGATGGAATGAAGAACGCAGAAGTGCAGCAAGGGCGAATGTAACTCTTGCAAAATCTTGTATGACGGAGTAATAATGAAAGACCTCGAACCGTTTCTGAAGCAAAGTAAAAAACCGGTTTCAATTCCCTCTTTAATAGGAGCCGTCACTCAATTCAAAATGAAATTTGGGGCAAAGTGTGGAGGGAAAAAAAACTCCCTCCAATAAAAAACGCACACGTCATCACTACACATATCTACATTCCAAGGACATATAAGGCCCATCATGCTCAAGCCCAAATTGAGGGTACTTATAACCCAAGACCATTGTTATTTGTCCTCCAACCTCCATCAAGGCCGAATCAAGAGGTCATCAGCCCAACTTGTTAATATTTAACATCCGGTCCGTTACTCATGCCCAGCCGAATCAAAATATGTTCAGCCCAGTTATTCAAGAATGCACAAGTCCTACCAGTTGAAGGATTTACCGTAGAAGGAAAATTCTGAGATAGGAAGTTCTGTACAAGGCAAGTTCTATGTATGGAAAATTAGACAATGGAAAGAACTCTATTAGTAAAGAATGTTTATATAGAAAGAATTGGAGGGCAAACAACGCGAGTCCTACCATAATTTTACAATCTTTTGTATATAAATAGAGGCTTAGACCTCCAATAAAGGGATCAAGCAATTCTACGCTTCGAGATATATTGTTCTTGTTTATTTTACTATTGATTGAGTGAGTTGTTTTATTTTCCTTAATCATTATTGGTTGAGCGAAATTTTGCACCTACAGTAACCAAAGTTGAACTCAGTCTCCAAAAAAAAAAAAAAAATGAGCAACAAATAAAATTAGAAGCATCTCGTAAAGTTTGATGCCAATATACTTTTCAATGCAAAGATTGATTGGAACAATGAGGATCAATTATAGTTTCATATGATCATGTATCATGTAACTATTTAAATTTATTTAGGAAAAAATAAATAATAACTATTCAAATTTTCAATGACATAAGTGAAATAAAAGTTACTCTAATCATGTTCGTGCCTCGTACTTATTTTTTCAAAAGTTATTCAAATTGTCCAAGTTACACTATTTGTTGAGGATCTTATACATGTAATTTTATTTCAAGTGTTAATGATTTTTTTTTTTTTTTTCCAAATATTATAAGGAAACAATGTGCTTTTTTTGTTTGTTTGTTTTTTTTTTTTTTTTGTTTGTTTTTGGGAAATTAAGTATTGTATATATGTTGAATGTATAGATGGGCCGGAACCCCAAAATAAAGCCCAAGCCACCCTTGAGCACCAAACCAGCCCATACCCTTAATGACACGTATGATGCAATATCATTGGCCCAACAAAGATTTTTTTTCCTATCCAAGACAAGATTGAGTATCATAACAATCCTTACTTAAACAAATTTATTTATTTTCTATTAAGCACTGTTGTTATCTCACAATCAGTACTAATATTATTGCAAATTGTGATTTAACAAAATTTATGCTAAACATTAAATTTCATGCGATTATCAATACATTGGAATATCAGGAAGATCTTTACACACCTCTTGTGAGGTCACATGTCACTTCCCAAATTAAGTGACCTATATTTGTATAACTAAAATTCTTACCAACAGAGATTTTTTGCTTCTTGTTATTTAACATTCTCACATATAATTTCTTTGTACATCCATTTTTTTTCTCTTTTTATTAATCAGACAAATAATTCTTACACACTCTGAACCTTTCACTCTAGAAGCCTTCAAATGGGTCTTTTATGTTCTCAAAAAAAAAAAAAAATAAATAAATAAATAAAATAAATAAAATAAAAATCTTAAACAGGTTAACCCGATTGACCCAAATAATATTAGAGGCAGTAGTGAACGAGTGATGTGAGGCATCATCATATGAGTCAGGATGATTCTCTCCCTCGTAAACCAGACGAACCCCTAACCTCTTCACCCTAAAATCAATTCCAGAACAATTCATAATTTTCATCTCCACTTCATCTCCAACGCCCAACCAAGATTCAAGGTGCTGGTTCGGTATGTAGGAGAGGCACATTTGTGCACCGCATGGAACTGTTGGTTTACTACGTGGTCCCCTAGACCTCTTCGCTTCATTACAAACGCAATATTTAACGCTGAGAAAATATTTAAATATGGTGCCCACGCGCTGAGAAAATACAATACAGAGAATAACCCCTTGTATTGTCCCACCCATGAGCTGAGGCACCCGAAAACGTATAACGGGTCCCTCACTCTGGTAGTTGCACCACCTCGGAACCTCACTCCCGGGAAGAATAATATGCAACTCTTGTTCTCGCAGTCCCTACATTAGTCCCACGAGCTGAGGGTTAATTAATTGGTTTCTAATACTACATATACATATATAAAGAGAGAGTATTGTATTGTACCTGACAACTGAGGAAATTTCTTCTAAAATTATATGCACAATTGTTGTTGACTAATTTGGGACAACGGTAAAATCTCATCCTCAGTACTGGAAGGCTAGTGATGATGGCTTTTGATTCCATTGATATGCTCTGCAATGATGTACAGTGGATTGCCAACAATTCACATAAACTTACTGGAAGCGCTGGAAGTGATTTAAGCCGAGTACAACTGTTTATGACGAGATACCTCAGTCGTGGAAGGCTAGTGATGGTGGCTGGTAGGTTAGAAAATTTGTTTCTGCTAAGATTCAAATATTCTAAGGACACCAAACTACCAATTTCACTGGGCAAATTTGTTATATTGCAACTTTCCATACGTAATTCCCTGATGCTACAGGATAACTGATACGACGAAAAGCTTGTTTCAAATCGTGATCCTTGAAAAATTGCGAAACCTTGACTTATAGGACGAAAAGCTTGTTTCAATTTTCTATTCGTAATTCCCTGATGCCAATCTAATTTCGAGCAGCCAGACAGATTCAAATGAAAGAGAGACTTCAGCATAAAAACGCTCAGCGGAATCTTCTTAAGATTCTTGCAATTCCCTAGATTCAAGACAAGAAGATTTTTTAGACATCCAACAGATCGGTGAACCTCTACCAGCTTTGCACAATCATTAAGCAACAATTTCTCAAGACTGGTGAGTCCCGTGAAGTCTGGAGTTTTGATCAAGAAATATGAATGACTAAGATTGAGGTATTTCAATTTGTACAAAACCTGTTAGTAACAAAAAGAAACAATAAATTTACAGGTATGTCATTATATATATATAATTAAGTAATTTGGAGCAGATGATTAAAAAAAACAGTAGTATCATCTTACCTTTGTTCCTCTCCAAACTTGTTTAAGCTTGCTATAGCTCAAGTCAATGACAACCAGATTATCCAAAATTAAGGTTGGTGGTATACATTCTAAAGGATATCCTTTCCAAGATAGCCATACAAGTCTTCCAGAGAGATATTCGTAGCTTCCACTTAGATGGACAAAATCGAGTTGAAGCAGTCTCAGCCTCTCCATCTTTGTAAATGCCTTCCAATTTAGTTGTAGTTCCTTTGATTCAGGCAAGTTCAGAACTAAGCCTTGAACTGCTTTTGTCCCCTATTGAAAATACAAGTTGTAGATATAAGAATATATATATGTGTGTGTGTGTGTGTGACAATGTGTTGAAAATAGGTTCCCATCCTAGTGTGTGTGACTTCTATGATGTACGTGTTGTGTGATATGGCATTTTAACATTGACAAGATGTATAATTAATTCTGGGATTGAGTTTTCACCACGTTATTTCTCAGTACGTCAAGAATGTCTTCATGATACCATAACCTGCTACGTTCGCCTGGCTCTTCAGGGGATTCTTGACGGACGATCTCTCTAGCCATGTCTTGAATTAGATCGTGCATCATCAGCCGGTTCCTCCCAATGCTTACGAGACAACGACGAGATAGAACCCTAATATCAGATTCTGGATAAAAACCGCAGCCTTTTAGAATTTTGATTGGCAAATCTTGGTCCATTCCAACAAAAAAACATGCAATATCTAAGAATAAACCCTTCTGTTTATCATCAAGTGAATCCAAGCTCAGCGCAAGTATTTTTTGAACTTCAAGATGAGGAATCTTTTCCAACTTCTTCAATTCATCTCTCCATTCAAGTATGGTTTTGTCAAACAAAAAACAACCTAAAATTTCAAGAACTAAAGGAAGCCCCTTAGCATAGCTCACTACTTCCTTAGAGAGGATCTCATAGCCTTGTTTAGGATGCTCTGTCCTAAACGCATGCCAACTGAAGAGTTGAAGAGATTTCTCCTCACTCAATTTCTCAGGCATATACACATCATCCGCTCGAAGTGAAGATGTTGCAGACAAATCTCTAGTTGTTACAATGATTCTACTTCCTGGACGTAACAAATCACGATTTATGGCCAATGCTCTCAATTGGCGAATGTTGTCCACACCATCAAGAACAAGAAGAACCCTTCGACACCATGCTCGCTGTTTTATCACCTCAATTCCATGATCCTCGCTACTTATTCTATGTTTTCCATCCTTAAGGAGATCACGAAGAAGCTTTCCTTGTAGTTCAACAAGGCTTGAACTTCGTCCAATATTTGCGAGAAAACTAGTGCTTTCAAACTGATGATGTATGCGATTATACATGGCTTTAGCAATTGTTGTCTTGCCTATTCCACCAAACCCCAATATGACAACAATCCTTACATCATCAGACCCCAACTTCAGAAACCCACTCAGTTGTTGAACACGATCTTCTATTCCAACTGGGTACACCGCAACACTTAAACCTGTTGGATTCAATTTATCTGCGACTTCTCCAACAATAGTGTCAATAAACCTCGACTCACAACACCTACCAAAAAAATTTAACCGTTTAGGAGAAACAAAATCAAAAAATAAAACTAAGATTTTTTACATTAAAAAAAAAATCAATAAATAAAATTAAGAAATTTTACATTAAAAAATAAAAAATAAAACAAAGGTGAAATTAACGCGTCTAACCCTTGTAGTATAAAAAGCGAGCAAATAAGGGCTTATTTTCAATTAAATAAAGTGAGATAGAAAAAAAATACTGTATGAAAATGCCCCTGGAGATTCTTTTTATAAAAATAATTAAAGATGAGTAGAAGTTGAAATAACTTAAAAAGGCTTAAACAAAATTATAGAGTAAAATCAAATGAAATATAATGTAAAAAAAATCAATAAATAATAAAAAAACATATAATGTAATATATATATATATATATATATATATATATATATTTGAAGTCAAGTGCCAAATCATATTCTTATTAATAATTACTGAATAGTTATATAAATAAATATAAAAATACTCTATATTTTTTGTACGGAATAATCTATTTTCTTGAATACAGATGACAACCCCATAATGCTTGACCAAAGATTTCATTCTTAAAAATGTATATTTTAGGTATAGACATTTAGGTGTATATATATTTATTTTATTGATATTTAATTTTATTTATTTTTTAGGTAAATTAATATTTAATTATTTGATCACGTGAATATGGAAAAATAAATTACTAACATAATATGTAAATTAATTTTATGTTTTAGACAGAATTATTATTTTTATAAAAAAAATATTATTGTATATATATATATACTCGACACAACATCTCACACAGGGACATACACAGTGCCTATGATACACACAATAGGATATAAAAACATAATTTTTTAAGAAAGATAAATTTAATTTATTTATTATTTATTATTATTTGTATTAAAGAAATAGAATCACATGGACATGAAGAGAGCCTATGATACACAAACTAGGATATAAGCAGAATTTTTTAAGAAAGATAAATTTAATTTTTTTATTATCTATTATTATTAGTATTAAAGAAATAGAATTTATATACGTGCAAGAAAGCTGTTAGAGAGAGAAGAGAATGCGAAGAAGAAAACTATAAATTTTAGTTTACATAACAGAAATTATAAAAAGAGAAATAAAATATAAATAGAGTATTTATAGAGTGAAATAATGAAACTGGGTATTATATATATAAAAATGAGGGAGAAATGAATGAGGGGCAATTTGGAAAGCCAAAAAGGTAGTGTTAGTATTAAAGAGCCTTTTTTTATCACATAACTGGCACATGTCTCTTTTTGAGTTTAGAAACCTTTGTTTGCTCATTTTTCATATTACAAGAGTGGAATTTGAAGAGCAGTATTATTTGGACACTTTCAAACAATAGGGGTTTTTTTTGCACTTCACCATTTCTTTTTTTAAGAGAGAAAAATAATTGGGTACCCATTGGCCTCATTTTGCAAGACGTAACCGGACAAATTGGCTGCCTCAGCTAGAGCCGACCTCCATTTCTTCAACGATTCAAAGTTGAACCGTTTTTCGTGACTAGCAAATGCTTCTGCATAACAACCATTCTGTGAGCGAACGTCGGAGGGTCGGACGTCATAAAAGATGGGAATAACAATCTGATTGAGTGCGCTCTTGCAATCCATGATCTTGACAAGCTCGTCAAGGCACCATCTTGAGGACGCGTAGTTCTCTGAAAATACAATAATGGAGACCTTAGATTGCTCGATTGCTTCGAGCAGTCCGCGACCAATTTCTTGTCCTCTTGTGAGTTTAGTGTCATCTATGAATGTGTAAAAACTATGGCGATCCAAAGCGGCCAAGAGGTGGCTTGTAAATTTCTTACGAGTATCATCACCGTTGAAAGACAAGAACACGTCATAAACACAGGAAGCTGTCATTTTCGAAGCTCAAACACTTTGATGAGAGGAGAGGAGAGGAAAGGAAAGGAAAGGAAAAGTTGGTTGTGCATGAGAGGAGAAGGGCATAACCTTAAATTATATAGATTGGACCATTGGAGTTCCGTATGCTTATTTTTCCAAGAATCGTGTAAGACTTGAAATAATAAGAGTTCCGTATGCTTATTTTTCCAAGAATAGCGTAAGACTTGACTTGAAATAATAAAGTCTAGCCCACTATAGTTATTTATGGACTAAATGCTCTGACACCCTTCTATTTATTGCCCTTATATTAAACCTAAGTCATTTTTATTATGACACCCCGGTTGTTTGTTTTTTCACAATAATATGAATTTACTATTATACCCATGTTTAATTTAATACTCAAACTGATGTCACTGCTGACATGTATGAATAAAATATGAAATCACAAAACTGCCCTTATAATTGATTTGATTAAACACAACCAAACTCTAAAACCCATCTTTCTTTTCTCGTCACTTCCTCTCTACCTCCGTCTCTGTCTCACCCTTTCCTTTGTAATCTCTACAACTTACTTTTCATCTCAGGAACCAAAGGCCAAGACTCCTTTTTATCTCCCTTCATCTTATCTCTCTATCAATCTCGAAAACCCTAAATGTATTATTCTCCATATCGTTCCCTTTTTTGTAAACGAAGTTTGTCTGCGATTTTGAAGGTGATTTCTGGGTATTTGAACTCTGCAATCCTCCGACAGCCCCTTTCTCTCTCCAGTCTCGAGTAGCATCACCGCCGCCAGTTTCTCCACCGGAGAAATTACAGAGAGCTTGTCCTCTGAAGGGAGTAATTACAGAGAGTTTGTCCTCTAAATCGCTGAGGAAAATCGCACAAGTTAATTAGTTCTTCTTCTCCGAACTGGCAAGTCATATTCAGTACAACATCAAAGAGGAAAGTCCTTGTTGGGAGTTTCAAACACCAAAAAAAAATCTGTCAGACAGAACTGAACTACAAACTCACCCATTTAGTAAAACAAAATCAGTTTTTTGAGTACAATTGATGTAGATCTAGTTCAGATGCAGACAGATAGAGTTCATATTGAGATAAAACCACAAGTGCGAGTGATACGAATGGTCAGATTTGCTTGTTCTTGTGGCGCTTATAAAGAAGTTTGGCCTGTTCGCTGATAATGTCTTCCGCTTGAGAACATGTATCTTTGTAGAAGTTCATAACTAGACCTGGGTCATCTTTTATTTATTATTTTTTTTTCTCCTTTACAACTCTCTGCTGTTTCAAGGGAAATTTCCACAACAAAATATTTACCCAAAGGTTACTGTTTGTATAATTTTTTTAGAACTCGTTTTATTGGCATTCCATATTTGCAGTTGAACATTTAATGAACACTGCATGTATGTTTACGGTGACAGGCTATTTCTATTATTTTTATGGATTTAAATGATTGTAATGAGAAACAATGGATTATGTTGAAATCTTAAGTTACAGTTGTTGAATGGGCTTTTGTTGTGTGGGTTTATGAAATTATATTCAAATAGATATGCAGACTTTTACATTGTGATGCGAGTGGCTTTATTTGGTAATTTTGTCTGAATATGATTTATTGAATTTCGAAAACAGAAATTTCATTGCTACATGGTTCTCAATGGTGACCAAACAAATAAGCTAAGCTAGCACAAGTTAAAACAGAATAATTGCCTTAAACGGTTAAACAAAATAATTGCCTTAAACAGTTAAACCCAGTGAAATGGGTGCCAACATCTGTAATTTTTATGATTTGTAATTTTTCTGGAAGAAAATTCAAATATTTAAGTAATAAAACATGAGGGGTATAAAGGTCCAATTAATTAAGAAAAAATTCAAATATTTAAGTAATAACAAGTAGGGTATAAATGTCTAATTAATTAAGGATAAAATTGGTATTTGAAACAATAGAGAGTAATTTAGGCATTTAATGTTATCAATTTAGTTGATTTTTAACTTCATTAATGGTCCACTAATAGAAAGGAGTGTCAGAACAGGTTAAACCAAACCTGAGGCATCATAGTAAAAATGACTAAGATTTAATATAAGGGCCATAAATGAAAATCTCGGTGTCAGAGCATTTAGCCCATTATTTATTTATTTTTCGTTTTCAAAACCACGCAACACGTTTATCGTATTCCGTGTTGGACCACTTCACTTCACTTTGACTTCTTGCTCCCCCGTGACCGCAAATTATTTTGCTACCATTCATTGAGGTTACATTTCGGATCAACAAGGAAAGTCAAGGATATAAAGTGGAAATGTTTAAAAATATCTCCCTCCCATTAGTGGTTTTCCGTAAGTTCTTTTCTAACCGAAAGATTTAGTGGTTTTCCGTAAAACTAAAAGTTGATTATTGAATATTTTGAAAGTTTAAATTTAATTGTTAAAATTTTAAGTGATAGCATTTAAGGGTGGTAATTTATATTCAAACTTATTAAATTCGTTCACTAAAATTAAATTATTTGTATACTTAAATTTAAGTGACCGAGACAATAATGGATGAAAAGTGAATATCCATATAATTCAATAGTCAATGATAAATTAAGAGTGAATACCAATATACGATAATATAATAATAATATAATTTTAATATATATATATATATATATATATATATATATATATATATATATATAAATTAAGCAAAAGAGAGATGGAATCTAAAGAGTATCACACTTGATTATTATTTTCATTGTTGTCAATTTTTTTAAAAAAAATAGCAAATTATTTGTACGGATTAGAAAGAGTATTCTCAAAAACTAAGCTAGCTATAATATTTTCTAGCAATATAATTTTGACAAAATGATCCATCAAAACTTATTTTTGAAATATTAAAAAAAAATAAATAAATAAAAATAAATAAATTTAAGCTTGCTATGAGAAAATCCAACGCATACTTGTTCATTTTTTATTATTATTATTTTTATGACATGGCCAAAACTCTTTAGTTTAGTGTCTATCTTTGAATAAATCCTGTAAAACTTATGCCAAGTCTTCTCATACGTGACCATACAACACGTTTCTCCTACCAACCGTATTGATTAATCCTACTCTCCCACACTGCAATTAACGGATTGAGTTAAAATTTTGAAATTTAATTTCAGATTGAGTTAACTTGAAAGATTTTTACAATTCCATTGGATATTGTGTTTAATTGGAAGACGTTGGCGCGGCTCTAGGCTCTAGCAAACAAAAAGAATTATCCCGACTCCATTTCTGTTCAGAAGCAAGGCTCTAGCATTGGAAGTGATTAATTGACCACACATTTAAAGTTAATTAATATTAAATTTTGTTAAGCTCTCACACTAATAAGCCTTTGTTTGGTTTTGCAGAAAATTCCAGAACATTAGTGGCAACAAAATTGTTCAACATATTAAAAAATTAAGGGTAAAATGATTAATTCACGTGTGAGACGTTAAAAACAAAAACTTAAAAGAAGCAGGAGCATCATCCCTGTAGACTTTGAATACGGTGATTAATGCAGTGGCACTTGCCCCTTTTCTCCTTCACACACTCCTCAAACCTTCCCATTAACCCCACAACCACCAAAACAGTTGAAAACACACACACACAACTCCCTCAACCACCATAGCCATCGATGATAATCCTACCATGTCTGTTTAGGGTTAGTTAATTTCATGGCCCAGTTGAAATTAGTCTCATGTTTTGTTCGTTGTGGACCCAATCTTTTGGGCTGTGGGCTTGAGCTTTACTTTTATTCTGTTTCAGCCCAATCTTTTATTTTGTTTTTTTTGGATACATCACAAATATTCTAAATGATGTGTTTCATCTCGTTTATGCAAAGCACAATATATCACAAATATTCTAAATGATGTGTTTCATCTCGTTTATGAAAAACACAGGAAGCTGCCATTTTTAAAGCTCAAACAGTTTTGATCAAATCAAAGGAAAGGAAAGGAAAAGAAAAAAGGTAAGAAAAGAAAGGTTGGGTTTGTGCTTGAGAGAGGGCATAGCCCTGACTTATAGATCAGACAATGAGTTTCATATCCTATTTTTCCAAGCATCTATTAATTGAATAGGTTTCACATAATAAAAGTCTCACACACACACTATACGTGTGGAGCCACTAATACTCGGTTTGGAAATTGGAAATTGGAAGGTGGAAGGTTGGGTTTGTGCTTGAGAGAGGGCATAGCCCTGACTTATATATAGATCAGACAATGAGTTATATATCCTATTTTTCCAAGCATCTATTAATTGAAAAGATTTCACATAATAAAAGTCTCACGCACACACTATACGTGTGGAGCCACTAATACTCGGTTTGGAAATTGGAAGGTGGAAGGTAAAAGATAAATGTTTGCCCACTTGACTTCTTGGCCATTAGGGGCTATTTAGTAAAACTAAAAGTTGATTATTGAATATTTTGAAAGGTAAAATTTAACTGTTAAAATTTTAAGTAATACCTTATAAAAAAATATTTAAATGCAATATAAAACATAAAAGAAAGTGTGTCAAATTTAGATCAGCAAATACAGATAAAGATACTAACAAAATATTTCTTGAATTTGGTAAATTGACATTAAAGAGAACACAATTTATAATACAAAAGTAAAAGTGATTTTCACTCATAATAACAATTTCAAATACGAACTTGAATTCTTTTACCTATAACTTCAATTCATCTTGTATGGTACTCTGTTTCAATTACATCACTTATAAAACAATATTTTTTTTTATATTTACTTTCAGCAAAAAAAAAATATTTTTTTATATTTAGCTATTGCATGTTATGTATTGCACTATAATTTATATTCAATTCAGCATGTGGGCTTGAAGAAGAAATCACGCCTGACTTTCCACTTCATTCTACACTCATTTATTTTCTTTATTTCTTCTTCCCTTATATTTAGCTACGCCTTCTGTCTTATTCTCTCTTTATTTCTCTATTCAAACTCCACTTTAAGCTCCTTTCTTCAACACCACACATGCTGCCAGCAACAACTTTCTTATATTCTTTTCTATTTATATTTTTTTATTCTCCTTTTATTCCTTCTGTCTTCAAGCCCACATGCTGCCAGCAACAACTTTCTTATATTCTTTTCTATTTATATTTTTTTATTCTCCTTTTATTCCTTCTGTCTTGCCAGCAACAACTTTGTTATATTCTTTTGATAAAGTGCACTAAACCCCACTGAATTTTTGTCTCTTTTTCAATAAACTCTCTTAAACTATTTGAAAGACATTTAACCTTCTAAACTATTATATTTGTTGCAAATGTTAAGTCTGCCGTTACAAATTTGACAGAAATGAAGGCATGCATGTCACGTGAGTGGTCCAAATTTTTAAAAAGACAAAATTAACCCTACAACAGTTAAAGGAATAAAATATGATATATATATATATATGAAAAATGCTATTTTTTCACCGACTTCAAAACCGACGACTCTGTGGCTGGACATGGAATCCCTCCATCTCTTCCTCTTCATTCCCTCTATACTTTCTCTCTTATCCATCTTCGCCCATGGCAGCAGTGTGGAGGTGTAAACTTTAATAATTCGTGTTAAGTCATTAATCATAAATTTACATAAATCACATATCGTAGAACTTCATGATTTTCACATATCTATAATGCATAAATAAATGATTAGATATAAATACCTCGATTCATGATATCAAACCTTGTTGAGATTAAATCCAACGTCTAGATCCTTTAATCACGAACTAATCTGCAACTCTGATCAACAAAGGTGGAAACTAGTTTCTCTCTCTTGGCCTTTTGTATATATAAAACTTTTACATGTTGTATCATTAATCGTACATAATTGATGGAGTATATGCACTTTTATAAAGGCAAAGAGAAGACCAGTTTTCCTTTTAGTAACATAATTCTACTTCCATCAAAGTAAGGAATAAGAAAGGAAAACACTTTTCCAATACATAATTACCAAAAAGGTAATTATAAGTTGACCAAAAATAAATGATATTAATTGATATCTATTTACTTAGCCACCAAGTAATATGTCACATGTCCAAATTATGTGGGTCACAATTAAATAAATAATCTTACATTCTCTCACTTGGCACATATGATAATTTCTATAGTGGTTTAGTAAAATAGTCATTAGTGTGCACTATAAATCAGATTAAGGTATTAAGTTGGTCATCATAAATACCATGGTAAACAAACTACCAATATGAGTCATGCGGTTGTATGTCCCTAAATGACACAGTCCCTTCCATGTACCACAACACTAGTAACCTATTCAACATAGTCTATAAATGAAAAGTATCAATAATGATCTAACAATAATGTCTTTTCCAAGACTATTCCTATTACCACTTATTAAAGTAATACATACATGTACATTAAGTAATAGGAAATATCAGAAATACATTTAATGAACGCAAAATGTCAAATATATATAAGCACTGTTAAGCAATTCATAATTAAAAAATAATCATCATTGACTACATTCAAGACCCATTCTTTTAACATGTTTCATAAATGTCTTGGCTGGTAGTCAATTCGTTAATGGATTGCAACCATAAGTTATGTGCTTATATATTCAATAGACATTCATTATTTCTAAACATTTTCTTTAATGATAAAGTATTTTAACTTTAGAATACCTATCATTTTTTATACAAGAAGATCAACAATTGCAGCATAAATTTTCGACAATATGAAAATGGTACCCATAACTCCAAATCCTGAAATAAATTCAGCACTAATAAATTGTAGCCTCAAAGCATGCTACAAATTAAAAATTCATAATAGACAAAGTAATAAAAAATTACTTTATACTTTTTCATAATATTGTTCTTCCAGTCAAAAGAAACAAATAACCAATTAAAAAATATTTTCCTAAGTGTGAGCATATAATCTTTTATCACAATCCAACTTGTATATACATCAAACTCCATAATATATGCATAAGGAATATTTTTTTCGTTTCTTTACCTTCTAGGTAACTCATTCTTTGGGATTGCATTAGGCTGAATTTATCTTCTTTTATGTATGGAACAGTACTGGTTGAATAATATTTCATACCAAATCTTTCTAGAACTCATTCAATATATATTTTCTGAGACAATCCTAAAAAAAATCCACGTGATCTATCATGAAATATTTTTATTCCTATCACGTAGGATGCCTCATCCATATTTTTCATTTCAAAGTTCTTAAAGAAAACTTTTAGTTTCATATAATAAACTAATATCACTACTAGCAAATAAAATATCATCAATATATAGAATCATGAATATAAACTTACTCCCACTAACCTTCTAGTATGTACACTGATTAACAGTGTTTTCTTTAAAACCAAAAGAAATAATGGTATCATTAAACTTAATATACCATTGTTAGAAAGCTTGTTTAAATCCATATATTGGCATCTTAAGTTTACAGACCATGAATTCTTTACCATCTAATGTGAAGCCTTCAGATTGTTCCATATGGACTTTCTCTTATAAACTCTTATTCATAGAAATTGTATTCACATCCATTTGATGTAACTCTAAATCATAATAAACTACTAATGCCATGATATTTTAAAAGATTCCTTCTTAAATACTAGAGAGAAGGTTTCTTTATAATCTCTTCATTCATGACACTAATCCATTTAGTAAAATCATTTCTGTTAATGGCTTGTGAATATGTAACCAGATCTGTATATATCTTACTATATATCAAAATCAGATTCTTGTAGATATATCATATAGTCATTCGGAATAACAGATCTCCTTTCTCTTTGAGATCGTCTTAATGTTATTCCTTATGTTTCTTCTACAATCTATTCATTGGTGACAATCTCATTATGGAGTTGTTAATTCTTCAATTGTTCTTCGTTGTTATACGGTTCAACAACTGAAAGAACAATTATTTCCTTATAAGTTATGGGTAAAGAAATTTGTACCCTAACTTCTAGAATGATCATATTCTTATTTTTATCACTTCCACTGACTTCACTATTCTCAATGAATCTGACATTACCAGTTTCAATAATTATCGCACTATGTTTAGGATAGTAAAACTTGTACCCTTTAGATTATTTAACATCCACAACATTATGGGTAACGAGGAATTACTGAACATTGTACGATTATGCCTTTCAACTACACGCTTCTGCTGTGGCATGCCTGTCATAGTGTATTGAGCACAAATGTCATGCATTTCAAGGAGTTTAGCAAACGGTTAGAGTATTAACCCGTTTCATCATACTTTCCATAATATTCACCACCTCTATATGACCTTATGATTTTCACTTTTTCATCTAGTTGTTTTTCAACATCATTTATGTATATTTCAAGAGTACCCATTACTTGAGATTTTTCATACAACAAATAGATATATATCCATAACGTGAAAAAATCAACTATAAAGGTAATAAAATACTTTTCTCCACCAAAAGATGGAATATCAGAAGGTCTGCAAATGTCTGTATGAATAATTTCAAGAAGCTATGTACTTATTGTGCCTCATTTCTTTGTGTGTTTGATTTGTTTACCCTTAATACAATCCACACACACACCAAAATCATTAAAGTTTAGATTCAGAAGAATCATATTCTTTACTAATTTTCTTAACATTTCACTATATATTGACCTAATCTTTTATGCCACAAGAAAGATAAATTTTCTACTAATTGAGCTATACTTAATTCTAACATTATGATGCAAGATTAAAAGGTTTTTTAATAAATAAACTATCAAGTTTGAATTTACAGAAATCATCAACAATAATACCATAACTCACAAATTAGAATTTCTTGAATAAACATCATTATCAAATTTAAATAAAAAACCATTAACAAAAAGTTTTGAAATAGAATCAAATTATAGGAAATTGAATAAACATAAAAAGTTTAAAATAATCTAAATAAAATCTACTGTCTAACATTAAACATAATGTCACAATAGTTTTAACAAAACTTTTTCCCAATTATCATAAATAAGAAATTCTTAGTTGAATTTGTGATTTAGGCCATAAGAAATTCTTGCATCTATTAGAAATATAAACATTAGTACTTGAGTCAACCTATCATGTATTAGAAAGAATTTCAATAAGTAATTCGAAATATACAAAAACCAAAAACTTACCAATTTTTTTCGAATCATTTTTTATATTTCATGTAATCTTTCTAAAAGTGTTCAATACATTAATGACATTTTTTCATTATTACATTCTTTTCTTTTAATAGATTGACCTAAATCTTTTAATTTTGGGTGTTGTTCACTTAATGCATTTTTCAGGCGTATTCCCAAAATTTATTTATAACTTCTTGAGTCATCAGATGAACATAATGATTACCTTGCTACTTAAGTCTTTTCCTCTCCTAAATTAACATAATGGTCAATTAAATCACTTTCCACTTGTCTTAATAATGTTAATTCTCTAAATGACCCATACTGAATAGACAAGAAATTGAGAATAAATTGAATAAGAAAATTCTCATTCACAATCATCCATAAGGTTCTCAATTTTGCAGCAACATTAGTCATCTAAAAAAAAAAAAAACATACCCATACATGGTAAGAGTACCAACAAAATTGCATAGTAGTGATATAAATTAATAATTTTCGTTTTGGATATTTATCTACAATACGAAAACATTCTTCTAGTCAAAATATTCCTTAGCACTATCACTATGGGAAACAATTATTCACATAACTATAATGCTTAATCTGTTCGATCTCTCCCAAATTTTATGGAGAATCTTTTCTCCCTCTTTGTCATTATCAATAGTAACAGTAGGTTTCTCAATTTAAAATACTAAATCAAGATTTAACACATCTAAATTTTGAACTCAACTTATTCATTCCATTATGAGAAATTAGTCCTATTGAGAATCAGAACAGATGTAGCATGTGCATTAAGAGATATAATAAAACAAATATAATAAGATAAAATGCTCACAATAATAATGTTTTGAGTTAACAACACGTTTATATAACTTAAAAATATAAATACAATGTATAACTATAGTACCCCTTTGGGTGGCAACTATAAAATACTAATAATGATGCTTATTTGTATTTATATGTATACCTTCATTGGTGATGTATTATTTAATTAAACAGATAAGTTACCTTTGGATATCATATATCTACCTAATTAAAAAATATATGCAATTCCTTAATTTTCATTTAATCACTTGAAAATCAATTCCCTTTGGAGAATTATTTCTCATAATTAAATAAACTCAATATTCATGAATATCACAAAAAATAATAAGCATCATAATTCATGAAATATTGCAATTATGTTTACTACTAAAATTAATATTCATCAACCATTATGGTTAGGCCACTTTGGGAGCTATCAATCTTTACATAATATGAATATTAAATTATATAGTAACTAATTTATGATTAATTATGTCTACTGCAAAAATTAATATTCATCAATCATTATGATTGGACCACTTTGGTAGTTATCAATTTTCATATAATATGAATATTAAATTAGACAGTGATTAATTCATTATTAATTATGTTTACTATTATAATTAATATTCATCAATCATCATAGTTAGGCCTTGGTAGCTACTAACCCTCACATAATATGAATATTAAATTATCTAGTGACATATTCATCATTAAGTTACCCATTTAATATTATACACATATACTCATGCTGATCGATCCAAGTTTAGATATATAAATTCGATCCCAGAAACTTAATAGTCCAAAAATTCAATAAAAATATTATTTTACTTGATATATATAATAAAATATATATATATATATATATATATATATATATTATTTTCGGACTTGAAGGTCATAATTGAATCAATTTAAAATTGATTCTCCATCATGTATGTATGTATGGATACAAAATAATTATTTATTATGTCTAATAAATATTTAATTAAATTTCTAGACTCATATATCATTCTAGAAATTTTAAATAAATACACATACTTGATGTATTTGCTATTTTATTGATATTATTATTTTAAAAATAATAATAAAATTAGAATATTCATATTTAATCACATGTATAACAAAGTCCATTAACCAAGCAAATCTTTAATGGACATTCATATAAAAATTGTCACCTGTTCATGGATAATGAATATATATATATATATATAAATATAAATATATATATATATACATATATATATATCAATTATATATACATATGTACTCATCTATAGTAACTTGTGTGAAAGTAAGTTAACTTCCTCAAAATTCATTACGCTCGAAAATCGAGATAAAAAGTCAAAATTCTATGCTGCCAAAAACATTACTAATTCTTTCCGGGTTGTCACATGCATCAGGGACATATCTATAACAACAATTAAAACATACATATGTGTGGAGGCGATTCCAAACAAATAAACTATACAAACTATATTTTAAATTTATACATATTATTTATGCAACTTTAAAGGAAAATAACGAGTTCCTAAACCCAAACTCTGATACCACATGTAAACTTTAATAATTCATGTTAAGCCATTAATCACAAAATTATATGAATCCCATATCTTAGAACTTCATGATTTTCACATATCTATAATGCATAAACAAATGGTTAGATATAAATACCTCGATTCATGATATCAAATCTTGTTGAGATTAAATCCAACGTCTAGATCCTTTAACCACGAACTAATCTGCAACTCTGATCAACAGGCAAAGGTGGAAACTAATTTCTCTCTCTTGGCCTTTTGCACACATAAAATTTTTACGTGTTGTATCATTAATCGTACATAGTTGATGGAGTATATGCACTTTTATAAAGGTAGAGAGAGGACCAGTTTTCCTTTTAGTAACATAATTCTACTTTCCATTAAAGTAAGGAATAAGAAAGGAAGACACTTTTCCAATAAGTAATTACTAAAAAGGTAATTATAAGTTGATCAAAAATAAATAATATTAATTGATATCTATTTACTTAGCCAACAAGTAATATGTCATATTTCCAAATCATGTAGGCTACAATTAAATAAATAATCTTACAGGAGGAGCTATTATAGTCGTATCATACCGGTCTTCAAGAAACTTCGGTGGTGAAAAAGGAGTCGGTGCTGCCAGAGTTGAAAGGTATATCGTCGGTTCTTCACTTTCGATGAAGAGGCCCATATTTGATTGCGACTGCCGGATCCAAGAGGCTGGGGACCCCACATTCCTCACCGCCACCTTCTCCGGCGGCACCCTCCTTCACTATGTAAAACAACTTGGAGCCAGGCCTTATTTTCGCACTATTACTTATATGAAAATAGTGGGAAAAATTGGATTCAATTGTCAACTGCCCCTATCGGAAATAGGATTGACCTTTCTCTTTCCTCTCTCTATGAACAACCACCATCATCCACCAACCACCACCATCTTAACCCCAAACTACCGCCACAATACGCACCCCGCCAACCACTACAGGACCCATTACCCACAATCAAAACCCAAAAAAAACAAAAAAAATAGAAAAACAAAAACTACCGCCACAAATCCAACACCACAATTGGCGATCTCTCCACTCTCCTTTCTCTCTACCCCTGCAAATACAAATTCAAACCCAAACCCCAACTCAACATTTCACCCATTTTCATATTTACAGCCACTGCCAAATTCTTCTCCTTGGGCATTAAATTAACTACATAAAACCATCAATTGAAGAATTGAGAAACCTCAACTGGGTAGAAGTAGATTTTTTTTTCCTCTTCAATCAATTTGATTTGGATATGTTGTCTTTAATTTTTTTACAATTTTTTTTTTGGATCTGTTCTACTGGTGCGTTTCAGTTTGTCGCCGGTGTGTTTCAGTTCTCTAGCATCAGTGCACCGCTGAATAGTCTGTGCTTGCTATCGTTCAGAGCACGCAAACGTCCACGTCGTCTTCATTTCCTGACTTTTTCTATCTTCATCTCCGTCTCCATCTCCATCTTCCTCTTTTTCCTCCGTGCACACATAAGATTATCTCTTGGGCTTGAAAAAATATAAATTGTAGCAGCAGTAAAGAAGAAAGAACAAGAATGGAAAAAGAAAAGAAAAGGTTGATGTGTTGTTACCTTTTTATTGGACCTAAGATTGTATTTGCCACAACAGCAGTTGGAATTATATAAAACTTAAAAACGGTGTCGTTCAACTCAAGGACTAAAAAGTAATTTAATTTTTCAGTTAACGGCTGATTAACGTTTGCAACAAAATGATACTTCAGGGGGTTTTACTTACTTCAGGGGGGTTTCTTGCAATCGGGTTATAGTTTAGGGAGGTTTAGTGTACTTTACCCTATTATTTTCTATTTATATTTTTTTATTCTCCTTTTATTCCTTCTGTCTTCAAGCCCACATGCTGCCAGCAACAATTTTCTTATATTTTTTTCTATTTATAAGTTTTTTCGTGAGGATTTAACAGGAATGATACCTACAAACATTAGCAAAATTGGTGCATAAATATGCACAAAGCTCATTCATTTTTGTGGAACATAGAAAAACATTAAAGAAATGATCAATATGAAGACTATATCAACTATGTGAATAATTAAAACTTAAGTGCAATTCTTAACTTCCAAATTTCACAAATCAACCTAGTAGTCCCCACACACAACTCAAAAATCGTATCTAAAATAGCCATCAATTCTAGTTTCCTTAAAAGTGAGTTGTCACCCTTACTATGCGGCTTAGCCTTCCCTTCCGATAACACAACGCAAAAATCCTTCTACTCATTAATGTCCCTTTTGATTTCAAATGACTAAGGCATGAATTTATTTATAATTTTTTTTCTTTTTTTTTAAAAGGCCATACAATATCCAAGTCCATTAAGTTTTCTAGTTAACCCATGTAATAAGCGTTACACCAATGACTTCCAAACCAAATGGTCTTAAGGCATTAGATGTAGAGACACCCCAAAGGGCTTAATAACTTGAGTTGACTAGGCTTCGAACTCAAATTAGCCTTTTTCAACATTCTTTATTTAGAACTTTTCACTTTTTTATACGAACACTCACTGGTTACTGAGGCAAGAGACCCTATTACTCGGTGGAAAGTTTCCATTTATTTGAATTTTTTTTTTAATTTTTATTTATTTATTCATGCCAAAGAAATCTAATCATTAGGTTGACCAACTCATTTCGGACCATTACACCATGCAAAGAAATGTGGGGTGCATGTCTGACAAGTGAAGTGCCATGTGCTCATGTGAAAGGTGAAGTACCCTAAAAGATGAAAGCTATAAGAGAAACAATATAAGTTATGATGTGAACCACTTGAGTCAAAATATATTTTCAAAAATAATTTTATTACCCAAAAATGTCAATACAAAACATACAAAATGTATTAATTCATTAATCCAATTTTCCACAAATCCCTGCAAGTATGAATTCATTGCTTGAAAACACACTATTTTATTATTATTATTTTTAAATAAAACCACACATTTTATTTCACCTATGAGGCGTTTAGTAACAGAGTCCATTTAGAAATTCCTACCTCTTAACTTTTGGTGAAAGCAAAATTATAATTTTGAATTTTAAAAATTGAAATATCAAGTTCAATAATAATGAATTTACTTTTGTTTTCTATTATCAAACCCTTAAAAGGCAAAATAAAAAACAAAACGTGTTCAAAAATATGTTTTTATTTTTCCAAAGTTGAAAATGTTTTTCATTTTTGTGAATAAAAAGGAAAACATCTTTTTTTATGTTTGCTAAATCAACCATATGGGCATTGTTCATTCCAAATATAAATTAGTATTATATTATCATGATGTAGTATTTTTAATATTCAAATGTTAATAATAAATATTTTTAATAGATTATATAATAGTGTGAATGAATTTTTTAGACAAAAATATTATAATTAGAATTATTTTTATTTGTGTTATATAATATTAATATATCATCACGCCATAGATATTTTAAAATATTATTTATCATACTTATATTATTATATTATATGTTTGAATGAAATGTTCATTCTTTAATTCTTGATGACAATGATCATTTCAAAAAATGATTATTATTATTATGATTATTATTTTATAATAGTGGAACCCCTAAGGCGGGGCTTTGGACTCACCCCTGTAAGGTAAGTCACGGGGACATTGATAAGATCCGAACCAACCTGCAAGTAAGTTACGAACAATTCAGAAGGAGTGATGCCTTCAACCTTTCAAAGCATCCATCTCACGCGTCTGAACAAACTCGGATAAAAATAATAATAATAATAATAATAATAAACATTATTATTTTAATGTGTCCTAACATGACAATATTGAATAGTACTCTAACCAGCCATTGGAACCTCAGAACAAATTATTTATTTATTTTTGTGTCCAAAACCATGGAACACATTTGGGGCCACTAAAGCACTAAGTCAAGGTAAAGATAAAATAATAATTTAGGAAGAAAGGATTCCTAAATTATTAGATAAACTTATTGATAGGGAAAAATAAACCTAACCTACCGTGACCTAACAATAGAGGCAACTAAGTATTGACCAGTCGCCAGACCTCTTCGACTTTTGAACGATGATATTTTCATTGGATAAGAATGATAATATTTCATTATCAAGGATAATGAAAGATGACGTGGTTCAACAGGGTAAGGATACCCTTGGCACAATTTGAGAAAGTCAAAGGAATAAACCATATCCCTGACAAATCTGGCAACAAATGGATCTCCTCTGATCTCGCACAAGTGGATGATAAGGGAGACCTCAACCATCGACATCGGCTGAACCAATTTGATTCCAATCGACAGCCATAAATAGGGCACCAAGCCGTTAAAGAAGGTACGAAAAAAACCCCTAAACAGAAATTATATAATTGTTATGTGATACGATTATAAGTACTAACTTGATCATCAGAGGGTTTTTGGCTGGCACTCTACCGGTGCCATTCGAGGTGACGTCCCTTTGTTTTGCAGACAAACGCCGTCGTTTCGAGGATTTTCGCATCAACAGTTATATATATATATATATATATATATATATATATATATATTGAAAAGGTAAATATTAAACCATCCACCCATACAGAATTTGTCTAAATTTTATAGCAAGTATACTTTATCTTTCTTTTTTTCATTATTATTTAGAAGATTGGCGTAAGTGAACGTAGTGTGACAATTGCGAATAGTCTAACCCACTTAGTCGTTGGAACCTCAAAACAAATTTATTTATTTATTTTTGTGTCCAAAACCATGGAACACGTTTGGGGCCACTAAGGCACTATATATAAGTCAAGGTTTGGTGTTCGGACACGTACTTATAATTATTTTAGCAAGTATATATATATTACATAAGCATGCGCGTGATATGAAATAGCTAGTAATTTCGTCGCTATTAAAAATAAATATGTTTTTATTTTTCTTAAGTTGAAAATGTTTTTTTATTTTTGTGAAGAGAAAGGAAAACATCTTTTATTTTATTTTATTTTTTTATGTTTGCTATGTTTACCATATGGGCATTGTTCATTCCAAATAGAAATTAGTATTATATACTAATGGTACCTATTATTTGTAATATTCAAATGTTAATAATAAATATTTATAATAGATTACATACTATTATATAATCGTGCGAATAAATTTCTTGCAACTAACAACACCGCTGAATGACATGAACACACTGTACTTACAAGCAGTTGCCATGCATTTTCAAAGCTCAAACAGTTTGATCATATGACAGGAAATGATGTATTAATTTCATATTTATTTTTGGGTTAGTTGATGTATATACATGCTTGCATCAATTATTGGATTAGAAACTATTATTAGAAAACTATTATTTGAATGTGGTTATTGATTAATGTACCATTGTCAAGATATGGGGGCATATTATAGATGGACTGACTAATAAGTTTAGTCTCATCTCTTCGTGTTATGTCACGAAACCATGTGGATGACATGCCATTGAAAGATTATGGCGGATAGTTTATTTTATTGTTATGGATAGAATATAGATTTATATACATATGGATATATGCCACGATATGAGCTTGAAATCTCTGGATCAGTGGTTAGGGAGCTTATATTGACTTAGGTTGCATAGTTAGATATAGTGGATAGTTGTGTGCCCTGGCAGATCATAGTTTTCATGCTTACTATATATGCATTTTACATGTTACCTACTATCCGGTTGAGGCCGCCCTATAGTCTAGTAAAAGTCTTTTAGTGTGCATCTATGTATATACGGACTACGTAACTATTGTATGAGTTGACTATGATGTATTTATGTATCGGGTCTCTATTTGGGATGTAGTAGAAAAGAACTTGTTCGTGGGCTGACCTACTATTATTTTTTCTGGTGTTCGTAAAGTGTAGAGATTGTTCGTGCAGAGTAGAGACCAATCTTCATCACTTTTCCAATTATCTACATTGGATTTTACTTTATACTTTCAGACTTTGAATTTAGTTATTTATTTCAGTTATTATTTAATTAGGATATATTTGGGGTCCATATGGTATGGATTCTCGAGTTGTAATCTAGAGGATTATTGGTATCAGAGATAGTTATTGTTTATTGGAATTTATTCTTCGAGGATTTAATTAATTATTATTTAGTTTTCTTTTCAGCTTTATTTATTTATTCTTTATTATCCTTTTGTAATATAATATGTGATCGTTTATTACTTAATTATTTGATATCCCTCGGTTTTGTGTGCGAACTTGATCAACTCGTGTTCTGAAATCGAGGGGTATCACACCTGGGTTGTATTCGTATTAGAGGAGTTGGATATTTTTATTGAGGAGATTATTATCTATTGGATTGTATTCTTGGAGGATTTAAATAAATAAATTATTAATTAGTTTTCCATTCAGCCTTTATTTATTCTTTATTTATCGTTTGTATTATATGCTTTTTTAAAAATATTAATTGATTGATATCCCCTGGCTTTTAGGCTTGGACTTGATCAACCCACGGCCTGGAAATCAGGGGGTATCACATCTTTGTTGAGCTTTGTTTGCATATCATTCAAATGCTCTGCAATTTGAGTCCCCTTTTTGTACTTAAGGTTTACAAGTTTCCTCATCAAGAAAGTTTTATTTGCAGCTATTTTTCTCTCATACAACTCCTTTAATTTCTTCCAAAGAGAGTGGGCTGAAGTCTCATTAGATATGTGGTGGTAAACACTATCATCCATCTATTGGTGTATGTACCCAACAACCTGTCTATTCAACAAATCCCAGACTTCTTTATTTGTATCCGCTGGCTTTGCTGATTCACCATGAATAGGACCACGATACTTTTTACAATAAAGAAGATCCTCCATTTTTCCTTTCCATAATTGTCAATTACTGCCATTCAAACTAATCTTTCTACTCGCGTTAACCTCCATGTCTGCACAAACCAAAATTTTGCCAACCTGGGCTCTGATACCACTTTATTGGGGGAAAAAACAAAGATATAACAGGGCAATGCAACAAATACAATACCCAAGTCAAATGCGGAATACCCAGAACTGGAACTTTCTCCTTATTGTGCAAACTTCTAAGATTAACAAATATAGAGCATGATAGCAAACAATCAATAAAATCAATCACATAATGAACCCCAGGATATATGTGGAAAACCCTTCAAATTGAAGAGTAAAAAACCACGGGCCAACTCTGAATAATCTTCCCCTATTAACAATAATAATGTGGTTACAACTGGTCTTCTCTAAGTTGAACTAGATGCTTACAAATCAAATATTCTTCAAGGGAAATCAAAGAAGATAACAGCAACATCAATAGAATGAAACGTCACCCAGGGTAGATATCAACCACAGAGATAAGTAATCTCACCCGGTGTAAAGCAGAATGTAAAATAGAGATAAACGGAGAACCTGGCCAAAGAGGATGATCTTCTCAATGCCAGCAACCTCCCCTTGAAGCTACACCTTGATTGGAGTTTAATGGCCAACTGATTTGCAGAGAGTTGTTGGTTATGCTCTTCCACAATCTATCCCTCTTCTCTCACAATGAAGAAAAAACCCAAATCAACAATACGTCACCCCCTCCTTCTATTGTCTAAACAACAATCTCTTTCTTCTCATTACCCTACATCCCCACTAAAGGAGAATATATATACGGGCTTTTACATGGGCTTTGTACATCGCTGAACCATATGAGACTTATTGGGCTCTTCACATAGGAGGGAACCAACTAGGGCCGCCTGGCCCTAAGACTCCCAAAATTTTGAGAGCCCTAGGCGAACTTTCAATACGAGGCCTTTATATATAAGGTTTCACCCGCACAAAAAATTTGTAAGAGTACAAAATTTTCATTAAAATGAACGATAAGCACCAAGATCAGCTCGAAATAATTTGGCGCGTTAGGCGAATTGTTTTTTTTAATAAAAGTGTGAATTTTTCATTAAAATAAATGATAAGCACCAAGGGCGGCTCAAAAATAATTTGGGGCCTTAAGTGAATTTTTTATTTTATTTTATAAAAGTGCGAAATTTTCATTAAAATAAACGATGAGATTCCCTTAATAATTTGGGGCCTTAATTAGGCAATATATAAAAAGTGACCTTTTAATAATATATTAATATTGGATAATATTTATTAAAAGATCATCACTCTTACTTTTGTCAAATTACTAATTAGATTATTGTATTTAAGTTTGGTTACAATATACAACTATATGAAAATATATATATATACACATAAATTTATAATAACAAAAGTTAATAAAACTAAAAAATAATTAAAGAAAAAGAACAATAGAACCCGATTTAGAAAATCCCAATCCAATGCTCCAAAATTTCTTTAATTCTTGATGAGAATGATTATTCAAAAAATGAACATTTTTTTTTTTTTATATAACAGTGGAACTGAGGCAGGGTCCTTTGGACTCACCCCTATAAGGTAAGTCACGGGGACATTAGTAAGATCCGAACACCAACTCGTAAGTAAGTCACGAACAATTCAGAAAGAATGCTGCCTTCAAGCTTTCAAAACATCTATCAATAATAATAAAAAATAAATAAACATTGTTATTTTAACGTGTCATACCAAACATGACAAAATTGAACAGTCTAATCAGTTGTTGGAACCTCAGAACAAATTATTTATTTATTTTTGTGTCCAAAACCATGGAACATGTTTGGTTCCATGGTTTGGGGCCACTAGGCACTGACACACTAAGTCAAGGTAAAGATAAAATGAAATTTAGGAAGAAAGGATTCCTAAATTACTAAATAAACATATATATATATATATACACACACACATGTATTGAAAAGGTATATGTGTTAAACCCTATAACGCGGTTCCGTTACCTACTTCTACTTTTGGTGAAAGCAAAATTATGATTATGATTTTTTAAAATTGAAATATCAACTTCAATAATAATAATTTTGTTTTATTTTCTGTTATCAAATCCTTAAAAGGCAAAATAAAAAAGAGAACGTGTTCAAAAATATGTTTTTATTTTCAAAGTTGAAAATGTTTTTATTTTTATTTTTTATTTTTGTGAAGAAAAAGGAAACATTTATTATTATTATTATTATTAATTTATGTTTACCATATGGGCATTGTTCATTCCAAATAGAAATTAGTATTATATACTAATTAATGATACCTATTAATTCTAATATTCAAATGTCAATAATAAATATTTTTAATAGATTATATAAAATTATATAATAGTTTGAATTGGTTTAGACAAAGAATTCATAATTATAATTTTTTTTTATTTATGTTATATAATAATATTAACATATTTTCACACAATAGATATTTTAGAATATTATATATCATATTTATATTATTATATTATATATTGAAATGGAATGCTCATTCTTAACTCTAGAAGAGATAATATCATTTAAACATTTATGACGTGTCTTATCAAACTTGAGAAAAGGAATGACAAGTTAGCATGTGCATTCCATAAATTATATTCCATTCCATTATAGCGTAACAAAACATTGTATAAGTTCTTAATGCTCTCTTATTCACTTGTCCATACTGAAATAGGTCCATATTTAATACCAATAGATAAATTAAAGTAACTTAAAAAGAAAAAAAAAAGTATACAAAGGTTACATATTTCTTGCAACAAATATGAGTTATTAAAAATATAATTCTTTTTGTGCTTTCAAAATTGTGACAACACCATCATGATTTTTTTTGATGACATGCTATAAGGATCGATGTTTCTAACAAGTATTCATAAAAAATAAATTTTTTTTTTTAAAAATAGAAAATTAGAAAATTACTAAATGCCCAACCCCATTACTTTATTGAATACATGTATCAATTTTTTAAAAAAATTTAAAATAATAAATATTAAACCGACCAACCATGTGAAATTTGTCCTTTTTTTTTTTTAGTATAATTTATTCTTTTTTTATTATTATTATTTAGAAGATTGGCTCAAGTGAAAATAATGTGACAATATTGAATAGTCTAACCAGTAGTTGGAACCTCAAAACAAATTTATTTATTTATTTTTGTGTCCAAAACCATGGAACACGTTTGGGGCCACTAAGGCACTATAAGACAAGGGTTGGGAGGCAAAGATGGAATAATTGTCCCACTTAACTTTGACTCCTTGGCCCAAAATGAACTCAAATAAGGTATGTTTGATTTGTAATTCTAAAAATAGTTTTCAAAAATTTTAAAAATCAACCCGCAAGCAAATAACGAACAATTCAGAAAGAATGCTGCCTTCAACCTTTCAAAGCATCTATCTATAATAATAATAAATAAATAAACATTGTTATTTTAATGTGTCCTACCAAACATGACAATATTGAATAGTCTAACCAGTCGTTGAAATCTCATAACAAATTATTTATTTCTTTTTGTGTCCAAAAGCATGGAACACGTTCCGGACTAACACACTAAGTCAAGGTAAAGATAGAATAATAATTTAGGAAGAAAGGATTCCTAAATTATTAGATAAACTTAAATATATATATATATATATATATATATATATTGAAAAGGTAAATGTGTTAAACCCTATGACGCGTTTAGTAACATAGTCCATTACTTACTTTTACTTTTGGTGAAAGCAAAATTATAATTTTTATTTTTTAAAATTGAAATATCAACTTCAATAATAATAATTTTGTTTTATTTCTGCTTTCAAATCCTTAAAAGGCAAAATAAAAAACAGAACGTGTTCGAAAATATGTTTTTATTTTTTTAAAGTTGAAAATGTTTTTTTATTTTTGTGAAGAAAAAGGAAACATCTTTTACTTTTTTTAATTATTATTATTTTTATATGTTTGCTATGTTTACCATATGGGCATTGTTCATTCCAAATAGAAATTAGTATCATATACTAATGATACCTATTATTTGTAATATTAAAATGTTAATGATAAATATTTTTAATAGATTATATAATATTATATAATAGTGTGAATGAACTTTTTAGACAAAAATATTATAATTATAATTATTTTTATTTATGTTATATAATAATATTAACATATCATCACTTAATAGATATTTTAGAGTATTATATATCATATTTATATTATTATATTATATATTGAAATGGAAGGCTCATTTTCAAGAGATATGATCATTTAAACATTTATGGGAATGATCATTTCAAAAAATGAACATTCTTATTATGATGTGTCTTATCAAACATGAGAAAGGAAATGATAAGTTAGCATGTTGCATTCCATATATTATAATGTAACAATACATCGTAGTAAGTTCTTAACGCTCTATATTATAATGTAACAATACATCGTAGTAAGTTCACTTGTCCATGCTGAAATACCAGACACGGTCCATATTTAATACCAACAGATAAGTTAAAGTAATATATACACACACACGCACACAAAGATTACATATTTCTTGCAACAAATATGACTTATTAAAAATATAATTCTTTTTGAGCTTTCAAAATTGTGACAACACCATCATGATTTTTTCGATGACATGCTATAAAGAATAGATGTTTCTAACAAGTTTTCTTAAAAAGTGATTTTTTAAAAAATACAAAATTAGAACGTTACTAAATGCCCCCAACCCCATTAAATTATTGAATACATGCGTCAATTTAAAAAAAAAAAATTTAAAATAATAAATATTAAACCGTTCATCCATAAGAAATTTGTTCAAATTTTATAAAAGTATAATTTACCTTTCTTTTTTTATTATTTAGAAGATTGACGTAAGTGAACATAGAAGTGTGACAATTGTGAATAGTCTAACCAATTTAGTCGTTGAAATCTTAAAAACAATTTTATTTATTTATTTGTCTGAAACCATGGAACACGTTTGGGGTCACTAAGGCACTACGAGGTATAAGTCAAGGTTTAATAGGTGAAGATGGAATAATTCTCCCACTTGACTTTGACTCCTTGGCCCAACATGAACTAATTTATTTTTGTGTCTAAAACCATAGAACACGTTTGGGGCCACTAAGGCATCACAAGTCAAGGTTTGGTTGGTACGTAAAGATGGAATAATTCTCCCACTTGACTTCCACTCCTTCCCCCAAAATGAATGCAAATAAGGGTATATTTGGTTTGTAATGTTGAAAATAATTTTTCAAAATTTAGAAAACATATAATAGTTTTCAGATAAGTGTAAAATACTGTTAACTAAAAACAGGTTTTTTTATATTTGAGTTTTCAGAAAACTGAACCAAGCATTAGTTTTTTTTGTACAGTTTTTTATTTTTAATTTTTCGAGGACAGAAAATTGTTTCCATAGTTATAAATAAAGTAAGCCCTAATTTTCAGAAAACAGTTTTCAAAAAACTGAATCAAACAGAATTTTTTGTACAGTCTTATATTTTCAGTTTTCTAAATTACAAACCAACGTAAAAGTTTCTTTTCCATGTACAAGCATTCAGATTTGGACTAACATGAGCATAATAAATTTAATAGAATTACTACTGATCTTGGTATGTTGTGTTAAATATAAGAGGTAGAGAGACAAAGATGTAAAACTGATATATGAATTGATATTGTATTGAATTATGTAAATGATGATACAAAGCAGGACATATAAATAGACTTTCCTATAACGGCTATACAGCCTACAACGGCTATATAATATAATGTAATTATGGTAGTATATAATATAATCTAATTATGTTAACATCCCCCTCAAACTTAAGTTGGTAGAGCATAAACCAACTTGAGTTTGGAGAGAAAATCTGGAGCGGAAGACGGTACCGGAGTTGTGAAGATCCGATACGTTGAGATGCTTAGAAGCACATGATAGACCACTTACAGCAAGTACGGCAAGTGTGGTAGCCTTGAGAGAGCTCTTGAAAGCTAATATTTGAGTGGAATCATAGAGTGGAATTTACTACTTGAGATACGCACGGATGTGTCTATTAACAGGGGCGCTCGGAAGCGTCGATTTACCAGGGGCGCTCGTGGGAGCGTCGATTACCAGGGATGCTTAGAAGCGTCGATTACAAGGCGCTTGGAAGCGCATCAAAGAGAGCCAGATCAATGCTGAGAAATTAGGCGGGCTGTACTCCGAAAACTGGAACAGGTTGGAATACACCCCCTCAAATTCTAGAGGGATACCAGGATAGAACTTGAATATGAAACTGGGCCAAGGCTGATATGAACTGGGCCAAAATACTGAACTGAACAGGGCCGAATAAACTGGACCAAAAATTTGAACTGGGCCTTTGATCTGAAAAATATGATTTGGTAGTCCAAATAAGGAAACAAAATAATTAAGGAAAAAACAATGATGCTGTGGGTGGAGCATTGTTTGGGGTCTTTTTTTTTTTTCAAAAAACGAACTGCCAGACAGATGGTTTGTTGCAATGTGTATACGTTTTGTGTGGTGTGGTGTGGCTGAGAGAGAAGAATTGGTTTAGAGAGAGACAGTGGGATGGGTGTTGACTTGTCGGCCACGGAGGTGACGGAGGGGATGGTTTGTTGGAGGGCCGAGAGAGACAGATCCGGCCGTGAGGATGAAGATGGCCGGCGAGACAGATCCGGCTGTGAGGATGGAGATGGCCGGCGAGATAGATCTGGGTCTTGGACTTGGACTTGCAGCGCGGCAAGCTTGAGGATGTTGATGGCAGTGAAGAGCCGGTGAGAACAGATCCGGCTATGGTGGATCGAGCTCGCGGCGAATCTGGCGGAGACAAGAAAAGAGCTGTGAGAACAGATCCGGCGGCTGTGTGATGAGCTTGATTTCAGCGAAGATGGCGATGACGGCTGTTGGAACGGCGGCAAGCTTGAGTTCGGGAAAGATGGAGATGACGGCTGTTGGAAATGATACAATGCGGGCGGCGTGACAGACCTGCGACGGTGCCCAGCTGAATGGTTCGGACGGTTCGCGGCACCGGCGAGGAACAGCTGGATGGTTCGGCAGTGGGCGGTGGTGAGCTTGATGACAGAGAGGAGCAGCGATGTGTTGATCGTTTGATCGGCAGTTGGCGGTGGCGATGTGTTCGGATGTGTTGATGGCGAGATTGATGGCAGAGATGTACAGGCAGTCTGGGTTGATGGAGGCGAAAGCAATGGCGAGAGAGCCGGTGTCGATTTCGGTGTCGCCGAGGTTGCTCTCGGCAGTAGCGACCAAGGATGTGACAGCGGTGAAAATGGTTTGCAAGTCCGGCAGTGCTGAGCGCCGGTAGGTGCGACTGATAAGCGGAAACAGAGGTTGGCTTAATTGAGGACCTCGGACCGGCGCCGAAGATGTGGCTTATGCCGACATCTCCGGCGGTGGCTCTAATACATGTTAAATATAAGAGGTAGAGAGACAGAGATGTAAAACTGATATATGAATTGATATTGTATTGAATTATGTAAATGATGATACAAAGCAGGACATATAAATACACGGATATACAGCCTACAACGGTTATATAATATAATGTAATTATGGTAGTATATAATATAATCTAATTATGTTAACATGTTGAAATGCTGACATAAAGAAAAATAATGGGAAACCACTAAAAGAGACCTCCACGCCTTTTCCGCCAATCCCAACAATCAAATATTAGAAACCACAAGTCTATTTCTGATATTACTGATTCATATTTGGTATGAAGTCCCACACTGAATGCTCTGTTTATCATCACTGTCTGTACACCAACTCTATTGTTTCTTTATTGAAGTTCTCGGAGTATTTGTCCTCGAGATCCTATATTTCTGCATCTTATTGTTGAAATTAACTGTGAAATATTGTATGACTTCTAGTTTATATATAGATGCTATTTTGTCTGTGTCTGTACACCAATTTATTTGCTTGTTTAGCTATTGTGCAATTTATATGCTTATTTAGCTTTTTATTAAGAAGAATTAGTATCATATGCATAACTCTTCATAATTTCTTTCATTTTTGTCTACTTGTAATCAATCATAAAGTAATTTCAACCATATGCGATAACTAAATGCCCATGGTAAAGGAATCTTATACCATCAAATTGTTCTGCTTAAAAATAAAGTTAGCTAAGTTTAGACCCTAAAAACTCGTTTTATATTTTGTATTTATTAGTTTTCATCAATAATATTTCAAAATTATCTTTGCCAAAACTTTATGAATTTGAAGTTGTTTTATTGTTCCTTAGTGTGAAGGTTCATAGCTTCTGCTTCGCAATTACTAGTCTATTTTTTTTTTTTTGGAAGAAAGTCATATGCACTTTGCTCATTTGGAGACTTAAACTCTCACCATCTACTTTGAAAGGTAAAGAAGATACCACTTATCACAATTATCAGTTTATTATCCAATGTAATTCTAGTTATGGGAAGTGATTCATGGACACAAATCTAATGTTAATTATTATAAAGTTATTTAAATAAAGTGGTTGCTTCATTGCTACTCCGGAGCGGTTTTCTCATGCTTTTTTAGAGTGAGTTATTTATTTTATGCTTATGGTTATGAATCATATACCACAATCTCCGCTACCATTTTTAGGATCCATCACACCAATGAAAGATTAGGAAAGTCGTCAGGTCACTACACAGTCTACACTCGAGTCGTGATCAAAGGACTCTTACACCAGCTAAAAAATTATACGAAGAAAAAAAAAAAAAAAACATCTTAAGTTTAACACCTCATTTTAAATTATAATGTTATTAATCCATAGTGTTTCAAGAGATGAATTGTATGCAAATTTTAAATTTTTAATACTAATTACGTAATGCAATTAATTTGATTCTTATATGAAGACTTTGGTTATTTAATTTGGTTTTGAAATTGCAATTTTTCTTTTTCCTAATAATTAAATCCCAGAATACTTTTAAGGGAGGCATCAATCCTTCATTTCCCGAATTGACATTTCGTTGTACAACTAAAATTCTTAAAAACATAGATTTTTTACTACTTTCTCACATATAATTCCTCTCAAATCATTCCATTTTTTTTTTTTTTTTAAATCTGACCATGATTTTTATTTTTTTTTTCTTTTTCCGAAGGTTAAACAGATTCACACCTCTGTACCTCCTACCTGCTGCGCTATTGCCCATTTGGAGAAGGTGACCATATTCCTTTATAAAATCTTCATCGGGCACCGTTCCATCATCTGGAGGAATCCGGATAATATCTAAGGCCGTAGTGAATGAGTGAAGTGAGGTATCATATGAGTCCGGATTCTTCTCATCGCCCTCATAAACCAGACTAACCCCTAACCGCTTCACCCAACAAAGAGTTTCTCCTATGCTCGTGTCTGTTCTTATTGTCATCTCCACTTCATCTCCGGCGTCCAATACATAATAAGAATGGAAGCCAAAAGAATTATCTTCAAGGCACCGGTTTGGTACGTAGGAGAGCCACATCTGATCTTCGAAACTTTCCGGATAGAAACTAACTGTTGGTGCACCAATTCCTCCCCTAGACTTTTTGGTTCTATTAGAAACGCAAGAGTCAAGATCGAACCAGGTTTCATCATCTTGATTGAGGCGCGCGCGGCAAGAAAGAACAGCACATAAAATAAACCCTTGTATTGTCCGACTCACTAGCTGAGGCACCCGAAAACGTATAACGTATCCCCCACTCTGGTAGTTGCACCACCTAGGAACCTCACTCCGGGGAAGAATAATATGCAACTCTTGTTCTCGCAGTACCTACATTAGACCCACGAGCTGAGGCTTAATTGGTTTCTAGTACACTACATATACGTGTATATATATATAGAGAGAGAGAGAGGGAGAGAGAGTATTGTACCTGATAACTGAGGACATTTCTTCTAAAATTATATGCAACGTTGTTGTCGACTAATTTGGGACAACGATAAAAAGACAGCAATTGATATTCTGCTGCTTTTGATTCCATTGGTATGCTTTGCAATGATGTACAATCGTTTGCCATCAATCCCGATAAATTTAGTGGAAGCGCTGGAACTGATTCAAGCAGAATACATTGGTTTACCATGAGACCCTTCAGTAGCCGAAGGCTAGTGATGGTCGTTGGCAAGTTAGAAAATTTGTTGCTGCTGAGATCCAAGACTTCCAAGGACACCAAACTACCAATTTCGCTGGGCACATTTGTTATATTGCAGTTCTCCATATATAATTCCCTCATGCTACTTGATAACTGTAACGACATAAAGCTTGATTCAGGTGACGATCGTTGAAAAAATGCTGGCCACTCTAACTTGGAGCAGCCGGACAGATCGAAATAATGGAGTGACTTCAACATAAAAATGCTCAGGGGAATCTTCTGAAGGTTCTTGCAATTCTTCAGATTCAAGATAACCAGATTTTGTAGACATCCAATAGATCGGTGAACCTCTACCAGCTTTGTACAATCATTAAGCAACAATTCCTCAAGACTTGTGAATCCCGTGAGGTCCGGAGTTTCAATCAATAAATAGGAATGACTGAGATTGAGGTATTTCAATTTGGACAAAACCTGTCAGTGACAGAAAGAGAGAATAGATTTTCAAGCATGCCATTATATATATTTAAGTAATCTGAAGAAGATGATTAAAAAATAGTAGTATCATCATACCCTTGTTTCTCTCCAAACTTGTTTGAGTTTGCTATAGCTGAAGTCAATAGCAACCAGATTATCCAAAATTAAGGCAGATGGTATACATTCTAAAGAAAATCCTTTCCAACATAGCCATACAAGTCTTCTAGAGAGATGTTTGTAGCTTCCACTTAGATGGACATAATTGAGATGAAGCACTTTCAGCCTCACCATCTCTGTAAAGACCTTCGCGTTTAGTTGTAGCTCCTCCGATTCTGGCAAGTTCAGGACCAAGCCTTGAATTGCTTTCGTCCCCTTATGATAATAAAAAGTTGCAAATATAAGTATATATATTTATATGTGTGTGTGTGTATGTATGTATGTGACATTGTGTTGAAAATAGGTTCACATCTCAGATTGTGTGACTTTCATGATGTGCTGTGTGCTAATGCATTTTTAATGTAACAAAATATGTAAATAATTTAGGCACTGGGCTCTTACTGTGTTATTTCTCAATACATCGAGAACATCTTCCTGATACCACAATCTACTACGTTCGCCTGGCTCTTCAAGAGATTCTTGGCGGACGATCTCTCTAGCCATGTCTTGAATAAGATCATGCATCACCAGCCGGTTATACCCATCAATTCTGACAAGAAAACGACGAGATAAAACCCCAATTCCAGATTCTGGAAAGAAACCGCAACCTCTTAATATTTTGATTGACAAATCTTGGTTCATTCCAACAAAAAAACATGCAATATGTAAGAATAAACCCTTTAGTTTGTCATCAAGTGAATCGAAGCTTAGCGTGAGTTTTCCTTGAACATCCTTGTGAGGAATCTTTCTCAACTTCTCCAATTCACTTCTCCATTCAAGTATGTCTCTGTTCGACAAAAGGGAACCTAAAATTTCAAGAACTAAAGGAAGTCCCTTAGAGTAACTCACTACTTCCTTAGAGAGGCTCTCATAGTCTTCTACAGGATGATCTCTCCTAAAGGCATGCCAACTGAAGAGTTGAAGAGATTCCTCCTCATTCAACTCCTCGATCTTATACACCTCATCGACTTGAAGCGAAGTTGTTGAAGACAAATCTCTAATTGTTAGTATGACTCTACTTCCGGGACGTAACAAATCACGATTTATAGCTAATGCCCTCAATTGGCGGATGTTATCCACATCATCGAGAACAAGAAGAACCTTTCGACACCATGCTCGTCGTTTTATCACCTCAATTCCATGATCCTCGCTTCTTATTGTCTGATTTCTATCCATCAGGAGATCACAGAGAAGGCTCTCTTGTAATTTAACAAGGCCGTTGGGTTGCATCGAAGTTTCTCTAACATCTCTAAGAAAGCTACTGCCTTCAAACTCACGAGTACGATGTATGCGATTAAACAACGCTTTAGCCACTGTGGTCTTACCTATTCCGCCAATCCCCCATATGGCAACAATCCTAACATCATCACTATTTGACCCCAACTTTAGAAACCCACTCAATTTTTGTACACGATAGTGTATTCCAACGGGGTAGTCCGCAACACTTAAACAGGTAGGATTTAATTTATCTGCGACTACTCCCACAACTGTCTCAATAAATGTTGACTCAGACCTGCCAATTATTTTCCCAACCGTTTAGGAGAATAAAAATATTATTAAAAAATAAATTAAACAATTTTTATATAGAGAGAGCTGAAAGATCAAAATAAATAAGTGATCAAACAGGGAATGTTTTAGATTGCCTTTATGAAGAAATGAGAGAGTACCCGTTGGCCACATTTTGCAGGACGTAGCCAGACAAATTGGCAGCCTTAGCTAGAGCTGATCTCCAATTCTTCACCGATTCCAAGTCGAAATGGTTTTCGTGATGGGCAAATGCTTGTGCATAACAACCCTTCTGTGAGCGAACATCAGAGGGTTGGACATCATAGAAGATGGGAATAACAATCTGATTGAGTGTGCTCTTGCAATCCATGATCTTGACAAGCTCGTCAAGGCACCAACTTGAGGACGCGTAGTTTTCTGAGAATACAATAACGGAAATCTTAGATTGCTCAATTGCTTTGAGCAATCCGGGACCAATTTCTTCTCCTCTTTTGAGTTTGGTGTCATCTCTGAATGTATAAAAACCATGGCGATCCAAAGCAGCCAAGAGGTGGCCGGTGAATTTCTTGCGAGAATCAACACCGCTGAAAGACAAGAATACATCGTAAAAACAGGAAGCAGCCATTTTCCAAGCTTAAACAGTTAGTTTAAATGAAAGGAATGGAAAAGAAGAGAGAAGGCTTTTGCTTGAGTGGAGCAGGGCATAGCCTTATATATATATATATATATATATATATATATCAGACAAAGAGTTCCCTGTACTCACACGGTGTGCCCTCGGTTTAAACAATCGTTGGAACAACAAAGCAAAACGGTGTCCAAAACCACAGAACACGTTTATCCAGTACGTGTGGGCCACTAGTACTCGGTTTGGTAGGTAATCATGAGAAATGATTGTCCCACTTGGTGAAAAAAAAAGAAGAAGATTGTCCCACTTCACTTCTTGCCCAAAATTTTACTTGTGCTCCTCAAAATTGTTATTTTACAAATGAATCCTTAAACATAAAAAAAATTTCCCTTCTCCCACCTCACTAAATTATTTCAAAATACTTGTTTATTAGCCCAATTTGTGCACTTAGAAATAAAATTAAATCGTGTCCTCTCAAAACTCATATAAATATTTGATTTTGACTATTTTAGCCTACTTTTGAAAATTCGAATATTTCATATCCTTGAATATACATATATAATATTTATTATATGAATTCAAAAGAGAAAAAAAAGTTTACACTAATGTCTCATATTTAATAAAAATACATTAATCTTTTTTGTTGAATGATGTTAAAAAAAATTTTTTTTAAATTGAAAATTATATGTCAATTTCCAAGTCACTGAAAAAACTAAAATATTGTAAGACCAAAGATAACAAGATTGTCAACCATAAACATACTTTAAAAAATTATAAAAAATAAATAAATAGCTAATCCAACAACAATATGCTAATATTTTTTAGTTTCCACTCGTTAATGATAAACTCCTTATACAAGTTATAGAAACATTATTGTGTTCGTTCAAGTTTGTGAAATCTTGTTTAATTAGAATTTTACATTTTATCTTTTAATATTTCATTAAAGTAATAATGACATATCTTTCTCAAAGTAGAATCAAAGGATTATTTTTCAAAGTTTGAATTTGTAAAAAATTAAAATAATTGTTGAATAAAATTTAATTTGAACAACTATTAATGTGGTACAAAAATATCTCAAGAAGTTTCCACCACTGTTAATTTCTTCTAGGTTGATCTCAGTTGTATATCCATATATATTCTTGTACCAGCGAGCTTCCCCATCAGTGCCACATTTTTTTTTTTTAACCCAACACGATAATAATATAATATCGATTGCAAATTCTTCGTGTGAACTCCAAGAAGACACTAAAAGTAAAAACTTCTCTGTAGTCTGCTTTTCCCTTTACTTTTATAAAATCATCCTGTAGTCTGGTCTGCTTTTTCCTTTACTTTATAAAGTCATCTTCCAACTTCTCACCTTTTTTTTTTTTTTATTTCACTTTAAAAAAACTTTATTAATTTTTCTTTTCTTTTGACTCGTCTTTATAATAATTTGAATACCTACCACTAGATTTAATTATATTGAGTTTGAAGTTCAGATTATAATGACAGAGAGATTCTCAGTCTGCGTTCTCATCCACGAAATTGCTAGGAATTGATGCAGAGGGAGATCATGATAATCGAATAGCATCGTATAATTGCAGCAGCCTAGAGATCAAGATAATTGAATACCATCTCGACTTCTTTTTTTATTTTTATTTTTTTCTTTATGCTTAATTGCACTTAACCCACTTTAATATATTTTCTTACACATAACTCCTTAATCATTTAGACCCATATAATTTTTCAATACTTCAAGTAGACCCTTACATTTGCAAATCTCCAATCAACTGACAATACCAAAAAAATGAATGAAATGACTAATCAGCTACCCCAAATGTCTGATCCCAAGAAATTTAATTTTCATATCTATATGCTTGAAATTTGATTCTGTTTCAAATGTTTCCTTGACTATATGACTCGGTATTATCAGAAACAGTCGTGGATAAAGTAATTGCAGAGCTAGAGTCTTGTAGGTTCCAATGTTTGATTGCTGGGATTGGCGGAAAAGGCACGGAGGTCTCTTTCAGTGATTTTTCTTGGTGTCAGCCTTATAACATTACCCATATCAGTGTCTTTCTTAAAGGATGAGCATTTCAACATTACCTGGATCAGTAATTCTCTTGCGTCAAATAATGACATGAAAATGTATACTTCTCCCACACTGCAATGCTCTGTTTATGATTACTGTCTCTACACTAACTCCATTGTTTCTTTCGAATGCTCTGTTTATGATTACTGTCTCTACACTAACTCCATTGTTACTTTCTTGAAGTTCTCGGAGTATTATTAGTACTTCTGTACTTGGCATTCTATATTTCGGTTTGAAATAACTGTGAAAATTTGTATGGCTTCTAGGTTATCTACAGCTGCTATTTTGTTATAGATGATGCTATTGTTGGGATTTATATGCCCTGGCATAGCAAATTCCTATCTGGATTATAATGGCATATGTTCCTGACATATCTGAAATATTTATGATTTATATAATTGGTGAATTCAATGTATTATTTTTCGATTCACTATGAAATTGATAGTGTCCATGTAATTACAAGAAATATTTATATATATGTATGTGATGGCAATCAATGCATGATATATAAATAGTAATTATAAATTATTCATAGTCGGCAATTATGGATGGACTCATAATTAATTAAGACTTGAACTGGATCCGCGTCAGGTTGAGATATATTGCGAGAGCCGTCGTATGCAATTACTCCCTATCACTGTCATGGCATTTGACTCTTAAGCATGAGAAAATTATAAACTCTTTTATTAATTAATAATTACTTTGATTTGTTCGGCGAATTCTTCGGAGTCCTTAGACCGACACTTTGGGTAGTTATGTAATTAATAGTTAGAATGTTATATTTTCAATATTTGCATTATTGCTACTTGTATTTATTTTGTATTGATTATGGTTGATCACAAAGTAAATTCGAAGGCCTTCGTATGTTTTTAGACAAAATGATTTATTATATATTTATTTATTAAATTATTATTTTTTTGTCAAACAAATGTTTTATTGTGATCAAGTCAGAAATAATCAAAGGTACCAAAATAAATATATTAATTAAGTAGTCGGATTGATGGCATTATTTATCCGATAACTAATTATGCATAGATGGGTCAAAGTGCAATATTGACTTAGTGGTTATTTATTATTTAATTGGAGTTCAATTAATTTCTTTTAGTGGAGTAGAAATTAATTTATGAATTAATTGAATTGGGTCCATGGACCGGGCCAATTATTAATTCATTGTAGCCAATAAAATAATAGGCTCAATGGATTCTCACTCATAGCCCAACTTGATATTGGAATCATATTAGATTTGAGACATGTGAATTAGAGATTGAGAAGGATTAGTTGTTTCCTTTTCTTTACCTTTATGTTGCCTATAAATATACATGGTCTATGTATATTTTAGGGGTGATTTTTAGTAGAAGGAAAAAGGAATATATTTTCTCTCTCTAGAAAATTAGGGTTTATGTTCTCATCTAATAGAGGCTCCCACAAGCCTAGTTTTCCAAGGTCATTCATGGAGGCTTATGAGTGATTCCTAAAGGCAAAACAATTACCAAGAAGATAGAGATCCATAGAAAAGGTGTCTAGCAAAAGGGATCTACAATAAGTGAGAACATTCACTTTAGAGGAGAGATCTAAGGTTTACTCAAACCTTGATGTAAGTATTTAATCTTTTAATTGAATGATACATCATGTTTTATTTTTGCATAAAACTTGTCTCTATGTGATGAAATAAGATTTATGAATTTAAATCCCTCGAAAAGTTTTTAAAACTAGCACGTTTCCCAACAGTGGTATCAGAGCATGGTTTGATTCATTACTAGAGATCATGTTTTTATCAAAATCATCATCATGGATCCAAATTTATATATGCATATGTTTATATTATTATATGATCATGATGTATGTATAATTGTGAATGAATGATGATGAATATTTAGGCCATGGATGAAGCTTATAGGTTATTGGAATGTAATTTTATCTTTAGATGAATGTAATTAAGGCTTTGATTTAGCCGTTTGAAAGTTCAATGATGTAATTTAATTTTTTCCATTGTATTTCAAATTGTAAATTTATTGAAAGCCATGTAATATTCATCAAAGGGTGCTATGAAGCTTCAAGAAGGTCCAAGAAGGTTAAATTAGGCTTCAGGAATTTTCTAGAGTTTTTCCGGAATTTTTCTGGAATTTTTTAGGCTTAATTTATATTTTCTGAATTTTAAAAATATTTTCTGGAATTTTCGGCGATTTTTCGGCAACCGGAGCAATGCCGGCGGCGAGGGACAGCGCCGGAAGATGGACGTATAATCCAGTGTAGCAGCACCCATGGTGCACTGAAGAGGACAGCCAATGGAAAAGCGCGTGTAGTACACGCGCTGACAAGGTTAGCATTCTGGCGCGTGAGATACACGCGCCAGACAAAGTCAACCATCCGGCGCGTGAGGAACACGCGCCGGACAAAGGAACCTTCCCCACGCGCGTGCCGGCGCGTGGCAGCGCGTGGCATGCACTGAATCATCTTTCCAACGCGTGACACGCGCTGGGACTCTCCAGAGGCGTGTAGGAGCGCGTGAATGACCTTCCAGGTGCGTTTCAAGCCTCGTTTTGCTTCTCCTAGCGCGTATCAACCTCTTGCGGGTGTTTTCATGCTGATGGAAGACCATCATGCAGTTATTAGAGCAATTAAATGTTAAAAGCTAAATCCATTGGCCATTTAAATTGCTTCTGTATGTAGTTTGATTATTTATATAATGCATGGAATAATTTAATATTGATTAATTATTATTCATGCATTGGATCCATGATATTTAATTAAATGACTTGATTTATATTAATTAAATTATGAAAATTAAGTGGATCTGATTACAAATTAATTTGAGAGCACTTATTGGGAAACGAAAAATTATTTTTGAAAATTATTTTTAAAGTGGGCTTCCAATTAAATATTAGTGAATCATTTAAAAGTCCAATTATTTTCTAAATTTAATTGGATTAAAATCAAGATGTTTTGCATGCATTATATCATGTAAATGAATAAAATGAAAACCCTAATTATGAATGATTAAAAATTGAGTGGGAGCGGGGATTTTTATACATTGCCCCATGGCCTTCGTTATTAACACCATTGTAATTAGGTCTTCAAAAATAAGGCCCCACGCATGATTTGAAAAGTCTTAATATTACAAGAATGGTTATCTCATGAAAATAATAATATTAAATATTCATTGTAATTAGATCTTTAAAAATAAGGCCCTACGCATGATTTAAAGAGTCTAGATTATAATGACAAGATATTTAATGTTTTATTTTTCATTAGAGCATTAATAACGTTATACACTCAATCTAAAATCAATAGTGTTAGCTCCCCAACGGAGTGGTCTATACTAGGTGATTTTAGAAAGGCTAAACATAATCGGGAATCATTTCATATAGATAGACAAGGCAATGTTTTAAGAGATATGGAAATGATGGGATTTGCCCGCCAATAGTAATAGTGAATTTCGCCAACCGAATAAGTTATTGGCATATTGGTTATCCGATTTTTCATGCAGTGGTTAAGGGACCCACATATTATTATTTTAATGGAAGTGCTCGCCTAATAGTAAATGAATCTCAATAATAGTAATAATGAACTCCTCCAACAGGATAAGTTATTGACATATTGATTGGTTAATTTATTATGCTAAAGAGTTGAGGGACCCGTATTAATTAAAAGGGATTGTTCACCAATAATGATAATGATCTCTTATTCGATTGAGATTTATTATGTGGTTAACAAACTCATTTTAATTTTAAATATGCATGACAATATTAATAATTCACCTTGCATATTGTATGAATGCATTTATATTCAGACTAATTATGCCTAATCCATTTTATCTGCTTGCTAATTTCAATGTATGTGGACTTCATTTATAATGACTAGAAAAGGAATTTAGATATTTTATTCACAACGTGTTGGTACAAATGTGTTTACTACTCCTAAAACCTAATTCTTTTACTTTAAGATACCCAAGAGAACATTAATACTTTGAATAAGTGAAATAAGGCAAATGAGATGAATTGGTGCAATATTCTAGAGTTTACCTCGAATACGCTCCAAAGCTAACATTTATATTATTATATTTTCTTCAAGCATCATGTTAAATGTCAATGAGATATTTTGGTGAGATTAGATAGAGAGTATGCCAAAGTACTATGTCAGACTTGAATAGCATCAAGATAGCTTAAGGAACTCCAGTATGAAATCGAATTTTGAAAAATTATTGTTTATTATTTAAAAATTAGCTGGAGATCAATAAGGCTGACTTGGGTGGTAAGTTTCAAGTTGACATGATTATTTCCTTGTTACCAAACTCGTTTGACTCTGTTAGAGTGAACTAAATAAAAAATCAGTTTGAGTTCACACTCGCTGATATTCTTATAGAATTGGTAACAGTTGAAGGGATAATCAAGAGTATGGGCATTCCTATCAATCTAACCTAGTCCATACCATCTTCTTCTAGGCCCAAGTGGACGGGCAAAGCAAAGAAGAAGGATGATAATAGGACTAGGCTAGCACAAAACATGGGTATTCAAAAAGGTTAAAGGGAATAAGGCAGTGTATGTTGAGGGCGAAAAAAACTGTTTCTTTTGTCGCTAACTAAAACACTAAAGGACGAACTGTTTAAGTAATGACGTGGCATAGGAAAATATATATTTAATCATTGAGCCATGTTATGTGGTTGCATCTATTAATTCCTGATGGATAGATTCTGGAGCCACTAAATATGTTTGCAATTCATCGTAAGGATTTCAGGAATCCAGAAGCCTTGATAATATGGATATATATTTATCTTTTGACCTGATGCCAAGGTTGTAGTTAGGTCAGTGGGAGTATTACATCTGAAATTAGAGAGTATGAGGATATTAGTATTAGAGAACTATCTTTATGCACAGAAGTTAGACGCAATCTAATTTTTGTTTCACTTGTGGTTTATAAAAACTGTGTTGTTATTTTGTAAAACTAGTTTTATAAAATTCAATAGATATGCGATTGCTTCTGGTGCATTGAAAGATGATTAATATACTATAATCACAAACTCTTAAGATTTGGAGGACGTAGAAACTAATGTTGCATCTTCTAGATTGAATGTTAAGAGAAAAATTGTTATTCCTGACTCATTGTTTTTTTAATGTCTATTTTTGGGTTGTTATCAATCAAAATGAGATTCAAAGATTGGTCAAAGAAGGTTAATTCCCTAGTGAGGTAGGGGAGCCTAAACCAAAATTGTGAACCCTGTTTTGAAGGATAGATAACTCTTAGGGCTTAATCAGCCAGATGAAATAGACATAAAGGACAATTGAAGTCGGTACACACGGACATGTGTGGTTTTGTAAACATCCAAGCAAGATTACTCACGTTTTGGATAAATTTACCTATTGCGACACAAGTCTTATACTTTTGGTATATTCCGAGAGGGTCAAGACTGATGTGGAGCACAGATTAGGTAAACTTATCAAGACACTTCGATCTGATCGAGGATATGAGTATTTCTTGGGATAGTGCAAAGACTATATGGTCAATGAGGTATTATGTACCAGTTTTCCGCAATTGACGCTAAACGCATTTAGGTGTCAAATAGGAATAACAGAATTCCACTTAACATGGTTAGATCTATGATCAGTTATGCCACATTATCTCTTTCATTTAAGAGTTTAGCGTTAATGACATCGATGCGCATTATGAACTGCATTCCATCTTAGTCTGTCTCAAGGATACCGTTGAGCTGTGTTTTTGACTAAATCTTAGTTTGAATCACATGCACATATGGGGTAGTCTTACACATGTGCGCTTGATATGGACAAGTAAGTTGGAAACAGATCATACGCATGATAGATTTGATAGCTACTCTAAAAGTCACTAGGATGGATTATTTTATGATCTCAATGATAAAAGTTGATTGTTTACACTCACTGTTTATCTATAGGAGGATCATATTATGAATTACATACCTAGTAGCATAATGTTAGAGAATATGGTATGAGTACCAGATGTACCACATGTGAACACACTTATTATAGAGATTGAGAATAATAAATGAATTCCCTATTGATGTGTTAGCATCATCTAGTACACAGATTCCTGCATCGGTGCATTGATGTAGTGGGAGGATTATCATCCAATCCGACAGAATCATGTTTTTAGGTGAGACCGTTATGGACATCCTTGTTAAACATGAGTTGGACCCAGTAAGCTACACGGAAGCGTAAACCGATATGGATACAGATCGTTTTGGCGAGTTACTATGAAATCAGAGTTGGAATCTATGTATTCTAATAAATTCTGGGATCTTGTAGAACTTTCTAGTAGGGTGATTCCTGTGGAAGGCAAGTTAATCTACAAAAAGATACCAGAAGATTTCTTAGTGAATAAATCATGAGTGTACAAGGGAATGTCATTATTTTTCTAATTCTATATATATTGATGACATCCTACTCATTTAGAATGATGTGGAAGTTTGTCATCAATAAAGAGGTAGTTGTTCAATTACTTTTAAATGAAGGATTTTCAGGATGTAAGCTAGATTCCTAGGATCAAGCTTTTGTAAGATCAGGTTAAAAGGAAAATAGGCTTATCTTAATAATCCTACATTGATAAAGTTTTGACCAGGTTTGGTATGCATAACTCAAAGAATGAGTTCTTGCTTTATTGATATGGATGGCTCTCTCTAGTAAGTAGTTTTTCAAGACTATCAAAGGAGATTGAGCAAATGAAACTGGAACAATATGTTTCGGCATATGAGAGTCTCATATATGCCATGGTCTATACCAAACAGGACATCCGCTACATAGTAGGGATAGTCAGTAGAGATCAGTCCAATACTGGACTTGACAACTGGTCTATTGTGAAAAATATCATTAAGTACCTAAGAGAACCAATGATATCATATTCATTTATGGATGTGATGATATGGTCCTAGTCAGGTATGCTAGTTCTGATTTTCAATCAGAAGTAGATACTATGAGGTTTATGACTTAGTGTATGTTCACTTAATGGAAGAGAGATCAGTTAGTAGATTGTTAAGCAGATTTCAACTGTTGACTCAAACCTGTAGGTGGAATATATTGCAGCCTTAAAGGCGGCAAAGGAAGCCTATTAGTTTGATCTCACTGATTTAGAGGTTGTGGAGTATACTAGCCTGCCTATTGAGCTATGTTGTGACAATAGTGCAGAAGTAGTCCAAACCAATGACCCAAGGTACCATAGAGGAACAAGATACACTGAGAGGAAGTATCATGTTCTACATAATATTGTCCGGCAAGAAAATGCACTTGTAGTTAGAACATTGCATTGGAACACAACTTTGTTGATCCATTATCAAATGTGTCGTTGATCAATAATTTTGATCATCATCTGGATAACATTGGAGTTAGGTGCAATTTGAATTGGCTATGAGGGCAAGTGGGAGCTGTTGGGATTTATATGCCCTAGCATAGCAAATTCCTATCTGGATTATAATGACATATGTTCCTGACATATCTGAAATATTTATGATTTATATAATTGGTGAATTCAATGTATTATGTTTCGATTCACTATGAAATTGATAGTGTCCATGTAATTACAAGAAATATTTATATATATGTATGTGATGGCAATCAATGCATGATATATAAATAGTAATTATAAATTGTTCATAGTCGGTAATTATGGATGGACTCATAATTAATTAAGATTTGAACTGGATCCGCGTTAGGTTGAGATATATTGCGAGAGCCGTCGTATGCAATTACTCCCTATCACCGTCATGGCATTTGACTCTTAAGCATGAGAAAATTATAGACTCTTTTATTAATTAATAATTACTTTGATTCGTTCGGCGGATTCTTCGGAATCCTTAGACCGACACTTTGGGTAGTTATGTAATTAATAGTTAGAATGTTATATTTTCAATATTTGCATTATTGCTACTTATATTTATTTTGTATTGATTATGGTTGATCATAAAGTAAATTCGAAGGCCTTCGTATGTTTTTAGACAAAATGATTTATTATATATTTATTTATTAAATTATTATTATTTTGTCAAACAAATGTTTTATTGTGATCAAGCCAGAAATAATCAAAGGTACCAAAATAAATATATTAATTAAGTAGTCGGATTGATGGCATTATTTATCCGATAACTAATTATGCATAAAGGGGTCAAAGTGCAATATTGACTTAGTGGTTATTTATTATTTAATTGGAGTTCAATTAATTTCTTTTAGTGGAGTAGAAATTAATTTATGAATTAATTGAATTGGGTCCATGGACCGGGCCAATTATTAATTCATTGTAGCCAATAAAATAATAGGCCCAATGGATTCTCACTCATAGCCCAACTTGATATTGGAATCATATTAGATTTGAGACATGTGAATTAGAGATTGAGAAGGATTAGTTGTTTCCTTTTCTTTACCTTTATGTTGCCTATAAATATACATGGTCTATGTATATTTTAGGGGTGATTTTTAGTAGAAGGAAAAAGGAATATATTTTCTCTCTCTAGAAAATTAGGGTTTATGTTCTCATCTAATGGAGGCTCCCACAAGCCTAGTTTTCCAAGGTCATTCATGGAGGCTTATGAGTGATTCCTAAAGGCAAAACAATTACCAAGAAAATAGAGATCCATGGAAAAGGTGTCTAGCAAAAGGGATCTACAATAAGTGAGAACATTCACTTTAGAGGAGAGATTTAAGGTTTACTCAAACTTGATGTAAGAATTCAATCTTTTAATTGAATGATACATCATGTTTTATTTTTGCATAAAACTTGTCTCTATGTGATGAAACAAGATCTATGAATTTAAATCCCTCGAAAAGTTTTTAAAACTAGCACGTTTCCCAACAGCTATTTGGTCTCACTCCTCTTATAGTGTAATTTAAAAAGATTATAGTATGACATTCATATGCAAATCTCTTCATAATTTCTTATGTTTTATGTCGAGTTGGACTCGATTATAAAGGATTTTCAACCATTCAGTAACTAAAAATAGCCTTGTGGTAAAGGAAACCTGTATTATCCTATTCAAGTCTGTTAGTTTGAGTGGTATTATCACAACAGTCAACATGTAATTCTTTTCTATTAAGCCAATACCATATTATTAACGGAAGACACTTCGGGCGGAATATTTGTAGGATCCATCACAGCAATGTAATTTTAGGAAAGTCAGGTCCGTCACTACACTCCAGTCTTAATTGATACATATAATTCTCATTCCATTAAAAAAAACATAAAATTCTTCTTTTTATTAAAGTACACAGTCTCTCTCAACCTTTCACCCTAGAAGCCTTCAAATGGGTCATTTATGTTCTAAAAAAACAAAAAATAAAAAAATAAAACAAAACAAAACAAATAAAATAAAATAACCAACCCAATAATCCGTTGGGCCGGCCCAAGTTGCACCCTGTAAGAGTAGGTCCATTATAAATTCTTCATTCTGCTTATCTACGTCACCAAGAGGAGTAGGGATAATATCTAAGGCAGCAGTGAGCGAGTGATGTAAGGCATCATCATATGAGTCCTGATTCTTCTCATCGCCCTCGTAAATCAGACTAACCCCTAACCTCTTCATCCACAACTGTTTTCCATACGATTGTCTGATTGTTATTTCCACTTCATCTCCAACGTCCAACCGACAATGTTTAAGCTGCCGAATTGGTATGTAGGATAGGCACATTCGTTCAAATCTATCTGCATAAAAATATATTGGTATTTCACAATGTGGTCCCCGAGACCACTTGGTTTTATTAGAAACACAATATGTAACCATGTATGGGAATATAAAATCTCCAGAGACGCGCTGAGAAAAAACAAAACAAAATATAATCCCTTGTATTATCCGACCCACGAGCTCAGGCATTTGAAAAGGTATAAAGTATCCCTCACTCTGGTAGTTGCACCACCTCGGAAGCTCACCCCCGGAAAAACAAATATGCAACTCTTGTTCTCGATGTCCCTACATTAGATTAGACCCACGAACCAAGTTAATTGGTTTCTTCTAGTACTACACGCATAGGGAGAGTGTTGTATTTGTACCTGATATCTGAGAACATTTCTTCTAAAATTATACGCAGCATTGTTGTTGACTAATTTGGGACAACCGTTAAAAGTCATGAATTGTCTGTGTGCTGCTTTTGATTCAATTGACATGCTCTGCAATGCTGTGCAGTCATTTGCTCGCAAAAACTTTAAATTTACTGGAAGGCCGGGAAGTGATTCAAGCCGAGTACACGTTTGTGTGAAGAGAGTCAACAGTTGTGGATGGCTAGTGATGGTAGCTGGTAGGTTAGAAAATTTGTTTCCGCTAAGATTCAAACATCCCAAGGACACCAAACTACCAATTTCACTGGGCACATTTGTTATATTGCAGTTTTCCATAGATAATTTCCTGATGCTACTTGACAATTGTAAGCTTGATCCAGGTGGGGATCTTCGAAAAAATGCTGGCCATTCTAATTTGGAGCAACCGGACATATTGAAATAATCGAGAGACTTAAACATGAAAATGCTCGGGGGAATCTTCTTCAGATTGTGGCAATTCTGTAGATCCAAGACAATAAGATTTTCCAAACTTTCAATAGATTGGTGAACCTCTACCAGCTTTGTATAATCAGCAAGCAACAATTTCTCAAGACCGGTGAGCCCCGTGAAGTCTGGAGTTTTAATCAAGAGATAGGAATGACTGAGATCGAGGTATTTCAATTTGCACAAAACCTGTTAGGAACAGAAAGAGACAATAAATTTTCGAGCATGTCATTGTATAATTTAAGTAGTTTGAAGCAGATGATTAAAAAAACAGTAGTATCAATCATCATACCTTTGTTCCTCTCCAAACTTGTTTGAGTTTGCTATAGCTCAAGTCAATGGCAACCAAATTATCCATAATTAAGGTTGGTGGTATACATTCTAAAGAAAATCCTTTCCAAGACAACCATACAAGTTTTTTAGAGAGATGTTTGTAGCTTCCATTTACTTGGACATAATTGAGATGAAGCAATCTCAGCCTCTTCATCTTTGTAAATGCCTCCGTATTTACTTGTAGCTCCTCTGATTCTGGCAAGTTCAGGACTAAGCCCAGAACATTCTCTGTCCCCTAATGACAATAAAGCATATATAAGTATATATGTGTGTATGGGTGTGCATGTGACATTGAATTGAAAATATGGTCACATACCAGATTGTGAGACTTTCATGATGTGTCATGTGCTATGGTATTTTTAAAGTGGCAAGATATGTAATTAAATTAGGCATTAGACTCTTACCGTGTCATATTTTAGTACATCGAGAATGTCTTCATGATACCACAATCTACTACGTTCGCCAGACTTTGTAAGGAATTCTTGGCGGACGATCTCTTTTGCAATGTCTTGAATCAGATCATGCATCATCAGTTGGTTATGCCGATTGATGCTTACAAGACAACGATCAGATAGAATGTCAATATCAATATCTGGGTAAAAATTGCATCCTTCTAGTATTTTGATGGCCAAATCTTGGTCCATTCCAACAAAAAAACATGCGATATCTAGGAATAAACCCTTCTGTTTATCATCAAGTGAGTCAAAACTCTGCCTTAGTATATCTTGAACTTTAGGATCAGGAATCTTTTTCAACTTCTCCAATTGAGCTTGCCATTTATGTACCGCTTTACTAGACAATAAAGAACCTAAAGTTGTAAGAAGTAAAGGAAGTCCCTTCGCATAACACACTACTGCGTCAGAGAGGCTTTCATAACCTTCTAGAGGACAGTCTCTTCTAAAGGCATGCCAACTGAAGAGTTGAAGAGATTCCTCCATATTCAACTCCTCAAGATTATACACCTCATCCACTTGAAGTGACTTTATTGCAGACAAATCTCTAGTTGTTACTATGATTCTACTTCCAGGACATACCCAATTACGATTTATAGCCAAAGCACTCAATTGGCTGTTGTTATCCACACCATCGAGAACAAGAAAAACCTTTCGACACCATGCTTGACATTTTATCACCTCAATTCCATGATCCCCGCATCTTATTTTCTCATTTTCATCATTTAGGAGATCCGACATAAGCTGTTTTTGAAATTTAACGACACCGTTGGTATCCCTAGAAATTCGTCCAACATCATGAAGAAAGCTACTGCTTTCAAATAGATGAAAACGATGAATGCGATTATACAGTACTTTAGCAATGGTAGTCTTACCAATTCCACCAATCCCCTATATGGCAATAATCCTAACATCATTGATAGCGCTATTTGACCCCAACATTAGAAACTTAGTCACTTGTTGTGATACCCCCGAATTTCCGGATGCGGGTTGGCCAAGCCCACGCCCGATTACCCGAGGATATCAAAACAATTAGCAATTTAATGAACACAGAATACAATATAGAAAACAAGAATAAATAAAATTTTGCTGAAAAGAACCTAGAATGATAGTCCAATAATTGAAAACCTCAGAATAAATAATTTCATTGATAATTAAAACTATTTTTGATACAACTGATCCACCAAGAATGGAAATCGTTCTCCAATGTATACAACTCGGGAATCCATCTAGTGGACCCCTAAAAACCAATGGTACTCAAAAGACTGGAACAAAACCCAAGTCTTAACATGAAATAAAATCCTACGCCATCAGTAGAGTGAATAACTGTATATGCTCAGCACGATCACGCTCTACAGCTCAGAACTGACGAACACCTGAAAAAAAATAATAAAAGGGTGGGTCAGGCCCACTAGCAAGTTCTAATCTAACTGCAATCCATACAGTGACCCGATACGCAGATACACCATAGATACCTCACAATATCTATCTAGTCCATACATATATATATCCACACTATGGGACATTCACTGAACTACAGTAGGGATCTCAACCTGAATAGAAGGCATCATGCGAATACGCACCCAAAGGTGGGCATGAGTACCTAGACCTAACAGGGTACACCCAACCTACTATAACCAGCTACACGTCCACTGCATATACGCACCCTAACCAACAAGTTTGAGACTCAAGCTCAACTCGTGGTACCATAAACATATATATCTAAACTCCGTTCCTAACCATTCACAAGAAATCCAATAAGTCATTCGGCGTATTCAACCGTACCGACTTATATATATATAAGGAGGATTTATTTAACAACCCGTTCCCTTATTCCAAAATAGGTAGGACTGAGTATTTTAAATCAGTCTGTCCCTAGTATGCCACCGTCCCATACCGGTGCATACAATCCACAAAGTCCATATAATTGATAGAACCAGTCATACTGTTCACCAATTAAAATCCATAAGGTAGGAATTAGCATTTTGAGCTAAACCATACCTAGTATGCCACCGTCCCATACCGGTGCATACCATCCTCCATATCCATGTAAATTACAACATTCAAATGATAAGCAAGTAATTTACAATGCAAAACCAAACCCAGATAATTGACAGAATTTTAATGTGAGAATTCAGCAATTAAAATCCAATACATAATTCCAAATAATTGGTCAAATTTAATATAAGAATTCAGCAATTATAATCCAATATATGATTCCAAATAATTTACCGAATTAAGTATAAGAATTCAACAATTATGTTCCAATACATAATTCCAGGTAAATTACAAGGCATAAATAATAAGCACGTAACTTATAGTCCAAAACCAACCATCCACATCGTTGCAGAATAGTATTTAGTATTTCAACAACTTAAAACCAAAACCATGTAAATTACAGACTATGAATGATAGTACAGCATTTTAGCAATTATGTTTCAATACATAATTCCAGGTAAATTACAAGGCATAAATAATAAGCACGTAATTTATAGTCCAAAACCAACCATCCACATCGTTGCAGAATAGTATTGAGTATTTCAACAACTTAAAACCAAAACCATGTAAATTACAGACTAAGAATGATAGTACCGCAAGTTAAAATCCAAAACCAATATCCAATTAATTACTGAAGATTTTTCAAAGTTTCAGCAACTTAAATCCAAACAATTAACCATATAGTTGCAGGAGATGATTTAATAAATCAACAACTAACATCCAGAGCCTGCATAGATCACATCTAACACATCAACGACCCTATAATATATTTAAAACCATTTTATAAATATATTAAATCCCACTGGAATGCCTAAAAATAAGCTTAAGCATTTAAAACTTCATCCATCCACCAATCGTATACAATTGTACATAAGTGTTATACAGTTAGATCCGTTAATTTAGAATTAACCTTAAATTAATTTAGGGTCTTAATAACACCCAAAAATTAACTATTTAATCCCTCCGTGAAGTCTCATTAAATTTCTAAAATTTAATCAAGCCATTCAGTTCCTTTCTCTGTTAGTAGCATACACCGTTGTATATTTTTACACTGCTTCATCCTTTGTCTTAAAGACTTAAACCATGCAACATTAAGTTTAATAACACTTAAAATTAACTACTTAGATCCTCTGTTAAGTCCCTACAGTTCATTAGAATCATTCAGAAGCCCAAACAATGCTCAAAACACCAAACAGAGCCCTAAAACCACTTTCTGGACGTAAAAACAAATTGGAGCCGGCTCTTGGAATGGAGGAGCCGGTTCTTCCCCTATTGGAGCCGGCTCCAATCCCCTAGGAGCCGGCTCTTGCTGAAGGGGAGCCGGCTCTTGACTTCCTAGAGCCGGCTCTCTCCCTCTTGAGAGCCTCCAGTTCAGTCTCTGCTCCGTTTCCGTCAATCTGCTCCTTCTCTGGTCAGTCCCTACCCTTCTGTTTATTTCTTAAACTGATCTTAAGGGTTTATTATCACTCTATTAACATCTCCAAGGTTTGATTACAGTAATTTACAACAATTACAAAGCTTAAGGTTGCTACTGAACTTACCAAGCTTTTAGTATCAAAACTGAAACTATATGCAGAAACAGAAACGGAACAGATTGCACACGTATTTAAAACCGAATAATAACATCCCTATGAGTTCTGTATAACCCCAGTAGAGTTCCTATATTGTGTCTACAAGAGTTGCAGTCAAATACAGAAACTAAGGCTACCATGGAAACCATATGCTTAAAGCACAGAAAACTGAAACACCACTTGCATACACTGTAACAGATATTGATTTCAACACATACAGACCAACAATATAACACGTAATAAACATATCAATTCCAGTTTCTGCTTGATTAAACCCTAGAGATTATCTAGGTGCACAGAACACGACTCAAAGGGAAAGAGGAAGATCGAACTTGCCTTTGTAATAGTTGGTCTGCTTTCCTCTGTTCTGGCCACACTGAAATACTGCTTAGCCTCCTATTACTTCTGTGTTTCCCTTCTCCTATGTTTGGCTTTGAAACCTCAGTCGAGAACTCACAATTTGCTCTGTTATCTCAACCCTTACTCTGCATCTCTCTGTGTTTTGCAGAACCCTCTACGTGTATATGCTATGTGATATATCGTAAAACCCTAGCTTAACGCATAATGGAGTATTTATAAACTAAATACTAAAACCCTAATCCTTGTCACATTGAGATAAAGCCCTAAACTTAATCCGAGTTTAGTTAGATATCAGATGCTTATGAGACGGCTCCAAAAACCCTAACTAACACGTATCTAAAACCCTAGTTAATGGAAATTACATAATTACCCTGTTCAAAAATTAAATACTTAATAAACAATTAATTTAAACCCATTAATTAAATCAAATAAGGAAGCAACGAATCACTTAAAACACATAAAATAAATAAAACAAGTAATTAAAATAAACCAACAAATAAAGAATTACACCCTTAATTAAAATAAACAATAATAAATCAATTAAATCAAATTATCCAATTAAGTCAATTAATGCAAATAATGTTAAATAATTCAACTAAGACAATTAAACAAAAATAATAAACGCAAATAAATAATTAACAAATAAATCAATTAATACACACAAATAAATAAAATAAAAATGCACATAAAATAACATTTAAATTCCAATTTTATCCCTTTTTAAAGTAGGGGTATTACATTTGTTCAACACTATGCTCGATTCCAACTTGATACTCTGGAACACTTAAGCCCGTAGGATTTAATTTATCTGCCAATCCATTAACAACGGACTTAATACACGTTGACTCACTCCTGTCCAATTTTTATTGTTAAGAAAAAACAAAAATCAAAAAATGAAATTAAGCAAATTTACATACAAAGAGGTGAAAATTCAAAATAAATAAGTGATCAAACAGTGTTAGAATGCTTTTTTGAAGAGAATAAAGAGAAATAAGTACCCGTTGGCCACATTTTGCAAGACGTAACCGAACAAATTGCCAGCCTTTTCTAGAGCTGACCTCCAAATTTTCACCTTTTTCAAGTCGAACCGCTTTCGTGACTGGCAAACGCTTCTGCATAACAATCGCTCTGTGATTGAACATTAAAAGGTTCGACGTCATAGAAGATGGGAATAACAATCTGATTGAGTATCGTCTTGCAATCCATGATCTTGACAAGCTCGTCAAGGCACCATTCTGAGGAGGCGTAGTTTTTCGAGAATACGATAACGGAAACTCTTGATTTCTCAATTGTTTTCAACGATCCAGGACCAACTTCTTCACCTCTTTGGAGTTTAGTGTCATCTCTGAATGTGTAAAAACCATGCTGATCCAAAGCAGCCAAGAGGTGACCAGTAAATTTCTTGCGAGTATCAAGGCCGCTGAAAGACAAGAAGACATCGTAAACACAGGAAGCTGCCATTTTTAAAGCTCAAACAGTTTTGATCAAATCAAAGGAAGGAAAGGAAAAGGAAAGAAGAGAAAGGTTGGGTTTGTGCTTGAGAGAGGGCATAGCCCTGACTTATATATAGATCAGACAATGAGTTTCATGTCATATTTTTCCAAGCATCTATTAATTGAAAAGACTTCATATAATAAAAGTCTCTCACACACACTATACAGTGTGTCGTTACTGTTTTGAAGTTTTATAAAAAAATTTGGTGAAAATTGAAGGAGAAAATTACTACAAAGTTTTATATGGTAGGGTTCATATACATTACTAAATAGTAATGATTTTTTTTTTCCTGCACATTTTTAATGTAGAATGGATTTCACTTTACCCTCTATTTTACTTTTGTTGAAAGCAACATTATGATTTTGATTTTTTTAAATTAAAATATCAACTTCAATAATAATAAATTTGTTTTATTTTCTGTTATCAAATCCTTAAAAGGCAAAATAAAAAACAGAACGTGTTTAAAAATATGTTTTTATTTTTCTAAAGTTGAAAATGTTTTTTATTTTTGTGAAGAAAAAGGAAACAATATCTTTTATTTTTTATTATTATTTTTTTTTATGTTTGCTATGTTTACCATTGTTCATTCCAAATAGAAATTAGTGTCACGTAGTATAAACTAATGATACCTATTATTTGTAATATTCAAATGTTAATAATCCGCAGTAATATTTTTAATAGATTATATAATATTAGATAATAGTCTGAATAAACTTTTCAGACAAAAATATTATAATCATAATTATTAGGATTAATTTCATTCAGACCCCCTGAGGTTAGATCATACATCACCTAGATGAAGATTTGATTTTTATTTTGCACTCAAATTTAAATTAGTGGCTTAACATTTCACTTACACCCCAAATGTTAAATAACAATGTTACCCTTTGACCTCATGTTAGACTATTTTTGTGACTAAACTACCCCCAACACACCTTTCCTCTTCTTTCTCCTCCTCCGCCCATCATCATCCCTGCACACATACTATACACACATACAAACACAACCGTATACATATAGACATGTACACATATACAAACACAGCCATATATATATATAGACACAGACACATACATACAAACACACCTCCACCTTAGCCGCTGCTACTACTTGTAACCAAGGGCAGATCAAACCTTTCTGAATGGGGTGGGCTAATTTTGGACTGGCTAACTTTGGACTGGACTACCATTACTATTTTATTTATTTTTTATTTTTTATTTTTTTGGGCTTAAAGTAGTATGGTAAGGGCGAACCTTGCATCCGCCCTTGCCTGTAACGCCACATCTACAGCTGCTGCTTCTTCTTTTTTTTTTATTATTATTATTTTTTTAATTGACACATAATATAATATAAGATGAATTGAAGTTACATGTAAGAGAATTCAAGTTCGTATTTGAAGAATAGTTGAAATTGTTATGATAAGTGAAAAATATCCATGCTTTTGTAGAGATTATTTAGTGCAATATATATATTTTTTAAAAATATCGTGCAATACATACATGCAATAAATATATATATATATATATATATATATATATATATATATGTAAAATTATTGTTTTATAAGTGATGTAAGGTATTCAATGTATGTAGGTGATGTAATTGAAACAGAATACTCTCTACAGATAAATTGAAGTTACAATTAAACAAAAAATTCTAAGTTTGTATTTGACATTGTTATGATGAGTGAAAATCACTTTTACTTTTGTATCATAAGTAGTGTTCTCTTTGAATGTCCTTTCACTAAATTCAATAAATATTTTGTACGAATCTTTATCTTTATTTGCTGAGCTTAAATTTACATTACTTTATTTCTTTGCTTTTATACTTAATATTGCATTTAAATATTTGTTTGTTATTGTCATGTTCGGCAGTTTTAGTAAAATAATAAGTTAATTCTTTGAATTAATCCCACCGGCACACCTAATGCAAATTATCACTTAAAAGGTTAACAATTACTCAAATTTTACCTTCCAAAATTTTCAACAATCAACTTTTAGTTTTACCTGTGCGGCCATTACGTGATGTTTATCATTTTCAAAACCACACAACTCGTTTATCCTATTGCGTGTGGGGCTCACTAATACTCGTTTTTAGAATTTGGGAGGAAAAAGATGATATCATCCTCCGATTGGACCACTTGACTTCTTGCCCAACGTACCATGACCGCAAATAATTTTGCTACTATTCATTGAGGTAGCATTTCGGATCAACATGGAAAGTCAAGGATATAAAGTTGAAATGCTTTAAAATATCTCCCTCCCATTATCCCCATAGAGTTTGAATTATATTCTAAGTGAAAGATATGGCGGTTTTTTAGTAAAACTAAAAGTTGATTATTGAATATTTTGAAAGTTTAAATTTAATTGTTACTGTAAAATTTTAAGTGATAGCATTTAGGGGTGGTAATTCATATTCAAACTCATTAAATCGTCCAAGTTTGCGTACAAAAATTAAATTATTTGGATACTCAAATTTAAGTGGTGAATCAGTAATGGGTAAAAAGTGAGCATTCATAAAATTCAATAATAAAAGTTGATAACGGACTCTATTACTAAACGGGTCATAGGGTTTAACACATTACCTTTTAAATGCATGCATATATATATATATATGTAACTTAATTGACACATAACATAATATAACATGAATTGAAGTTACATGTAAGAGAATTCGAGTTCATATTCGAAGAATAGTTAAAATTGTTATGATAAGTGAAAAATATCCTTGCTTTTGTAGAGATTATTTAGTGCAATATATATATTTTCTAAAAATATAGTACAATACATAACATGCAATAAATATATATATATATATATATATATATATATATATATATATAAAATTATTGTTTTATAAATGATGTAAGGTATTCAATGTATATAGGTGATGTAATTGAAACAGAATACTCTGTTCAATACAAGATAAATTGAAGTTACACGTAAACAAAAAATTCTAAGTTTGTATTTGACATTATTATGATGAATGAAAATCACTTTTACTTTGGTATTATAAATAGCGTTCTCTTTGAATGTCCTTTTACTAAATTCAATAAATATTTTGTAAGAATCTTTATCTTTATTTGCTGATCTTAAATTTACATTACTTTATTTCTTTGCTTTTATACTTAATATTGCATTTAAATATTTGTTTGTTATTGTCATGCTCGTAAGTTTTAGTAAAATAGCAAGGGTTAGTTTATATTTGTTTGTTATTGTCATGCTCGTAAGTTTTAGTAAAATAGTAAGGGTTAGTTTGGTTAGCGTGAATTAGCGAAAAAGAAATAGAAAATTTTAAGATTTTTGGCCGTTTGGTTAGCATGAAAAGAAAAGTTTTCAGGAAAGTAATATTTCTGCAATTGCTTGATTTTTCTTAAAATATTTCCTTTATAAAACACGCGAAAATAAAGTTATATCATTATATATTAATTTCCTCTTATACCTTTGTGTAAAATGTTTCTTTTTGTTTCTTCATACTCACAAAAGGAGAGTTTTCTTACACAAATTAATACTCCTAAATTAATTACAACTCTTTTACTCTTGAAATTAAAATTCTTCGCTACACTTACAAAACAAAGTAAACTAATTTAATAACAGAGTCCTAATATAAAATGAAAACTTCCCAAAAAAAAAAAACTATATAAAGAGACACATACATATCTAGACATATATATTTATTTATAAATCCAATTATATATATTATTTTTTCACTATTATTATTATTATTAAATTCATAAGGGTAATTTAATTGTATATATTATTTTACTAATATTATTATTATTTAATTGTATATATTATTATTATTTTACTATTAAATTCATAAGGGTAATTTTGATATAGAAAATCATTTTCCTTTCATTCTCTTACTATCCAAACTAATTAAACAACATTTTCTCACAAGTTTCTTTAAAAAAAATCCTTGTTAACCAAATGCATAATAAAAAACTAATTTTCTTTTTTTTCACTTCACTTTCTTTTCTTTTACTTCCATCATCAATTTTTATCTAACCAAACAGACCCTAATTTACTTTGAATTAATCCCACCAATACACCTAATGCAAATTATCACTTAAAAGGTTAACAATTACTCAAATTTTACCTTCCAAAATATTCAACAATCAACTTTTAGTTTTACGTGTGCGGCCATTACATGATGTTTATCATTTATCCTATTGCGTGTGGGGCTCACTAATACTCGTTTTTAGAATTTGGGAGGAAAAAGATGATATCATCGTCCGATTGAACCACTTGACTTCTTGCCCAACGTACCATGCCCGCAAATAATTTTGCTACTATTCATTGAGGTAGCATTTCGGATCAACATGGAAAGTCAAAGATATAAAGTTGAAATGCTTTAAAATATCTCCCTCCCATTGTCCCCATAGAGTTTGAATTCTATTCGAAGTGAAAGATATAGTGGTTTTTCAGTAAAACTGAAAGTTGATTATTGAATATTTTGAAAGTTTAAATTTAATTGTTATTGTAAAATTTTAAGTGGTAGCATTTAGGGGTGGTAATTTATATTTAAATTCATTAAATCGTCCAAGTTTGCATATTAAAATTAAATTATTTGGATATTCAAATTTAAGTGGGTGAATCAGTAATGGGTAAAAAGTGAATACCCATATAATTCAATAATAAAAGTTGATAACGGACTCTATTACTAGATGGGTCATAGGGTTTAACACATTACCTTTTCAATAAATACATATATTTATATATATAACTTAATTGACACATAATATAATATAAGATGAATTGAAGTTACATGTAAGAGAATTCAAGTTCGTATTTGAAGAATAGTTGAAATTGTTATGATAAGTGAAGAATATCCTTGATTTTGTAGAGATTATTTAGTGCAATATATATTTTTAAAAATATAGTGCAATATACTTAACATGCAATATATATGTGTGTGTGTGTGTGTGTGTAAAATTATTGTTTTATAAGTGATGTAAGGTATTCAATGTATGTAGGTGATGTAATTGAAACAGAATACTCCGTATAATACAAGATGCATTGAAGTTACAAGGAAAAAAAAAATTCTAAGTTTGTATTTGACATTGTTATGATGAGTGAAAATCACCTTTACTTTTGTATTATAAATCGTGTTCTCTTTTAATGTCGTTTTACTAAATTCAATAAATATTTTGTAAGAATTTTATCTTTATTTGCTGATCTTAAATTTAAATTACTTTATTTCTTTGCTTTTATACTTAATATTGCATTCAAATATTTGTTTATTGTTGTCATACTCGTGAGTTTTAGTAAAATAGTAAGTTAATTCTTTGAATTAATCCCACCAGTACACCTAATGCAAATTATCACTTAAAAGGTTAACAATTACTCAAATTTTACCTTCCAAAATATTCAATAATCAACTTTTAGTGCCATTACGTGATGTTTATCATTTTCAAAACCACACAACACGTTTATCCTAGTGCGTGTGGAGTCCACTAATAGTTGGTTTTATAATTTGGGAGGTGAAAGATGAACTCATAGTCCAATTGGACCACTTGACTTCTTGCCCAACCATGACCGCAAATAATTTTCCTACTATTCATTGAGATAGCATCTCGGATGAACAAGAAAAGTCAAGGATATAAAGTTGAAATGCTTTAAAATATCTCCCTCCCATTTTCCCAATGTAAATTCTATTCTGGCTGAAAGATTTTAAAAGGTAAAATTTAATTGTTAAAATTTTAAGTGAAGCTTGCTTTGCTTTAGGTGCACTGGTGGGATTAATACAAAAGCGAAGGTGGTTTTCACTCATAATCACATGCACCAATTTGTTCTCCTCTTGTGAGTTTAGTGTCATCTTTGAATGTGTTAAAACCATGAGCATCCAAGGCCTAGAGGCAATCGGTAAATTTATCAACACAACTGAAAGACAAGAACACATCCACATCGTAAATCCCCATTTTCAAAGCTCAAACAGATCAAAATGAAAAGAAAGATAAGGTTTATGCGTGAGAGGAGCATAACGTTGACTTGTATGAAGAGACTTGGCATAAGTCTTACACGGTTTACTTGACCATAGAACACGTTTTTCATACCGTATTGATTAAGCTCAATGTCGTATTGGCCGATACGCAACGTATCGGTCGGTTCGTAACCCCTTTCCAAGGGTCCAATTTTGTTACACACATTTATGAACCAGATAATTTAACCGATTTATACTGATGTTCTCCTGAGTCGGTTACACCCCGACCACAACTAATACCACACTACGAACTAGAACTCCAACCACAAAACTAATACTTGGCTGGCGTGCTGAGATTTGAATCAATCCCTTTAAAGTCCAACCAGAAATTACATTTATTTAGATAATTCTATCAAACAATCAAAAAATAATTTCTTATGAAAATTGCATCAGTATGTTACTGCAAAAAGGTTGGATAAAATAGGACTTGCAGAATTTTGATGATTTGAGTTCATAGGAATTCCATGGACATCTAATTTGAAGTGATTTAACATAGGGGGTTTGGCTTTAGATACGGAATTCTTGCCCAGAGGTACTCTTTAATGCTAAAAAAGAAAATAAGAAAACTAACTCCATTGTTTCTTTATTGAAGTTCTCGAAGTATTTGTCCTTGAGATCCTATGTTGAAATTAACTGTGAAATATTGTATGGCTTCTGGGTTTTATATAGATGCTAATTTGTCTCTGTGTCTGTACACCAATTTATTTGCTTGTTTAGCTATTGTGCAATAGACACACAAATTCCTTTAGGATCCTGCCGTCAATATTCGCACAATAACATACACAATTGCACAAGACAAAAATTATACGTTGTTCGGGCAATTTTGCCTACGTCCACGGTGCGCACCAGATATTCACTATATTTGTTGAGTAATTACAAGATGTGAATCAACAGATCCTCCACACACATATACAGTGTATCTCTCCATCACTCCTGAAAAATACACTTCGTTTTTTTGCTCACTCCCTAAAAAAATACTCACACCGTATATCTCTCTTAGTGACCACCGAAAGTAATCAGCACTAGCACTGATTGTGGCCATTTCACAAGAAGAATTAGTATCATATGCATTACTCTTCATAATTTCTTTCATTTTTGTCTACTTGTAATCAATCATAAAGTAATTTCAACCATATGTGATAACTAAATGCCCGTGGTAAATGAATCTTATACCTTCAAATTGTTCTTCTTAAAAATAACGTTAGCTAAGTTTAGACCCTAAAAACTCGTTTTATATTTTATATTTATTAGTTTTCATCTCTTTTTTCATCAATAATATTTCAAAATTATCTTTGCCAAAACTTTATGAATTTGAAGTCGTTTCATTGTTCCAGTGTGAAGGTTCATAGCTTTTGCTTCGCAATTACTAGTCTATATTTTTTTCATTAGGAAGAAAGTCACAAGAACACCCACTTTACTTCTTTAGAAACTTAAACCCTCATCATTCATTTTGAGAGGTAAAAGAGATATGACTAAATTACAAGGCCCTTGATCGAAATTACCAATCTATTATCCAATGTAATTCTAGATATGGGAAGTGATTAATGGACACAAATCTAATGTTAATTATTACTAGGCATCAAGTTATTTAAATAAAATAGGACTTGCAAAAATTTGGTGAATTGAGCTCATAGGAATTCCATGGACATCCAATTTGAAGTGCTTTAGCAGAGGGGGTTTGGCTTTAGGGGCAGAATTCTTGCCCAGACATGCTTCGCAATGCTAAAAGGGAAAATAAGAAAACTGAAGTGATCAAAATTTAAATAACTTTGAGGAATATAAAATGTTTTCTATTTTTTTTTTTTTTTTTTAACAAGCTTTCAGATCTTGACTAACATGATCACATGAAAATTAATTTTCATATCTATATGCTTGAAATTTGATTGTCTTTCAAAGGTTTCCTTGACTATATGAATCAGTATTATCAGAAACAGTAGTGGATAAAGTAATTGCTGAACTAGAGTCCTGTGGATTCCAATGCTTGATTGTATGGCTTCTGGGTTATCTACAGATGCTATTTGTTATAGATGATGCTATTTGTTCTCACTTATCTTGTAGTGTAATTTAAAAAGATTATAGTATGACATTCATATGCAAATGTCTTCATAATTTCTTATGTTTTATGTCGAGTTGGACTCGATTATAAAGGATTTTCAACCATTCAGTAACTAAAAATAGCCTTGTGGTAAAGGAAACCTGTATTATCCTATTCAAGTCTGTTAGTTTGAGTGGTATTATCACAACAGTCAACATGTAATTCTTTTCTATTAAGCCAATACCATATTATTAACGGAAGACACTTCGGGCGGAATATTTGTAGGATCCATCACAGCAATGTAATTTTAGGAAAGTCAGGTCACTACACTCCAGTCTTAATTGATACATATAATTCTCATTCCATTTAAAAAACGTAAAATTCTTCTTTTTATTAAAGTACACAGTCTCTCTCAACCTTTCACCCTAGAAGCCTTCAAATGGGTCACTTATGTTCTAAAAAAACGAAAAATAAAAAAATAAAACAAAACAAAACAAATAAAATAAAATAAAATAAAATAAAATAACCAACCCAATAATCCGTTGGGCCGGCCCAAGTTGCACCCTGTAAGAGTAGGTCCATTATAAATTCTTCATTCTGCTTATCTACGTCACCAAGAGGAGTAGGGATAATATCTAAGGCAACAGTGAGCGAGTGATGTGAGGCATCATCATATGAGTCCTGATTCTTCTCATCGCCCTCGTAAATCAGACTAACCCCTAACCTCTTCATCCACAACTGTTTTCCATACGATTGTCTGATTGTTATTTCCACTTCATCTCCAACGTCCAACCGACAATGTTTAAGCTGCCGGATTGGTATGTAGGAGAGGCACATTCGTTCAAATCTATCTGCATAAAAATATATTGGTATTTCACAATGTGGTCCCCGAGACCACTTGGTTTTATTAGAAACGCAATATGTAACTATGTATGGGAGTATAAAATCTCCAGAGACGCGCTGAGAAAAAACAAAACAGAAAATAATCCCTTGTATTATCCGACCCACGAGCTGAGGCATTTGAAAACGTATAAAGTATCCCACTCTGGTAGTTGTACCACCTCGGAAGCTCACCCCCGGAAAAACAAATATGCAACTCTTGTTCTCGATGTCCCTACATTAGATTAGACCCACGAACCAAGTTAATTGGTTTCTTCTAATACTACACACATAGGGAGAGTGTTGTATTTGTACCTGATATCTGAGAACATTTCTTCTAAAATTATATGCAGCATTGTTGTTGACTAATTTGGGACAACCGTTAAAAGTCATGAATTGTCTGTGTGCTGCTTTTGATTCAATTGACATGCTCTGCAATGCTGTGCAGTCATCTGCTCGCAAAAACTTTAAATTTACTGGAAGGCCGGGAAGTGATTCAAGCCGAGTACACGTTTGTGTGAAGAGAGTCAACAGTTGTGGAAGGCTAGTGATGGTAGCTGGTAGGTTAGAAAATTTGTTTCCGCTAAGATTCAAACATCTCAAGGACACCAAACTACCAATTTCACTGGGCACATTTGTTATATTGCAGTTTTCCATAGATAATTTCCTGATGCTACTTGACAATTGTAAGCTTGATCCAAGTAGGGATCTTCGAAAAAATGCTGGCCACTCTAATTTGGAGCAACCGGACATATTGAAATAATCGAGAGACTTAAACATGAAAATGCTCGGGGGAATCTTCTTCAGATTGTGGCAATTCTGTAAATCCAAGACAATAAGATTTTTCAGACTTTCAATAGATTGGTGAACCTCTACCAGCTTTGTACAATCAGCAGCAACAATTTCTCAAGACCGGTGAGTCCCGTGAAGTCTGGAGTTTTAATCAAGAGATAGGAATGACTGAGATTGAGGAATTTCAATTTGCACAAAACCTGTTAGGAACAGAAAGAGACAATAAATTTTCGAGCATGTCGTTGTATAATTTAAGTAGTTTGAAGCAGATGATTAAAAAAACAGTAGTATCAATCATCATACCTTTGTTCCTCTCCAAACTTGTTTGAGTTTGCTATAGCTGAAGTCAATAGCAACCAGATTATCCAAGATTAAGGCGGATAGTAGACATTCTAAAGAAAATCCTTTCCAACATAGCCATACAAGTCTTCTAGAGAGATGTTTGTAGCTTCCACTTAGATCGACATAATTGAGATGAAGCACTTTCAGCCTCACCATCTCTGTAAAGACCTTCGCATTTAGTTGTAGCTCCTCGGATTCTGGCAAGTTCAGGACCAAGCCTTGAATTGCTTTCGTCCCCTTATGATAATAAAAAGTTGCAAATATAAGTATATATATTTATATATGTGTGTGTGTGTATGTATGTATGTGACATTGTGTTGAAAATAGGTTCACATCTCAGATTGTGTGACTTTCATGATGTGCTGTGTGCTAATGCATTTTTAATGTAACAAAATATGTAAATAATTTAGGCACTGGGCTCTTATAGTGTTATTTCTCAATACATCGAGAACATCTTCTTGATACCACAATCTACTATGTTCGCCTGGCTCTTCAGGAGATTCTTGGCGGACGATCTCTCTAGCCATGTCTTGAATAAGATCATGCATCATCAGCCGGTTATCCCCATCAATTCTGACAAGAAAACGACGAGATAGAACCCCAATTCCAGATTCTGGAAAGAAACCGCAACCTTTTAATATTTTGATTAACAAATCTTGGTTCATTCCAACAAAAAAACATGCAATATGTAAGAATAAACCCTTTAGTTTGTCATCAAGTGAATCGAAGCTTAGCGTAAGTTTTCCTTGAACATCCTTGTGAGGAATCTTTCTCAACTTCTCCAATTCACTTCTCCATTCAAGCATGTCTCTGTTCGACAAAAGGGAACCTAAAATTTCAAGAACTAAAGGAAGTCCGTTAGAATAACTCACTACTTCCTTAGAGAGGCTCTCATAGTCTTCTACAGGATGATCTCTCCTAAAGGTATGCCAACTGAAGAGTTGAAGAGATTCCTCCCCATTCAACTTCTTGATCTTATACACCTCATCGACTTGAAGCGAAGTTGTTGAAGACAAATCTCTAATTGTTAGTATGACTCTACTTCCGGGACGTAACAAATCACGATTTATAGCTAATGCCCTCAATTGGCGGATGTTATCCACATCATCGAGAACAAGAAGAACCTTTCGACACCATGCTCGTCGTTTTATCACCTCAATTCCATGATCCTCGCTTCTTATTGTCTGATTTCTATCCATCAGGAGATCACAGAGAAGGCTCTCTTGTAATTTAATAAGGCCGTTGGGTTGCATCGAAGTTTCTCTAACATCTCTAAGAAAGCTACTGCCTTCAAACTCACGAGTACGATGTATGCGATTAAACAACGCTTTAGCCACTGTGGTCTTACCTATTCCACCAATCCCCCATATGGCAACAATCCTAACATCATCACTATTTGACCCCAACTTTAGAAACCCACTCAATTTTTGTACACGATAGTGTATTCCAACTGGGTAGTCCGCAACACTTAAACAGGTAGGATTTAATTTATCTGCGACTTCTCCCACAACTGTCTCAATAAATGTTGACTCAGACCTGCCAATTATTTTCCCAACCGTTTAGGAGAATAAAAATATTATTAAAAAATAAACTAAACAATTTTTATATAGAGAGAGCTGAAAGATCAAAATAAATAAGTGATCAAATAGGGAATGTTTTAGATTGTCTTTATGAAGAAATGAGAGAGTACCCGTTGGCCACATTTTGCAGGACGTAGCCAGACAAATTGGCAGCCTTAGCTAGAGTTGATCTCCAATTCTTCACCGATTCCAAGTCGAAATGGTTTTCGTGATGGGCAAATGCTTGTGCATAACAACCCTTCTGTGAGCGAACATCAGAGGGTTGGACATCATAGAAGATGGGAATAACAATCTGATTGAGTGTGCTCTTGCAATCCATGATCTTGACAAGCTCGTCAAGGCACCAACGTGAGGACGCATACTTTTTTGAGAATACAATAACGGAAATCTTAGATTGCTCAATTGCTTTGAGCAATCCGGGACCAATTTCTTCTCCTCTTTTGAGTTTGGTGTCATCTCTGAATGTACAAAAACCATGGCGATCCAAAGCAGCCAAGAGGTGGCCGGTGAATTTCTTGCGAGAATCAACACCGCTGAAAGACAAGAATACATCGTAAAAACAGGAAGCTGCCATTTTCCAAACTCAAACAGTTAGATAAAATGAAAGGAATGGAAAAGAAGAAAGAAGGCTTTTGCTTGAGTGGAGCAGGGCATAGCCTTATATATATATATATATATATATATATGTAAGACCCGTGTAAAATACATATATATATTTATATCATATATTTATTTACTTAATATAATTTAATGGTTATCTCTGATTTAATTTAAACGGGTGATTGTGATAAAGTTTGTTAAATAATTTAAATTTAAAAAAAAAAACTAATTTATCTCACCAGACTCCCTATATCTCTATAAATCTCTAATACGTTTTATTTATATATATAAAAAAAGAGATACTAGCATGATAACGGGAGAAGAAGGGACCAAAGAGAGTGATTTGACGTCGTGTTTTCCTGCAGTAGCCGGGGGAAAGGAACGGTAATCGGGAAGTCGCGTAGAAAGGAAGAATTATTTATACCAGGCAAGTTAATCTTGCTTTGTACTTTTGTATATAAATGTGACTCGGCATATTATGTTCTTCGTCTATATAATTTATTTATTTTATGTCTTATTAAATTGATATAAAATATTTTAATTATAATTACGAACAAGATGATAATTATATTTAAGTTATTTTTATGTGATCTTGGGATAGAAGGATCTAATCTGGAATATTTATAAATAACTTTATACATGTATGAACTGATTGAATTAATTTTTAAAGTCTGGATCATAGAAACTGTAAAATAATTTTATTTATTGGTTTGTTAAGGTAGTAGGGAATTAAAATAGTATATGGATTTGTATACGTGTGTGTGTGTGTGTGTGTGTGTGTGTGTGTATTGTTTTTCTGACAGTCATGTATGGATAAAGCAACCACAGTTGTGGACAAATATGATACAGAGTGGTGATCGGACAAAGGACAATAGTTCTATTCGTGAACAAGAGCACAATTTGGAGCATAAGATTTTTTTTTTTTTCTAAATAATTAATGTACCATGGGTTAGCCGCATGTCATGAGATGTAAACAAATTTGTCTGGTAAGAGTTCCAGAACTTATAATATAATAGTCATGGAGTAGCTGAAGTTCTATTAGTGGTTGTTGTACAACTTGTAAGAATTGATTTTCTCTTTATGTGTTAGATGGTTCATGAGTCATAATTGATAGCTATAGTACAAACTGTGGGTTGACTAGAATTGGTTTTGTCTTCTTGTAAAGTTTGAGAGGATGATTGGTTATTGGTTAGAGACTTAAGAAAAGGAATTCAGTCTTGAGAATGAAATGGGCCAGTATGTGCAAGCAAACCCACGAGCAAGCTATTGTTAGGCTTTGGTTGAGTTACTGGAAATGGTGTAAATTAAGGTTCAATAGTTATTTTAAAATATTAGGAATTGTGCAAAGTAGTAGTTAAATAATATTATAAATTATGGTATATTTCTAGCTTCTCAAATCATGTAGTGGAATTTTTTTTAATTGTTTAATGTATATATAAACATATTATTATATATTTTCAGTGTAATATATAAGCATGGGATATGATTGGATTAGTCGGAGGAGTAGTCCAGGACTGACTTAGTGATGACTTTTGGGTATGGTCAGGGACCTACCTATTTGGGAGTATACTACCCTTTTGTTATGGCCATGGGTCTAATGAGCCCTTATTGTGTGGACGGGATCAGGGATCATCTGGGGAGTAGACGTACAATCCAGCCACACGTGTGTTTTTGGTAGTCAGGGACTATACGATTCACACCACTTTATTGGACGGGAGCCAGGGGCTCATGCGAGATATGTGGATTTATTAATGAATAAATAATAGATATTTATTGAGTTTATAATTAAGTGGGATTTACATATCTGATTAAAGCACTTATTTGAGCTGCTTATATATATAAGAATACAAGGTGAGGTTCATTTGCTGAACGATGATTGTGTTTAGCATTTATTGCTGAGCTTGTGAGCTCACCCTATTATCACATTTCAGGTACACGTTGAGTAGGAACGTGATGGGATCACATGATGGTGATGGATTTTGGCCAGCTTTATGTATTTTTTTGGTTTAGTTAATTTTCGCATTGTAATAAGAATGGCGATATTTTTCTTTTGAGTTAGTTCATTTTGGTCTAGTTATCGTGGATTATTTTTGACAAGGTTGTTTGATACTATGGTTATATCAATTTAATAATTAGAGGGTGGTTTGAATCTACCTCTTTATTTGATTATTTTTTATTTTTTTTATTTTTTGTAATGTTGTGGTTATGTAATGAAAGTCATGCCAGACTTTAAAAATTAATTCAGTCAGTTCATACATGTATAAAGTTATATATAAATATTCCAGATTAGATCCTTCTATCCCAAGATCATATAAAAATAACTTAAATATAATTATCATCTTGTTCGTAATTATAATTAAAATATTTTATATCAATTTAATAAGACATAAAAAAAAATAAATTATATAGACGAAGAACATAATATGCCGAGTCACATTTATATACAAAAGTACAAAGCAAGATTAACTTGCCTGGTATAAATAATTCTTCCTTTCTACGCGACTTCTCGATTACCGTTCCTTTCCCCCGGCTACTGCAGGAAAACACGACGTCAAATCACTCTCTCTGGTCCCTTCTTCGCCCGTTATCGTGCTAGTATCTTTTTTTTTTTTTATATATACAAATAAAACGTATTAGAGAGTTATAGAGATATAGGGAGTCTGGTGAGATAAATTAATTTTTTTTTTTAAATTTAAATTATTTAACAAACTTTATCACAATCACCTGTTTAAATTAAATCAGAAATAACCATTAAATTATATTAAATAAATAAATATATGATATAAATATATATATGTATTTTACACGGGTCTTACAATATATATATCAGACAAAGAGTTCCCTGTACTCTTTTTTGCAAGTCTCACACGGTGTGCCCTCGGTTTAACCAATCGTTGGAACAAGACTGTGTCCAAAACCACAGAACACGTTTATCCAGTACGTGTGGGGCCACTAGTACTCGGTTTGGTAGGTAAACATGAGAAATGATTGTCCCACTTGGTGAAAAAAAACAGAAGATTGTCCCACTTCACTTCTTGCCCAAAATTTTACTTGTGCTCCTCAAAATTGTTATTTTACAAATGAATCCTTAAACATAAAAAAAAATTTCCCTTCTCCCACCTCACTAAATTATTTCAAAATACTTGTTTATTATCCCAATTTGTGCACTTAGAAATAAAATTAACTCGTCTCCTCTCAAAACTCATATAAATATTTGATTTTGACTATTTTAGCCTACTTTTGAAAATTCCAATATTTCATATCCTTGTATATACATATATAATATTTATTATATGAATTCAAAAGAGAAAAAAAAGTTTACACTAATGTCTCATATTTAATAAAAATACATTAATCTTTTTTGTTGAATGATGTTAAAAAAAATTTTTAAAAAAATTGAAAATTATATGTCAATTTCCAAGTCACTGTAAAAACTAAAATATTGTAAGACCAAAGATAACAAGATTGTCAACCATAAACATACTTTAAAAAATTATAAAAAATAAATAAATAGCTAATCCAACAACAATATGCTAATATTTTTTAGTTTCCACTCGTTAATGATAAACTCCTTATACAAGTTATAGAAACATTATTGTGTTTGTTCAAGTTTGTGAAATCTTGTTTAATTAGAATCTTACATTTTATCTTTTAATATTTCATTAAAGTAATAATGACATGTCTTTCTCAAAGTAGAATCAAAGAATTATTTTTCAAAGTTTGAATTTTTAAAAAATTAAAATAATTGTTGAATAAAATTTAATTTGAACAACTATTAATGTGGTACAAAAATATCTCAAGAAGTTTCCACCACTGTTAATTTCTTCTAGGTTGATCTCAGTTGTATATCCATATATATTCTTGTACCAGCGAGCTTCCCCATCAGTGCCACATTTTTTTTTTTTTAACCCAACACGATAATAATATAATATCGATTGCAAATTCTTCGTGTGAACTCCAAGAAGACACTAAAAGTAAAAACTTCTCTGTAGTCTGCTTTTCCCTTTACTTTTATAAAATCATCCTGTAGTCTGGTCTGCTTTTTCCTTTACTTTATAAAGTCATCTTCCAACTTCTCACCTTTTTTTTTTATTTCACTTTAAAAAAACTTTATTAATTTTTCTTTTCTTTTGACTCGTCTTTATAATAATTTGAATACCTACCACTAGATTTAATTATATTGAGTTTGAAGTTCAGATTATAATGACAGAGAGATTCTCAGTCTGCGTTCTCATCCACGAAATTGCTAGGAATTGATGCAGAGGGAGATCATGATAATCGAATAGCATCGTATAATTGCAGCAGCCTAGAGATCAAGATAATTGAATACCATCTCGACTTCTTTTTTTATTTTTATTTTTTTCTTTATGCTTAATTGCACTTAACCCACTTTAATATATTTTCTTACACATAACTCCTTAATCATTTAGACCCATATAATTTTTCAATACTTCAAGTAGACCCTTACATTTGCAAATCTCCAATCAACTGACAATACCAAAAAAATGAATGAAATGACTAATCAGCCACCCCAAATGTCTGATCCCAAGAAATTTAATTTTCATATCTATATGCTTGAAATTTGATTCTGTTTCAAATGTTTCCTTGACTATATGACTCGGTATTATCAGAAACAGTCGTGGATAAAGTAATTGCAGAGCTAGAGTCTTGTAGGTTCCAATGTTTGATTGCTGGGATTGGCGGAAAAGGCACGGAGGTCTCTTTCAGTGATTTTTCTTGGTGTCAGCCTTATAACATTACCCATATCAGTGTCTTTCTTAAAGGATGAGCATTTCAACATTACCTGGATCAGTAATTCTCTTGCGTCAAATAATGACATGAAAATGTATACTTCTCCCACACTGCAATGCTCTGTTTATGATTACTGTCTCTACACTAACTCCATTGTTTCTTTCGAATGCTCTGTTTATGATTACTGTCTCTACACTAACTCCATTGTTACTTTCTTGAAGTTCTCGGAGTATTATTAGTACTTCTGTACTTGGCATTCTATATTTCGGTTTGAAATAACTGTGAAAATTTGTATGGCTTCTAGGTTATCTACAGCTGCTATTTTGTTATAGATGATGCTATTGTTGGGATTTATATGCCCTGGCATAGCAAATTCCTATCTGGATTATAATGACATATGTTCCTGACATATCTGAAATATTTATGATTTATATAATTGGTGAATTCAATGTATTATTTTTCGATTCACTATGAAATTGATAGTGTCCATGTAATTACAAGAAATATTTATATATATGTATGTGATGGCAATCAATACATGATATATAAATAGTAATTATAAATTATTCATAGTCGGTAATTATGGATGGACTCATAATTAATTAAGACTTGAACTGGATCCGCGTCAGGTTGAGATATATTGCGAGAGCCGTCGTATGCAATTACTCCCTATCACTGTCATGGCATTTGACTCTTAAGCATGAGAAAATTATAAACTCTTTTATTAATTAATAATTACTTTGATTTGTTCGGCGAATTCTTCGGAGTCCTTAGACCGACACTTTGGGTAGTTATGTAATTAATAGTTAGAATGTTATATTTTCAATATTTGCATTATTGCTACTTGTATTTATTTTGTATTGATTATGGTTGATCACAAAGTAAATTCGAAGGCCTTCGTATGTTTTTAGATAAAATGATTTATTATATATTTATTTATTAAATTATTATTTTTTTGTCAAACAAATGTTTTATTGTGATCAAGTCAGAAATAATCAAAGGTACCAAAATAAATATATTAATTAAGTAGTCGGATTGATGGCATTATTTATCCGATAACTAATTATGCATAGAGGGGTCAAAGTGCAATATTGACTTAGTGGTTATTTATTATTTAATTGGAGTTCAATTAATTTCTTTTAGTGGAGTAGAAATTAATTTATGAATTAATTGAATTGGGTCCATGGACCGGGCCAATTATTAATTCATTGTAGCCAATAAAATAATAGGCTCAATGGATTCTCACTCATAGCCCAACTTGATATTAGAATCATATTAGATTTGAGACATGTGAATTAGAGATTGAGAAAGATTAGTTGTTTCCTTTTCTTTACCTTTATGTTGCCTATAAATATACATGGTCTATGTATATTTTAGGGGTGATTTTTAGTAGAAGGAAAAATGAATATATTTTCTCTCTCTAGAAAATTAGGGTTTATGTTCTCATCTAATGGAGGCTCCCACAAGCCTAGTTTTCCAAGGTCATTCATGGATGCTTATGAGTGATTCCTAAAGGCAAAACAATTACCAAGAAGATAGAGATCCATGGAAAAGGTGTCTAGCAACAGGGATCTACAATAAGTGAGAACATTCACTTTAGAGGAGAGATCTAAGGTTTACTCAAACCTTGATGTAAGTATTCAATCTTTTAATTGAATGATACATCATGTTTTATTTTTGCATAAAACTTGTCTCTATGTGATGAAATAAGATCTATGAATTTAAATCCCTCAAAAAGTTTTTAAAACTAGCACGTTTCCCAACAGTGGTATCAGAGCATGGTTTGATTCATTACTAGAGATCATGTTTTTATCAAAATCATCATCATGGATCCAAATTTATATATGCATATGTTTATATTATTATATGATCATGATGTATGTATAATTGTGAATGAATGATGATGAATATTTAGGCCATGGATGAAGCTTATAGGTTATTGGAATGTAATTTTATCTTTAGATGAATGTAATTAAGGCTTTGATTTAGCCGTTTGAAAGTTCAATGATGTAATTTAATTTTTTCCATTGTATTTCAAATTGTAAATTTATTGAAAGCCATGTAATATTCATCAAAGGGTGCTATGAAGATTCAACAAGGTCCAAGAAGGTTAAATTAGGCTTCAGGAATTTTCTAGAGTTTTTCCGGAATTTTTCTGGAATTTTTTAGGCTTAATTTATATTTTCTGGAATTTTAAAAATATTTTCTGGAATTTTCGGCGATTTTTCGGCGACCGGAGCAATGCCGGCGGCGAGGGACAGCGCCGGAAGATGGACGTATAATCCAGTGTAGCAGCACCCATGGTGCACTGAAGAGGACAGCCAATGGAAAAGCGCGTGTAGTACACGCGCTGACAAGGTCAGCATTCTGGCGCGTGAGATACACGCGCCAGACAAAGTCAACCATCCGGCGCGTGAGGAACACGCGCCGGACAAAGGAACCTTCCCCACGCGCGTGCCAGCGCGTGGCATGCACTGAATCATCTTTCCAGCGCGTGGCACGCGCTGGGACTCTCTAGAGGCGTGTGGGAGCGCGTGAATGACCTTCCAGGTGTGTTTCAAGCCTCGTTTTGCTTCTCCTAGCGCGTATCAACCTCTTGCGGGTGTTTTCATGCTGATGGAAGACCATCATGCAGTTATTAGAGCAATTAAATGTTAAAAGCTAAATCCATTGGCCATTTAAATTGCTTCTATCTGTAGTTTGATTATTTATATGATGCATGGAATAATTTAATATTGATTAATTATTATTCAGGCATTGGATCCATGATATTTAATTAAATGACTTGATTTATATTAATTAAATTATGAAAATTAAGTGGATCTGATTACTAATTAATTTGAGAGCACTTATTGGGAAACGAAAAATTATTTTTGAAAATTATTTTTAAAGTGGGCTTCCAATTAAATATTAGTGAATCATTTAAAAGTCCAATTATTTTCTAAATTTAATTGGATTAAAATCAAGATGTTTTGCATGCATTATATCATGTAAATGAATAAAATGAAAACCCTAATTATGAATGATTAAAAATTGAGTGGGAGCGGGGATTTTTATACATTGCCCCATGGCCTTCGTTATTAACACCATTGTAATTAGGTCTTCAAAAATAATGCCCCACGCATGATTTGAAAAGTCTTAATATTACAAGAATGGTTATCTCATGAAAATAATAATATTAAATATTCATTGTAATTAGATCTTTAAAAATAAGGCCCTACGCATGATTTAAAGAGTTTAGATTATAATGACAAGATATTTAATGTTTTATTTTTCATTAGAGTATTAATAACGTTATACACTCAATCTAAAATCAATAGTGTTAGCTCCCCAACGGAGTGGTCTATACTAGGTGATTTTAGAAAGGCTAAACATAATCGGGAATCATTTCATATAGATAGACAAGGCAATGTCTTAAGAGATATGGAAATGATGGGATTTGCCCGCCAATAGTAATAATGAATTTCGCCAACCGAATAAGTTATTGGCATATTGGTTATCCGATTTTTCATGCAGTGGTTAAGGGACCCACATATTATTATTTTAATGGAAGTGCTCGCCTAATGGTAAATGAATCTCAATAATAGTAATAATGAACTCCTCCAACAGGATAAGTTATTGACATATTGATTGGTTAATTTATTATGCTAAAGAGTTGAGGGACCCGTATTAATTAAAAGGGATTGTTCACCAATAATGATAATGATCTCTTGTTCGATTGAGATTTATTATGTGGTTAACAAACTCATTTTAATTTTAAATATGCATGACAATATTAATAATTCACCTTGCATATTGTATGAATGCATTTATATTCAGACTAATTATGTCTAATCCATTTTATCTGCTTGCTAATTTCAATGTATGTGGACTTCATTTATAATGACTAGAAAAGGAATTTAGATATTTTAGTCACAACGTGTTGGTACAAATGTATTTACTACTCCTAAAACCTAATCCTTTTACTTTAAGATATCCAAGAGAATATTAATACTTTGAATAAGTGAAATAAGGCAAATGAGATGAATTGGTGCAATATTCTAGAGTTTACCTCGAATACGCTCCAAAGCTAACATTTACATTATTATATTTTCTTCAAGCATCATGTTAAATGTCAATGAGATATTTTGGTGAGATTAGATAGAGAGTATGCCAAAGTACTATGGCAGACTTGAATAGCATCAAGATAGCCTAAGGAACTCCAGTATGAAATCGAATTTTGAAAAATGATTGTTTATTATTTAAAAATTAGCTAGAGATCAATAAGGCTGACTTGGGTGGTAAGTTTCAAGTTGACATGATTATTTCCTTGTTACCAAACTCGTTCGACTCTGTTAGAGTGAACTAAATAAAAAATCAGTTTGAGTTCACACTCGCTGATATTCTTATAGAATTGGTAACAGTTGAAGGGATAATCAAGAGTATGGGCATTCCTATCAATCTAACCTAGTCCATACCATCTTCTTCTAGGCCCAAGTGGACGGGCAAAGCAAAGAAGAAGGATGATAATAGGACTAGGCTAGCACAAAACATGGGTATTCAAAAAGGTTAAAGGGAATAAGGCAGTGTATGTTGAGGGCGAAAAAAACTGTTTCTTTTGTCGCTAACTAAAACACTAAAGGACGAACTGTTTAAGCAATGACGTGGCATAGGAAAATATATATTTAATCATTGAGCCATGTTATGTGGTTGCATCTATTAATTCCTGATGGATAGATTCTGGAGCCACTAAACATGTTTGCAATTCATCGTAAGGATTTCAGGAATCCAGAAGCCTTGATGATATGGATATATATTTATCTTTTGACCTGATGCCAAGGTTGTAGTTAGGTCAGTGGGAGTATTACATCTGAAATTAGAGAGTATGAGGATATTAGTATTAGAGAACTATCTTTATGCACAGAAGTTAGACGCAATCTAATTTTTGTTTCACTTGTGGTTTATAAAAACTGTGTTGTTATTTGGTAAAACTAGTTTTATAAAATTCAATAGATATGCGATTGCTTCTGGTGCATTGAAAGATGATTAATATACTATAATCACAAACTCTTAAGATTTGGAGGATGTAGAAACTAATGTTGCATCTTCTAGATTGAATGTTAAGAGAAAAATTGTTATTCCTGACTCATTGTTTTTTTAATGTCTATTTTTGGGTTGTTATCAATCAAAATGAGATTCAAAGATTGGTCAAAGAAGGTTAATTCCCTAGTGAGGTAGGGGAGCCTAAACCAAAATTGTGAACCCTGTTTTGAAGGATAGATAACTCTTAGGGCTTAATCAGCCAGATGAAATAGACATAAAGGACAATTGAAGTCGGTACACACGGACATGTGTGGTTTTGTGAACATCCAAGCAAGATTACTCACGTTTTGGATAAATTTACCTATTGGACACAAGTCTTATACTTTTGGTATATTCCGAGAGGGTTAAGACTGATGTGGAGCACAGATTAGGTAAACTTATCAAGACACTTCGATCTGATCGAGGATATGAGTATTTCTTGGGATAGTGCAAAAACTATATGGTCAATGAGGTATTATGTACCAGTTTTCCGCAATTGACGCTAAATGCATTTAGGTGTCAAATAGGAATAACAGAATTCCACTTAACATGGTTAGATCTATGATCAGTTATGCCACATTATCTCTTTCATTTAAGAGTTTAGCGTTAATGACATCGATGCGCATTATGAACTGCATTCCATCTTAGTCTGTCTCAAGGATACCGTTGAGCTGTGTTTTTGACTAAATCTTAGTTTGAATCACATGCACATATGGGGTAGTCTTGCACATGTGCGCTTGATATGGACAAGTAAGATAGAAACAGATCATACGCATGATAGATTTGATAGCTACTCTAAAAGTCACTAGGACGGATTATTTTATGATCTCAATGATAAAAGTTGATTGTTTACACTCACTGTTTATCTATAGGAGGATCATATTATGAATTACATACCTCGTAGCATAATGTTAGAGAATATGGTATGAGTACCAGATGTACCACATGTGAACACACTTATTATAGAGATTGAGAATAATAAATGAATTCCCTATTGATGCGTTAGCATCATCTAGTACACAGATTCCTGCATCGGTGCATTGATGTAGTGGGAGGATTATCATCCAATCCGACAGAATCATGTTTTTAGGTGAGACCGTTATGGACATCCCTGTTAAACATGAGTTGGACCCAGTAAGCTACACGGAAGCGTAAACCGATATGGATACAGATCGTTTTGGCGAGTTACTATGAAATCAGAGTTGGAATCTATGTATTCTAATAAATTCTGGGATCTTGTAGAACTTTCTAGTAAGATGATTCCTATGGAAGGCAAGTTAATCTACAAAAAGATACCAGAAGATTTCTTAGTGAATAAATCATGAGTGTACAAGGGAATGTCATTATTTTTCTAATTCTATATATATTGATGACATCCTACTCATTTAGAATGATGTGGAAGTTTGTCATCAATAAAGAGGTAGTTGTTCAATTACTTTTAAATGAAGGATTTTCAGGATGTAAGCTAGATTCCTAGGATCAAGCTTTTGCAAGATCAGGTTAAAAGGAAAATAGGCTTATCTTAATAATCCTACATTGATAAAGTTTTGACCAGGTTTGGTATGCATAACTCAAAGAATGAGTTCTTGCTTTATTGATATGGATGGCTCTCTCTAGTAAGTAGTTTTTCAAGACTATCAAAGGAGATTGAGCAAATGAAACTGGAACAATATGTTTCGGCATATGAGAGTCTCATATATGCCATGGTCTATACCAAACAGGACATCCGCTACATAGTAGGGATAGTCAGTAGAGATCAGTCCAATACTGGACTTGACAACTGGTCTATTGTGAAAAATATCATTAAGTACCTAAGAGAACCAATGATATCATATTCATTTATGGATGTGATGATATGGTCCTAGTCAGGTATGCTAGTTCTGATTTTCAATCAGAAGTAGATACTATGAGGTTTATAACTTAGTGTATGTTCACTTAATGGAAGGGAGATCAATTAGTAGATTGTTAAGCAGATTTCAACTGCTGACTCAAACCTGTAGGTGGAATATATTGCAGCCTTAAAGGCGGCAAAGGAAGCCTATTAGTTTGATCTCACTGATTTAGAGGTTGTGGAGTATACTAGCCTACCTATTGAGCTATGTTGTGACAATAGTGCAGAAGTAGTCCAAACCAATGACCCAAGGTTCCATAGAGGAACAAGATACACTGAGAGGAAGTATTATGTTCTACATAATATTGTCCGGCAAGAAAATGCACTTGTAGTTAGAACATTGCATTGGAACACAACTTTGTTGATCCATTATCAAAGGTGTCATTGATCAATAATTTTGATCATCATCTGGATAACATTGGAGTTAGGTGCAATTTGAATTGGCTATGAGGGCAAGTGGGAGCTGTTGGGATTTATATGCCCTGGCATAGCAAATTCCTATCTGGATTATAATGACATATGTTCCTGACATATCTGAAATATTTATGATTTATATAATTGGTGAATTCAATGTATTATGTTTCGATTCACTATGAAATTGATAGTGTCCATGTAATTACAAGAAATATTTATATATATGTATGCGATGGCAATCAATGCATGATATATAAATAGTAATTATAAATTATTCATAGTCGGTAATTATGGATGGACTCATAATTAATTAAGACTTAAACTGGATCCGCGTTAGGTTGAGATATATTGCGAGAGCCGTCGTATGCAATTACTCCCTATCACCGTCATGGCATTTGACTCTTAAGCATGAGAAAATTATAGACTCTTTTATTAATTAATAATTACTTTGATTTGTTCGGCGGATTCTTCGGAATCCTTAGACCGACACTTTGGGTAGTTATGTAATTAATAGTTAGAATGTTATATTTTCAATATTTGCATTATTGCTACTTGTATTTATTTTGTATTGATTATGGTTGATCACAAAGTAAATTCGAAGGCCTTCGTATGTTTTTAGACAAAATGATTTATTATATATTTATTTATTAAATTATTATTATTTTGTCAAACAAATGTTTTATTGTGATCAAGCCAGAAATAATCAAAGGTACCAAAATAAATATATTAATTAAGTAGTCGGATTGATGGCATTATTTATCCGATAACTAATTATACATAGAGGGGTCAAAGTGCAATATTGACTTAGTGGTTATTTATTATTTAATTGGAGTTCAATTAATTTCTTTTAGTGGAGTAGAAATTAATTTATGAATTAATTGAATTGGGTCCAGGGACCGAGCCAATTATTAATTCATTGTAGCCAATAAAATAATAGGCCCAATGGATTCTCACTCATAGCCCAACTTGATATTGGAATCATATTAGATTTAAGACATGTGAATTAGAGATTGAGAAGGATTAGTTGTTTCCTTTTCTTTACCTTTATGTTGCCTATAAATATACATGGTCTATGTATATTTTAGGGGTGATTTTTAGTAGAAGGAAAAAGGAATATATTTTCTCTCTCTAGAAAATTAGGGTTTATGTTCTCATCTAATGGAGGCTCCCACAAGCCTAGTTTTCCAAGGTCATTCATGGAGGCTTATGAGTGATTCCTAAAGGCAAAACAATTACCAAGAAAATAGAGATCCATGGAAAAGGTGTCTAGCAAAAGGGATCTACAATAAGTGAGAACATTCACTTTAGAGGAGAGATTTAAGGTTTACTCAAACCTTGATGTAAGTATTCAATCTTTTAATTGAATGATACATCATGTTTTATTTTTGCATAAAACTTGTCTCTATGTGATGAAACAAGATCTATGAATTTAAATCCCTCGAAAAGTTTTTAAAACTAGCACGTTTCCCAACAGCTATTTGGTCTCACTCCTCTTATAGTGTAATTTAAAAAGATTATAGTATGACATTCATATGCAAATCTCTTCATAATTTCTTATGTTTTATGTCGAGTTGGACTCGATTATAAAGGATTTTCAACCATTCAGTAACTAAAAATAGCCTTGTGGTAAAGGAAACCTGTATTATCCTATTCAAGTCTGTTAGTTTGAGTGGTATTATCACAACAGTCAACATGTAATTCTTTTCTATTAAGCCAATACCATATTATTAACGGAAGACACTTCAGGCAGAATATTTGTAGGATCCATCACAGCAATGTAATTTTTAGGAAAGTCAGGTCCGTCACTACACTCCAGTCTTAATTGATACATATAATTCTCATTCCATTAAAAAAAACATAAAATTCTTCTTTTTATTAAAGTACACAGTCTCTCTCAACCTTTCACCCTAGAAGCCTTCAAATGGGTCATTTATGTTCTAAAAAAACAAAAAATAAAAAAATAAAACAAAACAAAACAAATAAAATAAAATAACCAACCCAATAATCCGTTGGGCCGGCCCAAGTTGCACCCTGTAAGAGTAGGTCCATTATAAATTCTTCATTCTGCTTATCTACGTCACCAAGAGGAGTAGGGATAATATCTAAGGCAGCAGTGAGCGAGTGATGTAAGGCATCATCATATGAGTCCTGATTCTTCTCATCGCCCTCGTAAATCAGACTAACCCCTAACCTCTTCATCCACAACTGTTTTCCATACGATTGTCTGATTGTTATTTCCACTTCATCTCCAACGTCCAACCGACAATGTTTAAGCTGCCGAATTGGTATGTAGGACAGGCACATTCGTTCAAATCTATCTGCATAAAAATATATTGGTATTTCACAATGTGGTCCCCGAGACCACTTGGTTTTATTAGAAACGTAATATGTAACCATGTATGGGAGTATAAAATCTCCAGAGACGCGCTGAGAAAAAACAAAACAGAATATAATCCCTTGTATTATCCGACCCACGAGCTCAGGCATTTGAAAAGGTATAAAGTATCCCTCACTCTGGTAGTTGCACCACCTCGGAAGCTCACCCCCGGAAAAACAAATATGCAACTCTTGTTCTCGATGTCCCTACATTAGATTAGACCCACGAACCAAGTTAATTGGTTTCTTCTAGTACTACACGCATAGGGAGAGTGTTGTATTTGTACCTGATATCTGAGAACATTTCTTCTAAAATTATATGCAGCATTGTTGTTGACTAATTTGGGACAACCGTTAAAAGTCATGAATTGTCTGTGTGCTGCTTTTGATTCAATTGACATGCTCTGCAATGCTGTGCAGTCATTTGCTCGCAAAAACTTTAAATTTACTGGAAGGCCGGGAAGTGATTCAAGCCGAGTACACGTTTGTGTGAAGAGAGTCAACAGTCGTGGATGGCTAGTGATGGTAGCTGGTAGGTTAGAAAATTTGTTTCCGCTAAGATTCAAACATCCCAAGGACATCAAATTACCAATTTCACTGGGCACATTTGTTATATTGCAGTTTTCCATAGATAATTTCCTGATGCAACTTGACAATTGTAAGCTTGATCCAGGTGGGGATCTTCAAAAAAATGCTGGCCATTCTAATTTGGAGCAACCAGACATATTGAAATAATCGAGAGACTTAAACATGAAAATGCTCGGGGGAATCTTCTTCAGATTGTGGCAATTCTGTAGATCCAAGACAATAAGATTTTCCAGACTTTCAATAGATTGGTGAACCTCTACCAGCTTTGTATAATCAGCAAGCAACAATTTCTCAAGACCGGTGAGCCCCGTGAAGTCTGGAGTTTTAATCAAGAGATAGGAATGACTGAGATCGAGGTATTTCAATTTGCACAAAACCTGTTAGGAACAGAAAGAGAGAATAAATTTTCGAGCATGTCATTGTATAATTTAAGTAGTTTGAAGCAGATGATTAAAAAAATAGTAGTATCAATCATCATACCTTTGTTCCTCTCCAAACTTGTTTGAGTTTGCTATAGCTCAAGTCAATGGCAACCAAATTATCCATAATTAAGGTTGGTGGTATACATTCTAAAGAAAATCCTTTCCAAGACAACCATACAAGTTTTTTAGAGAGATGTTTGCAGCTTCCATTTACTTGGACATAATTGAGATGAAGCAATCTCAGCCTCTTCATCTTTGTAAATGCCTCCGTATTTACTTGTAGCTCCTCTGATTCTGGCAAGTTCAGGACTAAGCCCAGAACATTCTCTGTCCCCTAATGACAATAAAGCATATATAAGTATATATGTGTGTATGGGTGTGCATGTGACATTGAATTGAAAATATGGTCACATACCAGATTGTGAGACTTTCATGATGTGTCATGTGCTATGGTATTTTTAAAGTGGCAAGATATGTAATTAAATTAGGCATTGGACTCTTACCGTGTCATATTTTAGTACATCGAGAATGTCTTCATGATACCACAATCTACTACGTTCGCCAGACTTTGTAGGGAATTCTTGGCGGACGATCTCTTTTGCAATGTCTTGAATCAGATCATGCATCATCAGTTGGTTATGCCGATTGATGCTTACAAGACAACGATCAGATAGAATGTCAATATCAATATCTGGGTAAAAATTGCATCCTTCTAGTATTTTGATGGCCAAATCTTGGTCCATTCCAACAAAAAAACATGCGATATCTAGGAATAAACCCTTCTGTTTATCATCAAGTGAGTCAAAACTCTGCCTTAGTATATCTTGAACTTAGGATCAGGAATCTTTTTCAACTTCTCCAATTGAGCTTGCCATTTATGTACCGCTTTACTAGACAATAAAGAACCTAAAGTTGTAAGAAGTAAAGGAAGTCCCTTCGCATAACACACTACTGCGTCAGAGAGGCTTTCATAACCTTCTAGAGGACAGTCTCTTCTAAAGGCATGCCAACTGAAGAGTTGAAGAGATTCCTCCATATTCAACTCCTCAAGATTATACACCTCATCCACTTGAAGTGACTTTATTGCAGACAAATCTCTAGTTGTTACTATGATTCTAATTCCAGGACATACCCAATTACGATTTATAGCCAAAGCACTCAATTGGCTGTCGTTATCCACACCATCGACAACAAGAAAAACCTTTCGACACCATGCTTGACATTTTATCACCTCAATTCCATGATCCCCGCATCTTATTTTCTCATTTTCATCATTTAGGAGATCCGACATAAGCTGTTTTTGAAATTTAACGACACCGTTGGTATCCCTAGAAATTCGTCCAACATCATGAAGAAAGCTACTGCTTTCAAATAGATGAAAACGATGAATGCGATTATACAGTACTTTAGCAATGGTAGTCTTACCAATTCCACCAATCCCCTATATGGCAACAATCCTAACATCATTGCTAGCGCTATTTGACCCCAACATTAGAAACTTAGTCACTTGTTCAACACTATGCTCGATTCCAACTTGATACTCTGGAACACTTAAGCCCGTAGGATTTAATTTATCTGCCAATCCTTTAACAACGGACTTAATACACGTTGACTCACTCCTGTCCAATTTTTATTGTTAAGAAAAAACAAAAATCAAAAAATGAAATTAAGCAAATTTACATACAAAGAGGTGAAAATTCAAAATAAATAAGTGATCAAACAGTGTTAGAATGCTTTTTTGAAGAGAATAAAGAGAAATAAGTACCCGTTGGCCACATTTTGCAAGACGTAACCGAACAAATTGCCAGCCTTTTCTAGAGCTGACCTCCAAATTTTCACCTTTTTCAAGTCGAACCGCTTTCGTGACTGGCAAACGCTTCTGCATAACAATCGCTCTGTGATTGAACATTAGAAGGTTCGACGTCATAGAAGATGGGAATAACAATCTGATTGAGTATCGTCTTGCAATCCATGATCTTGACAAGCTCGTCAAGGCACCATTCTGAGGAGGCGTAGTTTTTCGAGAATACGATAACGGAAACTCTTGATTTCTCAATTGCTTTCAACGATCCAGGACCAACTTCTTCACCTCTTTGGAGTTTAGTGTCATCTCTGAATGTGTAAAAACCATGCTGATCCAAAGCAGCCAAGAGGTGACCAGTAAATTTCTTGCGAGTATCAAGGCCGCTGAAAGACAAGAAGACATCGTAAACACAGGAAGCTGCCATTTTTAAAGCTCAAACAGTTTTGATCAAATCAAAGGAAGGAAAGGAAAAGGAAAGAAGAGAAAGGTTGGGTTTGTGCTTGAGAGAGGGCATAGCCCTGACTTATATATAGATCAGACAATGAGTTTCATGTCATATTTTTCCAAGCATCTATTAATTGAAAAGACTTCATATAATAAAAGTCTCTCACACACACTATACAGTGTGTCGTTACTGTTTTGAAGTTTTATAAAAAAATTTGGTGAAAATTGAAGGAGAAAATTACTACAAAGTTTTATATGGTAGGGTTCATATACACTACTAAATAGTAATGATTTTTTTTTTTCCTGCACATTTTTAATGTAGAATGGATTTCACTTTACCCTCTATTTTACTTTTGTTGAAAGCAACATTATGATTTTGATTTTTTAAAATTAAAATATCAACTTCAATAATAATAAATTTGTTTTATTTTCTGTTATCAAATCCTTAAAAGGCAAAATAAAAAACAGAACGTGTTTAAAAATATGTTTTTATTTTTCTAAAGTTGAAAATGTTTTTTATTTTTGTGAAGAAAAAGGAAACAATATCTTTTATTTTTTATTATTATTATTTTTTTTATGTTTGCTATGTTTACCATTGTTCATTCCAAATAGAAATTAGTATCACGTAGTATAAACTAATGATACCTATTATTTGTAATATTCAAATGTTAATAATCCGCAGTAATATTTTTAATAGATTATATAATATTAGATAATAGTCTGAATAAACTTTTCAGACAAAAATATTATAATCATAATTATTAGGATTAATTTCATTCAGACCCCCTGAGGTTAGATCATACATCACCTAGATGAAGATTTGATTTTTATTTTGCACTCAAATTTAAATTAGTGGCTTAACATTTCACTTACACCCCAAATGTTAAATAACAATGTTACCCTTTGACCTCATGTTAAACTATTTTTGTGACTAAACTACCCCCAACACACCTTTCCTCTTCTTTCTCCTCCTCCGCCCATCATCATCCCTGCACACATACTATACACACATACAAACACAACCGTATACATATAGACATGTACACATATACAAACACAGCCATATATATATATAGACACACACACACACACATACAAACACACCTCCACCTTAGCCGCTGCTACTACTTGTAACCAAGGGCAGATCAAACCTTTCTGAATGGGGTGGGCTAATTTTGGACTGGCTAACTTTGGACTGGACTACCATTACTATTTTTTTTATTTTTTATTTTTTATTTTTTTGGGCTTAAAGTAGTATGGTAAGGGCGAACCTTTCATCCTCCCTTGCCTGTAACGCCACATCTACAGCTGCTGCTTCTTCTTCTTCTTTTTTTTTTTATTATTATTTTTTTAATTGACACATAATATAATATAAGATGAATTGAAGTTACATGTAAGAGAATTCAAGCTCGTATTTGAAGAATAGTTGAAATTGTTACGATAAGTGAAAAATATCCATGCTTTTGTAGAGATTATTTAGTGCAATATATATATTTTTTAAAAATATAGTGCAATACATACATGCAATATATATATATATATATATATATATATATATATATATATATATATAAAATTATTGTCTTATAAGTGATGTAAGGTATTCAATGTATGTAGGTGATGTAATTGAAACAGAATACTCTCTACAGATAAATTGAAGTTACAATTAAACAAAAAATTCTAAGTTTGTATTTGACATTGTTATGATGAGTGAAAATCACTTTTACTTTTGTATCATAAGTAGTGTTCTCTTTGAATGTCCTTTCACTAAATTCAATAAATATTTTGTACGAATCTTTATCTTTATTTGCTGAGCTTAAATTTACATTACTTTATTTCTTTGCTTTTATACTTAATATTGCATTTAAATATTTGTTTGTTATTGTCATGTTCGGCAGTTTTAGTAAAATAATAAGTTAATTCTTTGAATTAATCCCACCGGCACACCTAATGCAAATTATCACTTAAAAGGTTAACAATTACTCAAATTTTACCTTCCAAAATTTTCAACAATAAACTTTTAGTTTTACCTGTGCGGCCATTACGTGATGTTTATCATTTTCAAAACCACACAACTCGTTTATCCTATTGCGTGTGGGGCTCACTAATACTCGTTTTTAGAATTTGGGAGGAAAAAGATGATATCATCCTCCGATTGGACCACTTGACTTCTTGCCCAACGTACCATGACCGCAAATAATTTTGCTACTATTCATTGAGGTAGCATTTCGGATCAACATGGAAAGTCAAGGATATAAAGTTGAAATGCTTTAAAATATCTCCCTCCCATTATCCCCATAGAGTTTGAATTATATTCTAAGTGAAAGATATGGCGGTTTTTTAGTAAAACTAAAAGTTGATTATTGAATATTTTGAAAGTTTAAATTTAATTGTTACTGTAAAATTTTAAGTGATAGCATTTAGGGATGGTAATTCATATTCAAACTCATTAAATCGTCCAAGTTTGCGTACAAAAATTAAATTATTTGGATACTCAAATTTAAGTGGTGAATCAGTAATGGGTAAAAAGTGAGCATTCATAAAATTCAATAATAAAAGTTGATAACGGACTCTATTACTAAACGGGTCATAGGGTTTAACACGTTACCTTTTAAATACATGCATATATATATATATATATATATATATATGTAACTTAATTGACACATAATATAATATAAGATGAATTGAAGTTACATGTAAGAGAATTCGAGTTCATATTCGAAGAATAGTTAAAATTGTTATGATAAGTGAAAAATATCCTTGCTTTTGTAGAGATTATTTAGTGCAATATATATATTTTCTAAAAATATAGTACAATACATAACATGCAATATATATATATATATATATATATATATATATATATATATATATATATATAAAATTATTGTTTTATAAATGATGTAAGGTATTCAATGTATATAGGTGATGTAATTGAAACAGAATACTCTGTTCAATACAAGATAAATTGAAGTTACACGTAAACAAAAAATTCTAAGTTTGTATTTGACATTATTATGATGAGTGAAAATCACTTTTACTTCTGTATTATAAATAGCGTTCTCTTTGAATGTCCTTTTACTAAATTCAATAAATATTTTGTAAGAATCTTTATCTTTATTTGCTGATCTTAAATTTACATTACTTTATTTCTTTGCTTTTATACTTAATATTGCATTTAAATATTTGTTTGTTATTGTCATGCTCGTAAGTTTTAGTAAAATAGCAAGGGTTAGTTTATATTTGTTTGTTATTGTCATGCTCGTAAGTTTTAGTAAAATAGTAAGGGTTAGTTTGGTTAGCGTGAATTAGCGAAAAAGAAATAGAAAATTTTAAGATTTTTAGCCGTTTGGTTAGCATGAAAAGAAAAGTTTTCAGGAAAGTAATATTTCTGCAACTGCTTGATTTTTCTTAAAATGTTTCCTCTATAAAACACGCGAAAATAAAGTTATATCATTATATATTAATTTCCTCTTATACCTTTGTGTAAAATGTTTCTTTTTGTTTCTTCATACTCACAAAAGGAGAGTTTTCTTACACAAATTAATACTCCTAAATTAATTACAACTCTTTTACTCTTGAAATTAAAATTCTTCGCTACACTTACAAAACAAAGTAAACTAATTTAATAACAGAGTCCTAATATAAAATGAAAACTTCCCAAAAAAAAAAAACTATATAAAGAGACACATACATATCTAGACATATATATTTATTTATAAATCCAATTATATATATTATTTTTTCACTATTATTATTATTATTAAATTCATAAGGGTAATTTAATTGTATATATTATTTTACTAATATTATTATTATTTAATTGTATATATTATTATTATTTTACTATTAAATTCATAAGGGTAATTTTGATATAGAAAATCATTTTCCTTTCATTCTCTTACTATCCAAACTAATTAAACAACATTTTCTCACAAGTTTCTTTAAAAAAAATCCTTGTTAACCAAATGCATAATAAAAAACTAATTTTCTTTTTTTTCACTTCACTTTCTTTTCTTTTACTTCCATCATCAATTTTTATCTAACCAAATAGACCCTAAGTTACTTTGAATTAATCCCACCAATACACCTAATGCAAATTATCACTTAAAAGGTTAACAATTACTCAAATTTTACCTTCCAAAATATTCAACAATCAACTTTTAGTTTTACGTGTGCGGCCATTACATGATGTTTATCATTTATCCTATTGCGTGTGGGGCTCACTAATACTCGTTTTTAGAATTTGGGAGGAAAAAGATGATATCATCGTCCGATTGGACCACTTGACTTCTTGCCCAACGTACCATGCCCGCAAATAATTTTGCTACTATTCATTGAGGTAGCATTTCGGATCAACATGGAAAGTCAAAGATATAAAGTTGAAATGCTTTAAAATATCTCCCTCCCATTATCCCCATAGAGTTTGAATTCTATTCGAAGTGAAAGATATAGTGGTTTTTCAGTAAAACTGAAAGTTGATTATTGAATATTTTAAAAGTTTAAATTTAATTGTTATTGTAAAATTTTAAGTGGTAGCATTTAGGGGTGGTAATTTATATTTAAATTCATTAAATCGTCCAAGTTTGCATACTAAAATTAAATTATTTGGATATTCAAATTTAAGTGGGTGAATCAGTAATGGGTAAAAAGTGAATACCCATATAATTCAATAATAAAAGTTGATAACGGACTCTATTACTAGATGGGTCATAGGGTTTAATACATTACCTTTTCAATAAATACATATATTTATATATATAACTTAATTGACACATAATATAATATAAGATGAATTGAAGTTACATGTAAGAGAATTCAAGTTCGTATTTGAAGAATAGTTGAAATTGTTATGATAAGTGAAGAATATCCTTGATTTTGTAGAGATTATTTAGTGCAATATATATTTTTAAAAATATAGTGCAATATACTTAACATGCAATATATGTGTGTGTGTGTGTGTGTAAAATTATTGTTTTATAAGTGATGTAAGGTATTCAATGTATGTAGGTGATGTAATTGAAACAGAATACTCCGTATAATACAAGATGCATTGAAGTTACAAGGAAAAAAAAAATTCTAAGTTTGTATTTGACATTGTTATGATGAGTGAAAATCACCTTTACTTTTGTATTATAAATCGTGTTCTCTTTTAATGTCGTTTTACTAAATTCAATAAATATTTTGTAAGAATTTTATCTTTATTTGCTGATCTTAAATTTAAATTACTTTATTTCTTTGCTTTTATACTTAATATTGCATTCAAATATTTGTTTATTGTTGTCATACTCGTGAGTTTTAGTAAAATAGTAAGTTAATTCTTTGAATTAATCCCACCAGTACACCTAATGCAAATTATCACTTAAAAGGTTAACAATTACTCAAATTTTACCTTCCAAAATATTCAATAATCAACTTTTAGTGCCATTACGTGATGTTTATCATTTTCAAAACCACACAACACGTTTATCCTAGTGCGTGTGGAGTCCACTAATAGTTGGTTTTATAATTTGGGAGGTGAAAGATGAACTCATAGTCCAATTGGACCACTTGACTTCTTGCCCAACCATGACCGCAAATAATTTTCCTACTATTCATTGAGATAGCATCTCGGATGAACAAGAAAAGTCAAGGATATAAAGTTGAAATGCTTTAAAATATCTCCCTCCCATTTTCCCAATGTAAATTCTATTCTGGCTGAAAGATTTTAAAAGGTAAAATTTAATTGTTAAAATTTTAAGTGAAGCTTGCTTTGCTTTAGGTGCACTGGTGGGATTAATACAAAAGCGAAGGTGGTTTTCACTCATAATCACATGCACCAATTTGTTCTCCTCTTGTGAGTTTAGTGTCATCTTTGAATGTGTTAAAACCATGAGCATCCAAGGCCTAGAGGCAATCGGTAAATTTATCAACACAACTGAAAGACAAGAACACATCCACATCGTAAATCCCCATTTTCAAAGCTCAAACAGATCAAAATGAAAAGAAAGATAAGGTTTATGCGTGAGAGGAGCATAACGTTGACTTGTATGAAGAGACTTGGCATAAGTCTTACACGGTTTACTTGACCATAGAACACGTTTTTCATACCGTATTGATTAAGCTCAATGTCGTATTGGCCGATACGCAACGTATCGGTCGGTTCGTAACCCCTTTCCAAGGGTCCAATTTTGTTACACACATTTATGAATCAGATAGTTTAACCGATTTATACTGATATTCTCCTGAGTCGGTTACACCCCGACCACAACTAATACCACACTACGAACTAGAACTCCAACCACAAAACTAATACTTGGCTGGCGTGCTGAGATTTGAATCAATCCCTTTAAAGTCCAACCAGAAATTACATTTATTTAGATAATTCTATCAAACAATCAAAAAATAATTTCTTATGAAAATTGCATCAGTATGTTACTGCAAAAAGGTTGGATAAAATAGGACTTGCAGAATTTTGATGATTTGAGTTCATAGGAATTCCATGGACATCTAATTTGAAGTGATTTAACATAGGGGGTTTGGCTTTAGATACGGAATTCTTGCCCAGAGGTACTCTTTAATGCTAAAAAAGAAAATAAGAAAACTAACTCCATTGTTTCTTTATTGAAGTTCTCGAAGTATTTGTCCTTGAGATCCTATATTTCTGCATCATATCGTTGAAATTAACTGTGAAATATTGTATGGCTTCTGGGTTTTATATAGATGCTAATTTGTCTCTGTGTCTGTACACCAATTTATTTGCTTGTTTAGCTATTGTGCAATAGACACAACAAATTCCTTTAGGATCCTGCCGTCAATATTCGCACAATAACATACACAATTGCACAAGACAAAAATTATACGTTGTTCGGGCAATTTTGCCTACGTCCACGGTGCGCACCAGATATTCACTATATTTGTTGAGTAATTACAAGATGTGAATCAACAGATCCCCCACACACATATACAGTGTATCTCTCTATCACTCCTGAAAAATACACTTCGTTTTTTTGCTCACTCCCTAAAAAAAATACTCACACCGTATATCTCTCTTAGTGACCACCGAAAGTAATCAGCACTAGCACTGATTGTGGCCATTTCACAAGAAGAATTAGTATCATATGCATTACTCTTCATAATTTCTTTCATTTTTGTCTACTTGTAATCAATCATAAAGTAATTTCAACCATATGTGATAACTAAATGCCCGTGGTAAATGAATCTTATACCTTCAAATTGTTCTTCTTAAAAATAACGTTAGCTAAGTTTAGACCCTAAAAACTCGTTTTATATTTTATATTTATTAGTTTTCATCTCTTTTTTCATCAATAATATTTCAAAATTATCTTTTCCAAAACTTTATGAATTTGAAGTCGTTTCATTGTTCCAGTGTGAAGGTTCATAGCTTTTGCTTCGCAATTACTAGTCTATATTTTTTTCATTAGGAAGAAAGTCACAAGAACACCCACTTTACTTCTTTAGAAACTTAAACCCTCATCATTCATTTTGAGAGGTAAAAGAGATATGACTAAATTACAAGGCCCTTGATCGAAATTACCAATCTATTATCCAATGTAATTCTAGATATGGGAAGTGATTAATGGACACAAATCTAATGTTAATTATTACTAGGCATCAAGTTATATAAATAAAATAGGACTTGCAAAAATTTGGTGAATTGAGCTCATAGGAATTCCATGGACATCCAATTTGAAGTGCTTTAGCAGAGGGGGTTTGGCTTTAGGGGCAGAATTCTTGCCCAGACATGCTCCGCAATGCTAAAAGGGAAAATAAGAAAACTGAAGTGATCAAAATTTAAATAACTTTGAGGAATATAAAATGTTTTCTATTTTTTTTTTTTTTTTTTAACAAGCTTTCAGATCTGGACTAACATGATCACATGAAAATTAATTTTCATATCTATATGCTTGAAATTTGATTGTCTTTCAAAGGTTTCCTTGACTATATGAATCAGTATTATCAGAAACAGTAGTGGATAAAGTAATTGCTGAACTAGAGTCCTGTGGATTCCAATGCTTGATTGTATGGCTTCTGGGTTATCTACAGATGCTATTTGTTATAGATGATGCTATTTGTTCTCACTTATCTTGTAGTGTAATTTAAAAAGATTATAGTATGACATTCATATGCAAATGTCTTCATAATTTCTTATGTTTTATGTCGAGTTGGACTCGATTATAAAGGATTTTCAACCATTCAGTAACTAAAAATAGCCTTGTGGTAAAGGAAACCTGTATTATCCTATTCAAGTCTGTTAGTTTGAGTGGTATTATCACAACAGTCAACATGTAATTCTTTTCTATTAAGCCAATACCATATTATTAACGGAAGACACTTCGGGCGGAATATTTGTAGGATCCATCACAGCAATGTAATTTTAGGAAAGTCAGGTCACTACACTCCAGTCTTAATTGATACATATAATTCTCATTCCATTTAAAAAACATAAAATTCTTCTTTTTATTAAAGTACACAGTCTCTCTCAACCTTTCACCCTAGAAGCCTTCAAATGGGTCACTTATGTTCTAAAAAAACGAAAAATAAAAAACTAAAACAAAACAAAACAAATAAAATAAAATAAAATAAAATAAAATAACCAACCCAATAATCCGTTGGGCCGGCCCAAGTTGCACCCTGTAAGAGTAGGTCCATTATAAATTCTTCATTCTGCTTATCTACGTCACCAAGAGGAGTAGGGATAATATCTAAGGCAACAGTGAGCGAGTGATGTGAGGCATCATCATATGAGTCCTGATTCTTCTCATCGCCCTCGTAAATCAGACTAACCCCTAACCTCTTCATCCACAACTGTTTTCCATACGATTGTCTGATTGTTATTTCCACTTCATCTCCAACGTCCAACCGACAATGTTTAAGCTGCCGGATTGGTATGTAGGAGAGGCACATTCGTTCAAATCTATCTGCATAAAAATATATTGGTATTTCACAATGTGGTCCCCGAGACCACTTGGTTTTATTAGAAACGCAATATGTAACTATGTATGGGAGTATAAAATCTCCAGAGACGCGCTGAGAAAAAACAAAACAGAAAATAATCCCTTGTATTATCCGACCCACGAGCTGAGGCATTTGAAAACGTATAAAGTATCCCACTCTGGTAGTTGTACCACCTCGGAAGCTCACCCCCGGAAAAACAAATATGCAACTCTTGTTCTCGATGTCCCTACATTAGATTAGACCCACGAACCAAGTTAATTGGTTTCTTCTAATACTACACACATAGGGAGAGTGTTGTATTTGTACCTGATATCTGAGAACATTTCTTCTAAAATTATATGCAGCATTGTTGTTGACTAATTTGGGACAACCGTTAAAAGTCATGAATTGTCTGTGTGCTGCTTTTGATTCAATTGACATGCTCTGCAATGCTGTGCAGTCATCTGCTCGCAAAAACTTTAAATTTACTGGAAGGCCGGGAAGTGATTCAAGCCAAGTACACGTTTGTGTGAAGAGAGTCAACAGTTGTGGAAGGCTAGTGATGGTAGCTGGTAGGTTAGAAAATTTGTTTCCGCTAAGATTCAAACATCTCAAGGACACCAAACTACCAATTTCACTGGGCACATTTGTTATATTGCAGTTTTCCATAGATAATTTCCTGATGCTACTTGACAATTGTAAGCTTGATCCAAGTGGGGATCTTCGAAAAAATGCTGGCCACTCTAATTTGGAGCAACCGGACATATTGAAATAATCGAGAGACTTAAACATGAAAATGCTCGGGGGAATCTTCTTCAGATTGTGGCAATTCTGTAAATCCAAGACAATAAGATTTTTCAGACTTCCAATAGATTGGTGAACCTCTACCAGCTTTGTACAATCAGCAGCAACAATTTCTTAAGACCGGTGAGTCCCGTGAAGTCTGGAGTTTTAATCAAGAGATAGGAATGACTGAGATTGAGGAATTTCAATTTGCACAAAACCTGTTAGGAACAGAAAGAGACAATAAATTTTCGAGCATGTCGTTGTATAATTTAAGTAGTTTGAAGCAAATGATTAAAAAAACAGTAGTATCAATCATCATACCTTTGTTCCTCTCCAAACTTGTTTGAGTTTGCTATAGCTGAAGTCAATAGCAACCAGATTATCCAAGATTAAGGCGGATGGTAGACATTCTAAAGAAAATCCTTTCCAACATAGCCATACAAGTCTTCTAGAGAGATGTTTGTAGCTTCCACTTAGATCGACATAATTGAGATGAAGCACTTTCAGCCTCACCATCTCTGTAAAGACCTTCGCATTTAGTTGTAGCTCCTCGGATTCTGGCAAGTTCAGGACCAAGCCTTGAATTGCTTTCGTCCCCTTATGATAATAAAAAGTTGCAAATATAAGTATATATATTTATATATGTGTGTGTGTGTATGTATGTATGTGACATTGTGTTGAAAATAGGTTCACATCTCAGATTGTGTGACTTTCATGATGTGCTGTGTGCTAATGCATTTTTAATGTAACAAAATATGTAAATAATTTAGGCACTGGGCTCTTATAGTGTTATTTCTCAATACATCGAGAACATCTTCTTGATACCACAATCTACTACGTTCGCCTGGCTCTTCAGGAGATTCTTGGCGGACGATCTCTCTAGCCATGTCTTGAATAAGATCATGCATCATCAGCCGGTTATCCCCATCAATTCTGACAAGAAAACGACGAGATAGAACCCCAATTCCAGATTCTGGAAAGAAACCGCAATCTTTTAATATTTTGATTGACAAATCTTGGTTCATTCCAACAAAAAAACATGCAATATGTAAGAATAAACCCTTTAGTTTGTCATCAAGTGAATCGAAGCTTAGCGTAAGTTTTCCTTGAACATCCTTGTGAGGAATCTTTCTCAACTTCTCCAATTCACTTCTCCATTCAAGCATGTCTCTGTTCGACAAAAGGGAACCTAAAATTTCAAGAACTAAAGGAAGTCCGTTAGAATAACTCACTACTTCCTTAGAGAGGCTCTCATAGTCTTCTACAGGATGATCTCTCCTAAAGGTATGCCAACTGAAGAGTTGAAGAGATTCCTCCCCATTCAACTTCTTGATCTTATACACCTCATCGACTTGAAGCGAAGTTGTTGAAGACAAATCTCTAATTGTTAGTATGACTCTACTTCCGGGACGTAACAAATCACGATTTATAGCTAATGCCCTCAATTGGCGGATGTTATCCACATCATCGAGAACAAGAAGAACCTTTCGACACCATGCTCGTCGTTTTATCACCTCAATTCCATGATCCTCGCTTCTTATTGTCTGATTTCTATCCATCAGGAGATCACAGAGAAGGCTCTCTTGTAATTTAATAAGGCCGTTGGGTTGCATCGAAGTTTCTCTAACATCTCTAAGAAAGCTACTGCCTTCAAACTCACGAGTACGATGTATGCGATTAAACAACGCTTTAGCCACTGTGGTCTTACCTATTCCACCAATCCCCCATACGGTAACAATCCTAACATCATCACTATTTGACCCCAACTTTAGAAACCCACTCAATTTTTGTACACGATAGTGTATTCCAACTGGGTAGTCCGCAACACTTAAACAGGTAGGATTTAATTTATCTGCGACTTCTCCCACAACTGTCTCAATAAATGTTGACTCAGACCTGCCAATTATTTTCCCAACCGTTTAGGAGAATAAAAATATTATTAAAAAATAAACTAAACAATTTTTATATAGAGAGAGCTGAAAGATCAAAATAAATAAGTGATCAAATAGGGAATGTTTTAGATTGTCTTTATGAAGAAATGAGAGAGTACCCGTTGGCCACATTTTGCAGGACGTAGCCAGACAAATTGGCAGCCTTAGCTAGAGCTGATCTCCAATTCTTCACCGATTCCAAGTCGAAATGGTTTTCGTGATGGGCAAATGCTTGTGCATAACAACCCTTCTGTGAGCGAACATCAGAGGGTTGGACATCATAGAAGATGGGAATAACAATCTGATTGAGTGTGCTCTTGCAATCCATGATCTTGACAAGCTCGTCAAGGCACCAACGTGAGGACGCATACTTTTTTGAGAATACAATAACGGAAATCTTAGATTGCTCAATTGCTTTGAGCAATCCGAGACCAATTTCTTCTCCTCTTTTGAGTTTGGTGTCATCTCTGAATGTACAAAAACCATGGCGATCCAAAGCAACCAAGAGGTGGCCGGTGAATTTCTTGCGAGAATCAACACCGCTGAAAGACAAGAATACATCGTAAAAACAGGAAGCTGCCATTTTCCAAACTCAAACAGTTAGATAAAATGAAAGGAATGGAAAAGAAGAGAGAAGGCTTTTGCTTGAGTGGAGCAGGGCATAGCCTTATATATATATATATATATGTAAGACCCGTGTAAAATACATATATATATATTTATATCATATATTTATTTACTTAATATAATTTAATGGTTATCTCTGATTTAATTTAAACGGGTGATTGTGATAAAGTTTGTTAAATAATTTAAATTTAAAAAAAAAAACTAATTTATCTCACCAGACTCCCTATATCTCTATAACTCTCTAATACGTTTTATTTATATATATAAAAAAAGAGATACTAGCACGATAACGGGAGAAGAAGGGACCAGAGAGAGTGATTTGACGTCGTGTTTTCCTACAGTAGCCGGGGGAAAGGAACGGTAATCGGGAAGTCGCGTAGAAAGGAAGAATTATTTATACCAGGCAAGTTAATCTTGCTTTGTACTTTTGTATATAAATGTGACTCGGCATATTATGTTCTTCGTCTATATAATTTATTTATTTTATGTCTTATTAAATTGATATAAAATATTTTAATTATAATTACGAACAAGATGATAATTATATTTAAGTTATTTTTATGTGATCTTGGGATAGAAGGATCTAATCTGGAATATTTATAAATAACTTTATACATGTATGAACTGATTGAATTAATTTTTAAAGTCTGGATCATAGAAACTGTAAAATAATTTTATTTATTGGTTTGTTAAGGTAGTAGGGAATTAAAATAGTATATGGATTTGTATACGTGTGTGTGTGTGTGTGTGTGTGTGTGTGTGTGTGTATTGTTTTTCTGACAGTCATGTATGGATAAAGCAACCACAGTTGTGGACAAATATGATACAGAGTGGTGATCGGACAAAGGACAATAGTTCTATTCGTGAACAAGAGCACAATTTGGAGCATAAGATTTATTTTTTTTTTCTAAATAATTAATGTACCATGGGTTAGCCGCATGTCATGAGATGTAAACAAATTTGTCTGGTAAGAGTTCCAGAACTTATAATATAATAGTCATGGAGTAGCTGAAGTTCTATTAGTGGTTGTTGTACAACTTGTAAGAATTGATTTTCTCTTTATGTGTTAGATGGTTCATGAGTCATAATTGATAGCTATAGTACAAACTGTGGGTTGACTAGAATTGGTTTTGTCTTCTTGTAAAGTTTGAGAGGATGATTGGTTATTGGTTAGAGACTTAAGAAAAGGAATTCAGTCTTGAGAATGAAATGGGCCAGTATGTGCAAGCAAACCCACGAGCAAGCTATTGTTAGGCTTTGGTTGAGTTACTGGAAATGGTGTAAATTAAGGTTCAATAGTTATTTTAAAATATTAGGAATTGTGCAAAATAGTAGTTAAATAATATTATAAATTATGGTATATTTCTAGCTTCTCAAATCATGTGGTGGAATTTTTTTTAATTGTTTAATGTATATATAAACATATTATTATATATTTTCAGTGTAATATAGAAGCATGGGATATGATTGGATTAGTCGGAGGAGTAGTCCAGGACTGACTTAGTGATGACTTTTGGGTATGGTCAGAGACCTACCTATTTGGGAGTACACTACCCTTTTGTTATGGCCATGGGTCTAATGAGCCCTTATTGTGTGGACGTGATCAGGGATCATCTAGGGAGTAGACGTACAATCCAGCCACACGTGTGTTTTTGGTAGTCAGGGACTATACGATTCACACCACTTTATTGGACGGGAGCCAGGGGCTCATGCGAGATATGTGGATTTATTAATGAATAAATAATAGATATTTATTGAGTTTATAATTAAGTGGGATTTACATATCTGATTAAAGCACTTATTTGAGCTGCTTATATATATAAGAATACAAGGTGAGGTTAATTTGCTGAACGATGATTGTGTTTAGCATTTATTGCTGAGCTTGTGAGCTCACCCTATTATCACATTTCAGGTACACGTTGAGTAGGAACGTGATGGGATCACATGATGGTGATGGATTTTGGCCAGCTTTATGTATTTTTTTGGTTTAGTTAATTTTCGCATTGTAATAAGAATGGCGATATTTTTCCTTTGAGTTAGTTCATTTTGGTCCAGTTATCGTGGATTATTTTTGACAAGGTTGTTTGATACTATGGTTATATCAATTTAATAATTAGAGGGTGGTTTGAATCTACCTCTTTATTTGATTATTTTTTATTTTTTTTATTTTTTGTAATGTTGTGGTTCTGTAATGAAAGTCATGCCAGACTTTAAAAATTAATTCAGTCAGTTCATACATGTATAAAGTTATATACAAATATTCCAGATTAGATCCTTCTATCCCAAGATCACATAAAAATAACTTAAATATAATTATCATCTTGTTCGTAATTATAATTAAAATATTTTATATCAATTTAATAAGACATAAAAAAAATAAATTATATAGACGAAGAACATAATATGCCGAGTCACATTTATATACAAAAGTACAAAGCAAGATTAACTTGCCTGGTATAAATAATTCTTCCTTTCTACGCGACTTCCCGATTACCGTTCCTTTCCCCCGACTACTGCAGGAAAACACGACGTCAAATCACTCTCTCTGGTCCCTTCTTCTCCCGTTATCGTGCTAGTATCTTTTTTTTTATATATATATATAAATAAAACGTATTAGAGAGTTATAGAGATATAGGGAGTCTGGTGAGATAAATTAGTTTTTTTTTTTAAATTTAAATTATTTAACAAACTTTATCACAATCACCCATTTAAATTAAATCAGAGATAACCATTAAATTATATTAAGTAAATAAATATATGATATAAATATATATATGTATTTTACACCATTAAATTATATTAAGTAAATAAATATATGATATAAATATATATATGTATTTTACACGGGTCTTACGATATATATATATATATCAGACAAAGAGTTCCCTGTACTCTTTTTTGCAAGTCTCACGCGGTGTGCCCTCGGTTTAACCAATCGTTGGAACAAGACTGTGTCCAAAACCACAGAACACGTTTATCCAGTACGTGTGGGGCCACTAGTACTCGGTTTGGTAGGTAAACATGAGAAATGATTGTCCCACTTGGTGAAAAAAAACAGAAGAAGATTGTCCCACTTCACTTCTTGCCCAAAATTTTACTTGTGCTCCTCAAAATTGTTATTTTACAAATGAATCCTTAAACATAAAAAAAAATTTCCCTTCTCCCACCTCACTAAATTATTTCAAAATACTTGTTTATTAGCCCAATTTGTGCACTTAGAAATAAAATTAACTCGTGTCCTCTCAAAACTCATATAAATATTTGATTTTGACTATTTTAGCCTACTTTTGAAAATTCCAATATTTCATATCCTTGTATATACATATATAATATTTATTATATGAATTCAAAAGAGAAAAAAAAGTTTACACTAATGTCTCATATTTAATAAAAATACATTAATCTTTTTTGTTGAATGATGTTAAAAAAATTTTTAAAAAAAATTGAAAATTATATGTCAATTTCCAAGTCACTGAAAAAACTAAAATATTGTAAGACCAAAGATAACAAGATTGTCAACCATAAACATACTTTAAAAAATTATAAAAAATAAATAAATAGCTAATCCAACAACAATATGCTAATATTTTTTAGTTTCCACTCGTTAATGATAAACTCCTTATACAAGTTATAGAAACATTATTGTGTTTGTTCAAGTTTGTGAAATCTTGTTTAATTAGAATTTTACATTTTATCTTTTAATATTTCATTAAAGTAATAATGACATATCTTTCTCAAAGTAGAATCAAAGGATTATTTTTCAAAGTTTGAATTTTTAAAAAATTAAAATAATTGTTGAATAAAATTTAATTTGAACAACTATTAATGTGGTACAAAAATATCTCAAGAAGTTTCCACCACTGTTAATTTCTTCTAGGTTGATCTCAGTTGTATATCCATATATATTCTTGTACCAGCGAGCTTCCCCATCAGTGCCACATTTTTTTTTTTTAACCCAACACGATAATAATATAATATCGATTGCAAATTCTTCGTGTGAACTCCAAGAAGACACTAAAAGTAAAAACTTCTCTGTAGTCTGCTTTTCCCTTTACTTTTATAAAATCATCCTGTAGTCTGGTCTGCTTTTTCCTTTACTTTATAAAGTCATCTTCCAACTTCTCACCTTTTTTTTTTTTTTATTTCACTTTAAAAAAACTTTATTAATTTTTCTTTTCTTTTGACTCGTCTTTATAATAATTTGAATACCTACCACTAGATTTAATTATATTGAGTTTGAAGTTCAGATTATAATGACAGAGAGATTCTCAGTCTGCGTTCTCATCCACGAAATTGCTAGGAATTGATGCAGAGGGAGATCATGATAATCGAATAGCATCGTATAATTGCAGCAGCCTAGAGATCAAGATAATTGAATACCATCTCGACTTCTTTTTTTATTTTTATTTTTTTCTTTATGCTTAATTGCACTTAACCCACTTTAATATATTTTCTTACACATAACTCCTTAATCATTTAGACCCATATAATTTTTCAATACTTCAAGTAGACCCTTACATTTGCAAATCTCCAATCAACTGACAATACCAAAAAAATGAATGAAATGACTAATCAGCTACCCCAAATGTCTGATCCCAAGAAATTTAATTTTCATATCTATATGCTTGAAATTTGATTCTGTTTCAAATGTTTCCTTGACTATATGACTCGGTATTATCAGAAACAGTCGTGGATAAAGTAATTGCAGAGCTAGAGTCTTGTAGGTTCCAATGTTTGATTGCTGGGATTGGCGGAAAAGGCACGGAGGTCTCTTTCAGTGATTTTTCTTGGTGTCAGCCTTATAACATTACCCATATCAGTGTCTTTCTTAAAGGATGAGCATTTCAACATTACCTGGATCAGTAATTCTCTTGCGTCAAATAATGACATGAAAATGTATACTTCTCCCACACTGCAATGCTCTGTTTATGATTACTGTCTCTACACTAACTCCATTGTTTCTTATTGATGTTTTCGGAGTATTATTAGTACTTCTGTACTCGGCATTCTATATTTCTGTTTGAAATAACTGTGAAAATTTGTATGACTTCTGGGTTATCTACAGATGCTACTTTGTTATAGATGATGCTATTTGGTCTCACTTCTCTTGTAGTGCAATTTAAAAGATTTTAGTATGATATTCAATTATTCATATGCAGCTCTCTACATAATTTCTTATGTTTTATGTTGAGTTGGACTCAGGGCCGGCCCTGAGATTGAAAAAATCTTGAGAGGCCCTAGGCGAACTTTAAATGTGAGGCCTCTATACATAAGTTTCACATGCGCAAAATATATATATATAAGTGCGAAATTTTAATTAAAGTAAATGTGATCGTCTTGCATTTTGAGCTGTAAAATTATCAATTAAATTGCTCAAATCAACTTTTTCCAATACATCTTTTTCAATAAACAACATAGCTAATCCATTCAATCTCTCTTATGTCATCGTCGACCTCAGGTAAGATTTGATTAACTTCAACTTTGAAAAGCTTCTTTCAGCAGATGCAACTGTAACTGGAATAGTTAATAATACTCTATATGCAACCCAAGCATTTGGAAAACAATAACCTAGCCTTTTTATAAAATTCAATACTTCAATTGCCTTTTTTGTTTCTTTTGGTAAAGCTTCTCTTAAGACTTGTAACTCTAAAAATAATTCAGTCTCATCAATATCAGAAACCATTTTATGTTTTAGAATATTTTCAAGGTTATGACATGAACACTTCAAACTATCATTAGTTACAGACTTTAACCTCTCCAAATTAAACAAAAATCCAAAGAGTCATCATATTGTTGAAATTGTTCAAATCTACTCTTTAGTGAAGAAAGAGCTTGATCAACGATGCATATAAAGTAATTAACTCTAAACGATTCTTCGGCCGATTGTGTCATCTCTTCATTAGCACTCGCGTCAAATTGTTTCTTTCTACAAATGACCCGTCTTTCACGGAATAATGGTTCAAATTCCATTTCAGCTGCAATCTCTTTAGCCTCAATCATAGCAGATTTAAATCCATTTTCTCTATAAGTTTCAAAAAATGAAATGAGTCTTTTTAAGAGATCTATAGCAACGTCAATTTGCATGTCCTCTGTTTGCATGATTTTGCTTACTTTGTTAATAGCATTCAATATATTAAACCAAATAACCATGCCAAGTAAGAACTCAAAATTCTCAATTTCATATGTAGCTAAGCACTCAGCATAACTCTTTGTTTTAGGATCTTCACTAGTATTTGCTAAGTGAATTAAAACATTTCTTATATCTGGAGCTTGAAATCTTATTACTTTAACACTTTTTAGCTGACCTTCCCAACGTGTTTGTGATGGTGGCTTAAGTGTAAAACCTTTAACATTGTCTGTGAGAACTTTCCATCGTTTTGTGGAAGATGAAAACAATGAATACATACGTTGCACAACTCCGAAAAAAGATGATGCTTTAGAACAAGAGTTTGTCATATCACAAAGTGCAAGATTAAGACTATGACAACCACACTGAGTGTAGAATGCTTTAGGATTTATATCTAGTAATCTTTTTTGTACACCTTTGTGTTTCCCTTTCATATTAGAACCGTTATCATACCCTTGTCCTCTTATATCACTAATATCAAGTTCAAGACCTTTCAAAGCATCTACAAGTTCATCAAAAAGCCCTTGCCCTGATGTATCATCCACCTTTAGAAATCCTAAAAAGAACTCTTCTACATTTATCGGACTTGCTAAAACATTAACACATCTTAATATAAGTGACAATTGCTTTTCATGACTTGCATCCGGAGTACAATCAAGAATAATTGAAAAGTATTTTGCTTCTTTAACCCTTTTAATGATTACACATTTGATTTCATTTGATATCCAAATAATAAATTCATTTTGAATTTTATGACTAAGATAATGGTAATGAATTTTTCTATCTTGAATTCGACGAATGTGCTCTTTCATTATGGGATCAAATTCAGCAATCATTTCAATTATGCTTAAAAAGTTTCCATTATTTTCTTCATAAAGCTTCTCACTGTCCCCACGGAATGCCAAACTATTTTTAGCAAGAGTTTTCACAACAGAAATTATTCTCAATAATACTTGCCTCCAATGTTCTCTATCTTTGTTAATTTTTTCTTCCACACTTTTATTGATTGTTGCATTTTTTTGTAATCTGGTTTCTAATTCAATCTAATTCCCCAAGTTAATAATGTGTTCACGACTAGTCTCGTGACTTTTAAGTTTGTCACAAATATTTTTTCAGTCATTGACTCCTTCATTCGCCAATTGAGTTTTTTGTTCGTCACATTTAAACAACTTACAACAAAAGCAATAGACTCTGTCCAAAGAACTCGAATAGATTAGCCATTTCCTATCATGTTTTTCACCATTTGATAAGTGTCGAATGTAATATGTAGAAGAGAAATGTCTATTTTTTGAATATTTAGGAAAATTTTCAAGTTTAGCATCTCTTGGAGGACCTCTTTTAACTAATAAGTCTCTCATTTTTTTTAACATTATCTTTCCAATTTCCTGGATCATTAATGTTTAAAGGAAGATTATCATTATCATTCATATGTTCTTCATTTACCAAATCTTCAAGTTCATTCACATTTTCCTTATTTTGATTCTCATTCATATCTTCATTCATTAAACATCCATGTTAATTAAGATTTTCTTCATTCCAATGTTCTTCATTCACCAAATTTTCAATTAAATTCTCAGTGTGTGCATTGTTCCTTAAAAACTTATGAATAACACCTTTTTGAGATTGAATTAACTCTTCTTCTCTCCTTTTTTTTTTTTTTTTTTTCATACCCAGATTCAAATTTTCTTGTAGACATAATTGTTAAAAATCTTGAAAGCTAAATAATAGGAAACACAATCAACATAAAACTAAACTTCTAAAAAAAATAGCTTTACTAAGAAAATATGGATTACCTCAATGTCTTCGAGTGAAGAATTGCTTATGAGATGTCTAAATGATGTAATTTACAGAAAAAACAAAAATACCTCATGAGATGTCTAAATGGTCTTCAAGTGAAGTGTGAAGGATTGCTGGATTGGAACTCCTGTATTACAACAAATTCATCGAGTTAATTCACAGTTCACACAGAAGAATAAAACAAATTAAATTAAAATAATTTTTTGGTTTAAGAATTACTTGAATTAGAGTCCAAGTGTTGAACTTGAACAATAACAACAACCCTTGCAAGTTACGAACCTTCGAACCCGAAGTCCCCAACTGGAAGTTTGGAACAATCTGATCAACAGAGAGAGAGGAACAGAAGCCGGAAGCGTGAACAGTGAACTTTCAACCAAAAAAAAAAAACACAGAATCGTGAAGCCGTGAAAAATGAACTGTGAAGACAATGATGATCAACAAAGAGAGAGGAACAGATTCAACAGAAGCGTGAACTTTCAACCAAAAAAAAAAAAAAAAAACAAAAGCGTGAAGCCATGAACAATGAACTGTGAAGACGATGATGATTTGATATTGTGATTGTTTTCAATTTTCTGGTTTTGAACTTTTGATTTTTGAGGAAAAAAAATTTTGATTGTTGTAGTTGCAGTCTTGTCTTGGAGAGGCGCGAGTCTCTTGAGATTCTTGAGAAAGAAAGTTCCGAGAATAGAGATTGGAATTTGGAATAGGATTTGCTGATTTGGAGGTGAGGACCGTCAGGTTGCCCAGGCCGTTCACAGAGTTGCCATTTGTTTTTTTTTTTTTTATTATTTATTTTTTAAATTTTATTTAGGCCTCTTAAATAATTTACTGGGTTACAATTTTTTTGGTGGCCCATCATTCATGGGCTTACAAATTTTGAGGCCCTTAATGATTTGCTGTGCATTTGGTTAATTTTTTTATTTTTATTTTTTAGTCGCCCATTATGCATGGGCCTATAAAATCTGAGGCCCCTTACAATCTGAGGCCTTAGGCGACCGCCTTGGGCCATGGCCGGCCCTGGTTGGACTCGATTATAAATGATTTTCAACCATTTAGAAACTAAAAATAGCCTTGCGGTAAATGAAACCTGCTGTATTATCCTATTCAAGTAGTTTGAGTGACATTATCACAACAATCAACGTATTCTTTTCTATTAAGCAAATACCACACTCTCAGTACTAGTATTATTGCAAATTGTGGTTTAAAAAAATTTACAATAAACATTAATAAAAAGGCTGCAAAAGCTACCTGTTTTAAAAGAGTAGAGATGACTTGCAATTTGCAAACATATATTTTCCAAACTCAAACAGTTAGATAAAATGAAAGGAATGGAAAAGAAAGGTTTCTGCTTGAGTGGAGCAGGGCATAGATATATATATATATATATCTCGACAAAGAGTTCCCTGTACTCTTTTTCCAAGTCTCACACGGTGTGCCCACGGTTTAAACAATCGTTGGAACAGCAGAGCAAACTGTGTCCAAAACCACAGTAGGTAAACATGAGAAATGATTGTCCCACTTCACTTCTGGCCCAACATTTTACTTGTGCCCCTCAAAATTGTTATTTTACAAATGAATCAAATATGTCTCCCCCTAAAACTTATAAAAAAAAATTCCCTCCCTCCACCTTTCTAATTTATTTCAAAATATTTGTTTATTAGCCCAATAATTATGCACTTAGAAATAAAAATAACTAGTGTCCTCTCAAAACTCAAATAAAATTTTAATTTTGACAATTTTAGCCTACTTTTGAAAATTCAAATCTTTCATATCCTTGTATATACATATATAATATTTACACTAAAGTCTCATATTTTTTAAAAAAATGCATTAATCTTTTTGTCAATTATTTTTGTTGAATTATGTTAAAAAAAATTTGAAAATTATACGTCAATTTTCAAGTCTCTCAAAAAACTACTTTAAAAAAATAGCAATCCAACAACAAGAATAGCATTTGCTAATATTTTCTTAGTGTTCACTTGTTAGATTACAAACTCCTTATACAAGTTATAAAAACATTTTTGTGTTTGTTCAAGTTACATTTTCTCTTTTAATATTTCATCAAAGTAATAATGGCATATCTTTCTCAAAGTAGAATCAAATGATTATTTTTCAAAGTTTGAATTTTTAAAAAATTAAAATAATGGTTGAATAAAATTTAATTTCAACAACTATTAATGTGGTACAATAATATCTCAAGAAGTTTCCACCACTGTATTATCCTATTCAAGTCTGTTAGTTTGAGTGGTATTATCACAACAGTCAACATGTAATTCTTTTCTATTAAGCCAATACCATATTATTAACGGAAGACACTTCGGGCGGAATATTTGTAGGATCCATCACAGCAATGTAATTTTAGGAAAGTCAGGTCACTACACCCCAGTCTTAATTGATACATATAATTCTCATTCCATTTAAAAACATAAAATTCTTCTTTTTATTAAAGTACACAGTCTCCCTCAACCTTTCACCCTAGAAGCCTTCAAATTGGTCATTTATGTTCTAAAAAAACGAAAAATAAAAAAATAAAACAAAACAAAACAAATAAAATAAAATAAAATAAAATAACCAACCCAATAATCCGTTGGGCCGGCCCAAGTTGCACCCTGTAAGAGTAGGTCCATTATAAATTCTTCATTCTGCTTATCTACGTCACCAAGAGGAGTAGGGATAATATCTAAGGCAGCAGTGAGCGAGTGATGTGAGGCATCATCATATGAGTCCTAATTCTTCTCATCGCCTCGTAAATCAGACTAACCCCTAACCTCTTCATCCACAACTATTTTCCATACGATTGTCTGATTGTTATTTCCACTTCATCTCCAACGTCCAACCGACAATGTTTAAGCTGCCGGATTGGTATGTAGGAGAGGCACATTCGTTCAAATCTATCTGCATAAAAATATATTGGTATTTCACAATGTGGTCCTTGAGACCACTTGGTTTTATTAGAAACGCAATATGTAACCATGTATGGGAGTATAAAATCTCCAGAGACGCGCTGAGAAAAAACAAAACAGAAAATAATCCCTTGTATTATCCGACCCACGAGCTGAGGCATTTGAAAACGTATAAAGTATCCCTCACTCTGGTAGTTGCACCACCTCGGAAGCTCACCCCCGGAAAAACAAATATGCAACTCTTGTTCTCGATGTCCCTATATTAGATTAGACCCACGAACCGAGTTAATTGGTTTCTTCTAGTACTACACACATAGGGAGAGTGTTGTATTTGTACCTGATATCTGAGAACATTTCTTCTAAAATTATACGCAGCATTGTTGTTGACTAATTTGGGACAGCTGTTAAAAGTCATGAATTGTCTGTGTGCTGCATTTGATTCAATTGACATGCTCTGCAATGCTGTGCAGTCATCTGCTCGCAAAAACTTTAAATTTACTGGAAGGCCGGGAAGTGATTAAAGCCGAGTACACGTTTGCGTGAAGAGAGTCAACAGTCGTGGAAAGCTAGTGATGGTAGCTGGTAGGTTAGAAAATTTGTTTCCGCTAAGATTCAAACATCCCAAGGACACCAAACTACCAATTTCACTGGGCACATTTGTTATATTGCAGTTTTCCATAGATAATTTCCTAATGCTACTTGACAATTGTAAGCTTGATCCAGGTGGGGATCTTCGAAAAAATGCTGGCCACTCTAATTTGGAGCAACCGGACATATTGAAATAATCGAGAGACTTAAATATGAAAATGCTCGGGGGAATCTTCTTCAGATTGTGGCAATTCTGTAGATCCAAGACAATAAGATTTTCCAGACTTTCAATAGATTGGTGAACCTCTACCAGCTTTGTACAATCAGCAAGCAACAATTTCTCAAGACCGGTGAGCCCCGTGAAGTCTGGAGTTTAATCAAGAGATAGGAATGACTGAGATCGAGGTATTTCAATTTGCACAAAACCTGTTAGGAACAGAAAGAGACAATAAATTTTCGAGCATGTCATTGTATAATTTAAGTAGTTTGAAGCAGATGATTAAAAAAACAATAGTATCAATCATCATACCTTTGTTCCTCTCCAAACTTGTTTGAGTTTGCTATAGCTCAAGTCAATGGCAACCAAATTATCCATAATTAAGGTTGGTGGTATACATTCTAAAGAAAATCCTTTCCAAGACAACCATACAAGGCTTTTAGAGAGATGTTTGTAGCTTCCACTTACTTGGACATAATTGAGATGAAGCAATCTCAGCCTCTTCATCTTTGTAAATGCCTCCACATTTACTTGTAGCTCCTCTGATTCTGGCAAGTTCAGGACTAAGCCCAGAACATTCTCTGTCCCCTAATGACAATAAAGCATATATAAGTATATATGTGTGTGTGGGTGTGCGTGTGACATTGAATTGAAAATAGGGTCACATACAAGATTGTGAGACTTTCATGATGTGTCGTGTGCTATTACATTCGCTAGACTTTGTAGGGAATTCTTGGCGGACGATCTCTTTTGCCATGTCTTGAATCAGATCATGCATCATCAGTTGGTTATACCGATTGATGCTTACAAGACAACGATCAGATAGAATGTCAATATCAATATCTGGGTAAAAATTACATCCTTCTAGTATTTTGATGGCCAAATCTTGGTCCATTCCAACAAAAAAACATGCGATATCTAGGAATAAACCCTTCTGTTTATCATCAAGTGAGTCAAAACTCTGCCTTAGTATATCTTGAACTTTAAGATCAGGAATCTTTTTCAACTTCTCCAATTGAGCTTGCCATTTATGTACCGCTTTACTAGACAATAAAGAACCTAAAGTTGTAAGAAGTAAAGGAAGTCCCTTCGCATAACACACTACTGCGTCAGAGAGGCTTTCATAACCTTCTAGAGGACAGTCTCTTCTAAAGGCATGCCAACTGAAGAGTTGAAGAGATTCCTCCATATTCAACTCCTCAAGATTATACTCCTCATCCACTTGAAGTGACTTTATTGCAGACAAATCTCTAATTGTTACTATGATTCTACTTCCGGGACGTACCCAATTACGATTTATAGCCAAAGCACTCAATTGGCTGTCGTTATCCACACCATCGAGAACAAGAAAAACCTTTCGACGCCATGCTCGACATTTTATCACCTCAATTCCATGATCCCTGCATCTTATTTTCTCATTTTCATCATTTAGGAGATCCGACATAAGCTGTTTTTGTAATTTAACAACACCGTCGGTATCCCTAGAAATTCGTCCAACATCATGAAGAAAGCTACTGCTTTCAAATAGATGAAAACGATGAATGCGATTATACAGTACTTTAGCAATGGTAGTCTTACCAATTCCACCAATCCCCCATATGGCAACAATCCTAACATCATTGCTGGCGCTATTTGACCCCAACATTAGAAACTTAGTCACTTGTTCAACACTATGCTCGATTCCAACTTGATACTCTGGAACACTTAAGCCCGTAGGATTTAATTTATCTGCCAATCCTTTAACAACGAACTTAATACACGTTGACTCACTCCTGTCCAATTTTTATTGTTAAGAAAAAACAAAAATCAAAAAATGAAATTAAGCAAATTTACATACAAAGAGGTGAAAATTCAAAATAAATAAGTGATCAAACAGGTAAATGCGTTAGAATGCTTTTTTGAAGAGAATAAAGAGAAATAAGTACCCGTTGGCCACATTTTGCAAGACGTAACCGGACAAATTGCCAGCCTTTTCTAGAGCTGACCTCCAAATTTTCACCTTTTTCAAGTCGAACCGCTTTTCGTGACTGGCAAACGCTTCTGCATAACAATCGCTCTGTGATTGAACATTAGAAGGTTCGACGTCATAGAAGATGGGAATAACAATCTGATTGAGTGTCGTCTTGCAATCCATGATCTTGACAAGCTCGTAAAGGCACCATTCTGAGGAGGCATAGTTTTTCGAGAATACGATAACGGAAACTCTTGATTCCTCAATTGCTTTCAACAATCCAGGACCAACTTCTTCACCTCTTTGGAGTTTAGTGTCATCTCTGAATGTGTAAAAACCATGCTAATCCAAAGCAGCCAAGAGGTGACCAGTAAATTTCTTGCGAGTATCAAGGCCGCTGAAAGACAAGAAGACATCGTAAACACAGGAAGCTGCCATTTTTAAAGCTCAAACAGTTTTGATCAAATCAAAGGAAGGAAAGGAAAAGGAAAGAAAAGAAAGGTTGGGTTTGTGCTTGAGAGAGGGCATAGCCCTGACTTATATATAGATCAGACAATGAGTTTCATGTCATATTTTTCCAAGCAGCTATTAATTGAAAAGACTTCATATAATAAAAGTCTCTCACTGTTTTGAAGGTTTATAAAAAAATTTGGTGAAAATTGAAGGAGAAAATTACTACAAAGTTTTATATGGTAGGGTTCATATACACTACTAAATAGTAATGATTTTTTTTTTTTCCTGCACATTTTTAATGTAGAATGGATTTCACTTTACCCTCTATTTTACTTTTGTTGAAAGCAACATTATGATTTTGATTTTTTAAAATTTAAATATCAACTTCAATAATTATAAATTTGTTTTATTTTCTGTTATCAAATCCTTAAAAGGCAAAATAAAAAACAGAACGTGTTTAAAAATATGTTTTTATTTTTCCAAAGTTGAAAATGTTTTTTATTTTTGCGAAGAAAAAGGAAACAATATCTTTTTTTTATTTTTTTATTTTTTTATTTTTTATTTTTTATTTTTTATTTTTTTTATGTTTGCTATGTTTACCAATGTTCATTCCAAGTAGAAATTAGTATCACGTAGTATAAACTAATGATACCTATTATTTGTAATATTCAAATGTTAATAATCCGCAGTAATATTTTTAATAGATTATATAATATTAGATAATAGTCTGAATAAACTTTTCAGACAAAAATATTATAATCATAATTATTAGGATTAATTTCATTCAGACCCCCTGAGGTTAGATCATACATCACCTAGATGAAGATTTGATTTTTAATTTGCACACAAATTTAAATTAGTGGCTTAACATTTCACTTACACCCCAAATGTTAAATAACAATGTTACCCTTTGACCTCATGTTAGACTATTTTTGTGACTAAACTACCCCCAACACACCTTTCCTCTTCTTTCTCCTCCTCCGCCCATCATCATCCCCGCACACATACTATACACACATACAAACACAACCGTATACATATAGACATGTACACATATACAAACACAGCCATATATATATATAGACACACACACACACACACAAACACACCTCCACCTTAGCCGCTGCTATTACCTGTAACCAAGGGCAGATCAAACCTTTCTGAATGGGGTGGGCTAATTTTGGACTGGCTAACTTTGGACTGGACTACCATTACTATTTTATTTATTTTTTATTTTTTTGGGCTTAAAGTAGTATGGTAAGGGCAAACATTGCATCCGCCCTTGCCTGTAACGCCACATCTACAGCTGCTGCTTCTTCTTCTTTTTTATTTTTTTATTATTTTTTTAATTGACACATAATATAATATAAGATGAATTGAAGTTACATGTAAGAGAATTCAAGTTCGTATTTGAAGAATAGTTGAAATTGTTATGATAAGTGAAAAATATCCATGCTTTTGTAGAGATTATTTAGTGCAATATATATATATATTTTTAAAATATAGTGCAATACATACATGCAATATATATATATATATATGTAAAATTATTGTTTTATAAGTGATGTAAGGTATTCAATGTATGTAGGTGATGTAATTGAAACAGAATACTCTCTACAGATAAATTGAAGTTACAATTAAACAAAAAATTCTAAGTTTGTATTTGACATTGTTATGATGAGTGAAAATCACTTTTACTTTTGTATTATAAGTAGTGTTCTCTTTGAATGTCCTTTCACTAAATTCAATAAATATTTTGTAAGAATCTTTATCTTTATTTGCTGAGCTTAAATTTACATTACTTTATTTCTTTGCTTTTATACTTAATATTGCATTTAAATATTTGTTTGTTATTGTCATGTTCGGCAGTTTTAGTAAAATAATAAGTTAATTCTTTGAATTAATCCCACCGGCACACCTAATGCAAATTATCACTTAAAAGGTTAACAATTACTCAAATTTTACCTTCCAAAATTTTCAACAATCAACTTTTAGTTTTACCTGTGCGGCCATTACGTGATGTTTATCATTTTCAAAACCACACAACTCGTTTATCCTATTGCGTGTGGGGCTCACTAATACTCGGTTTTAGAATTTGGGAGGAAAAAGATGATATCATCGTCCGATTGGACCACTTGACTATTTGCCCAACCATGACCGCAAATAATTTTGCTACTATTCATTGAGGTAGCATCTGGGATCAACAAGGAAAGTCAAGGATATAAAGTTGAACTGCTTTAAAATATCTCCCTCCCATTATCCCCATAGAGTTTGAATTATATTCTAAGTGAAAGATATGGTGGTTTTTTAGTAAAACTAAAAGTTGATTATTGAATATTTTGAAAGTTTAAATTTAATTATTACTGTAAAATTTTAAGTGATAGCATTTAGGGGTGGTAATTCATATTCAAACTCATTAAATCGTCCAAGTTTGCGTACAAAAATTAAATTATTTGGATACTCAAATTTAAGTGGGTGAATCAGTAATGGGTAAAAAGTGAGCATTCATAAAATTCAATAATAAAAGTTGATAACGGACTCTATTACTAAACGGGTCATAGGGTTTAACACATTACCTTTTAAATACATGCATATATATATATATATATATATATATATATAAAACTTAATTGACACATAATATAATATAAGATGAATTGAAGTTACATGTAAGAGAATTTGAGTTCATATTTGAAGAATAGTTAAAATTGTTATGATAAGTGAAAAATATCCTTGCTTTTGTAGAGATTATTTAGTGCAATATATATATTTTTTAATAATATAGTACAATACATAACATGCAATATATATATATATATATATATATATATATATATATATGTAAAATTATTGTTTTATAAATGATGTAAGGTATTCAATGTATATAGGTGATGTAATTGAAACAGAATACTCTGTTCAATACAAGATAAATTGAAGTTACACGTAAACAAAAAATTCTAAGTTTGTATTTGACATTATTATGATGAGTGAAAATCACTTTTACTTTTGTATTATAAATAGCGTTCTCTTTGAATGTCCTTTTACTAAATTCAATAAATATTTTGTAAGAATCTTTATCTTTATTTGCTGATCTTAAATTTACATTACTTTATTTCTTTGCTGTTGTACTTAATATTGCAATTAAATATTTGTTTGTTATTGTCATGCTCGTAAGTTTTAGTAAAATAGTAAGGGTTAGTTTGGTTAGCGTGAATTAGCGAGAAAGAAACAGAAACAAAAATTTTAAGATTTTTAGCCGTTTGGTTAGCTTGAAAAGGAAAGTTTTCAGGAAAGTAATATTCCCGCAACTGCTTGATTTTTCTCAAAATTTTATCTCTGTAAAACACGCGAAAATTGTTAGTTTCACGTGAAAGTTATATCATTATATATTAAATTCCTCTTATACCTTTGTGTAAATTCGAGATTGCGTTGGTGTTGGGACCTGAGTGCTATATCAAAATCGAGAAGGGAAGCTCATATTCATAAAAGGAGAGTTTTCTTACACAAATTAATATTCCTAAATTAATTATAACTCTTTTACTCTTGAAATTAAAAATCTTCGCTACACTTGCAAAACAAAGTAAACTAATTTAATAGCAAAGTCCTAATATAAAATGAAAACTTCCAAAAAAAAAAAAAAACTATATAAAGAGACACAAACATATCTAGACATATATATTTATTTATAAATCTAATTATATATCTTATTTTTTCACTATTATTGTTATTATTAAATTCATAAGGGTAATTTAATTGTATATATTATTTTACTAATATTATTATTTTTTAATTGTATATATTATTATTTTACAATTAAATTCATAAGGATAATTTTGACATAGAAAATCATTTTCCTTTCATTCTCTTACTATCCAAACTAATTAAATAATATTTTCTCACAAGTTTCTTTAAAAAAAATTCTTGTTAACCAAATGCATAATAAAAAACTAATTTTTTTTTTTTTTCACTTCACTTTCTTTTCTTTTACTTCCATCATCAATTTCTATCTAACCAAACAGACCCTAAGTTTATTCTTTGAATTAATCCCACCAATACACCTAATGCAAATTATCACTTAAAAGGTTAACAATTACTCAAATTTTACCTTTCAAAATATTCAACAATCAACTTTTAGTTTTACGCGTGCGGCCATTACGTGATGTTTATCATTTATCCTATTGCGTGTGGGGCTCACTAATACTCGTTTTTAGAATTTGGGAGGAAAAAGATGATATCATCCTCCGATTGGACCACTTGACTTCTTGCCCAACGTACCATGACCGCAAATAATTTTGCTACTATTCATTGAGGTAGCATTTCGGATCAACATGGAAAGTCAAGGATATAAAGTTGAAATGCTTTAAAATATCTCCCTCCCATTATCCCCATAGAGTTTGAATTCTATTCTAAGTGAAAGATATAGTGGTTTTTCAGTAAAACTGAAAGTTGATTATTGAATATTTTGAAAGTTTAAATTTAATTGTTACTGTAAAATTTTAAGTGGTAGCATTTAAGGGTGATAATTTATATTCAAACTCATTAAATCGTCCAAGTTTGCATACTAAAATTAAATTATTTAGATACTCAAATTTAAGTGGGTGAATCAGTAATAGGTAAAAAGTGAATACCCATACAATTCAATAATAAAAGTTGATAACGGACTCTATTACTAGATGGGTCATAGGGTTTAACACATTACCTTTTCAATAAATGCATATATTTATATATATATAACTTAATTGACACATAATATAATATAAGATGAATTGAAGTTACATGTAAGAGAATTCAAGTTCGTATTTGAAGAATAGTTGAAATTGTCATGATAAGTGAAGAGTATCCTTGATTTTGTAGAGATTATTTAGTGCAATATATATTTTTAAAAAAAATATAGTGCAATATACTTAACATGCAATATATATATATATATATATATATATATATATGTGTGTGTGTGTGTGTGTAAAATTATTGTTTTATAAGTGATGTAAGGTATTCAATGTATGTAGGTGATGCAATTGAAATAGAATACTCCGTATAATACAAGATGAATTGAAGTTACACGGAAAAAAAAAAAATTCTAAGTTTGTATTTGACATTGTTATGATGAGTGAAAATCACCTTTCCTTTTGTATTATAAATCATGTTCTCTTTTAATGTCGTTTTACTAAATTCAATAAATATTTTGTAAGAATTTTATCTTTATTTGCTGATCTTAAATTTAAATTACTTTATTTCTTTGCTTTTATACTTAATATTGCATTCAAATATTTGTTTATTGTTGTCATACTCGTGAATTTTAGTAAAATAGTAAGTTAATTCTTTGAATTAATCCCACCAGTACACCTAATGCAAATTATCACTTAAAAGGTTAACAATTACTCAAATTTTACTTCCAAAATATTCAATAATCAACTTTTAGTGCCATTACGTGATGTTTATCATTTTCAAAACCACACAACACGTTTATCCTAGTGCGTGTGGAGTCCACTAATAGTTGGTTTTATAATTTGGGAGGTGAAAGATGAACTCATAGTCCAATTGGACCACTTGACTTCTTGCCCAACCATGACCGCAAATAATTTTCCTACTATTCATTGAGATAGCATCTCGGATGAACAAGAAAAGTCAAGGATATAAAGTTGAAATGCTTTAAAATATCTCCCTCCCATTTTCCCAATGTAAATTCTATTCTGGCTGAAAGATTTTAAAAGGTAAAATTTAATTGTTAAAATTTTAAGTGAAGCTTGCTTTGCTTTAGGTGCAGTGGTGGGATTAATACAAAATCGAAGGTGGTTTTCACTCATAATCACATGCACCAATTTGTTCTCCTCTTGTGAGTTTAGTGTCATCTTTGAATGTGTTAAAACCATGACCATCCAAGGCCTAGAGGTAATCGGTAAATTTATCAACACAACTGAAAGACAAGAACACATCCACATCGTAAATCCCCATTTTCAAAGCTCAAACAGATCAAAATGAAAAGAAAGATAAGGTTTATGCGTGAGAGGAGCATAACGTTGACTTGTATGAAGAGACTTGGCATAAGTCTTACACGGTTTACTTGACCATAGAACACGTTTTTCATACCGTATTGATTAAGCTCAATGTCGTATTGGCCGATACGCAACGTATTGGTCGTAACCCCTTTCCAAGGGTCCAATTCTGTTACACACTTCTATAAACCAGCTAGTTTAACCGATTTATACTGATATTCTCCTAAGTCGGTTACACCCCGTCCGCAACTAATACCACACTACGAACTAGGACTCCAACCACAAAACTAATACTTGGCTGGCGTGCTGAGATTTGAATCAATCCCTTTAAAGTCCAACCAGAAATTACATTTATTTAGATAATTCTATCAAACAATCCAAAAATAATTTCTTATGGAAATTGCGTCAGTATGTTACTGCAAAAAGGTTGGATAAAATAGGACTTGCAGAATTTTGATGATTTGAGTTCATAGGAATTCCATGGACATCTAATTTGAAGTGATTTAACATAGGGGGTTTGGCTTTAGAGACGGAATTCTTGCCCAGAGGTACTCTTTAATGCTAAAAAAGAAAATAAGAAAACCAACTCCATTGTTTCTTTATTGAAGTTCTCGAAGTATTTGTCCTTGAGATCCTATATTTCTGCATCATATCGTTGAAATTAACTGTGAAATATTGTATGGCTTCTGGGTTTTATATAGATGCTAATTTGTCTCTGTGTCTGTACACCAATTTATTTGCTTGTTTAGCTATTGTGCAATTTATATGCTTATTTAGCTTTTATTACAAAGATTTGTTAGGGAATTAGACACAACTAATTCCTTTAGGATCCTGCCGTCAATATTCACACAATAACATACACAATTGCACAAGACAAAATTATACGTTGTTTGGGCAATTTTGCCTACGTCCACGGTGCGCACCAGAAATTCAGTATATCTGTTGAGTAATTACAAGATGTGAATCAACAGATCCCCACACACATACACAGTGTATCTCTCCATCACTCCTGAAAAATACACTTCGTTTTATTTCTCACTCCCTAAAAAATTACTCACACCGTATATCTCTCTTAGTGACCACCGAAAGTAATCAGCACTAGCACTGATTGTGGCCATTTCACAAGAAGAATTAGTATCATATGCATTACTCTTCATAATTTCTTTCATTTTTGTCTACTTGTAATCAATCATAAAGTAATTTCAACCATATGTGATAACTAAATGCCCATGGTAAATGAATCTTATACCTTCAAATTGTTCTGCTTAAAAATAACGTTAGCTAAGTTTAGACCCTAAAAACTCGTTTTATATTTTATATTTATTAGTTTTCATCTCTTTTTTCATCAATAATATTTCAAAATTATCTTTGCCAAAACTTTATGAATTTGAAGTCGTTTCATTGTTCCAGTGTGAAGGTTCATAGCTTTTGCTTCGCAATTACTAGTCTATATTTTTTTCATTAGGAAGAAAGTCACAAGTACACCCACTTTACTTCTTTAGAAACTTAAACCCTCATCATTCACTTTGGGAGGTAAATAAGATATCACTAAATTACAAGTCCCTTGATCAAAATTACCAATCTATTATCCAATGTAATTCTAAATATGGAAAGTGATTAATGGACACAAATCTAATGTTAATTAGTACTACACATCAAGTTATTTAAATAAAGTGGTTGCTTCATTGGTACTCTGGAGCTGTCCGTTTTCTCATGCTTTTTTAGAGTTGGGTATTAATTTTATGCTTATGTATCATATACCACAATCTCCGCTACCATTTTCATATTATTAACAGAATCACTTCCCATGTTTTTACACAATTAATTGGCGGACTATTTTTAGGATCCGTCACAGCAATGAAAGTTTAGGAAAGTCGCCAGGTCACTACTCAGTCTACATTCGAGTCATGCATGATCAAGGACTCTCACACCAGCTAAAAAATTATACAAAAAAAAAAAAAAAAAAAAAAAAAAAAAAAAAAAAAAAACCACATCTTAAGTTTAACACCTCATTTTAAATTATAATGTTATTAATCTATAGTGTTTCAAGAGATGAACTGTATGCAAATTTTAATTTTTTAATACTAATTACGTAATGCAATTAATCTGATTCTTATATGAAGACTTTGGTTATTTAATTTGGTTTTGAAATTGCAATTTTTCTTTTTCCTAACAATTAAATCCCAGAATACTTTTAAAGGAAGCATCAATCTTTCATTTCCGCAATTGACATTTATTTGTACAACTAAAATTCTTAAAAACATGGATTTTTTACTACTTTCTCACATATAATTCCTCTCAAATCACACCTCTGTACCTCCTACCTGCTGGGCTATTGCCCATTTGGAGAAGGTGACGATATTCCTTAATAAAATCTTCATCGGGCACCGTTCCATCATCTGGAGGAATCCGAATAATATCCAAGGCAGTAGTGAATGAGCGAAGTGAGGTATCATATGAGTCCGGATTCTTCTCATCGCCCTCGTAAACCAGACTAACCCCTAACCTCTTCACCCAACAAAGAGTTCCTGTCATTCTCCACTTCATCTCCGGCGTCCAACACATAATAAGAATGGAAGCCACAATAATTATTTTCAAGGCACCGGTTTGGTACGTAGGAGAGCCACATCTGACCTTCGAAACTTTCTGGATAGAAACTAACTCTTGGCGCACCAAATCCTTCCCTAGAATTCTTGGTTCTATTAGAAACGCCAGAGTCAAGATTGAACCAGGTTTCATCATCTTGATTGAGGCGCGCGCGGCAAGAAAGAACAGCACAGAATATAAACCCTTGTATTGTCCGACCCACTAGCTGAGGCACCTGAAAACGTATAACGTATCCCCCACTCTGGTAGTTGCACCACCTGGGTGTTGGGATTTATATGCCCTGGCATAGCAAATTCCTATCTGGATTGTATTGACATATGTTCCTGACATATCTGAAATATTTATGATTTATATAATTGGTGAATTCAATGTATTATGTTTCAATTCACTATGAAATTGATAGTGTCCAGTTAATTACAAGAAATATTTATATATATGTATGTGATGACAATCAATGCATGATATATAAATAGTAATTATAAATTGTTCATAGTCGGTAATTATGGATGGACTCATAATTAATTAAGACTTGAACTGGATCCGCGTTAGGTTGAGATATATTGCGAGAGCCGTCGTATGCAATTACTCCCTATTACCGTCATGGCATTTGACTCTTAAGCATGAGAAAAGTATAGACTCTTTTATTAATTAATAATTACTTTGATTTGTTCGGCGGATTCTTCGGGATCCATAGACCGACACTTTGGGTAGTTATGTAATTAATAGTTAGAGGGTTATATTTTCAATATTTGCATCATTGCTACTTGTATTTATTTTGTATTGATTATGGTTGATCACAAAGTAAATTCGAAGGCCTTCGTGTGTTTTTAGACAAAATGATTTATTATATATTTATTTATTTAAATTATTATTTTTGTCAAACAAATGTTTTATTGTGATCGAGCCAGAAATAATCAAAGGTACCAAAATAAATATATTAATTAAGTAGTCGGATTGATGGCTATATTTATCCGATAACTAATTATGCGTAGAGGGGTCAAAGTGCAATATTGACTTAGAGGTTATTTATTATTTAATTGGAGTTCAATTAATTTCTTTTAGTGGAGTAGAAATTAATTTATGAATTAATTGAATTGGGTCCATGGACCGGGCCAATTATTAATTCATTGTAGCCAATAAAATAATAGGCCCAATGGATTCTCACTCATAGCCCAACTTGATATTGGAATCATATTAGATTTGAGACATATGAAATAGAGATGGAGAAGGATTTGTTGTTTCCTTTTCTTTATTTTTATGTTGCCTATAAATATACATGGTCTATGTATATTTTAAGGTGTGATTTTTATGAGAAGGAAAAAGGAATAAATTTTCTCTCTCTAGAAAATTAGGGTTTATGTTCTCATCTAATGGAGGCTCCCACAAGCCTAGTTTTCCAAGGTCATTCAAGGAGGCTTATGAGTGATTCCTAAAGGCAAGACCATTACCAAAAAGATGGAGATCCATGGAAAAGATGTCTAGCAAAAGGGATCTACAATAAGTGAGAACATTCACTTTAGAGGAGAGATCTGAGGTTTACTCAAACCTTGATGTAAGTATTCAATCTTTTAGTTGAATAATACATCATATTTTATTTTATTTTTTGCATAAAACTTGTCTCTATATGATGAATCAAGATCTATGAATTTAAATCCCTCGAAAAGTTTTTAAAACTAGCACGTTTCCCAACAGTGGTATCAGAGCATGGTTTGATTCATTACTAGAGATCATGATTTTATGAAAATCATCATTCATGGATCCAAAATTATATTCATATATATTTTTATTGATGTATGTTGATGTATGATTTAATATGTTGATATATATTGATACATAATGATGTATGAATAATTGTGAATGAATGATGATGTATGGTTGGGCCATGGATGAAGCTTATAGGTTAAATTAATGTAATTTTATCTTTGGATGAATGTAATTAAGGCTTTGATTTAGCCGTTTGAAAGTTCAATGATGTAATTTAATTTTTTCCATTGTATTTCAAATTGTAAATATTTTTAAAGCCATGTAATCTTCGTCAAAGGATGCTATGAAGCTTCAAGAAGGTCCAAAAGGATTAAATTATGCTTCAGTAATTTTCTGGAATTTTTCCGAATTTTTTGGAATTTTTCTGGAATTTTTTGAGGCTTAATTTAATTTTCTGGCATTTTTTCGGATTTTTTGGAATTTTTTCGGCGTTTTTCCGGTGGCCGGAGCTTCGCCGGCGGCGAGAAGGGGCGTCGGAGGTGGCCCGGATCAGGTGTGGCGTCAAGGAGGTGAGCCTGGCGCGTGTTCCACACGCGCCAGGAGAGTGCACATGCTGGCGCGTGCATTGCACGCGCCAGCCAAGGGAGCTTGATCTCCACGCGCGTGAAGGCGCGTGGAGGCGCGTCCCACGCGCCCCAGGCGCGTGGGAGCGCGTGAGTGTGCATTCCACGCGCCCCAGGCGCGTGCCGGCGCGTGGGAGCACGTGCAGCTTGCCCTAGGCGCGTGCCAGCGCGTGTGAGGTCCTCCGGGCTCGTTTCAAGCGGCGTTTTGCTTCTCCTGACGCGTACAAGCTTCCTATGGGTGTTTACAGACAGTTGAAGGATGCCCGTACAACAAGAATAGTTTTTAAATGTTAAAAGCTGAATCCATTGGCCATTTAATTTGCTTTATCTGTCATTTATTGTTGTATGTGATGCATGAAATAATTAATTGCTAATTATTATTGTTCATGCATTGGATCCATGATATTTATTTAAATGGCTTGATTTATATTAATTAAATTATGAAAATTAATTGGATTAGATTACTAATTAATTTGAGGGCACTTATTGGGAAACGAAAAAATTATTTTTGTAAATTATTTTTAAAGTGTGCTTCAAATTAAATATTAGTGAATCGTTTAAAGTCCAAATATTTTCTAAATTTAATGGGATTAAAATCAAGACGTTTTGCATGCATTATATCATGTAAATTGAAAACCCTAATTATTAATGACTAAAAATTGAGTGGGAGCGGAGATTTTTATACATTACCCCATGGCCTTCGTTATTAAAACCATTGTAATTAGATCTTCAAAAATAAGGCCCCACGCATGATTTGAAGAGTCTTAATATTACAAGAATGGTTGTCTCATGAAAATAAAAATATTAAATGTTCATTGTAGTTAGATCTTTAAAAATAAGGCCCTACGCATGATTTAAAGAGTCTAGATTATAATGACAACATATTTAATGTTTTATTTTTCATTAGAGCATTAATAATGTTATACACTCAATCTAAAATCAATAGTGTTAGCTCCCCAACGGAGTGGTCTACACTAGGTGATTTTAGAAAGGCTAAACATAATCGGGAGTCATTTCATATAGATAGACAAGGCATTGTCTTAAGAGATATGGAGATGATGGGATTTGCCCGCCAATAGCAATAATGAACTTCGCCAACCGAATAAGTTATTGGTGTATTGGTTATCCGATTTTTCATGCAGTGGTTAAGGGACCCACATACTATTTTAATGGAAGTGCTCACCTAATAGTAAATGAATCTCAACAATAGTAATAATGAACTCCTCCAACAGGATAAGTTATTGACATATTGATTGGTTGATTTATTATGCTACAGAGTTGAGGGACCCGCATTAATTAAAAGGGATTGTTCACCAATAATGATAATGATCTCTTGTTCGATTGAGATTTATTATAGTATGTGGTTAACAAACTCATTTTAATTTTAAATATGCATGACAGAATTAATAATTCACCTTGCATATTGTATGAATGCATTTATATTCAGATTAATTATGTCTAATCCAGTTTATCTACTTGCTTACATATTCTATGATATTGGACCTTATTTATAATGACTGGAAAATGAACTTAGATATTTTATTCACAACGTAAGGGTACAAAATGTGTTTATTACTCCTATACCTATCTCTTTTACTTTGAGATACCAAATTTGACATTAATGCTTTTAATAAATTAGATAAGGCAAATGATATGACTTGGTGCAATATTCTAGAGTTTAGCTCGAATATACTCCAAAGCTAACATTTGTATTATTTTATTTTCTTCAAGCATCATATTAAATGTCAATGAGATATTTTGGTGAGATTAGATAGAGCATATGCCTAAGTACTGTGTCAAATTTAAATACCATCAAGATAGCCTGATGAACTCCAGTTTGAAATCAAATTTTGAAAAATGATTGTTTATTATTTAAAAATTAGCTGGAGATCAATAAGGCTGACTTGGGTGGTAAGTTTCAAGTTGACATGATTATTGCCTTGTTACCAAACTCATTCGAGTCTGTTAGAGTGAACTAAATAAGGAATCAGTTTGAGTTCACACTCGCTGATATTCTTATAGAATTGGTAACAGAAGAAGGGATAATCAAGAGTATGGGCGTTCCTATCAATCTAACCTAGTCTATACCATCTTCTTCTAGGCCCAAGTGGGTGGGCAAAGCAAAGAAGAAGGATGATAATAGGACTAGGCTAGCACAAAACATAGGTATCTAAAAGGTTAAAGGGAATAAGGCGGTGTATGTTGAGGGCGAATGAAACTGTTTCTTTTGCCGTTAACTAAGACACTGAAGGACAAACTGTCTAAGCAATGACGTGGCATAGGAAAATATATATTTAATCATTGAGCCATGTTATGTGGTTGTATCTATTGATTCCTGATGGATAGATTCTGGAGCCACTAAACATGTTTGCAATTTATTGTAAGGATTTCAGGAATCCAGAAGCCTTGATGATATGGGTATATATTTATCTTTTGACCTGATGCCAAGGTTGTAGTTAAGTCAGTGGGAGTATTACATCTGAAATTAGAGAGTATGAGGATATTAGTATTAGAGAACTATCTTTATGCACAGAAGTGAAACGCAATCTCATTCTTATTTCACTTTTGGCTTATAAAAACTATATCGTTATTTTGTATAACTGGTTTTATAAAATTGAATAGATATGTGATTGCTTCTGGTGTATTGAAAGATGGTTAATATACTATAATCACAAGCTCTTAAGATTTGCAGGATGTAGAAACTAATGTTGCATCTTCTAGATTGAATGTTAAGAGAAAATTTGTTATTCCTGACTCATTGTATTTTTGGTGTCTATTTTTGGGTTGTAATCAATCAAAATGAGATTTAAAGATTGGTTAAAGAAGGTTTATTACCTAGTGAGGCAGAGGAGCCTAAACCAAACTTGTGAATCTTGTTTTGAAGGATAGATAACTCTAAGGGCTTAATCAGCCAAATGAAATAGACATAAAGAACAATTGGAGTCGGTACACACGTACACGTGTAGTCTTATGAACATCCAATCAAGATTACTCACGTTTTGGATAAATTTACCTGTTGCGACACAAGTCTTATACTTTTGGTATATTCCGAGAGGGTCAAGACTGATGAGGAGCTCAGATTAGGTAAACTTATCAAGACACTTCGATCTGATCGAGTATTTGAGTATTTCTTGGGATAGTGCAAAGACTATATGGTCAATGAGGGTGTTGTGTACCAGTTTTTCGCAATTGACGCTAAATTAATTTAGGTGTCAAATAGGAATAACAGAATTCCACTTAACATGGTTAGATCTATGATCAGTAATGCCACATTATCTCTTTCATTTAAGAGTTTAGCGTTAATGACATCGATGCGCATTATGAACTGCATTCCATCTTAGTCTGTATCAAGGATACCGTTGAGCTGTGTTTTTGACTAAATATTAGTTTGAATCATATGCACATATGGGGTAGTCTTGCACACGTGCGTTTGATATGGACAAGTAAGTTGGAATCAGATCATAGGCATGCTAGATTTGATAGCTACTCTAAATGTCACTAGGATGGATTATTTTATGATCTCAAAGATAAAAGTTGATTGTTTTCACTCATTGTTTATCTATAGAAGAATCATATTATGAATCACATACCTAGTAGCATAATGTTAGAGAATTTGGTATGAGTACCAGATGTACCACATGTGAACACACTTATTATAGAGATTGAGAATAATATATGAATTCCCTATTGATGCGTTAGCATCATCTACTACACAGATTCTTGCATCGGTACATTGATGTAGTGGGAGGATTATCATCCAATTCGACAGAATCATGTTTTTAGGTGAGACCATTATGGACATCCCTGTTAAACATGAGTTGGACCCAGTAAGCTACACGGAAGCGTGAACCGATGTGGATACAGATCGTTTTGGTGAGTTACTATGAAATCAGAGTTGGAATCTATGTATTCTAATAAATTCTGGGATCTTGTAGAACTTTCTAGTAGGGTGATTCCTATGGAAGGCAAGTTAATCTACAAAAAGATACCAGAAGATTTCTTAGTGAATAAATCATGAGTGTACAAGGGAATGTCATTATTTTTCTTAATTCTATATATTGATGACATCCTACTCATTTATAATGACGTGGAAGTTTTGTCATCAATTATAAGGTAGTTGTTCAATTACTTTTAAATGAAGGATTTTCAAGATGTAAGCTATATTCCTAGGTTCAAGCTTTTGCAAGATCAGGTTAAAAGGAAAATAGGCTTATCTTAATAATCCTACATTGATAAAGTTTTGACCAGGTTTGGTATGCATAACTCAAAGAATGAGTTCTTGCTTTATTGATATGGATCGCTCTCTCTAGTAAGTAGTTTTTCAAGACTAGCAGAGGAGATTGAGCAAATGAGACTGGAACAATATGTTTCGGCATATGAGAGTCTCATATATGCCATGGTCTATACCAAACAGGACATCCGCTACATGGTAGGGATAGTCAGTAGAGATCAGTCCAATACTGGACTTGACAACTGGTCTATTGTGAAAAATATCATTAAGTATCTAAGGAGAATCAATGATATCATACTCATTTATGGATGTGATGATATGGTCCTAGTCAGGTATGCTAGTTCTGATTTTCAATCAGAAGTAGATACTATGAGGTTCATGACTTAGTGTATGTTTACTTAATGGAAGGGAAATCAGTTGGTAGATTGTCAAGCAGATTTCAACTGTTGACTCAAACCTGCAGGTGGAACATATTGCAGCCTTAAAGGTGGCAATATAAGCCTATTGGTTTGATCTCACTGATTTAGAGGTTGTGGAGCATACTAGCCTGCCTATCGAGCTATATTGTGACAATAGTGCAGAAGTAGTCCAAACCAATGACCCAAGGTTCCATAGAGGAACAAGATACACTGAGAGGAAGTATCATGTTCGACATGATATTGTCCGGCAAGAAAATGCACTTGTAGTTAAAACATTGCATTGGAACACAACTTTGTTGATCCATTATCAAAGGTGTCATTGATCAATAATTTTGATCATCATCTGGATAACATTGGAGTTAGGTGCAATTTGAATTGGCTATGAGGGCAAGTGGGAGCTGTTGGGATTTATATGCCCTGGCATAGCAAATTCCTATCTGGATTGTATTGACATATGTTCCTGACATATCTGAAATATTTATGATTTATATAATTGGTGAATTCAATGTATTATGTTTCAATTCACTATGAAATTGATAGTGTCCAGTTAATTACAAGAAATATTTATATATATGTATGTGATGACAATCAATGCATGATATATAAATAGTAATTATAAATTGTTCATAGTCGGTAATTATGGATGGACTCATAATTAATTAAGACTTGAACTGGATCCGCGTTAGGTTGAGATATATTGCGAGAGCCGTCGTATGCAATTACTCCCTATTACCGTCATGACATTTGACTCTTAAGCATGAGAAAAGTATAGACTCTTTTATTAATTAATAATTACTTTGATTTGTTCGGCGGATTCTTCGGGATCCTTAGACCGACACTTTGGGTAGTTATGTAATTAATAGTTAGAGGGTTATATTTTCAATATTTGCATCATTGCTACTTGTATTTATTTTGTATTGATTATGGTTGATCACAAAGTAAATTCGAAGGCCTTCGTGTGTTTTTAGACAAAATGATTTATTATATATTTATTTATTTAAATTATTATTTTTGTCAAACAAATGTTTTATTGTGATCGAGCCAGAAATAATCAAAGGTACCAAAATAAATATATTAATTAAGTAGTCGGATTGATGGCTATATTTATCCGATAACTAATTATGCGTAGAGGGGTCAAAGTGTAATATTGACTTAGAGGTTATTTATTATTTAATTGGAGTTCAATTAATTTCTTTTAGTGGAGTAGAAATTAATTTATGAATTAATTGAATTGGGTCCATGGACCGGGCCAATTATTAATTCATTGTAGCCAATAAAATAATAGGCCCAATGGATTCTCACTCATAGCCCAACTTGATATTGGAATCATATTAGATTTGAGACATATGAATTAGAGATGGAGAAGGATTTGTTGTTTCCTTTTCTTTATTTTTATGTTGCCTATAAATATACATGGTCTATGTATATTTTAAGGTGTGATTTTTATGAGAAGGAAAAAGGAATAAATTTTCTCTCTCTAGAAAATTAGGGTTTATGTTCTCATCTAATGGAGGCTCCCACAAGCCTAGTTTTCCAAGGTCATTCAAGGAGGCTTATGAGTGATTCCTAAAGGCAAGACCATTACCAAGAAGATGGAGATCCATGGAAAAGATGTCTAGCAAAAGGGATCTACAATAAGTGAGAACATTCACTTTAGAGGAGAGATCTGAGGTTTACTCAAACATTGATGTAAGTATTCAATCTTTTAGTTGAATAATACATCATATTTTATTTTATTTTTTGCATAAAACTTGTCTCTATATGATGAATCAAGATCTATGAATTTAAATCCCTCGAAAAGTTTTTAAAACTAGCACGTTTCCCAACACTGGGAACATCACTCCGGGGAAGAATAATATCCAACTCTTGTTCTCGCAGTGCCTACATTAGACCCACGAGCTGAGGCTTAATTGGTTTCTAGTACACTACGTATACATATATATATACTACGTATACATATATATATAGAGAGAGAGAGAGGGAGAGAGAGTATTGTACCTGATAACTGAGGACATTTCTTCTAAAATTATATGCAACGTTGTTGTTGACTAATTTGGGACAACAATAAAAAGACATCAATCGACGTTCTGCTGCTTTTGATTCCACTGGTATGCTTTGCAATGATGTACAATCGTTTGCCATCAATCCCAATAAATTTACTGGAAGCGCTGGAACTGATTCGGGCAGAATACATTGGTTTACAAGGATACCAAACTACCAATTTCGCTGGGCACATTTGTTATATTGCAGTTTTCCATATATAATTCCCTCGTGCTACTTGATAACTGTAACGACAAAAAGCTTGATTCAGGTGACGATCGTTGAAAAAATGCTGGCCACTCTAACTTGGAGCAGCCGGACAGATCGAAATAATGGAGTGACTTCAACATAAAAATGCTCAGGGGAATCTTCCGAAGGTTCTTGCAATTCTTCAGATCCAAGATAACAAGATTTTGTAGGCATCCAATAGATCAGTGAACCTCTACCAGCTTTGTACAATCATTAAGCAACAATTCCTCAAGACTTGTAAATCCCATGAGGTCCGGAGTTTCAATCAATAAATAGGAATGACTTAGATTGAGGTATTTCAATTTGGACAAAACCTGTCAGTGACAGAAAGAGAGAATAGATTTTCAAGCATATCATTATATATAATTAAGTAATCTGAAGAAGATGATTAAAAAATAGTAGAATCATCATACCCTTGTTTCTCTCCAAACTTGTTTGAGTTTGCTATAGCTGAAGTCAATAGCAACTAGATTATCCAAAATTAAGGCGGATGGTATACATTCTAAAGAAAATCCTTTCCAACATAGCCATAGAAGTCTTCCAGAGAGATGCTTGTAGCTTCCACTTAGATGGACATAATTGAGATGAAGCACTTTCAGCCTCACCATCTCTGTAATGACCTTCGCATTTAGTTGTAGCTCCTCCGATTCTGGCAAGTTCAGGACCAAGCCTTGAATTGCTTTCGTCCCCTTATGATAATAAAAAGTTGCAAATATAAGTATATATATTTATATATGTGTGTGTGTGCGTATGTATGCGACATTGTGTTGAACATAGGTTCACATCTCAAATTGTGTGACTTTCATGATGTGTTGTGTGTTAATGCATTTTTAATGTAACAAAATATGTAATTAATTTAGGCACTGGGCTCTTACAGTGTTACTTCTCAATACATCGAGAATATCTTCCTAATGCCACAATCTACTACGTTCACCTGGCTCTTCAGGAGATTCTTGGCGGACGATCTCTCTAGCCTTGTCTTTAATATGATCATGCATCATCAGCCGGTTATACCCATCAATTGTGACAAGAAAACGACGAGATAGAACCCCAATTTCAGATTCTGGGAAGAAACCGCAACCTTTTAATATTTTGATTGACAAATCTTGGTCCATTCCAACAAAAAAACATGCAATATGTAAGAATAAAACCTTCAGTTTGTCATCAAGTGAATTGAAGCTTAGTGTAAGCTTTCCTTGAACATCCTTGTGAGGAAACTTTCTCAACTTCTCCAATTCACTTCTCCATTCAAGTATGTCTCTGCAGCTCGACAAATGGGAACCTAAAATTTCAAGAACTAAAGGAAGTCCCTTAGAATAACTCACTACTTCCTTAGAGAGGCTCTTATAGTCTTCTACAGGACGATCTCTCCTAAAGGCATGCCAACTGAAGAGTTGAAAGGATTCATCCTCATTCAACTCCTCGATCTTATACACCTTATCCACTTGAAGCGAAGTTGTTGAAGACAAATCTCTAATTGTTAGTATGACTCTACTTCCGGGACGTAACAAATCACGATTTATAGCTAATGCCCTCAATTGGCGAATGTTATCCACATCATCGAGAACAAGAAGAACCTTTCAACACCATGCTCGTCGTTTTATTACCTCAATTCCATGATCCTCGCTTTTTATTATCTGATTTCTATCCATCAAGAGATCACAGAGAAGGCTCTCTTGTAATTTAACAAAGCCGTTGGGTTGCATCGAAGTTTCTCTAACATCTCTAAGAAAGCTACTGCCTTCAAACTCACGAGTACGATGCATGCGATTAAACAACGCTTTAGCGACTGTGGTCTTACCTATTCCACCAATCCCCCATATGGCAACAATCCTAACATCATTATTTGACCTCAACTTTAGAAACCCACTCAATTTTTGGACACGAAAGTCTATTCCAACTAGGTGGTCCGTAACACTTAAATGGGTATGATTTAATTTATCTGCAACTTCTCCCACAACTTTCTCAATAAGTGTTGACTCAAACCTGCCAATTATTTTTCCAACCGTTTAGGAGAATAAAAATATTATTAAAAAATAAAGTAAACAATTTTTATATAGAGAGAGCTGAAAGATCAAAATAAATAAGTGATCAAACAAGTAATGTGTTAGAATGCTTTTTTTGAAGAGAATAAAGAGAATTAAGTGTGAGATATATTTTGTAATTGGCTAATTTCGATGTCAAAACAAGTCCGATCGAGTTGTAATTTTTCAGTACGAAATTTCAAATATTAACGATCGGATGCGGATTTGAAGAAGGTCAGGTGTTCATGAGATACTACACTCTGAGATGATGAGAACAATGTTATAAGAAGTTTTGAGAGGTACTGAGAACATTTAGGAAGGGTTTTGAAAGGTTTTGAACAAGATTTTATATTCTGTCCATCTTGAACTGGTTCAAGATTTATCAAACAAGTTCAACTTGAACTGGTTCAAAATTTATCGAACAGGTTCAACTTCAGCAGAGTGGCGATTTTAGAGTCTGTCCATCTTGAACCAGTTCAAAATTTATCGAACAGGTTCAAGACGTCCTGGTACTATTCTAACTTCAGTTTCCTTCTTCTGAATGTTTCCTTTTTTATCCCAACTTCCTTCTAAGTCCTATGCACGAAATTTATCATATTTTATGAAGGATTGAGACTTTCAAAACTCTATATAAACCTTGGCATATACATTGGTTGATGAAATGGCTTTAGGGAAAATCAATTCTATATTTTGAGAAAGCCTTCTAGAGAGAGAAAATTCAGAAAATCAAATCTGATTATTCTGAATTTATTTATGAGAGCATACACATATATTCATGAGTAATTTAGTGGTGTTGTTCTCTATCTCATCGGAATCGGAGCTATACTGAAGATTCAAATATTCCAGATGAGAAGCAGGATTTAATTCTTCTACAATCGAGTTCAGATCTTGAAGAACAGAAGTAAGCGCTATCACACTTTGAAAGGGTTGGAACATTCTTGGAGTGCTGTCTGATCTACCTGCTACTTTTCTACAAATATCAAGTGTAAGCCTGAGATCAAGTTGCTATTGGACGGGGAGTCGCAAAGCCAGAGTATCGTCAGCGGTTGGTGTGGTGTAGAACGATAAGGTGTGAGCCAGAATCAAAGTTCGGTATACTTTGTTTCAAACATAGTGGATTGGTTTACTTTGGACTGCAAAGTCCACGAGGTTTTTCCATAACAGTTGACGTATTTTATCAACTGGGGTTTCCTCGCTAAAAATCCTAGTGCAATCTCTCTAAACTTAACTTGTTTTACTTTTCAGTATTTATATTTATGATTATGGATGTTTAATTGATCATACAATTTAATCAATCATAAATTAAGCAAGTTGACCTAATAATCAGATCTAGGTCATTAAAGGAGTTAATCACAATTAAAATCAACTGTTTCCGCACCCCGCGTAACTTTTGTTTCACAATTTGGTATCAGAGCGGGATACTCGATATACAGAGTAGATCATATTTGTTGATTGATTGTTGATTTTTTCATCATGTCTGAAAATTCATCTGTTGTTGATGTGTTGCCTTTATCTCCTATTTTTTTATTCTGTCATAAGCATGCAAAGTGAATGGTCAAAATTTAAAAAGGATTTTGAAAATTTGTTAGAAAAATTGAATCTTGCTGAACTTGATAGAGATATTTATAAGTTAGAAGTTTATGTCTCTAATAAGAATTTGGAATAAATTGGCCTTAAGAATTTGAATCTTCTTCATAAGATTGATTTTCTGGAAAAGGAACTTAAGAAGGTAAATTTGTTTAATAAATCACTGGAACTTAAAATTGATAATTTGAGTAGTGAATTTGTTAAATCAAAACAGTCGTTTCAGAAAATTGATATTGACACTTGCAAAATAGATAAGTTGAAAGGTGTGGTTGGGAATGTTATGAGTAACAAAGATTTGGCATCAACTTCAAAGGATCTGTATTTTAAAAAATCAAAAGATATTTTTGTGAAAGTTGAAACCAAACCTTGTGTTATTTCTAATTCTCCTAAACTTATTTCAACATATCATTTTTGTGGTGAAAAAAGGCATATCAAGTATAAGTATCAAAAAAGAAAAATTAAATTAGGAAAGAATTTGAAAAATCTAGAGAGTTCAAAATTGAGGAAGAAGAGGATTAGGATTGTTGAGCCTTATGACACTTTACCTAGAACAATAGGGAAATCATTGCATAATGAATCTAAACTTGTTTGGGTAAAGAAAGAGAATTTTAAATGCCTTGCCATGCACACTGCACTTAGAGCACTTGGTCCGTGGTTGGTACTTTAATAGTGGTTGCTCTAGGCATATGACAGGGGATAGAACATTATTTACCACATTTAAGGAATGCTCAGTTGGTACTGTTACTTTTGGTGATGGTAAGGCTTCTACTGTAAGTGGTAGAGGTAAGATCAAATTTCCAAGAATTGGGGAGTTAAAAAATGTTATATATGTTAAAGGTTTAGCTACTAATCTGTTGAGTATTAGTCAAATATGTGATAAGGAGTTTCAAGTCAAATTTACTCAACAAGAGTGTTTTGTAACTAATGAAAAAGGTGAATGCATCTTTAAAGGAACTAGAACTTTTGATAATTGTTATGTTGTGTTTTCAGATCCTTCAATTATGTGTTTTTCTGCAGTTACTGATGAGGCTGTTTTATGGCATAAAAGACTTGGACATGTGAATTATAATGATTTAGTGAATTTGTCTAACAATGATCTTGTTCGAGGTTTGCCTAAATTGAAGATGCCTAAGAATGAACTATGTGGTCCATGTCAGTTAAGAAAACAAACTAGAGTGTCACATAAGAGACTTATTCATAAAATCACTTCTCGACCTTTAGAGTTGATTCATATGGATTTGATGGGTCGCATAACACCTGATAGCATTGGAGGAAAAAGATATTTGCTTGTTATGGTTGATGATTTTTCTAGGTTTACTTTTGTTGCATATTTGAGAGAAAAATCTGATACTTTTGTGAATTTCAGGTCTATTTGCCAACTTATTCAAAATGAGAAGGGATATCGAATTAATCAAATTAGAAGCGACAATGGTGGTGAATTCGAACCTAAGGAGTTTGTTGAATATTGTAATAAGAATGGCATTAAGCATGAATTTTCAACACCTAAAACATCACAACAGAATGGTGTAGTGGAAAGGAAAAATAGGACAATTGCAGGTATGGCTCGTACTATGCTTCAGGAGAATAAGGTTGCAAGTCACTTTTGGGCTGAATCGGTACGTACTGCTTGTCATATCCTAAATAGAGTTTATCTTAGGCCTGGAACTAACAAGACTTCATATGAATCATGGTATGATAGAAAGCCCACTATTAAATACTTTAGAGTTTTTAGAAGTAAATGTTATATCCTTAGAGATAGGGAACACTTAGGAAAATTTGACTCCAGAAGTGATGAAAGTGTGTTTTTGGGTTATTCACAAACTAGTCGGGCTTATAGGGTTTTTAATCTTAGAACCAAAGTGGTCATGGAGTCTATAAATATTGTATTTGATAATATAAAATCTAAAATAACCTCTTCTCAACTTGATGAAGAAGAAACTAATTTTGAAATTGTATGAGAAAGGAAAGTACCTGCTATTCAAGAAAAAGAAAGAGTTGAGGATTTAGGTGGAGAAGGTGAAGAGATTGAAGAAGATAAAGATGAGGAATTAGAGGTTACCACTGATGAACCTATAGGAGTTCCTGCACCGTCTCTAGATATTCCCACATCTAGCAATTCTAGAGTTAGATTAGTCATCCAATTGATAATGTGATAGGTCCTTGGAATAAGCATGGTACTAGGAGTACAGTCCGTGATGATGTAGAACACTCATGCATTGTAGATGATATAGTTCACTCATGTCACATGGCTCAGTTTGAACCTAAGAATGTTGATAAAACTCTTCAAAATTCTGATTGGCTTATGGCTATGCAAGAAGAATTGCTTCAATTTGTGAAGAATGATGTTTGGGAATTAGTGCCTCAACCTAGTGATGTTAATATCATAAGGACCAAATGGATCTTTAAAAATAAACTTGATGAACATGGTCTTGTGATGAGGAATAAAACTAGGTTAGTTGCACAAGGATACACTCAAGTTAAAGGAATTGATTTTGATGAGACTTTCGCACCTGTTGCTAGACTTGAGTCTATTCGACTTCTTTTTGCTCTTGCATGCCACTTTAAATTCAAATTGTTTCAAATGGATGTTAAAAGTGCTTTTCTTAATGGTATTTTGCAGGAAGAAGTTTATGTAACATAACCAAAAGGTTTTATTGATCCACATAATCCTGATTTTGTTTTTCATCTTAAAAAGGCTCTTTATGGTTTAAAGCAAGCACCTAGAGCATGGTATGAGAAGTTGACGTCTTATCTATTGTACAAAGGCTTCAGAAGAGGAGGAGCGGATAAAACGTTGTTTATTTTCAGGAAAGGAAAAGATTTTCTTGTTACTCAAATATATGTGGATGATATTATTTTTGGTGCTACTTGTGATAACCTTGTTCATACTTTTTCTAAAGATATGAGTAAAACTTTTGAAATGAGCATGGTTAGTGAACTGACTTTCTTTCTAGGTCTCCAAGTGAAACAATTTGATGATGGGATTTTTATATCTCAATCAAAATATGCAAAAGAGCTAGTTAAGAAGTTTGGTATGAAAGATTCAAAGCATATTCAAACTCCTATGAGTACTTCATCCAAATTGGATAGAGACTCTGATCCTAACATGGTTGATCATTTCTTATATAGGAATATGATTGGTAGCTTGTTGTATTTGGCAGCAACTATGCCAGATATTTCATTTAATGTAGGTGTTTGTGCTAGGTATCAAGCTGATCCTAGAGAACAACACATCCTTGCAGTCGAGCATATTATTCGTTATGTCAATAGTACATTGAATTATGGATTGCGTTATTCTTCTGAGTCTAACTCTGAGATTGCAGGCTGTACTGATGCTAATTGGGCTGGAAATAAGGATGATAGAAAGAGTACTTCTGGTGGTTGTTTCTATGTTGGTACTAATCTTGTTTCATGGTACAGCAAGAAGCAAAATTACATATCTTTATCATCTTGCGAGGCTGAATACATTACTGCTAGAAATTGTTGCACACAATTGTTTTGGATGAAACAGATGCTTTTGGATTATGGAGTTGATCAAGGTACTATTTCTATCTTTTGTGATAATACTAGTACAATAAATATTTCAAAGAATCTAGTTTTGCATTCTAGGACTAAACACATTGACATTCGACATCACTTTCTTAAGGAACTTATTGAACAAAATGTCGTGTCTTTGGAAGAAAATGCATACTAATCAAAATTTAGCTGATATTCTTACTAAACCATTAGATGTTCCTAAGTTCTCTCATTTTAGGAAATCTATTGGTGTTTGTTGTCTTGATTAGATGCATTGCAAAGACATAGTCTAGAAAGGATTTTCATGCATATCTTGAGTGTCTAGATTATGTTTCTGGGAAGTTAAGTAAACCATATTGATTGAGTATGTTGAACACAAGGAGTTTAATGACACATGGATTATCTGTGGAAAGCATACAATGGCTATGATTTGATAAAATTGGTTTTCCTTACTTATTTCGTATAGTAAATAAATCATTGATAATACATTTACTTGAGATTTCGTTGTTTTGGTCGAAGATAATGTTGATAAGATTGATCATTGTCTTGGAGTTTAAACTTGATTTATGTGTTTTAGACCAAAAGAGTGAAAAGAAAAAGAAAATTGAAAAACAGCTTGGAATGAAACAGGTTTTGAAAAAGAAAGACAAATATTTGCTGTTTTTGAAAAAAAAAAAAAGTGAGGTAGAAAAGGCTACCTTTGGGATTTATCCGAAAGCTACTTGACTCAAAAAAATGGGAATAAAGGAAAGAGCTGGCTGCCCATAAGAGTGAAAGCCGCCAATGTGCAAAAAGAAAAAATGAGCACAAAGAGAGAAAAAATTGTCTTTTGCACATGTTGATTGTTTGATTTCTATGGATATATGATATCATTGATTTATTATCTGAAATCTGAACAATTGACAGATCATTATTTTTGAAACTTGGTGGTGATTTTACTACACTTACTAAGTTTGTGGAACTTAAAGAATTGATCTTGGTTATTTATGTTGATACCTATAATCTTGTGGAGTCTACATTCTCATTGGGTTTAATTTACAAGATTTATATGGTTGGTTGCTTCCTACTTCTAGGATTTTTCTTCCTTCCGACCCTTGTCAATTTGTGACAAAAAGGGGGAGAGAGTTGTGATACTTATCATTGAGGGGGAGAGAACTTTTTGCATTGAGGGGGAGAACTATTGTTCAGTGCATTGACATTTAAGCATTATTAGCTTTGCTATTTTATGCTTATGTTTATTTTCTTGATTAAGCTTCATGGGTAGTTGTATTTGAGCTAATGTGCAGATTACAGGTTGCTACATGTGTTGAAGCTTCATAAGGTTCAAGAAAATGTCCGTGGTTTATTTCCTTTAACAATCATTGTAATTTACTTTCCCGCTTGGGTAGATTGCTGAATTGTTTTTAGGGTTTTGTCACGAAATTGCCAAAGGGGGGGGGGGATTGTGAGATATATTTTGTAATTAGCTAATTTTGATGTCAAAACAAGTCCGATCGAGTTCTAATTTTTCAGTACGAAATTTCAAAGATTAACGATCGGATGCGGATTTGAAGAAGGTCAAGCGTTCATGAGATACTACACTCCGAGATGATGAGAACAATGCTATAAGAAGTTTTGAGAGGTAGTGAGAACATTTAGGAAGGGTTTTGAACAAGATTTTATATTCTGTCCATCTTGAACTGATTTAAGATTTATCGAACAGGTTCAACTTGAACTAGTTCAAAATTTATCGAACAGGTTCAACTTCATCAGAGTGGCAATTTTAGAGTCTGTCCATCTTGAACCGGTTCAAGATTTATCGAACAGGTTCAAGACGTCCTGGTACTATTCTAACTTTAGTTTCCTTCTTCTGAATGTTTCCTTTTTGATCCCAACTTCCTTCTAAGTCCTATGCACGAAATTTATCATATTTTATGAGGGATTGGGACTTTCAAAACTCTATATAAACCTTGGCATATACATTAGTTGATGAAATGGCTTTAGGGAAACTCAATTCTATATTTTGAGAAAGCCTTCTATAGAGAGAAAATTCAGAAAATCAAATCTGATTATTCTGAATTTATTTATGAGAGCATACACATATATTCATGAGTGATTTAGTGGTGTTGTTCTCTATCTCATCGGAATCGGAGCTATGCTGAAGATTCAGATATTCCAGATGAGAAGCAGGATTTAACTCTTCTACAATCGAGTTCAGATCTTGAAGAATAGAAGTAAGCGCTATCATACTTTGAAAGGGTTGGAGCATTCGTTGAGTGCTGTCTGATCTACCTACTACTCTTTTACAAATATCAAGTGTAAGTCTGAGATCAAGTTGCTGTTGGACGGGGAGTCGCAAAGCCAGAGGATCGTCAGCGGTTGGTGTGGTGTAGAATGATAGAGTGTGAGCCAGAGTCAAAATTCGGTATATTTTGTTTCAAACATTGTGGATTGGTTTACTTTGGACTGTATAGTCCACGAGGTTTTTCCCATAACAGTTGACGTGTATTTTCAACTGGGGTTTCCTCGCTAAAAATCCTGGTACAATCTCTCTAAACTTAACTTGCTTTACGTTTCAGTATTTATATTTATGATTGTGGATGTTTAATTGATCATGCAATTTAATTAATCATAAATTAAGCAAGTTGACCTAATAATCAGATCTAGGTCATTAAAGGAGTTAATCACAATTAAAATCAACTGTTTTCGCACCCTGCGTAACTCTTGTTTCACATTAAGTACCCGTTGGCCACATTTTGCAAGACGTAACAGGACAAATTGCCAGCCTTTTCTAGAGCTGACCTCCAATTTTTCACCTTTTCTAAGTCGAACCGGCTTTTGTAACTGGCAAACGCTTCTGCATAATAACCGCTCTATGATCGAACATTCGAAGGTTGGACGTCATAAAAGATGGGAATAACAATCTAATGGACTGTCCTCTTGCAATCCATGATCTTGACAAGCTCGTCAAGGCACCATCTCGAGGACGCGTAGTTTTTTGAGAATACAATAATGGAAACCCTTGATTCCTCAATTGCTTTCAACAATTCAAGACCAATTTCTTCACCTCTTGGGAGTTTAGTGTCATCTCTGAATGTGTAAAAACCATGTTGATCCAAAGCAGCCATGAGGTGACCAATAAATGTCTTGCGACTATCAAGGCCGCTGAAAGACAAGAAGACATCGTAGACACAGGAAGCTGCCATTTTTAAAGCTAAAACAGTTTTGATCAAATCAGAGGAGAGGAGAAGAAAAGGTTGGGTTTGTGCTTGAGAGAGGGCATAGCCCTGACTTATATATGGATCAGACAATGAGTTTCATATCCTATTTTTCCAAGCATCTATTAATTGAAAAGACTTCACATAATAAAAGTCTCTCACACACACACACACACACACTTTACGTGTGGAGCCACTAATACTCGGTTTGGAAATTGAAAGGTAAAAGATGAATGTTTGCCCACTTGACTTCTTGGCCGGTGGCATCTCGAATCAACAAGAAATGTAAATGCTTTAAAATATCTCCCTCCCATAGAATAAGTAATTCTATTCTAACTGAAAGATTAGTGGTTATTTAGTAAAACTAAAAGTTGATTATTGAATATTTTAAAAGGTAAAATTTAACTGTTAAAATTTTAAGTAATAGCTTGCATTAGGTGCACTGGTGGGATTAAATCATAGAATGAACATATTATTATACTGAACTCAGGAGCATGACAATAATAAACAAATATTTAAATGCAATATAAAACATAAAAGAAAGTGTGTCAAATTTAGATCAGCAAATACAAATAAAGATACTTACAAAATATTTCTTGAATTTGGTAAAACGACATTAAAAGAGAACACAATTTATAATACAAAAGTAAATGTGATTTTCACTCACCGTAACAATTTCAAATACGAAATTGGATTCTTTTACTTGTAACTTCAATTCATCTTGTATGGTTGTAAAACAATAATTTTTTTATAAGTATTTAGCTATTGCATGTTATGTATTGCACTATAATTTTTATTTTATTTTAAATAATGTATTGCACTAAATAATCTCTTCAAAAACAAGAATTATTTTTCCTGATCATAACAATTTCAACTACTCTTCAAACACAAACTTGAATTCTCTTAATTCTCTTACTAGTAAATCAAATTCATCTCATCATATACTTAGTATTACATATGTGTCAATTATATTGCTTTGATTATATTAATATTTTTTCTGTCTCAAAATAAGTGTCATATTCTTCTTTTTTGTCTGTACCAAAATAATAATTCACTTTTCTTTTTCAAATAATATATTTCACATTTTTTTATATATATCCTTTGAATTTAAAATTTCAAAATGTTAGATAATTTTTTATATTGCACTAAGGCTTCGTTTGTTCTGACGTAAAATATTTTTTAAAGAAAATATTTTTATTTTTTAGGTAAAATATTTTTTTATTTGTACTTTTCGATATTTAATAAAAGTCTAGGTCGAGATTGATGTCGAGTCCTTCGGGCAGAACATATAAAATAACTTATTACAAATTAATGAATAAATTACTTTTATAAAATTTAATATATTTTTCTTTCGTAAATATTCATTGTTTTCGACTTGGGTAGACGTCAAGGGATAACAATTCGGTTGCTCACATTATCTGTCATTTGGCAATGGCCTCCCAATCTGGTGATGCATGTTGAGATGTTTGACCATTTGAGGTGTTGAAGGTTATTGATCTGGATACTCTGTAGCATGGTGCTTAATGAGTTGGTTTTTTTTTTGTTTTCCTTTTTCTGTGTTTTCTTTGTTTGTTGGCCAATATATATATATATATATATATATCGATCCATATTATTTTGGTATCAGAGCCATGCTGGCTTAACTTTTTATTATTAATGCTTCTTAGGTACTGGTAGCATGATTATTATCGTAATTATGTAATGAACAATACGACTACTATTCTGTCTAACTTATGTTTATCCCTAATTCAATTATGGGTCGTCCAAAAGTCGCGTTGGAATGTTTAGCCCGCTTTTTGCATTATATTGCTGCACAGGGTATTGTTTCCAGTAAATCATTGACAGACGAGTAATAGAATCTCTCTTAAGCAGAACGACGACAGAATAGTAACTTACTATTCATTATATAATATTATAATATTTATACTATACAGACCTTAAAGCATTAACAATAATTAACAGACATGCTAAAACCATCTTCTTCCTCATCTTCAGGAGTACAGGAAAACCAGGATTCAGAATTGGTAAAAAATACTGAATTAGTGGAATGGACCAATGTTCAAAATAAATTGAACAGATGGACTATCCCTCCAGTAAGTGCTAAGAGTATTTATAAAATCGGAATGCTTAATCTGACTGATCTATGGACTGTCAAGACCATGGAATAGACTATGCAATTAAGCACCCAAGACACAATAATTAGATTGTTGTCTTCCCGTGACCTCCAAAGGCACATGCACAAATATAAGTACATCCATATAGGTTTAATTCAAATTGCTTTTAAACCTTTAACCTTGCTAGGTATGGATGCTTGTATTCAAGCAACCCTTAGGGATGCTTGATGTCTGAAATTTCACCCTTCTTTGATGGGTGCACTGGAAACCAGTCTATGTCATGGACCGGTTTATTTTAATGTCTATCCTAGTCTGAACTTATCTTTAACAGATAAAAACATCCTTGAGGCAGTTAGTCTTCGTGTTCAGACCTATGGGTATGATTATTTACCTGGATCGGAAGTGATAAGTGTTATTTATCGCATCCATTACAAAGTACTTGATACTATGTGTCCAAATGCCATACGCAAAGACTCTCAAGGAGTAACAGCGTTATGGGACACCAATATGTTCACATCAAATGTTGCCACAAAAAGGATGATTCCTTGGAGCGAAATAACATTTCCTGAACATTGGACAATTTTTAATGCAGTCCCGGCAAAGCCAATTGCTAATCATAGCTTGGACTGTGTTATTCAGGACCAGGATGGTGATGTTTTCTGAATTTTAGAAAATCATTAGATCTACCCAGATCTACATCATCTAAAGGAAGTCATCTTCCTTATCATGTTTCTTGTCCTCCTTCTCGCCATTCGATCTCATCGGATTACAGAAAGGAAGATCTCCCTCCTGCGGTAGTTGGTTCCAATCACCTCAAGCTGAAAGGAATACAGCAATCTCAGAATCAAATTCCAAGAGGAGTCTACGAGAAAGCACCAATAGGTATGTCTCGTCGCCAATTTGGAATTGAATTCAGCCCAACTCCATCCGAAATGGGAATCGGAAATGAATCTGTCAAGGATCAATTTGATGATCCTACAGACCTAAATGACCCTCATGAATATTAGGTTTAATGGATTTTGTCCCAGATAGAATTGCCATTAATACTGAATTTCAACATGATCAATATAAAGAATTCAGAAATTAGTATTTTAAAGCTTTTGACCAAAATCAGTTACAGCTTTTTAAAAATCAATTTTATGACTTTATACAAGAACGCAAAATGGTTATACCTTTTGTTTCTTGGTTCTTTATGACAAATCATTCTTTAGTTAACATAAACATATTGGATGATTTTCTCAAACCATGGACTACAACTGAAGATAAGATTTATCACTCTGTCCATCCTCCCACTGAACATTTAATTCTGAAAAGAATTGACCCTGACAGTGGTGCAAAAGTGGAAACCAAGGCTTATAGCCAACCTAAAATAATTGATCCGTCCTGTAATGCTACTAAAAAAGACATTTCTCATATTTACAGGCAAAACAATTATACTAATGTCTGTCTGCAAACGGTAGGGTCCCAGCTTGGGAGAATTGAAACAGGAATAGACATGGTATTAAATACAATTAATACTAAGTATATTACTGATAAGACTTCTCCTCCAGAAACTTCCTTATCCAAAGCATTGGTCAAACCTGCAATTGAAGTTAAAGGCTTCAATCTTACACATCCTAAGAAGAATGAAGAATTTCTTACTCAGAAAATTCAAAGACTTAAAATTCAGACTTTATCCCATGATGAATCTGATATAGGTTCTGATTCTGATGATGTGTTACCTCACATTGAGGTTTTCCAAACTAATTTCACTCAGCTACCTGAGTTAAACAGAATTGTCTATGATAAGAATATCCATTCCAATACAGCCCCTGCTCCGAGTAGATATTATTATCCCAGACCTACACCTCAAGATATCTTGTATGAAGAAGATTATTTTCATACACAGAAATCTTTTCATGGCAAGACCATTTATGAATGGAATATAGATGGCAAATCTGATTATCAGATTTACGAGGTTATTCATCAAATGTTGACGTATAGCCAAGTCTGTAAAATTAATAACAATACTGACCCAACCATTGCTAAATTTGTCGTTGCTGGTTTTACAAGAATCCTTAAAGGATGGTGGGATAATGTTCTCACTGACATTCAGAAAGCTGAAATCTTTTCTGCTACCAAGATAGTGAAAGATGAAGCTACCCAACAACCAGGTCCTGCTCCCGATGCGGTTTACACCCTCATCACCACTATTATCCAACATTTTGTTGGCCCAGAAGGTGCTAATAGTGAAAGGAGTCGTGAACTTCTACAGAATCTAAGATGTCCATCTTTAACTCATTTTCGGTGGTATAAAGATGTATTCTTAGCAAAGGTTCTCCAACTCAATGATGCAAATCATGAACATTGGAAAGCAAAATTTGTGGATGGTTTACCAACCTTTTTTGCTGAAAGAATCAGGAAAAAGCTTAGAGATATGCATAATGGTATCTCTATCCCTTACAGAAACTATACCTATGGTGGATTAGTTAATATTGTAATCCAAGAAGGTTTAGCCCTCTGTAATGATCTGAAGTTACAGTCCCAGTTAAAAGCACAAAGATTAACTGGTAGAAAGGAAGTAGGTGAATTTTGTGATCAATTTGCCTACCAGACTCCCTTATCTTATCCTAAATCTAGGAAAAGAAATAAGGTTGAAAAACCTTATAAAAGGAAGTATTCCAAAAGAAAGAATTATTCGAAGGAAAAGGATAATTCTCGACAGTATACTATGCCTAAGAGGAAATATATTCCTAAAGCAAAGGGTAGAGGAAAGCCCAAAGCTGAGGCTAAATGTTTCAAATGTGGACGCATAGGCCACTATGCAAACAAGTGCAGAACTAAGGAGAAACTTAGTAGTCTTTACATAGAAGATGAACTAAGACTTCAATTAAGTAAATTGTTACTTAATACTAGTTCTTTTGAATCAGAATCATCAGCTGATTATGGGGATGTTGTAATGGAATTACAGTCTTCTTCTTCTTCTGAAGCAGAAGTTGGAAATCCAAGATGCTCCTGTAATCCCTCTCATGATGATTACTATAAGGCAATTGTTAAAATGAATAGGTTAAGCTTAAATGTTTTGACTTCAACTCAACAATCCTTATTAGATCTTATAGATCACATTCAAGATCCTCAACTCAAGATGAAAGTCTTTGAAATAGGTTCTGCTTTAGCACGAACTAATGAGGATACTGATAATCCAGATTTTCTGAGAGCAGAAAATCATTACAGCATGAAAGAAGTTCTAAGCAGATTAGAACACCAAGGACAGAATTCACGTCCTGCTAATCTCCCTAATCTCATAATGGAGATTAATCTTTTAAAAGAAGAAATTTGTCAGTTAAAGTCTAGTCAGACTAAGATGGAACTGGAAATTACTCTTTTGAAAGCAACATCTGTAACTGAAACTTCATCATCCCAGATTGAAGTCCCTCAATCCGAAAGCAAGAATTATCTTCAACTCTTGAATCAAGTTACTTACCAAAAATGGTATATATCTATCAATTTAGTAATTAATCAAGAGTACACCATCACTACTGTTATTGCCTTAGTTGATAGTGGTGCAGATATGAACTGTATATAGGAAGGATTGGTTCCTACTCAATATTTTGAGAAAACCACTCAAGGTCTTACCAATGCAAGTGATGGTAAGATGCAGATTAAGTATAAACTTAATCACGTTTTCATCTGTAAAGAAGGTATTTGCTTACCATCTACTTTCTTACTCATCAGAAATATGGCACAACAAGTTATTTTGGGCACCCCCTTTTTAGCTTTGATCATGCCAATTGAGAAAATTGATTCTCATGGAATATGCTCTAATTTACATGAGTCAATTACTTTCCAGTTCTTGACCCCACCAGTAAATAAGCATATCAATGCTCTTAAAGATAACATTATCTTTAAGGAAAAGCAACTGAATTATTTGCAAAAAGAGGTATCCTCCTTGGCAATTAACCAAAGATTGGTACAACCCACTGAGCAACAGAAAATTGAGTCAATACGACAAAACTTTCTAAAGGAAATCTGTAGTGAGATTCCTAATGCTTTTTGGGACAGAAAGAAGCATATTGTTTCTTTACCCTATGAAAGGGGATTTACCGATCTCATGATTCCTTCTAAAGCTAGTCCCAGCCATATGAAGGCTGACTACTTGGAATTATGCAAAACTGAAATTAGCTCTTTAATGGCAAAGAAGCTTGTCACTGACAGCCACTCCTCATGGAGTTGCAGAGCTTTTTATGTCAATAAAAATGCTAAAAAAGAACGAGGAATTCCTCGATTGGTTATTGATTATCGACCACTTAATCTAGCTTTGAGTTGGATCCGATACCCAATTCCCAACATCAAAGATCTTTTAGATAAGTTACAATCTGCTGTAATCTTTTCTAAATTTGATCTTGAATCTGGATATTACCAGGTACAGATTGCAGAAGAGGACAGGTACAAATCAGCTTTTTGCGTACCTTTTGGACAGTATGAATGGACAGTAATGCCATTTGGATTAAAAAATGCCCCTTCAGAGTTTCAACATATTTTGAATGACATATTTAATCCTTATACTGAATTTTCTATTGTTTATATTGATGATATTCTCATATTTTCAAAATCAATCGATCAGCATTATAAACACTTGAAAATTTTCAAAAATGTTATTTACCGAAGTGGTTTAGTAGTTTCTGCTCCTAAACTAAAACTGTGTTTAACTAAGGTCCGATTTCTTGGTCATGAAATTTGTGATGGAAAAATTAGACCTATTGATCGCAGTATTGAGTTTGCTTCTAAATTTCCCGATGAAATAAAGGATAAAACTCAACTCCAGAGATTTCTTGGTAGTTTGAATTATATTCGAAATCACTACAGAGATCTTGCACAGGATACAGCAATTTTGTACACCAGGTTAAGGAAATCTCCTTCCCCATGGACTTTGGAACACACCAAGGCCGTCCAGAAGATTAAACTCAGAGCAAAACAAATTCCTTGCTTAGCTCTAGCAAATTCTTCATGGTTCAAAATTATGGAAACAGATGCATCCAATATTGGCTATGGTGGGATTCTTAAACAGAAGAATCCAAATACAGGAACCGAGGAGCTTGTTCGCTTCACTTCAGGAACTTGGAAAAATGCATAACTGAATTACTCAACCATCAAAAAAGAAATTCTTTCTTTGGTTAAATGCATTTATAAATTCCAAGATGATTTAATCAATCAGAAATTCTTGTTACACATTAATTGTAGTGCTGCTAAACAAGTACTGGAAAAAGATGTAAAGAATTCAGTTTCCAAACAGATATTTGCTGGATGGCAAGCTGATTTATCTGCTTTTGATTTTTCTATTGAATATATTAAAGGCAGTTCTAATTCTTTACCTGATTTTCTAACTCGTGAATTTTTGCAGGGTTCATGAATCAGCCCCCTCATGGGCAGGGCCGGGGTAATACTCCAAAGGCTCGTGGCAAAAACAAGGCTAATGCCAAAATGGTTATACCACTAAATGATGATCAATTTCCATATCTGGATCATGTTGCAGATCTGTTCAGCACACCTTCTAAAGGCAGCAACAGTTCACAACAGAAACAACAGAAACCAACCATGAAAGAGGTTCTTGAACAAGAAACTCCATGGATACCTAATCAAAGGTATATTCAGACAGTATTGGTACTGGATTCTCAAGATGAGCAATGGATGCCAGACCCTTGGGAAGTAAAATCCAGATATTTCCAAACTCAACAATATGCTGCACCGGATGGTCGCCATAGATATATCTATGAAGCCATTTTTACTGAAACTTCCTCTGTGGAAATCAACCACACGAAGCAATTTTCGAATTCCAAAGATAGTCCTCTTACTTATAGTAAAGCTATCTTTAAGAGGCTTATACGGCCTAGTGACTGGGGATTAAATCCTAATTTGCCAAGGAAAATATCTTATGGTCACAGTTACAATTATTGGGATTATATCTCAGCTTGGACATATTCGTTCTTTTATCAAAATCCGAAGCATAAGCATTCTTGGTTTTTCAAGATATGCCCTCAATCAGTTAAGGCTGATTTTCCAAACTGGGTTATACCCTGGTGGGCTATATTTGGCCCTGATCTGGATATTTTGCCCGAATCTATTAGGCAGTTATACTTGCCATGGCAACAATTTCATCCTCAATTAAGGGGACAGGATAATATTCCTGTAGGGAAATCCACCCTATTGTTCTTTACTGAATTTGGAATCCCTTGGATTTGGAAATGGGATTTCCAATGTGATTATACCATTGATAAGTTACCAGTCCTTTAGAGGATCTTTTATTACCGATGGTGGTCAGGCATGACTCAAGACCCTATCCAAGCCCTTCTCCATCATATCAGAAAGAAAACAATGGAATACATGGATAAGGTTCCAAAGTTAACTATTCCAGAACCAGAAATCTTTAACCCATTTGAACTTGTTAAAAATATGATCAGAAAGCAACAACCATTAATTACCGAAGCAGATTTAATGGTTAAATGCATGGATTTTATGAGGAATAAATTTGTTACAACTTTTGATTCCTCCACATCGACAGTAAGAGATGATGCATCCATGATATCAGTCTCTAGCCAGACCAGTCAAGATGGTAATCAGTTTTCCTGTCTAGCTGGTTATGCACAAGATCCCAATGAAGATCTTATTTCTGAAGATGAACCCACAGTCGCTGATTATTGGGACTCTCTCACCAGCCACTTGAAGGAAAAGATGAATCCACCCAAAAAGTAAAGATTCCTCTTATCCTGCCGACAGAAGAAGCCAAAGGACTTTTCTCAAAAGTCTTTGATTCTACAGTATTTCCTTCATCAGATGTCTACTTTCCATCAGATAAGGAGACAGAACTTAGTGGTGGGCTGACCAACTGCATTATTCAAGCACACGTTCCCATGCACTATGCGGACTTCAAAATGTTAATTTCAAGTCCATTTTATGTATAAATAGAGGGCAAAGTTTCCCTTCAATGTATCTTTCAATTTTCCTTTCTTCCTCTTGTAATATTTCTCTGTATTAAGTTTGGAAGTGCAATAAAGAAGAAAGTTTTCTGTAAGTATAATTAACTGTTATTATCAACTGTTTATATAATCAACTGTTTATCGTTTATTATATATTATATCGATCCATATTATTTTGTCGTTGCTGGTTTTACAGGAATCCTTAAAGGATGGTGGGATAATGTTCTCACTAACATTCAGAAAGCTGAAATCTTTTCTGCTACCAAGATAGTGAAAGATGAAGCTACCCAACATCCAGGTCCTGCTCCCGATGCGGTTTACACCCTCATCACCACTATTATCCAACATTTTGTTAGCCCAGAAGGTGCTAATAGTGAAAGGAGTCGTGAACTTCTACAGAATCTAAGATGTCCATCTTTAACTCATTTCCGGTAGTATAAAGATATATTCTTAGCAAAGGTTCTCCAACTCAATGATGCAAATCATGAACATTGGAAAGCAAAATTTGTGAATGGTTTACCAACCTTTTTTGCTGAAAGAATCAGGAAAAAGCTTAGAGATATGCATAATGGTATCTATATCCCTTACAGAAACTATACCTATGGTGGATTAGTTAATATTGTAATCCAAGAAGGTTTAGCCCTCTGTAATGATCTGAAATTACAGTCCCAGTTAAAAGCACAAAGATTAACTGGTAGAAAGGAAGTAGGTGAATTTTGTGATCAATTTGCCTACCAGACTCCCTTATCTTATCCTAAATTTAGGAAATTATCTTATCCTAAATTTAGGAAAAGAAATAAGGTTAAAAAACCTTATAAAAGGAAATATTCCAAAAGAAATATATATATATATATATATATATATATATATATTTTAAAAAAATATTATACACCTAAATAAACGGAGCATATATAATCTAAGGGACCAAGACATAATTTCTTTCCGGCTTCCTCGAAATTCAGTGTATATCAACTCTGTTTTGTCTTGATATCCACCAAGAAGATTGGGTCTATCCATTTGACATGACATTTCAAAAACAAAATGTCAAATCATAACTTCACGCGGTCCTTTGGCGATAACGAAGAAAGAGGGTAGAAAGAAATAGGAAGAAAAGATTCCTTCACGCGGAAGATAGTGACTTTTACAATACAACCTTTTTAAATTAGTAGATAAACTTATTATATATACATATGCATGTATGGGCATTTTTCTTTCCAAATAGGAATTAGTATTATATACTAATGATACCTATTATTTGTAATATTCAAATGTTAATAATAAATATTTTAAATAGATTATATACTATTATATAACAATGTGAATGAATTTTTTAGACAAAAAAAATTATAATTATTTTTATTTATATTATATAATAATATTAACACATTATCACACAATAGACATTTTAGAATATTATATATCATATTTATATTATTATATTATATATTAAAATAGAATGCTCATTCTTAACTCTAGAAAAGATACGATCATTTAAACATTTATGAACATTCTCATTATAACGTGTCTGGAATGATAAGTTAGCATGTGCATTCCATATATTTCACTCAGTTGTAGCGTAACAATACATAATGCTCTCTTACTCACTTGTCCATACCGAAAAAGCAGACACAGTCCATATTTAATACCAATAGATAAATTAAAGTAACATAAAAAATAAATAAATAAATAAAGTATACAAAGGTTACATATTTCTTGCAACAAAAATGAGTTACTAAAAATATAATTCTTTTTGTGCTTTCAAAATTGTGACAGTACCATGGACAGATGTTTCTAATGAGAATTCATAATAAGTAAATTTTTTTTTAAAAAATAAGAAATTAGAACGTTACTAAATGCCCCAGCCCCATTACATTATTGAATGCATGTATCAATTTTTTCAAAAAAAATAAAATAATAAATATTAAACCGTCCACCCATACAAAATTTGTCCAAATTTTATAAAATGTATAATTTATCTTTTATTATTATTATTATTATTTAGAAGATTGATTTAAGTGAACTTAGTGTGACAATTGTGAATAGTCTAACCAGTCGTTAGAATCTTAAAACAAATTACTACCTCCATCTCAAAAACAGATATCATTTTTTGGGATAGAGAGAGAATTTATTTATTTTTGTATCCAAAACCATGGAACACGGGTAGTCAAGGTTTGGTGGATAAAGATGGAACAATTGTCCCACTTGACTTTGACTCCTTGGCCCAAAATTAACACAAATAAGGGTATTTTTTTTTAAAATAATGTATTGCACTAAATAATCTCTACAAAAACAAAAATAATTTTCACTGATTATAACAATTTCAACTACTCTTCTAACACAAACTTGAATGTGTCAATTATATTGCTTATATTATATTAATACTCTCTGTGTCCTAAAATAAGTATTATGTTCTTCTTTTTTATTTGTATTAATATAATAATATATTTTTCTTTTTTAAATAATATATTTTATATTTTATCTCATATATATGGGTAAATTGCAATAAACCCCCCTAAACTTTATTCTCTCCCCCTAAAAACCCCCCCTAAACTATTTGTTTTACAATTAACCCCTTGAACTATCAATTTTTTTGCAAAATTTACCCACCAGGAGCCTTTCGGCCATTTCTTACCGTTAATTATGCCACTGTTGATTACGTGCCATTCCAAAAAGTTTAAAATGACAAAGTTGCCTTTAAAACCATTATACTTTATTGCCAACAGTTTGACTCCACTACACCTACAACTCCGGCAACAACATCGGCGCAATCACTGACACTCCCATGGAAAAACCAAGTCTTTTGTTATGTGAAACCACTCCCAACGAAAAACCCAAGTTTGTCAGAATCACACTCCAATTATATACACACATATATAATGTAAGGATGGGTTTCGGAGTAAGAATTTTTTAAAGATATGTATTCAATTTATATTCAATCATACCCAATTGAACCCACAATCGGAGAGATTGATTTTCTGGATGTCATCAATTGACCACAAAGATACATAAAGAAGAAAATCCTAAAAAGGAACCCTATATCAACAACATAACCCGCATATCCTTCACAAATTCTCACCACAGACCACGCCTCGAACACCACGTTCGTCGTGGGTACGAACACGCCTATTAAGGACGGCGATGAATTAAAGGGCGTTAGGACTCTCCAGTGACCGAAACTCTTCCGGTGGGCTCTATTGCCAAGAACAACAACATAGATCTAGAGCGTCGGATAGAGGAGTTGATAGAGGGTCAGACAGAGAGTTTGATTATTGGTGTTGATGCAGGGACGGAGAAATCGACGTGAAGTTCATAGTGGCAAGGTTCACTGCCGCTGCTTTACCCTCTACTCCATTGATCTCATCTGCCGCTGCTCTACCCATGACATCATGAATCATTCGGCGATCGCTTCTCGGCTCGCTTCTGGCGTAGCAGTGAACGACGGCGTGACTGGTGTAGTGAAGAGCTTGGCTCGACGGTGGAGTAGCGGTAGCGGTGAGCTTGGAGATGGAGAGCAAAGAAGGCTGTGAGAATGTTGATGGCGCCGGCGAGATAGATCTGGCGGCGGCAAATCCAACGGAGATGACTGGTTTGGCTGTGGCTGTGATGAGCTTTGCGAAGAGGGAGATGACTGGGTCTTGGAGATCCGGCGAGACAGATCCAGGTCTTGGATTTACAGATCGGACCGGTCTTTTAGTCCTTGCTTCCTCATCCTTATCAAAGGAAGGGTGAGCTCCTTTTAATTTTCTCTTCGATCGGTTCAAGAGAGAAATACGACTCTGCCAGACCACCATATGGAGTAGGAGAGAGAAATACAGTTACGATAGTTAAGCAGAGAAAAGTTTGGGTTCCAACAGCCTAATCACAGAAGTAGTTTTTGTGACTCGTGGCTCTCTGTGTACCATTTGATTTTGTGATTGGTTTGCTAACGGATTTCTGGTGGTAGGATTGGGCTTCATGTGTCTTAGGTTGCAGAGAATGAGACCAGAGATGCGATTTGGTAGGGATAATAGAAGTGTTGTCAGATTCTTATTTGTCTTCAGATTTTTGTTACACATCTGCGTTGAATACCACCACATACGAACAAGATGACGTCATAAGAATGATGGGTAATTTGGTAATCTCATTTTTTCAGTACCTGAGAGTTTACCTTTTTCCTTATCTGCAACTTTTAAATAGTTTAGGGGGGCATTTGTTAATTCAGGAAGGTTTTTTGCAACTGACTCATAGTTTGGGAGGGTTTATTGCACTTTACCCTATATATATATGTGTGTGTGCGCGCGCGCGCGCTTTGAGTTTAAAATTTCAAAATGTTAGATAATTTTTTAAAAAGTAATGATAGGAGAACTGAAAAGGAATTTCTGAATTAATATCGAATTTGACGTGGTTGGTCATTCTTATTAAGTGTTAAACAATTATTTTTTAAAAACTGTTTAAGTAAATGAGGTGGAAAAAAACATGTCAAATTTGTTATTTATTTGGGATTTATTCTTCAGCCCTCAAATCATTATCCTTTTTTATATTAATTGCACTAAATAATCTAGGGAACCATGACATAATTTCCTTCCGGCTACCTCGAAAGTCAGTGTAAATCAACTCTGTTTTGTCTTAATACCTACCAAGAAGATTGGGATCGGGTCTAACCATTTGACATGACATTTCAAAAACATTATGATGACCTTGACTTACTTACCTCAGATCATAACTTGGTGGTCCCTTGGCAATAACGAAGAAAGAGGAAGAAAAGATTCCTTCACGCGGAAGATTAGTGACTCAGCAAATAAGACAATTACAATACTACCCTTTTAAATTATTAGATAAACCTATATTTATATGTATTGAAAAGGTTATGCGTGAAACCTATGATGCATTTAGTAACAGAGTCCCGTTTAGGCATTCCTACCTCTTCACTTTTGGTGAAAACATTTGAATTTTTAAAATTAAAATATCAAGTTCAATAATAATAATTTTACTTTTGTTTTATGTTATCAAACCCTTAAAAGGTAAAATAAAAAACAAAACTTGTTCAAAAATATGTTTTCATTTTTTTTTGAATAAAAAGGATGTTTTTTATGTCTGTTATGTTAACCATATGGGCATTGTTCATTTCAAAGAGAAATTAGTATTATATTATCATGATGTAGTATTTTTAATATTCAAATGTTAATAATAAATATTTTTAATAGATTATATAATAGTGTGACTGAATTTTTTAGACAACATATTATAATTATAATTATTTTTATTTGTGTTATATAATATTAATATATCATCACACCATAGATATTTTAAAATATTATATATCATATTTATATTATTATATTATATGTTTGAATGAAATGTTCATTTTTTAATTCCTGATGAGGATGATCATTCAAAAATTCAACATTTTTTTTTTTTTTAACAGTAGAACTAAGGTATGGTTCTTTGGACTCACCCCAATAAGGTAAGTCATGGGGACATTAGTAAGATCCAAACACCAACCCGCAAGTAAGTCACGAAAAATTCAGAGAGAATGTTGCCTTCAATCTTTCAAAACATCTATCAATAATAATAATAATAAATAGACATTATTATTTTAACGTGTCCTGCCAAACATGACAATATTGAACAGTCTAACCAGCTGTTGGAAGCTAATAAATTATTTATTTATTTTTGTGTCCAAAACCATGGAACACGTTTGGGGCCACTAACGCACTAACTCAAGGTAAATATAGAATCATAATTTAGGAAGAAAGGATTCCGAAATTATTAGATAAACTTAATTTTTTATATATATATATAAGGTATGTGTGTTAAACCCTATGAGGTGTTTAGTAACAGAGTCCGTTACCTATTTTTATTTTTGGTGAAAGCAAAATTATGATTTTGATTTTTTAAAATTGAAATATCAACTTCAATAATAATAATTTTGTTTTATTTTATGTTATCAAATCTTTAAAAGGCAAAATAAAAAACAGAACAGTCAAAAATATGTTTTTATTTTCCTAAAGTTGAAAATGTTTATCATTTTTGTGAAGAAAAAGGAAACATCTTTTATTTATTTATTTTATTTTTATTTTTTATGTTTGCTATGTTTACCATATGGGCAATGTTCTTTCCAAATAGAAATTAGTATTATATACTAATGATACCTATTATTTGTATTATTCAAATGTTAATAATAAATATTTTAATAGATTATATAATAGTGTGAATGAATTTTTTAGACAAAGAATTTATAATTATAATAATTTTAATTTATGTTATATAATAATATTAACTTATTATCACATAATAGATATTTTAGAATATTATATATCACATTTATATTATTATATTATATATTTTAATGAAATGCTCATTCTTAACTCTAAAAGAGATATGATCATTTAAATATTTATGAACATTCTTATTATAACATGTCTTATCAAACATGAGAAAGGAAATGATAAGTTAGCATGTGCACTAGCATTTCATATATTCCATTCCATTGTAGCATAACAATACATCTTAGTAAGTTCTTAATGCTCTCTTATTTATTCACTTTGCTTAAGTGAATATATCTCAAAACAAATTTATATATTTATTTTTGTGTCCAAAACCATGAAACACATTTGAGGCGACAAAGGCACTATAAGTCAAGGTTTGGTAGGTAAAAATGAAATAATTGTCCCAATCGTTTTCAATCCAATTGTTTACTATTCAATGAAAGAATTTTTAAGGACAATCAGCGCATTTTTAAAATATCAAGTGGATAAATAAGAATATTGAGTCACCCCGCCCAATATCGTCCCTTTTACATTTATAACTTATACTATAATTTCGTACTTATATTTTATTTTATATTAAATAATATTAAGTATATATTAATCAAATCCTAATCTTTAATTTATTTCAATTACTAAATATAATTTTGTATTTAATTGTCATTTGATAAGTTATATGAGATTTTAATATTCTCACCATAATATTAAGTTTCAAGTTCTAATTAAAAAGTTGAATAGTACCTTTAACCTTATAAAAAAATATATATATATTATTATAATTGATTATTATAATTAATCTTTTATTATTATTTACTTCCGTTAAATTCATAACACCCCAACTCCACCCCTACTTAATCTCCGTCTTGCCCTGTTTGATAAATAATTTTGGACAAAAATATAAATAACTATGCTAAATTCGAATGAGGATAGGAATGGGAATGGTAATAGGAATGACTTCCCTTCTCCAAACCACCCCGTTTCCAAAGCTATTCACTACTCAATCTCTGCCTTTGGCAACTCGTTAATTACAAAGGAAAAATTATATATACATAAAGTTAGATACTTTTTGCAGTCATATAAACTTAAAATATATAAATTTCAAAACATGTGAGTTCTTTAAAATTAAGGGGGTGGACATGAAAACTTAAAATTTATAAATTTTAAAATAGGTGAGTTCTTTAAAATTGAGGGGGTGGATATGAAAACTTAAAATTTATAAATTTCAAAACAGGTGAGTTCTTTAAAATTGAGGAGGTGGACATGAAAAAAGATTGTGCATTATTTGTGTGAAAGTGAAGAGTAATAATGAGTGTTGATAGATGCTGGGTAACGGGGTGAAGAGATCGTTCCACGTAGGTCAGGAATGCTGAGATTAGTGTCTGAGTGGGAACTCAAGCTATACCAAGGATTCTTCACAGGTGAAGATTAAGAGAAAGAAGATAGTTGCTCAGTACTAATCTAACTTGAGGTTCGGTAGTAGATCTTTATGATTCTTATTGTCTTGTTTTAAACTCCTAATTACAATGCCTATTTATACTAGTTGGTTCCGGATAATACCCCCGGTCGCGGGGGGTAGCCTCCCCTTGACCATTGGTTCTGATAGGGTAACCTCCTTTTGTCCAGTGGGCAGAGGGACCTCCTCCTAATTGATGGAACGTCAGGAGGGCGGCCCAAGGTGTGATACCCCTCGGATCTGAGACACGGGTTGATCAGGCCCAGGCCCAAACCCAAGGGAATATCAAACAATTAAAGTATTTTAAAATGAACACAGATGACAAAAAGAACAATAAAGATAGAATAAAATTGAAAGAAACATTAATTATAAAATCCTCCATGTACAACTGAAAATTGAAACTCCAATCCTCCAAAACTTCAAGGTTACAACTTGGGAATCCACTGATGGACCCCTAACCAAAAGTTCAACTGAAACTGAAAACTGAAAATAGATAATGCTAGAAATATCGACAGAAGTCCTACGTAATCAGATGAAGGTGAGACTGTCCTCGACAAGCACGATCAAGCTCTAAGGCTGGAACCGTCCTGTACCTGAAAAGAATAATAAAGGAGTGGGTCAGACCCACGAGCAAGTTCTAATCTAACTGCAATCCATACAGTGACCCGATACGCAGATACACCGTAGACACCTCACCATATCTATCTAGTCCATACGTATAAATATATCCACACTAAGGGACATTCACTAGTCTATAATAGGGGTCTCAACCTGAATAGAAGGTAACATGCGAATACGCACCCAAAGGTAGGGATGAGTACCTAGACTTAACAGGGTACACCTCAACCTATTATAACCAGCTACGCATCCACTGCATATACGCACCCTAACCAACGAGTCTGAGACTCAAGCTCAACTCGTGGTACCATAAACATATACATAAAGTCCGTCCAAATCCAGGGTATGCAGTTCAACTATTTATTAAACTGACATACAATAAACCAACTAGTTAGTCACTCAACTTATTCAGTTGATATGACTTAACTACCATCCGTTAATCCAGGAAGTCATCCAACTTGGTTACAGCTGATCTGACTTAGCCACAATTAGGATTCGATATCTTTCAATCCATTCCATTAATCCATTAGGTTAGGTTTATGCGTTTCGAGCTAAACCGTCCCTAGTATGTCACCGTCCCATACCGGTACATACAATCCTCCATATCCATGTAAATTACAATATATATAACAGTTCAATAATTTACAGACCAAAAACCACCATCCAATACTTGCAGAAGGAATCTTAACAATCTAGCAAATAAAATCCAGTAATAATCCATGTAATTGCATCGGAGAATAAACTATTCTAACAATTAACATCCAACACATGCATAGTTCAAATTTAATAAAACAATGACCCTATTATGTATTTAAAATTAGTTCTATAATAATGTTATAGTCCAATAAATCACTAAATTAAACTAAGCGATCTAGTTCCCTCCATCCGGTAACAGAATACTAAGTCATATACTTATATTGTGTTGTAACCTTTAGCACAGAGCCCCCACTATGCCACAAGTCCAATATATTACTTTAAAAGACTTCATCGTGCATCAAAAATAAATTTAAAATCATTTTATAGCACCCTAAACCATCAGATTAAAATTAATCAACAAATCTCCTTCTAGCCGTTAACTGTACGCAAAGTTGTCAAATAGCGTACTGTTAATTCCATTTAAACTAAGGGGTAAATTTATGCAATTCAAGACCTTAGTTACAAGTTAAAATTATTATTTAACACCCAACTAAAATTTTAAAACTGATTAATAACCCAGATTGCCCAAACAGTGAACATAGTACGTAGAAAAAATTTAAAAAACTTAAAATAAACCAAAAATAACAAGGGAGCCTGCTCTAGAATTTGGAGCAGGCTCTTTTCCAGCCTAGAGCCGGCTCTAGGACTTCTTAGAGCCGGCTCTACTTTGTTGTGGGAGCCGGCTCCCATTTCCATGGAGCCTGCTCTCACCTCCTTTGAGAGCCTCTGTCCCCGTTGCTTCGTTTCAGTCCGTCCGCTCCTTCTCTGATCAAATCCAACCACTCTGTTAGTCTCTAAAACTAATCTTAGGACTCTTAATTTAGTCTAGAAGCATTCCCCAAGATTGTTTACAATAGTTTTGCAAACAATTACAGAGTTTAATCAAGCCATTTAAACTAGCATAGTTGAAGAACAATACTGAAACTAAATTGCGACATCAGTTTTATCCCAACCCCTCTGTTCTTCCTCCAATTTTAAATTTGAAGTCTTAAATTACATCTAGTATCCAATCAGACCTCGGTTGATTTCAATAAGATTCAAAATAAAAATTAAATCAGTGAGACGTTACGCCAAAACAGAGTCAAGAAAACATACGTGCTATAATTGTTTTGTAAATAAATTTCACAGATAAAACGATCAAGTAAAACATATATAAAACATGCATGGTTCAGTTTAAGGCCAATTAATCTCCTAGAGATGTCCAGGTGCACAGAACACAAATCAAAGGGAAGGAGGAAGATAAGAACTTGCCTTTGAGTTTCAGACTTGAAATTCTAAATTCCCAGTTCTGTAGTGCCCGTTCAATTTCCCCACTGCTGTTCCACAAACCCACGTTCCTTCTACCTTGCTTCCACCTATCCTTCCTCTCCTATCTCTCTCTATTCTCCCTCTGTATCCCACGGTATAAATATCTCACGTAAAGAACCAGAAAACTAAATTCCCTTAAATTTAAATTTTCATTAAATAAAATTGATTAAACAATTAAATAAACACAATTAAATAAATAAATAAAATTATATAAACAGTTACCAAAAACATATTAAGTAACATGACTGATTAAACAAATAAACCATTAAGCAATTAATTAAACCAAATAATGCACATACAACCAATTTAAACAAATGAAAAACAATAAAATAAATAAAAATGCTATTAAAACAATAAAATAAAGAAAAATGCAATACAATAAATATTAAGAATGCCGAGACTATCCTTTTAAAATTAGGGGTATTACACAAGGCAATGTGCGCCTTGGGTTAGGTGATGCCATGATTACTCTGTGCATAAGTCATTTCAGTGCATTTAATGCGCCGAGTGACTCCTACCTTCCCGGATCTTGGGTGCAAGTACTACTGAGCATCTCTTCCCCTTGGTATAGGCCTTAGGATAAGAACGGGGAGGAGGGGAAGGTTGGCATGTTTCCATGCACGACCTCCCCCCTTTTCCCTTCTTCTCCATAAAGCGGTACCTTGAATTCCAACCTCCCATTCACTAATACTCAGATTCCCATGCCAAAAGGGAAGAGGGGGAAGTTCTGAGGCTCTGCCTTCTTTGGCCTCGCATTCCCCCTGTTGGGAAACGTGCTAGTTTTAAAAACTTTTTGAGGGATTTTCATACATAGATCTTGATTCATCACATAGAGACAAGTTTTATGTAAAAATAAAATATGATGTATCATTCAATTATAGATTGAATACTTATATTAAAGGTCTGAGTAAACCTTAAAAACTTTCCTCTAAAGTGAATATTCTCATTTATTGTAGATCCCTTAGCAAGATGCATTCTCCTTGGATCTCCATCTTTTTGGTAATTGGTTTGCCTTTAGGAATCACTCATAAACCTCCATGAATGACCTTGGAAAACTAGGCTTGTGGGAGCCTCTATTAGATAAGAACATTAACCTTAATTTTCTAGAGAGAGAAAATATATTCCTTTTTCCTTCTACTAAAAATCACTCCTAAAATATACATAGATCATGTATATATATAGGTAACATAAAGATAAAGAAAAAGAAACAATAAATCATTCTCAATCTCTAATTCACATGCCTCAAATCTAATAGGATTCCAATATCAAGTTGGGTTATAAGTGAGAATCCTTTGGGCTTATTATTTTATTGGCTACAATAAATTAATAATTGGCCCGATCCATGGACCCAATTCAATTAACTCATAAATTAATTTCTACTCCACTAAAAGAAATTAATTGAATTCCAATTAAATAATAAATAACCTCTAAGTCAATGTTGCACTTTGATTTCTCTATGCATAATTAGTTATCGGATAAATAAAGCCATCAATCCGACTACTTAATTAATATATTTATTTTGGTACCTTTGATTATTTCTGCCTCGATCACAATAAAACATTTGTTTGACAAAAATAAAAATTTAAATAAATAAATATATATAAAATCATTTTGTCTAAAAACACATGAATGCCTTCGAATTTACTTTGTGATCAACCATAGTCAACACAAAATAAATACAATTAGTGATAAGCGCTGAATACTGTATATTCAAGCGCCCTAAATTACATTAACAAAGTCCATTAATTCATTATTTTATGTAGATTAACTCCATTTGCATGTTTTCGTGCATTTTCAGGTTAAAGTGCAAAAAGGAAGCAAAAATGATGCCTTGTGGAATTATGAACAAAAAGGGTGCCAATTCTGAATTTCTGGCAGCAGTAGATCCTGACTTTTGTCACCATTTTCGACCTAGTAAACTCAAGAACTGGACTTCCATCATAACATAAAAGATTTAGAGCTCTGAATCAGCTTTCCAAATCTTCAAGCGGTTCGTCATTCGGAGTTCGAAACAGAGAGTTATGATCTTCTTAACAGAGGTGCGCAGAACTGCCTGGCAGCACTGAAGTACTGCCTTTCTCCCCATTTTCGACCAACCAGAATTAAGAATTGGGTCTTCATCAAAACATGAAGTTTTTGAAGCACTGAATCAGCTCTCCAAATCTTCAAGCAGATCATCATTCGGAGTTCGGGGCACAAAGTTATAGCAGTTTTACCAAAGTAGGTCAGTTCTGAGCAAGAAAAGCATGTTGCACATTGCACTAATTTAGAGTGCTCGAGACCACTCTTCGAGTGCTCGAAAATCAGCCAGATTGTAGCTCGGATATGCACCTCTCTTCAACCCACTTGTGCATTGGTTTCCACATTTCCACCCTCCTTCTTTATGGAGTGGTTGGGAATGTCTTTGGAGGAGAGAGAGAGCTTAGTTGATAGATATAAGGCAACTAAGGGCCACATGGATCTTATCTTTGGAATTTTGGCAAGATAGAGAGAGAGAAGAGAGCAAGGAGGAGAGTGTTCTTGAGTGCTACAGTAGAGCTCGAAAATGAAGTGGTATTATTCTTCTTCTTCTTCCATTTTTGTATCAATGGAGAGCTAAACCTCCATCTAGGGAGGTGATGAAGCCTCCTCTTTTGATCATGTTTTAGATTAGGCTATACTTTTGGGGACTATAATGTATAATGTGTGGAAGTTTCATAGTCTAAGAGCATATTCCTTCTTGTAATGAATTTTAATGTGTAAATGGTTGATGTAAGTTCATTGTCATATCTTTGATGATTCTTGGATCAATCTTATTGCTTTTATTTTCATAGTGACAATGAAAATGTAGACTATGAATGTTTTTCAAGGCATGTTGATTTTGAAACTTGATATTCCATTGCTTAGGTACCTCCTTTGATGGTTTATACTTGATTCCTACCTTCATGTGCTTCACCATTTGATTGAAAGCTTGATGGTCTTTTGCTTGAGATAGTGTATTTGATTCTACACCTTAGTTTAAGTAGTTCAACTATGGTAGCTTTTGATGGATCATTCTTGTTGATTAAGTGATCTTCTTGATGATTATTAAGCAACGAGTTGCTTCATATTTCTTGACCATTGCATATATGCTATTTATCCCCAAATTTAGACCTAATCTAGCATGTACTTAGGGTGTAGTGTGGATTCATCTCCCTAGTCTTCTCTACTTGTATTTCACCTCTTTACATTCCTTGCAATCTACTATTTTATGCATCTTAATTTCATAGCTTTAGTGACAAACCAAGCAAACACCCTATTCCCCCTTATCATTCTAAAACGATTCTAGACGCTTAGGTTGCCTTAAACTAGCGCAGTCCCAGTGGTTCGACTTACCCGACCAATAGCCCTATTTTATAATGATTCGTGCTATTGCGAAGGTTGATGTATAGTTGATCAACCGATCAATTAGCAATGATGCAAATATTGAAAATATAACCCTCTAACTATTAATTACATAACTACCCAAAGTGTCGGTCTAAGGATCCCGAAGTATCCGCCGAACAAATCAAAGTAATTATTAATTAATAAAATAGTTTATACTTTTCTCATACTTAAGAGTCAAATGCCATGACAATGATAGGGAGCAATTGCATACAACGACTCTCGCAATATATCTCAACCTGACGCGAATCATGTTCAAGTCTTAATTAATTATGAGTCCATCCATAATTACCGACTATGAACTATTTATGATTACTATTTATATTCATGTATTGATCGCCATCACATACATATATATAAATATCTCTTGTAATCAAATGGACACTATCAATTCCATAGTAAATCGAAGCATAATACATTGAATTCACCAATTATATATAAATCATAAATATTTCAAAAATGTCAGGAACATATGTTACTATAATCCAAATAAGAATTTACTATACCAGGGCATATAAATCCCAACAGCTCCCACTTGCCCTCATAGCCAATTCAAATTGCATTTAACTCCAATGTTATCCAGATGACAATCAAAACTATTGATCGATAACACCTTTGTTAATGGATCAACAACGTTGTGTTATAATGCAATGTTCTAGCCATGAGTACATTTTCTTGTCGAATAATATCATGTAAGACATGATACTTTACTCTCAGTGTACCTTGTTCCTTTATGGAACCTTGGGTCATTGGTTTGGACTACCTCTGCACTATTGTCGCAATATAGCTCGATAGGCAGGCTAGTATGCTCCACAACCTTTAAATCAATGAGATCAAACTAAAAGGTTTCCTTTGCCGCCTTTAAGGCTACAATGTACTCCACCTGCAGGTTTGAGTCAGCAGTTGAAATCTGCTTAACAATCTATTAACTGATTTCCCTTCCATTGAGTGAACATACACTAAGTCATGAATCTCATAATATATACTTTTGATTGAAAATCAAAACTAGCATACATGACTAGGACCATATCATCACATCCAAAAATGAGTATGAGATCATTGGTTCTCCTAAGGTACTTGATGATATTTTTCACAATAGACCAGTTTTCAAGTCCAAGATTGGACTGATATCTTCTGACTATCCCTACTATGTAGCGGATGTCATGTTTGGTATATACCATGGCATATATGAGACTCCCACATGCCAAAACATATAGTTCTAGTCTCATTTGCTCAATCTCTTCTGTCAGTTTTGTAAAACTACCTACTGGAGAGAGCAATCCATGTCAATCAAGCAAGAACTCATTCTTTGAGTTTTGCATACCAAACCTGGTCAAAACTTTATCAATGTAGGATTATTAAGATAAGCCTATTTTCCTTTTAACCTGATCTTGCAAAAGCTTGATCCTAGAAATATAGCTTACATCTTGAAGATCTTCCATTTAAAAGTAATTGAACAACTACCTCTTTATTGATGACAAAATTTCCTCGTCATTATAAATGAGTAGGATATCATCAATATATAGAATTAGGAAAAATAATGACATTCCCTCATACACACATGATTTAATTACTAAGAAATCCTCTGGTATTCTTTTGTAGATTAACTTGCCTTCCATAGGTATCACCCTACTAGAAAGTTCTACAAGATTCCAGATTTTATTAGAATACATAGATTCCAACTCTGATTTCATAGCAACTTGCCAAAACGATCTGTATCCATATCGGTTCACGCTTCCGTGTAGCTTACTGGGTCCAACTCATGTTTAACAGGGATTTCCATTATGGTCTCCCCTGAAAACATGATTCTGTCGGATTGGATGATAATCCTCCCACTACAATAATGTACCGATGCAGAAATCTGTGTATTAGATGATGCTGACGCATCAATAGGGAATTCATATATTATTCTCAATCTCTATAATAAGTGTGTTTATCATATGGTACATCTAGTAATCATACCATATTCTCTAACATTATGCTACTAGGTATGTGATTCATAATATGATTCTCCTATAGATAAACAGTGAGTGTAAACAATCAACTTTTATCATTGAGATCATAAAATAATCCGTCCTAGTGACTTTTAGAGTAGCTATCAAATCTATCATGCGTATGATCTGTTTCTATCTTACTTGTCCATATCAAGCGCACATGTGCAAGACTACCCCATATGTGCATGTGATTCAAACTAAGATTTAGTCAAAAACACAACTCAACGGTATCCTTGAGACAGACTAAGATGGAATGCAGTTCATAATGTGCATCGATATTATTAACGCTAAACTCTTAAATGAAAGAGATAATGTGGCATAACTGATCATAGATCTAACCATGTTAAGCGGAATTTTGTTATTCCTATTTGACACTTAAATCCATTTAGTGTCAATTGTGAAAAACTAGTACACAACACCCTCATTGACCATATAGTCTTTGCACTATCCCAAGAAATACTCATATTCGCGATCAAATCGGATTGTTTTGATAAGTTTACCTAATCTGTGCTCCACATCAGTCTTGACACTTCAGAATGTACCAAAAGTTTAAGACTCGTGTCGCATCAGATAAATTTATCCAAAACGTAAGTAAACTTGCTTGGATGTTCATAAGACTACAACGTGTCTGTGTGTACCGACTCCAATTGTTCTTTATGTCTATTTCATTTGGCTGATTAAGCCCTTAGAGTTATATATCCTTTAAAACAAGATTCACAAGTTTGGTTTAGGCTCCTCTGCCTCACTAGGTAATAAACCTTCTTTGACCAATCTTTGAATCTCATTTTGATTGATTACAACTCAAAAATAGACACTAAAAATACAATGAGTCAGGAATAATAAATTTTCTCTTAACATTCAATCTAGAAGATACAACATTAGTTTTTACATCTTGCAAATATTAAGAGTTTGTGATTATGGTATATTAACCATCTTTCAATGCACTAGAAGCAATCACACATCTATTCAATTTTATAAAACCAGTTTTACAAAATAACAAAACAGTTTTTATAAACAAAAAGTGAAACAAGAATTAGATTGCGTCTAACATCTATGCATAAAGATAGTTCTCTAATACTAATATCCTCATACTCTCTAATTTCAGATGTAATACTCCCATTGACTTAGCTACAACCTTGGCATCAGGTCAAGTACAAATATATATCCATATCATCGAGGCTTCTGGATTCCTGAAATCCTTGCAACGAATTGCAAACATGTTTAGTGGCTCCAGAATCTATCCATCAGGAAGTAATAGATACAACCACATAACATGGCTCAATGATTAAATATACATTTTCCTATGCCACGTCATTGCTTAGACAGTTCGTCCTTCAGTGTCTTAGTTAGCAGCAAAAGAAACAGTTTTCTTCACCCTCAACATACATTGCCTTATTCCCTTTAACCTTTTGAATACCCATGTTTTGTGCTAGCCTAGTCCTATTATCATCCTTCCTCTTTCCTTTGTCCGTCCACTTGGGCCTAGAAGAAGATGGTATAGACTAGGTTAGATTGATAAGAACGCCCATACTATTAATTATTCCTTCATCTGTTACCAATTCTATAAGAATATCAGCGAGTGTGAACTCAAACTGATTACTTATTTAGTTTACTCTGAAAGAGCCGAACCAGTTTGGTAACAAGGCAATAATCATGTCAATTTGAAACTTATCATTTAAGTCAGCCCTATTGACCTCCAGTTTAATTTTTAAATAATAAATAATCATTTTTAAAATACGATCTTATACTAGAGTTCCTTAGGCTATCTTAATGGTATTCAAGTCTGACATAGTATTTAGACATCTCCTCTATCTAATCTCACTAAAACATCTCATTGACATTTAACATAATGCTTGAAGAAAATAAAATAATGTAAATGTTAGTTTTGGAACGTATTCGAGATAAACTCTAGAATATTGCACCAAGTCATATCATTTGCCTTATTTCACTTATTAAAAGTATTAATGTTCTCTTAGGTATCTTAAAGTAAAAGGATTAGATTTAGGAGTAGTAAATATATTTTGTACCACTACGTTGTGAATAAAATATCTAAGTTCCTTTTTCAGTCAATATTAATAAGGTCCAGTATCATTGAATATGTAAACAAGCAGATAAAATGGATTAGACATAATTAATCTGAATATAAATACATTCATACAATATGCAAGGTGAATTATTAATACTATCATGCATATTTAAAATTAAAATGATTTTGTTAATCACACAATATAATAAATCTCAAATAGAATAAGAGATTATTATCATTATTGGTGAACAATACCTTTTAATTAATGCGGGTCCCTCAACTTCGTAGCACAATAAATTATACAATCAATACGTCAATAATTTAACCTGTTGGAGGAGTTCATTATTATTATTATTGAGATTCATTTGCTATTAGGTGAGCACTTCCATTAAAATAATAATATGTGGGTCCCTTAACCACTGCATGAAAAATCGGATAACCAATATGCCAATAACTTATTCGGTTGGCGAAGTTCATTATTACTATTGGAGGGCAAATCCCATCATCTCCATATCTTTTAAGACAATGCCTTGTCTATCTATATGAAATGATTCCCGATTATGTTTAGCCTTTCTAAAATCACCTAGTGTAGACCACTCCGTTGGGGAGCTAACAATATTGATTTTAGATTGAGTGTATAACGTTATTAATGCTCTAATGAAAAATAAAACATTAAATATCTTGTCATTATAATCTAGACTCTTTAAATCATACGTAGGGCCTTATTTTTAAAGATCTAATTACAATGAACATTTAATATTTTTATTTTCATGAGACCACAATTCTTGTAATATTAAGACTTTTCAAATCATGTGTGGGGCCTTATTTTTAAAGATCTAATTACAATGGTTTTAATAACGAAGGTCATGGGGTAATGTATAAAAATTCCCGCTCCCACTCAATTTTTAATCATACATTAGGGTTTTCATTTTATTCATTTACATGATATAATGCATGCAAAACGTCTTGATTTTAATCCAATTAAATTTAGAAAATATTTGGACTTTAAACGATTCACTAATATTTAATTTGAGGCACACTTTGAAAATAATTTACAAAAATGATTTTTCGTTTCCCAATAAGTGCCCTCAACTTAATTAGTAATCAAATCCAATTAATTTTCATAATTTAATTAATATAAATCAAGTCATTTAAATAAATATCATGGATCCAATGCATGAATAATAATAATAAAAAAATTAATTATTCCATGCATCATATAAATAAACAAATAACAGACAGAAGCAATTTAAATGGCCAATGGATTCAGCTTTGAACATTTAATTGCTCTAAGTATTATACGGACGTCCTCCAACGGCTTGTAAACACCAGTAGGAAGTTGATACGCGTCTGGATAAGCAAAACAGCGTTCGGAACGCGCCTGGAAGGCCCCACACGCGCTCGCACGTGCCTGGGGCATGTAGCAGTGCAAGACACGCGCCCCACGCGCTCCCACACGCTGGCACGCGCCTGGGGCTCGTGGGACGCGCACCCACACGCCTCCACACGCGTGGGACGCGCCCCCACCCGCCTCCACGCATGTGGGGACAAATTTCCTTGGCTGGCGCGTGAGATCCATGCGCCAGCATATGTTCACCTCCTGCCGCGTGTGGAACACGCGCCAGGCTCACCTTTGTGCGCCACATGGGATAAATTCCCATCAATGCTGATCCTGGTGCCTGGTAAGTGGGTGCACCGTGCCGCACTAGAAAGGCCAGCCATCTCCGGTCACTGCACTTGCCACTGGCGTTACTCCGGTCATCGGAAAATCGCCGAAATAATTTTAGAAATTAAATAAAAAATTTCAGAAATTAAATTAAGCCTTAAAAAATTTCAGAAAAATTCTGAAAAATTTCTAAAAAATCTTAGAAAATTCCTGAAGCCTAATTTAACCCTCTTGGACCTTCTTGAAGCTTCATAGCACCCTTTGATGAATATTACATGGCTTTAAATAAATTTACAATTTGAAATACAATGGAAAAAATTAAATTACATCATTGAACTTTCAAACGGCTAAATCAAAGCCTTAATTACATTTATCTAAAAATAAAATTACATTCAGTTATCCTATAAGCTTCATCCATGGCCCAAACACACATCATTATCAATTCACAATTATACATACATCATCATGTATCAATATATATTAATATATTAATACATACATCAACATACATTAATAAATAAAGATATGCATATCAAAATTGGATCCATGAATGATGAATTTTGATAAAAACATGATCTCTAGTAATGAATCAAATCATGCTCTGATACCACTGTTGGGAAACGTGCTAGTTTTAAAAACTTTTTGAGGGATTTTCATACATAGATCTTGATTCATCACATAGAGACAAGTTTAATGCAAAAATAAAATATGATGTATCATTCAATTATAGATTGAATATTTACATCAAATGTTTGAGTAAACCTTTAAAACTTTCCTCTAAAATGAATGTTCTCACTTATTGTAGATCCCTTAGTAAGATGCATTCTCTTTGGATCTCCATCTTTTTGGTAATTGTTTTGCCTTTATGAATCACTTATAAACCTCCATGAATGACCTTGGAAAATTAGGCTTGTGGGAGCCTCTATTAGATGAGAACATTAACTCTAATTTTCTAGAGAGAGAAAATATATTCCTTTTTCCTTCTACTAAAAATTACTCCTAAAATATACATAGACCATGTATATATATAGGTAATATAAAAATAAAGAAAAGGAAACAATAAATCCTTCTCAATCTCTAATTCACATGTCTCAAATCTAATAGGATTCCAATATCAAGTTGGGTTATGAGTGAGAATCCTTTAGACTTATTATTTTATTGGCTACAATAAATTAATAATTGGCCCGTTCTATGAACCCAATTCAATTAACTCATAAATTAATTTCTACTCCACTAAAAGAAATTAATTGAATTCCAATTAAATAATAAATAACCTCTAAGTCAATGTTGCACTTTGACTTTTCTATACATAATTAGTTATCGGATAAATAAAGCCATCAATCTGACTACTTAATTAATATATTTATTTTGGTACCTTTGATTATTTCTGCCTTGATCACAATAAAACATTTGTTTGAAAAAAATAATAATTTAAATAAATAAATATATATATAATCATTTTGTCTAAAAACACATGAAGGCCTTCGAATTTACTTTGTGATCAACCATAATCAATACAAAATAAATTCAAGTAGCAATGATGCAAATATTGAAAATGTAATACCCCTAATTTTAAAAGGATAGTCTCGGTATTTATTTATTTATTTTTATTGTATTTTTTTAATTGTTTAATTGATTATTTGACTAATTGTTTATGTGTTTAATTGAATTAAGTGTTACTTGATTAATTGACTACTTATCTATGTGTTATTTGTATTTTGTCTAGGTGTTATTTGTATTATTTGTTTAATTAGATTGGGTGCTTAAATGATGTATTTGATTAATTGTAATTAATTGTAAATTAAATGATTAAATGTTTTATTTTATTTTATTTTATGGTTATGGTTAGTGGTAATGGGCTAACTAATTGGGTCCCATGGACTACTTGAATAGGAGGTTGGATGGGTATGGATAATTACCCATGGATAGTTATATATGTATATATATAGATATATATGTATATACATATATATAAAAAGGAAAGTAATTTATTAATATTATAGTAACTTTAATATTAATAAATAATCTGATGTATATATTTTATATATTTATATAATAAGGATATACATATATTTTATATGTAACATGTTTTAAGTTACCTTTTTAATATTATGGTAACTTTAGTATAAATAAATAATCTGATGTATATATTTTATTTATTTAATGAAGATACAGATAGATTATATACGTAACATGTTTTAAGTTACTTTTTAATATTATAGTAACTTTAATATAAATAAATAATCTGATGTATATATTTTATTTATTTAATGAGGATATAGATAGATTATATACGTAACACGTCTTAAGTTACCTTTTAATATTATGGTAACTTTAGTATTAATAAATAATCTGATGTATATATTGTATTTAATTAATAAGGATATACATAGATTATATACGTAACATATTTTAAGTTACCTTTTTAATATTTTTATTTTTTTATTTTTCTTTATTAAGTTGACTTGGATTAGGAAAAGGAATAGGGTTATTATTTAGCCTATAAATACACAACTATAGGTTAAAAAAGGAGTTAAAATATATCACGTAATATATTCTATAAAGAAAGAGTTAGAGAGAGAAGGAGAAAGAGGAAGGAAGGAGGAGAAAACCCTGTAGAGAGAAGATCAAGGAAGAAGAAGTTTAACTTTCGATTCGAAAGTTTAAGACAAGTTCTTCTTCTATTTCTTTCCCTTTGATTCGTGTTTCTATGCATGCCTAGGAATTCCAGGATTTATTAAACACAAAAAATTAAATAATTATGCATGTTTAATTGGATTAGAACATAGGTTTTATGAAATTGGTTCATATCTATTCTTGTGTTATGAATTGATAAATGCATGATTTTGATTAGATTTTCGGTGTGAATTTTTATATGTTTACATTATGCATTTTTCATATCTGTGGAATGATGGAACGTAGAAACATGGCTAGGATTCCTGAACATTAAATAAGAACTAGCTTTGGGTTTAAATAAATTTAAATAGATTCAATCATAATGATGTTTGCTATTTGAATGTTTTAAACAAACGAATGGATTTAATCTTTTAAAATATTTTAGCAATTAAGATTAAATGTGTAGGATGAATTGAATATGGAGAATGCTTATTTGATGGTATAATAAAATATCATCATGTATAAGATTCAGTTTGTGTGGGCCATATGATATAGCAAGCTTAAAAAAATAATAAGTCATTCCTATTTTGTGATAACTTGATATCATATTATCATAGTTATTTCTGGATTGTTTGATGTATTTCCTTAATCGTTACATCAATTGTTGGATTGTGTGGTTTAATGCACCGGTATGGAACGGTGGCATTCTAGGAATGGATTAACTTATCAGTTAAGTCATACCTATTTTATATAAGGGAATGGATTAACTAAAATATTAAGTACTACTTATATTCAAGTCAGGTCAGCAGAACAAGTTGAATGACTTATGAAAGATTAATTTATTATATAAGGGAATGGATTAACTAAAATGTTAAGTCCTACTTATATTCAAGTCAGGTCAGTTGAACAAGTTAAATGACTTATGGATGATTAATTTATACTGGATAGGATGGTTACTAGATTTTATATATATATAAGTATGGTGCTATGATATGAGCTTGAGTCTCAGGATCAGTGGTTAGAGCGCGTATATCGCCAGGGATGTGTAACTAGATATAGTGTAGTTGTGTACCCTGGTAGATCTAGGTACTCATGCTCACTATATGTGCGTTTTGCATGTTGCCTACTATTCAAGTTGAGACAACCCTATAGTCTAGTGAGGTTCCTTTAGTGTGTATATATATATATATACGGACTACTAGTTACTGTTGGATTGACTAGGATGTATACGTGTATCGGATCTCTGCTTGGACTGTAGTAGAGTAGAACTTGTTTGTGGGCTTGACCCACCATTATTTTTCAGGTGTTCGTCAGGAGTAGAGGTTGTTCGTGTTGAGCGAGGATCAGTCTACTTCATTCTTCCGATGCTACATAGGAGTTCCTTTATGATTTAGTTTCCTGATTTAGACAGTTATTGCTGTCATTTGTTTAGTTTGGATTTTCTAGGGGTCCACACGGTATGGATTCCCGAGTTGTATTTTGGAGGATCAGTTGTATCAGAAGAGTTTAGTAATTAATGGAAATATATTCTGAGGTTTATTATTAGATTATCATTTTAGTTTCTTGTCAGCATTTTATTTATTCTTCTTTATTTTTTTGTACTCTGTGTTCGTTTATTATCAATTTATTTTGATATCTTCGGGTATTCGGGAGTGGGCCTGGCCAACCCGCATTCGGAAATCCGGGGGTATCACAGTTGGTATCAGAGCACTCCAGGTTCAAGTGTCCTTAGGAGTGTCTTTCGTTATGTGACTTCCGCGTTGCGTCTCTTAAAACTTAGAGCTCATATTAGGATTCGTTGTACTTTATTTACGGTTCGTTAGGAGGAGCTGATGTCAATTAAATTCTGTAGTTACAGAATGGTTGGCACTAGGAAAATGATGGGTTCAAGGCGAAAGCAATAAAGACCCAAAGGAGTAAAGGAGTACGTTATCGATTTCGTTGCCAGAAGGCAGAGTTAGGGATTGATGGTTTAGGTTCGTTTGGCGTTACTTTAAAAGTATAAGCCAAGGAAGGATTTAGGTGTACGTGATAGGTCACCGCATATCGGGGCCAACACGACTTTAGTCGATTTCAAAAAGGAGACAAGCGAGGAGTAGGAGCTGAAGAAGATCCTAATGGATGAGATTTATGTGCATCCAAAAGAGAGGGTACTAAATCTTGAAGATGGATGATCGCACGAGGGTGATTTTATTTACTGGTAATATAGCGGATGCTATTAGTAGAATTGGTGTTGATTAATCTACAAATAATTAAACTTTCTTATCATCTCTAAAAGAGATATATAAGAAGTACTCTTCAGGAGCTTGTGGATTTGCTGGAGTTCTTATCAGATCGAAACATATGATTTTGTACCATGTTTGGAAGAGTATGTGTATTATGTTATGACGTTCTAATTCACTTTATAAAGCCAAGTTAGATAGTTTGCATTCCGTGTATAGGGAGGATGAGGGTTAAGCCCTTAGTACTTACTTAGACAAACAAATGTTGCTTTTAAGCTATGTTTAAATGATATGTTTCAAGGTTGGATGAGTACTTATGAAACTATTAAAGGAAATTTTGTGAAACAATTTTTGCAAGTTGATTTCAGATTAGACTTTCTTTTCTAGAAAGAACGGAGTTTTAAGTAGGAGTATATTTTGTGCTTTTGTGTTTGTCATACGTGTTTTAATTTTCGTTGATTTTTCTGGTTAATTGTATGTGGTTTAGTTGGGGATACAAGTGTGTGATCAGCCAACTATTGGTTTAATAACATGGAGTAATAGCGCTATTTACGCTAGATTTGTGAGCGTACGGTTGTAGGATTTGGTAGATAAACATAAATCTAGCCAATCTATTAGACCTGGACATGTGTCATTATGGTGTGTTTTGGGATGGGATAATTAAACCATCACTACAAGTCAAACAATCTAGAACGATTAGTTTGATATATTTTATGTTAGGTATGGATTCGTATCATATTACAACGCCATGATATATTGGTGGTTGTTAATGTTTCGGTATGCGTGAGGTAGTGGTAAATAAAGATCACTGTAACGCCATGATGATATATTAGAGGTGTTGGATTTGCTGAACATCTTCTTGAAAATTTCAGAAGTTGTTACCAAGTCGGAAGGAGGATTTAGTACTGGATTAAGTACTTATTGGAATGACACCGAGTGAGGATAGGAGACTGAATAAATATTCATCAGTAAATTCTTAATCAAGAATTTATTTAAGAGGGTGTGTCATTAGGAGGAATTTGCCGGTGTTGCACATGGAGGAGGAAACTAAGTCTCTTCATTTCCATAAATAATATGGAATTATTTTTTTAGTCACAATTTGCAATAATTAGCTGTTGCAAAGAAATTGATGACTTATGTAGAGGATAGAAAGATTTTATATTCTTTTGAAGTTAGACAAGGAAGTTGGATTGTCATTAACTTGTCTTAAAGAAGCAGTGTTTGTCAAAGACAAGATGGTGAGACCAAATACCTATATAAAGATGAGATGCATGGTATGTATGAAAAGGTCGTAGTTTGTTGACTTTTGTTGAGTTAAAGTCATAGTTGACTATTGATAATGCAATTACTGATTGATTTTCAATATCGGTAAGTTTATCACGGATCAGTGGTGGATAGATTTAGTTACAAAATTCGCTTTTAAAGATTCTCCAATTTAAACGTTGGGTACAGACGAAAGCTGGTGGTACTGAACTAACGGTAATTTCTATAGACAAATTGGATGGAGGATGCACGGACTGAGTTTCACAACATTTAGTTCTTCATTCTGGTGGAAACATGATGCTTTACGATAGGCAGGAGAAGGGACATAATGATTTCTCTCTAAGTCTAATATTTATTAGATAGTAGAGATGGACCATCAAAGATCACTAGATCCTTTGCAGCCATTTCCTATACTAAAGTGGAAATGAGATAGCATTTTACAGATTTAGTTGCGGGAATTCTGATTTTACACAAGGGTCAGGACTCTGGATGGGAAATTGGTTGACTGATACATTAGGTCAGCTTGATTCTTGTCTATTTCGAACTGGTAGGACTTCAGTTCATACAAATAGAATGGATCACGAGACGGTTTAGATGGATTATAGTAGTGATTCACACTTTATATCAAGTTCCGTCTGGTGGAAGTAATGATGTAAATGGATGCTCTCACCAAACGATAGAATATTTAAATCTTTCGGTTAGTTATTGAGTTATTAGATGCATTTATAGCAGGTGCAATACTAACACTTGTTATTACTACGGTAGTTGAGAAAGTCAACTTTGAATATTGGAGCTGACATTGGAAACGGTGTTACCTTACTCAGATGGAGTTTAAGGTACTCGAGGAAGATTTAGTAGTTTCTGTAAATAGTGATATGACGGTCCGGTGAATGAGCTGGAAAATTTATAATTTTTCTCGGTGTGCTCAGATGGTTAAAAGGTACATCATGACATCAAATGTCAGTTTTGGTGAATAGATACGGATAAGGATGAATATATAATTGCCCTAAGTGTAAAACCTGCTACAAAAGTGAAAAGTTGATCATCAGATATCATAGAAATCTTTAGCCACTTCCTATAACAAATATGGAAGTTGAACTAAATAGGAGTGACGGTCGGTGGGAAGGATCGACATTGATTTAGAATTTCAATTTTCCATATGGAATCTGAGTGGTGGATTGAGAAAGATCGCTTGAGGACATAAATTTGAGTGATGTTTATTTTAGAACTTCATAGTAGTTCTATAGTTCGGTGATAGTGGTGTTATAGCATGTGGATGTCCATATTAGTGGATGCAAAATACTATTTCGAAGGAGCTTTATGAAGATTTTGGAACAGCAGCTCTACTTCATATCTATAGACGGGGGAATTAATTGAGAGATTAAATTAGACCATAAAGGATATGTTTGAGGCGTATATCCTAAATTTTCATGGATAGTTGGAAGTGTTTACATCACTTGTCGGGATTTTGTCTGTGATATTATTGGCACAAGGAGGTTAGTGTGACAACTTTAGAGGTTTTGTATCTTTCACAATGCATACCTCTCATTTGTTGGTTGGAAATGAAAGTTAAGGTTGTACAATCAGACCTCGACTTCATTTAAAAATATGTCGGAAAGAGATACTTCCTTTTGTATTTAACTGCGCACGGTTGGGAGGCGACAGTGGGATGTTGTAAATAGTTGAACTCGTATACTAAAGTTTTTCTATTAGGGAGTAGTTTGCTCGTTCTATTTTCCATATAGGAAGAAAGACGATTTTTGAAGAAAGGACAATTTTAATTATTACATTGACTTTTAGAGGATTGTGTTTCGCAATTGAGGCAGTCGCCTCTGAATTAGCGTTACCAAATTATTAGCGCTGGGTGCATAGGAGTTTGTGCGTATATTATATGGCACTTGGAGGTATGTAGATCATTCCCTTGTCGGAATGGGAGGATTACGTTGATACAACCTACGCATCGTATGATTATTGTGTTTCTTAAAATATAGGAACCCTGTATACCACTTGGTATATTGGAGTTAAGTGGAGCCCTTATAGTGAGGCTGCGTCTACTTGGGAATATGAGGATGTTTTTCGCTTATAGTTTCCAAGCATAATGGAAGAATAATGGAAGGAAGTAAGGGCGAATTCCGAGGACGGAATTCCTTTTGTTAGGGGGGAAGAATGTAATACCCCTAATTTTAAAAGGATAGTCTCGGTATTTATTTATTTATTTTTATTGTATTTTTTTAATTGTTTAATTGATTATTTGACTAATTGTTTATGTGTTTAATTGAATTAAGTGTTACTCGATTAATTGACTACTTATCTATGTGTTATTTGTATTTTGTCTAGGTGTTATTTGTATTATTTGTTTAATTAGATTGGGTGCTTAAATGATGTATTTGATTAATTGTAATTAATTGTAAATTAAATGATTAAATGTTTTATTTTATTTTATTTTATGGTTATGGTTAGTGGTAATGGGCTAACTAATTGGGTCCCATGGACTACTTGAATAGGAGGTTGGATGGGTATGGATAATTACCCATGGATAGTTGTATATGTATATATATAGATATATATGTATATACATATATATAAAAAGGAAAGTAATTTATTAATATTATAGTAACTTTAATATTAATAAATAATCTGATGTATATATTTTATATATTTATATAATAAGGATATACATATATTTTATATGTAACATGTTTTAAGTTACCTTTTTAATATTATGGTAACTTTAGTATAAATAAATAATCTGATGTATATATTTTATTTATTTAATGAAGATACAGATAGATTATATACGTAACATGTTTTAAGTTACTTTTTAATATTATGGTAACTTTAATATAAATAAATAATCTGATGTATATATTTTATTTATTTAATGAGGATATAGATAGATTATATACGTAACATGTTTTAAGTTACCTTTTAATATTATGGTAACTTTAGTATTAATAAATAATCTGATGTATATATTTTATTTAATTAATAAGGATATACATAGATTATATACGTAAAATATTTTAAGTTACCTTTTTAATATTTTTATTTTTTTATTTTTCTTTATTAAGTTGACTTGGATTAGGAAAAGGAATAGGGTTATTATTTAGCCTATAAATACACAACTATAGGTTGAAAAAGGAGTTAAAATATATCACGTAATATATTCTATAGAGAAAGAGTTAGAGAGAGAAGGAGAAAGAGGAAGGAAGGAGGAGAAAACCCTGTAGAGAGAAGATCAAGGAAGAAGAAGTTTAACTTTCGATTCGAAAGTTTAAGACAAGTTCTTCTTCTATTTCTTTCCCTTTGATTCGTGTTTCTATGCATGCCTAGGAATTCCAGGATTTATTAAACACACAAAATTAAATAATTATGCATGTTTAATTGGATTAGAACATAGGTTTTATGAAATTGGTTCATATCTGTTCTTGTGTTATGAATTGATAAATGCATGATTTTGATTAGATTTTCGGTGTGAATTTTTATATGTTTACATTATGTATTTTTCATATCTGTGGAATGATGGAACGTAGAAACATGGCTAGGATTCCTGAACATTAAATAAGAACTAGCTTTGGGTTTAAATAAATTTAAATAGATTCAATCATAATGATGTTTGCTATTTGAATGTTTTAAACAAACGAATGGATTTAATCTTTTAAAATATTTTAGCAATTAAGATTAAATGTGTAGGATGAATTGAATATGGAGAATGCTTATTTGATGGTATAATAAAATATCATCATGTATAAGATTCAGTTTGTGTGGGACATATGATATAGCAAGCTTAAATAAATAATAAGTCATTCCTATTTTATGATAACTTGATATCATATTATCATAGTTATTTCTGGATTGTTTGATGTATTTCCTTAATCGTTACATCAATTGTTGGATTGTGTGGTTTAATGCACTGGTATGGAACGGTGGCATTCTAGGAATGGATTAACTTATCAGTTAAGTCATACCTATTTTATATAAGGGAATGGATTAACTAAAATATTAACTACTACTTATATTCAAGTCAGGTCAGCTGAACAAGTTGAATGACTTATGAAAGATTAATTTATTATATAAGGGAATGGATTAACTAAAATGTTAAGTCCTACTTATATTCAAGTCAGGTCAGTTGAACAAGTTAAATGACTTATGGATGATTAATTTATACTGGATAGGATGGTTACTAGATTATATATATATATAAGTATGGTGCCATGATATGAGCTTGAGTCTCAGGATCAGTGGTTAGAGCGCGTATATCGCCAGGGATGTGTAACTAGATATAGTGTAGTTGTGTACCCTGGTAGATCTAGGTACTCATGCTCACTATATGTGCGTTTTGCATGTTGCCTACTATTCAAGTTGAGACAACCCTATAGTCTAGTGAGGTTCCTTTAGTGTGTATATATATATATACGGACTACTAGTTACTGTTGGATTGACTAGGATGTATACGTGTATCGGATCTCTGCTTGGACTGTAGTAGAGTAGAACTTGTTTGTGGGCTTGACCCACCATTATTTTTCAGGTGTTCGTCAGGAGTAGAGGTTGTTCGTGTTGAGCGAGGATCAGTCTACTTCATTCTTCCGATGCTACATAGGAGTTCCTTTATGATTTAGTTTCCTGATTTAGACAGTTATTGCTGTCATTTGTTTAGTTTGGATTTTCTAGGGGTCCACACGGTATGGATTCCCGAGTTGTATTTTGGAGGATCAGTTGTATCAGAAGAGTTTAGTAATTAATGGAAATATATTCTGAGGTTTATTATTAGATTATCATTTTAGTTTCTTGTCAGCATTTTATTTATTCTTCTTTATTCTTTTGTACTCTGTGTTCGTTTATTATCAATTTATTTTGATATCTTCGGGTATTCGGGAGTGGGCCTGGCCAACCCGCATTCGGAAGTCCGGGGGTATCACAGTTGGTATCAGAGCACTCCAGGTTCAAGTGTCCTTAGGAGTGTCTTTCGTTATGTGACTTCCGCGTTGCGTCTCTTAAAACTTAGAGCTCATATTAGGATTCGTTGTACTTTATTTACGGTTCGTTAGGAGGAGCTGATGTCAATTAAATTCTGTAGTTACAGAACGGTTGGCACTAGGAAAATGATGGGTTCAAGGCGAAAGCGATAAGGACCCAAAGGAGTAAAGGAGTACGTTATCGATTTCGTTGCCAGAAGGCAGAGTTAGGGATTGATGGTTTAGGTTCATTTGGCGTTACTTTAAAAGTATAAGCCAAGGAAGGATTTAGGTGTACGTGATAGGTCACCGCATATCGGGGCCAACACGACTTTAGTCGATTTCAAAAAGGAGACAAGCGAGGAGTAGGAGCTGAAGAAGATCCTAATGGATGAGATTTATGTGCATCCAAAAGAGAGGGTACTAAATCTTGAAGATGGATGATCGCACGAGGGTGATTTTATTTACTGGTAATATAGCGGATGCTATTAGTAGAATTGGTGTTGATTAATCTACAAATAATTAAACTTTCTTATCATCTCTAAAAGAGATATATAAGAAGTACTCTTCAGGAGTTTGTGGATTTGCTGGAGTTCTTATCAAATCGAAACATATGATTTTGTATCATGTTTGGAAGAGTATGTGTATTATGTTATGACGTTCTAATTCACTTTATAAAGCCAAGTTAGATAGTTTGCATTCCGTGTATAGGGAGGATGAGGGTTAAGCCCTTAGTACTTGCTTAGACAAACAAATGTTGCTTTTAAGCTATGTTTAAATGATATGTTTCAAGGTTGGATGAGTACCTATGAAACTATTAAAGGAAATTTTGTGAAACAATTTTTGCAAGTTGATTTCAGATTAGACTTTCTTTTCTAGAAAGAACGGAGTTTTAAGTAGGAGTATATTTTGTGCTTTTGTGTTTGTCATACGTGTTTTAATTTTCGTTGATTTTTCTGGTTAATTGTATGTGGTTTAGTTGGGGATACAAGTGTGTGATCAGCCAACTATTGGTTTAATAACATGGAGTAATAGCGCTATTTACGCTAGATTTGTGAGCGTACGGTCGTAGGATTTGGTAGATAAACATAAATCTAGCCAATCTATTAGACCTGGACATGTGTCATTATGGTGTGTTTTGGGATGGGATAATTAAACCATCACTACGAGTCAAACAATCTAGAACGATTAGTTTGATATATTTTATGTTAGGTATGGATTCGTATCATATTACAACGCCATGATATATTGGTGGTTGTTAATGTTTCGGTATGCGTGAGGTAGTGGTAAATAAAGATCACTGTAACGCCATGATGATATATTAGAGGTGTTGGATTTACTGAACATCTTCTTGAAAATTTCAGAAGTTGTTACCAAGTCGGAAGGAGGATTTAGTACTGGATTAAGTACTTATTGGAATGACACCGAGTGAGGATAGGAGACTGAATAAATATTCATCAGTAAATTCTTAATCAAGAATTTATTTAAGAGGGTATGTCATTAGGAGGAATTTGCCTGTGTTGCACATGGAGGAGGAAACTAAGTCTCTTCATTTCCATAAATAATATGGAATTATTTTTTTAGTCACAATTTGCAATAATTAGCTGTTGCAAAGAAATTGATGACTTATGTAGAGGATAGAAAGATTTTATATTCTTTTGAAGTTAGACAAGGAAGTTGGATTGTCATTAACTTGTCTTAAAGAAGCAGTGTTTGTCAAAGACAAGATGGTGAGACCAAATACCTATATAAAGATGAGATGCATGGTATGTATGAAAAGGTCGTAGTTTGTTGACTTTTGTTGAGTTAAAGTCATAGTTGACTATTGATAATGCAATTACTGATTGATTTTCAATATCGGTAAGTTTATCACGGATCAGTGGTGGATAGATTTAGTTACAAAATTCGCTTTTAAAGATTCTCCAATTTAAACGTTGGGTACAGACGAAAGCTGGTGGTACTGAACTAACGGTAATTTCTATAGACAAATTGGATGGAGGATGCACGGACTGAGTTTCACAACATTTAGTTCTTTATTCTGGTGGAAACATGATGCTTTACGATAGGCAGGAGAAGGGACATAATGATTTCTCTCTAAGTCTAATATTTATTAGATAGTAGAGATGGACCATCAAAGATCACTAGATCCTTTGCAGCCATTTCCTATACTAAAGTGGAAATGAGATAGCATTTTACAGATTTAGTTGCGGGATTTCTGATTTTACACAAGGGTCAGGACTCTGGATGGGAAATTGGTTGACTGATACATTAGGTCAGCTTGATTCTTGTCTATTTCGAACTGGTAGGACTTCAGTTCATATAAATAGAATGGATCACGAGACGGTTTAGATGGATTATAGTAGTGATTCACACTTTATATCAAGTTCCGTCTGGTGGAAGTAATGATGTAAATGGATGCTCTCACCAAACGATAGAATATTTAAATCTTTCGATTAGTTGTTGAGTTATTAGATGCATTTATAGCAGGTGCAATACTAACACTTGTTATTACTACGGTAGTTGAGAAAGTCAACTTTGAATATTGGAGCTGACCTTGGAAACGGTGTTACCTTACTCAGATGGAGTTTAAGGTACTCGAGGAAGATTTAGTAGTTTCTGTAAATAGTGATATGACGGTCCGGTGAATGAGCTGGAAAATTTATAATTTTTCTCGGTGTGCTCAGATGGTTAAAAGGTACATCATGACTTCAAATGTCAGTTTTGGTGAATAGATACGGATAAGGATGAATATATAATTGCCCTAAGTGTAAAACCTGCTACAAAAGTGAAAAGTTGATCATCAGATATCATAGAAATCTTTAGCCACTTCCTATAACAAATATGGAAGTTGAACTAAATAGGAGTGACGGTCGGTGGGAAGGATCGACATTGATTTAGAATTTCAATTTTCCATATGGAATCTGAGTGGTGGATTGAGAAAGATCGCTTGAGGACATAAATTTGAGTGATGCTTATTTTAGAACTTCATAGTAGTTCTATAGTTCGGTGATAGTGGTGTTATAGCTTGTGGATGTCCATATTAGTGGATGCAAAATGCTATTTCGAAGGAGCTTTATGAAGATTTTGGAACAGCAGCTCTACTTCATATCTATAGACGGGGGAATTAATTGAGAGATTAAATTAGACCATAAAGGATATGTTTGAGGTGTATATCCTAAATTTTCATGGATAGTTGGAAGTGTTTACATCACTTGTCGGGATTTTGTCTGTGATATTATTGGCACAAGGAGGTTAGTGTGACAACTTTAGAGGTTTTGTATCTTTCACAATGCATACCTCTCATTTGTTGGTTGGAAATAAAAGTTAAGGTTGTACAATCAGACCTCGACTTCATTTAAAAATATGTCGGAAAGAGATACTTCCTTTTGTATTTAACTGCGCACGGTTGGGAGGCGACAGTGGGATGTTGTAAATAGTTGAACTCGTATACTAAAGTTTTTCTATTAGGGAGTAGTTTGCTCGTTCTATTTTCCATATAGGAAGAAAGACGATTTTTGAAGAAAGGACAATTTTAATTATTACATCGACTTTTAGAGGATTGTGTTTCGCAATTGAGGCAGTCGCCTCTGAATTAGCGTTACCAAATTATTAGCGCTGGGTGCATTGGAGTTTGTGCGTATATTATATGGCACTTGGAGGTATGTAGATCATTCCCTTGTCGGAATGGGAGGATTACGTTGATACAACCTACGCATCGTATGATTATTGTGTTTCTTAAAATATAGGAACCCTGTATACCACTTGGTATATTGGAGTTAAGTGGAGCCCTTATAGTGAGGCTGCGTCTACTTGGGAATATGAGGATGTTTTTCGCTTATAGTTTCCAAGCATAATGGAAGAATAATGGAAGGAAGTAAGGGCGAATTCCGAGAACGGAATTCCTTTTGTTAGGGGGGAAGAATGTAATACCCCTAATTTTAAAAGGATAGTCTCGGTATTTATTTATTTATTTTTATTGTATTTTTTTAATTGTTTAAATGATTATTTGACTAATTGTTTATGTGTTTAATTGAATTAAGTGTTACTTGATTAATTGACTACTTATCTATGTGTTATTTGTATTTTGTCTAGGTGTTATTTGTATTATTTGTTTAATTAGATTGGGTGCTTAAATGATGTATTTGATTAATTGTAATTAATTGTAAATTAAATGATTAAATGTTTTATTTTATTTTATTTTATGGTTATGGTTAGTGGTAATGGGCTAACTAATTGGGTCCCATGGACTACTTGAATAGGAGGTTGGATGGGTATGGATAATTACCCATGGATAGTTGTATATGTATATATATAGATATATATGTATATACATATATATAAAAAGAAAAGTAATTTATTAATATTATAGTAACTTTAATATTAATAAATAATCTGATGTATATATTTTATATATTTATATAATAAGGATATACATATATTTTATATGTAACATGTTTTAAGTTACCTTTTTAATATTATGGTAACTTTAGTATAAATAAATAATCTGATATATATATTTTATTTATTTAATGAAGATACAGATAGATTATATACGTAACATGTTTTAAGTTACTTTTTAATATTATGGTAACTTTAGTATAAATAAATAATCTGATGTATATATTTTATTTATTTAATGAGGATATAGATAGATTATATACGTAACATGTTTTAAGTTACCTTTTAATATTATGGTAACTTTAGTATTAATAAATAATCTGATGTATATATTTTATTTAATTAATAAGGATATACATAGATTATATACGTAACATATTTTAAGTTACCTTTTTAATATTTTCATTTTTTTATTTTTCTTTATTAAGTTGACTTGGATTAGGAAGAGGAATAGGGTTATTATTTAGCCTATAAATACACAACTATAGGTTGAAAAAGGGGTTAAAATATATCACGTAATATATTCTATAGAGAAAGAGTTAGAGAGAGAAGGAGAAAGAGGAAGGAAGGAGGAGAAAACCCTGTAGAGAGAAGATCAAGGAAGAAGAAGTTTAACTTTCAATTCGAAAGTTTAAGGCAAGTTCTTCTTCTATTTCTTTCCCTTTGATTCGTGTTTCTATGCATGTCTAGGAATTCCAAGATTTATTAAACACACAAAATTAAATAATTATGGTTAATTGGATTAGAACATATGTTTTATGAAATTGGTTCATATCTGTTCTTGTGTTATGAATTGATAAATACATGATTTTGATTAGATTTTCGGTGTGAATTTTTATATGTTTACATTATGTATTTTTCATATCTGTGGAATGATGGAACGTAGAAACATGGCTAGGATTCCTGAACATTAAATAGGAACTAGCTTTGGGTTTAAATAAATTTAAATAGATTCAATCATAATGATGTTTGCTATTTGAATGTTTTAAACAAACGAATGGATTTAATCTTTTAAAATATTTTAGCAATTAAGATTAAATGTGTAGGATGAATTGAATATGGAGAATGCTTATTTGATGGTATAATAAAATATCATCATGTATAAAATTCAGTTTGTGTGGGACATATGATATAGCAAGCTTAAATAAATAATAAGTCATTCCTATTTTGTGATAACTTGATATCATATTATCATAGTTATTTCTGGATTATTTGATGTATTTCCTTAATCGTTACATCAATTGTTGGATTGTGTGATTTAATGCACCGGTAACGGTGGCATTCTAGGAATTGATTAACTTATCAGTTAAGTCATATCTATTTTATATAAGGGAATGGATTAACTAAAATGTTAAGTCCTACTTATATTCAAGTCAGGTCAGCTGAACAAGTTGAATGACTTATGGAGGATTAATTTATTATATAAGGGAATAGATTAACTAAAATATTAAGTCCTACTTATATTCAAGTCAGGTCAGCTGAACAAGTTAAATGACTTATGGAGGATTAATTTATACTGGATAGGATGGTTACTAGATTATATATATATATAAGTATGGTGCCATGATATGAGCTTGAGTCTCAGGATCAGTGGTTAGGGCGCGTATATCGCCATGGATGTGTAACTAGATATAGTGTAGTTGTGTACCCTGGTAGATCTAGGTACTCATGCCCACTATATGTGCGTTTTGCATGTTGCCTACTATTCAGGTTGAGACAACCCTATAGTCTAGTGAGGTTCCTTTAGCATGTATATATATATATACGGACTACTAGTTACTGTTGGATTGACTAGGATGTATACGTGTGTCGGATCTCTGCTTGGACTGTAGTAGAGTAGAACTTGTTTGTGGGCCTGACCCACCATTATTTTTCAGGTGTTCGTCAGGAGTAGAGGTTGTTCGTGCTGAGCGAGGATCAGTCTACTTCATTCTTCCGATGCTACATAGGAGTTCCTTTATGATTTAGTTTCCTGATTTAGACAGTTATTGCTGTCATTTGTTTAGTTTGGATTTTTTAGGGGTCCACACAGTATGGATTCCCGAGTTGTATTTTGGAGGATCAGTTGTATCAGAAGAGTTTAGTAATTAATGGAAATATATTCTGAGGTTTATTATTAGATTATCATTTTAGTTTCTTGTCAGCATTTTATTTATTCTTCTTTATTCTTTTGTACTCTGTGTTCGTTTATTATCAATTTATTTTGATATATTCGGGTATTCGGGCGTGGGCCTGGCCAACCCGTATTCGGAAATCTGGGGGTATCACAGAAAATATAACCCTATAACTATTAATTACATAACTACCCAAAGTGTCGATCTAAGGATCCCGAAGTATCCGCCGAACAAATCAAAGTAATTATTAATTAATAAATGAGTTTATACTTTTCTCATGCTTAAGAGTCAAATGTCATGACAGTGATAGGGAGTAATTGCATACGACGGCTCTCACAATATATCTCAACCTAACACGGATCCTGTTCAAGTCTTAATTAATTATGAGTCCATCCATAATTACCGACTATGAACTATTTATGATTACTATTTATATTCATGTACTGATCGCCATCACATACATATATATAAATATCTCTTGTAATCAAATTGACACTATCAATTCCATAGTAAATCGAAACATAATACATTGAATTCACCAATTATATAAATCACAAATATTTCAGAAATGTCAGGAACATATGTCACTATAATCCAAATAAGAATTTGCTATGCCAAGGCATATAAATCCCAATACCCCCAACTTCCCAGCTCCTCGAGCTTCACACAGCGGGCGGCTCAGGGAGAACAACCAGTAGAACCTAGGGCCCCTATCTCGAGTAGTGCGGGAAACGAGGGGCCTTTGAGTTTGGGCAGGGCCTATCCGACTAGAGCGGGGCGCCACCAAACTAGGAGAGTGAGGAGTAGCGACCCCCTCCTCTTATGAGCCCAGGTGCTCACATTCCCTAATAGTTCGAGGTTCTTATGGCTTCTAGAGTAAAGTCAGGTGGAACTCAGTATGGCCCATTCAGTGCTGACTAGCCAGATAATATTATTATTTAGTAGGGACACGTGACATCCCTTGTGGCGGTGATTATTAGTGTTATTATTCAATAGGGACACGTGTCGTCCCTTGTGGCAGTGACTATTAACAGTGAGAATTTTAAAACTTTGTAGACTGCTTTTTACTTTTATAAAGCTGTTATGTAGGAAATTGCTTAAACATCGAACCTAGGCAATGTGTTAAAAAGAAGTCAATCACAAGAAACTGATAAAACTTTATCACCTTTCGTTTCTTTCTTCCCAATTGCCATATGGATTGAGACTTTAAACACCCTCAATTCCCGGAAGTGTCAATCATCTTTAGAATTTGAGGATCTACCATTAAATTTCATTATATTGCTTTTGAAGGTAGGTTCAAAGTCACAAACAAATTTCTCAATCTGCTTTTTCATCTTTTATTGTAGCGAGGAAATTACTAGCTATTTCACATCCCACGCATGCTTATGTAATATGTATATACACACATACACTTGCTACAAAAGTTATGAGTAAGTGTCCGAATAAGTAGGAGTATGAAATAATCTTTTATTTTTAATTAACTATATGTTTTTATTTTTCAAAAGTTGAAAATGTTTTTTATTTTTGTGAAGAAAATGGAAAACATCCTTTTTTTTTTCTTCTTTCCGGCTATGTTTACATATGGGCATTGTTCATTCCAAATAGAAATTAGTATTATATACTAATGATACTTATTATTTGTAATATTCAAATGTTAATAATAATTTTTTTTAATAGATTATATAATATTATATAATAGTGTGAATAAATTTCTTGCGACTACCAACAACACCACTGAATGACATGAACATATCGTACTTACAAGAAGCTGCCATTTTCAAAGCTCAAACAGTTTGATCATATGACACGAAATTCTGGTATATTTAATTTCTGATTCTATTTGCATGATATTGCTGCTGTGTGCTTGCTACTCAATTGGTGGAACTCTTCAATGTTGAGTTAAATTTTGCTCTTTGGATGATGTGTGCTTGCTACTCAATTGGTGGTACTCTTCAATGTTGTTGGAATGATTCAGTTCAATGTTGGTACTCGGTGCTACTATAGTCAGTTAATTCCGAATACTCACATATTAATGCACAATGCATGGTTCATTTAAATGTTGGAGTAGTTTATAGTTTTGTTATTTTCATATTAGTGCAAAATGTACATAATGTAATTTTCAAATTAGTGCACAATCATCCAGTGAAAATTTTAAATTATTGCAATTTTTCGTACGTGTTTTGGATCAATTTTATATCATTTGAATTGTAATTTTCAAGTGGATGCAATTGTATGAAGCGTTGCTATTTTCAAATATAAAACCTATTGGTTTAGAAGTATTGCTAGTTGCATCATAGGGATTACAAAGCAGATTGATTGGAACAATGAGGATCAATTATAGTTTCATATGATATGTATCATATAACTATTTAAATTTATTCAGGAAAAAAAAGTAATAATAACTATTCAAATTTTTAATGACATAAGTGAAATAAAAGTTACTCTAATCATGTTCCTGCCTTATACTTATTCTCTCAAAAGTTATTCAAATTGTCCCAGTTACAGTATTTGTTGAGGATCTTATACACGTAATTTTATTCCAAGTGTTAATGATTTTTTTTTTATTTTTTATTCCAAGTATTATAAGGAAACAATGGTTTTTTTTTTTCCGGAAATTAAAGTATTGTATATAGGTTGAATGTGTAGATGGGCCGGAACCCCAAAATAAAGCCCAAGCCACCCTTGAGCACCAAACCAGCCCATACCCAAAGGTAAAGCTTACAAACACTAAACATGCCCTAATCGTACTTGGGGATCAAACACAGTTGAGCAAATATGGCAACCACAATCCGGTGGGTGAAAATGGGGGACTACACCGAAGATCAGTCTGGCGGCTCCGGTGGCGGACGAATAAACCCGGAAGGAAGATCCCAGTCGATTTGTACTCTTTTGGCTTGAGCGGAATCCTTCACCTTTCTCGTGAGTAGCCTTTGTCTAATCATATCTGTAATTTGTTTCAGAATTGCCATCTGAGTACACCTTTAAGCCTTGTGTGTGTTTTCTATTGTTACGCTCTGTCCAGATTCTGAGTACATCTCAGTACTAGTATTATTGCAAATTGTGGTTTAACAAAATTTACAATAAACATTAATAAAAGGCTGCGAAAGCTACCTGTTTAAAAAGAGTAAAGATGACTTACAAACATATATTTTTACTATTTGTTCTTTAAAAATCTCACATATAATTTACATTACTAAGGTTAGATAAGAAACTTCATACTGCAGAAATTTGGCTTTAGGGACAGAATTTTTGTCTGGTAAGGCACTCTGCAACACCAAAAGAGAAAATAAGAAAATAGAAGTTATCGACATTTAAAATAATTTTGAGGAATGTAAAAAGTTGTCTTCCACATACTGCAGAAATAAGTGGTTGCTTCATTAGTACTCTGGAGCCATTTTCTCATGTTTTTAGAGTGAGTTATTAATTTTTATGGTTATGGATTTCCATATTATTAACAGAAGACACTTCCCGTGTCTTCTCAGAATCGGCTGACTATTTGTAGGATCCATCACAACAATGTAATTTTAGGAAAGTCAGATCACTAAACTCGAGTCTTGATACATATAATTCTCATTCCATTAAAAAAAAAAAAAAAAAAAATCTTCTTTCTTTTTATCAAAGTACACACTTTCTCACAACCTTTCACTCTAGAAGCCTTCAAATGGGTCATCTATGTTCTAAAAATAAATAAATAAATAAACGAAAAAACAAAAAAAAAAAAAAATCTCCCAATAATCCAATTGTAATTGGGCTTGGGTTGGGCGTTCCGAAGTTGCACCCCCGTAGGAAGTGTTATAAATTCTTCATTCTGCTTGTCTACGTCACCCCCGTAGGAAGTGTTATAAATTCTTCATTCTCCTCATCGCCCTCGTAAATCAGACTAACCCCTAACCTCTTCACCCGCAAATCTTCTCCAACCACTTGTCTGATTGTAATTTCCACTTCATCTCCAGCATCCAACCAACAATGTTTAAGGTGCCGGATTGGTATGTAGGAGAGGCACATTTGTCCAAATTCATCTGCCCTCAAAATTACATGTACTTCATCACTATGTGGTCCCCCAGACAACCTGGTTTTATTAGAAATGCAATAACTAGCGTATCTAAAATATGAATTGGAGTAGCACTTCTGGCGAGAAAAAACAAAACAGACAATAATCCCTTGTATTATCCGACCCACGAGCTGAGGCATTCGAAAACGTATAAAGTATCCATTACTCTGGTAGTTGCACCACCTCGGCACCTCACCCCCAGGAAAAGAAATATGCAACTCTTCTTCTCGATGTCCCTACATTAGACCCACGAACTGAGTTATTGGTTTCTTCTAGTACTACACACATTAGAGAGAGAGGGAGAGAGTATTGTATTTGTACCTGATATCTAAGAACATTTCTTCTAAAATTATATGCAGCATTGTTGTTGACTAATTTGGGACAACGGTTAAAAGTCTTGAATTGTTTGTGTGCTGCTTTTGAGTCAATAATTGACATGTTCTGCAATGACGTGCTGTCGTTTGCCCACAATTCCACTAAATTTACTGGAAGCGCTGGAAGTGATTCAAGCAGAGTACATTTGTTTACAGAGAGATACTCCAGTAGTGGAAGGCTAGTGATGGTAGCTGGTAGGTTAGAAAATTTGTTTCTGCTAAGATTCAAATATTCCAAGGACACCAAACTACCAGTTTCACTGGGCACATTTGTTATATTGCAGTTTTCCATAGATAATTCCCTGATGCTACTTGATAACTGTAATGATGAAAAGCTTGATTTAGGTGGCGATTCTTGAAAAAATGCTGGCCACTCTAATTTGGAGCAGCCGGACATATTGAAATCAACGAGAGACTTCAACATGAAAATGCTCAAGGGAATCTTCTTCAGATTCTTGCAATTCTTCATATCCAAGACAATAAGATCTTTGAGACGTCCAATAGTGTGGTGAACCTCTACCAGCTTTTTACAATCATTAAGCAATAATTTCTCAAGACTGGTGAGCCCCGTGAAGTCCGGAGTTTTAATCAAGAGATGGGAATGACTGAGATTGAGGTATTTCAATTTGTCCAAAACCTATTAGGAACAGAAAGAGACAATAAATTTTCTAGCATGTCATTGTATAATTTAAGTAGTGTGAAGCAGATGATTAAAAAAATAGTAGTATCAATCATCATACCTTTGTTCCTCTCCAAACTTGTTTGAGTTTGCTATAGCTCAAGTCAATGGCAACCAGATTTTCCATAATTAAGGTTGGTGGTATACATTCTAAAGAAAATCCTTTCCAAGACAACCATACAAGTCTTTTAGAGAGATATTTGTAGCTTCCACTTACTTGGACGTAATTGAGATGAAGCAATCTCAGGCTCTTCATCTTTGTAAATGCCTCCGCATTTACTTGTAGCTCCTTTGATTCTGGCAAGTTCAGGACTAAGCCCAGAACATTTTCTGTCCCCTAATGACAATAACAACTGTATATATAAGTATATAGGTGTGTGTGTGGGTGTGTGTTGTGACATTGAGTTGAAAATAGGGTTACATACCAGATTGTGAGACTTTCATGATGTGTCGTGTGCTATGGCATTTTTAAAGTGGCAAGATATGTAATTAATTTAGGCATTGGTCTCTTACCGTGTCATATCTTAGTACATCGAGAATGTCTTCATGATACCATAATCTACTACGTCTGCCAGGCTCTTCAGGGGATTCTTGGCGGATGATCTCTTTAGCCATGTCTTGAATCAGATCATGCATCATCAGTTGGTTATGCCAATCAATGCTTACAAGACAACGATCAGATAGAATGTCAATGTCAATATATGGGTAGAAACCGCAGCCTTCTAGTATTTTGATCACCAAATCTTGGTCCATTCCAACAAAAAAACATGCGATATCTAGGAATAAACACTTCTCTTTGTCACCAAGTGAGTCGTAGCTCACACGGAGTATTTTTTGAACTTTAAGATCCGGAATCTTTTCCAACTTCTTCAATGTACTTTTCCATTTAGGTACCGTTTTGCCCTTCAAAGAAGAACCTAAACTTTTAATAAGTAAAGGAAGTCCCTTCGCATAACTCACTACTTCCTTAGAGAGGATCTTATAGCCTTCTAGAGGACCGTCTCTTCCAAAGGCATGCCAACTGAAGAGTTGAAGAGATTCATGCTCTTCCAACACATCCAGCTTATACACCTCATTCACCTTGTCCAATCGAAGCGGACTTAATGAAGATAAATCTCTTGTTGTTACTATGATTCTACTTCCAGGACATAACAAATCTCGATCTATGGCCAATGCACTCAATTGGTTGTCGTTATCCACATCATCAAGAACAAGAAGAACCCTTCGACCCCTTCGACCCCATGCTCGGCTTTTTATCACCTCAATTCCACGATACTCGCATCTTATTTTCACATTTTCATCCTTTAGGAGATCGGAAAGAAGCTGTTTTTGTAATTTAACAACACCGTTGGTATCCCTAGAAGTTCGCCCAACATTTGCAAGAAAGCTACTGCTTTCAAACTTACGATGTATGCGATTATACACTGCTTTAGCAATTGTAGTCTTACCCATTCCACCAATCCCCCATATGGCAACAATCCCAACATCATTACTATTTGACCACAACCTTAGAAACTTACTCACTTGTTCAACAGGATGCTCTATTCCAACTTGATACTCTTCAACACTTAAACCTGTAGGATTTAATTTATCTGCGATGACTCCAACAACGGTCTTAATAAACGTTGACTCACACCTGCCCAATTATAATTGTTACTTTTTTTCAACCGTTAGGAGGAAAAAACAAAAATCAAAAAATGAAATTAAGCAATTTTACATACGGGAGAGTTGATGTAGGATAGATTTTAATATATATTTTTTATTTAACTTTTTTAATTTATTTTTATTTTATAAGTTTTAGAGGAATTTTAATTTTAGGTAATTTCTTTATCTTTTTAGTTTTGTTTCCTTGCATTTTTATTTTCCTTTAGGAATTAGTTTTCTTTTCAATATTAAGATTTTTCATTATTATAAATATATGTGTAATGTAAGAGCAAAAAATAAATCAATTTTATCAATAAAATATCATATTCTTCTGTGAATTTTCTTTTCTTTGTGGATTCAAGATAACCCTTATCTTATGGATTCAAGATAACCCCATTCTTTATCGCTTCTGCTATGTTAGTTGGTATAAGAGCCTTGATTTTGTTGAGAATTTTAAAGATTTAAAAACAAATTTAAAAAGTTTTAGAGAGGCGATATTCGCACTCCACTTTTCTTCAATTGAACTACACTTATTTTTTTTCTTTTAAAGGAAATGACAAAAAGATCCTTAAATTCATTATTGCACCATACCTTATTTTATAATGCCTTAACTACCCTTTATACAACTTAATTTTTATTTTATTTTATTTTATTTTTTCAAATTGATGTTTTAAAACTATTTTAGCATTGAGTTATATAAAAATAGTTTGTGTTTTTCTATTGAAAAAAAAAGGAACAATTACGTTTTCTTTCAATTTAGAAGGAAACTATTTCTAACTTGGAAAAAAAAAAAAAAAAAAAAAAAACTGTTCTTTTAAAGTTTATTTCATATATATATATAAGGCAGTTTATTTTTAAAAACCAAACCAGTTTATTAGAAAACACTTACTATTATTTGTCAAAGAAGTCAATTTATTGAAATCAGTTTTTGAACATTTAAACTGTTGTATTGAAACTGCTTTAAGCTTGAGAAGTTAATGCTCTTATTTTAAATTGTGTATTTTATATTGTGCATCTTTTGCTTTAATTAGACAATCTGCATATGATTTATATTTTGGTGAAAATTTTATACTGACTTTAATTTCAATTGGAAATTGTCCCGACAACTTTCACGTACGTAGACTTGGTATCCAACTCAATTTGAGGTAATATAATGATGATGATAACTCTTGCAAGCTTACCTTAGGATTTAATCATTTGATTAATCTTACCTATGATAACATTGATTGGTGGTTAGACTTGGGGACAAATGTATATGTATGCTTTAGTAGTGACTGTTTTAAGACTTATCAAAAATTTAATGGAGAAAGTGTAACCTTAGGAAATAATTCTATAGCACAAATTCATGGAATTGGAGACATGGAATTAAAGATAACCTCTGGGAAGATTCTAACTTTAAAGGATGTGCGACATGTACCCGAAGTGAGAAAAAATTTAGTTAGTTAAACAAGGGTTTAAAATTGTAATGGAGTCAAATAGAGTTGTAATAACAAAGAACAATATTTTTGGGGTAAAGGTTATATTAGTGAGGGATTATTTAAGTTGAATGTTATTTTTGATGTGAATGGAATTTCTCCTCAAGTTTAAAGCGTTGAATTTTGTGATGTTTGGCGTGGAAGACATGGACATGTTAGTTTGAAGAAAATTAAGAAATTGATGAATCTTAATTTACTCCCAAAGTCCAATGTAGATTTTAAACATAAGTGTGAGATATGTGTACAAGCCAAACAACTTAGAAAATCTCACAAAGTAGTTATGAGGAATACAAAAATTCTAAAATTTATACATAGTGAAGTAAAAAATCAATTGGAGAAAAATATTAAAAGATTAAGGTCCGACTGAGGAGGAGAATATTCTTGGAATAAACTTGGAGACTTTTGCGAGGAACATGGAATTATACATGAAGTAACTCTTCCATATTCAACTCAATCAAATGGAGTTGTCGAAAGGAAAAATAGAACTCTAATGGAAATGGTTAACTCAATGTTATTTGGTGGTGTACCCGGGAATTTGTGGGGGGAAGCTATGCTCACCGCGTGCTTCATACTTAATCGAGTAACTATCCAACTTAATGATAGAACTCCATATGAGTTATGGAAAGGTAGAGTACCTAATCTTCAAATCCTAAAAGTGTGGGGGTGTCCAGCTAAAGTACACCTACCTACCTGAGCCAAAAAGAAAGAAGATAGGACCTAAAACCATATATGCCATCTTTATAGGATATGCTCAATGTAGTAGTGCCAATAGATTCTTAGTATTTAACTCCGAAGTTAGTGATATAGCAACAAATTCAATAATAGAATCTAGAGATGCTACCTACTTTGAAGATATATTTCCATATAAGTCTAGAATACCAAGTCAAATAGTTGATAGATCTTCAACCAATTCTAGTCATTTAGCATATTCTACTAGTACACCATTAGTGGAAGATTCTCAACCACAAGAACTTAAAAGTAAGAGACATAGAGTAGAAAAGAATTTTGGAGTCAAGGGTGATCCAACTACATATAAAGAAGCGAAGTTATCTTTAGATGCTCCTTTTTGGAAGGAAGCTATAAATGACGAGTTTCAATCTATAATTCAAAATAGCACTTGGGTCTTAACCGAGTTACCTCCTGGTAATAAGGCTATAGGTTGTAAGTGAATTTTCAAAAGGAAGTTAAAAGTTCGATGGAAGTATAGGTTTCACCCAAGAAAAAGGAATAGATTATTTTGAAACATATTATCCTGTGACTAATATCACAACCATTAGAATACTAATAGCTTTAGCTTCTATCTATAACTTAGTTGTACATCAAATGGGTGTTAAAATCGCATTTTTAAATGGTGACTTAGATGAAGAAATATATATGGAGCAACCTGAGAGATTTGTAGTAAAAGGACAAGAGAATAAGGTGTGTAGATTAGTTAAACCTTTATACGGTCTTAAGCAAGTTCTAAACAATGGCATGAGAAGTTTGACAAAGTAATCTTAGATTATGGATTTTAGATTAATGATAATGATAAATGTGTATATTACAAGGAGAATAATGGAGAAAATGTTATATTATATATGTTTATATGTAGGTGACATATTGATTTTTGGGACAAACTTAGAAATTGTATGTGATATAAAGTCCTACCTCTCAATGAATTTTGAAATGAAGAATTTAGCAGAGGCATCCGTGATCTTAGGCATGAAATTGGAAACAACTTCTCGAGGTATCACCCTTAATCAATCTAGTACTATTGAGAAGGTGTTAAAGAGATTTAACTACATCTAGTGTTATAAAATCTTGACACCATATGATCCAAACGTATACTTGAAGAAGAATGAAGGCGAACCTATATCTCAATTAAAATATTCTCAAGCTATAGGCTTTCTTTTATACTTGGCAAATAAAACTAGGTCTGATATTGCCTATGTTGTTGGTAGACTTAGTAGATATATGTATAATCCAAGTAAGGATCATTGCATGGCGAGAGATAGAGTATTTAAATATCTCAAGTCTACCATAGATTGTTCCTTGTGCTATAAAGGTTTTCCAAATGTGGTGAAAGGATATAATGATGCAAATTGGATAACTGATAATCTAGAAGTAAAATCAAATAGTGGTTATTTATTTCTTCTTAAATGAGCCCTATATCTTGGAGTTATAAGAAACAAACTATTATTTTGATGAGTACTATGGAATCTGAACTCGTAGCCTTAGATACTACTCGTAGCGAGGTTGGGTGAATCAAATGCCTACTGCTAGATCTACCTTTAGTAGATAAGCATATGACTGCGATATTGATACATTGTGATTGTAAGGCGACTATTGATTTGGTGAATCAATCCCATACAAACAAGAAGGCGAATAGACATATACAAGTGAGATATAAATCTATGAAAAGCCTATTGAGTAGTCATTAAACTTTGTAAGATTTGAGAAAAATATAACTGATCAACTGACCAAAGGTCTTTCTGGGAAGATGGTCCTAAACATGTCGAGGGGGATGTGCTTAAGCTCCAAGGGAGTCACCTACGGAGGTAACCCAACCTTCTGATTGACGATTTAATCACACGAAGAAAGGTTCAATGGGTAGAAATAATTTGCAATTCGTGATTCATTGACAACACATTTTTATTAGGAGGTTTCCTTGAGGAGATTCACTTCTGTTCATCCCTATCGCATTAGTGTTGTGATGTGGCGTTAAGGAAGGGCTTTGCCCTAAATGATTCTAAGGCGGGCACACTCTCGCAGGGTATAGGTCACATATACCCTTAGAGGTTTCACCTAAGTGAGAGCCGTCGTGAGGCCGCGACTATGAGAATTGGGTTGTTCTCTAGTAACTCTTATGAGAATCAAGATACCAGTGTGTGGCCATTAATAGCGCTACCCCATTTGACCGAAGTCTCTCGTCGATACTATATGTGTAATATGTTGAAGTTTGGTTCAAAGGGCCGAATTAAAGACATAGTTCATTCTGGTTCTTCAAATGAAAACTATTATACTAAGTGAAGGTTCAAACTCATAAAGCACCTACACCCATTGTATAGTATTATGTTGCCCATATCATTTTTATATATTATGTACACGTTTATGATTTTTTTTTTTTTTTTTTTAAAAAAGATAACCAAAACACTTTATCGCTTCAGCTACGTAAGATGTAAAAATCAAAATAAATAATTGATCAAACAGGTAATGTGTTAGAATGCTTTTTTGAAGAGAATAAAGAGAATTAAGTACCCGTTGGCCACATTTTGCAGGACGTAACCGGACAAATTGCTAGCCTTTTCGAGAGCTGACCTCCAATTTTTCACCCTTTTTAAGTCTAACCGGTTTTCGTGACGGGCAAACGCTTCTGCATAACAACCGCTCTGTGATCGAACATCAGAAGGTTGGACGTCATAGAAGACGGGAATAACAATCTGATGGAGTGTCCTCTTGCAATCTATGATCTTGACAAGCTCGTCAAGGCACCATCTTGAGGACGCGTAGTTTTTTGAGAATACAATAACGGAAACCCTTGATTCCTCAATTGCTTTCAACAATTCAGGACCAACTTCTTCACCTCTTGGGAGTTTAGTGTCACCCATGAATGTGTAAAAACCATGCTGATCCAAAGCAGCCAAGAGGTGGCCAGTAAATGTCTTGCGAGTATCAAGGCCACGGAAAGACAAGAAGACATCGTAAACACAGGAAGCTGCCATTTTCAAAGCTCAAACAGTTTTGATCAGTTGAAAGGAAAGGAAAATAAAATAAAAGAAAGGTTGGTTTGTGCGTGAGAGAGGAGCAGGGCATAGCTCTGACTTATATATAGATCACACAATGAGTTTCATGTCCTATTTTTCCAAGCATCTTTTAATTGAAAACAATTAACATAATAAAAGTCTCGCGCATTAGACAGTGTGCCGGACCCTCGGTCCAAACACTGTCTACAAAAACAGAAAAAATTAAACAATTATTTATTAATGGATAAAGTAAAAAATAAAAAACACTTATACGTAGAATGTGAAATAAGTAAATAATATAAAAAGGTTGGTCAACATTGAAGGACAAATTTACAACAAATTTTTATATGATAAGAGTTTATATACAGTACTAAATAGTATTGATATTTTTTTTGTCACATTTTTAATATAGAAGAGACTTCACTTTACCCACTATTAATTTATTTTTATGTCCAAAACCAAGGAACACATTTAACCTATTACGTGTGGGGCCACTAATACTCGGTTTCAGAATTGAGGTAGCAGCTCGAATCAAGAAGGAATAATGTCAAGGATATGAAGTGAAAATGTATGGAAAATGATATACATCCGAAGTGATTTTTATAATTTTATAAGTATGTTATATAATTGGTTTTTATTTTTCAGAGAGAAATTTTCATTCAGATTTCCTTTGGGGAACTAATTTTGTTTTTCTTGAATCATTCTTAGATTTCCGTTTGGAAGTTGTCGGCTGCAATCACACGACTTGGATCTAGATTTTAAATTGAACATTGTGTGTGTATATATTTATATATTGAAGCTTTGTATAATTAACCATGGAGAGAATAATATATAAATAATTCTTATGTGTTGGTCAGAAATTATAACTTCAAAATTTTAGATTATGTTTGTATCTCTTCTACATAGTTATAGCTTGGGATTATAGATGATTACTCAAAAAAAATTTAAGGCACCTATAAACGAAATTAGTCATGGACAATTGTCTGATGCATTGTAGAGGAGAATTACTTTGATGGGCTTCAATATTGACTCTGTGATGACTATAGTAGAGGAAGAATATGATTATTTATACTTTTGAAAGGAAAATATTGAGAGAGTAACTAAACTAAAAAAAAGAAAAGAAATAATGACTTTGGTAGAGAAATATGACATCGTATTTATTCTTTGTGATACAGTTGTAAATTTTTTTTATGAAGTAAATACAATGTCAGAATTTCTCCTTCAGCAAGTACACCTAATGCAAATTATCAATTAAAAGGTTAACAATTACTCCATAAATTTTACCTTCCAAAATATTCAACAATCAACTTTTAGTTTTACTGAAAAACCACTGATCTGTCAGTTAGAATATAATTTACTCTGGGAAAATGGGAGGGAGATATTTTAAAGCATTTCAACTTTATATCCTTGACTTTCCTTGTTGATCCAAGAAAATGCTACCTCAAAGAATAGTAGGTCATGGCAGGCCAAGAAGTCAAGTCAAGCCTTTCAAAATATTCAATAATCAACTTTTAGTTTTACAGAAAAACAACTAAATCTTTCGGTTAGAATAGAATTTAATGGGAGGGAGATATTTTAAAACATTTCAACCTTACATCCTTGACTTTCCTTGTTGATTCAAGAAGATGCTACGTTAAAGAATAGTAGCAAAATTATTTGCAGTCCTGGTAGGGCAAGAAGTCAAGGGGTTCAATACTAAATTATACAATTCTTCTTAACATGTATCGTTAATTTAATTTTACCGTTTTTATGCTCCCACTTTCAGTCTTGTTCTCGGTTTATGTTACTTTTAGGTTCAATCGGACGATGATTTCATCTTTTATTTCCCAAATTCTAAAACCAAGTATTGGTGACCCCACACGCAATAGGATAAACGTGTTGTGTGGTTTTGAAAATGATAAACATCACGTCCCCTTGAATATTTTGAAACTTCAATTCATCTTGTATTGTACGGAGTATTCTGTTTCAATTACATCACTTATACATTGAATACCTTACATCACTTATAAAACAATAATTTTAACTTTCAAAATAATAATAATAATAATAATAATAAATAAACATTAGTATTTTAATGTGTCCTATCAAACATGAAAATATTGAATAGTCTAACCAGTCATTGGAACCTCAAAACAAATTATTTATTTATTTTTGTGTCCAAAACCATGGAATACATTAGTATTTTAATATGTCCCATCTTTACCTACCAAACCTTGACTTATAGGGTTAGTTTAGTGTGGTGGAATAAATTGGAATAGAATGAGAATGGAGGTAGGAATGGAATGAAAATGGAATGGAATGGTCATTCCTTTTGTTTGAAAGTGGAATGATTTTGATGTAATGTCCATTTTCCAAGAATAATGGGGAATGATGATTTCAACTTTAAATTTGATACTAAACACGAGAATGGAATAAAAACCATTCCTTTCTACTTTCTTTTATTCCATTCCACCACACCAAACTATCCCTATAAGTCAAGGTTTGGTAGGCAAAGAAAGAATACTTGTCCCACTTGATTTTGACTCCTTAGCTCAAAATGAACGCAAATAAGGGTATGTTTGATCTGTAACTCTAAAAATAAAATAGAAAAAATCAACTCGCAAGTAAGTCGCAAACAATTCAAAAAGAATGTTGCCTTCAACCTTTCAATGCATCTATCAATAATAATAATAAATAAATAAAGATTGTTATTTTAACGTGTCCTACCAAACATGACAATATTGAATAGTCTAATCAATCGTTAGAATAGAACAAATTATTTATTTATTTTTGTGTCCAAAACCATGGAACACATTTGGGGCCAACGCACTAAGTCAAGGTAAAGATAGAATAACAAAACTAAAAACATATTTTTGTTTTATTTTCTGTTATCAAATCCTTAAAAGGCAAAACAAAAAACAGAACGTGTTCAAAAATATGTTTTTACTTTTCTAAAGTTAAAAATGTTTTTTATTTTTGTGAAAGAAAAAATGAAACATCTTTTATTTTTAATTTTAATTTTATTTATTATTTTTTATGTTTACCATATGGGCATTGTTCATTCCAAATAGAAATTAGTATTATATACTAATGATACCTGTTACTTTAGAATTGGTGGTTTAACATTTCACTTACACCTCAAATGTTAATTTTTATTGCATTGAATACCTTCCATCACTTATATCTATTTATTGCATGTTATGTATTGCACTATATTTTTAAAATATATATATATATATATATATATATATATATATATATATATATATATATATATATACACATTGCACTAAATAATCTCTACAAAAGCAAGGATATTTTTCACTTATCATAACACTTTCAACTATTTTTCAAATACGTACTTAAATTCTCTACATGTTACTTCAATTCATCTTATATTATATTATGTGTCAATGACATTACATTACACTACATTACTTATAAAATAATATTTTCTCCATCTCAAAATTCTAAATCTTTTTTATTTTTATTTTTTTGGCCTTCAAAATTGTAAATCACAATTTTCAAAGTAGACATCTATTTTGAGATGTAAAGAGTGATATTTTTTTTTTGTTCATAAGGACTGTGTTAGTAAATATATGCTTCATGTGACTTTAAGATATAACAAACTTTATACTAATATGTCATGAGATAATTAACAATATGCTAAGAAATCATTAATTAAATATGCAACTCTATATTTAATTAAATATGCAAAATAAAGTAATAAAATAATAATAATAAATAAAGAGCCTGGACCGAGTCTAGTATTGGATACTATGTCTTTAAGAAAGATTCGCTCCGCTATAGTGCTAACGGACTCAGTGGCGTCTATCACCCAAGATACAACGGTTGACATCCACCAGTAGCAGCACTACAAACTTGTGGATATGGCGAACCTTCTCCGTGAAATATTCTCTCTGACTCAAAAATGCATCTATATTATATAAATGCTGAATTGGGTACAATCCGAACCAAATGGTTCGGACCAATCTTAAAATGGCTCAATGAAATTAGACTAGGGTCTAAGTAGTTCAGACCACTTAACCTATGGTTTGAACCCACTTGAGTTGGGTTTAAATTTAGAAAGGGAGATGGAGGAAAATGAAAATGAACAATTTGCAAATGATCCAAATGGGAGTATTTATAGGCAACAAAATGTCTTTTCGGGTAGGTGTGTCTCTTCATCATTGGACACAACCATATAGATATGTGTCTCTTCACACTGGACACATCCACTCCAATTAGTTGCAATGGTTCACATGGTGTCTGTTCACCAATAGACACATCAATTCCAATAGGTTGTAATGGTTCACATGAATAGTTATGTTTGTTCGTTTTGAGTTGCAACTCTTTAGAAACAGATGAAACTATTTGAAAAACAGATGCAACCCTTTAGAAATAGATGCAACCCTTTGGAAAAAAACTAACTTTTAATTTAAATTCAAAAACCAAGCACTCATTTAAATAAGTCTAGCCCAAAATTAAAGGCTCAATCCAAGATTTCATTTTGTAAAAAGAATAATTGGACTTTACAATTAGGCCCAAGCCCAAGCCTAAGCCCAAGCCCAAATTTGGCTTATTTAAATTTCAATTGGTTTCAACATTTTTTCCATGTAGGACAAACACTTCCCACATTTTGCATACCCATTTAGGCTTATCAAAACACCACACTTTGGAGCTAATTTTTCATTCACCCGGAAATGGATTTGAGAAAATAAATATACCACGTTCGTCTCCTTGCGAAGAGAAACGCGCTCGTCTAGAGATCCGCAAAAAAATTTTAGCGGAATCTATTCGTAATCTCATCCAAAGTTTATGTTTTTAATGCCCCTGTTTCCAACAATCCCCCACATGAATGGAAATTTGCAAAAAATGCAAAAGATGATCATGCAGACACTTAAGAGAGTATAGTTGGAAAGTTACTGCATCATGATAGGTAGCTTTTGGCTTTGAACCTTCCCTAGTGTATTACTATCGGATTTACTGGTTAACCAGTGAACGCGATGTCTTGAACTGTTCAGCCATTTGTGTAAACCAAGACAATAACAAACACACAGTACCTTTCCTCACAAAGTTGGTTCTCATTGTTGTGTACATTTTGGTCCTGAACAACTCCTGGTATTCAATGAGTGCTCCAAAAAACTTAGCCTTTATAGTTCTCATAGAAGTGGTCCCATTTCACACTCATATAGGTGACTTCTTATTAAGAGTATCCTACCATATCTCACTTGAATTTTCAAGATATAAGAGTCATTTAAAGCGTAGCTTATCCTAATCCTTGCTGTAGGTAGCACTGTCTCATCATAGAAATGGGTAGAAGATTTATATATTCTCAGTGCTTCTGGTAAGTCACTTAGAATTTCTGTTGTCCCTTTAAACCTAGATCTTGGGATCTACAGTTAGCTAGGTTGGGTTTCCATTAAGGTGACTCGTCAGCTTTGGGCTTTAAACCCCATTCCCCTCGATGATCTGTACAAATGCTCTCTAATACAACCCTCAATTTTATATATGGCCACAAGGTTGTGTTTAGAAATATTATACTCTGTAGAGATTTCTTCAGGTGAGAGTAACTGTATACTTTATGCCCTAAAATTTCTTATTGTTAGCAGTATCATTTTCTTTAGTGGCACATGTATAGACTTACTTTGAAATGTCCTCTAGGTGAAGTTTATTGACTTTCCTATTTGATTTATTCAAAGTTTCTAATTATGAGTTATATTAAGAACATACAACTACACCTTTAATATAAAAGACTTATCCACTATTGGATTTAAAGTCTTTAATATCCCATATCTAGATTGCATCACTGTTACACCTCCAATTTAGTTAGATACCTCGATCCATGCAATATTGGATTTAGGGTGTATCTCAACTATCCAATTTATTGTTTTTTAGTGATTTGATCCTGGATTGAAAATGTGCAATTAAACACAGTTATTAAAATGCCTTGCAATCTCAACCAATGATATACTTTGACTAGTATTTATATTTGAGATTTACATCTACAAAAGTTAGCTAGGCTTTTGTTATCATAACTAGTATTATCTCAATCTCACTCTATTGAGAATATACTATGTTATCAGATGTTAAATTTTTCATATCAAATATACTAATTAGTATATCATTAAATTTTTTAAGGCATACAATGACTTATACATCACATTTATGTCATTGTCTTGGTACCAGCTTTAATCCACTCAAGGACTTATAAGCTTGCGCACTTTACTCTTTAACTAGAATAAATAACTCAGCTTTTCCACTAGAAAAAGAACTATTCTAGTTGTTTCATAATATTTTCCTCATAGGAAACAACATGCATTGTTGCTATAATACTATAATTGATTTTTGTTTGTATCCAAAATCTCTTAGGATTAAGAACCGTACATTTATATGTATTTCTTATCTGGTGAGATAACTCATATCAAATTTCATCTATGGACAATATCCCCCTACAACTTTGGGATAATTTAGAAATTTTATATATGATATATTTCTTATGGTTTTCCAACTCTTGAAATACCATATATTAAATATTTCACCTCATCTACCTTTACAAGGTTCTATATTCGTTTGTCAACAAGCATGTATAACGGTCTATAATGCATATGTATTCACTTTATCTCTAGCTTGTTCTTATACTATGTCATTGACGTTACTGTGAATTAATGCTAGAGATATTAATTACAATGGGATTCAATTAATATTTGCTTTTACATCTCTTGTATTTATGAATTGAGTTATTCATGTTTAGGTTTATGTTAAGTCAGTCATATTAACATGTCATAACCTTTCATATGTCACACATCACATAACTCAATCATTTAAGCAAATAATTATCTTATTATTTAAGTTTTGGATACAATCACCACAGAGTGAGCACTCACTTCTTAGCTATAGTTCCTAGTTAAAAGTGAGTTCATAGCTATCATTACTATCTTAGATCAAGTACACTCTTCTCATATCTCACTACTAGGTTATGATGAACACCCACTTCTCAGCTATTACCGCTAGCTTGAAGTTAAGTTTGTTTAGCTATCAATAATAGTAGCTCATAGCTTTAGTACACTTATCTAAGTAGTCTATCTTGGTACTAAAGTAATTTGTTTTGAAGAATATTTTTCAAAAACTACTACTTTACAAGTAGTATTATTTCCTCCTACATGAGCAGATATGATGTATAGCTTAAACTGCTTATGGCTAAAATGGCTACTCATCACTTTCATGTTTTTTACTATCAAGTTGAGAGCTAGAACCAACTAATAATTTTTCATCTTCCTCTTAGGTTCTGTGCACCTCATTAATCATTTTAGCATATAGCTAAGCTAACTAGTTTGCAACTTAATAACATTTTAGCTTTTAGCTAAATTGTACATTAGAGCTAACTAGCTTGATTTAGTTTGTCTCGGTGTACTTGCTTAATATATCCATAACATTTTCCATTAAACTCTTTAGAGTTATTGGAAAATCGTATCTTATTCAGCCCATTTACAGCTATACGTGTCTTAAACACTAGTATAGATCTTTTTCCTTTGATTATTGAGAGAATTGATATAGTTGGACTAGTCAATTTTTTTTTTGTTGTATTACATACACAAACCAGTCATGAATTCATACAAATTCAATAATATCACATATTAAATAAATTGTACTGTAAATTTGAATTACAATGCACATTAAGTAATTCAACTACATAGTTCAATATTATAGTATCAAATAAAAGTAAACATTAAAAAAAATAATATTGTACTTGCATAACAATATAGTTTCCTATTATATCACATGATTAATTATATCACATAATTAATTTAAGAAAAAAGATTTGTGGCTCATTCTCCAATAAACATGCTAGAAAATCGGGACCAAAAGATTCAGACGTTCTAACCCTCTTGCTACGTCTAAGCTCATCCTTATTTTTATTGTATGCACAAGAAAATGATATGCAATACTGCTATGAGTATAACCTATCAAATATTTTATGTAACGATTCACTCCACCACATGGTATGATATCATCCGCTTTGTGCATGAGCCCGCATGATTTTATTCTTGAGTTTTATCCCAGAAGGCCTCATACCAATTGGAGATAACACTACCACATAAAAATACTTCACATTTTCCTTCCCTAAGTGATGTGGGACTGTACACCTGTAGTTCGCCCAGTGTGGTAGCCTGTCGGTGCCTCTTGCACTCGCCCACGGCACACCCACCCACAAGGTTGCCACATTTTAGGTCCTACTTTAACTTTCTTAGGAGTAGGAACTGCAACCTTAGCTAGACACCTCCACACTTTTAAGAATTTATAGGAAGGTTTTCTACATTTTCATAATTCATATGGTGTCACATTAGTTTAAAGTATTTTATTGAGAACATAATTTGCGGAAAGCAAAACTCCCCCCCACAAATTCCGAGTTAAACCAGAATTTATCAATATAACATTCATCATATCGTTATGAATGATATCATGTTCAGAACAAATATTAGCACAAGTGTTTTGATCTTTTTGTTAAGTTGATTCTCAACCTCATTTTTGTAATGTTTAAAACATTTCTAAAGTTTTATATTTGCTTCGTAGCAAATATACATAACAGTATCTTATGCAATCATTGATAAAACTAACGAAGTGCCCTTTTCGACCTCTTGTTGATACAAATTTAAGATAATAAAATATACTACATCATATTACAAAATTAAAATAATTCAACCAATATTGAATTATATAAATAATTCAATGTTCTACTTATATAACATGCTTTAATTTCATATAATATTGAACACATTAATATTTAGCATATTATCATATAATAATGTATATAACATTATTTTATTATATCTCAATTATTAGTATAATCTCTACTTTTTTATATCTGAAATAGAAGCATATAATAAATTCTACGCGAGGAAGATTCTGTCTTAAGATTGTTGGTAAATATATACTTCATGTGACATTTAAGATATAACAAACCTTATACTAATATGTCATGAGATAATTAACAATATGCTAAGAAATCAATAATTAAACATGCAACTCTATATTTAATTAAATATGCAAAATAAAGCAATAAAATAATAATAATAAAATAAAGAACCTGGACCGAGGTTAGTATTGGATACTATATCCTTAAGACAGATTCGCCCCGCTATGGTGCTAACGGACTCAGTGGCGTTTATCTCTCAGGATACAACGGTCTACATCCACCAGTAGCAGCACTACAAACTCGTGGATACGGCGAACCTTTTCCATGTAATACTCTCTCTGACTCAAAAATGCATCTATACTATATAAATGCTGAATTGGATGCAATCCGAACCAAATGGTTAGGACCAATCTTAAAATGGCTTAATGAAATTGGATTAGGGTCTATGTGGTTTGGACCACTTAACCTATGGTTTGAACTCACTTGAGTTGGGTTCAAATCTAGAGAGGGAGATAGAAGAAAATGAAAATGAACGATTTGCAAATGATCCAAATGGGGGTATTTTTTTTTTTTTCAAAGTTAAATGGGGGTATTTATAGGCAACAAAGTGCCTTTTCGGGTGGGTGTGTCTCTTCATCATTGGACACAACTATATATATATGTGTCTCTTCACAATGAACACATCCACTCTAATTGGTTGCAATGGTTCACACGGTGTCTATTTACCAATAGACACATCCGCTCCAATAGGTTGCAATGGTTTACATGAATAGTTATGTTTGTTGATTTTGAGTTGCAATCCTTTAGAAACAGATGCAACTATTTGAAAAACAGATGCAACCTTTTGGAAAAAAACTAACTTTTAATTCAAATTCAAAAACCAACCACCTATTTAAATAAGTCCAGCCCAAAATTAAAGGCCCAATCCAAGATTCCATTTAGTAAAAAGAATAATTGGACTTTACAATTAGGCCCAAGCCCAAGCCCAAGCCCAAATTTGGCTTATTTAAATTTCAATTGGTTTCAATATTTTTTCCATGTGGGACAAACACTTCTCACATTTTGCATACCCATTTAGGCTTATCAAAATACCACACTTTGGAGCTAATTTCTCATTCACTCGGAAATGGATTTGGAAAATAAATATACCACGTTCATTTCCTTGCGGAGATAAATGCGCTCGTCTAGAGATCCACAAAAAATTCTTAGCAGAATCTATTCGTAATCTCATCCAAAGTTTATGTTTTTATTTCCCCCGTTTCCACCAAACTACTAATTGCAGTCGTAGTTGTGATTGGCTAAAAAAACAACTATAATTAATATATTGTTCCTATTTTATGGAACATTAAAATCTAATTTTGTAAGACGAAATTACCCTCTTTCTTGAATTTTATTCTCTCTCCTCCCGCTGTGTTTGTTTGTATATATATATATATATCTTTCTTCTTTCTTACTTTATTTTTTATTTTTTTAATTGTCTTCTTAAACTGATTCATTCTTTAATTGTCTTTTTTTCTTTTTTCAAAACCAATCATTTATCCTCTGTTATCATATGTAATTATCTATCACTCATTAAACTATCTTATCTGTAAATCACCACTATACTTGTGTCTTGCTTTTTGCTAATTCATTCACTTTTATCATTTACAAATAATAAAAACTCAATTATATAATTTTACTTCAACTAAAATTCAATAAGTGTGATTATCCATCCCATCACCACTATACTTCTATCTCCTTTTTATTAAACCATTCACTTCTATCTTTTATAAATAAACTAAAACTCTATTACACAATTTTACATCAAAAAAAAAAAAAATTAATTCTATAATTTACTTCAATTAAAATTAAACAATTATTTATTAATGGATAAAGTAAAAAATAAAAAACACTTATACGTAGAATGTGAAATAAGTAAATAATATAAAAAGGTGGGTCAAAATTGAAGGACAAATTTACTACAAATTTTTATATGATAAGAGTTTATATACACTACTAAATAGTATTGATATTTTTTTTGTCACATTTTTAATATAGAAGAGACTTCACTTTACCCACTATTAATTTATTTTTATGTCCAAAACCAAGGAACACATTTAACCTATTACGTGTGGGGCCACTAATACTCGGTTTCAGAATTGAGGTAGCATCTCGAATCAAGAAGGAATAATGTCAAGGATATGAAGTGAAAATGTATGGAAAATGATATACATCCGAAGTGATTTTTATAATTTTATAAGTATGTTATATAATTGGTTTTTATTTTTCAGAGAGAAATTTTCATTCAGATTTCCTTTGGGGAACTAATTTTGTTTTTCTTGAATCATTCTTAGATTTCCGTTTGGAAGTTGTCCGCTGCAATCACATGACTTGGATCTAGATTTTAAATTGAACATTGTGTGTGTATATATTAATATATTGAAGCTTTGTATAATTAACCATGGAGAGAATAATATATAAATAATTCTTATGTGTTGGTCAGAAATTATAACTTCAAAATTTTAGATTATGTTTGTATCTCTTTTACATAGTTATAGCTTGGGATTATGAATGATTACTCAAAAAAAATTTAAGGCACCTATAAACGAAATTAGTCATGGACAATTGTCTAATGCATTGTAGAGGAGAATTACTTTGATGGGCTTCAATATTGACGTCTGTGATGACTATGGTAGAGGAAGAATATGATTATTTATACTTTTGAAAAGAAAATATTGAGGGAGTAACTAATCTAAAAAAAAGAAAAGAAATAATGACTTTGGTATAGAAATATGACATCGTATTTATTATTTGTGATACAGTCGTAATTGTTTTTTATGAAGTAAATACAATGTGGAATTTCTCCTTCAGCAAGTACACCTAATGCAAATTATCAATTAAAAGGTTAACAATTACTCCATAAATTTTACCTTCCCAAATATTCAACAATCAACTTTTAGTTTTACTGAAAAACCACTGATCTGTCAGTTAGAATATAATTTACTCTGGGAAAATGGGAGGGAGATATTTTAAAGCATTTCAACTTTATATCCTTGACTTTCCTTGTTGATCCAAGAAAATGCTACCTCAAAGAATAGTAGGCCATGGTAGGGCAAGAAGTCAAGTCAAGCCTTTCAAAATATTCAATAATCTACTTTTAGTTTTACAAAAATACAACTAAATCTTTCGGTTAGAATAGAATTTAATGGGAGGGAGATATTTTAAAACATTTCAACCTTATATCCTCGACTTTCCTTGTTGATTCAAGAAGATGCTACGTTAAAGAATAGTAGCAAAATTATTTGCAGTCATGGTAGGGAAAGAAGTCAAGGGGTGCAATACTTAAATTACACAATCCTTCTTAACATGTATGGTTAATTTAATTTTACCGCTTTTATATTCTCGCTTTCATTCCTACTCTCGGTTTATGTTACTTTTAGGTTCAATTGGACGATGATTTCATCTTTTATTTCCCAAATTCTAAAACCAAGTATTGGTGACCCCACACGAGATAGGATAAACGTGTTGTGTGGTTTTGAAAATGATAAACATCACGTCCCCACACACGTAAAATTTAAAGTTGATTGTTGAATATTTTGAAACTTCAATTCATCTTGTATTGTACGGAGTATTCTGTTTCAATTACATCACTTATACATTGAATACCTTACATCACTTATAAAACAATAATTTTAACTTTCAAAATAATAATAATAATAATAATAAATAAACATTAGTATTTTAATGTGTCCTATCAAACATGAAAATATTGAATAGTCTAACCAGTCGTTGGAACCTCAAAACAAATTATTTATTTATTTGTGTCCAAAACCATGGAACACATTAGTATTTTAATATGTCCCATCTTTACCAACCAAACCTTGACTTATATAAGTCAAGGTTTGGTAGGTAAAGAAGGAATACTTGTCCCACTTTACTTTGACTCCTTAGCTCAAAATGAACGCAAATAAGGGTATGTTTGATTTGTAACTCTAAAAATAAAATTCAAAAAATCAACTCACAAGTAAGTTGCAAACAATTCAAAAAGAATGTTGCCTTCAACCTTTCAATGCATCTATCAATAATAATAATAATAATAATAAATAAACATTGTTATTTTAACGTGTCCTGCCAAACATGGCAATATTGAATAGTCTAATCAATCGTTAGAATAGAACAAATTATTTATTTATTTTTGTGTCCAAAACCATGGAACACATTTGGGGCCAACTAACGCACTAAGTCAAGGTAAAGATAGAATAACCAAAATAAAAACATATTTTTGTTTTATTTTCTGTTATCAAATCCTTAAAAGGCAAAATAAAAAACAGAACGTGTTCAAAAATATGTTTTTACTTTTCTAAAGTTAAAAATGTCTTTTATTTTTGTGAAAGAAAAAATGAAACATCTTTTATTTTTAATTTTAATTTTATTTATTTTATTTTTAATTTTTTATGTTTACCATATGGGATTGTTCATTCCAAATAGAAATTAGTATTATATACTAATGATACCTGTTACTTTAGAATTGGTGGTTTAACATTTCACTTACACCTCAAATGTCAATTTTTATTGCATTGAATACCTTACATCACTTATATCTATTTATTGCATGTTATGTATTGCACTATATTTTTAATATATATATATATATATATATATATATATATATATATATATATATATTGCACTAAATAATCTCTACAAAAGCAAGGATATTTTTCACTTATCATAACACTTTGAACTATTTTTCAAATACATACTTAAATTCTCTACCTGTAACTTCAATTCATCTTACATTATATTATGTGTCAATTACATTACATTACACTACATTACTTATAAAATAATATTTTCTCCATCTCAAAATTATAAATCTTTTTATTTTTATTTTTTTTTGGCCTTCAAAATTGTAAATCACATTTTTCAAAGTAGACATCTATTTTGAGATGTAGAGAGTGATTTTTTTTTTTTTTTTTTTTTTTTTTTTTTTTTTCATAAGGATTGTGTTAGTAAATATATACTTCATGTGACTTTAAGATATAACAAACTTTATACTAATATGTCATGAGATAATTAACAATATGCTAAGAAAGCATTAATTAAATATGTAAAATAAAGTAATAAAATAATAATAATAAATAAAGAGCCTGGACCGAGTCTAGTATTGGATACTATATCCTTAAGACAGATTCGCCCCGTTATGGTACTAACGGACTCAGTGGCGTCTATCTCCCAAGATACAACAGTCTACATCCATTAGTAGCAGCACTACAAACTTGTGGATACGGCGAACCTTCTCCGTGTAATACTCTCTCTAACTAAAAAATGCATCTATACTATATAAATGCTGAATTGGGTGCAATCCGAACCAAATGGTTCGGACCAATCTTAAAATGGCTTAATGAAATTAGATTAGGGTCTAAGTGGTTCGGACCACTTAACCTATGGTTTGAACCCACTTGAGTTGGGTTCAAATTTAAAAAGGGAGATAGAGGAAAATGAAAATGAACGATTTGCAAATGATCCAAATGGGAGTATTTATAGGCAACAAAATGTCTTTTCGGGTGGGTGTGTCTCTTCATCATTGGACACAACCATATATATATGTGTCTCTTCACACTGGACACATCCACTCCAATTGGTTGCAATGGTTCACATGGTGTCTGTTCACCAATAGACACATCCATTCCAATAGGTTGTAATGGTTCACATGAATAGTTATGTCTGTTGGTTTTGAGTTACAACTCTTTAGAAACAGATGAAACTATTTGAAAAACAGATGCAACCCTTTAGAAATAGATGCAACCCTTTGGAAAAAAACTAACTTTTAATTTAAATTCAAAAACCAAGCACTCATTTAAATAAGTCCAGCCCAAAATTAAAGGCCCAATCCAAGATTTCATTTAGTAAAAAGAATAATTGGACTTTACAATTAGGCCCAAGCCCAAATTTGGCTTATTTAAATTTCAATTGGTTTCAACATTTTTTCCATGTAGGACAAACACTTTCCACATTTTGCATACCCATTTAGGCTTATCGAAACACCACACTTTGGAGCTAATTTCTCATTCACCAGAAAACGGATTTGAGAAAATAAATATACCACGTTCCTCTCCTTACAAAGAGAAACGCACTCATCTAGAGATCCGCAAAAAATTCTTATCGGAATCTATTCGTAATCTCATCCAAAGTTTATGTTTTTAATGCCCCCGTTTCCAACAATCCCTCATATGAATGAAAATTTGTGAAAAATGCAAAAGATGATCATGCAGACACTAAAGAGAGTATAGTCGGAAAGTTACTGCATCATGATAGGTAGCTTTTGGCTTTGAACCTTCCCTAGTGTATTGTTATTGGATTTACTGGCTAACCAGTGAACGTGATGTCTTGAACTATTGAGCCGTTTGTATAAACCAAGACAATAACAAACACACAGTACCTTTCCTCACAAAGTTGGTTCTCATTGTTGTGTTCATTTTGGTCCTGAACAACTCCTGGTATTCAATGAATGCTCCAAAAAACTTAGCCTTTATAGTTCTCATAGAAGCGGTCCCACTTCACACTCATATAGGTGACTTCTTATTAAGAGTATCCTACCATACCTCACTTGAATTTTCAAGGTATAAGAGTCATTAAAAGCGTAGCTTATCCTAATCCTCGCTGTAGGTAGCACTGTCTCATCATAGAAATAGTAAAAGATTTATATATTCCCAGTGCTTCTAGTAAATCACTTAGAATTTCTGTTGTCCCTTTAAACTTAGATCTTAGGATCTCCAGTCAACTAGGTTGGGTTTCCATTAAGGTGATTCGTCAGCTTTCGGCTTTAAACCCCATTCCCCTCGATGATCTGTACAAATGCTCTCTAATACAACCCTCAATTTTATATATGGCCACAAGGTTGTGTTTAGAAATATTATACTCTGCAAAGATTTCTTCAGGTGAGAGTAACTGTATACTTTATGCCCTTAAATTGCTTATTGTTAGTTGTATCATTTTCTTTAGTGGCACATGTATAGACTTACTTTGAAATGTCCTCTAGGTGAAGTTTATTGACTTTCCTATTTGATTTATTCAAAGTTTCTAACTATGATTTATATTAAGAACATACAACTACACCTTTAATATGAAAGACTTATCCACTATTGGATTTAAAGTCTTTAATATCCCATATCCAGATTGCATCACTGTTACACCTCCAATTTAGTTAGATACCTCGATCTATGCAATATTGGATTTAGGGTGTATCTCAACTACCCAATTTATTATTTTTCAGTGATTTGATCCTGGATTGAAAATGTACAATTAAACACAATTATTAAAATGCCTTGTAATCTCAACCAATGATATACTTTGACTAGTATTTATATTTGAGATTTACATCTACAAAAGTTAGCTAGGCTTTTGTTATCATAACTAGTATTATCTCAATCTCACTCTATTGAGAATATACTATGTTATCAGATTTTAAATTTTTCATATCAAATATACTAATTAGTATATCATTAAATTTTTTAAGGCATACAATGACTTATACATCACATTTATGTCATTGTCTTGGTACCAGCTTTAATCCACTCAAGGACTTATAAGCTTGCACACTTTACTCTTTAACTAGAATAAATAACTCAACTTTTCCATTGGAAAAAGAACTCTTTTAGTTGTTTTATAATATTTTCCTCATAGGAAACAACATGCATTATTGTTATAATACTATAATTGATTTTTGGTTCTATCCAAAATCTCTTAGGATTAAGAACCCTACATTTATAAGTATTTCTTATATGGTGAGGTAACTCATATCAAATTTCATCTATGGACAATATCCCCCTACAACTTTGGGATAATTTAGAAATTTTATATATGATATATTTCTTATGGTTTTCCAACTCTTGAAATACCATATATTAAATATTTCACCTCATCTACCTTTCTAAGGTTCTATATTCGTTTGTCAACAAGCATGTATAACAGTCTATAATGCATATGTATTCACTTTATCTCTAGCTTGTTCTTATAACATGTCACTGACGTTACTGTGAATTAATACTAGAGATATTAATTACAATGGGATTTAATTAATATTTGCTTTTACATCTCTTATATTTATGAATTGAGTTATTCATGTTTAAGTTCATGTTAAGTCAGTCATATTAATATGTCATAACCTTTCATGTGTCACACATCACATAACTTATTCATTTAAGCAAATAATTATCTTATTATTTAAGCTTCGGATACAATCACCACAGAGTGAGCACTCATTTCTCAGCTATAGTTCCTAGTTAAAAGTGAGTTCATAGCTATCATTACTATCTTAGATTAAGTACACTCTTCTCATATCTCACTACTAGGTTATGATGAGCACTCACTTCTCAGCTATTACCGCTAGCTTGAAGTTAAGTTTGTTTAGCTATCAATTCTAGTAGCTCATAGCTTTAGTACACTTGTCTAAGTAGTCTATCTTGGTAGTAGAGTAATTTGTTTTGAAGAATATTCTTCAAAAACTACTACTTTACAAGTAGTATTATTTCCTCCTACATGAGTAGATATGATGTATAGCTTAAATAGCTTATGGCTAAAATGGTTACTCATCACTTTCATGTTTTTTATTATCAAGTTGAGAGCTAGAACCAACTAATAGTTTTTCATCTTTCTCTTAAGTTTTGTGCACCTCATTAATCATTTTAGCTTATAGCTAAGCTAACTAGTTTGCAACTCAATAACATTTTAGCTTTTAGCTAAATTGTACATTAGAGCTAACTAGCTTGATTTAGCTTGTCTTGGTGTACTTGCTTAGTATATCCATAACATTTTCCATTAACTCTTTAGAGTTATTGGAAAATTTTCTCTTATTCAGCCATTTATAGCTATACGTGTCTTAAACACTAGCATAGATCTTTTTCCTTTGATTATTGGGAGAATGGACATAGTTGGACTAGTCAATTTTTATTGCATTGAATACCTTATAAGTAGTTAATTACATGAGCTTAGTCGTGATTCCAACACCCTAAGTTCTCTCTTCAAATCTCTTAAATCCCTATCTCTAATTAGTTTTATTTCACTTTCATTTTAATTAATTGTTTTCTAGTTTAATCAACCAATCTCTATCTTTTGCAATCTTGTGATACGCTAGAGTTGAAGTTAAATTCCAACACATATAATCCCTTGGTACGATCCCTACTCACTCTTACTACTTTAGTAGTAGTGTTCGTAGTGGTTTTTATAAATTTAAACTTGACCCAAAAGGCTTTTTCTTGAACCGCACATTCACTACATAAATTTGGCGTATAAGGAACGGCCGTCGTCAAATTTTGGCGCCGTTGCCGGGGATTAACGGTTTTTTTGGAATTAAACTAGACAATAGTGTTCATTTGATTGCTTCTATTTTTATTTTATTTTCCATTGTATATTCTTTTCTCTTGCTCTCGTTATAATTTGTTCAATTAGATACTTGCCTACAAGGAAGGCGAACTGTGGAACTTGAAGCAATCATTGGAGGTTAAAGCTAAATTTGGAGTTGAAGTGCTAAAGAACTGCTGTGAGCAATTCTTGGAACTCTTGTATTTTAATTGTTTCACTTCTTTGCATGCTTGTGATAGCCCTTGTTGAGGCTCATTTTATTGGTTAAATTTTTATCCAAGCATAGGCCCTTGTTGAGGCCATTATTTGTTGTATTTAGGTTTTAATTGTGAATGGAGGAATTGTTTGACCCAAGTTTGGGGGGAAATTGCATCCCTTCACCTTATGCTCCTCCATCATATTTTAATCCTTATGAGATTGAGTCCAATTCATTTCAACATGCATCATCTTATCATGGACTTGATCACTCATTTAATCATTCTTATGACTATTGCCCTTCTCCACCATTTTATGATGAACCAATTCCACCACCTTTTAGGTACTCACCCGGATTTAAAGAAAAAGTATTAGCTTTACTTGATGTGCATATTTCACAAACTCCATTTATTAATTCTCATTCTCAAACTTTAGCCAAGCTTGAAGCTCAAGTTGAGCAAATTGCAAGTACTCTTTCTCGTCAAGAGGAGGAGGAAGAGGCAAATGAAAAAATGGAAAGAACTTCAATGTATATAGATGAGGATGAGGAGAGTAAGAAAGAAGTAGCAAGTGAGCTAATGCCTAACACTCTATCTTGTATAGAGAAGGAAGTGGCAAGTGAGTTAGTGGCTAATCCAATAAAGCATAACATGATTAATGAGGACTTTCCTTATTTTGATTATGATTTTATCTATGCCATGGCTACTTTAGAGAGTGAGGAGATATTGACCACACTTGAGGAAGGAGAGAAGGAGGAGGAACTTGTTGAAGAGGGCCTTCCTTTTATTATCTCTAATGACCCTCTTGAGATTTGTCTTTTTGAAATGTATAAAATTGTGGTATTGACCTTGAAAGCTCCAAAAATGAAATAAACTCTCTAATGGACTCCTTAGCTGACTTGGAAGGTGAGGAGATAGTTATTTTTGAGGAGGAGAAGAGGGATGAAGAGAATGTGTTTCTTGATATTCCAAATGAGTCTTTGAAAGACATTGACTTGCCAATTCACATAGGAAGTGATTCTTTGAATACACTTCAAGATCACAAAAATGAGGCAAGGCTAACTATGATTGATTTTGTTTTCAAGACCGTGGATGAAAGTATCAATATCATCTCTTTCATTTCTTTTCAAGTCATTTTTTTGGAGGATGATTTCATTGTCATAAGTGAGGCATCAAATGAGAAAATGCAAAAGAGGGTCAACAATGATGTTTCATATCCAGTTTTTGATTCGTTTGATTAGTGAGTTGACCCAACGTCTTGCTAAAAACGTTAAACACTAGTATTCGTAGAGTTTCACAACTCTATTCCTCTCTCATTTCTTTTTGTTTTTCATTTCTTGCGAAGTCTAGATATTGGCTTTGGGTTCATATACATTGCTAGGAATTGTGATAAGGATTGCATGCACTTTCATGTTGAAATTGAGTATTTTGCATAAGTTCGATCGATCTCAAATGAGAGTTCGATCGATCGAACTTCATTCCTGCAGCAAACCTGCATCCAAATCACTCTCTGTCTCATTGATCTAAGGAAAATTTGGGATCTCAGTTCTTTGTTAGATCGATCAGAAGACCTTCGATCAATTCAAACTCCAAGTTCGATTGATCTTGAGTTCCCACACTTAGAAAAATTTTGAGCCTGTATCCAACCTGAAAATGTTAGCTCTCGGGATCTCCATTTGAACAAATGTTCGATAGATCGAAAACATTTCTAGATCGATCTGAAGTTCTTCGATCGATCCAACTTCATCATTGGATCGATCTCAAGTTCCAGCACTTAGAAAATTTCTGAACCCAGAAAACCTGCATATTTTCACCTCTCTGTCAGATCGATCGAGCATTTTATCAGATCGATCGAACATCTCTGCAAGTTTTGAAAATTTATTTTTACTTTTACTTTTATTTTTATTTTTGTTTATATTTCAAAAATCCCAAAAATATTTCTTTTATTTTATTTAGTTTATTTTAGTTATTTTATTTTATTTTTCAAAAAAATAAAAAAAAAATTCTTTTGTTCTATTTTATTTTGCTTCATTTTATCTTATTTCCAAAAATCCAAAAATATTTTGTTTAACTTTAATTTTTAATTTTTCTTAATTTTAAATTTTAATTTCAAAAAAAAAAAAAAAAAAAATATCTTTCTTTGCATTTTTTATTTCCTTACATTTTTACTTCATGCATTTTCATTTACTTGCCTTTTTATTTTTGTTTGTGTACATATTTGTTTTGTCTATAGAAAATAATAAAAATAATAAAAATAATAATAATAACAAAATAATAAAAAAGACGATTTTTCAATATAGCATTCCGTCTTGCTAGAGACGTTAAACTTAGCACCCACATGACACATTGCGTCATTTATCTCTTATTTCATACATGTTCATTTTCATTTTTATTTCTTTATTTTTCTTGCATTTTGTTTCATTGTACATACTTTCCTAAAAAATAAAAAAAATAATAAATAAATAATTTGCATTCCTTATTTTCTTGCATTTTCATTCCTTGCATGTTTATTTGTTTTATTTTTGTGTGTGTGTACATACTTGTTATGTTATAAAATAATAATAATAATAATAATAATAATAATAATAATAATAAATGAAAAAAAATGAAAAGCAAAAAGAAATTTTTTTTTTTGTATATACTTGCATTGTACATATTGTTTTTCATTTCTTGCATTGTACATATTCTTTCATTACATTTTACCTTCTTTATTTTTCTTTTTATATTTTGTTCATGCATTTTATTCTTTGTTTTTCTTGCATTTTGTATATACTAGCTTTCATTAAATGAAAAATATAAAAAGATTCACCATTGTGCCCTTTTGTGTAATCATGCATACTTTATGCTTTAGTTAGGGCTTGATCTCATATCTCTCTTTCACCTTGTGCTATATTGCCTTAGAATACATGATTATTCTTATCCCATTTGATATTTGATGTGAGTTTGCTAGTGTGGTTATTCAAGTAGGTTGTTGATTCCAAGTTTGGGGGAGACGTCTTTCGAATTGGATCATTGCCGGGCTTCACGTTTTCACCACCATGGTATACTCTTTCCATCTTTTCCATTGTTCTCATTGCACATTGAGGACAATGCGCAGTTTAAGTTTGGGGGTAAGGTGTCTTGTTGCATTCTACTTAAAATTGAGTTTTAATTGCATGATTGAGATTTGGGATTGATGTTAGCTTTGATTTTGATCTTTTGAGGACTGCTTAAAATTTAAAAATTGCTTGACTTGATAGTCCAATACTCCTTGTATGCCTTGTGGATGCCATTTAAAAGTAAATTTTTCGAAAGATTGATATCTTGTTTGCACTTGTGGTCCACATCATCCTGATCTTGTGATTGTTTTGAGATTCACTCTAGGATTCTACACTAGCATAGGCGCACACTAGCATTCATTTGTGGGGTACATGCTTTGTTGACTATTGAATTGGTTATATCCCAATTGAGCTAGTAGTGCATTGAAAGTTTTCATTCTTGATAAAGGTCGATAACAACCCCTTTTCACTAAGTAGCCGGGATTCTAGCTTTATCAAGCATTGAACTTCTCGCGCCAAAAGGTGGAGGGCCCAAACACTAGGTTAATAATTGAAAAAAAAAAAAAAAAAAAGAAGAAGAAGAAAAGAAAAGTTGCAAAAGTAATAAAAAGTGAGGACTTCTCCTAAATGGTGAGAAGTGAGAAATGATTAGATGGAGGTTGTCTTGATTTGTAACCTAGTTGATTTGAGCTTGTAAGTCTATAGGGGTGTTTGAACGCCTACTGCCCTAAAGCCGTCTGGTTTGGGAGTCAATGAACTAACGCTCGACCTCATGAATCACTAAAAAGCTTAAGAGATCAACACATTGCACTATACTCTTTGATCCTAAAAAAAAAATCAAGTGAAAAGAATAAGCACACCTAGAACAATAAGCTTTAATAAAAGGTTCACTTTTTGTCTTGATGATCGGTACTAGATTTGTGTGCTAGTTTGAGGGTAAGGATGTGATTAATTTTTTAGTTGGCTAAGATAGCAACACATTGATGCCGGACCACTCAAAAAGGATTCTAGAATTGTTTTGATTTGCATGATCATTTTCTTGATATGTGGAGGACCATACTTGCTTGTTTGATGTTGAGATCTTGGGAAATTGCTTGGAAAGAGTTGAAAAATTGCATACTTGAAGTAGTTTTCTCCCAATGCTTATCTGCAATATTGCTGCCTTTTTTGAAAGAATGAGCTTAATATTTGTGGGTATCATTTCTGGAAATCCTCACGAGACTTCACTCGCCCACTAGGGGTAACCTAAGGGTTTAAAACGCTTGTTGCATATGCTAAATGCAATCGTGTTCCCTACGAAAGTGGCGCTATCATTTCATTACTTTCTAGTTATAGTTGTTTATTTCATTTCGTTACTTTGTAGTTCATTGCTAGGGACTAGCAATATTTAAGTTTGGGGGTGTGATGAGCGCTGAAAAATACACTTTTAAACCTCTTAAGCTTGAGTATTATAGGACCTTTATCTATCTTATTTACCCGTTTTAGTACTTATTTGTATTTTTGTCTATTTCAGGTCAATAATGTTAAAATGGGCTAAAAATAGTTTCTTAAAGCCTTTTTGGAGTCAAACTAAGTCTTGGAGAGGATTCGGAGCAAAAGGAGGCTGATTTGGAGCAAAAAGAAGCTGATCCTGAAAAGCTGCCAAGTGAGATCGATCAGAAAAATGAGATCGATCAAAGTTGGATCGATCGAACTTTTCTCTGATCGATCCAACTTTTTCTCTGATCGATCGAACATTGCTGGCAGTGAACTGTCATTTTTCCGTGCGCGCCCAAAAGTTTACCTACCACATAGTACGGGATTAGATATTTTTGGGGCTATATTCCAGACTTAGTGGCTCAGAAAAGGACCTTCTATATAAAGGGAAGTGACCCATTTTGTAAAGAAGCTTTTTATCTTTTTATTTTTTACATTGTATTTTTTATTTCTCTTTCTAGCAAAGTTAGAAATTAGGTTTAGAAGAAAAGAGGGAAGTGGAGGCACATCTCAAGATCCATCTTTAGACCACTCTCTCTCTCCATCTCTAAAGCTTCAAAGAAGAAGAAGAAAAAGAAGAGGAAGAAGAAGATGGAGCCATGTTTGGAGCTTGATTCCATGACCACATTTACCTCCTCCATGATTGGCTAGATCTACACTTAGGGCTTGGATGAGCCCTAAGTCTTGTGTAATCTAAACCCTTGTATTTCTATTTTTGGGGATTTGTATATATTGTTGTGATTAGTGTTCTAGCCTTGTGAATTTAATGAATCTTGGTATATTTCTATGATTTATATGGTTTAATTCTTCCTATTAATTCTCTAGTTTATTCACATGTCTATGTGATTAAATTAGGAATTATTTCTTACATGATTCATATGGATTAATTCTTTCTATTGATTCTCTATTTGATTACATGTTATCTTATGTGTGATTATTTGGGAATTAATCTCTACACTAGATTCTCTATGTTGGTTGCATGTCTATGTGTGATTAATTAATGATTTAGTGATGGCTAGACATGGGTTTTCATTGAATGGGTTTGTCAATTAATTTGATGGTTTATACTTATTCTTGATGGGTTGTTTTACAATTTAATTAATGCTTGTAGGTAGGTAGACAATCTATGCTTGCTTAGATATTCCATGACTTATTATTGCAAATTCTATGATTCTCTAGATTGATGTGTGCTACAATTGTTGCTACTTAGATTGGTCATGCTTAAAATTGATGGGTTATGCTACACTTAGTTTAGGTAGACAATTCATACATAAATTAGATGGTCCATGCTTAATATTGCAAATTCCATGATTCTCTAGATTGATGTGTGCTACAATTGTTGCTACTTAGATGGGTCATGCTTAAAATTGATGGGTTGTGCTACACTTAATTTAGGTAGACAATTCATACATAAATTAGATGGTCCGTGCTTAATATTGCAATTGGTAGTCGCATTTTGTTCACAACAATGTATTCCCCATTAATGGAAAACAAGTGATTAATTATATGAGCTTAGTGGTGATTCCAACACCCTAAATCCTCTCTTCATATCTCTTAAATCCCTATCTCTAATTAGTTTTATTTCACTTTCATTTTAATTAATTGTTTTCTAGTTTAATCAACCAATCTCTATCTTTTGCAATCTTGTGATATGCTAGAGTTGAATTTAAATTCAACACGTGTAATCTCTTAGGGACGATCCCTACTTACTCTTGCTACTTTAGTAGTAGTATTGGTAGTGGTTTTTATAAATTTGAACTTGACCCAAAAGGCTTTTTCTTGAACCGCACATTCACTACATCAATTTGGCGTATAAGGAATGGCCGTCGTCACATCGCTTTAGCATTGTCCCTTTTACTTACCATCAATGCTTCAAAGGAATTTGGAACAACAAAGTGGTCACGGTCCCTTGTTCTGATCGTCTCTTCGCCACATTCGAAGCCCATTCCACCGACGCATTGTTCTTCAACAAACTTGATGACTACGCACAAGACTGCGACCCTATAATTATCAGCACTCCCTTACCTACCTGGGCTGACGCCCAGAAAGGCATCTTCCACCCACCAGCTCCAGTTCAGACCAGCGACACCCCATGCGAATGCAAGTGTGTCCGTTTCCCCAATGGTTGTGTCATCTACTGTTTATGATGGTGCCCGGGGTCAGCAGAGGTTCACTTTTCTGGCCCCCCAAAGTACCAACCTCGAATCCTTGAGAAAACACTGCTACCGGACTTTGTTGAAGTTAATCTTGCCCATACCAACGAGCAACCTCGCACTACGTTCCTCTCGAGTACCCTCAACTCTCAAGATCATTCTCACCTTGTTTCTCTCCTACAGGAATTTCGCGATATCTTTGCATGGACATACAGTGAAATGCCGGGTCTCCATCCTTCATTGGTATCGCACTACCTTAACGTCTAACCCACTGCTCGATCGATTAAGCAGGGCTCGAGCACATTTCGGCCAGAGCTTGAACTGCAGATCAAGGAGGAGGTCTAAAAGTTACTAGATGCAGGTTTCATTAAGCCTATCATCCACCCCACCTGGTTGGCCAATATCATCCCAGTTCAAAAAAAGAACGGCCAGATAAGGGTGTGTGTCTATTTTTGAGATCTCAACAAGGCATGCCCCAAGGATGATTTCCCCTTGCCTATCATTGATACCCTCGTCGACGGTACTGCAGGTCATGAATATTCTCTTTTATGGATGGCTTTAGCAGTTATAACCAGATTCATATGGTTGACAGTGATGCAGAGAAAACAGCCTTTCGAATGCCTCTTGGTAACTTCCATTATACTGTTATGCCTTTTGGTTTGAAGAATACAGGTGCCACTTATCAGCACGCATTAATTGCCATTTTTTATGACCTACTTCATCACAATCTCGAGGATTATGTGGACGATCTGGTTATCAAATCCAAAAAGGCAGCAAACCATTTTTTTAACCTACGTCAGGTCTTTGAGCGTTGTCGACAATACAATCTCAAGATGAATCCACTTAAGTGCGCTTTCGGTGTAAATCATGGCAAATTCTTAGGCTTCATAGTCAATCGATAGGGTATTAAAGTAGACCCAGCCAAGTCTAAAGCAATCCTTGATATGCCTTCCCCGGCGACCCCAAAGCAGTTAAAAAGTTTTTTGGGAAAAGTCTCCTACCTTTGATGTTTCTTGCCAGCTCTCACTGAGGCAACACATGCCTTTAACACCCTTGTCAAGAGAAAAACAAAATTCTCTTGGACAGACATCCACTAGGCAGCTTTCGACCGGATCAAACAAGCGTTGTTGTCTCCCCAAATCATGCATGCCCCGCAAAAGGACCAACCCCTCTTCTTGTACATTACCTCCACTCCTCGATTTATAGGAGCATTGCTGGCACAGGAGGTTAATGGTCAGGAGAGGCTAGTTTACTACATCAGTCGTTTGATCTGCAATGCCGAGGAGCGTTACTCCATCATCAAAAAGCATTGCCTTGCCCTGGTCTTCGCAGCACATATGTTTCGACATTATTTTCTCGCTCGTCGCATCTTACTCCTCACCAAATGTGATCCTTACAGGCATCTTCTCTTTAAACCTATGCTAACAGGCAGGACTGCACGATGGCTTCTTTTTCTTGCTGAATTTGACATCATCTGTCATCACCTAAAAGCTATCAAAAGTTAGGCTCTTGCCGATTTGCTTGCCCAATTCCCAAATGCCGCCAATGAGCCTGTAGCTGAACATTTACCTCTCGATGATCTACACTAGTCACTTCCATCGACCAGCCCCAAGAATGGCACTTGTCTTTTGACGGGTCTGTGACAACCATAGGTGGTGGTGCTGGTATTGTACTTTCATGCCCAACATTAACCTCCACTGCTGCCATCAAACTTGATTTCAAATGCACCAATAATGAAGCGGAATATGAGGCTCTTATTCTTAGGCTCTTGACAGCACTCGACCGACGGATCTCCCACATATGGATCGACGGTGATTCCAAATTGATAGTCAAATAGACTTCAGGTGATTTTGCAATCTAGGAACCTTCATTAGCATCTTACTGAACGATCGTCCAAAAGCTCTTGCCACGTTTTACTACTGTTCGCTTGGCTCATGTCCTTCGATCTGCCAATCGGTACCCTGATGCCCTGGCCACACTCGCTTCAAAGCTTGACATATCCGGCGATACTCAGCAGATTACCATTCACAAGCAAACACAATCGGCAATAACGAGTTTTCTTCCCATAGAAGATATGATTGATTGGCGTCGCCCAATAATCGATCAGATGCAGACATTCACTGGTTCTTTGGCTCTTGCTCAGCTCAAGAAATTTCATTTCATTCAAGGTATCCTTTACCATCGCTCCCCTTATGGCATCCTTAGTCATTGTCTCAGAGATGTCGAGGCTCGTGAAGTACTACATCAAGTCCATCAGCGACATTGTGCCACAACTGACATAGCCCTTTATTGACGCCTTCAACGCCAGGGTTACTATTGGCCCCAAATATCAAGTCAGGCTGCCGCATTGCAACGTGCCTGTATTGTTTGCCAAAAGTGTCCTGACACAGCTGAAGTACTGGAACTAGAGCTGGCTGATTGGTGAACTCCCTTCATCCGATATTTTTAGCATGGTTATCGACCAGACGACCCCACCTTAGCAACAAGGGTCAAACATCAGGCAACCCGCTTCGCACTTACAAATGGCCGATTGTTCTGCATCTTTCGCGAAGGGAACCCCTTGCGATGCCTTACTGGGGTTGAAATACAAAAAGTACTTCATCAAACCCACTCCCTCGAACATCAAGGTGCTTACAAACTTTTTCAACATTTGATTCAGAAGGGGTTGTACTGGCTAACCATGGAGCACGATGCCAAAGCACACGTTCAACAATGTAAGCCTTGTCAGTACTATCACCATCAAATCCATACCCACCCAACCAGGTTACATCCCCTTGTTGCCCCCTGGCCATTCTATACTTGGGGTTTGGATCTCATCGGCCCAATTAACCCTATGGTTCGCCAAATGCACTGGGATCCTCATTGCCACTGACTTCTTCTCCAAATGGGTTGAAGTTGTACCTCTGCGATATGCTACAGGCATTGTTGTTGCCTCTTTCATTCGAGAACACATCATTTGTCCTTTTGGCATCCCCGCGATCGTCTTGTCAGATAATGGAATACCTTTCGTCAATCATAGGGTCGCCCAGCTCTTACGACAATATAACATCAAGTAGCGCCAATCTTTTGCCTATTACCCCAAGGGAAATGGCAAGGCTGAGGCAACAAACAAATCTCTCCTCAAGATACTCAATCGAACAGTAGTCGAGCACAAGTTCAACTAGGTTGATCAACTACCATTAGCCTTCTGGGCCCATCACACCTCAAAGAAAAGAGTAACTGGCCAAACTCCTTTCTCTCTCCTCTACGGAATGGAGGCCGTCCTTCCAGTGGAAATTGCAATCCCTGCTGCCGCTTTAGCGGCTCGCTGCGAAGTTGATCATTTTAGTCATCTTGAAGCCTTAGATGAGTGACGGGAATTGGCAAGACAACATCATCGAGTTTATCAAAATACTTTAGCTAGAGCTTACAACAAGCATGTCCGACCTTGGGAATTCCAGGTAGGCGATCTTGTTTTGAAAGCTGCTAAACATATTATGCGTCACTTGTCAGCCCCAAAATTTACTCCTAACTGGGAAGGGCCTTTTATAATCACAGAAATCCACCCTAGTGGATATTACAGGTTACATGGTGATGGGCGCAACGCCGAACCTATCAACACTTGTTGGCTAAAGCTCTATCATAGCTAGTTACATCGTATTACCATTCTATGTAATATTTTATCCTTTTCAACATTAATAACAATGCTCATATTTAGCCAATGAACTTGATCAAAATATTGTCATTTATTACTTTGCTTCAACTAGTTATTACATTAGTCATTCGTTACATCAATCATAAGACAGTAAAATAGATTTATCAACCCCAAGGTCATTATAAGTCTCAACCACAAGCTCTAGCTCTTGTTGCGCTATCGTCAATCGCGCTTGAGCCTCTTCGACTTGCTGTCTTTCTATAATAACCCTGGATTTAAGCTCCATAATTTGTTGGGCCAGAAATACTTGACCCACTACTCGCTCACATGCTTCAAGTCTGGCTTCAAGCCATTTGATATTTACCCGATTATCCTTCAGTATCTCAACTAATTCATGCTTCTCTGCCACCAAATTTTCAGACCCCTGTCTTTGGGCCACAGTCGCGAAAATCTCCAAAATCCTGCCTAGAGCTTCATACCCACATCGCCGAAGAATCGGATGCCTTCCCCTAATGGCTTGAACCATCGCAGGATGGGCTCGGTCGGCTACTTCCAATCAAGGAACATACTCAGCACATATCATTACACCACGTTAGAGTACCTCTGGTCAAACAATCACTTCCTCCACCTCAGCCATGGCTTGATTTGTATCTCTTACCAACACTTGACGATCATCATCGCTGGCCTTCTTCGCAGAAAGTTCCACATCTATTTCTTCACGCTCCACTTCAATAGCAGTTTGGTTTGCTATATTTAAATTTCTCTCAACACCAACATTGCTGTGATTTGCACTACCTGTTACACTATTTTTCCCACTGTCCACTTCATCATCGGTCGATCGTTTGTTAATAACACTGTTTGATCCTTCTAACGTCGATAGTGGTTCAAGTCCTTCTCCCTCGTTCATTCCTACACTTCCTTCAACACTTATATCCTCGATTCTCACAGTATCCCCTGATGTTCGCTCGTCCAACACTTCATCTTCCACAGGGTTTGCCAATGGGTGATACTCCAGGAGCAATGGCGCAAGTGCCCTTGGTATCGAAGGCTCCTCAACCTAGGGCATACGGAGTATTCGAACTGATTGCCTCACTTCCGAGCCCGGTCGATTACTTGCCATAGTTTATTTACAACACCCATTAGTTTACCATAACAAAATTCCTTATGTACAGCACACATTAGACAGTTTAGATATTTACCCATCATCACATTCACGGCTGGCGAAGTTGGTGCTGTCATTAAACACCTCAAGATTTCACTCCTCGAGCCACTAGCTGCCACCGCTGCTCCCATACTCCCAATAAAAACACTTTCACCAGTCGATGAGTCAGCTGTACCATCCGCTCGATTAGTTTCATCATCGTTTATATGCACAACTTCCTCTGAGCTTTCACTCTCCGATAGATTCACTACCGCTACCTTTTGTTTACGACGAACCAGATTTATAAGTGGTTCATCCCTTTCATCGCTTGACATATCTTTCGCCCGTTCCTTACCACCCCTCGACTTAACTGGAACCTCCAATGGGGCCATACTTGGCCCCGCAGTAGTATGGCCTCTAGTTACTTGGGGATCGACAGGAAACCCAGCCACAGCAGCCTCTGGCATTGCAGCATATGTCACATCACCCATTTTTGAAGCTAAGGGAGCCATAATCGAGCAATTCCTTCGCACTCCATTGCGCGGGCACTTGTAAACAGAATATTTTGAATCTCTCCACACAATGCTCCCAAAACGCTAGATACCCTCTGTAATATCACCCAAGCGTAATCGAGCAGGAATCATCACATACTCTATACCTTCTTTTGACAAATCATACTGCACTAAGAAGCGATACAACGTTTCTTCCAACTCTTCATACTTTTCTACAAGATCACACGCCCCTGGCACACCTTGGTCATCCCCAAATTACCTCGGCACACGCCTAGGGTTGTACACCTTTAACACATCACCTAGCTCAAATCACCCAGGTAGATAGCATGGAGTCACCATCAGAGCAAACGACTGTTCATCGCAATTACAGGGCTCCTGCCTTGGGTTGAATACCCTTGAATCCTCCCAATACAACGGTACGTCGATTACTCCAGCCACTTTGTCCTTATATGGCCTGAAAATGAATTCTGGTTCTAAGCCGATCACATTACTTAAAGGAACTCACCATGTGCGACCAATCCAGTGCTTTCCTCACGCCCCTTCCGGATGTCCCAATTCCAGAGGCAAGAGGCCATAAGAAGGAAATCGCTCATACAAGAACATCTGCAGAAACCTAGTGGCTAAATAGGACACCATATGATATCGCCCCACAGATCGCATGTAATCTTCTGCCACCATATCTAAATGATGGTATAAGGTCTCTAAGAATAGAGGACCTAAAGGGAGAGCAACACCACTGGCTATCTTCACAGCTATCTGACACCACCTGCTTAGCGAGGCATCATCAGGAGTACCAGGAAAAATATACTTCGATAGCCAACATAACATATATGTTGCCAATTCTGTGGGATGTCCAATTTTCTTTCCATCGATCGCTGGGTGTTAAGATTTGTCACCTTTAAACGAAGACTGCAAGTCTTTGAAAAAATACCAGATCCAAGCCCCAGTCGTGCTCTTTCTAGCACCTTCACTCCTTTCCTCGCACCGTCCTTCCTTCGGTCCAAAAAAGGATCCATAATTTTTCATTTTTTCTAAACCTTCCTCCAACACTTCTATGATGGATTGCTCTGCCTTATCTAACTTTAGAGGCACATAAAATTCCCCACCAATCACATGCAGACCCAACAGATGAATAAAATTGTGATACCCCTCAGATCCGAGACACGGGTTGATCAGGCCCAGGCCCAAACCCGAGGGAATATCAAACAATTAAAGTATTTTAAAACGAACACAGATGACAAAATGAAATAATAAAGATGGAAAAAACTGAAAGAACATTTAATTATAAAACCCTCCATGCATAACCGAAAAATAAAACTCCAATCCTCTAAAACTCCAAGGTTACAACTTGGGAATCCATTGGTGGACCCCTAACCAAAAGATTCAACTGAAACTGGAAACTGGAAAAAGATAATGCTAGAAACATCGAGAGAAGTCCTACGTAGTCAGATGGATGTGAGACTATCCTCGACAAGCATGATCAAGCTCTAAGGCTGGAACCGTCCTGTACCTGAAAAGAATAATGAAGGAGTGGGTCAGACCCACGAGCAAGTTCTAATATAACTGCAATCCATACAGTGACCCGATACGCAGATACACCGTAGACACCTCACAATATCTATCTAGTCCATACGTATAAATATATCCACACTAAGGGACATTCACTAATCTATAATAGGGGTCTCAACCTGAATAGAAGGCAACATGCGAATACGCACCCAGAGGTGGGCATGAGTACCTAGACCTAATAGGGTACACCTCAACCTATTATAACCAGCTACGCATCCACTGCATATACGCACCCTAACCAACGAGTTTGAGACTCAAGCTCAACTCGTGGTACCATAAACATATATATAAAGTCCGTCCAAATCCAGGGTATGCAGTTCAACTATTTATTAAACTGACATACAATAAACCAACTAGTTAGTCACTCAACTTATTCAGTTGATATGACTTAACTACCATCCGTTAATCCAGGAAGTCATCCAACTTGGTCACAACTGATCTGACCTAGTCACAATTAGGATTCGATATCTTTCAATCCATTCCATTAATCCATTAGATTAGGTTTATGCGTTTTGAGCTAAACCGTCCCTAGTATGTCACCGTCCCATACCGGTACATACAATCCTCCATATCCATGTAAATTACAACATATATAACAGTTCAATAATTTACAGACCAAAAACCACCATCCAAATAATTGCAGAAAAATATTTAAAGCTTCAGCAATTTAAATCCAAGCATTTAACCATATAGTTGCAGGAGACGATTTAATAAATCAACAACTAACATCCAGAGCATGCATAGACCAAATTTAATATGCCAGGGACTCCATTATGCATGTGAATAGGTTAAATAATCCTATTATTATCCAATAAATTGCTAAAACAATTTCAGAAGATTGTTTAATATTTCAGCAATATAAATCCAAGCATTAACTATATAGTTGCAGGAAACGATTTAATAATTCAGCAACTAGCCCCCTAAGCATGCATAGATCAAAATTAATAATTAAATGACCTTATCATGTGATTGAATGCATTCTAAAACAAGTTTTATAAACACATTATATTCCATCAAATTGCTGAAATTTAATTCAACAATTAATTTATCTTCCATTTGTTAACAACATAGGGAGTGTCTTAATTTTTACACTGTTTGTCCGACAATTTAGAATTAAACCCTAATCAATTTAAGGTCCTAATAACACCCAAATTCAGCCTTCTAAACTCTCTGTGGAACCCCAGACCCAACAGATTTAAAACCCATGCTCTAATAGTAAGCACAGTGCGTAGAAAATAAAAAAAAAATTAAAACAGATCATAAAATAAAAAGGGAGCCTGCTCTAAAATTTGGAGCAGCCTCTTTTTAGAGCATGGAGCCGGCTCTAAACATCATAGAGCCGGCACTTTTAGATGGGGGAGCCGGCTCCTTCCATTGTGGAGCCAGCTCTCTCCTCTTTGAGAGCCTACCGTCCGTCTGTTCTTCATTTCAGTTTCCCTGCTTCGTCACTGGGTTACTCCTATCGCTCTGTGGGTTTTTAGAACAAATCAAGAAGCCTTGTTTAAGCCTAGAATCATCTCCAAGATTTGTTTACAATATTGGAAACAGTTACAGAGTTTAAACTAAACCATTGAACTAGCATGCTTGAAGAGCAACACTGTAAACAATTTGCAATATCCGTTATGATCCAACCCATCTGTTTCTCTTCACCCCTGCACCCAGGAGTCTTATATCATCCCAACAACATCTCCATGATCCGTTTACAGAAGATAAAAACAAGTATGATAATTAAAACTATAACAGAGTTCAACATGCTTTACTGAATAGAACTGAAACAAACATGCACCACCTGTAAACATATTTGATTTTCAAGCAACCAGATCATCAACAGAGCATATAATAAACACGTAAGTTTCAATTATTAATTAGTTCATCCCTAGAGATAATCTAAGTGCACAGAACACGAGCCAAGGGAATGAGGAAGATAAGAACTTGCCTTTGAGTTACAGACTTGAAGTTCTAAATTCCCAGTTTCTGTAGTCTTCCTTGAACTGCTCTGCCAATTCCCCAGTTTCACGCTCTGTTTCTTAGTTGCCCTTGGTGATACAGACGTAACTTTATGTTTTCTAAAACCCTAAACCCCAGTATGTACATGTATATATAGGCTTCAACTTACTCAACCCTATTCCAAGTCTGACTATAAGTTGGCTAACGATAAATCCTAAAACCCTAAATTTAGATAAATAAAATAATTACCCCGTGAAAAAATTAAACATTTAAATTAAACCAATTAAGTTAAATAAATTAAATTAAGTCAATTAATCAATTCAAACAACAACAAAACCAATTAAAATAACAATTAAATAAAATCACAATTAATTCAAACATTCCAGCAAGCAAATAATCAATTAAATAAAATAAAATACAATTAAACAAATAAATAAATACCAATTAAATATATGTCACATAGGTAAACAATTAAATAAAATAATTAAACCAAATAATCACACAAAAATACAATAAAAATAACAAATAAATGCCGAGACTATCCTTTTTAAAATTAGGGGTATTACAAAAATCCTCCAAAGTCGGAGTAAACTCTCCCCACTTTGTAATAAAAGTATGGGTCGCGCTACACCATCGCGACAATGACAAATCTAATCCAGTAGGATCTCTAGGTACTCTGAGAGTTCGACACAAACGCATGGCTCGGGCAATTCTCGCCTGGCGCAGCCAATTCACAGAGGGCTTATGTGCAAAAATGTGATCTGTCCACTCTTCCCAACGACTACATACGGGTACATACCTTGCTCAATAGCAAAATGTTGCACACTACTTGCCGGCGGCCTAGCCCCTTCTTCGATGGCGCTTTCCTCCTCCATCAATTGTGTAACTCTACTATCTATTCCCTCTATAACAACATCCCCAGTGGATGTCCAGAACCCATTTGATGGCCCAAAATACGGCGCCCTGTGCCACTCTAACTCCGTGCGGCACCTTCGGCATTGGTTCACCAACCTTACTTAGAGCCTTCTTTTTCGTCATTTACTACTCTGTCTCATTTAAAACGACGAAGCTTTTGATGCAGAATGGCTTCTTTTCACCTTTTCCCCCTCTTACTTTCTCTCTCTTCTTTCTTCCCAAAGCTCGGTTTATATAGACATGGCAGTTTTCAGTTACGTTGGGGGAGAAGACACCCAAAGCGTCACACCCACTAACACTGTCACACTCTAGTCGAAGTGTCACTTCAATGATTACCCCAACTGACATAGGTAACATAAACCCACGTTTCCCAAAGTTATTACACCCGCGGCTCTTTGCACATGCCCCATTTTCAAAATTCAAAAGTAGCACGTGCAGGGGGACTAAATGTGGATGTACTAGAGCCACGTCACCAACCCACGTCACCTACTAGTCATTTAAGTGGCCCACACGAATCATTGCACCAAAGTAGGAAGGACAAAATCACAAAGAGTGGGTCGAGGAATACAGTGACCTAACCACGAACCGTCGATCGACGGACCTAGAGCCACGATCCGACACAAGTACGAGCCGACGATCGACGGACCCAGAGCCTCGATCCGACCCAAGTACGAACCGTCGATTGACGGACCCAGAGCCTCGATCCGACCCAAGTACGAACCGTCGATCGACGAACCCAGAGCCTCAATCCGACCCAAGTACGAACCGTCGATCGACGAACCCAGAGCCTCAATCCGGCCCAAGTACGAACCGACGATCGACGGGCCTAGAGCCTCTATCCGACCCAAGTACGAACTGTTGATCGATGGACCCAGAGCCTCGATCCAACCTAAGTACGAACCATTAATCGACGAACCCAGAGCCTCGATCCGACCCAAACATGAAGATCTAACCAAGTACGAACCATCGATCGACGGGCCCAGAACCTCGATCTGACTAAATATGAATTATCGATCGACTGGCCAAGAACCTCGATCCGACCCAATTACAAGTTGTCAATCGACGGGCTCAGGACTCTGACTCGACCCGATGAGCTCAAACTAATCAAAATAAGGAGTAAATGGTAGGACTTGCCTCGTTGTCAGGGGGAATACAGAAGGGACTTTGGATTGGAGGAAAGAAATCTAGTCAAGTCTTGCAAAGCAAGACCCAATTCAAGGATCAGAGTGAGAGATAACCAGAGTAAAAGTTGTTGCCGTTATGCTTAAATCCTGCCTAGGTCATTTTAGGGAACGTTACACTTATTTAAAGGATTCTGAAGGATAGGAGTTAGGCAGCGTGATTTTAATGATTGCGTGAGTCCTACTTTATTTGGAAGAAAACCCAATAAGTGCTAATTAAATCCCCTTCACTGACTTTAGGCTATAAATGGAAGAAACTTGGGGCAGGCGAAGATAGAAAATAAGAGGCTCCTGGTATCATCTCTCTTACCATCACTCCAATCCATGCTTTCGGACTAGATTTCTCTCCTTTCTTTTGCTCTTCTGCTTTCCTCACATTGTTTTGAGTGATATACCCCAGGTTCAATAGACTTTTCAATGGTGTTCCTAGGAACCAGTACCTACAGCCTACTGATGGTATCTGGTAGGTTAGAAAATTTGTTTCTGCTTTGATTCCAAATTTCCAAGGACACCAAACAGCTAATTTCACTGGGCAGATATATCATATTGCAGTCTTTCATATATAATTCCCTGATGCTACTTGATAACTGTAATGATGAAAAGCTTGATTTGGGCAGCGAGCTTTGAAAAAAGGTTGGCCATTCGAATTTGGAGCAGCCGGAAAGATTAAAATGAAGGAGAGACTTCAACATGAAAATGCTCGGGGAATCTTCTCAAGATTGTGGCAATTTTGTAGATCCAAGATAATAAGATTTTCCAGACTTTTGATAGATTGGTGAACCTCGACCAGCTTTGTACAATCAGCAAGCAACAATTCCTCAAGTCTGGTGAGCCCCGTGAAGTCCGGAGTTTTAATCAAAAGATAGGAATGATTGAGATTGAGGTATTTCAATTTGCACAAAACCTATTAGGAACAGAAAGAGAATAAATTTACAAGCATGTCATTGTATAAATTAAGTAGTTTAAAGCAGATGATTAAAAAACAGTAGTGTCATCATACCTTTGTTCCTTCCCAAACTTGTTTGAGTTTGCAATAACTCAAGTCAATGGCAACCAGATTATCCATAATTAAGGTTTGTGGTATACATTCTAAAGAAAATCCTTTCCAAGACAGCCATACAAGTCTTTTAGAGAGATGTTTGTAGCTTCCATTTACTTGGACATAATTGAGATGAAGCAATCTCAGCCTCTTCATCTTTGTAAATGCCTCCGCATTTACTTGTAGGTCCTCTGATTCTGGCAAGTTCAGGACTAAGCCCAGAACATTTTCTGTCCCCTAATGACAATAACTGCTGCATATATAAGTATATATGTGTGTGTGACATTGAGTTGAAAATAGGGTCACATCCCAGATTTTGAGACTTTCATGATGTGTCGTGTGCTATGGCACTTTTACGGTGACAAGATATGTAATTAATTTAGGCATTAGGCTATTACCGTGTCATATCTTAGTACATCGACAATGTCTTTATGATACCACAATCTACTACGTTTGCCAGGCTCTTTAGGGGATTCTTGCCGGACGATTTCTTTAGCCATGTCTTGAATCAGATCATGCATCATTAGCTTGTTATTCCCATCAATTCTTACAAGACGACGACGAGATAGAACCTTAATTTCAGATTCTGGAAAGAAATCACAGCCTTTTAGTATTTTGATTGAAAATCTTTGTCCATTCCAACAAAAAAACATGCAATATGTAGGAATAATCTGTTCTGTTCAACATCAAGTGAATTAAAGCTCAGCCTAAGTTTTCCTTGAACATCCTCATGAGGAATCTTTCTCAACTTTTCCAACTCACTTCTCCACCAGGTATGTTTGTGTTTGACAAACGGGAACCTAAAATTTCAAGAACTAATGGTAGCCCTTTAGCATAACTCACTACTTCCTCAGAGAGGATCTCATGTCTTTTTGAGGATGGTCTGTCCCAAAGGCATGCCAACTGAAGAGTTTCCCCCTTATCCAACTTCTTAGGCTCATACACCTCATCTACTTGAAGCGAATTTACTACAGCCAAATCTCTAATTGTTATTATGATTCTACTTCCTGGGTGTAACCAATCACGATTAATGGCTAATGCCCTCAATTGATGAATGTTATTCACATCATCGAGAACAAGAAGAACCCTCCGACACCATGCTCGCTGTTTTATCACTTCAATTCCATGATCCTCGCTTCTTATTATTTGATTTCCATCTACTAGATTACAAAGAAGCTTTTCTTGTAATTCAATAAGGCCGTTGGGTTACATTGTCGTTCGTCCAATATTTGTAAGAAAGCTTCTGCTTTCAAACTCAGAACTTCGATGTATGCGATTATATACATTGCTTTAGCAATTGTAGCCTTGCCTATTCCACCAATCCCACATATGGCAACAATCCTCACATCATCACTATTTGACCCCAACTTTAGAAACTCACTCAATTGTTGAACACGCGGTGGAATTCCAATTGGATAGTCCGCAATACTTAAACATGTAGGATTTACTTTATCTGCGATTTCTCCAACAACGGTTTCAATAAACGTCGACTCACACCTGCCAAATTTTTTCTTCAACCACTTTAGTAGGAAAACAAAAAAAAAAAAAAAAAAAAAAGTCGAAAAATGAAACTAGGCAATTTTTTAGTTAAAAACAAAAGCAAGAAAACATGAGAACCTTTCCGACCTTTGACCTTTAGAACACAAGGCTGCAAGCCTACACGTACAATCACCCACAAATCATACATATTATTTAACATTGGCCTTTGGGTGTTTTTGTACCTTGTGAATCAATTTCAGGATTCTGGCTCACCCCAGGAGGAAACTAAGGCTATGTTTGGTATAAAAGAAGAGAAGAAAAAATATGGATGACATTATTTAAAGAAAAGAAAAGAGAAGATAGGATTAACCTCTCTAATCTTGTCTTGTTGATTTATAAGGGAAAAGAAAGGAAACTAGCACTTAATTGTGTTTTGGAAAGAAAAGAAAGGGAATTATTTTAATGAATTTACCACTTTAAACCCTTCCACGTAAGTAAGAATTGATAAAAGAAATATAAAAATTATGCTAAACATCATTTAAGTCAGAGTGACAATATTAAAAAAAAATGGTTAAAGAGAATTAAAACATGTCCTATGACTCATGCATTTTGATTTTGTTTCCTTAAAAAATAAAAACAAAATCGGCAAGAGAAAAGTTTTATTAAAATTTGTAGCGCTTCCGATATGCCCAAGGACTCAATACTGGTCACGCCACATGTGTATCCCTCCAAATTCCTGCATTTCTTTCTTTTCTTTTAATAATTTATCCTCAAACACAATGTCATTTCTCTCCCTTACCTGTATTTTCTTTTCCTTCCATTTCTCTCTGATCAAACTGGGCCTAAGCAATTTTCACATACGGGAAAGATCAAAATAAATAAGTGATCAAACTGTTAATATTATTTTTTATTATTTATTTTTTTCTGCCGAAGGGAAGAGATTAAGTACCCGTTGGCCTCATTTTGCAAGACGTAACCAGACATATTGGCAGCCTCAACTAGAGCCAACCTCCATTTCTTCACCGACTCCAAGTCGAACCGCTTTTCGTGACTAGCAAATGCTTCTGCATAGCAACCCCTAGGTGACTGAACGTCAGAAGGTTCAACATCATATAAGATGGGAATAACAATCTGATTGAGTTTCCTCTTGCAATTCATGATCTTCATAAGCTCGTCAAGGCACCATCTTGAGGACGCGTTTTTTGAGAATACGATAACCGAAACCCTTGATTCCTCGATTGCTTTGAGCAATCCAGGGCCAATTTCTTCTCCTCTTCTGAGTTTAGTGTCATCTCTGAATGTGTCAAAACCATTCCGCTTCAAAGCGGCCAAGAGGTGGCCCATAAATGTCTTGCGAGTATCAACACCGCTGAAAGACAAGAACACGTCGTAAATCCACATTTTCAAAGCTCAAACAGATCAAAATGAAAAGAAAGATCAAGGTTTGTGCTTGAGAGGACCAGGTGAGGTTCATAACCTTGACTTGTATGAGAAGACTTCATATAAGTCTTACATGGTGTACGGACCACAGAACACGTTTTTCCTGTTATTCATTAAACTCCAACCACAAAACTAATACTTGTACTCAGGTCTTACTTGGCGTGCTGAGGTTTGAGTCAAGCCTTTAAAGTCCAACCAGAAATTACATTTATTTATATTTTGAAAAGAAAACGATATTAAAATCAGATGCCAATTTTAACAATAATTCTTATGGAAATTGCATCAGCATGTTATTGCAGAAAGGTTGGATAAAAGAGGTCTTCCAGAATTTTGGCGATTTGAGTTCATGGGAATTCCATGGACATCTAATTTGAAGTGCTTTAGGAGAGGGGGTTTGGCTTCTGGGACAGAATTCTTGCCCAGAGGTACTCAGTAATGCTAAAAAAGAAAATAAAAAAACTGAAGTTATGAAAATTTAAATAACTGGAGTATTTAAAAAGTTCTTTTCCACATAGAAGTATACAGATTTGGACTAACAAGAGCATATTAAATTTAATTTTCTTAATATGCTTGAAATTTGTTGTCTTTCAATACAGATTTGGACTAATAAGAGCATATTAAATTTAATTTTCTTAATATGCTTTAAATTTATTGTCTTTCAAATGCTTCCTTGACTCTATGAATCAGTGTTATCAGAAACAGTAGTGGATTGCAATGTTTGATTGCTGGGATTGGTGGAAAAGCCATGTTCTGTTTATGATCACTATCTGTACACCAATTCCATTGTTTCCGCCATGGTATTTTGTTAACTGTGCAATTTATTTTAGTGTTTATCTATTATTATTATTATTATTATGAAACTTATATCCTCAAATTCAAGTTTGTTTGTCTGAGTGATATTATCACCACAATCAACATGTATTCTTTTCTATTAAGCACCTCTGTGCTATAAATCCAATATACCAAACTCTTATCTCACAATCAGTACTAGTATTATTGCACGCTGTAGTTTAACAAAATTTACACTGAACATTACAAAGAAAGGGTACAAGAGCTACCTGTCTAACGAGAGTGAAGTACCATGAGCACTTACATTTCTATCATGTCAACTGCACAAAAATACTCACTTCATTTGTGTCTTCTCTTTAAATTATTGTCTATTACATTTGTAGGACATATTTACACTTGTTGATGGTCCATCCCTGCTTACTGATAACCTATGGTCTTGGCCTAGAGCCCTATCAAACCTCATCACCACTGCCCAATTTTCTCTCTGGTGACCTCATTCAATGGTCACCATCACCCACAAAAACCTATTCCCTCAAACACGCCATAAAAGCCATCACACAACCACTCCCTAAAATGGTTTGCATAAGCTGGTTTGGTTCAAAGATTTCATACCACAGCACTCCTTCTGTCTTTGGTTGGCTATCCAAGAGAAATTCTTAACACAAGACAAGCCATCTCTGCATTTTACTATGCAACCCAATGCGTGTGCCTTGTGCCTTGGAGCAGGAGAGAACCATGAACACCTTTTCAACAAGTATTCCTACTCAATGTGGATTTGGAATGAACTACAACACGAATATGAGTTTTACACAAACCCAAATCATGGCAAGAGTTCCTAATCTGGGCATCATCAAATTGGAAGCAAAAATCAAAATTCAGCAAAATAGTTATTATTTGGAAACTTACATTGGCAAGTTTTGTTTATCATATGTGGAAAGAGACGAATAAGAGAATTTTCCGCAACAACAGTGTCCCTCCAGCACAAACCCTCAATGCAGTGATAAATTCAGTTCGTTGGAGACTTTTCTCAGTTAGGAGATGTGCATGTCCACAAGCAAAGGAGATTGCAACCAATGGGAACCTACCAAGCTCCTTTAATGAGCACCTCATACCAACCCCTTCTTCTCTTTCACCAATTAACATTTCCTCCACCACCACCGCCGTCGCCACCACCACTAATATCCGCACCGGATATATCATGACCTCCATATCAACAAACCACCACCATTACCATGGAGATTTTCTGGTCTTCTTGATGGTTCCCGTCCAGATCTATGCTTCGGTTAGTTGATTCATCTGGGCTCTCTTTTGGACTTCTTTTTTGGGTAATTTTTGTTAATTGGGCTGGTTTGGTTATTGAAGAATAACAGCCCAATCTGGACTATGTTTTTGTTTTGTTTTGTAGCCCAGGGATAATGGCCCATATTTACACATTTTAAGTACAGCGTGAATATGTTTAAGGAGTCTCAGTATCATACTATCATTGCTCCGTTAAGATTTCTTTCCTTGGGGTCAGATTAAGTTCGTTTCATGAATATATGTTTTTTGGGTGTCGTTTAAAAGAGTTTTGTTGAGGTATTAGATAATTAATCTTCTTCTTCTTCTTCTGCTTGCTTTTTTTTTTTTTTTTTTTTTTTTTTTTTTTTTTTTTTTTTTTTTTATGTTAGAATTGAGGGAAGAATATTTTTTACTCGTTATTAGATGGAGTGGACAATTTATACATAATTTTCAAATATTAAGAGACGGACATGCATGGATCCATTGAGGGGTCAGTGGGGACATAAGACTCATCTTTCTTGAGAATCAGTTTCAGTAGCAGTTGCTCGCTTTTCCTAAGGTCAGTTCGAGGCTACGAAAACTATCCTCCTTTTTCTTGTGTAAAGTGGGGTCTATATGGACCCTTAAGATGCCAAATAGCATCCCACTGCGCTACTGAAATTTTTTGTTTTTATATTATATATCTTTAAATTTTGTATTTATACCCATAAAATTTTACATTTGTCCAAGCTAAAATTTTAGAAAAAACTACTTATATAAGTTTGCCTCCCCTTACATCATTTTCTAGGATTGTCACCCAATCCTATCTTGTAACCCATCTTGAGGGGAGAATGAGCAAAAGAAAATTGAAGAGTCATCAGTCATCTATATCTTTTAAAAAAACTAGTACTACAATCAGGCACAGATGGGGGATTGAATTTTTTTTATTTGTATTATGTACTTATAAATTTTGAAGAATTTTTAAAATGCTCCACCGAAACCATGAAAGAACTTCAATCTCCCGCTCAACCAAACTTCAATTTTTTTCTTGAGTAAACTGAAAAATATTGTTAAAAAATATAAAACAATATACTACAAGACACAAACAAGGGCATAACCTTGAAAGCATAGCAACGGGGCTATCAAAGCAGAAAGAGAAAATATATATATACACACACACACACACACACACACACACACATACAGCTGGCAGAAGGCACACAAAGAAGTGATTCATTGCCATACTTTCTTCACCTTTAGAGAGTAAAAAAATGTCACCGAACCGTCATTTGGTGACAGTCTATAATTCCCTCTCGGCAATGGGGGAATCAAATCTTCTTCGGCTATAGCGATAGAGTCGGGATCCTTTTCATCCCCCTCGTAAACCAGACTAACCCCCCACTTTTTCGGCTTCCAATTACCGTATATCTCCCCTATTCCCATCTCCACTTCATCTCCGCACTCCAACTTATAATCAGATTCAAGGCACCGGTTTGGTACGTAGGAGAGCCACATCTCATCTCCACGACTTGAAGGATAGATATAATTTAGGTGTCCTACTTGTTCACTAGGCATCTTGGTTGCATTAGAAATGTCATGCAAAAAAGCAATCTGATCCGAACTATATTCAACATCTTGTGTGAAGTTGAAGTTGATGCTAGTAAAAACAAGACACACAATAAACCCTTGTATTTTCCGACCACCCACCAGCTGAGGCACCCGAAAACGTATAATCGCTTCATCGAAACTACGCTCAAAATCTGGATGGAAGTGGCCCTGGTAGTTGCACCAGCTCGGAATCTCACCCCCGGAAAGATAGATATTCAACTCACCTTGTTCACACAGTCCCTGCATTCAGGTTAATTGATTAATCACGTTCGTGTAGTGAATGCAGATAAAGACTTGGTTTAATTCTAGTACTTTATATATAATAGGGAGAGAGAGAGTAGCATACCTGATAACTGAGGAGATTTCTTCTAAAATTATTTGCAAAATTGTTGTTGACTAATTCGTTACAACAGCAAAAAGTCATAAATGGAATTTCTGCTACTTTCGATTCCATTGATATGTTTTGCAATGACGTGCAGTAGTTGGCACTCAATCTCCTTAAATTTACTGGAACCGCCGGAACTGATTTAAGCTCAAAACATCTGTTTACAAAGAGGACCTTCAGTGACCGAAGGCTGGTGATGGTAGGTGGTAGTATAGAAAATTCGTTTCCGCTAAGATTCAAATATTTCAACGACACCAAACCACTAATTTCGCTGGGCACATATGACATATTGCAGTTTTCCATAGATAATACACTGATGCTACTTGAAAATTGTAACGATGAAAAGCTTGAATCTGGTGGCGGCCACTGTAAATTGGAGCAGCCGGACATATTGAATTCAACGAGAGAATTCGACATGAAAAAGCTCCTGACCTCAAGATTCTCAAGATTCGGGCAGTTTTGCATATTCAAGACCATAATTTCAAGACCTCCAATAGAATTGTGTACCGTTTTAAGCTTTATACAATCATTAAGCAACAATTTCTCAAGACTGGTGAACCCCGTGAAGTTCGGAGTTTCAATCAAGAGAGAGGAATGACTGAGATTGACGTATTTCAATTTGTACAAAACCTGTCAGGAACAGAAAGAGACAATTAATTTCCACGCATGTCATTCTATTAATTAAGTTTGAACGAGATGAAACAAGTTTCTTTCCAAACCTGTTCGAGCTTGCTATAGCTCAAGTCAAGGGCAACTAGATTCTTCATAAAGAAGGATGATGGTATACATTCTAAAGAAAATCCTTTCCAAGATAGCCATACAAGTTCTTTAGAAAGATATTCGTAGCTTCCACCTAGTTGGACACAATTGAGATTAAGCAACCTCGGATTCTTCATATTTGCAAATGCCTTCGCATCTAGCTTTTCTGATTTTGGCGAGTTCAGGACTAAGCCTAAAACTTTTTCTGTCCCCTGATAATAAATAAAAAGTTGCAGATATAAGAATATATATATATATATATATATATATATATATATATATATATAACATTGTATTGAAAATAGGGTCACATATATCCCAGATTGGGTGACTTTCATGATGTGTAGTGTGCAACATGGCATTTTTAAAGTACAAGATATGTAATTAATTCTGGCATTGGGCACTTACTGTTTCATTTTTCAGTACTTTGAGAACTTCTTCATGATCCCACAATCTACTACGTCCGCCAGGATTTTCAGTGGATTTTTTGCGGACGATCTCTCTTGCCATTTTTTGAATTAGATCATGCATCATCAACCGCTTATGTCCATCAATACTTACAAGAAAATGACGAAATAGAACCCCAATATCATGATCTGGAAAACCACAACCTTCTAGTATTTTGAATGACAAATCTTGGTCCATTCCTACAAAAAAACATGCAATATCTAGAAATAAATCCAGCTGTTTATCATCAAGTTTATGGAGGCTCAGCATAAGTTTTTCTTGAACATCACTATCAGGAATCTTTTCCAACTTCTTCAATAGACTTCTCCATACAAGAATGGTTTCGCCCAACAATGGGAACCTAAAACTTCAAGAACTAAAGGAACCCCCTTAGAATAACTCACTACTTCCTCAGAGATGATCTTATAGTCTTGTACAGGTGGGTCTCCATTAAAGGCATGCCAATTGAAGAGTCGAAGAGAATCCTCATCACTCAACTCTTCAGGCATATACTTCTCATCCTCCCCAAGTCCAAGTGATTTTACTGAAGCCAAATCTCTGGTTATTATGATTCTACTTTCAGGACCTAACAAATCACGATCTATGGCTAATGCCTCCAATTGGCACTCGTCGTTCACATCATCAAGAACAAGAAGAACCTTTCGACGCCTTTGATCCCATGCTAACTCTTTTATCTACTGAATTCCATTATCCTCGTCTTTTACCTTCAGTTCACTATCCTTTAGGAGATCACGAAGAAGCTCTTTTTGTAACTTAACAAGGCTCTTGAATTTTCCAACTTTTGAAAGAAAGCTACTGCTTTCAAATTCACTATGTATGCGATTATACATTGCTTTAGCAATTGTAGTCTTACCTGTTCCACTAAAACCCCATATGGCAACAATCCTAACATCTGTTTTTAGCTGTAGAAACTTACATAGTCGTTGAACACGATATTCAATTCCAACTGGGTAGCTCGCAACAAATAAACACGTAGGATTTAATTGAGCTATAACTTCTCTAACAACACGCTCAATTAATGTTGCCTCACACCTGCCAAAATTATTATTTTTTCATGGGAAAAAGAAAAAATTCAAGAAATGAAACTAAGCAAATTTTACATACAGATAGGTGAAAGATCAAAATAAATAAGTGATCAAACTTTACCGTACCCGTTGTTGACATTTTTTCGGACGTGACCGTGCAATTTTCCAGCGCTAGTCAGAGCCAACGTCCAATTCTCCACCAATTTCTTGTTGCGCATTCTGGCACCGAGTTTTTTTTTCATTAAATGCATAAAAGTTCTCTTGTTTCCGAACGTCGGAGGGGTCAACGTCATAAAAGATGGGAATAACAATCCGTTTGAGTGTGTCCTTGCACTTCATGATCTTCGCGAGCTCGTTAAGGCACCAATGTGAGGACGTATAGCTTTTCGAGAATACAATTATGTAAAGCTTTGATTGCTCGATTGCGTTGAACAATCCAGTAGCAATTTCTATTCCTGTTTCGAGCTTAGTGTCATCTCTAAATACGTAAAAGTTATACCCCTTCAAAGCGGCCAAGAGGTGGGCCGTAATGTTCTTGCGAGTATCCTCACCGCTGAAAGATATGAACACATGGTACTTACAGGGAGCTGCCATTTTCAAAGCTCTGTTAGGTCAAAGGAAAGGAAAGGAAAGGTTTGTGCCAGAGAGGATCAGGTGAAGGAATAACAATAACCTTGACTTATATAGATCAGCTCTAAAGCACAGACACGGTTTGATATTTAGACCAGTGTGTAGATGATTGATTTGATAAAGATATATAAAGAATGAGGGACTTACAGCGTATTGCTTTACCTGATTATTTATGCAAAATACAAGTAAAAAAATATATATATATGTAATGGCCCTATTTCATGCCAAAATTTTTTAAAAAAATTGACATAACCTCTTCTAAAAATAGGCCTACCACAACCTGTTTAAATGAATTTTTTAACCTGTCCCAGCACAATAAACATATAATACATTTTAACATCCCTTTCATCCATTCACCATGCCTTAACTTAGTTCCTCTCATGGTGGAATATTCACACACCAATTAATCTAAATTATCATAATTACAGTCCCAAAATACATGGTTGAGATTTAAAATCCCTGCCTTACAACGTTACATGATACAATTGCATGGAAATATATATACCATAATTCCATTAGTTTCATTTACATCAAACAAAAGATAAGTTCGTTCTTAAGTTACAAGGCCATGAATACTAACTTAATTATATTTCCACAACTATGAATATACATAGAATGGTCAAAATACATAATAGCAAACAACCTTTTGACAACTTTCAAGCTTGAGGTGGATTGTCGTCCACCGGTTCATTTCCAAGACCTGAAAAAAAAATAATATAAATATATGGGGTGAGCAAATTGCTCAGTAGGTGGCACCTAAGACACGCATCTTGTGTCCCCGTGAACCCAAACAAGGAATAGGACAATAGGAATCGGGGTCATACTGTGTAGGGAAAATACAACATAACATACAGTCTCAACACAATCAATATGGAGCAATGAAATGCAGTGCATGTTAATGTCGTTCCCCATTTTCAACAATTCAAATCCACCAATTTCAAACTGTTAATGTAACCCCCTTTGGTGACTCTGCAGCACCGAGAGAAGGATTGGCTACTGTCCCTGACCTTTGGTGACTCCGCAGCGTCATTATGGGGCCTAGATAGCTCAACCACGCTAGGGCAATCTCCCTAATTCCCTCTAGGTTACATTAACCTACCGGCCCGTTGGTGACTCCGCAGCGACCGGGTTTTCTCAAAACTCTTTTTCATCAAAACTTGTTTCCCCCAAAAGTTCCCCCTTTTGTATCAAACAATTTCTTTCCCATTTTGATACCCAATGACATGCATGATCATCATATGCTTTCATGATGCCATGATACATGAAAGATTCATACAATACACAATTTAACATGCTCCCATTCAACAATTTACAAAGAAATTACTAGCACCATAAGCATAATGGAAGCTACACATAGACATGTTTTCCATATAACAAATTCTACCAAGATATAAACACTGAAGCATGTAAAATCAACATCTAAGCATGTTTGTCTCACAAAACCACATATACACATAAACATGAATCTCATTTACAAAACCAAATCATTATTAGAGGTAATCAACTCAATTAAGCATCAATTAACAAGGATTAATTCACTAGGGGGCAAGAACTCATGGATTTGAAACCCCTACCTCTTAGAATTGCGAAAACCCTCAAAATGGGTCCAAATTTCAAAGTCTCTAGGGAGCACCAAAACTGAAATTGCTTATACCCACGTGTAGAGTTCGTCGTGCTCTCCGTTTTGCCTCAAACGACACTTAAATCTACCATGTAATGAGAGAGAAATCAAGATCCAAAGTTTGGTTTCCAAATGAAAAGAAAAATGAAGGGAAATGAGGGAGAGAGAGGAAAAAACGGGGAAAGAGAAAAATTAGAGAGAAGGAGTGGTCTCTAAACCACTAATGCATTAGTGGTGGGTCCCTTCACTTCAAATTTTGATTTTTCATTATTCTTTTATCACAAAATTCTACACCACATAACATGTACAATGCACCACATGCACATACCACTTAGTCCACATGAATTTAAATGTACCAATTGCAATTGGACCCAACCACAATCCCGTACGCAAAACGTGAAATGACAGAAATACCTTTGTGGCAACAAAATTTTCAAAAAATTAAAAAATGGCAAAAAAAATCGGAGACGTCACAATCTACCCTCCTTAAAGAGATTTCGTCCTCGAAATCTACCCTCCTTAAAGAAAAGGCTCCCAACCACAGTCTTTCCGAGAACTCCTCACAAAATCCCAAGGCTAATAACTCAACAACCATATTGCCTTTGACACTAGCGTCAACAGGCAATCACACATTGCCGCCAGAAAACTCAATGATCACTACTCCCATGAGGGAACTCATCACTCACAACGTCATGCACAAAACCCACTGAATCCTATACTCGACTTAAGACCAACACCGGTCTCCTCTACATTGCTACATAATACTTCGGAGCTCGAAGAAGAATGGTCACAAGACCCTGGAACATGACAACATCCTATCACACTCATCCTTCTAAAGGGCAACTTAGACCCCAAATGAGAAACCTCATCCAGCACACAATCAGACTCAAACCCAATCTACACGTCATTGTCCAATCCAAAACTCGTTATCCAACATACGGCTATACTCCTACAAAATCATACAATGACCACCAACGACACTAACTGATAATTATAATATTGGTCAACTTCAAGATAACTAAATGATGAATTCCCTAACAATCATACAATCATGAGTCACCAAAACAATAAGATGTACTACTCTGAATTCTGAACACAAATCCTCAAAACGAGATTCTCTATAATCAATGATTGTACCACTAACCCGTTATCAAACACCCAATACCACCTAACACCTTCCGTCACCCAAGATAAATCAGGTAAGTCCACATTGCCACACCAACACAACATACAGTACCATACTCTCACTATCACAAACAAGTCGGAACGATCATTGACCTTGACCCAATATCGTGCCAAAGAAGGATTGATTCAAGAGAAATGGTTGGTCAGGCCACTCTCATCCTCAATCTGATCTCGACATAGACATCGTTCCTGTCCTTAGGTCTAAACCTCAAACACAACCCTAAACAGTCCACAAAACAACTATAAGATTCACTCCCTAACCAATCCATCACTCTACGTAACCTTGACCGCCATACAACCACATACCATTTTTAAAGATCCTAATCGCACTTTAATCACACAACCCTTAACAAGCGGGAAACAAAACGACCCCAAACATCACAATTACCAATCAGCACAAAAGATCACAGTCTCCTCATAGCACCTATATCAGGTAAACAACTCAATATCATCATTTGGTTTAATTCTTACCTCTTCAAAACACTCGATGCGACCTTTCATGCCTGAAACCTCAAAACCAAAGTCAATTATCCCTACTATTCTCCAATGGAATCCCATAATCATTTTCTAGTTGTATGACACCCAAGCAATACGAACATTTATCCTTAAGTCACTACTAAAATCAATCACCTCTAAAATCATCCGAATACATGAGTCATATCACATCACTTAATTATTCTCAAATTGCAATTCATAACACATTCCCTAGCCACCACCGCGAATAACAAACATTAGAAATACAAACCTCATTTGGCAACTCGTGCCTCAAATTCTACCAGTCAAAACCATCCTCAAAATAAGGACTACAAAACTAAGGCTATACCTCCCTCCGTGGAAGTAAGTCAACCCCTTCAATCAAAACCTCAATCGACGAACTCTAACAAAGTAACACCCACTCACAATTCCATCCTTCCACGGATGCACACAACTCCTAGACAGAGACAAGACTCACAATAAACGACGTCCTTGCCAGGACTAGAACAACGGAAGAGTAACAAGCCCCGCTTTCACAAGACCAACAACTCGCACCTGTATGCACCCGACACCCTATTACACATTACTCATCAACTGTCCAACCATGGACCCCCACTCGCTCCTGAGATGAAATGAACTTCCTATGCACTAGGAAAAGAACCGACTAGTAACACACAGAGAACTACGAACACCAATCTAGGCGACCTCGCCACAAACAAACCGTCACGCTCTATTAACACAAATACCTCTCACACACTATGCTAACCAAAACCAACCAGATAAAAGCACCAACGCCCTTAACATACTAACACTAGGAAACATTGCTGTAAGTTGGACACCGCGCCCCCTCCTACCCGATAATCTCCAAATGAGAAACTTTGTGAAATATAACGACACCTGATCACCTGTTCCACCTCTACCTTTTTGAAGTTGACACTGCCTTAATCACCATGTACACAAACCCGTGACCTCAATCACAATAACATTATGACTTGTCAATGAAAAGGGTGCCTATCTAGCAATACCGTCCTCACTGACCCCAACGTTCACACCATCCATAATTGCCTCAACTGGCACACAATTCATCACCTACCTGACAACACACAACAAACGACTCGTAATTTCCAAACTACATTCGGATTATATCTTAAACCACTCTGCTCATTAGCACCAAGCATCACACTAAAACACCATAATGCCCCTACTGCCACTTATTCCAACCACAGTTCTATTATATCCTCCCACTGGACCATCAAACCACAATTATAAGACTATTCCTTAAATATCCTTAAGATAATATCATCATAACAAAAGAACAAACATTACTCTCGATACTCCTCATAATGATCATTATATATATATCCCTAAAAAAAAAACCTCAATACGGCAATGCCATGCCAACAAATCCTTCAACAAAATGAGCACAAGATTCGGAATGCTCAACACCCACTTGTCTCCTTAGAATCATCTACAATACAATCATTCATGAACGCTTAATCGACCACCTAACCTATTGCTTCTAAGGTGATTGACATGACTAAGCAAGAAAATTTCGTGTCTTAAGTTCAACATCATTACCACTACCATCACCATCTCTATTACTCGTTAATCCGAACAATCACCAAGGAAAACACTAATGAAATACTATAAACAATTGTCATTACATACCTTCGTCCACAGGAGGTTTCTCTGGTGACTCAATAGGAGAAACAACTGGACTGGCTACACGACCCTGAGTCTCCCATTCCTGTGACTCCCCAAGCTAAACACCGATCTGTGATACTGAAGGTCGAGTCGGTCCTTACTCTGAACCTACCTCGCCAACTGGAATTCCACCTCTTTTGGGACAATCCTTCTTCCTATGGTCTAGCTAACCACACACAAAACAGACTCCAGAACTGGGCCGATCCCAAGGGCACTCTGCTCTTAAATGACCAATTTGCTTGCACTTATAGCAAGCCTTCTCGACTTTAAAGGATATCCCCAGCGGTGAAGCAAAAACAGCAGGAGAATAAGAAGAATCACCCTTTAACATTTTCCGTACATGACTCTCACACGACATCTCCCTTTCCTTAACCTGTTTCCAAAAATCTCCATCTCTTAATCCGTCCATAACCCCTGTTCTCACTGACTGTGCCATCGACCTCTGGGTCTCTATGACTACTGCACGTAAAAAGTTTATCATAGCCTCAACCAAATTCTTAACCAAAAGATCCAAATCAAGGAACTCATCCTGCTCGCCATCATCATCTACTTCTCATGTCTCTTCGGAGGCATGATTCTAAGAATAGAAAGAAGGAGGTCAAATACAACACAATCATACAACCCTGACTCAAAGCTTTTAACATTCACACTCAATTAGGGCACCTAGCCATAAAATATGAACCTATTCTACAATCGTGCTCAGGATGACTACACACCAAATAGCTCAATCCACGAGCTAGAAGCCCACGCCATCCGTTCGATAAGAACTGGCTCCCAACAACCCTGGAGCTACCGAGCTCCTCACCATCTCAGGTCAAACTCACTCAACCGTCAACGCCATGACAATTACCCCAACGTACTATCGATCATTGTGATACCCCTCGGATCTGAGACACGGGTTGATCAGGCCCAGGCCCATACCCGAGGGATATCAAACAATTAATATGTAACCGAACACAGAATACAAGATAAAATAAAAAAATAAAAATAATAAGCTGAAAGAATCTAGAAATATAATCCTTTATAATTAAATCCTTAAAACCTGATAATCCAAAACTCCATAAGTTTACAACTCGGAAATCCATCCATTGGACCCCTTATTAAAATTCTCCAAAAGATACTGAAATAATAAAAATAAAATCCAAAGCTAACATAGAGAAGATTCCTACATAATCGGAGGAATGAATAGCTGTATCTACTCTGCACGTCCAAACTCTAACCCTGGAACTGACGAGTACCTGAAAAATAAAGAAGTAGGTCAGGCCCACATGCAAGTCCGGATCTACTACAATCCAAACAGTAACCCGATACGCAGATACATCCTAGGAAGACTCAACAATATCTAGAGTAGTCCATATATGTATATAGTACACACTATAGGACGCTCAGTAGTCCAAAAAGGTTTGTCTCAGCCTGAATAGAGATACCATGCAAATCGCACATACTGTGGTCATATGTATCTAGACCTACCAGGGAACAATACCTTTGTCCAGCTATTCATCCTAGGCGATATACGCACCCTAACCATGGTCCTAAGACTCAAGCTTATACCATGGCACATAAAATAAATATATAAAGTCCATACCCCTCCTAGTACAAAATACCATCCATCTGTGTAGTGATCTGGTATATGTATATCCATCCTTCCTGAAACCATATTAAGTCATTCAACTATTTTGTTGACATAACACAATTAGGTGATGGACTTAACCTTTATAGTTAATCCATACCTTAATCCAAATTTGGTAGGACTTGGTGTTTTGAACTAATCCATTTCCAATATAACACCGTCCCATACCGGTTCATATATATATATCCATATAAGTAGGACTTAACCTTTTTATGGTTAATCCAACTCATTCCAAATTAGGTAGGATTTAGTGCTTGAACTAATCCATACCTAGTATGTCACCGTCCCATACCGGTACATACAATCCTCCAATTAACGAAGTTGACAAAAACAGGAATAAGTATTTATCAACCATACTCCAGAATTAGCATAAATATAGTTTAACATGTATATAACCAACTTATGCATTCAATATAAGATTTAGAATCCCAATTACAGTCCGTTAAATTTATTAAGTAGAATTACACAATCTACCTCTCCAAACAGTACCATAACTGATACAATGTAAAATAGATTTTAACACCAGTTGATCCCACCTAAGCATGCATATAACTATACAACAGTATGCTTATAACACAGCTGCAAAACATGATTTATAAATCCAAGTCATGCAGAGAAATAAAATTCCAAAAATAGTAGACAAGAGAAATTAATTTTCAAATCATCCACCCACGGGTTCACTGTTTAATCTTAGATTAATCCCGTTCTTAGTTCCTACTTGTAATCATGCTTCCCAACATTTTTACAAGTCTTAAACATTAAATTACAACATCCAGTAGCCTTTAAATAATTTTAGAAAATCCAATTTCAGCTAAAAAGTCCCTAAAAAATCAATTCTGTGCGCTTTAAAATGGAGCAGGCTCTAAAATTTGGAGCCTGCTCAATTTTTCTCTTGGAGCCGGCTCTAAACCACTTAGAGCCGGATCAAAGACACTTGGAGCCACCTCCAAATAAGTTTGGAGCCGGCTCTAAGGTATTTGAGAGCCTGCTCTCTTTTCCCCTAGCCGCCGTTGTCTGTTCCAGTTTCGTCTTCTCCAATTTCAGTGATTATCAGAGCCTCTGTAACATGTTTTAATTCTCATTCTAGGTTCAATCTCAATCCTAGGTACATATTAAACCACTGATATTCAATGATAGCATGCATAAAACATAGGTTTAAAAGCAACGATTACAAAACCTTAGTCTGAAACTTTAAGCAACCCACAACAGATTTATTTGGTGATCTTCATTACTGTTTTAAGAACTTATTCTAGGGTTCATCTAAATATCTCAAACTAATACTAAAACATAGATATCCAATCACAACAGGAATTTAACACAAGTGCTAAAATAATCGGCAACAAGATTTCTGTTAAAACTTTTAAGCAACATCAAACAGATTAACCCAATAGAAACAAAATACTGATTCAACATGCATGCAAGATGAATTATAACATTTGTTGAATCTGTTTTAATGTTTGATTAATTCCTGGAGTCTAACTAAGCATGCACAGAACACGAATTAACGGGAGAGAGAAGAACAGAGACTTGCCTGTAGTTTCAGATTTGAAACTATAATCCACCGTCTCTATAAATTCTGGCAACGTCAACTTGTTGTTATCAACCTCTGCCACTCCTAGTTAGGACCAGAACTCCTCCTTGAATCCCTCCCTTAATCTCCTAAAGTTTCTCTCGGTAAACCACACAAGCTCCCTCTCTGTTTCTCTGCCCTCACAACTCTCTGTATGACTCTGTTACGTGACTCTATTATTGAAGGTGGTGAGTAAGGTTTATCAAAAACCCTAGGCAGATGTATACCCATATATTTATAGAGTTATACCAAACCCTAAATTAATTCAACCCCTAACTAAATTCTAACCAGCCTATAGAACATAATTAAAACTTGTGTCGGCTAAATAAACTAAACCTTAAATTATAAAACAGTTAATTTTACATAAGCACGTAATTAAGAAAACTTAAGAAACATAATTAAATAATCAATTAACCTAAAACAGTTTTATTTAAACAATTAATTCACGAAATGCAAATAATCAAGCAAATAATGTATTAACCAAATATTTAAAACAATTTAATTCAAGTAATGCAATTAATCCAGCAAACAATTTATTTAAACAAACAAAATACAATTTAAACAATAAATTTAGTGAAAACACACATACATAATTAAAATAAATGCCAGGACTATCCTTTTTAAAATTAGGGGTATTATAATCATTCCAATGCTTAACCTTATTTCTACTACATAAGGATATGGACACATACACATATGCGAGGTGGATGAAACTTGCAATACCATCGTTATAAACAATACTGCACGAACCGTGCCTACTACTTGCCATTGCCATAACTCTCATACTTATCATCATAACAAGATCAACAAGTCTTTAATCCTCATCATGGTGACAATATGCATTACTTTAAACATATAAACATGTGATCACATAGCAATTAAGCAGGTAAGCAAGTAAGCAATGAAGCATGTTTCTTAAATAGTTAAACACTTTATCATGTAACACACAGGCATGTAAACAATTTAGCATGCTCTTTCAAATATCAAAACACATAACAATTAATCTCATATGCAATGCAAACAACTTCCCATGCAATCCTACATAGGCCTCTACCCGTCGTCCTAAAGTTATCGAACCATCGCTCTGATACCATCTTTGTAACGACCCTAGCTGATGCCAAAATTTTAAAAAAAAATTGGCATAACCTCCCCTAAAAATGGGCCTACCACAACCTGTTTAAATGAATTTTTTAACCTGTCCCAGCACAATAAAATAATACATTCTAACATCCCTTTCATCCATTCACCATGCCTTAACTTAGTTCCTCTCATGGTGGAATATCCACACACCAATTAATCTAAATTATCATAATTACAGTCCCAAAATACATGGTTGAGATTTAAAGTCCCTGTCTTACAACGTTACATGATACAATTGCATGGAAATATATATACCATAATTCCTTTAGTTTCATTTACATCAAACAAAAGATAAGTTCGTTCTTAAGTTACAAGGCCATGAATACTAACTTAATTACATTTCCACAACTATGAATATACATAGAATGGTCAAAATACATAATAGCAAACAACCTTCTAACAACTTTCAAGCTTGAGGTGGATTGTCGTCCACCGGTTCATTTCCAAGACTTGAAAAAAAAATAATATAAATATATGGAGTGAGCAAATTGTTCAGTAGGTGGCACCTAAGACACGCATCTTGTGTCCCCGTGAACCCAAACAAGGAATAGGACAATAGGAATCGGGGTCATACTGTGTAGGGGAAATACAACATAACATACAGTCTCAACACAATCAATATGGAGCAATGAAATGCAGTGCATGTTAATGTCGTTCCCCATTTTCAACAATTCAAATCCACCAATTTCAAACTGTTAATGTAACCCCCTTTGGTGACTCCGCAGCGCCGAGAGAAGGATTGGCTACTGTCCCTGACCTTTAGTGATTTCGCAGCGTCATTATGGGACCTAGATAGCTCAACCACGTTAGGGCAATCTCCCTAGTTCCCTCTAGGTTACATTAACCTACCGGCCTGTTGGTGACTCTGCAGCGACCGGGTTTTCTCAAAACTCTTTTTCATCAAAACTTGTTTCCCCCAAAAGTTCCCCTTTTTGTATCAAACAATTTCTTTCCCATTTTGATACCCAATGACATGCATGATCATCATATGCTTTCATGATGCCATGATACATGAAAGATTCATACAATACACAATTTAACATGCTCCCATTCAACAATTTACAAAGAAATTACTAGCACCATAAGCATAATGGAAGCTACACATAGACATGTTTTCCATATAACAAATTCTACCAAGATATAAACACTGAAGCATGTAAAATCAACTTCTAAGCATGTTTGTCTCACAAAACCACATATACACATAAACATGAATCTCATTTACAAAACCAAATCATTATTAGAGGTAATCAACTCAATTAAGCATCAATTAACAAGGATTAATTCACTAGGGGGCAAGAACTCATGGATTAGAAACCCCTACCTCTTAGAATTGCGAAAACCCTCAAAATGGGTCCAAATTTCGAAGTCTCTAGGGAGCACCAAAACTGAAATTGCTTGTACCCACGTGTAGAGTTCGTCGTGCTCTCTGTTTTGCTTCAAACGGCGCATAAATCTACCATGTAATGAGAGAGAAATCAAGATCCAAAGTTTGGCTTCCAAAAGAAAAGAAAAATGAAGAGAAATAAGGGAAAGAGAGGAAGAAACGGGGAGAGAGAAAAATGAGAGAGAAGGAGTGGTCTCTAAACCACTAATGCATTAGTGGTGGGTCCTTCCACTTTAAATTTTGATTTTTCATTATTCTTTTGTCACAAAATTCTACACCACATAACATGTACAATGCACCACATGCACATACCACTTAGTCCACATGAATTTAAATGTACCAATTGCAATTGGACACAATCACAATCCTGTACGCAAAACGTGAAATGACAGAAATACCTTTGCGGCAACAAAATTTTTAGAAAATTAAAAAATGGCAAAAAAAATCGGAAACGTCACAATATATTTGTTATGTATATACATCATATGAGCCTACTTTGCAAGTGGGTGTGTAACTTCGGAATGCAAATTCCAATTATAATAATGTACCCAAATCGTAACTAAGAATACGTATGTGAGACTGGTTCGCTATAAATATGATTAATGGTGAATTGTATTTGTACACTTGAATGAGTCAATAAAAAAACTCTCTCTCTCTCTCTCAAAGTTCTCTCCTTGGTGTTTTTGTTTGTGTTTATAGGGAAGAGTACAGCCACATCTCTGAAGTTTGATAAAAGGACATTTAGATGAAACTTACCTGTTTTTTGGACAAAGACACTCCCTGAAAGTTCAAAAATGGACAAAGACACCCCTTTATATGAGAAATTGACCAAATTACCCTTTGACAGTTTTGGAAACTTTTTTAACTTTATAATTTAATAAATTGGACCAATCTACCCTCATGAACAATTTATGCATAAAAAATAAAAAAAATAAAAAAAAAACTTTATATTGTTCACACTTTTTTTTTTTTTTTTTTTTGTTATTTACTTTATAAATGTCCCAACATCTTAAAAATGTAGACGTCTAAAATGATTTTTTGATCCAATAGATTTATTTCAAATAAATTATATTTTGTTATTAATTTTTTTTCTTTTTCTTTTTTATTTTTAAATTAAGATGCTTAATTCTTTCATCTAAAAAAATTAAAGCAATCTCTTTTCCTTAAAAATAAAAAATATGGTACCAGTATAACTTTATGCATCTTAAATTATATATCAAATATTATGCATTTCCCAACATAAAAGGGAAAAAAAAAAATAAAACAAAGGGAAAAATAATAATAAAACAAAGGGAAGAAAAAAAAAAAAAAACAAAGGCATGCATAAAGTTAAGATACATAAAGTTATACTGGTACCTATTTTCTTTTATGTTGGGAAATGTATAATATTTGATATATAATTTAAGATGCATAAAGTTATATTGGTACCATATTTTTTATTTTTAAGGAAAAGATATTGGTTTAATTTTTTTAATGAAAGAATTAAGTATCTTAATTTAAAAAAAAAAAGAAGTAATAACAAAATATAATTTATTTGAAATATATGTATTGAATCAAAAAATAATTTTAGACGTCTACATTTTTAAGAAGTTGTAACATTTATAAAGTAAAAAACAAAAAAAAAAAAAAAAAAAAAAAAAAAAAAAAAAAAAACAGAAGGTGAACAATATAAACTTTTTTTTTTAGGCATAAATTATTCACAAGGATAGATTGGTCCAATTTATTAAATTGTAAAGTTAAAAAAGTCTCCTAAACGGTCAAAGGGTATTTTGGTCAAATTTTCATGTAAAGGGGTGTCTTTGTCTATTTTTGAACCTTCAGGGGATGTCTTTGTCCAAAAAATAGGTAAGTTTCCTCTGAGTGTCCTTTTGCCAAACCTCAGAGGGTGTGGCTGTACTTTACCCTAATTTATAATTGTTCTTATATTTTATGATGGATACAGAAATTGATTTGTTTTTAATTTTTTATGGAGTAGGTATTGAATAAGAGGAAAAAGACAAGGTTGATACAGATGATACACTTTAGACATCAACGGACCAGTGGCCTAGCGGTATCAGCCTCTTAACCTCCAAAGGGAGGTCAGGGGTTTAAGTTTCAAAAGAGAAAACCACTTTTATCAAATCTTCCCCAAAATTCCCCCTTTTCATCTTTCTCAAAACATTTCACCCTTTCTTGTACCCAATGCTTGGATGCATATGACATGCCTTTTTAATATTATGAAAATTGGGGAAATTAATGTTACACAACTAGCATGCTTCCTTATAACAATTTCTAGTAATTTAATGAACACAATAAGCATAAAAATCAACAATTAGGCATACTCCCATGTAAATCAATAAGTACTCATAAATTGCAAGCTTCATATACACAATTAAAATCATTTAAGAGATAATCAATTCAAATATAGCATGATTGGCAACAATTAAAGTAAGGAAACTCACAAAGGAACAAGACTTTAAGTATTAGAGACCCCTACCTTAAAATGGTGTAAAATCCCCAATTTGATCTCAAACCCTAGAATTTTGTGATCCTTTAAATGGTAGCCAAATGAAGATTGGCTCTGATAAATTCGTAGATCTCGTCGTGGGCTTTAATTTGACGCAAACGGCACTCAAAATCTCCAAATAATGAGAGAGAGATTTAAGATTGAAATTTGAAGGAAAAAGAAAAAGAAAATGAAAACGAAAATGAAAATGGTGAAAGAGAGAGAGACTGTGAGAGAGTGAGAGAGAATTGAGACCCAAAGTGGTCTCTAGACCACTTAAATGGGGTGAGGTGGGTCCCACCAAATTTTATTTTATTTTTCCTTTTCTTTTTTATCTTTAATTCTCACCACATACACATAAATACACATTAAATAATTCCACAAATTTATATAACACATCAAACAAAATAAATATGATGAAAGTGGACCCAACCAAAATCTCCGGATGAAACAATACCGGCAGCGGGTCCCACACGGGACCGTCCGGCCCGAAAAACTGAAAAATGCGAAAATGATCACCCTTACAATTTAACGAGTCCTGGACTCAATGAAATGTCCCAAACAACTCTCCAACACAACCGGCACATTCCGTAGTGTCTGGTACGCATAATGGTAAAAGACAAAAATGCCCATGCGACGACAAAATTTCTGAAAAAAGAAAAATGCCAAAAATTGGAAATATCACAATCTTCCCAACTTAAAAGGATATCATCCCCGAAATTAAGCCATACTTGGGGAAGAAAACAACGCTGGATACTTAGAGCGAATCTCCTGCTCAAGCTCCCAAGTAGCCTCCTCGACTCTGTGGTGTTTCGAAAGAACTTTCACTAGTGGTATCGTCTTGTCCCTTAACACCTTCTGCCCTGTGTCAAGGATCTGAACTGGTCCCTCTTCATAGGAGACATCCTCATCAATGTCCACATCCACCCAATCCAAAACGTGAGATAGATCTGGTTCGTGCTTCCGTAACATTGACACATGAAAGACATTGTGAACCATATCCATCTGCAGTGGCAAAGCAAGTCTGTTGGCAACCTCTCCTACGCAATCCAAAATCTCAAACGGTCCAATGAATCGTGGCGATAACTTGCCACTTTTCCCAAATCTCATCAATCCTTTCCGTAGAGAAACCCATAGGAAAATATGGTCTCCCACTTCAAAAGATAGCGGTCGCTTCCACTTATCTACATAGCTCTTCTGACGAGTTTGAACTGTGAGCAACCTCTGTCTGATCAACTTAATCTTTTCAGTAGTCTTAAGTACAATGTCGGGTCCTAAGGCGGCTGTCTCACCTACCTCAGTCCAACAGACTAGAGACCTACAGGGTCTGCCATACAACGTCTCAAATGGAGTCATCTCAATGCTCGCTTGTTAACTATTGTTGTAGGCAAATTCAATGAGTGGAAAGTGATCATCCCAACTGCCTCCCAAATCAAGTAAACATGCCCGAAGCATATCCTCCAAAATTTGGATAGTACGCTCCGACTGACTGTCCATCTGTGGATGGAATGCCGTACTAAGATGCAACGCTTAACCAAACGTTGCTTGTAGTCCTTCCCAGAACTTCAAAGTGAACATGGTATCCCTATCCGAAACAATGGTTACTGGAACTCCATGTAACCTTATAATCTCTTTTACATAAAGTACACCAAGTGCCTCTGCATTATCTGTTGCCTTAATAGGCAAAAAGTGAGCCGTCTTGGTCAATCTGTCAATGATGACCCATATGGCCTAGTTACCTCTCTGTGACCTTGGAAGACCTATCACAAAATCTATAGCAATCTGCTCCGATTTCCGCTGCGCTACAAGCAATGGTTGCAACAATTCTGCTGGTATCTGATGCTCGGTCTTCACCTGTTGACAGGTAAGGCACTTAGCCACAAACTGTGCAACATCTTTCTTCATCCCGTTCCACCAATACTAACGTCTCAAATTGTGATACATTTTTTGTACCACCTGGATGAACTACAAAGCGGGAAGTGTGAAATTCCCATAAGACGTCCTCACGACAAACTGTGGGAACCACCAACAAACCCCTGAACCGTAGACCCCCATCTGCATGCAAGGCCCAATCTTTCACTATCTCACCACCAGAGATCAAAGCGTGAATGGCATCTAAATCTGGATCCTGTCTCTGTGACTCAATCACTCGTCCAATAAAAGTGGGCTGAGCCACAAGACTAAACAAGAATGCCGACTCACTGCAAACATTATCATCAAAACACTGCAATCCCATCTTTACCAGATCTTCAAGCATTTTCCACTTCCGAATGGCTATACAGGCTAAATTCCCACGAGATTTCCGGCTTAAGGCATCTGCTACCACATTTGCCTTGCTCGGATGATACTGCAAGTCAAAATTGTAATCTTCCAAGAATTCAACCCATCGTCTCTGTCTGTTGTTCAAATCCTTTTGGGAGAAAAGGTACTTGAGACTTTTATGATCCGAGTACACCTCGAATCTCGCACCATACAAGTAATCTCTCCAACACTTCAAGGTAAATACAACTGCTGATAACTCTAAATCATGAGTAGGGTAGTTAAGCTCGTGAGTCTTCAACTGTAGACTCATAAACCACTACTCTACCATCTTGTATCAACACACATCCCAAACCATCACGTGAAGCGTCACAATAAATCACATAACCCAAGCCACGCTCAGGTATCACCAACACTGGAGCTATAGTCAATCTTGTCTTCAACTCTTGAAAGGATGACTCACAGGCTTCATTTCATGCAAACTTAATCCCTTTCCTGGTCAAACGGGTCATAGGCGCTACAAAGCGAGAAAAATCCTTCACAAATCTTCGGTTGTAACCTGCCAGGCTGAGGAAACTGCGGATCTCAAAAACATTCTTGGGTTGCTCCCAAGTCAAAACCGCTTCAACCTTTGATGGATCCACTGACACTCCACCTTTTGAAATAACATGCCCAAAAAACTTCACCTTCTGTAGCCAAAACTCACATTTGGCATACAATTGGTGCTCCCGCAAAATCTGTAAAACAATACTCAAATGGACTTCGTGCTCCTCCTGAGTCCGTGAGTACATAAGAATGTCATCCACGAAAACTACCACAAACTGGTCCAAGTAATTGTGAAAAACGCGGTTCATCAAGTCCATGAATGCCACTAGCACATTACTCAAGCCAAAAGGCATAACAAGGAACTCAGAAGTGCCCATACCGTGTACGGAACGCAGTCTTTAGGATATCCTCATCCCTAACCCGTAACTGATAGTAGCCTGACCTCAAGTCAATCTTCGAAAAACAACTGGCTCCTCTCAACTAATCAAACAAATCATCTATCCTTGACAAAGGATATTTGTTCTTGATGGTGGCATGATTTAACTTTCGGTAATCAATGCACAACCTCAAAGAACCATCTTTCTTCTTCGCAAACAAGACCGGTGTGCCCCACAATGACATACTCGGTCGGATGAAACCTTTCATCCTCAAATCATCAAGCTGCCTCTTTAATTCTTCCAATTCAATTGGTGCCATACGATACGGTGCCATAGAAATCGGCACAGTACCAGGTATCAAATCAATGGTGAACTCCACTTCTCGTTGTGGAGGCAACTTTGTCAAATCTTCAAGAAAGACATCCAAGAATTCACAAACAACTGCTGGATAAACCACTTCTCTAACATCATCCTCTTCGGCTAAAAGACTAGCCAAGAAGTAATCATTTTGACCTTTTCCATGAATTCAATAAAATGACGAAATGTGAGAATCACTCTGATTTCCCACGAAAAAGAAACAGTCTCTCTCAGGAATGCAAACTATAACCCTTCTTCTGTAACAATCGATCGTAGCATGAAACGCAGTTAACTAATCCATCCTGAGAATGACGTCAAAACTAGTCATCTCTAGGAGGATAAGGTCAAACACAAAGGTCCGCCCGGCTATCACAATGGAACAATCTCGCACAACTCGGCTCAAGGACACTGAAACCCCAACTTACGTATCAACCGACATTGCCCAATCCATAAAATTGACCTCTAACCCTGATACAAGTACAAATGAAGATGCAATGAAAGAATGAGATACACCAGAGTCAAACAAAACACGGGCCCAAGAACCAAACACTGGAAAGATACCTCGGAGGACTGACGGTCCAAGAGATGCATCAGTCGGTGAAAGTGCAAAGACACGACCCTGCAGTGCCTGTGCCTGAGAACTGCCAACCTGAACACCAGACTGTTGTGCCGACATAGTAGGAGTATCCCTCCTAGCTAGTCGTGAACCCTGAGAAGCCATGGCAGGCTGTGGTGGTGGCGGTGGTCTGAAACCTGACTGAATTGTAGTCGACTGTGACAGCCTCTGCCGTGACCTTCTGCCACTAGTGGTGCCTGCTTCCTGACTCGGACAATCGCGAATCAAATGGCCCTACTAGCCGCACCTATAACAAGTCCTCGGAGCTAAAAAAACTATAGTCAATCTCATAAGACAATTGGACTTATAATATCCAGGCTGCTGACACTGAAAACAAACGACTCCACTCCTATCTAACCCAGTTGGCATAGGAGTGGTAGGAGCAGATTGTGCAGATTACTGTCCTTAAAACTGAGATGAACCACCCTTGTTCCTCTTCCCTGAAGGTCCATTTAAAAATGGTCCTACATTCCTCTTTTGCTTCCACTGTTCCCTTCTTGCATCTTTATCTTTTGCGTCCGCCTCTAGTATCAATACCTTTTCCACTATCTCAGAATAAACCTTAATGCCCTGTGTCGTTAACAATGGTCTCATTTTGTAATCAAGGCCGTAAATAAACTTTCGAACCTTATCAACTTCATTACTCACCATCTCTAGAGCAAAGCGAGAGAGTGAGGTGAACTTGTTCTCGTGCTCCGTCACCGACATATTGGATAAGGCCAATAAACTGATCATTTAACTCCCATCTCTTGGAGGCAGGGAAATACTTCTCATAGAATAGCTCTTTGAACATATCCCAACTCATCTCGTCAATCTTATACTAATTTGTAACCGACTTCCACCAAAACTTGGCATCCTTTGAAAACTCGTAAGTGGCTAGGATGATTTTCAAGTGATCATCCGTCACATCCATAGAAGTCAATTGAGTTTCAACTTGATCCATATAGTCGTCTGCTTCTATTGGATCCGCACCACCTTTGAATATTACAGGTATCAACTGAGAAAACCCTTTAATAATCGTGAGATGTTTCTGTGCCGGCGTCTCTTCTACCTGAACTACCGATTGTGGTACCGGCTGCAGTATCGGCTACGGATGAGTAGCAATTGTAACCCTTAAGGCTCTCTGTAACAAACGGTTCAATGCAAGTTCCGCTAAACTTTCACCCTCTTCAACGGGTGCTTCCACATTATCCATTTTTGTAGGAACAACTCTTGGGGCAATCAAATCCTAAGGAGTGTGTCCTCATCAACTGGCTCCGTCGGATTAGAGCTAGAGCTTTCGCCAACATCACCCCTTGTTGGCCTAGGGCCAACTTCCCTTGGTTCCTCACGCCGTGACAACGTTCTAAAAAATGAGAAAACGGTTCAATGACATGACACCAAAGTCCACTATAGACGACTCAACATGAAATGATGCCGCATTAACACTTAGCATGCAAAACTATGCAATAACACCTTAACATAAACATGTAAGCACATAAGCAATTAAACAGTTAAGCAGTTAAGCATGCTTCTTTAAGTAATAAACAAGTAACACATAGTAACATAATCTACGCAGACAACTTCCCATGCAACCCTATGTAGGCCTCTACCCGTCGTCTTAATGGTTTTCGAACCATTGTTCTGATACCAATTTTGTCACGACCCGAACCCGTGGGTTCGGACCGTTACCCGGGTCCTTACCCTAACCCGAGGTCACCTAGGTTACACCGTCAATTTCCTGTGTCCTTAACCATCATACAAGGCAAGCCAAACTCCAAAAATGTCCTAAGTCTCAAGCTTACAAGGAGGTCAAAACACACAAGTCAAAAAGGACCAGTCAGCCGGCTGATAGCCCATGGTCAACCGGCTGACAAGACAGGATCGGTCGACCAACAAGGCAGGATCGGTCGGCCGAAGCGATCCCAAAACTGAAGGCTCTCGGGACTTTCACTGTTCAAGTCATCAGTCAGCTGATGTGATACCCCCGGATATCCGGATGCGGGTTGGCCAGGCCTATGCCCGATCACCCGAGGATATCAAACCAATTAGCAATTAACAAACACGGAATATAAATATGATTTACAGAAATAAATAAAAAACGCTGAAAAGAACTAAAACGATAAACCAAAAACTTTTATTGATTAACAAAATCATCTGATACAAATCATCCTCCATCATATACAACTTGGGAATCCATACTACGTGGACACCTATTCAAAACCAAATTGAAGATAACAAAACTAGGAAGAAAATCCCAGAATCCAAAATAGAATAGCAATCCTATGCAGTCGAAAGAATGAGTGACCATCTCTGCTCAGCACGAATAACCTCTAAAACCTGCAACTGTCCGATACCTGAAAAATAATAGTGGGTCAGGCCCACGAACAAGTTCTATCCTAACTACAATCCAAACAGAGACCCAATACGCAGATACATCCTAGATGTCTCAACCATATCTATATAGTCCGTAAAATATATATATCCACACTAAGGGATATTCACTGAGCTACAGTAGGGGTCTCAACCTAAATAGAAGGCAACATGCGAAAACACACCCAAAGGTGGGCATGAGTGCCTAGACCTAACACGGTACACCTCAACCTACTATAGCCAGCTACGCATCCACTGCATAAACGCACCCTAACCAATGATCCTGAGACTAAAGCTCATATCGTGGTATCATAAATACATATATAACCTCCATCCAAATACAATGTCGTGCCGGTCAACTATTCATCGCTCATACACGACATATAATTAGGATTTAAATGCTTTAATTAAATCTCTATCCTTCCCAATACAGAAATATAAACAACCATCCGTTATTTCGTTTAACTGTTTTAGTTGACAGGACATGCATCCATGTAGAATTTAACTATTTTAGTTAATCCATTCCATATGTATGAATAGGTTGGAATTAGCGTTTTAATCTAATCCGTCCCTCCGTATACCACCGTCCCATACCGGTGCATACCAAGCATATGATCCGTAAATGATACAACAACTTAATCAGTACATCACATAAATTCACATAATCTAAATAGTTGATAAAATAGAATTGAAATAGTACATCAACTATAATCCCAAAATACCATCCTTGTAATTGTTAAAACAGTTTAATAGTCCAGCAATAAAAATCCAAATCCATAATCCAAGTAATTGCATAAACAATTTAATAATCCAACAATTTAAAATCCAAGCATTTAATCCAAGTAATTGCATAAACAGTTTAATAGTCTAGCAATTAAAATCCAAATCCATAGTCCAAGTTGTGACGTTTCCGATTTTCGTCATTTTTCTTTTTTTCGAAAAAAAAAATTGTCGCCGCAAGGGCATTTTCGTCTTTTCACGTTTTGTGTACGGGATTGTGGTTGGGTCCAATTGCATATTGTACATTTTTATTTATATGGATCAAGTGGTATTTGTATGTGGTGCATTAATGTGTATAAGGTGTCAAATGGAGACATAAAGAAAAAGAGATAATAAAAGAAAATTTTGTGAGGCCCGCCACTAATCCCACATATGGCTAGAGACCATTTTTTTTTAGTCTCTCATTTCTCTCCTCCCGTCCATTTCTCTCTCTTTCTCATTTCCTCTTCATTTTCTTCTCTTTTGGCTTCAAATTTTGATCTTTGATTTCTCACTCCACACGTAGTGATTTTGAGTGCCGTTTGAGGCGAAACGGAGAGCACGGCAAGCTCTACGCGTTGATATCAACAATTTTAGCTTTGAGCCTCCCCTTGGCCTTCGAAAATTTGAACCTATTTTAAGGGTTTTGCTCTAAATCAAGCTAAGGGTTCTTAATCCACGAAGTTCTTGCACTTTAGTGAATTAATCTACTTAAATTGTGCCTTAGCATGCAGAATTGTTTTGAGTTGAGTTTAAAATTACTTAATTAAGAATATGTGAATTTATATGAATGTGTGTTAAATTGATTGAATAAAAGCATGCTATATGTTGAGTTTTGTGTTCATTATGTTGCCAATGTACTATGAATGATGTATAAATGACATGCCTACGTATTGAATTTATAATTCCATTATGCTATATTTCTATTGTGTAAAAGCATGCTGTATACTCTTTGGATAATTCTTGTGAATGTATGCCTTGATGACTAAATTTGAGCTAGTTGTGAGATAATGATTATGCACATGACATTAGTGCATTTATGCATACCATTGGGTTTGCATGAAATGGGAGAAATTGCTTTCGAAACGAAAATCGGATGTTTTGGGAAATAATGTATTGATACAAGTATTTTGATAAAACCCGGTCGCTGCGGAGTCACCAACTGGCCGGTAGGTTAATGTAACCTAGAGGAAACTAGGGAGATTGCCCTAGTGTAGTTGAGCTATATGGGCCCCATAATGACGCTGCGGAGTCACCAAAGGTCAGGGACAGTAGCCAATCCTTCTCTTGGCGCTGCGGAGTCACTAAAGCGGGTTACATTAATAGTTTGGAAAGTGATGGATGAACGGTTTTGCAAATGGGGAGTGACATTAACATACATTGCATTCCATTGCATTATATTTTTAATGTTGAGCTCGGATACGATGTTGTATTTTCCTGACTTTGTATGACCCCGATTCTTATCGCTCTATGCTTTGCTTAGATTCAAGGGGACACAAGAGACGTGTCTTAAGTGTCACCTACTGAGCATATTGCTCACCCCATCATATTTTACATTTTTTCAGGTCATGGAAAAGAAGTAGCCGACGGTAATCCCACTCATCTTTAGCTTTGAGTAGGAAATGTCTTTTTGCTAGCTTTTGTAGTTGGACTTAATTTTGTAAAGATGTAGACTTAAAATGCATCATTTTTGCAACATGTAAAATATTTGGATTTATTGTGTATATGGCCATTGGGCAATGTAATTAAGTTTTACTCACTCAAAATCAGTTTGTGTTTTTTTAAGTAAAGTGGGGCAAATTACGTTATTTCGTGGTTGTTATTGTTATATTAGATGTTGGAAGGTATTGAAAATGACATGTAAGTGTAGTGGCGTGGGTAGTTGAATTACCAAAAGTTGGTGTTTATGGGTTACATAGGACAGTGGGAAGTGGAAGTGAAAATTTACCAGAACCGGTCGACGTGTGGCTTCCTAAACATCGACCGGTATCTTCACAGTGAGTGGTTGTTGCACGTAACCCAAAGCAGTCGACGTATGGCTTCCCATACGTCGACCGGTATCACGTCCCAAACCAGTCGACATATGGCTCCACATACGTCGACCGGTATCTCGGCAGTGGGTATTTCCACTGTTCATAACCCAAACCAGTCGACGTATAGTGTATATACGTCGACCAGTTTCTACCTTTTAATTAAACTAAATTTTAGTTTCCTAAATTACACTTTGGCACCCAATAAATGTTACATGTATTTATTTTATGGCCCAATAAAGTGCAATAATTATATTTTAACCACCGAAAAGACTATATTGCCCCGAACTTTATTTTATTTATTATGTGATCCAAATTCATGACCATTATGCCCTTTGAGTCTCAAATTATTGAATTGTGGCAATTTACCATTTTGTCCTTTTTAGACCATGATATTTAAATTTAACGTGAAATTACCGTATTACCCTCGGATGATTTTGGGTCAGGAAAGGACATGTTTAATGATCCAGATCCATGAGGTGCTGGGTCGTTACAGAATGGTATCAGAGCGATGGTTCGAAAACCTTAGGACGACGGGTAGAGGCCTATGTAGGATTGGATGGGAAGTTGTTTGCATTGCGTATGAGATTATTTGTTACGTGTTTTGATATTTGAAGAAGCATGCTAAAGTGTTTATTTGCCTATGTGTTACATGTTTAAATGTTTAAATGTTTGAGCAGCAGGCTTACTTGTTTACTTACTTACCTATTTAATTGCCTACGTGTTAATTTGCTTACGTGAACACATGCTTATATGTTATATGTGTGTAACACTAGCTTAAATGATCCATGAATTGGTGTTTTGTTTTTAGTATGTAATTGTTTAGCAGGCACGTTTTTATTTTGTATTAGCTCTGTGAGTTATCCTTTATGACGGGAAAGGTATCAGCATTGTGAGTAAGGGAGATGTGAATAGCATGATTTATTGAGTCCGGTTTGATTTAGACGCGTTGTTCCATTAGGAATCCTTTCCCTAGAAACTAGTAATAGTAGAAGAGTTTGATCTTAGGTGTCTTCTGGGATGGAAGTTCCCATTTTCTTGCACGGGCAAGAGTTTGGGTTGTGTTATCTCGGTGTGGTGAGGGGACTCTTAGGGTGATGAATTAATAGAGCATGGTGCGTGAGTCATGGGATTCTTACATGTAAGCAAAGTTGATTAGACATCATAGGATGCGAGGTGGTATGTAGTGTATGATTTGTAAGGTTCAAGTGTTGTAACGGTTGAGCAAGGTTGGTATTTGGTTCTTATTTAAAAGTTCACTGGTATTTAAGGTTGAGAGTTGGCCTCTTAGATTGTCATTTATAGAGTATGAGTTGAGGTTGATCTTGAGTTGGTGACGAGAGGAGTAGGTGGCATCTTTTATTTTGATTTCCAGTAAGGAAGACAAAAGTTTGGTGTAATGTGGTTTGGTGACCATAGAATGTTGGTCACAGATTGTGTTAAGCCAGGATGAGGAGTAACCTCTTGGGCTTGATGGCCTGCTCTATTTGATTTCTTTGTTTTGTGTCCCTGTGGGCGGGTGTGCGTGAACGTGTGCATGTGGCACCAGAAGGCTACCACACTGGGTGAGCTACGGGCACACAACTCAGATGAAATCGATGTGGACATTCTGTTGTATTGGATAGTAATTATAGCAATTGGTTGGGAAATGATAGTGTTGGGGGTGTAAGAGTTGTGTACCCTCTTTGTTTAATTGGATAGATTAGTTGTAGGTGTGACTTGAGTCTCCAGTTAGATACCAATTAGAGAGACTACTGGTTGTAGTTATTATAGATTGTAGCTTGTGTGGTTGACCATTTGGCTTAGCCTTGTTGTCCCTCTTAGGGATTGTTCATGTAGCGTTGCCGTGTAGGATTTTTAATTTTCTTATTGCGGGTTGCTGACTGTAGTGTCAAGTATCATAAGTGAGGTGTGTTTTCATGTCGGGTTAATGTCACTTTTGAAGGAGCAGTTAATAATGGATGTTTGTTGTTTATAAGGGAGTGGAATTGTGAAGTTATTTTGGGAAGAATGATCATGAGGTATTAGTACTTGAAGTTCCTATAATTAAAGAGTAAGTCAGTTTTGGAGTGAACCCAGTGTCCAGGAAAACAGTAGTGATTGATCGCATTATTGATGGTTTTAAGGAGACAGTTGGGTGTTGAGCATTTTAGATTCTTATGCTCATTTTGTTTGAGGATTTGTTGGCATGGTATTGACACGTGGATGTTCTTTTCTAGTGGTAAATGGTGGTTGTTACGGGGTTGTGCTTGTTCTTTGGTTACGATGATATTATCTTGAGGATGTCTGGGAAAAATCTTTTAATAGTGACTTGATGGTCTGATGGAATAATAGGTCTGATGGAATAATAGGTTTGAACGGTTATTGGAATGAGTGACAGTGAAGGTGTTATGATGTCATGGCGTGATGTTTAGTGCTGATGAGCATGATGGTTTCAGGTATGATCCGAGGACGGATTAGGGATTGTGAGTTGTTTGTTGTGTGTTGTCAGATAGGTGATGGGTTGTGTGTTAGTTGAAAGTAATTGGGAACAGTTTAGTCTCTCGAGCTAGTAAGGGCGGTGTTACCAGGTAGGCACTTTTTCTTTGGCGAGTCGTGGGTTGATGTAATTGGCGTCACGAGTCTTGTTCCTTGTGTCCCTGTGACGTGAGCGTTGGTGCTCTTATTTAATTGGTTTTGGCAAGCATAGGTGTTGCGGGGTAGCGTATGCAAGGTTCCGATGTTGACTGCGTATGACAGTTCGTTTGTGGTGAGGTTGCCTAGAATTACGGACGTAGTTCTGTATGTGCTTCTTAGTTGGTCCTTCTCCTTGTATATAAGGAGTTCAATTCATCTTAAGTGAGATTTGGTGTCCATGGTTGGACAATAGATGAATAGCGTATGACAGGTGGTTGAGTACATTTAGGTGTGAATCGTTGGTCTCTTGTGAAAGCAGGATTTGTTATCCTTTCCGTTTGTTTTAGTCCTGGTAAGGACGTCGTTTACTAGAAGTCTTGTTCTCTATTTAGAAGTTGTGCACGTCCGTGGGTGGTTAGGCTTGTGAGTGAATTGTTGTGCTATTGGGGTTCATCGGTAGAGGTACTTGTTGAATGGGTTGACTCACTCCCACAAAAGGAGGTGGAGTCTTTAAGTTTTGTAGTGCTTGTTCTGAGAGTGGTTCCGACTGGTGGAATGACAGGCACGGGTTGTCAAGTAAAAATTATGTTTTCGATGTTTAGTACCATCGATGATGGCTAGAGAATGTGTCATGAATGGTGGTTTGAGGATGATTAGGCGATGTGATTTGAGTTGTGCATCTTGATGCTTTTATTGATGTCTAAATTAAGCAGTGACTTGAGGACCAATGTGGGTATCGTTTGAATGCTAAGTAGCTAGAGGGAGAATGTGTGATCTCATCGAGGAATAATAGGAATGGTTGACTTTGGTCTTGAGGTTTTCAGAATGAAATGATTGTATTGAGTGTTTTGACGAGGTCAGAATCGAATCGAATAAGGTTATGATGTTGATTACGTGTTGTGGGTGATATGAGATGACTGAAAAGTTTTTAGGTTGATTGATGATTGTGGTATTGGCGATGGGTTACTTTGGCTTGTTATGATTTTGAGATCGAGGAATGATTATCGTGTTTCTTTTAGCATATTGTTTTGTGACTATATGGTTATTGAGGTTATGTAAAGCGATAGATTGATTAGGGAGTGAATCTTGTGGTTATTTTTTGGACTATAAAGGGTTGTGTTTGAGGCTTAGACTTGAGGACAAGAACGATGTCTGTGTCGAGATCGGATTGAGGATGAGAATGGCCTGGCCAACCATTTCTCCTGAATCAATCTTTCTTTGACACGATGTCGGGTCATAGGTCAATGATCATTCTGACTTGTTGGTGATAGTAAGAGTGTGATACCGTACGCTGTGTTGGTTTGACAATGTGAATTTGCATAAATTATTTTGGATGACAAAAGGTGTTAAGTGGTATTGGGTGTTTAATAACGGGTTAGTGGTACAATCGTTGATTATTGAGAATCTCGTTTTAAGGATTTGTGTTCAGAATACAAGGTGATACATTTTATTGTTTTGGTGACTCATGATTATATGATTGTTGAGAGATTCATCATTTAGTTATCTTAAGGTTGATTAGTATGATAATTGCCGGTAGGGGTGATTGGTGGTCGTTGTGTAATTATGTAGTTGCATAGCCGTATGTTAGATGACAGGTGTTGATTTGACAGAGATGTATTGATTTGAGTTTGAGTCTGATTCTTGGTGGGGTCTGGTTTGTCCTATCAACGGACGGGTCGAGAAAGAATGTTGTCATGTTCAGGGGTCTTGTGACAATTTTTCTTTCAAGCTTTATATAGCGGTGTAGAGAGGATCAGTGTTAGTTTTAAGTCAAGTATAGAATTTAGTAGGTTTGGTGAACAGTGTTGCGAGTAATACGTACCCTCATAGGGTGGTGATCATTGGGTTTTTTAGCGGCAGAGTGTAGTTGCCTGACGCTGGTGTCGAAGGCAATAAGGATGTCGAGTCCCTTGTCTTAAGGTTTTTTGAAGTGTTTCTGAGGAAGGTGTGTGGTTGTGCCTTCTCTTTTAAGGAGGGTAGATTTCGAGGACGAAATCTCTTTAAGGAGGGTAGATTGTAACGTTTTCGATTTTCATCGTTTTTTTTTTTTTTTGAAAAAAAAAAAAAATTATCGCCACAAGGGCATTTTCGTCTTTTCACGTTTTGCGTATGGGATTGTGGTTGGGTCCAATTGCATATTGTACATTTTTATTTATATGGATCAAGTGGTATTTGTATGTGGTGCATTAATGTGTATGAGGTATAAAATGGAGACAAAGAAAAAAAAGATAATAAAAGAAATTTTTGTGGGGCCCGCCACTAATCCCACATGTGGATAAAGACCATTTTTTTTTTAGTCTCTCATTTCTCTCCTCCCGTCCATTTCTCTCTTTTTCTCATTTCCTCTTCATTTTCTTCTCTTTTGGCTTCAAATTTTGATCTTTGATTTCTTACTCCACACTTAGTGATTTTGAGTGTCATTTGAGGCGAAACGGAGAGCACAGCGAGCTCTACACGTTGATATCAACAATTTTAGCTTTGAGCCTCCCTTTGGCCTTCGAAAATTTGAACCCATTTTAAGGGTTTTGCTCTAAATCAAGGTAGGGTTTCTTAATCCACAAAGTTCTTGCGCTTTAGTGAATTAATCTACTTGAATTGTGCCTTAGCATGCTTAATTGTTTTGAGTTTAGTTTAAAATGACTTAATTAAGAATATGTGAATTTATGTGAATGTGTGTTAAATTGATTGAATAAAAGCATGCTATATGTTGAGTTTTGTGTTCATTGTGTTGCCAATGTACGATGAATGATGTATGAAGGACATACCTAAGTGTTGAATTTATAATTCCATTATACTATAATTCTATTGTGTAAAAGCATGTTGTATACTCTTTGGAGAATTCTTGTGAATGTATGCCTTGATGACTAAATTTGAGCTAGTTGTGAGATAATGATTATGCACATGACATTAGTGCATTTATGCATACCATTGGGTTTGCATGAAATGGGAGAAATTGCTTTTGAAATGAAAATCGGAAGTTTTGGGAAATAATGTATTGATACAAGTATTTTGATAAAACCCGGTCACTGCGGAGTCACTAACTGACCGGTAGGTTAATGTAACCTAAAGGGAACTAGGGAGATTGCCCTAGCGTGGTTGAGCTATCTGGGCCCCATAATGACGCTGCGGAGTCACCAAAGGTTAGAGACAGTAGCCAATCTTTCTCTCGGCACTGCGGAGTCACCAAAGAGGGTTACATTAACAGTTTGGAAAGTGATAAATGAACGGTTTTGAAAATAGGGAGTGACATTGACATGCATTGCATTCCATTGCATTATATTGTTAATGTTGAGCTCGGATACGATGTTGTATTTTCCCGACTTTGTATGACCCCGATTCTTATCGCTCTATTATTTACTTGAATTTAAGGGGACACAAGAGATGTGTCTTAAGTGTCACCTACTGAGCATATTGCTCACCCCATCATATTCTACATTTTTTCAGGTCATAAAAAAGAAGTAGCCGAAGGTAATCCCACTCAACCTTAGCTTGGAGTAGGAAATGTCTTTTTGCTAGCTTTTATAGCTGGACTTAATTTTGTAAAGATGTAGACTCAAAATGCATCATTTTTGCAACATGTAAAATATTTGGATTTATTGTGTATATGGCCATTGGGCAATGTAATTAAGTTTACTCACTCAAAATCAGTTTGTGTATTTTTAAGTAACGTTGGGCAAATTACGTTATTTCGTGGTTGTTATTGTTGTATTAGATGTTGGAAGGTATTGAAAACGACACGTAAGTGTAGTGGCGTGGGTAGTTGAATTACTAAAAGTTGGTATTTATGGATTACACAGGACAGTGGGAAGTGGAAGTGAAAATTTCCAAGAACCGGTAGACGTATGGCTTCCTAAACGTCGACTGGTATCTTCACAGTGAGTGGTTGTTGCACATAACCCAAACCAGTCGATGTATGGCTTCCCATACGTCGACCGGTATCCATTGTAACTTACGTTCCAAACCAGTCGACGTATGGCTTCCCATACGTCAACCAGTATCACGTCCCAAACCAGTCGACGTATGGCTCCCCATACGTCGACGGGTATCTCGGCAGTGAGTATTTCCATTGTTTATAACCCAAACCAGTCGACGTATAATGTACATACGTCGACCGATTTCATTTTAGTTTCCCAAATTACACTTTGGCACCTAATAAATGTTACACGTATTTATTTTATGGCCCAATAAAGTGCAATAATTATATTTTAACCACCGAAAGGACTATATTGCCCCGAACTTTATTTTATTTATTATGTGATCCAAGTTAATGACCATTATACCCTTTAAGTCTCAAATTATTGAATTGTGGCAATTTACCATTTTGTCCTTTTTAGACCATGATATTTAAATTTAACGTGAAATTACCGTATTACCCTCGAATGATTTTGGGTCGGGAAATGTCATGTTTAATGATCCAGATCCATGAGGAGCTGGGTCATTACACAAGTAATTGTAGAATAATGAATATTATTTCAGCAATTAATTCAAATCCTTATTTCCTGAATGGCATAAACTAGTTTATTAATTCCGCAATTATACTCCAGAGTGTGCACAGATCAAATTTATCAAGTAAATGACCTTAACGTGCATTTAAAACAAGATTTAAATCATGTTATAATTCCTTAAATTGCCCACTTAAAAACTAAGCAATTACTTCCCTTCCAACCGTTAACAGTATGTGAATTGTCTAAATTTCACACTGTTCATTTCATTCCTATAATGGGCTAACTTCTGCAATTAGAGAGCCTAAAATCCCTTGAAATTACTTTTAAAATTGTTAGTCCAATCCCTAAAACAATTCAGAATTCCAAGCCTAACCCAAACAATGCCCGAACAACTCCAGAATGCAACTAAGGGAGCCTGCTCTCAAATAAGTAGAGCAGGCTCTAGACCACTTAAAGCCGGCTCACTAGCCCTTGGAGCCGGCTCTATAAAGGGGGGACCCGTCTCCCAACTTCCTGGAGCCGGCTCTCTCCTCCTTTGAGAGCCCCGTTTGCTTCCTTCTCCGTTTCCAACCTTCTGCCTCGTCTCCGGCCCTTTCCTACCCCTCTATTCTTCCTTAAAACTAGTCCTAACTGTCTAATGTATATCCAATGACAACCCACAATCCTTAGTTTAGCACAACAAGAACTAATATAGCGTTTTAACACAACAACAATTTATATGCTTAAAATAGTCAACGAAGAACACAGTTGCAATAATTGTTTCAAACAAAATTCAGCCCATAAAGACGATCAAATTAACATATATTAATCATGAAAGGTTCAATTAATATTCATTTAACATCCTAGACATCCTCTAGGTATGCACAGAACATAGGCCAAGGGAGAGAGGAAGAAAAGAACTTGCCTCTATGGTTTTTGAATAAAAACCTTGTCGCCGTCTTCCTAGATTTTCCGACGATGTCCAATTCACTGTCAATCTCCTATTGCTCCACCTTCCCTTCTCCTAGGTCCATCCTTTAATCCGCAACCGAACCCTGATGGCAAATCCCTCTGTTTTTCGTACAATCTCTCTCTCTATTTTCTCTCTATAACTCTCTGTTTGTGAACGAGTGTTTGTGAATGAAGTTTTATTGATTCCTAATCCTAAGTCGACGTCTAATGATATATTTATAGGTTTAGAAAACTAAAACCCTAATTCTAATTTTAATCCTAGAAAGAAAAGAACAACCACAAAAGTTATAATCCAAGTCGGCAAAATACGTAAGAATATACACGTAACCCTAAAATTATAACATACATTAAATTATGATAAACAATACCAGTTTAATTATTAATAAATACCAATAATTAAAACTACCCTATATACATATATACCCATATATACATGTATATACTTCCATAGGTAAAAATTGTATCCATTCACATTATTCAAACAGTTCGTTAATCCTATCCAAGCCCAACCTCGTTTTAAAGATAAATAAATAAAATAACACATTTAATTACACATTCAACATATAATTCAATTAAAACAAACAATTCAATAACCAATTAAACATTTAGACAATCAAGCAAATAGTCAAAATTGTAATTTAAAAACCTTTAAACAATTAATTAAAAACACTTAAGCACACAGAAACAATCAAAATACAATAAAATAAAAAAATTAATTGCTAATTATACCCTTTTGAAAATAGGGGTATTACATTCTTCCCCCCTAACAAAAGGAATTCCGTTCTCGGAATTCACGAAACTCTGAATTATTTTCATTAAAATTCATTTCCATTCCATTGTGGACGCTGCCTCTGTGTAGGAGCTCCACTGAATTTCAAATCTTCCACGAAAATTTATAGGTTCGATATAAAGGAAACCCAAATAGTATTCAACACGTAAGTTGTATTTTTACACAAATAATATAAAAATTGACCTTCCTCAATAACGCACCTTGCTTCTGATATAGAAGTCATCCCAATCAACTGTTTCCTGATAGAAAACGCTAATGTATGAGTGTAACGATTAACAAATTCATACTGCCACCTCCAAACGGCGCGCAATCCATTACAAAGAAGAGTATTTCTCTCCAATGTTTCCATTAATAAAGCCAAGGTTTTATTGTACAACCCTCGCTACGATTACAAACCAACAGATATAAGGTCTGCTTTATTAATATTAAAAAAAACCTCAAAGGTGGTCATACGAACCTTCTTATGTCAATAATATAAAAAGTGAAATAAGCACTTCCAACTTTTCATAAAAACCTAGAATATCTATCCCAAGTATCTCCTCCATGATCAAATGTATATTCTCGATCTAATCTTCCGTCTAGAGAGATGAAGCACAGCTATACCTCCGTTATCAGTGCAATGTAGAACTGATACGAAGTCCAAAATTGAACATTACGAAAATTAATGTCCATCAGCAAACGTGCTCAATCCACCACTCTTAATCCGTATGGAATTAAAATTCCAAAAAATGTCGATATTCTCGACTAACCATCCACTCCTGACTAGTTCTACACCCCTTGTCTAATAGGTGTTCCTTGTATAGACAGTTATATACATGTCTCTTTCCAAACCTGTTCACTAGAACTGACATTTAATGTCTTGATGTTCCTTATAATTGTCTGAGTGCATCGAGAAAATCTTCGAATTTTACTTCTCAGTCACTCCGACATCATTTATAGAATCAACCAATCTTCCTCCAGTACCTTAAACTCTATCTGAGTAAGGTAACCCCTCCACTAGGGTTAGCTCCCATATTTGGAGTTAACCTTCTTTAGTACCTTTGTAATAGCAAGTGTCTTTATTATCCAAGCTATAAGTTCCACTGATTTCTCAACAACTATCCGAAGGTTTAATTACCATCTTGGTTGTTAAGAACATCCACTTCCATACTCCCTTCCATCAAACAGAACTTAATGTAAAGTGTTAATCACCACTTGGATGCAGCTAAGTTGTCTCGTAATCCACTCTATCCATATGAACTGATGTCCTACTAGTTTCGAAAGAAACCAGCATTGAGCTGATTAATTTAAACCCTAACCAATATCCCAATCAGATTCCTGACCCTTTTAGAAAGTCAGCAATCCTCTCAACTAAATCCGTGAAAATGCTCTATCATTTCCATTGCAGTATAGAGAATGACTGCAAAGATCCTGTAATCTCGAATGATCCAGCTTGAGTATATTAGAAGTGGTGTCAAAATCACTTTGTCCCTCCTCTGGCCTATCTTCCAAACATCTGCTTCATATTATGAAGCATCATGTTTCCACCAGAATGAAGAAAGAGCTAAGTGTTGTGAACCTCAGTCCTTGCATCCTTCGTCTAATCTGTCTACCGAAAGTACCATTAGTATGGTACCACCAATTTTCGTCTACACCCATTATTTAATTTGGAGCATCGTTTGTTAGTGATAAATTTACCGATAATGAAAATCAACCGGTAATTCTTTTCACAGATAGTCAACTAGCTATGACTTTTCCACACACACTGTGCACCTCTTCCTTATGAGAGGTGATCGGTCTCACCATCCTATCTTCGACACCCTACCTTTGTAAAATAAGTAGTGTCAATTTGACTCCTTGTCCCGCTTCAAATGCTTATGGAACTTTTCCCATCCTCCATATAGTCATCAATGTCCTTTCAACAGCTAATTGTTGCAAATTATGACCCTAAAAAAAAAAATTCACATTTTATATAGTGTAGAAACTTTAGTTCCTCCTCCAAGTGCAACACCAGTAACTCCTCCAAATGACACCCTTTTGAATAGTGTCTTGGGTTACGAATAGACTGATGAAGATTTAATTAGTACACCAGCCTCTCTCGGCGTCATTCAAATAAATACCTAAACCAGCACGAAATCCTCCTTTCGTCTCGGGACAATCTGCTGAATTTTCCATGAACATGTTATGCCCCTTTGACGCTTTTAATAAACCATGGTGGCATTACAGTGGTCTTTATCTACCACAACCGCATGAATACCATCATAGTAACATCCACCAATATCAGGGTGTTATAAAAACAAATCCATATCTAGTAAGCATATCAAACTAATCGTTTTAGACTAGTTGACACGTATTGATAGGTTAACTATCCCATCCCCAATAGCATACCATAATGATACATGTTCAGGTCCAATAGATTGGCTAGACTCATGTATATCTACCAAACCCTATGACCACATGCTTACAATCCTAGCGTAAATAACGCTACTATTCCATGTTATTGAAAAAATAGTAGTTGGCTGATCACATACGTGTGCCCCCAACTAAACCATATTCCCAATCCGGACTAATTAACGCAAAACAAATAAAATAAATAAGATACATACAATGACGAAAAATGAAACACATAAAACACATACCATAATATACAAATATAATCCTACTTTAAAACATCGTTCCTTCCTAGAAAAGAAAGTCCCCTTTGGACTCAACCTTACCAGATTGGTTCACCATTTCCTTTTATTATTTCGTAGGTAATCATCCAATCTCGAAACCTATCCATTCAACATAGTTTAATAGCAACAATTATTTGCCTAAGCAATAACCAAAGAGCTTAACTCTCATCCTCCTTATATGCGGAATATAAACCGTCTAACGTGGCTTTAATAAGCAACTTAGAACGTTACAACCTAATTCCCATACTCTCCAGAACGTGATATATAACTATGTATTTCGTTCTGCAAAGAACTCCATCCGATCCCTAAACTCCTGAAGAGTACCTCTTACATATCTTTCTCAAAGATGATACAAAAATTTAACTAAGTGTAGATTGGTTCACACCAACCCTACTTGTATCATTCATTACACTACGAGCGAATAAGATCCATTCTCGTGCAATCATTCATCCTGAAGATTTAGTATCTTCTTCCTTGGATACTCTGAAATCTCCTCCCTTAGGATCCTCTTCGGACTGCTAAGCCTCGTTTGTCTCCTTTTTGAAAACAACTGAAGTCGTGTTGGTCCCGATATGCAGTGACCTAACACATACGCCTTAATTTTTTCTTGGCTTATACTTTCCAAGTAATGCCAACCCCATAACTAAACCTTTGATCTTAAGTTCTGTTTTTGGCAAAGAACTCAACTACATACTCCTTTACTCCTTAGGGTCTTTATCATTTTTGCCTTGGACCCCACCCTCCTCCCAGTGTCAACCATTCTGTATCTACAGAATATAATTGGCATAACTCCTCCTAACGAACCATAAATAGAGAACAACGAATCCTACTATGGCTCTAAGTTTCAAAAGACGCAATGCGGAAGTCCTATAACAAAAGATACTCCTAAGGACACTAGAACCTGGAATGCTCTAATACCAACTGTGATACCCCCGGATCTCCGGATGCGGGTTGGCCTGGCCCACGCCCGATCACCCGAGGATATCAAACCAATTAGCAATTAACGAATACGGAATATAAATATGATTTACAAGAATAAATAAAAAAATGCTGAAAAGAACTAAAACGATAAACCAAAAACTTTTATTGATTAACAAAATCATCTGATACAAATCATCCTCTATCATATACAACTAGGGAATCCATAGTACGTGGACCCCTATTCAAAACCAAACTGAAGATAACAAAACTAGGAAGAAAATCCCAGAAACCAAAATAGAACAGCAATCCTATGCAGTCAGAAGAATGAGTGACCGTCTTTGCTCAGCACGAACAAGCTCTAAAACCTGCAACTGTCCGATACCTGAAAAATAATAGTGGGTCAGGCCCACAAACAAATTATATCCTAACTACAATCCAAACAAAGACCCGGTACGCAGATACATCCTAGATATCCCAACCATATCTATATAGTCTGTAAAATATATATATATCCACACTAAGGGACATTCACTGAGCTACAGTAGGGGTCTCAACCTGAATAGAAGGCAACATGCGAAAACGCACCCAAAGGTGGGCATGAGTGCCTAGACCTAACAGAGTACACCTCAACTTACTATAGCCAGCTACGCATCCACTGCATATACGCACCCTAACCAACAATCCTGAGACTCAAGCTCATATCGCGGTATCATAAATACATATATAACCTCTACCCAAATACAATGTCGTGCCGGTCAACTATTCGTCGCTCAGACACGACATATAATTAGGATTTAAATGTTTTAATTAAATCACTATCCTTCCTAATACAGAAATATAAACAACCATCCGTTATGTCGTTCAACTGTTTTAGTTGACAGGAAATGCATCTATGCAGGATTTAACGATTTTAGTTAATCCATTCCGTATGTATGAATGGGTTAGAATTAGCGTTTTGATCTAATACGTCCCTCTGTATACCATCGTCCCATACTCGTGCATACCATGCATATGATCCGTAAATGTTGCAATAACTCAATCAGTACATCACATAAATCCACATAATCCAAATAGTTGATAAAACAGAATTGAAACAGTACATCAACTATAATCCCAAAATACCATCCTTGTAATTGCTAAAATAGTTTAATAGTCCAGCAATAAAAATCCAAATCCATAATCCAAGTAATTGCATAAACAATTTAATAATCCAGCAATTTAAAATCCAAGCATTTAATCCAAGTAATTGCATAAACAGTTTAATAGTCTAGCAATTAAAATCCAAATCCATAGTCCAAGTAATTGCAGAATAATGAATATTATTTCAGCAATTAATTCAAATCCTTATTACATGAAATGGCAGAAACTAGTTTATTAATTCCGCAATTATACTCCAGAGTGTGCACAGATCAAATTTATCAAGTAAATGACCTTAACGTGCACTTAAAACAAGATTTAAATCATGTTATAATTCCTTAAATCGCCCACTTAAAAACTGAGTAATTACTTCCCTTCCAACCGTTAACAGTATGTGAATTGTCTAAATTTCACACTGTTCATTCCATTCCTATAATGGGCTAACTTATGCAATTAGAGAGCCTAAAATCCCTTGAAATTACTTTTAAAATTGTTAGTCCAGTCCCTGAAACAATTCAGAATTCCAAACCTAGCCCAAACAATGCCCGAACAGCTCCAAAATGCAACCAAACGGAACCTAACCAAGGGAGCCTGCTCTCAAATAAGTAGAGTAGGCTCTAGACCACTTAAAGTCGGCTCCCTAGCCCTTAGATCCGTCTCTATAAAGGGGGGAACCGGCTCCCAACTTCCTGGAGCCCGCTCTCTCCTCCTTTGAGAGCCTCGTTTGCTTCCTTCTCCGTTTTCGACCTTCTGCCTCATCTCCGGCCCTTTCTTACCCCTCTGTTCTTCTTTAAAACTAGTCCTAACTGTCTAATGTATATCCAGTGACAACCCACAGTCCTTATTTTACCACAACAAGAACTAATATAACGTTTTAACACAACAACAATTTATATGCTTAAAACAGTCAACAAAGAACACAGTTGCAAGAATTGTTTCAAACAAAACTCAGCCCATACAGATGATTAAATTAACATATATTAATCATGAAAGGTTCAATTAATATTCATTTAACATCCTAGAGATCCTCTAGGTATGCATAGAACACAGGCCAAGGGAGAGAGGAAGAAAAGAACTTGCCTCTATGGTTTTTGAATAAAAACCTTATCGCCGTCTTCCTAGAGTTTCCGACGACGTCCAATTAACTATCAATCTTCTATTGCTCCACCTTCCCTTCTCCTAGGTCCATCCTTTAATCAGCAGCCGAACCCTAACGGCAAATCCTTCTGTTTTCCTTACAATCTCTCTCTCTGTTTTCTCTCTATAACTCTCTATTTGTGAACGAGTGTTTGTGAATGAAGTTTTATTGATTCCTAACCCTAAGCCGACGTCTAATGATATATTTATAGGTTTAGAAAACTAAAACCCTAATTCTAATTTTAATCCTAGAAAGAAAAGAACAATCACAAAAGTTATAATCCAAGTCAGCTAAATACGTGAGAACATACACGTAACCCTAAAATTATAACATATATTAAATTATGATAAACAATACCAGTTTAATTATTAATAAATACCAATAATTAAAACTACCCTATATACATATATACCCATATATACTTGTATATACTTCCATGGGTAAAAACTGTACCCATTCACATTATTCAAACAGTTTGTTAATCCTATCCAAGCCCAACCTCGTTTTAAAGATAAATAAATAAAATAACACATTCAAATGCCACCTAAGCATATAATTTAATTAAAACAAACAATTCAATTAACCAATTAAACATTTAGACAATCAAGCAAATAGTCAAAATTGTAATTTAAAAATCTTTAAACAATTAATTAAAAACACTTAAGCACACACAAACTACCAAAATACAATAAAATAAAATAATTAATTGCCAATTATATCCTTTTGAAACTAGGGGTATTACAGCTGTCGATGAGGGTTTGGTCGGCCAAACCTGGGGTTTCGGTCGGCTGATGGTAAGGATCAGCCGGCCGAAACATGACTCTGGACCCTGTACCTCACTGGAACGGTCACTAAATGTGTTTGCTACCCCTTGAGCTCACATCAAACCTGTCTTGCAACCACATCCCGAATTCACGGCATCAAAATAAATTATAAAACAATTAAATGGCATCAACGATTAAACTAAGCATAGCTCCTTTTCCCATTCATCATGAAATATATATACCTAGTCTCAAGTTACATTTCAAGTACCATCAAGTGTTCTAATTACAATACATGGCCATGACTTTGAACATGAATACATTTTACAAAAGTATGAGACTTTGCACAAGAAAAGGGAAGTATACAAAAGACGACAAAATGCAATTTCAAGTCTTCGTCAAACTTGTGGTGGAATATCATCCACCACTTCCTTTCCGAGCCCTGAAAAAAATGTTAAATAGAATGGGGTGAGAAAATTGCTCAGTAGGTAGTGCCTAAGACATACCTCTTGTAGCCTAATCCAAACAATGAATAGGACAATAGAGAACGGGGTCATACAAAGCCAAGAAAAACTACAATATCAGTTCCAAAATTCAAACGAGTAAATGTCGTGCCATGAATGCAATGCCATGCATGTCACTCCCCATTTTCAGAAAAACATCCATCACTTGATAAACTGTTAATATAACCCGCCTTTGGTACCCCCGCAGCGTCATTTGGGGCCAGATAGCTCAACCATGCTAGGGCAATCTCCCTAATTCCCTCTAGGCTATATTAACACACCAGCCCTTTGGTAACTCCGCGGCGACCGGGTTTTCTCAAAACCACTTTTCTCAAATCTTCCCCAAAATTCCCCTTTTTCATCTTTCTCAAAACATTTCACCCTTTCTTGTACCCAATGCTTGGATGCATATGACATGCCTTTTTAATACTACGAAAATTAGGGAAATTAATGTTATACAACTAGCATGCTTCCTCATAACAATTTCTAGCAATTTAATGAACACAATAAGCATAGAAATCAACAATTAGGCATGCTTCCCATGTAAATCAATAAATACTCATAAATTGCAAGCTTCATATGCATATTTAAAATCATTTAAGAGATAATCAATTCAAATATAGCATGACTGACAACAATTAAAGTAAGGAAACTCACAAAGGAACAAGACTTTGAGTATTAGAGACCCCTACCTTAAAATGGTGCAAAACCCCCAATTTGATCTTAAATCCTAGAATTTTGTGATCCTTTAAATGGTGGCCAATTGAAGATTGGCTCCGATCAATTCATAGATCTCGTCGTGGGCTTCAATTTGCCGCAAACGGCACTCAAAATCTCCAAATAGTGAAAGAGAGATCTAAGATTGAAATTTGAAGGAAAAATAAAATGAAAATGAAAATGAAAATGAAAATGAAAATGGTGAGGGACAGAGAGCCTGCAGGAGAGTGAGAGAGAATTGAGACCCAAAGTGGTCTCTAGACCACTCACATGGGGTGAGGTGGGTCCACCAAATTTTATTTTATTTTTCCTTTTTCTTTTTATCTTCAATTCTCACCATATACACATAAATACACATGAAATAATTTCACAAATTTATATAACACATCAAACAAAATAAATATGATGCAAGTGGACCCAACCAAAATCTCAAGATGAAACAATACCGACAGTGGGTCCCACACGGAACCGTCCAACCCGAAAAATTGAAAAATGCGAAAATGATCACCCTTACATTTCAAAGAGTCCTTGACTCAATGAAATGTCCCAAACAACTCTCCGACACAACTGGCACACTCCATAGTGTCTGATACGCAAAACGATAAAAGACGAAAATGCCCCTGCAGCGACAAAATTTCCGAAAAAAGAAAAATGCCAAAAATTGGAAACATCACACCGTCAATATTTTTTTGAAATGTGAAAGAAAATAAGCATTCGGGGGAATACTACATTGTAGGTAGTTAGAATATTCAATAATTTCTATAAACATGAAAGAAAATAATACCATTAGCCTAATGTGGTGCAGCTAGAGAGATAAAGATAATGGTGAGATTTGAACAAAAACATGTTCGTGGAAGCTTACCATCAAATATAATATCAAATCCAAAAACTAATTTGAAAATGCATTACTAATTTAATACCTTATCTGAAATGGATGTAATTGACAAGAAACCTACCGTTAAATATTTATTTATATAAAATCATTGAATATGAACTCCAAAAAAATACTAGTTTGACAATGCATTAGTAATCTAATACCTAATCTGATATGGATATAATTAACACAAAACCAACCATTTGATAGTACTTACATAAAATGATAGACCTACCCATACTCATTTGAATGAGTCTTCTGCTTTGGGAATCATAATAAACAAACCAACAACTTATTTTGCATTTAGTGAATTATTTTGATTTTAAGCTTAGAAAAAACAATAGAGCTTTACAATATGGGTGCATCATAGTCTTTTAAACTGGCCCAGAAATTTGGTATACCGAAGAAGCTATGGCTAACTTTCCACTCCACTTGCCCATTTGAGCATGGTTATATAAAATTTTCCGAAGTAATGCTATGGTAACCTTCCACTCTACCATTTGATTAATGATATATAAAATTGTCCAAACCAACAATCTCTTTTATTTATTTATTTTTAATTGAGAAACGATAAAGACTCAAAACATTAGTCACGCCATTCCTTTTATTTAAAAGGTTAGATCTCGGGAATATTTGATATTAAATCATACGCTAAACATTTTTGAATTGGCTGAATAGAGAAAAGTGTAACAAACTCAGGGATGGAGAAATTGTTAGGAGATGAAGAGTTCTTCTATAAGGAAAATGAGGAGAATAAAAGATGAAAAATTTCGAGGAGGTCTGTCTCAGAACTGAAGAAAAAACTACTAGCATATATATTTGGTATTGAAAATCCAGAGTATGAAGAGGATTTGAGCAATAGAAATATAATCATTATGTAAACTGCAAATTATTCATTGACTAGAATTTTACCCTTCCTCTATATTTTCGCCCCTGATTAGTGCTGTAGATTTTTAGTGCACAAAACAAAGTGAATATATGAATTTTAATTACATCAATATGTTATTTCAGAGAGGTTGGATAAAATAGGATTTGCAGACATTTGGTGATTTGAGCTCATTGGAATTCCGTGGACATCTAATTTGAAGTGCTTTAGCAGAATTTGCACTAAACATTAGAAAAAGCTGCAAATGCTACCTGTTTAAAGAGAGTGAAGATGGGCATGAGCACTTACTATTGGAAATTTTTATATATAAATAATAAAAATATTTTATGGTCTTTGTACTACGTTGTCTTATATATTTGATGGATTGAGTTGTATTTTTCAATTTGGTGGTCTAATTAGGAATATAATTTTATACCGTTAGATTGTGGTTTTCCAATTATATATAAGGGTTTTGAAACCCTTATTTAGCCCTATCGAATGACAACTCTCAATTGGGGTAAAGCACTCTAAAATTTTGCAGGATCACGACTTTACAGGATCACAAAGAATTCTAAGGTTATCCTCCAAAATTTAAATGTACTTTAATCATTAATCAGATACGAAACTAAATTATCTCTTTAATTAATTATAGTGTTCTTGATTTCTACATATAGATTATTTAATTAAAGCCCAATGCTTACCTCTCTATCATGTCAATTGCATAAAAATAGTCGCTTCATATGTTTCTTCCTTTTAAATGATGAGTTAGGATCAAGTGTTAGAATCACATGGGACGGTTCACATTATACACACAGGTGTATTGTCCTGCATTGCATTCGACGTGTGAATACAAACAATTTATAAAAAAAAAACGACCTTGGTTATGGAAAAATGAATACATATCACATAAGTTCTAAAACAACGTGTTTCATCTCGTTTTTGCAAAAAGGTAGACATGGATAGTGGTGAAATATTATATGTTAAAGTGATGTTTGGAAGAGTGACTGAGATGTGAGCTTCCTACAACGTTTGCCGAGTGTCAAAAAACTATTTTGACAGACAAAGCACCTTCCTACAAATTTTGATAATTCCTCAAAATTTGAAGTCCTGCTAGTACTTCCATTGTCCCAAATTAAATGTCTTGGTATGGGACCCCATAAACTCGGATGATTATGAAACAAATTAAATCTGAGTCGGGATACTTCTCATCGTCCTCGTAAGACAGACAAACCTTACACTTTTGCACCACCAAGTAATCATCTCTTATTGTTATCTCCACTTCGTCTCCACCGTCCAAAACATGATTATGCAAACTATTCCAACCTTCATGGTTTACTTTGTAGGAGCGCCACGTTCGTTGATCTTCAAAATCTGACTGATCGGTAACAACTATTTCTCGAGTGAATGAAAAATTACACATCTTGGTTCTATTAGAAACCTCAAAATGGCAATTATGTTGATCACAGAGGCCAAAAAAATCAACACAGATAGCATACCCTTTTATTCTCCGACCCACCAGCTGAGGCACCCGAAAACGTAAAACTATTCCATCACTCCGGTAGTTGCACCACCACATAGTCACATTCCTGGGAGAAACAATGTTACACTGACCCCTTTCTAGCGGTTCCTACATTGGACCACCGAGCTCAGGCTTAATTGATTTCTAGTACTATAAATATAGACACACAGAGAGAGAGAGTAGCGTACCTGATATACATTTCTTTCAAAACTGGATATAAAATCGACTAATTTGGGACAAACTTGAAAAGTCGTGAATGCTGGTATTGATGCCATTGATAAGTTTTCCAATGATTCGCAGTAGAGTACATCCAATTCCAATAAATTTACTGGAAGCCCCTGAATCGATTCAAGCCGACTACATTTGTTTACACGGAGGAACGTCAGTAGCCGAACGGTTTCGGTGGGCGCACGTGTTATAGTAGGCGATACAGACAGATTAAAATAAAGGAGGGACTTCAACTTGAAAATGCTCTGGGGAATATTCTGAAGTTTCCGGCAATTCTTCAGATCCAAGACAACAAGTTTTTCCAGACATCCAATAGATTGATGAACCTCTATCAGCTTTGTACAATCATTAAACAACAATTTCTCAAGACTAGCAAACCCCGTGAAGTTCGGAGTTTTGACCAAGAAATAGGAATGACTGAGATTGAGATATTTTAATTTGCACAAAACCTGTCAGCAACAAATTTTGAAGCATGTCATTATATATAATTAATTTTGAAGCAGATGATCAGAAACAGTAGTATATTGTACCTTTGTTCCTCTCCAAACTTGTTTTAGGTTGCTATAGCTAAAGTCAATGGCAACCAGATTATCCATAATTAAGGTTGTCGGTATATATTTTAAAGGAAATCCTTTCCAAGATAGCCATACAAGTCTTCCAGAGAGATGTTCGTAACTTCCACTTAGATGGACATAATTGAGATTAAGCAGTCTCAGCCTCTCCATCTTTGAAAATGCCTTGGCATTTAGTTGTAGCTCCTTTGATTCTGTCAAATTCAGGACTTAGCCTTGAATCCATTTCGTCCCCTGATGGTAATAAAAAGCTGTAGATATAAGAATATATATATGTGTGTATGTGTGTGTGTGTGTAACATTGTATTAAAAATAAATAGGTTCACATCTCAGATTATGTGACTTTCATGATCTATAGTGTGCTATGGCGACATGTCATTAATTCAGGTGCGGGCTCTTACTGTGTTATGTTTTAGTACGTCGAGAACATCTTCATGATGCCATAATCTACTACGTTCGCCAGGCTCTTCAAGAGATTCTTGGCGGACCATCTCTCTAGCCATGTCTTGAATCAGATCATGCATCATCAGTTGGTTATACTTATCAATGCTTATATAACCACGACGAGATAGAACCCCAATTCCAGATTCTGGGAAGAAACCACAGCCTTCTAGTATTTTGATTGACAAATCTTGGTCCATTCCAACAAAAAAACATGTAATATGCAGGAATAAACCTTTTTGTTCACTATCAAGTGAATCGAAGCTCAGCTTAAGTTTTGCTTGAACATCATTATGAGGAATCTTTTTCAACTTCTTCAATTCACTTCTCCATTCAGGTACTTTCTTGTCAGACAAAAAGGAACCCAAAATTTCAAGAACTAGAGGAAGCCCCTTAGCATATCTCACTACTTCCTCAGAGAGGATCTTAAAGTCTTCTCCAGGGTGGTCTTTCCTAAAGGCATGCCAACTGAAAAGTTGAAGAGATTCTTCCTTATTCAACTCGTCAAGCCTATACACCTCATCCACTCGAAGTGAACTTACTGATGACAAATCTCTAGTTGTTACTATGATTCTACTTCCTAGGCATAAAAAATCACGATTTATGGCTAATGCCCTCAATTGGCGGATGTTATCTACGTCATCAAGAACAAGAAGAACCCTTTGACACAATGCTCGCCGTTTTATCAGCTCAATTCCATGAGATTCACTTCTTATTTTGTGATTTTCATCCATTAGGAGATCACAAAGAAGTTTTTCTTGTAATTGAACAAGACCGTTGGGTTGCGTTGAAGTTGGCCCAACATTTGCAAGAAAGGTACTTCTTTCAAACTCACTAATACGATGTATGCGATTATACATGGCTATAGCAATTGTAGTCTTACCTATTCCACCAATCCCCCATATGGCGACAATCCTAACATCATCAATATTTGACCCCAACTTTAGAAACCTACTCAGTCATTGAACTCGACGTTGTATTCCAATTGGGTAGTCCGCAACACTTAAACAGGTAGGATTTAATTTATCTACAACTTCTCCAACAACAGTCTCGATAAACGTTGACTCACACCTGCCAAATTATTTATTTATTTTTTAGATTATGAAAAAAAAATATGAAACAAAGCAATTTTTATAGTGAAAGATCAAATTAAATAAGTGATCAGATCGTTAATGTTTTAGATTGCTATTTTGAATAGAAGAAAGAGAATTTAGTACCCGTTGGCCACATTTTGTAGGACGTAACCGGACAAATTGCCAACCTTAGCTAGAGCTGACCTCCAATTTTTCACCGATTTGAAGTTGAACTGATTTTTGTGACTGGCAAACGCTTCTGCATAACAGCCCCTCTGTGATCGAACGTCGGAAGGTTGGACGTCATAGAAGACGGGAATAACAATCTGATTGAGTTTCCTCTTGCAATCCATAATCTTCACTAGCTCATCAAGGCACCATCTTGAGGACGCGTAATTTTGCGAGAATACAATAACAGAAACCCTTGATTCCTCAATTGCTTTGAACAATCGGGGACCAACTTCTTCTCCTCTTTTGAGTTTGGTGTCATCTCTGAATGTGTAAAAACCATGCCGATCCAAAGCGGCCAAAAGGTGGCCTGTAAATTTCTTGCGAGTATCAACACCGCTGAATGACAAGAACACATCGTAAACACAGGAATCCGCCATTTTCTAAGCTCAAGGACGAGATCAATTGACAGAATACGATCATTTAACACTCAATTTGAAAGGAATTAGGAGTCTCGACTGTTTATGTGGGTAAGTGAATGTCTTTTAGGCATCTCAACTGGGTTCAGCAATTAAAAAAAAGAGCTACTAATGTTGTTTGCTTTTGTGACCCCACTTGAGGAGAGTGGTAGGTATTCACCGCAGCCGCAGCGTAGTTTCTTTATCACCCAATTAAACCCAAAAAACAGTTCATGACTCCCCCATATGCCTCATCAGAACATGTTTTGAGTTTGATTTAACTTCTGCACCCAAAAAAAAAAAAAAAAAAATTAATAAAAAAAATTACTTGATCATTTATAAAAAATAAAAAATAAAAAATAAAAACTTACTAACCATTTTTACAATTAAATACTTCCATTATCGGTATTGTTTCGAGTCTAAAAATAAGATACGAATTCTCTCCTTGGGACATCTTTCCCATGCTGTCTTCAAAACTAATCTGAAAGCTAATATTAAGACAGTGTAGGAATGGTCTTCATCTTGAATTATTATTATTTTTTTTTCTTAGAGCACGTATATCGACCTAACAACACACATGTTATTCAAGTCAAGAGTGTATTACGAAAGCGAGACTTCAAAAACTTACCTGCTAAATTCTTACCAACACCGTTATACCCTGGGGCCTTCACCATGAATCCTTGATCAATATGAATCCTTTGATTTGTATGGAAAGGAAGTTTTTCTTATTCAATCACATTTGAAACAATTAAAAATCAGTTATCTTTAAGTGGATTTTTCTATATTTTTTTAGTGAAAATTTTATTTGATTTGAGAATAATTTGATATTTTGGTATAAGAGTATGGAAGGTATTTTAGTCCTAAACAATAATTATTAATGCATATATAATTATTTTATTTAATTTAATTAAAATTAAAATTAAACTTTTTAAATAGACCAATTTATAACAAATGTAAATGTTTATAACTCCGGACCTAAATGTAATATATATATATATATATATATATATATATAATCGGGTACAACCGATGACAAATTTAATAGGACGTATATCACTAAGCCGCTTTTCCATAATTTTTTGTCATTGTATAGTGTTTTATGGTAGGGCCTATTTAAGATATACTCAATTGGGATTCATAGTCCAAGGAACCTCCCTCATGTAATACCCTTTTGTTATTATAAAATATATAAATGTACCGTTCTCGTTGGTCCTTAATTAAAATCTTCACCCAATCCCCAAGACCTGAGCCTTGTTTGGATTTGAAGACTTTGATAAATAAAAAGCCTATCAACCTCTTATTATCATTGTATATTATAATTGGAAAACGATTTTTGAAATGAACCAAACATAACAAACATAGGCCGATAGGCGTGTGAGCTGTTTGATGCATTCATATTGATTTTAATAGTGATTTCAGACTATGACTTATTGGCTTAATTCAGTTGGAAAAGTATCAAATGACGACTCCCTTGCCTATGTTCTTAATAATGTCGAAGTGTTATGCTTGTAAACGAGTTGTCGAAAGACTTCAAAATCAATTACTTGAAAACTTAACTCTTATTCTTATTCATTATTGTGGGGGCAAAAATCTCTCCTTCCAATTAAGACAAGACACATCAACACATAAAGGACCACCACAATCACTAAGACTATTCAACTTTTAAATTGGGCCTCTACAAGAAGCTTAGGCCGGGTTGACTAAGCATGATGGGCTGAACTCATTAAGAAGGCCCGAGATGATAAGACCCCAAGCCCAATTACGAATATATTACTAAACCCATTTTAGTAACAGTTCTATTAGAAGAAAGATTATAATCTATCGAAACCAAATAATGTAAATCCTTGTTATAAGGATAGTATGATGTAATTCAGATTCTTAAGGGACAAGCAATGCGAGTCCTGAAAGGAATCAATTAGGGTTTTTTCCTATATAAAAAGGGCTTAGTACCCTCAATAAGGGGACAGGGGAAAAAGGGCAAAGTTACCAAAAAAGAGATCCAATTCTCATCGTCAGAACTACGTCCGGGTCCGGGACCTGATTCCCACACTCTATGAGGTGGGATACCTAGGCAATCTAGGTAATCCTAAGTTTGGTCATATCATCAAAATACCCCCTCAAGGTAACCCTAAGTTTGGTCATATCATCAAAATACTCCCTCATCTCTTTACAATCTCTCTAGTTTGTTATTTTTTCTCCATTATTATTTTGGGTGTATTAATTACAGAGATTTTGTTAACTTGTCAAAGTCGAACAAATTTTTGCACCTACACTTTGGCACCGTCTGTGGGAATTGTATAGAAATATATCCCCACCAAAGTTACAACACTTTAAATTAAAATCTCCAAGTCCAGCAACGTGACTTGAAATTAAAATCTTCTAAGTCCAGGATTTGAACCCAAGTCCTCTCCAACACACGTAACAAGCGCTGCAAGCGCAGACGTCCAAAAGTGCAAGCTGGCCGAGTCCAACATCCGAACGACCCACAAGGTTCTTTCCATCAACAATGCCGCTTAATATGCTTTCGCACAATAATGCGTAGCAAGACTGATGAATGGAAAGCCCATGAGGCATCACGTGTATTTGCCCTGGTAATCAGATGTCCATTCGAACCCAAAAAGCCATAAACTAATCAGATAAGTGTTTTGATCTTGATTTCCTGTTAATATTGATTTTATATATATATATATATTCTTGATCAACAAACCCAACCTGCATAATTATCATATAAGCACTAGCTAGGGTGAAGTGGTTAAGTGGTTAATTAGTCCCATAAGCCCTTTGTAGATCTACTATTTCGTGCTACAATTTTGCACTCACAGGCATGGAAAACCCCTCTGCAGACACACTGCTACTCTAACCCGGTGATATGTTTCCCAACTCATTTGCTTACTTCTTTGCCTTACTTGCAAACCAGCATGATTAAGTGTCTAGTTGCTCTCTGTTGATATTACTTATTTACTTATGCACACAAGTCATTTCACTTTGCCTTACTGATCGAGCACCACCTATATGTCAAAATCGTCTATATTTGCTGATTCTGCAGAAAAAATCAATGACCCATTCTTCTGATGCACTTTGCAAACCCACCAACGCAATTGCCCAATCAGTAAGCTTCCATGTGTTCTACACCACACATTTGTTCTTCTTATCTGCTTGAAAATATGTGTGTGTGTATATATATATATATATATATATATATATATATATATATATATATATACCCTCGGTAAATTAATTTTGCCAAGATATATTATCATCTTATCTTTACTTTTACATAAAACAAATTCTAAGCTGGATCCTACAGCTTTTCTCTTTGACAGTACAATAAAGCCTAAAAATTAGGCAATCAAGCATCTAAAGGAAATATATATTTGAGTACTACATCACATGAACAGAGGTTTTTGGGTGGACCAATATCTTAAGATCTCAATTATTAGGCAAACTGCCCAATCCGCGATCTCCTGAGGAAATTTTTGCTAACAACTAGTATGCTTTCATAAATTTTTGCTAACAACCAGTATGCTTTCATAAACATGTTCTTTAACTGCAAAATATATTTGTTGGGTCATACTAATCTGAACTCAAGCCTATTAAATCAAGTTAATCTTCAGAACTCAAGTTCGTAACTTAACCATCAAGTTAATAGAAAAACTAATTTTGAAAAAAATAACTCAAGTTCGTAACTTAACCATCAGGTTAATAGAAAAAATAATTTTGAAAAAAATACCTTTATGTTTTTGAAGAAACATGAATTCTCCCTCGCTCAAAATAAGCTATATCACTAGTAGCTATACCTTACGTAATGCTCTAAAAAGAATTATTGATGGAGTCTACTGCAAAATCTGATTTATTTTTACATATTCTGGTCAATTTTTATAAGGCCAATTACTTCATAAACCATTCATCTCAAAAACAAGATTACAGCAATAAAAAAGTACTACATTTGTATGACACCATCACTGATGTGGAGGAAAAATAAATAAAAAGTTCTTCCCAAATATATGTATGTATGTAAATACCAGTATGAGAATTGAGAAATTAGCTTATTGCTTCGTGCCCTCAAACGTAATCTGCTTTCAATAGCAAAAGAGTGAGCAAATCCTGTACTAGAATCCTTTCTTCTTCTTCTTTGCAGCCGAGACTTCAGCTCTCTCTCTTAGCAACGAAATCAGCCATGTATTGAACGACAGCCTAATGAATAAAGAAATCGAAGAACTTAATGTTCAAGCATCTCAAGGTTTCCAATGGATCTTGGCAAGGCTCTTAGGTCGGCAAAGTTCTTCCTAGCATTCAATTTTTCAAGACTAATGGCGAAAGAAAGGCTTTCAGAATATTCTTAAAGATGAGCTGTGTGATACCCCTCATTTCTAGAGCCACGGGTGATCAAGTCCGAGCACAGATCCGAAGGATACCAAACAATCAATATATAAATAAGCAAGAATAAAACTGAATTAAGAATAAAATACTAATACGCTGAAAGAAATCTAAAATAAAAACCCTTAAACTTTAAATAATAAATCAATATCATTTAAATCCTTCCAATCCGTACAACTCGGGAATCCATCTAGTGGACCCCTAATAATCCCAAATGATAATTAATATTACAGGATTAAAATCCAAAACTAAAAAAAGAAAAAGAAAATCCTATGCAGTCGGAAGAGTGAATGTCTGTATCTACATCAACACGATCAAGCTCTAAGCCTGGTACTGGCGAACACCTGAAAAATAGGAGTGGGTCAGGCCCACATGCAAGTTCCAATCTACTACAATCCGTACATAAACCCGATACGCAGATACATCCTAGATAGCTCGGCAATATCTACAATAGTCCATATATATATATATACACACTATAGGATGCTCACTGGCCTATAACATAGTTCAGCCTGGGTAGAAAGGTGACATACAAAACACGTTTTTCAGCGGCCAAGTACCTAGACTTACCAGGGAACTTTAGCTATATCTAGCTACTCAACCTTTGCAATATACGCACCCTAACCAGGATCAGGAGACTCAAGCTCGTACTACGGTACCATAAATATATATATATATATAAATTCCTTCCTGGTGCAGAAAGATAAAACAAATATCCATTATGTCGTTCAACTGTTTTAGTTGACAGGACATGTATCCATGTAAGATTTAACTATTTGAGTTAATCCATTCCTTATGTATGAATGGGTAGGGATTAGCGTTGTGACCTAATCCGTCCCTCCGTATGCCACCGTCCCATACCGGTGCATACATGCAAATGATGCAACATTTTATACAGTACATCAAATAAAGTCCACATTATCCATATAGTTGATAAACACAGAATTTAAACAAGTTATCAACTAAAAATCCAGCATCAAATGAGACAAAGCTTACTAATTCGTCAAGTTAAATTCCAGCATCCATCCAGATAATTGACAGAAAATATACATTTAATTCTTCAATTAATTCCAGGCCAACGTCCAATTAGACTGACAGAACCTAAGTACTAGTTCAGCAACTTAAATCCAAACCCTAACCCAAATAATTGCAGCGAAATGCTTAATGTTACAGCAATTAAGATTCCAAGCTTAAATCCACGTATTGCAGAAAAATAATTAGTATTTCAACAATTAACATCCAAGATATGCATAGATCAAACTTGTTAAATAAATGATCCTAGCGTACAACCAAAACAAGATTTACAAATGCATACATACTCCGTTAAATTGCTAAACCTGAATTAGGCAATTAAACTTCTTCCAACCGTTAACTGCCTGCACCGTTGTATACATTCCTACGATTAAACCCATGAGTTCAGAGACATTGATTTATCAAGTGTGGCTCTAATGTAGCATGGTACAATGATTAGAATCCATGTTCTAACCCTTTTAAATTTTTAGACACCGTTTACACATTTAAATCCTTCTGGTCCGTCAAGTTCGTAAACAGCCTGCAACTTGCATCCTAGGGCTTTAATATTCCATGAATTAATATTTAAAACCATCACAATAACCCAACCATAGTGGAAAAAACCCCAGTTAACCAAACAAGGCGTAATTTAAGCTACTGTAATCCACAAAGCCACAGAGCCTTCTCTAAAAAAACTGGAGAAGGCTCTAAACACCTAGAGACATCTCTAACCAAGGGAGAGCCTTCTCCAAGTTTTCAAGAGCCTTCTCTAAATGGATTGAGCCTTCTCTAAAAAACTGGAGCCTTCTCTAAGTGGATTGAGCCTTCTCTAAAAAACTGGAGCTTTCTCTAAGTGGATTGAGCCTTCTCTAAAAAACTGGAGCCTTCTCCAAGTAGATTGAGCCTTCTCCAAAAAAACTGGAGCCTTCTCCAAGTAGATTGAGCCTTCTCTAAAAAACTGGAGCCTTCTCTAAGTAGATTGAGCCTTCTCTAAAAAACTGGAGCCTTCTCTGAGTTTAAGCTTCTGTAACATACGTTGTAACACCCAACCACAGAACCTGCTCTGTTGTTTACTTTCTTACCATTGCATCCATTACGTCTGCAGATATAACTTATGCCATATGAGGATTTAAAGGTTCATGAAAACCATATTTAGAAACCCTTGTAAACTTCCAAACCCTTCTGAAAAATGAAACTTCTCCAAACAGTGTACAAAGAATTTTAGAACACACACACACAAGTGAGCCTGCTCTAAAAAACTGGAGCAGGCTCTTTACCACCTAGAGCCGGCTCCCTAACCCCTTGGAGCCAGCTCTTTGAAGGGGGAGACGACTCCCACAATCTGGAGCCTTCTCCTCTCCTACTTTGAGCCTTCTTTACTCCTTTGTTCATCTTCTTCTTCCACGGTGAACTTCAACCTTTTGTTCTCAGTTTTTTTTCTAAAGTTTTCAGAGTTCAAACAAGGTCTAAACAGCCCTAGAAATTCTTTGAATTCCATTATAAATTGATTTACAGAGGTTTAAATCCGAATCGAAGCAGTCTATACAAGAAAGCAAACACAGTTATACACAAAACATAGAACATATTTCAATTTAATTCCTTATGCATAAACAGTTGTTTTAAAGTTTTATTACATCCCTGGAGTCTATTTAGAATGCACAGAACACAAGTTTATAGGAAAGGAATAGACTGAAACTTGCCTTAAGATTCCGGTTTGAAACCTTTCAATGCCGTTGCTAAATTCCAGAATTCACCAAGAGCGTTTCTCCTCTGATCACAGTTTCATTCCACTATTGCTTCTTAATTCCATCCCGAAGCAACCCCTTTAATTAATCTCTCAAGACACTTGTGATTCTCTTTCTGTGTTTTCCTCTCCAGACCACTCTTTGGTTTTTCCTCTCAAGACCCTATCACGTGAATAGTGTTTTCCCACAACCCTAGCAGCCGTCTAAGAATATATATATATATATATATATATATATGCATCCCACATCCTAAGTCGGCTTAAACTTATATTTACAAGTTGTTAATTAAAACCTAATATAAGTCGGCGTCCCAAAATTATATGAAACTAAAACCCTAGCATACATATTTAAAACAAATAACCCACCTAAGCTTCTAGATAAAACACGTCAATTAAAACAAATAAATCAAATAAGTAAATTTAATCACAATTAAACGACTAACTAAAACCAACAAATAATCACACGTAACCAATTAAATAAAACAAATACATAATTACAATTAACCAATTAAATAAAACAAATAAAAAAAATAACAATTAACCAATTAAATAAAAAAAATAACAATTAACCAATTAATTTAAAATAAAGTCACACTAAATCAACTAAGCAAATAAACCACATACGTCACATAATTAAATCAAAATAATATAAAAAAACAAAATTAAATTCCCATTTTATCCCTTTTGAAAATTAGGGTTATTACAGGTTGCCGCTCAATGCCACAAACTTCAACAGACTTATCGGCTGGGTATTTTAAACATCCCAGTCCTTTTCAGACACAAATCTCTGGAATCAAATAAGTTTCCCAACTTTGATTTAAATATTAAATATATGTTTAACAGACCCCAGGTCCATATAAATTCAGATGGTGTTGAAGAAGTGCAAACTAAGTCTAACACCAAAATCGCAAAGTCAGCAAATTAGGGATTGCCAACAGAGTAGTCCCATACAATTTTGCAGCAAATATTCAAAGGACTTAAAGGTATTCCAATGGTTTAATCTTCGATCAATGTACGATTGCTGACTTTATCGACTTTAATTAATGTTTTCTTCTTAATTTCTATTATTGAATCAAAACCCAAGAGACATGATTAGGGCTAAGGTTTTTCTATTTTTCTTGTAGAAATTAAAAAGATGGTAAATCTATAGAATTTATTTACGCATATTGGGACGTTGAGTTTATGCAAAACCACTATCCCCTTGATCCACAAGGGTATATATCAAAATCTTGGTTTACCTGGATTATTTTATTTGATTTTAATCATGATCTTTAGAACAGTGGAGTATTCATCAAATTGGCATAAATGCTCAAAACTTTAGGATGAAAAGTTTTCTTTCAAAATTAAAATTTATTTTTTTCTTGGAGAAGTACCCAAAGTACTAAGCTTTCTTGATTAGATATATAAAAAATAAAAAATGCAAAAAACAAAGAGAGAAAAGAAAGACTTCGAAATCTTTATTTATATATATATATATATATATGAAGAGTATCGAGTATGAGCGTTGATGACGTCATCGCTTCTTAGATGAAAAGTGCAAAACTGATGCTTATACTTTGTGATTAATGTTTATATGGATTTTGATGGATACAAAAGCTACCTGATATCATCACTTTTTATTTGTTTATATTTGTGTTATGCTTAAACTTCATAGTTGGTTTTAGTTTTAAAAAAAACAATGCAGAACAAGAAAACTTTAGTTCAAAACACTTGCCACATAGCCAATAAAAATAAAAATAAAAATAAAAATAAAAAATGAGACTATTTTTCTTTCCTTAATGGGGGCAATACCTTCCGTAATGAGGCAAGATGAGCAGCCCTAAAGAAATAATTAAGAAAATAAAATATATTCTCTCTTTTTCTTTCTTTAGACATCGATAAAGTACAACTTTATCGACTTCTTTAGATAAGAAAACACTCAAACATTGCAAAGAAGGCCCATTGGTAACAGAGGCGGCCTCGAGCCATCTCCAAGCCTTGTGTCCAAAGGACCTCAAGAGTCCGAAGGGATTAGTACCTTCTTCTAAGGCATAAACATCTGCTGAGGAATAATAATCTTCGAACCTCAAGAGTCCGAAGGGATCAGTACCTTCCTCTAAGGCATAAACATCTGCCAAGGAATAATAATCTTTGGACCTCAACAGTTCGAGGACTTCAATTTTTCTCTAAGGTACAAAGAGCTGCCGAGGAATAAAATTCGTCTTCAGATCTCAAAAATCCGAAGACTTCAAAATTCCTCTGAGGCATAAAGAGTGTCGAGTAATAAAATTCGTCTTCAGATCTCAAGAGTGTGAGGACTTCAAAATTCCTCTAAGGCACAAAATAGCTGCCAAGGAATAAAATTCGTCTTCGGATCTCAAGAGTGCGAGGACTTCAATTTTCCTCTGAGGCACAAAGAGTTGCCGAGGAATAAAATTCATCTTCGGATCTCAAGAGTCCAAGTACTTCAATTTTCCTCTAAGGCACAAAGAGCTGTCGAGGAATAAAATTCGTCTTCGGATCTTAAAGGTCCGAGGACTTCAATTTTCCTCTAAGACACAAAGAAGTGCCGAGGAAAAAAATTCATCTTTGGATCTCAAGAGTTTGAGGTCTTCAATTTTCCTCTAAGGCACAAAGAGCTGCCGAGGAATAAAAAAATCATCTTCGGACCTCAAGGGTCCGAGGACTTCAATTTTCCTCTAAGACACAAAAAGCTGCCGAGAAATAAAATTTGTCTTCAGATCTTAAGAATCTGAAAACTTCAAAATTCCTCTAAGGCACAAAGAGCTGCCGAGGAATAAAATTCGTTTTCCGATCTCAAGAATCCGAGGACTTCAAAATTCCTCTAAGGCACAAAATAGCTGTCGAGAAATAAAATTCATCTTTGGATCTCAAGAATCCAAGGCCTTCAAAATTCCTCTAAGGCACAAAATAGCTACCGAGGAATAAAATTCATCTTCGGATCTCAAGAGTCCAAGGATTTCAAAATTCCTCTAAGGCACAAAATAGCTGCCGAGGAATAAAATTCGTCTTCGGATCTCAAGAGTCCAAGGACTTCAATTTTCCTCTAAGGCACAAAGAGCTGCTGAGAAATAAAAATCGTTTTCGGATCTCAAAAGTCCGAGAACTTCAATTTTCCTCTAAGGCACAAAGAGCTGCCTAGGAATAAAATTCATCTTCAGATCTCAAGGGTCCGAGGACTTTAATTTTCCTCTAAGGCACAAAGAGCTGCCGAGGAAAAAAATTCATCTTCAGATATTAAGAGTTCGAGGACTTCAATTTTCCTCTAAGGCACAAAGAGCTGCCGAGAAATAAAATTCATCTTCGGATCTCAAGAATCCGAGGACTTCAAAATTCCTCTAAGCCACAAAATAGCTACCGAGGAATAAAATTCGTCTTCGAATCTCAAGAGTCCGAGGACTTTAATTTTACTCTAAGGCACAAAGAGCTGCAGAGGAATAAAATTCGTCTTCGGATCTCAAGGGTTCGAGGACTTCAATTTTACTCTAAGGCACAAAGTGTGCCGAGTAATAAAATTCGTCTTCAAATCTCAAGCGTCCGATGACTTCAAAATTTCTCTAAGGCACAAAGAGCTACCAAGAAATAAAATTACATGAAAATTACTCCGAACTCAAAGAAGTTGAAGGTTAAATTTTTATGTAAAATTCCTCTAAGGCACAAAAGAGTGCCGAGAAATAAAATTACATAAAAATTACTTCAAACTCAAAGAAGTCGAAGGTTAAATTTTCATGTAAAATTCCTCTAAGGCACAAAAGAGTGCCGAGAAATAAATTTACATGAAAATTACCTACATCGCCGCCATCAAGGCATATTGTCCCAGCTTTTTCAAGTAACATGAACTTTTGGTTCACTACGGTTAATCAATACAATTCATTACACTAGATCCGATTAATCCCCTCTAGTTATGATTGCCAAATCAAACTAAAGGGAATTGGGGGCAAAGTGTGGGGGCAAAAATCTCCCTTTCCAATTAAGACAAGATACATCAGCATATAAGGGGACCACCACAAACACTGAGACTATTCAACCTTCAATTGGGCCTCTACAAGAAGCTTGGGCCGAGTTAACTAAGCATAATGGACTGAACTCATTAAGAAGGCCCGAGATGATAAGACCCCAATCCTAATTACAAATATATTACTAAACCCATTTTAGTAACAGTTCTATTAGAAGAAGGATTATAATCTATGGAAACCAAATAATGTAAATCCTTGTTATAAGGATAGTATGATGTAATTCAGATTCTTAAGGGCAAGCAATGCGAGTCTTCAAAGGAATCGATTAGGGTTTTTTCCTATATAAAAAGGGCTTAGGACCCTCAATAAAGAGACTGAGAAAGAAGGGCAAAGTTCCCAAAAAATAGATCCAATTCTCATCGTCAGAACTACGTTCTGAGACCTGATTCCCACACTCTATGAGGTGGGATACGTAGGCAATCTAGGTAACCCTAGGTTCGGTCATATCATCAAAATACCCCCTCATCTCTATACAATCTCTCTGGTTCGTTGTTTTTTCTCCATTATTATTTAGGGTGTATTAATTACAGAGATTTTGTTGACTTGTCAAAGTCGAACGAATTTTTGCACCTACAACTATGTAACATGAATTAATGAATCTCATCCTATATTATAAAGCTATTTATTAAATGAGATTAGATTCAACAATCATAGGTTATGATAAAAGTGTATTCTTTCAGAAATCTTAATAATGTAGTAGGCTACCAAGTGTTTTGTGACCTAATGATAGCATCTCCTCTACTTCTTAAAGTGAACAGTGAAGGTTCGAGTCCCCAAAAAGACAAGTTGAGTGTGTATTTCTTGCCAATGCAACAAAAAAAAGTTTCAACCATGGACCTCTTTATTGATTATGAGCTATTTTTAAAATCAAGTATAAACACTTAAATATTGGACTGGGCTTTTGTTGGGCCTTTGACATTCAATTGGCCAGTTTAGTCGGGTCACATTAAGACCCATATCCAGGCCCATATTTGGTCCAAGGCAGTCCATTTTGAGCATGGGTTGGGTAGAAAGCTAGGAAGCACAAGTAGTTCACCTAGAGGTGCCATGGCGGTATCGGAAACTTAGACACGACTTGAATACGTGGACACAGCTAAAAGTGTCATGAAATTTGAATATTTTATATTCTGGTTTGACAGGGCATGAACACAGGCTTTTGGACACTTCCAAGACACGAGGTGATTTTTGTAATTATTTTTATTAGAAAAATGAAATTCAATGCAATTTAAAATATATTATGGACTAATACTAAAAATAATATAAAATATCAAAACTAACAGATATTTAATTCTAAACTCTAAATTTGTGCTTTCATCCATGATTGTGTAAATAAAATAAATAAAAATAATTATTTTTTATATATAATAAAATATTATATTATTATTTTTTGACATATTTTTTTTTTCACCTTTTTTGACATATCAATACTATATTTGTTCACCATTCAAAAAAAAAAATACTATATTTGTTCTCTTTTTAAAAAAAAAAAAAAATTATTCTATTCCTATCGTACTCCTGTTTCGTGTCCTTTCCATGCTTGCTAGTCGAAAAGTGATATAAAGATCACAAACTTTAGGTTGGTTCTGATTACTCCTCTCTCTCTCACACACACACACATTTTGACATTAAAAATTTTGCTCTTCATGATTCTTCTGCCCAGAAACGCATCTTTGATCGTTGTTTGTTTTGTTTTGCTTCGTTTTTTTTTTTTTTTTAGGGTCTTAAACTGAAGAATGGGTCCCCCATCACCATGAAGAAGAAGCCAACTACTCATCAAACTCCAAAAATCACAAGTAGCACTCGTGTTCTTCTCATGAGCTAAAGGGAAAATAAGAAAACCGAAGTTACCAAAATTTAAATAACTTGGAGAAATATAATAACATAAGCAACATTAAATTTAAATTTAAGTGGTTTTTTATTTTTTTTATTTTTGTAAATTAAGGGACTTAAACACAAGCACATACGTTACTTCAAAATTCAATTCAAAAACTGAAGTTATTACCCAGCCCAGTCTCCTCCTTCGTCTCTTGGCGGGGATCCTCATTTAGGCAGCTTCCCTGCTTTTGTGCCATTCATTTTAATGTGGAGCATGCATCCTTTTCTAAAGTATTAGAGCCGGAAAGGAACCAAAATGTTAGCTCAGTCTTGACTTATCTAAAGTTCGGGTCGAGTTCGTTTATTAAACAAGAGAGCTAAGCTCGAACATAATTTTTAGGTTTTGTTGGTTTATTAAACAAGAGAGCTAAGCTCGAACATAATTTTTAGGTTTTGTTGGTTTAGGCTCATATATGCTTGCATGTATAATCTTCTGGTGAGAGTTGTAAACTTGGACGTCCTGAATTCAATTATCACAGAATACAAAAATACCTGGATTTAATTAATACGTGTGGTTTGCAGGTGATTGCATACGTACATCCGATGTGTACCTTACATCCATAAGTCCAAAAGGCCAGTAATTGAGATGGTTTCCCACTTCCAAAAATAAAAAATAAATTAATAAACCTTTGATCGGTCTGGTAGAAAATTCCATAACATTAGTGGCAATCAAATTATTCAACATATGAACTGGAAAGTTGAAAGCTTAAATATTTCTCTTATATATACGTCAGTGTGTCGGTTTTGACATTTCAGCAACCAAATTGGGAATCCTTCAATTAATCATGAATAATAATTATTTTATTTATTTCTTATAATGGGGCTTCATCGTAATTTAGGACATTTGTTCAAGATTTCACATTGATGAGTCATTCATGACAAAACAGCAAATGGAAGCCACTCACCATGGAGGATATATAGGATATCTGGAATTGAACAAAACAGAGGAATGTAATATTACACGAGTGATATGAACAATCTATAGTACAGGGGGAGGTTTTGTGAAATTAATCCTTTACAATCCTAGTATACCATGGATGGTTAAAAATATGAGCCTCACAGAGAATTCCATAAGTTGTCGACTTTATCACAAGCTCATTTTCATCAACTGGAGGGAACTCTGAAGCAATAGTGATTGGGTGAAGTGAGGCGGCATCATAATTGGGATCCTTCTCATCGTCCTTGTAAACCAGACAAACCCCACACTTGTTCACCGACCAGCCATTACATTGGTCTCTTACTGTTATCTCCATTTCATCTCCACTGTACAACATATAATTATGCAAGCAACGCCATAGATAATGTAACTGGTTTGGTACGTAGGTGAGCCACATCTGATCTTCAACTCTCGGATGATCTTCAATTCTTAAATGATCAAAACCAACTATTTGTGCTTCAAATTGATATGTAAACATCATGGTTTTATTTAAAAACTCACATACAATGTTAAACGAGCGAGTGTGTTTTTGGGAGCCAAGATATTCTTTCCAGCTGCCAGAAAAAGCAACACAGAGAATATAGCCTTGTAATATCCGACCCGCGAGCTGAGGCACCCGAAAACTTATAACATTTCCATCACTCTGGTAGTTGCACCACCTCGGAATCTCACTCCCGGGAACAACAATACTATACTGACCTATTTCTCGCAGTCCCTACATTGGAAGAAATTATTACTAGAATGGTCCTGAACTATTCAATAATTTCTCCTACATTGTACCTACGAGCTGGGACGAAGCCAGAAATTATGTTTAGGAGGCACAATGTAATAAAAAATAATAAGAAAGGGGAATTTTAATATCTTAAAGAATTATACATACAAAATTGAAACTTTTTAAAAGTATAGGGGATATTTTTAAAAATTTTAAAAAATATTCAACTAACCTCACTGTCCACAAGCTCTAACTTAATTGATTTTTAGTATTAAAAATTATTACATGGTGCTAGGACTATTAATCCCGACCAATTATAAAGCAATACATAAATAATAAATTAAAAAACTGATTGAAAACGACATAAGTTGACACACATTCATTTTTGTGCCGTAATTGTCCTGGGACCATATACTACATACATATAGAGAGAGAGTGAGAGTAGCGTACCGGATGACGGAGTATATTTCTTCTAAAATTATATGCCAAATTGTTGTTGACTAATATGGGACAATGGTAACAAGTCATGAATTCTGCTTCTCCAGCTTCTGATTCCATTGATATGCTTTGCAATGCGCAGCAGTGTACACGCAATCGCAATAAATTTACTGCAAGGTCCCCAATAGATTCAAGCCGACCACAATCGTCTAACTGGAGGACCTTCAGTAGCGGAAGGGTAGAGATGGTAGCTGGTAGGTTGGAAAATTTGTTTCTGCTAAGATTCAAATATTCCAAGGACATCAATCTACCAATTTCGATGGGCACATGTGTTATATTGCAGTCGTTCATAACTATTTTCCTGAGGCTACTTGATAATTGTAACGACGAGAAGCTTGATTCAAGTGGCCATCTTTGAAAGTATGTTGGCCACTGTAATTTGGAGCAGCCCGACAGATTGACTTCAATGACAGACTTCAACATGAAAATGGTAAGGGGAATCTTCTCAAGATTCTGGCAGTTATTCAAATCCAAGACAAGAAGATTTTCCAAACGTCCAATTGATTGGTGAACCTCTACCAGCTTTGTACAACCATTAAGCAACAATTTCTCAAGACTGGTGAACCCCATGAAGTCCGGAGTTTTGATCAAGAAACATGAATAACTGAGATAAAGGTATTTTAATTTGCCCAAAACCTGTCAGGAACAATAGAGAAAATAAATTTCCATCGTTCTATAAATTAAGTTTAAAGGAGATGAAAACAGTAATATAATGTACCTTAGTTCCTCTCCAAACTTGTTTGAGCTTGCTATAGCTCAAGTCAATGGCAACCAAATTATCCATAATTAAGGTTGGTGGTACACATTTCAAAGAGAACCCTTTCCAAGATAGCCATACAAGTATACCAGAGAGAGATTGGTAACTTCCACTTAAATGGACAAAATCGAGTTGAAGCAGTCTCAGCCTCTCCATCTTTATAAATGCATTCCAATTTAGTTGTAGACGATTCTGTTGGGAAACGTGCTAGTTTTAAAAACTTTTCGAGGGATTTAAATTCATAGATCTTGATTCATCACATAGAGACAAGTTTTATGCAAAAATAAAACATGATGTATCATTCAATTAAAAGATTGAATACTTACATCAATGTTTGAGTAAACCTTAGATCTCTCCGCTAAAGTGAATGTTCTCACTTATTGTAGATCCCTTTTGCTAGACACCTTTTTCATGGATCTCCATCTTCTTGGTAATTGTTTTGCCTTTAGGAATCACTCATAAGCCTCCATGAATGACCTTGGAAAACTAGGCTTGTGGGAGCCTCCATTAGATGAGAACATAAACCCTAATTTTCTAGAGAGAGAAAATTTATTCCTTTTTCCTTCTCATAAAAATCACCCCCTAAAATATACATAAACCATGTATATTTATAGGCAACATAAAAATAAAGAAAAGGAAACAACAAATCCTTCTCCATCTCTAATTCATATGTCTCAAATCTAATATGATTCCAATATCAAGTTGGGCTATGAGTGAGAATCCATTGGGCCTATTATTTTATTGGCTACAATGAATTAATAATTGGCCCGGTCCATGGACCCAATTCAATTAATTCATAAATTAATTTCTACTCCACTAAAAGAAATTAATTGAACTCCAATTAAATAATAGATAACCTCTAAGTCAATATTGCACTTTGACCCCTCTATGCATAATTAGTTATCGGATAAATATAGCCATCAATCCGACTACTTAATTAATATATTTATTTTGGTGCCTTTGATTATTTCTGGCTCGATCACAATAAAACATTTGTTTTGACAAAAATAATAATTTAAATAAATAAATATATAATAAATCATTTTGTCTAAAAACACACGAAGGCCTTCGAATTTACTTTGTGATCAAACATAATCAATACAAAATAAATACAAGTAGCAATGATGCAAATATTGAAAATATAACCCTCTAACTATTAATTACATAACTACCCAAAGTGTCGGTCTAAGGATCCCGAAGAATCCGCCGAACAAATCAAAGTAATTATTAATTATTAAAAGAGTCTATACTTTTCTCATGCTTAAGAGTCAAATGCCATGACGGTGATAGGGAGTAATTGCATACGACGGCTCTCGCAATATATCTCAACCTAACGCGGATCCAGTTCAAGTCTTAATTAATTATGAGTCCATCCATAATTATTGACTATGAACAATTTATAATTACTATTTATATATCATGCATTGATTGTCATCACATACATATATATAAATATTTCTTGTAATTACATGGACACTATCAATTTCATAGTGAATCGAAACATAATACATTGAATTCACCAATTATATAAATCATAAATATTTCAGATATGTCAGGAACATATGTCACTATAATCCAGATAGGAATTTGCTATGTCAGGGCATATAAATCCCAACAGCTCCCACTTGCCCTCATAGCCAATTCAAATTGCACCTAACTCCAATGTTATCCAGATGATGATCAAAATTATTGATCAATGACACCTTTGATAATGGATCAACAAAGTTGTGTTCCAATGCAATGTTCTAACTACAAGTGCATTTTCTTGCCGGACAATATCATATAGAACATGATACTTCCTCTCAGTGTATCTTGTTCCTCTATGGAACCTTGGGTCATTGGTTTGGACTACTTCTGCACTATTGTCACAACATAGCTCAATAGGCAGGCTAGTATACTCCACAACCTCTAAATCAGTGAGATCAAACTAATAGGCTTCCTTTGCCGCCTTTAAGGCTGCAATATATTCCACCTACAGGTTTGAGTCAGCAGTTGAAATCTGCTTAACAATCTACCAACTGATCTCCCTTCCATTAAGTGAACATACACTAAGTCATGAACCTCATAGTATCTACTTCTGATTGAAAATCAGAACTAGCATACCTGACTAGGACCATATCATTTACATCCATAAATGAGTATGATATCATTGATTCTCCTTAGGTACTTAATGATATTTTTCACAACAGACCAGTTGTCAAGTCCAGTATTGGACTGATCTCTACTGACTATCCCTACTATGTAGCGGATGTCCTGTTTGGTATAGACCATGGCATATATGAGACTCTCATATGCCGAAACATATTGTTCCAGTCTCATTTGCTCAATCTCCTTTGATAGTCTTGAAAAACTACTTACTAGAGAGAGCCATCGATATCAATAAAGCAAGAACTCATTCTTTGAGTTATGCATACCAAACCTGGTCAAAACTTTATCAATGTAGGATTATTAAGATAAGCATATTTTCCTTTTAACCTGATCTTGCAAAAGCTTGATCCTAGGAATCTAGCTTACATCCTGAAAATCCTTCATTTAAAAGTAATTGAACAACTACCTCTTTATTAATGACAAAACTTCCACATCATTCTAAATGAGTAGGATGTCATCAATATATATAGAATTGGAAAAATAATGACATTCCCTTGTATACTCATGATTTATTCACTAAGAAATCTTCTGGTATCTATTTGTAGATTAACTTACCTTCCATAGGAATCACCCTACTAGAAAGTTTTACAAGATCCCAGAATTTATTAGAATACATAGATTCCAACTCTGATTTCATAGTAACTCGCCAAAACGATCTGTATCCATATCGGTTCACGCTTCCGTGTAGCTTACTGGGTCCAACTCATGTTTAACAGGGATGTCCATAATGGTCTCACCTAAAAACATGATTCTGTCGAATTGGATGATAATCCTCCCACTACATCAATGTACCGATGCAAGAATCTGTGTTGTAGATGATGCTAACGCATCAATAGGGAATTCATATATTATTCTCAATCTCTATAATAAGTGTGTTCACTTGTGGTACATCTGGTACTCTTACCATATTCTCTAACACTATGCTACTAGGTATGTGATTCATAATATGATTCTCCTATAGATAAACAGTGAGTGTAAACAATCAACTTTTATCATTGAGATCATAAAATAATCAGTCCTAGTGACATTTTAGAGTAGCTATCAAATCTATCATGCATATGATCTGTTTCCAACTTACTTGTCCATATCAAGCGCACATGTGCAAGACTACCCCATATGTGCATGTGATTCAAACTAAGATTTAGTCAAAAACACAGCTCAACGGTATCCTTGAGACAGACTAAGATGGAATGCAGTTCATAATGCGCATCGATGTTATTAACGCTAAACTCTTAAATGAAAGAGATAATGTAGCATAGCTGATCATAGATCTAACCATGTTAAGTGGAACTCTGTTATTCCTATTTGACACCTAAATTAATTTAGCGTCAATTGCAGAAAACTGGTACACAACACCCTCATTGACCATATAGTCTTTGCACTATCCCAAGAAATACTCAAATACTCGATCAGATCGAAGTGTCTTGATAAGTTTACCTAATCTGTGCTCCACATCAGTCTTGACCCTTTCGGAATATACCAAAAGTATAAGACTTGTGTCGCAACAGGTAAATTTATCCAAAACGTGAGTAATCTTGATTGGATGTTCATAAGACTACACGTGTACGTGTGTACCGACTCCAATTGTTCTTTATGTCTATTTTATTTGGCTGATTAAGCCCTTAGAGTTATCTATCCTTCAAAACAAGATTCACAAGTTTGGTTTAGGCTCCTCTGCCTCACTAGGTAATAAACCTTCTTTAACCAATCTTTAAATCTCATTTTGATTGATTATAACCCAAAAATAGACACCAAAAATACAATGAGTCAGGAATAACAAATTTTCTCTTAACATTCAATCTAGAAGATGCAACATTAGTTTCTACATCCTGCAAATCTTAAGAGCTTGTGATTATAGTATATTAACCATCTTTCAATGCACCAGAAGCAATCGCATATCTATTCAATTTTATAAAACTAGTTTTACAAAATAACAATCTAGTTTTTATAAACCACAAGTGAAACAAAAATTAGATAGCGTCTAACCACTGTGCATAAAGATGATTCTCTAATACTAATATCCTCATACTCTCTAATTTCAGATGTAATACTCCCACTGACTTAACTACAACCTTGGCATCAGGTCAAAAGATAAATATATTTCCATATCATCAAGGCTTCTGGATTCCTGAAATCCTTACAATAAATTGCAAACATGTTTAGTGGCTCCAGAATCTATCCATCAGGAATCAATAGATACAACCACATAACATGGCTCAATGATTAAATATATATTTTCCTATGCCACGTCATTGCTTAGACAGTTTGTCCTTTAGTGTCTTAGTTAACGACAAAAGAAACAGTTTTATTCGCCCTCAACATACACTGCCTTATTCCCTTTAACCTTTTTGAATACCCATGTTCTGTGCTAGTCTAGTACTATTATCATCCTTCTTCTTTGCTTTGCCTGTCCACTTGGGCCTAGAAGAAGATGGTATAGACTAGGTTAGATTGATAGGAACGCCCAAACTCTTGATTATCCCTTCATCTGTTACCAATTCTATAAGAATATCAGCGAGTGTGAACTTAAACTGATTCCTTATTTAGTTCACTCTAACAGAGTCGAACAAGTTTGGTAACAAGGCAATAATCATGTCAACTTGAAACTTAGCACCCAAGTCAGCCCTATTGATCTCCAGCTAATTTTAAATAATAAACAATCATTTTCCAAAATTCGATTTCATACTGGAGTTCCTTAGGCTATCTTGATGCTATTCAAGTCTGATATAGTACTTTAGCATACTCTCTATCTAATCTCACCAAAACATCTTATTGACATTTAACATGATGCTTGAAGAAAATAAAATAATGTAAATGTTAGCTTTGGAGCGTATTCGAGGTAAACTCTAGAATATTGCACCAATTCATCTCATTTGTCTTATTTCACTTATTCAAAGCATTAATGTTCTCTTGGGTATCTTAAAGTAAAAGGATTAGGTTTTAGGAGTAGTAAATACATTTATACCACCACGTTGTGAATAAAATATCTAAGCTCCTTTCTCAGTCAATATTAATGAGATCCAGTTACATTGAATATGTAAGCAAGCAGATAAACTGGATTAGACATAATTAATTTGAATATAAATGCATTCATACAATATGCAAGGTGAATTATTAATAATGTCATGCATATTTAAAATTAAAATGAGCTTGTTAACCACATAATACAATAAATCTCAATCGAACAAGAGATCATTATCATTATTGGTGAACAATCCCTTTTAATTAATGCGGGTCCCTCAACTCTGTAGCATAATAAATCAACCAATCAATATGTCAATAACTTATCCTGTTGGAGGAGTTCATTATTACTATTGTTGAGATTCATTTACTATTAGGCGAGCACTTCCATTAAAATAGTATGTGGGTCCCTTAACCACTGCATGAAAAATCGAATAACCAATACGCCAATAACTTATTCGGTTGGCGAAGTTCATTATTGCTATTGGCGGGCAAATCCCATCATTTCCATATCTCTTAAGACAATTCCTTGTCTATCTATATGAAATGATTCCCGATTATGTTTAGCCTTTCTAAAATCACCTAGTATAGACCACTCCGTTGGGGAGCTAACACTATTGATTTTAGATTGAGTGTATAACGTTATTAATGCTCTAATGAAAAATAAAACATTAAATATCTTGTCATTATAATCTAGACTCTTTAAATCATGCGTAGGGCCTTATTTTTAAAGATCTAATTACAATGAACATTTAATATTATTATTTTCATGAGTTAACCATTCTTGTAATATTAAGACTCTTCAAATCATGCGTGGGGCCATATTTTTAAAGATCTAATTACAATGGTGTTAATAACAAAGGCCATGGGGCAATGTAAAAAATCCCCGCTCCCACTCAATTTTTAATCATTCATAATTAGGGTTTTCATTTTATTCATTTACATGATATAATGCATGCAAAACGTCTTGATTTTAATCCCATTAAATTTAGAAAATATTTGGACTTTAAATGATTCACTAATATTTAATTTGAAGCACACTTGAAAAATAATTTACAAAAATAATTTTTCGTTTCCCAATAAGTGCCCGCAAATTAATTAGTAATCTAATCCAATTAATTTTCATAATTTAATTAATGTAAATCAAGCCATTTAAATAAATATCATGGATACAATGCATGAATAATAATTAATTAACAATTATATATTCCATGCATTTCATACATCGCATAAATAAATAAATAACAGACAAAGCAAATAAAATGGTCAATGGAATCAGCTTTTAACATTTAACTACTCTAAGTATTGCGGGAAGATCATCCATCGGTTTGCAAACACCCACATCAGGCTGGTTCGCACCGGGAGAAGCAAAACACCACTTGGAACGCGCCTGGAGGGCCCCACACGCGCTCACACGCGCGTGGGGCATGCTGTAGGTGAAGACACGCGCCCCCATGCGCTGGCACGCGCGTGGGGCGCGTGGGACGCACCTCCACGCGCCAGCACGCGCGTGGAGGGAAGGTGGATTTGGCTGGCGCGTGAGACCCACGCGCCAGCATGTCATCTACGCCTCCAGCTCCTGGCGCGTGCTTTTCACGCGCCAGGCTCACCACCATAGACCTGCACTTGATTCTAGCCTCCTCCGACGTCTCTTCTCGCCGCCGGTGATGCTCCGGCCACCGGAAAAACGCCGAAAAATCCAGAAAAATTAATAAAAATTTCCAGAAATTAAATTAGGCCTTAAAAAATTCCAGAAAAATTCCAGAAAATTGCTAAAAAATCCCAGAAAATTTCTGAAGCCTAATTTAACCCTTTTGGACCTTCTTGAAGCTTCATAGCATCCTTTGATGAAGATTACATGGCTTTAAATAAATTTACAATTTGATATACAATGGAAAAATTAAATTACATCATTGAACTTTCAAACGGCTAAATCAAAGCCTTAATTACATTCATCCAAAGATAAAATTACATTCAATTAACCTATAAGCTTCATCCATGGCCCAAACACACATCATTATCCATTCACAATTATACATACATTATCATGTATCAATATATTAATTCATACATCAACATACATCAATAAAAATATATATGAATATAATTTTGGATCCATGAATGATGATTTTTGATAAAATCATGATCTCTAGTAATGAATCAAACCATGCTCTGATACCACTGTTGGGAAACGTGCTAGTTTTAAAAACTTTTCGAGAGATTTAAATTCATAGATCTTGATTCATCACATAGAGACAAGTTTTATGCAAAAATAAAACATGATGTATCATTCAATTAAAAGATTGAATACTTACATCAAGGTTTGAGTAAACCTTAGATCTCTCCTCTAAAGTGAATGTTCTCACTTATTGTAGATCCCTTTTGCTAGACACCTTTTTCATGGATCTCCATCTTCTTGGTAATTGTTTTGCCTTTAGGAATCACTCATAAGCCTCCATGAATGACCTTGGAAAACTAGGCTTGTGGGAGCCTCTATTAGATGAGAACATAAACCCTAATTTTCTAGAGAGAGAAAATTTATTCCTTTTTCCTTCTCATAAAAATCACCCCCTAAAATATACATAAACCATGTATATTTATATGCAACATAAAAATAAAGAAAAGGAAACAACAAATCCTTCTCCATCTCTAATTCATATGTCTCAAATCTAATATGATTCCAATATCAAGTTGGGCTATGAGTGAGAATCCATTGGGCCTATTATTTTATTGGCTACAATGAATTAATAATTGGCCCGGTCCATGGACCCAATTCAATTAATTCATAAATTAATTTCTACTCCACTAAAAGAAATTAATTGAACTCCAATTAAATAATAGATAACCTCTAAGTCAATATTGCACTTTGACCCCTCTATGCATAATTAGTTATCGGATAAATATAGCCATCAATCCGACTACTTAATTAATATATTTATTTTGGTACCTTTGATTATTTCTGGCTCGATCACAATAAAACATTTGTTTTGACAAAAATAATAATTTAAATAAATAAATATATAATAAATCATTTTGTCTAAAAACACACGAAGGCCTTCGAATTTACTTTGTGATCAACCATAATCAATACAAAATAAATACAAGTAGCAATGATGCAAATATTGAAAATATAACCCTCTAACTATTAATTACATAACTACCCAAAGTGTCGGTCTAAGGATCCCGAAGAATCCGCCGAACAAATCAAAGTAATTATTAATTAATAAAAGAGTCTATACTTTTCTCATGCTTAAGAGTCAAATGCCATGACGGTGATAGGGAGTAATTGCATACGACGGCTCTCGCAATATATCTCAACCTAACGCGGATCCAGTTCAAGTCTTAATTAATTATGAGTCCATCCATAATTACCGACTATGAACAATTTATAATTACTATTTATATATCATGCATTGATTGTCATCACATACATATATATAAATATTTCTTGTAATTATATGGACACTATCAATTTCATAGTGAATCGAAACATAATACATTGAATTCACCAATTATATAAATCATAAATATTTCAGATATGTCAGGAACATATGTCACTATAATCCAGATAGGAATTTGCTATGCCAGGGCATATAAATCCCAACAGATTCCAATTGAATCGTAGTTCCGGCAAGTTTAGGACTAAGCCTTGAACTGCTTTTGTCCCCTGATGATAGTAAAAAGTTGTAGATAAAGAATATAAATACTTGTGTATATATATATATGTGACATTGTGTTGAAAATAGGTTTGCATCCTAGATTGTGTGATTTTCATGATGTGTTGTGTGTGGAGGCATTTTCAAAGTGACAATATATGTAATCAATTAAGGTGTTGGGTTCTTACTGTGTTATTTCTCAATACATCGAGAATGTCTTCATGAAACCACAATCTACTACGTTCACCCGGCTCTTCAGGACATTCTTGACGGACGATCTCTCTAGCCATATCTTGAATTAGATCATGCATCTTCAGCTGGTTATGCCCATCAATACTTACAAGACAACGACGAGATAGAACCCCAATATCAGATTCCAGATAGAAATCACAGCCTTTTAGAATTTTGATTGGCAAATGTTGGTCCATTCCAACAAAAAAACATGCAATATCTAAGAATAAACCCTTTTGTTTATCATCAAGTGCATTGAAGCTCAATGCAAGTTTTTGTTGAACGTCATGATCAGGAATCTTTTCCAACTTCTCCAATTTACCTTTCCATTCAGGTTCAGTTTTGTCCGACAAAAAAGAACCTAAAATTTCAAGAACTAAAGGAAGCCCCTTGGCAGAACTCACTACTTTCTGAGAGAGGTACTCATAATCTTTTTCAAGACGATTACTCCTAAAGGCATGCCAACTGAAGAGTTTGAGAGATTCCTGCTCATTCAACACATCAAGCTCATACACCTCACTCACCTTATCCAATCGAAGGGAACTTAATGAAGACAAATCTCTACTTGTTACTATGATTCTACTTCCACCACGTAACAAATCACGATTTATGGCTAATGCCCTCAATTGGCGCACATTATCCACGTCATCGAGAACAAGAAGAACCCTTCGATGCCATGCTCGCTTTTTAATCACCTCAATTCTATGATCCTTGCATCTTATTTTCTCATTTCCATCCTTTAGGAGATCCGAAAGAAGCTGTTTTTGTAATTTAACAACACCATTGGTATCCCTAGAAGTTCGTCCAACATCATTAAGAAAGCTACTGCTTTGAAACTGATGAATACGATGTACGCGATTATACATTGCTTTAGCAATTGTAGTCTTGCCTATTCCACCAATCCCCCATATGGCAACAATCCAAACATCATCGCTATTGGACCCCAACTTTAGAAACTCACTCATTTGTTCAACACGATACTCTATTCCAACTTGGTACTCTGCAACACTTAAACCCGTAGGGTTTAGTTATCAGCCGCGTCTCCAACAATAGAATTAATAAATCCTGACTCGCACCTGCCCAATTTTTATTGTTTAGGAGGGGAAAAAAATTAAACTAAGCAATTTTACATACAAAGAGGTGAAAGAACAAAATAACTAGTAGAAAGTGATCATGTTTTAGATTTCCGTAAACTACACTTACACAGAGTTAAAGAGCCTCAAATAACATAATATTCTATCTTTAAAGTTCATTTATCACTTTAATTAAATTAAGCGAAATAATTACATATGCGAACTATTATTCACGCCCAAAATATCTATTACTCAAGAACAATCATTTAATTACCATGGTTGCTAGTGTACCATTTATTGAGGCAGCCATCTAAATGTATTTCAATAAATGTGTACCAATTTTTTTTTTTTTGGATAATAATTACATATGCATCAAGAACTATTGTTATGTGTATAGGAAAGTTCTTACATTTGCAGGTTTATATTGGTATGAATTAGGAGATGAGATTAACGTTAGGTGCACAGGAAAAATTTCTATATATGTTGACTGCTGCTAAATTGTTTGTTTTAAATTAACATTTGCAGGTTTGAATTAATATAGATTACGAAATACAGTGAAAAAATGGCACATAAAATTTTTCAATGTGTGTGTTTATATATATATATCATATAGAGTGGTGATCTCTTACCACCGTAGAGCAAGAAATCAATGCACACAAAAAAAATAATAATAAAAAATAAATAAATAAATAAAGAAGGTATAATGATTTTAGATGAATTATGTCAAACATTTATATTCTCCTTTTGAGGATTTCTGTTGACAAAAAAAAAAAAAAAAAATGTATAATGATTTTAGATGAATTGTGTCAAACATTTATATTCTCCTTTCTAGGATTTCTGGTGACCAGTCTTACAATTTTCTATTTCCTACTCAATTAAGGTACGATCATGTTACAATTTTCAGTAATTCTAGTTTCTAGGCAAGGCAAATCCCAAGTAGAAGACAGGTTGTTCTTTTTTTTTTTTTTTTTTTTTTTTTTCTGCCAAATCATATGTAGTGCGTAGACACCTCATTTTGCCCCTATTCATTTGTAAGGGCATTTCGACAAAAAAAATCAATTGAAGATTGTAATCTGACCACACTAATAACACTAATTTCGGAAAATTAAGAAAACAAAACAATTCGACGGCCAGATCAGAAAATGAACATTACCATTAGGTCGGAAATGTCCAAGAACTTTTGGTTATACCTAGAATTAAGTTCCTAAACAACTCCTGAAATAGTGGAACTCAATCAAGAAAAGGGCAAAATCAATATTTTGCACACCTAACATGGTTGGATTAATTTGATTTGACTTGAAAATTGGGCAAGTCTCAAATTTCAAATTAAAAAATGAATATAATAATAAATATAATAATCTATATGTATATATACTTGACACAGTTCACAGTAGCTTCTTGATGTGGACTAATGCCCAAATCATAGATATAATGTCTATATATATTATCTATATTTATTATCTATTGTGTGATTCATGCGGTGAACCAACAAAGTGATTCGTAGGTCAGTGTTCGCACTTCTAAAGTGCGAATGGAATCATAAAAATTGTTTCTTGCTGTCCAAGGAAGGAACTCTATAAATACACAAGGCTGTGAGAAAAGGAAGAGAAAACCCTAAAAACGAGTCTATCCAATCACTCACTTTCATTCACAACTCCTCCATATTCATAAGCCTTCCTCAAAAGTAAGTACTGTAATCTATCTGTCTTCTACTCCTTCTGACATGATACCCTTGAAGATATAGTGTACACCGTGACTCCCATGGACCTATATCCGGGATGGACCAAAGAATGAAAGTATTCCCTTCAACCTACCCTTCAAAGCGTAGTTTCCAAATAGGTTAATTTTATGCAAACTCAATATTATTGTGGTGTGTGCATTCATCCAAATAAAAATAAAAGTAATTCTTATTTTACTTTTTACACAAATATTCTTTTCTTTTCTTTTTTTTATTGAGCATGATGGTTTCATTACACCTTATTGAGTTATTGGACATGATAGTCATATCTTGTAAACCATGCTCCATGACTCTTAATACGTGGGTAGTTCTAAACGTTTCAAGGTCATGATATTTGTATCGCACAAATATTCACTTTTATTTTTTTATATTTATAATCTTTAACTATTATGTTGTCTAAATCAAGGTTTCCTAATAATCATTCAAAATCTTTGTTTTTTAAAAAAAATTTATTAAATATTTGGTTTTAAAATTTTTTTCATCAAATTAATATATTTTGGTTTTTAAAGTTTTTCCTCAAATTAATATATTTGATTAAATAATACCCATAAAATTCCTTAATCATTAAACTCTTTTCGAATATCTAAAATTAATATATTTTAGGTTAACTAAGGTCATTAAAAATCAAAGATAAATAAAATTATCATGTTTACGTAAAAACAACTAAAATTCTATTTTTCAATTCAAACATGAATTATAAATCTCTCAAATTTTAGGATTTTGTTCTATAGTAAGCTAGAAAATTAACTCTTTTATATTTATGTCTAATAGGTCAATCCTCTTCTAAATGATTAGAAGAATTAGTCAGGTAATCCCATAAAAAAATAAAATAAAAATAAAAATAAAAAGGCCAAGTTGCAAGAACTGCCTGGTCATAAAAGTCTATATCTTTTAGAAATTAAAAGTTTTTAAAACAATATTTTCTTAAAATATAAATTTTCTAAAAATTACACCTGCTAAAAATAAATTTTCTTAAAGCACAAGTTCTTTAAAACTCCTATTTCTTAAAATAAAACTTTCCTAAAATAGAATTTTCCTAAAACTAAAATTTCCTAAAATAAAACTTTTCTAAAAGTCACATTTCTTAAAAATAAAACTTTCCTAAAGTAGAACTTTCCTAATTAAAAGATCAATTTTCAAAAAAAAAATTTCCTAAAAGTCATATTGCCTAAAATAAAACTTTTCTAAAAGTTGTATTTGCTAAAATCAAAATTTTCTAAAAGTATGTTTCTTAACATATTTTCTATAGTTTTATTCAAGATCACCTTTTAAATTAAAATATTTTAAAGCCATAATTCAAGGTCTTTTCCAAAACATTCTTCCAAAAATATAAATTATTTTTCAAGTCTCTTTTAAAATTCAAATTCAATCTTTCGAACTTGAAAATCATATTTTTCAAATACAAAGTCTCTATTAAAATTTAAATTCTAACTTTTAGAGAACTCTAAGTCAACTTTCTTTACAAAATTAATAAGCTTTTTAAGAACTCTTTAAGTTCACTATTTTCAATTCGAACTTTTCAATAAATCTTGTTCAACGTTACCTTTGGGCTAAAAGGTACACTCTTCCAAAAACTCTTTTTGAAAACACTTGTACAAATTCACTTTTTAGGTTCATATGTCATATCTTCAAAATCAAAGTTGTCTAGAACTCTTAAGTTCACTCTTTTAAATTAATTTTATAAAACTCTTATGTTCGATAATCATTCTCTTCACCATTTAGTAATTTTTAAAGTTTCGACTTAATTGAACTAGATTAGACCTAATTCCTATATATCATGTTATATTTTAAATTTACGTATGCCTACTAAGGCATAGATCATATCACTTTGGTAAGGTCTAACTTTTATGGTAATATTAAATCATGCATCTGTAGAAAATTCTATATTTTAACTCATAAATATAACATGAAAAATAAGATAACCGTGTTTTAAGGATGCGTGGCCAGTGGGTGGGTGCCTAACACCTTTATCATGCATGAGCAGACCACCAAATCCACTAATTTGGTTCACGAAGGTTAAATGGTAGTCAAATATATCTAGGACCCTTATTAGACCTCTTGTGTGTCAAAATAGTTAGATATTCTTCTTACACCTTAGACATTCATTAGTTAACCCAACACACCTTAATCCCATGTTAGGTGGCGACTCTAAATAAACATTAATAGGCCCTATTCATAATAAGTATCGGCTCTAGCCACTCCGTCGCATTAAGCTTCCTTTTCCCCATAAACATTTAACCTTAATCCTTAGAGATGGCGAAAAACCCGAGGTGCGACAGTGTACATTACAAAAAAATAACAAAATCCATGAAGATGTATCAATAAGAACAAATATTTCTTAATTTTAATTGAATATAAAAAGATAACAAAATTTTTGTTTCAAATTATTCAATGACTTAAAGACATTGATATATATAGTGCTTTTAGTATTCAAAAGTACAACACCCAATTTTAATTTTATGCACGATGAATAAAAGAGTGAGCAGAGAGATAAAGTCATTCACCTCTAAAATATTCAAGGAGAGATTCTTTTATAACTTTGAGTTTATATATATATACACACATATATATATATGTATATATATATTTTGCCCTTTATTGTCTTTTTTTTAATCTTCCAGCAACATTTATAAACTCACAAAATATTTTTTTTTTTTATCAACCACGAAATATTGATTAATAATAGATATGTATATATTTTTAATATTAATTTAGGAAACTTTTAAATGGGGAGAAAACTAGTTTAGAAACTTTTAAATAGACTAAATAATAGTCTTGTTAGATTAGGAAAGGAGAATGGTGAGTTTGAAATATAGCCGTAGGATTATATATAATGGTCATTGTCAGTGGTGTGATATAGAGCGGTGATCTATTGCTCACTTTGTGTAACAAGATAATTAAATAAAATTTGTAATTACACAAAAATAATCACTTAAATATCTTAATAATCATGGGTACTTATTAATTAATTAATCTAACAAGCTTTCATCCAAACCCCATATCACATCCATCAGTCCAACCTTCCTTAAGCCCAATCTACTTAATTTAAATAAATTAAATTTATTAATTACAAATAATTAACAATTAAATCACACGAGCATAAACACACACATAATTAAATAAACAACTAAATCATGACATTCCACAAACCAAAACATCCTACCAATTCAACAAGTAAAATACGAAATATAATTTAATTTAAAATATAATTAAATAAAACAAGACGATTAAATAAAACACCCAATTAACTCAATCAAACTAAAAGCAATTAAATAAATCCTTTAATTAAATTAAAAATATAATTTAAATAAAACAAAATAATTAAATAAAACACACAATTAACTCAATCAAATTAAATTAATTAATTAAATCCTTTTAAATATAGGGGTATTACATTCTTCCCCCTAACAAAAGAAATTTCATTCTCGGAATTCACAAATCCATGAAATGAAAACTCTGGTTATCCTTTAATTAATAAGGACCCACGGTTTTGAAGATATTTAAATAATTATTTTGTATAACTATATATATATATATATATATTGGAGCAAGGAATTTTATCCACACGATGGACAATGACCATTGGATATAATCATACGGTCATATTTCAAACCCACCATTCTCCTTTGGGACCTTATTTAAAAGTTTTTAAACCACTTTTCTCCCCGAATTTAAAAGTTTTCTAAACTCACAATAGATATATATATATATATATATATATATATATATATATATATTATCAACCTCGAAATATTGATTAATAATAGATACTTATTTATTTTTTGGTAATGTTAATTTAAGAAACTTTTAAACGGGGAGAAAAGTGATTTATAAACTTTTAAAAAGATTAAATAATAGTTCTATTATATTAGGAAAAGAGAATGCTTGGTTTGAAATATGACTATAGGATTATATCCAATGGTCATTATCCGTGGTATGGATAATTCCTTGCTCCATGGTGAACAAGAGATCGATCACCACTATATATATATATATACCACATGCGGATCCAAATGCTTTCCAAGTTGAAAGTTTAACACAAAAATCTTATTTTTCTAAATTTTTTTGAGCAAATGAGTTATTTGATTTAAGAAAAGGATAATTTGGTATTTTAGAGTAATAGTTTGGAAGGTATTTTAAACCTAAACAAAGGATTTCAACGCTTATGTAATTATTTTGCTTAATTCAACCAAATTAAAAAATCAACTATTAAAATTAATTACTTTGTTTTTACTCCTAATTCTACTAAGAATGTGTTCGGTTACATGAAATTAAAATCTTGGAATTGGAATTGAAATTTGAGAAAATTTTGGTTCAATTTTCTTAGTTATTTTTCTCCAATTCCACAAATTTTAATTTCAATACTCCAATTCCATGCAAACCGAATACACCTAAGTATAATTTTTCCTTGGAAAGAGAACTTAGTACCGATTGGCCTCATTTTGCAGGACGTAACCGGACAAACTGGCAGCCTGAGCTAAAGCCAACCTCCATTTCTTCACCAATTCTAAGTTGAATCGCTTTCTGTGACTGGCAAATGCTTTTGCATAACAACCCCTCTGTGACCGAACGTCGGAAGGTTAGATGTCATAGAAGATTGGAATAACAATCCGATTGAGTTCCTCCTTGCAATTCAGAATCTTTACAAGCTCATCAAGGCACCATTTTGAAGAAGCATAATTTTCCGAGAATACAATAACCGAAATTCTAGATTGCTCAATTGCTTTGAGCAATCCGGGACCAATTTCTTCTCCTCTTCTGAGTTTAGTGTCATCTCTGAATGTGTTAAAACCATGCCGATCCAAAGCAGCCAAGAGGTGGCCCGTAAATTTATTGCGAGTATCAACACTGCTGAAAGACAATAACACATCGTAAACAAAGGAAGTTGCCATTTTCAGAGCTTAAAGGGATCAAACAAAAGGAAAGGTTTGTGCGTAAGAGGAGCAGGGCATGGCCTTGACTTATATAGATCACCGATGACTTCTTTATTCTTTGGGATTATTACATGTAAATGGTGCTAATGACCTATATTTGCCATTTAATGGAATCAAAGTCTCATAATTTTGAAAAAATAAAGTTGACTAAAATGCTAACGTAGATATGAAAAAATACTGTTTACCCTCACTGAGGTACCACTTTTAAGCACGTACCACTTTTTGTGTATCAGGTACCACTTTTGTTTTAGACATAAAGGTATTACTTTTATCACATAGGTACCACTTTTATGCACATAATACCACTTTTTGTGTATCAGGTAATACTTTTTTGTGCAGCACAAAGAATGGTATCTGCATGCACAAAAAAGTGGTACATATGTGCCTAAAAGTGGTACATTAGTGAAGGTAAACAGTATTTTTTCACGTTTTTATTTTTTGAAAATTATCGGACTTTGACTCCATCAAATGATAAATATGAATCATTAGTACCATTTATATGTAATAATCAAGAGCGGATCTAGGGGTGGGCTTTGACCCACCAGAGTTCACCCAAAACAAAAAAAAAATTATTTTTTTAGTAAAGGTAATTTTAGCCCAGTTCAAAAAATAAATAAATAAAGTAATACTAACTCACTCCAAAATAGATTAACCCACTCCATTATTTATATCTGAATAATAATCTCTTTTTCTTTTAACATTTTTTAATTAGCAGAGTTGGTATGAAAAGATGAGACGAAAAAGAAGATTGATGCAGAAAATGGCCAGTTCTTTTTCTTTTATGGAGTTGGTATAGAATAAGAGGGAAAAGACAAATAGGTTGATAGAAAGGTCATGTTTCTGTTTTACAATAAATAAATAAATAATACTTTCCGAAAAAATAAATAAATAAATAAATAAACAATTCTAAGATACTATAAACAAGAACTACTTTTGAAAAATTATCAACACGATGTTACGTGGATTTGACGAAATAGGTTGCCCATTAATATGTTGTGGATACATTTACCATTGTTACATATAAATTATAACCATAAATAATATTCATTCGAGATTGGAGAAGGCTCGGCTGGAACAACATCCTCTCTCCTGTTTCTGTTTTCAATTCCAACAAGTTAGTGATATAACCTGTTAAAATATTGGATAGTTGGCTTAAAATTTTTTTTTTTTTTTTTTTTTTAACGAACCATAACTAAATTAATAAAATCAAATTATTATTTCACAGAAAAGGATCCGGGTTTTGAAATGGCAAGATAAGGCATATGAAATTTAAATTTAGGAAAGTAATTAGATAAAGCCTAAGGATGAATTGTGAAGGAAGACGAGGAGATCAAGAGTTCTATTAGAAAAATGAGAAGAATCAAAGATGAAAAATTTAGAGTAAGTGTCTTTTAGAACTTAAAAAATAAATAAATAAATAAATACAAGCACATATATTCGGTATTGGAAATTCAGGTATTAAAATGATTTAAGCATTACATATCTAAATATAATGATGCTCAGGCGATGGAATTTTTACTAGTAGTACATAAAGACTTAAAAATTAGAAAGACTAAAATAGAATGAATGAAATGTAAATTTAATAAATAGCAATCCAAGATTATGGAATACTCAAAATCATCATTTCCAATACTTGGGATTGCTAATATAAAAAATAAAATAAAAAATCAGAATAGATAATGATATTACCAGTGCAATTGGTGTAGGTTGAACCAAATGGAGATACCATAGTGGTATTTAATGTAATAAAATGGGGCAGAGTGGCGGGCTGCAAAAAAACAAGACGAGAAGAATGCAATTAAAATTTTAAAAAGTTTATAAATCAGTTGTAATCAAATTTTCTTTACAATATTATTGTTAGTAGTATATATATTGAGAAAATTACAACAAAAATGAGAAAATTACAACTAAAACGAATAGATATGAAAGCTTTTATTAAAAATATATAGAGAAGAGTGAATGATAAGTTATAATAGTAGGTATGATAAAATATGAATACGATAATATGATAAATTGTTAAAAAATAAAAAAAGATACAAACACGAAATGGATACAACAATAAAATATAAATATTTTTATTTTTATTATATATAATTTAATTTTTACTTAATTTCTAAACCATTTTTTAAAACAAACCCATTCAAATTAGGTCTACAACAAAATTTTCTAAAATCATAGACCAAAATAGCCAATGAAATCATAGGCCCAAATACCATTAATGTAATATATATATATATATATATATATATATATATATATATATATATATTACGGAATTAAATTTTATCAACAATGGTTTAATTTTTCAAACATTCAAATTTTGAAGAAAAAATAATAATAATAATTGAGTACTTTGATCTCACTTTGAGAAAGGCATATCATTGATTATTACCTTAACCAAAGATTCAGAGGAAAAAAAATGAAAAATTACTAAACAAAATTTATGAAGTTATACCAAAACACTATTTTCGAGAAGAAAATATTGAAGTACTTTTAGTAACTTGTACAAGAAACAATAATAAAAAATTTCATTTAGCCAATTAAAATATTTTAATATGTATAATATTATTACTATTGTTGGATTTTTTGTCATCTAGTCTAATGACACTTTAGTTTTTCCTACTTCGTAATGCTCCAAGACTTGTTGACAGAGGATTAATTTTAGAATTATTATTATTATTATTATTTTTATTTTTATTTTTTGTAAACACCATTTAACTAAAATGTTTGACAAGGAAAGGAAGATATATGTATTTTTATTAAATACAAGGGGATGGTAGTGTAATTTTATCTTTACTGAACTCATATAATATAAATTATATTATACATGTGTATATAAATGTAAAGGAACTAATGACATATTACAATTAGGACTACCATAATAATGAATTTATATTAGTGTAATTTTTTCTTTATTGAATTCATATAATAAATATTATATTATACATGTTTATATAAATGTAAATGAACAAATGACATATTACAATTAGGACTACCATAACAATGAATTTATATTTTTGTTTGACAATATTTGAGCTTTCAAAAGTAGATTAAAAAGGTTTGAAATTTTATATGAATTATGAGGACGCAAGTTTTATTATTTCGGAATTCATTATTTTGGGGCTAATAAATAAGTGTTTTGAAAGTTGTGGGGGATGCCAATTAAAATTTTGTAAGAATTTTGAGGATAGTAAGTTAATTTATTTATAAAATAACTATTTTTGAAGGGGCATAATAAGAATTTTGAACTTCGGCCCTTGGTGAATGGGAGATTTACTGATGAGATAGATTTTAGAGATAGTGAGAAAATAAGAAAAAAAAATACATCTGATTGGCAATATAGCAAAATTTTAAAAAAGAAATACAGGTGTAATTAATCTTAAAAGAATATTAAAAAAATAATTAATTAAATTTACTTACACTTTCCAAGAGTTTGGACAAATATCATATTGAAATATTTTTTCAAAATTACTATCACTAATGTTTGTAACGTTTGATCTGTTTTTCACTTATAATTCAAAAGTAAATTTTTAATGGTGACAGATTATTATGTAAAAAGACATTATTACCCTTTTAATTTTGCATTAACTCATTGATAATTAAAAAGACATTTCTACCCCTCTCTCTCCTCTCGTTTCACTACCTATGTTATTGCATCAAATAAAGACAAAATTAATTGACTAACTGTGGGCCAAATCAATTCACTAAAAGTTTGAAATTTGAGAAAAGGGTGTGGAAGTTTGGAAGATCAATAATGGCATAGATCGATCACCAAGCCCAAGCAAATATTGAAAAGCAAAGACTAAAAAAAGAGGAAGTAGTTACATTAAAGACGTCTTCCCTGTTCCGACCACGTCGAGATGGACCTCCGGTGGGCCCACTTATCTCCAATCCACTTTTTCATAATTTTTTGTGGCTTTATAGTGTTTTCTGGTAGGGCCCATTTAAGATATAACTGGATTCATAGTCAAGGAACCTCCATCATGTAATACCCATTTGTTATTATAAAAAATATAAATGTACCTTCCTCGTTGGTCTTTAATTAAAAGCTTGAAGCAATCCCCAAGAAAGACCTGCGCCTTGTTCGGATTTGATGACTTCGATAAATAATAGACGCCTACAAACCTCTTCATTATTTGGAAAACGATTAAACATCACAAACATAAGCGTGTGTAAGCAGTTTGATGCATTCATATTTATTTTAATAGTGATTTCCGAGTTCAGAGTATGAGCCGGTTGGAATTACTTCTCGACTAAGAATATTTTTATTTTAACAAAGAAAAATGCTAAGGACAGTCGTTTCTCAGTCACTCTTTTTATTGACTACTTTAACTCTCATTGCTTGATGCATTCATATTAATTTTAATAGTGGTTTCCGAGTTCAGAGTATGAGCCCGTTTAGAATTGCTTCTTGATTAAAAATATTTTATTTTAAAAAATTATATTTAAATGTATTTGATAATCATTAAAAATACTTTTAATAATTATCAAATTTAGTTCAATAGAATTTATCATAAAATTAACAAAAAAAATTAAAAAATATATATTATTACAAAACAAATTAAAAAATAATTTAATTATGACAAATATTTATTATAATGTGTCACCAAATATCTAACATTATTTTTACTCACCACAATTTTTTAACAATTCTATTGATAAAAACGTTTTTTATATTTCAACAGTAACTCCAACTGAGCTCTATGACTTATTGGCTTAATTCAGTGGGAAAAAGTATCAAATGACTCCTTAGTCCTTGCATATGTTCTTAATAATGTCGGAGTGATATGGATTATAAATTAGTTGATGAAAGATTTAAAAGTCAACTGCTTGAAAACTTGACTCTTATTCTTATTTGTCAGGGATGGTCGAATTAGGCATTAATTCTAATTCGATCCGCTCTTAACAGATTAAGCAAATCTTAATCCGCCACCGATCCGTTATCCGAGTAATAACGGATCAAATCAAATTAAACCCGCAGATTGAATTTTATCTAAATTATTCATTATTATTATTATTATTTATTCATTTTTTAACCATAACCTAATAGATAAAATTTTAATTTATTTATATTAATTCATATATTTAAATAATTATTAACTAATACACCCTCAGAATCCATTAAATTATTATTAACTAATTAAATTAACTAATATATTATTTGAAAATACATATATATAATATCTGGGTAGAAATCGGAGCCATCTAGTATTTTGATGGCCAAATCTTGGTCCATTCCAACCAAAAAAAACATGCGATATCCAGGAATAAACCCTTCTGTGTATCATCAAGTGAGTCAAAGCTCTGCCTTAGTATATCTTGAACTTTAGGATCAGGAATCTTTTTCAACTTCTCCAATTGAGCTTGCCATTTAGGTACCGCTTTACCCGACAATAAAGGACCTAAAGTTGTAAAAAGTAAAGGAAGTCCATTCGCATAACACACTACTACGTCAGAGAGGCTCTCATAACCTTCTAGGGGACAGTCTCTTCTAAAGGCATGGAAACTGAAGAGTTGAAGTGATTCCTCCCTATTCAACCTTTCAAGCTTATTCGCCACATCTACTTGAAGTGACTTTATTGCAGTCAAATCTCTAGTTGTTACTACGATTCCACTTCCAAGACGTAACCAATTACGATTTATAGCCAAAGCACTCAATTGGCTAACGTTATCCACATACGCCATGCTCGAAGACACTTCCCGTGTCTTCTCACAATCGGCTGACTAGTTGTAGGATCCATCACAACAATGTAATTTTAGGAAAGTCAAGTCACTACACACGAGTCTTGATACATAGAATTCTCATTGCATTCAAAAAAAAAAAAAAATCCTTCTTTTTATTGAAGTACACGCTTTCCCTCAATCTTTCACTGTAGAAGTCTTCAAATGGGTCATCTATGTCCTAAAAAACAAACAAACAAACTAAACAAAAATAAATAAAAAATAAAAAAATAAAAAATCTCCCAATAATCCAATTGTAATTTGGCTCGGATTGGGCGGGCCGAAGTTGCACCCCATAGGAGGTGACTATATTCCTTTATAAATTCTTCAATCTGCTTATCTACGTCACCAACGTCATATGGAGGAGTAGGGATAATATCAGAGGCAGTAGTGAGCGGGTGATCTGGAGGAGGACGAATAATATCGCAGCCATCAGTGAGTCTAGTGACCCAGTGACGTGAGGTATCATGAGTCCGGATTATTCTCATCGCCCTCGTAAATCAGACTAACCCCTAACCTCTTCACCCATAAACCTAAACGTCTTCCTAGCACTTGTCTAATTGTCATTTCCACTTCATCTCCATCTTCCAACCAACAAAGTTTAAGGTGCCGGATTGGTATGTAGGAGAGGAACATTTGTTCAAATCTATCTGCATGCAAATTTATTTGTATTTCACAATGTGGTCCCTGAGACCACTTGGTTTTATTAGAAACGCAACATGTAGTGATGTATGGGAATGTAACATCTCCTGAGACGCGGTGAGAAAAAACAAAGCAGACAATAATCCCTTGTATTATCAGACCCAGCTGAGGCATTCGAAAACGTATAAAGTATCCCTCACTCTGGTAGTAGCACCACCTCGGAACCTCACCCCCGGGAAAACAAATACGCAACACTTCTCGAAGTCCCTACATTAGACCCACGAACTGAGTTAATTGGTTTCTTCTAGTACTACTACTACACATATAGGGGGAGAGGGAGAGAGTATTGTATTTGTACCTGATATCTGAGGAGATTTCTTCTAAAATTATATGCAGCATTGTCGTTGACTAATTTGGGACAACCTTTAAAACTCATGAATTGTACTCCTGCTGCTTTTGATTCAATTGACATGCTCTGCAATGATGTGCAGTCGTCTGCCCACAATTCCTTTAAACTTACTGGAAGCGCTGGAAGTGATTCAAGCTGACTACATGTGTGTATGTTGAGATTCCCCAGTCGTGGAAGGCTAGTGATGGTAGCTGGTAGGTTAGAAAATTTGTTTCTGCTAAGATTCAAATATTCCAAGGACACCAATCTACCAATTTCACTGGGCACATTTGTTATATTGCAGTTTTCCATATATAATGATCTGATGCTACTTGACAATTGTAACGACGAAAAGCTTGATTCGGGTGGCGATCTTCGAAAAAATGCTGGCCACTCTAATTTGGAGCAGCCGGACATATTGAAATCAGCGAGAGACTTCAACATGAAAATGCTCAAGGGAATCTTCTTAAGATTCTTGCAATTCTTAATATCCAAGACAATAAGATTTTTGAGACGTCCAATAGTGCGGTGAACCTCTACCAGCTTTTTACAATCATTGAGCAATAATTTCTCAAGACTGGTGAGTCCCGTGAAGTCCGGAGTTTTAATCAAGAGATAGGAATGACTGAGATTGAGGTATTTCAATTTGCACAAAAACTGTCCCAAATAGAAAGAGACAATAAATTACCACGCATGTCATTCTATTAATTAAGTTTGAACGAGATGAAACAGTAGACTCATCATACCTTTGTTTCTTCCCAAACCTGTTTGAGTTTGCTATAGCTCAAGTCAAGGGCAACCAGATTCTTCATAAAGAAGGATGATGGTATACATTCTAAAGAAAATGCTTTCCAAGATAACCATACAAGTTCTTTAGAAAGATGTTCGCAGCTTCCACCTAGTTGGGCATAATTGAGATTAAGCAACCTCAGATTCTTCATCTTTGCAAATGCCTTCGCATCTAGCTTCTCTGATTTTGGCGAGTTCAGGACTAAGCCTAAAACTTCTTCTGTCCCCTGATAATAAATAAAAAGTTGCAGATATAAGAATATATAAATATATATATCTATGTAACATTGTATTGAAAATAGGGTCACATCCCAGATTGAGTGACTTTCATGATGTGTGGTGTGCTATATGGCATGTTTACAAGATATGTAATTAATTCAGGGCATTGGGAACTTACTGTTTCATTTTTCAGTACTTTGAGAACTTCTTCATAATCCCATAATCTACTACGTCTGCCTGGATGTTCAGTGGATTGTCGGCGGACGATCTCTCTAGCCATTTTTTGAATTAGATCATGCATCATAAACCGTTCATGTCCATCAATGCTTACAAGAAAACGACGAAATAGAACCCCAATATCATGATCTGGATAGAAACCGCAACCTTCTAATATTTTGAATGACAAATCTTGGTCCATTCCTACAAAAAAACATGCAATATCTAGAAATAAACCCAGCTGTTTACCATCAAGGTTATGGAGGCTCAGCATAAGTTTTTCTTGAACATCATTATGAGGAATGTCTTTCAACTTCTTCAATAGACTTCTCCACACAGGAACGGTTTCGCCCAACAAAGAGGAACCTAAAACTTCAAGAACTAAAGGAACCCCCTTAGAATAATTCACTACTTCCTCAGAGAGGATCTTATAGTCTTGTACAGGTGGGTCTCCATTAAAGGCATGCCAATTGAAGAGTCGAAGAGAATCCTCATCACTCAACTCTTCAGGCATATACATCTCATCCCCTCCAAGTCCCAGCGATTTTACTGAAGCCAAATCTCTAGTTGTTATTATGACTCTACTTCCAGGACCTAACAAATCACGATCTATGGCTAATGCCTCCAATTGGCACTTGTCGTCCACATCATCAAGAACAAGAAGAACCTTTCGACGCCTTTGATCCCATGCTAACTCTTTTATCAACTGAATTCCATTATCCTCGTCTTTTACTTTCAGTTCACTATCCTTTAGGAGATCACGAAGAAGCTCTTTTTGTAACTTAACAAGGCTCTTGAATTTTCCAACTTCAGAAAGAAAGCTACTGCTTTCAAATTCACTATGTATGCGATTATACATCGCTTTAGCAATTGTAGTCTTACCTGTTCCACTAAAACCCCATATGGCAACAATCCTAACATCTTCGTTTTCCAACCCCAGCTGTAGAAACTTACTGAGTCGTTGAACACGATATTCAATTCCAACTGGGTAGCTCGCAACAAATAAACACGTAGGATTTAATTGAGCTATAACTTGTCTAACAACACGCTCAATTAATGTCGCCTCACACCTGCCAAATTTTTTATTTTTTCATCAAAAAATGAAACTAAGCAATTTTCACGTACACAGAGGTGAAAGATCAAAATAAATAAGTGATCAAACTTTACGTACCCGTTGTTCACATTTTTTCGGACGTGACCGGGCAAATTTCCAGCCCTAGTCAGAGCCGACGTCCAATTCTCCACCAATTCCTTGTCGCGCATTCTGGCACCGAGTTTTTCTTCATTAAATGCATAGAAATTCTTTTGTTTCCGAACGTCGGAGGGGTCACCGTCATAAAAGATGGGAATAAGACTCCGATTGAGTGTGTCCTTGCAATTCATGATCTTCACGAGCTCGTCAAGGCACCAACGTGAGGACGTGTAGCTTTTCGAGAATACAATTATGTAAAGCTTTGATTGCTCGATTGCGTTGAACAATCCGGTACCAATTTCTATTCCTGTTTCGAGCTTAGTGTCATCTCTGAATACGGAAAAGTTATGCCTCTCCAAAGCGGCCAAGAGGTGGGCCGTAACGTTCTTGCGAGTATCCTCACCGCTGAAAGATATGAACAAATGGTACTTACAGGGAGCTGCCATTTTCAAAGCCCTGTTAGATCGAAGGAAATGAAAGGAAAGGTTTGTGAGAGAGAGGAGCAGGTGAAGGAATAACAATAACCTAGACTTATATAGATCAGCTCTAAAGCGTAAGTTTCGTGCAATGGAAAAGGGAGGAAAGGGAAGGGAAGGTGATGGAGGAGGATTAAAAATTTGTGTTTGGCAAAAATTGTTGGAAGGAAAGGGAACCTTTTGGAAGGTTAAACAGTGTTTTGCTTATCCTCCCAAAAATGGGAGGAAATGGAAGAAAAGGGAAGGAGAGGCTTGATGAATAACTTCTGATGCCAAATTTACCCACACAAAATCAAGGATTTAGTTTGCAAAACAAGAATTACAGAGCTTGATTAGTTGATTTAGAAAAAAATTAAAACAAAACCAATACATACAAGTTAGCAGTTGCAGAGAGAGAGGGAAGCAAGCTTGAGAGATGAGAGACAGCCGCTGAAGCTTGCGAACGGCGAACCCGAACTGGAACAACGAGAGATGGAAACTGAAAGAGATGGGTTTTGATTTTTGGAACAATCTGAAATGATATGCCGATATGGGTTTTGATATAGGTAATAGGTTTTGAACTTTTGATTCTTGCAACAGATAGATAAACTGTAATATATGGGTTTTGAACTTCTGATTCGCGTAGATTGTAGTTTGCAGTTGCAGAGAGAAAGAGAGAGGGCAAGTTGAGAGTTGAGAACGAGAACAGAGAGATGGAGGCGGCGATTGGGGAGGCTGAAATGATTTGCCCTAAAAATTTATATAGATATATATTTATAAATTTATCTTTTAAAATATAAAAAGTATAATAATAAATTTATTTAAATCCTTTCTCTTTCTTCTTCCTTCCTAACATAATTATTATCTTTTCTATTTTTTTTCTTTTTCCTCGTAACAAGTCCACGGTACCAAACATAATGAAAAGCACAGACACGGTTTGATATCTAGACCAATGTGTAGATGATTGATTTGATAAAGTGTGTAAAGAATGAGTGAGTCGCAGCATATTGCTTAACATGATTTATTTATACAAAATACAAGTAAAAAATAAAAAATCTGTTATGTATATGTTGATACCAAAAATCTACATGCTCCGGAGTCGGTCGCGATTCCTGCAAAACAAGAGCAGTGATGACCGGCGTGGTGCCGGCCGGGTGTACTCCGACGGTCAAGTTAGTACTTGACGATCTAATATCCGATAAGAATTACATATAAAATTTATGACGTACCTTTTTAGGTTGACTGATCATTTCTTTTATAGAAGCATTGATGGTAGTAGTTATTGAAGCGAGATTCTCCCTGATCCAAGATGATATCGTTTCCTTCTTACAGGAATGGTAACTGTCGTTACACATGGTAACCAAAGATTTTTTATAATTCCATAGAGATTTTGGGGAGGATAAATCCCTTACCCTTATCTTATTTTGACTTTGAGTTGCCTATTATTTTTATCCTCATCAGTTGTCTCCCATTCTCTTGCTTGCTTGTCAAGCATCGAGAATGTGAAAGTGTGTTTTTTACTAGCATCTCTTTGGCAGAAATCATTCTCTTTTTAAGTTAACCCTTGTTGGGCGACCTCTTTTTAGTTGACCTCTCTTACTCCTTTAATAAGGAAACGGATTTGCCCGAACTTCATGAGCTGAGGGAGTAGGCTTTCTTAAGCTGAATGAGCTTACCTTTTAAAAAGGGAAGTATATTTATGAGCTTTACTCAGCTCGCCCCTTAAAAAGGAAAATATATTTTACGAGCTTCACTCAGCTCGCCCTTTAAAAACGGAAGTATATTTTACAAGTTGATTTCAACCCCTTTTTAATACGGAGGACAACAATTACGAGTTTCATTCAGTTCGGGCCCTTATAATACGTGGCACTTTTATATCAATCCCTTATAATACGGGGAATGGCAATTACGAGTTTCATTCAACTCGCCCTTTAAAAAGGAAAATATATTTTACGAGCTTCATTCAGTTCGCCCTTTAAAAAGGGAAGTATATTTTACAAGTTGATTTCGACCCCTTTTAATACGGAGGATAATAATTACGAGCTTCATTCAGCTCGAACCCTTATAGTACGGGGCACTTTTATATCAATCCCTTATAATATGGGGAATGACAATTACGAGTTTCATTCAACTGGCCCTTTAAAAAGGAAAATATATTTTACGAGTTTCACTCAGCTCACCCTTTAAAAAGGGAAGTATATTTTATAAGTTGATTTCGACCCCTTTTAATACGGAGGATAACAATTACGAGCTTCATTCAGCTCGGGCCCTTATAGTATGGGGCACTTTTATATCAATCCCTTATAATACGGGGAATGACAATTACAAATTTCATTTAACTCGCCCTTTAAAAAGAAAAATATATTTTACGAGTTTCACTCAGCTCGCCCTTTAAAAAGGGAAGTATATTTTACAAGTTGATTTCGACCCCTTTTAATACGGAGGATAACAATTACGAGCTTCATTTAGCTCGGGTCCTTATAGTATGGGGCACTTTTATATCATTCCCTTATAATACGGGGGATGGCAATTACGAGCTTCACGAATTTATCCTTTTAATATGGGAGGTTCATCCTCGTGAGTCTGATTTTCCAGAGCTTCGTGAGCTTGTATCTTTAATAAGAGAGGTTAACTTTCTGCCCCCATTCCCAAGCTTGCTTCTCACGCACAAGGAACACTAATGTTCTCTTTCTATTTGCAAAGTTAGCAAAGCAAAAATAAAAGGATAGATGTACAGTTTGAACGGATAATATATATACATATTTATATATATCAGAATTGGTACAATTAAGGCAAAAACTTATCATTGAGCATCATAGGACCAAAATCATCAATGGAACTAGCGATTGTTCTCTGGAATAAGAAACTTTTTTTTTTTTTTTTAAACTGTGAACAATACCCGCGGGTACTATTCATGTGAATAGTACTCACAAAATATATATATATATATTTTTCTACACCCTGTGAACAGTTCCCCCGCGGGTACTATTCATGTGAACAGTACTCACAAATTTATTTTTTATTTTTATTTTTATTTTTTTCGGAACAATACCCGCAAAGCGTAGTATTTTATTGATTGAAGGGTCCCCAGGTGAACTACATCATTATGTAGGTGAACAATATTTTGCAAACAATTAGAAATACATAAAAAATTGTTTCTCTTTAAATCATGTGAGGAAGTGTACACATATATTTTGATATACGCGTAATGCATGAAACTTACCCGGTTAACAGTGATGATGAAACAACTGCTAGAGGTCTGGTGGGGCTTTCCAGCAATTTTATCGGATTGAGCAACTGTACCCTTGCTTTTGGCCACGCCATCCATGAACTATTCTCTTTCTTTTAGAGAAAGCCAGATTATAAAGGGACTGAGTTGCTTTTAAGTTTTGTCGTAGATTTCCCTTGTACGAACCATGATTTGTTGTGACTAATATACGTTCCCACAGACGGCGCCAACTATTGATGCCAAAAATCTACACGTTCCGGAGTCGGTGGCGATTCCTGCAAAACAAGAGAAGTGATGACCGGCGTGGTGCCGGCCGGGTGCACTCCGACGGTCAAGTTAGTATTTGACGATCTAATATCCAATAAGGATTACATATAAAATTTATGACGTACCCTTTTAGGTTGACTGATCATTTCTTTTATAGAAGCATTGATGGTAGTAGTTGTTAAAGCGAGATTCTCCCTGATCCAAGATGATATCGTTTCCTTCTTACAAGAATGGTAACTGTCGTCACACATGGTAACCAAAGATTTTTTATAATTCCATAGAGATTTTGGGGAGGATAAATCCCTTACCCTTATCTTATTTTGACTTTGAGTTGCCTATTATTTTTATCCTCATCAGTATATACATCATATGGAGCCTACTTTGCAAGTGGGTATGCAAGTTCGTAATGCAAATTCCAATTATAAAAATGTAGTAATGTAGCTAAATCGTAACTAAGAAGTAAGTGTATGTGACTGGTTCGCTATAAATATGATTATTGGTGAATTGTATTTGTACACTTGAATGAGTCAATAAAATAACTCTCCCTCTCTCTCTCAATGTCCTCTCCTTGGTGTTTTTGTTCGTGTTAATTTATATTTGTTCTGGTATTTTATGGTGGATACGGAAAATGATTTTTTTTTATTTTTTATGGAGTAGGTATTGAATAAGAGGAAAAAGACAAGGTTGATGCAATAATCATGAATACTTTTATGGGAATGGGGAAATTACCAATCCCAAATAGTTCCCCATTCATACGGGAATACATTTAGCATTGCCTTTTATTCAATTTTACTAAGTAAGTTTATTTATCTAAGTAAAATAATTATGACCATGGATGGTCTAATCTGCAACCAGTTTTAGACTCTATTTTAGGGCATCATTTCACTTAATGATTTTACTTAATGATTTCATTTTGACAAATAAACCTAACTTGTAATATTACCACCCTTGATTTATATTTTTTGTTGTGTGCCGCAAAATATTTTTAAGTTGTAACCTAAAAATTACAAAAATATATTCAGTAGAGATTGGAGAAGGCATGGCAATGTAGGGCATATAGGAAAATTATTTTGGCTGGAAAAAGAGATGTGTAACAAACTCATGGACGAAGGAATTGTCAGGAGAAAGGATTAATTTTTTTCAAATGTGAAATCACTTTGACTTATCAGCTTAATTCGGTGGGAAAAGTCTCAAATCCACTGTAATGACTTTTGCCTATGTTACCAGCGATGTCAAGTGTTTATGATTGTAAATGAGTTGAGTTCAGGTTCAAAGTAACTTAACCCATGAGTGGATGAATCTCATCCTATATTATGAAGCCATTTATTAAATGAGATAAGATAGAATAATAATAGATTCTGATACAATGGTGTTCTTTCAGAAAGTTTAATACCCATTTATTGATCATGATCTATTTTGAATTATGACCTCATCTGAGGAAAAATTATACTTCGAGTGTCTCCCAATGCACCACGCACCTTCAATAATTTTTTCAAATGTGAGAGAAAATAAGCATTCTGATACTACTACATTGTAGGTATTCAGAATCTTGTGAAAGAAAATATTACCATTAGCCTAACGTGGAGCAGTCGGAGAGATAAAGATAATGGTGAGATTTCAACAAGAATATTTTCCTGAAAGTTTACCCCAAATATAATATATATCAAATTCAAAACTAGTTTGACAATGCATTACTACAGTTAGATATTTACTTATATAAAATCATTGAATATCAACTCAAAAAAAAATAAAAAATAAAAAATTAGTTTGACAATGCATTGGGAATCTAATATGTAATCTGATATGGATATAATTGACACAAAACCAACCATTTGATATTACTTATATAAAATGATAGACCTACCCAAACTCATTGGAATGAGTCTTCTACTTTGGAAATCATAATAAACAAACCAACAACTTATTTTGCATATAGTGAATTATTTTGATTTTAAAATTAGAAAAAACAGAAGAGCTTACAGTATGGGCTGAACTTACTTTGACCTAAAACTCCCCAACATAAAAAATGATTATGTGTGGAAACATAAAGGAAACCTCTTATTCAGAAAATGATAATGATTTGTTTTTATTTTTATGGAGTAGGTATTAAATAAGAGGAAAAAGACATGGTTGTGCAGAGGATACACTTCCAGATAATTTAAATAAAGATTACCTTTCGAAAAGTAAAATTACGGATCCCAAATGGTTCCCCATTCATATGGGGATACATTTAACATTGTCTTTTATTCAAATGAAGAAAGGTAGTTCCTACACCTTGCGTGTCTTCCAGTGCACTACGGCACCTTCAATATTTTTTTTTTAAATATCAAAAAAAAAAAAAAAAAAAAAAAAGGAGGCATTCGGGGTAATACTATATTGTAGCACCCAGAATATTCAATAATTTTTATAAACATGAAAGAAAATAATACCATAAGCCTAGTGTGGAGCAGCCAGAGAGATAAATATAATAGTGAGATTTCAACAACAATATGTTTCTTGGAAACTTACCTCCAAGTATTAAATATCAAATCCAAAAACTAGTTTGACAATGCATTAATAATTTAATACTTTATCTGAAATAGATGTAATTGACAAGAAACCTACTTTTAGATATTTACTTATATAAAATCATTGAATATCAACTCCAAAAAAAAAAAAAAAAAAAAAAAAAAAAAAAAAAACTAGTTGGATAATGCACTAGGAATCTAATACCTGATCTGATTTGGATATAATTGACACAAAACCAACCATTTGATATTACTATATAAAATGATAGACCTACCCAAACTCATTTGAATGAGTTTGAATGAGTCTTCTACTTTGGGAATCATAATAAACGAACCAACAAGTTATTTTGCCTATAGTGAATTATTTTGATTTTAAGCTTAGAAAAAACAAAAGAGGTTACAATATGGGCTGCATCACATAGTCATTTAAAAATGGCCCAGAAATTTGGTACCAAAGAAGCTCCGTTAACCTTCCACTCTACTTGGTGTCACAGGGCTAAATCACATCACGAATTTTTTTGCCTCTGCGATGGCACTTGGGGCCACCAAGTCTCAGCCAACACAACAACACAATACACACAGTATAGAAATATAAAGAAGACACACACAGTTTACAGGGACAAGCCCCAACCTTTGCTCATATTAAACATATTACAAAGGAACATGAGTTCGTACAAGGAACAACCAAGGCTCACACCCTCTCCTCTGTTCCCTTTACAAAGCCCACCTTAGCATTATATAGGCCACTCTCAAAACCGCCCATAACTGCCCACTAAGATGATGGGTGACACCCCCATCCACCTAGGGTCGTGCTGGCACCCTCTAAATGAGCCAGCACTTATAATGCAGTTGACAAGCCCAACTGCTAGACTTGTTGGCATGTGCTGCTCATGCCACATAACCACAAGAAGTTAGATTCTGCATGGTGGAGGAAACCACCCTTAACCGCCTGTGTGTTGGTCCTCTCAGAATTGTGCCACATGTTTAGGAGATTACTCAGCACTCCCCCACTTCCCATGATGAGTGGGAAGTGCTAGTAACTTCCCCCCAACCAACCGAGCCCACTAAGCCACCACCTCTTGTAACCGCAAGCCATGACTTTGTGTTATCCATGCTCTAGCCACATCTGAGTCAACCTTGTGAACCTAGCCCAAGCCAAGTCCACCAATCTGCACCCACATATATATGTCTCTGAGTGCACGGCGTGCCAAGCCATGCACGCCCGTGCGCACGCTCGGGTGCACACCAAAGTGCACGCCGGCGCACACACTAGTGCCCTTCTTCGCGCGCCATGTTTGTACCCTCATGCGCCCGTGGCTGTACACCCACCTGGACGCCCATGTGCACGCCGAGCTAGACGCTCGCGCACACTAGGTTAGACGCCTACCCGCGCACCTACCTGCACGCCCGCACGCTCGCCGCTGCACCCCAGCGCGCGTGTCGGTGCACACTTGTTTGCCCTTCAATATCTTGGATGCTCCCCACTTGTGCAACCATCTTGGAGTGGTGCAACACGTGCCCATGCACGTTGGCTAAGCCCTCTAAGCAAGCCATGCCATAGCCCAACCGATGCGCTCAACAGACCCCCCCCCTAATATAGTCTTAAGGAAATCCAGCACTCTGACAGGAGTAAACATCACCCATGCTTGAAGAGTCATAATGGCCTTTCAGACCTTTCCCGACATCCAAATTGAGTGCCGTCTGCGCCAACCAACTTCTATGGACTCAAGGTATCTCCCATAAAGATCCCGAGTCAAAACTCCAAGTTTCACTTTTCGCCATATTTACGAAAGTGCCACTGGGCACCCCCAGTGCACGCCGAGCATCCTTTTAAGCATCTTGTGTGCACGCTGAGCATCTTGTGCACGCTGACAACCCACTGAGCACCCTCATGGCTGTCTAATCAAAGCCAAAGTATTCCTAAGACATGGCATGGCCTTGAAATGCCCATGTCTTCCCTTGGACAACCGTCAAGGGGCTAACACTTGGCCATATGAGCATGAACTTACTTTGACCTAAAACTCTCCATCATAAAAAATGATTATGTACAGAAAGGAAACCTCTTATACCACATCCTCAAAAAAATGATTTTATAGGAGAAGTTTGTATCGATTACTTGGTTGGAATGTGTTGAAGCATATAGAGTGATTTCATTTTAAAAATAATAATGATAAATGATATATAAAATTATCAAAAACAACGAGCTTTATTTATTTGTCAATAGATCATTTATTAGGGGTGTTATTATAAATTTGTGTGTATATATATTCGTATATTTTGTTTTTTAGTTGTGACTAATTTTATTTATATTATTGAAAAAGTCAGTTTTTAATTTTCGCCTAAGGCCCCAAATTAGATTGAGCCGCCCTGAGTCAAATCTCAAAAGATTGAATAAAATTTTATATATGCAAAAGTAATCAATTTTTGGTCAATTTTCTTTTATAAAATTATGTATTTAAATGCAATCATTAATATGATTTAAATTTTGCACTAAATCATGATATATATATATCTATATATATATATCAATATCAATAATCCTTTTTAAAATAAAATTTGAATTTTTCTTAATAATTATACTATAATATTATTGTAGAGAAAGTTATGTTTTAATGTTCAAAATTTGTTAAAAATGTATACTTATCAAATTATCTTACAAGTATTGGATATATATATATATATGTTAAAATTATGTATACATTTAAAAAGTATAGGACATGCATCCATCAGTATCAAATAAGTATCTAGTGTAAAAAGTGAATAATGTCTTTATATTATAATAATATATTATATGATATTTTTATACTAAGAAAATAGAGAAAAAAGTAAAATTATTATTTTTATAAAATTTGGTCAACAAAATTATTAAAAATAAAAAAAAATAGCAGTGTTATTAAATACACACGTCAAATCTTAAGAAAAGTCAAAATAATAAACATTAAACATTATCAATGTGTAATTAATTCAAATTTAAAAGGATGTCAGTGTAATTTATTCTTATAATTTGGACTACAAAACGACTATTTCAAACTCGTAAACTATAAATTATAAATCACGATTCTTTTATGTGGGACAATTAATAATAATAATAATAAAATAATAAAATAAAAGAGGTCACTCGCCCGCCAATCCGTCTACATGGACTTTTGATGAGCCCACCTACCGGAATAGGCCCATTTAACATTTAATTGGTCTTCTTTGTAAAGCAACCTCCCCCATATAATATCCTTTTCTTTTCAAAATATTAATCCCTCGTTAGACCTTAAAAGCTTGACTAAATCCCGGCCGCTAAATAAGATCTGAGCCTATCAACCTCTTATTATAAAAATGGAAAACGACTTTTGAAAGTGAGCCAAACATCACAAGCATAGAGTCTGCCTCTTATTATATAAATGGAAGGCGACTTTTGAAAGTGAACCAAAGACTTGGTTTGACCATGCATTATTAATTTAATACCTTTTCTGAAATGGATGTAATTGACACAAAACCTACCGTTTGATATTTACTTGTATAAAATCATTGAATATCAACTCCAAAAAACTAGTTTGACAATGCACTAGTAATTTAATACCGTATTTGAAATGAATATAATTGACACAAAACCTACAATTTAATTTTACTTATATGAAATGATAGACGTACCCAAAACTCATTTGATCATATTATGATACAATTCTGTTCTTTCATAAGGTTTAATACCCATTTATTGATCATGATCTACTTTCTTAACAAAGTAAGAAAGTAAATATACATATATAGGGTTAAGTACAAAAAATTCTCTTCGACTTATAACATTTTTCAATAAATCCCTCTGTCTAATTTTTTTACAAAAGAACCCTACTCGACTTGTAACCCTTTTCTAATAAATCCTCCTTGTCTAATTTTTTTATCAAAGAAACCCCTTCAGCTATCTAAGGAGGTAAAAGAGTTGATATTTGGACCAAAATGTCCATTTATTTAAATTTTAATTTTTTCGAATTTTAAAAATTCATATCTCACAAACCGTACATCCAAATTTTGCAAATAATGTATGCCCAGAAAGCTCATAAAACAAGGATTCAATAAATATAAGATTTGTTTAACAAAACTTCATAACCAGAAGAAATAGACAATCTAAAAATCTAGTGCAAATATCTTATTTTATTTTATTTTTTATAAAATACTCAAATTATTTACAAGAAAATTTTCAGCATTATTCATTTTCATATGAAGCATAACATATAAAAAAATTAACCCCAATAGAGACTGAATATTCAATTTTTATTTATTTTTTAAATGGCGGGTCTATAAAAGAATAAAAATACTTTGATGCAAAATATGATATCTCGTGAAATCGATCTCTGTTGGGGCTAAATTTTTTATATATTCGGCTCCATATGTAGATGAATAATTCTGAAAATTTTCTTACAAATATCTAAAGTATTTTATTTTTAAAAAATAAAGTAAGATTGTTGGAGTAAATTTTTAGATTGCCTATTTCTCTCTGGTTATAAAGGTTTGTTGTACAAATATTATATTTCTGAAATCCTTATTTTATAAGTTTTCCGTGCATATATTATTTACAATTTTTAAATGTGCAGTTTATGATATATGAATTTTTGAAATTCGAAAAAATTAAGATTTAAGTAAAAGGGCATTTTGGACCAAATATTAACTCTTTTACCCCCTTCAGATAGTTTAGGGGGGTTATTTGGTAATAAATAAAAAAAATAGACAATGGAAATTTATTGAAAAAATGTTACAAATCGAGGGGGTTTTTTGGTAAAAAAAAAAATAGATAAGGGATTTAGTGGAAAAGACTACAAGTCTAGAGGGTTTTTTTATACTTTGCCATATATATATATTAATGATATGAATTTTTAAATTGATGGAGTAACTAACCCTACAAAAAAAAAAATTTGAATTATGACCTCATTTGAGGAAAAATTACACATTGCGTGTCTCTCAATGCACCACGGCTGCATGCCCCTTCAATATTATTATCAAATGTGAAAGAAACGAAGCATTGGGGGGAATACTACATTGTAGGTATCCAGAATATTCAATAATTTCTATAAACATGAAAGAAAATAATACCAATCGCCTAATGTGGAGCAGCGTGAGAGATAAAGATAATGGTGAAATTTCAACAAGAATATGTTCGTGGAAGCTTACTTCCAAATATAATATCAAATCCAAAACTTGTTTGACAATGCATTACTAATTTAATACCTTATCTGAAATGGATGTAATTGAAAAGAAACCTACGGTTAGATATTTACTTATATAAAATCATGAATATCAACTCCAAAAAAAAAAAAAAAAAAACTAGTTTGAAAATTATTTAATAATCTAATACCTAATCTAATACGGATATAATTGACACAAAACCAACCATTTAATATTACTTATATAAAATGATACACCTACCCAAACTCATTTGAATGAGTCTTCTACTTTAAGAATCATAATAAACAAACCAACAACTTATTTTGTATATAGTGAATTATTTTGATTTTAAGCTTAGAAAATAAATAAATAAATAAAGCGTACAATATGGCTACAACAGTCATAGGGATGGCAACGAGGGCGGGTTTGGACGGGTGTACCCTCCCCCGCCCCTGCAATAGTTTAAAAACCCCGCCCAAAATTGTAAAAACGGGGGGACTTTTCACTCCATTCCTGCCCTCGTTTAACATTTTTGCACTGCAGGTACTCGTCCCGCCCCATTTAAGACCATAATTTATTTATTGTTGAAATAGATTTACTCTTTTTTTCCCTCCTCATTTTCAGTTCTTCACCATTGCAACTTTCCTTTTAATCAAATTCATTTGTTACTTTAATATTGTTATATAGGTTACTTAATATATATACACTAAAAAATATATATACTAATGAAATAAAGGTACTTAAGTAATTTGCTAATCTAAACAGGGCGGGGCAACCTCCCCCCCCCGCCCCCCCCCCCCGGGCGCGGCATCAAACCTGCGCAGATTTTTATTACATCGAATCATTCCCACCCAAAATTTGGTACCAAAGAAGCTATGTATGAGCATGAAGTTACTTGAGCATATTCTAAGTAATGTTTTATACCTAAACAGAAGGAAACCTCGTATGCCACATCCTCTAAAAAAGTGATTTTATAGGAGAAGGTTGTATCGATTGCTTGGTTGGAATGTGTTGAAGCGTACATTTCAAAAAATTAATGATTAATGATATATAAAATTATCGAAATCAACAAGCTTTATTTATTCATCAATAGATCATTTATTGGGGAGTTGCTATTTTTTTTCCTGGTAAATATTAGGGAGTTGCTATGGTGTAGATATAATGGTTACATCCAGACAAGTAGATCTCAATTGCAGAGAGACTATATATGTATCCTTCCTTTGGACCCCATACGGTGATGAGACAAATCTCAAAAGATTGAATCAAATTTTATGAAAAAAAAACCTTAAGAATGTTTTTGACAAAAAAAAAACTTCTCAATTATCCTGAGTGGGTATTCTAACTGATGGCCATTTAATAAATTTTTGAGGTAATTTTTTGGATCAAATTATCCCTAATTGTAAAGACACTAATGTGCCTTATTGTAACTTATTAAACCTAATCACCTTTTAAATACTCCAAAGTACACACCCTTATATATGTAATGTTTATATATATATATATAGAGAGAGAGAGGGAGAGGGGAGGGGGGTGGTTTAAGTGCAAAATATTTCTTAAACTATTGCCTTTTTGTAAATAACTCCCCCTGAACTATTAATTTGTTATAATTAAAGATAAATCAATCACAAAAGACTATTTTACCCTTTCCCATTAAAATTTTTATTTCTTATTAAATTATTTTTATTATCTTTTCTCTTATATAAATATCAATTATACTATTTTTCTAATTTTAGTTTTAGTATCAATTTATCATAAAAATGAAAAAAAATAAATAAATAAATAGATTTGTAACTACCATTTTCTAAATTGATTAACTTATTATTAAAACTTTATTATTTATAATAAAACGTATTATAACCAATTTAAACATTTTTATCATAAAAAAATATCATTTTTTTCATAAAATACTTTTGCATAAAAAGCCTTTTTTCATGAAATACATTCATTAAAAATTAAAAAATTTAACTAATTTTTCAAAAAAAAATTCTACTAAATTTTTTTATTTAAATAATTAATTAAAAAAGATAAATGTAAAATTTATGTAAATTTAATAAAAAATATCTCATCAAATTAGTATGAATTTTTTCATAATTTATTTAGATAAAAAATATATATGAAATGTAATTGAATAAGAAGAGTCATTATGGTAGTTTAATAAAATATAGTATAATTTTTGGGGCAAATTGTAGCAAAATAAGATAATTTAAGGAATTTTATGCACAAAACATAGTTTAGGAGGGTTATTTGTAAATTCAAACATAATTAAAGGAGATTTTTTTGCACTTTACCCGTATGTATATAAATTACTGTTTATTACTGTTGATTTTCTTCACAACGCCCATGTTTGAAAAAAAATTCGTGTTCAACTCTGGAACTAAGAAATTTGTGTTCACAAGTGGAACTAAAAATATTCGGAATTGTGACTGGAATTTGAAAATTTCTTAGACTGAAGCATACCGTCACCCAAAAAAGTTTGAGAGAAGTGAGAGATAGCAAATAGATATAGAGAGATAAATATTGCAAAAAAGTTTGAGAGAAGTGAGAGATAGCAAATAGATATAGAGAGATAAATATTGCAAAAAAGTTTGAGAGAAGTGAGAGATAGCAAATAGATATCGAGAGAGAAATATTGTAGAGAGAGAGAGAGAGAGTGTGTGTGTGTGTGTGTGTGTGTGTGTGTGTGAAATTATAAGTGGGTCTGGCATGAGGGGTGGGAAGGCTTATAACTGCTACTTCAATTCTATACACTTTATCTGCAAATGGGTCTTGTGGATATTCTGGTTGGAGTTATGTGATTGATCTATGTCTTTTTATTTTATTTTATGAATTTTGAAGGTGGCACAGGTGGGTCTGTGGAGGACAGTCGATTGTGTCAGCGGAACATTGTTCGATCCATTCTACCATTCTTCAATGATGGGGTTTTAATGTTACTATTATCATCATGAACAAATGGGCCTTTCAGATCTTGTTTCTTCTTGGATTTTCATTAGATTATGATTTGAAGGAATAAAAGAAAGGTATGATTTCTTATGTTTGTATACCAAAAAACAATTCTCGTGAAAACCTGGTTAATCGGAGAGTGGGGGAGAGATACAAATTCAGATATATATATATATATATATATACCAGAATGTTCAATACATGAACAATATATATAATAAATAAACAGAGAGGAGATGCAGCCAGTTCAGGACACCGGAAATGGTTCACCTGATATTATACGTGTATTGAAGAAGATGAACAGTGACAAGAGGAATAAGGTTGTGTTTGGGGGTAGTAGCCTGTTATCCTTTTCCCATTTTAATTTATTTGTGGATAAGATTGGCTTTGTTGTCACATTTTGATTGGATTTTGAAATTATCAACAGCCACAACATCAAGTCAAGGGCTTAACTGTCAAAACTACGTTGTTTTAATTAACGAGTAATTTGGTCTAAAAAATTACCTCAAAAATTTATTAGACAGTCATCAGTTAGATCCCCTAAAGATAGTTGAGGGGTTTTTTTGTCAGAAACATTCTTTAGAGGGTTTTCTGGCAAGTGATTAATAGTCAAGAGGGGTTTATTGTAGTTCACCCAAATTTTATATATGCAAAAGTAATCAATTTTTGGTCAATTTTCTTTTATAAAATTATGTATTTATATATCAATACTTCTTTTTAAAATAAAATTTGAATTTTTCTTAATAATTATACTTATAATATTATTGTACAAAAAGTTACATTTTAATGTTCAAAATTTGTTTAAAATGTATACTTGATCAAATTATCTTACAAGTATTGGATATATATATATATATATATATATACACATTTAAAAAGTATCAAACATGTATCCATAAGTATCAAATAAGTATCCGTCCTCCTTAGGCTTGGACTCAGATGGCTCAAAACTTAAAAAGTGAAGTTTAAACTTAACTTAATTCGTTTTAATTTAGGATATCATTTTTTTACTACTTGTGGGATGGTTTACCAAAACGGATGAAGATGGGTGGAGGGATACAATTAAAAAGGGGTTAATCCATTAAATATGGGTATGCCCGATTGTCATAAGGGCAATTTTGTTTTTTACAAAATATTGGTGATTTACATGACCAGAACAATGCCGCATTGGGGTATTTTGCAAAAAAGAAAATAGCGGTTAAGTGTCAAAATAGTAGTTCAGGGGTTTTTTTTTTAGAGGGAAAATAGTTCAGATTTTTTTTTTGCACTTTACCTTAAATATTTTAGCAACTAAAATGGGAATCCTAATTTCGTTCAATTAATATTGAATAATGATTTTCTAACTTTTTTTTTAGAATCTTCCCTCCTTGTTCTTTTCTTCTTTTTTTTTTCACAGAGCTTTAATACAGTTTAGTGTTGGGTTTTATGGCTTGAATTCGGTGTGCAAGTAATGTTCTGGGAGAAGTAAATAGGTTAAAGTTATTTGGAACTGGTTCAATATTTTCTTGAACCCATTGGACATTATTTTAACCCCAATTGAACCAGTTCAAGAAAAAGTGAACCAATTGGACGTTAAAATTAGAAGAACGTTATTTTAGAGTTGAAGAATGATATAATAATTCCTTGTAGACAAACTGGGAATACTTGTACAACAAGGAATCGAGTTTGAAGACCATAAATAGAGATGGATTGAGATCAAGGTGCATAGAGAGAGAGAGAGAGAGAAAAGATGTAAAGGGTTTAAGGGTAAGTGTTGTGATTAGAGGAGAGTATATGTAATTCTCGAGTGTATAGACCTCAAAAGGGATGAATAGTGAATGAATGAGGTTTTGATATCTGGTTGTATATTTTCTTCCTTGATACGGAGTATATACTAGTGAAATCTCTCTCCATTGACGTAATCCTAAAATTGGTTGAATCATATAAAATATTATATTATACGTGAATATGTATAATTATTATCTCTATATATACTTATATCCATATGTGTCCATGTATGATGATCATACTTTCGTTATGTGTAATGGAGATAAAATTTAACTCCCAACAACCAATCCTTAATTGAATTGGAGAGAGTTAATTTTTCCTGACATTTAAGACGTTTACTATAGATTTCACATTAATGAGTCATTCCTTAAATGACAAAACAACAAATAGAAGCCACTCAGCATTCACCAACTTTGATGAGGAGATCTGGAAAACAGAGGAATGGCTTTTTTACAAATTTCATACTACGTGTTACAAAAGTTATATGAACAAATTTTATAGTACAAGAGGTTTTGTGAAACTAACCCTTTTTCTCACAAGTTTTGTAAAGAACCGAGGGACACTATTTCGAAGCAAAATATTTGCTTCTTCTTGCCAATCTAGTAACCACTTAAGAGACCTTTAACCAAAATCCTGGTGAGCCCAAAATCTTGAATCACCACATGTCAAAAAAAAAAAAATTTAGTTTTACTGTATATTAATTCACAGCCCGGTTCATATACAATACTATTCTTCTTCTTAGCCCGGTCCACTTTACAATTCTGGTTCCTCCCCTGCTATAAATGTCATAGTGAGGTAAAAATACGAGCCTCTAACAAGAATTTCAAAATCTTCACTGCAAGCACATTTTCACAAGTTGTGTCGTATTGCATTCAACGGTCCACATCACATCAATATGTGAGTAACATGTTATGTAGTGTGGATCATCAAATGCAATATGTCACTTTTATTGTACTACAATTTGAACTCTTAAATGAATCCATTGCATAGTTTAAGACCCCCAAAACTTGTTTCACTTTTTTTATATTAGTTTTCAGTAACTAGTTTTCATCTTATATTTTTCTCTTAATTTTTAGAGATAAATCTTTAACATATTTTTATATTTCTTTATAGTTTTAAGTTTTCTCTTTTATATATATACTATTGCAAACAGGAGGCACTTCAAAATTCACTTTGCCTAAATTTTTTGAATTCAATATTGTTTTATTATTCAGTTCATAGGTCTCACCCGTAATTAACAGTCCAATATCCAGTGTAATTATAGTTATTGAAAGTGCTTAATTGGCACAAATTTAAAGTTAATTAGTATTAAATTATGTTAAGCTCGCTCACTAATAAACCTTTGTTCGGTCTGGTAGAAAATTCCATAACATTAGTGGCAATCAAATTATCACATATGAACTGGGAAGTTGAAAGCTTAAATATTTCTCTTATATATAGTGTGTGTGTGTTGGTTTTGACATTTCAGCAACCAAAATGGGAATCCTTCAATTAATCACGAATAATAATTATTTTATTTATTTCTTATAATGGGGCTTTTGTTGGGATTTATATGCCCTGACATAGCAAATTCCTATTTGGATTAAAGTGACATATGTTCCTAACGTTTATGAAATATTTATGTTTTTATACAATTGGTGAATTCAATGTATTATGTTTCGATTCATTATAGAATTGATAATGTCCACTTGATTACAAGAGATATTTATATATGTATGTGATGGCGATCAATACATTTATATAAATAGTAATCATAAATGGTTCATAGTCGGTAATTATGGATGGACTCATAATTAATTAAGACTTGAACTGAATCCGCGTTAGGTTGAGATATATTGCTAGAGCCGTCGTATGCAATTGCTCCCTATCACCGTCATGGCATTTGACTCTTAAGTATGAGAAAATTATAAACTCTTTTATTAATTAATAATTACTTTGATTTGTTCGGCGGATTCTTCGGGATCCTTAGATCGACACTTTGGGTAGTTATGTAATTAATAGTTAGAGGGTTATATTTTCATTATTTGCATCATTGCTACTTGTATTTTTTTGTGTTGATTATGGTTGATCACAAAGTAAATTCGAAGGCCTTCGTATGTTTTTTAGACAAAATGATTTATTATATATTTATTTATTTAAATTATTATTTTTGTCAAACAAATGTTTTATTGTGATCGAGCCAGAAATAATCAAAGGTACCAAAATAAATATATTAATTAAGTAGTCGGATTGATGGCTTTATTTATCCGATAACTAATTATGCATAGAGGGGTCAAAGTGCAATATTGACTTAGAGGTTACTTATTATTTAATTGGAGTTCAATTAATTTCTTTTAGTGGAGTAGAAATTAATTTATGAATTAATTGAATTGGGTCCATGGACCGGGCCAATTATTAATTCATTGTAGCCAATAAAATAATAGGCCCAATGGATTCTCACTCATAGCCCAACTTGATATTGGAATCATATTAGATTTGAGACATATGAATTAGAGATGGAGAATGATTTGTTGTTTCCTTTTCTTTATTTTTATGTTGGTTATAAATATACATGGTCTATGTATATTTTAGGGGTGTGATTTTTGGAAAGAAGGAAAAATGAATAAATTTTCTCTCTCTAGAAAATTAGGGTTTATGTTCTCATCTAATGGAGGCTTCCACAAGCCTAATTTTCCAAGGTCATTCATGGAGGCATATGAGTGATTCCTAAAGGCAAAACAATTACCAAGAAGATGGAGATCCAAGGAGAACGCATCTTGCTAAGGGATAAGTGAGAACATTCACTTTAGAGGAGAGATCTAAGGTTTACTCAAATCTTGATGTAAGTATTCAATCTTTTAATTGAATGATACATCATGTTTTATTTTTGCATAAAACTTGTCTCTATGTAATGAAATCAAGATCTATGAATTTAAATCCCTCAAAAAGTTTTTAAAACTAGCACGTTTTCCTAACAGTGGTATCAGAGTATGGTTTGATTCATTACTAGAGATCATGATAAACTCATCATTCATGGATCCAAAATTATATTCATATATATTTTTATTGATGTATGTTGATGTATGATTTAATATGTTGATATATATTGATACATGATGATGTATGAATAATTGTGAATGAATGATGATGTATGGTTGGGCCATGGATGAAGCTTATAGTAATATTGAATGTAATTTTATCTTTGGATGAATGTAATTAAGGCTTTGATTTAGCCGTTTGAAAGTTCAATAATGTAATTTATTTTTCCCATTGTATTTCAAGTTGTAAATATTTTTAAAGCCATGTAATATTCATCAAAAGATGCTATGAAGTTTCAAGAAGGTCCAAAAGGGTTAAATTATGCTTCAGTAATTTTCTGGAATTTTTTGGAATTTTTCTGAAATTTTTTGAGGCTTAATTTAATTTTCTGGGAATTTTTCTGATTTTTCTGGAATTTATCGGCGATTATCCGGCGATGGAGCGTCGCCGGTGGCAAGGGCAGTGCCGGAAGGAATATTAGATGATTCAGTGCTTCGCGATCCACCAGAAGTAGGTGCAACCACATATAGAAGCCAATGATTGTAATCAACATGAGAGAAATAATCCTGTGTAGTGCAACTGTGGTGCAATCAGCCAAATTGAAGCTGAAGGAATTACTGGCGCGTGAGGAGCACGCGCCAGTCAAGTTGAAAAGGTCAACTACCTGGCGCGTGAGGAACACGCGCCAGGTAAAGCAAGCATCTTCCACGCGCGCGTGTAGGCGCGTGGAAGAGCGTCCATGCGCGTGCCACGCGCTGCAGCGCCTTCCAGGCGCGTGCAAGCGCGTGGGGGCGCGTGCCTTCACCTGGTGCAGGCCCAAGGCGCTTGTGAGCGCATGTGGGGCCCTCCGGGCGCGTTCCAAGTGCTGTTTTGCTTCTCCTAGAGCGTACCAGCTCTCTACAGGTGTTGACAAGCCGTTGATGGACGCCCGTACAACAAGAATAGTATTTAAATGTTAAAAGTTGAATCCATTGGTCATTTAAATTGTTTCTGTCTGTTATTTATTTATTTAACTGATGCATGGAATAATTAATTGTTTATTATTATTATTCATGCATTGGATCCATGATATTTATTTAAATGGCTTGATATATATTAATTAAGTTATGAAAATTAATTGGATCTGATTACTAATTAATTTGAGGGCACTTATTGGGAAACGCAAAATTATTTTTTGTAAATTATTTTTAAAACGTGCTTCAAATTAAATATTAGTGAATCGTTTAAAGTCCAAATATTTTCTAAATTTAATTGGATTAAAATCAAGACGTTTTGCATGCATTATATCATGTAAATGAATAAAATGAAAACCCTAATTATGGATGATTAAAAATTGAGTGGGAGCGGGGATTTTTATACATTACCCCATGGCCTTCGTTATTAACACCATTGTAATTAGGTCTTCAAAAATAAGGCCCCACGCATGATTTGAAGAGTCTTAATATTACAAGAATGGTTATCTCATAAAAATAATAATATTAAATGTTTATTGTAATTAGATCTTTAAAAATAAGGCCCTACGCATGATTTAAAGAGTCTAGATTATAATGACAAGATATTTAATGTTTTATTTTTCATTAGAGTTTTAATAACGTTATACACTCAATCTAAAATCAATAGTGTTAGCTCCCCAACGGAGTGGTCTACACTAGGTGATTTTAGAAAGGCTAAACATAATCGGGAATTATTTCATATAGATAGACAAGACATTGTCTTAAGAAATATGGAGATGATGGGATTTGTCCGCCAATAACAATAATAAACTTCGCCAACCGAATAAGTTATTGGTGTATTGGTTATCCGATTTTTCATGCAGTGGTTAAGGGACCCACATATTATTATTTTAATGGAAGTGCTCGCCTAATAGCAAATGAATCTCAATAATAGTAATAATGAACTCCTTCAACAGGATAAGTTATTGACATATTGATTGGTTGATTTATTATGCTACAGAGTTGAGGGACCCACATTAATTAAAAGGGATTGTTCACCAATAATGATAATGATCTCTTATTCGATTGAGATTTATTGTATTATGTGGTTAACAAGCTCATTTTAATTTTAAATATGCATGGCAGTATTAATAATTCACCTTGCATATTGTATGAATGCATTTATATTCAGACTGATTATGTCTAATCCATTTTATCTGCTTGCTAATTTCAATGTATGTGAGCTTCATTTATAATGACTAGAAAAGGAATTTAGATATTTTATTCACAACGTGGTGGTACAAATGTATTTACTACTCCTAAAACCTAATCATTTTACTTTAAGATACCCAAGAGAACATTAATGCTTTGAATAAGTGAAATAAGGCAAATGAGATGACTTGGTGCAATATTCTAGAGTTTACCTCGAATACCCTCCAAAGCTAACATTTACATTATTTTATTTTCTTCAAGCATCATGTTAAAATTTAATAAGATGTTTTGGTTAGATTAGATAGAGAGTATGCTAAAGTACTATATCAGACTTGAATAGCATCAAGATAGCCTAAGGAACTCCAATATGAAATCGAATTTTGGAAAATGATTGTTTATTATTTAAAAAATTAATTGGAGATCAATAGGGCTGACTTAGGTGGTAAGTTTCAAGTTAACATGATTATTGCCTTGTTACCAAACTCGTTCGACTCTTTTAGAGTGAACTAAATAAGGAATCAGTTTGAGTTTATACTCGCTAATATTCTTATAGAATTGGTAACAAATGAAAGGATAATCAAATAGTATAAATATTCCTATCAATCTAATCTAGTCTATACTATCTTCTTCTAGGCCCAGGTGGAAGGGCAAAGGGATGATAATAGGACTAGGCTAGCACAAAACATGGGTATCCAAAAGGTTAAAGGGAATAAGGCAGTGTATGTTGAGGGCAAAGAAAACTGTTTCTTTTGTCGCTAACTAAGACACTAAAGGACAAACTGTCTAAGCAATGACGTGGCATAGGAAAATATATATTTAATCATTGAGCCATGTTATGTGGTTGTATCTATGAATTCCTGATGAATAGATTCTGAAGCCACTAAACATGTTTGCAATTCATTGTAAGGATTTCAAGAATCCAGAAGCCTCGATGATATGGAATATATCTGTACTTGACCTGATGTCAAGGTTGTAGCTAAGTCAGTGGGAGTATTACATCTGAAATTAGAGAGTATGAGGATATTAGTATTAGAGAATTATCTTTATGCACAGAGGTTAGATGCTATCTAATTTTTGTTTCACTTGTGGTTTATAAAAACTGTGTTGTTATTTTCTAAAACTGGTTTTATAAAATTGAATAGATATGCGATTGCTTCTGGTGCATTGAAAGATAGTTAATATACTATAATCACAAACTCTTAAGATTTGCAGGATGTAGAAACTAATGTTGCATCTTCTAGATTGAATGTTAAGAGAAAAATTGTTATTCCTGACTCATTGTATTTTTAATGTCTATTTTTGGGTTGTTATCAATCAAAATAAGATTCAAAGATTGGTCAAAGAAGGTTAATTACCTAGTGAGGCAGGGGAGCCTAAACCAAACTTGTGAACCCTGTTTTGAAGGATAGATAACTCTTAGGGCTTAATCAGCCAGATGAAATAGACATAAAGGACAATTGGAGTCGGTACACACTGACACGTGTGGTCTTATGAACATCCAAGCAAGATTACTCACGTTTTGGATAAGTTTATCTGATGCAACACAAGTCTTAAACTCTTGGTATTTTCTGAGAAGGTTAAGACTGATGTGGAACACATATTAGGTAAACTTGTCAAGACACTTCGATCTGATCGAGGATATGAGTATTTCTTGGGATAGTGCAAAAACTATATGGTCAATGAGGGTATTATGTACCAGTTTTTCGCAATTGACGCTAAATGTATTTAGGTGTCAAATAGGAATAACAGAATTCCACTTAACATGGTTAGATCTATGATCAGCTATGCTACATTATCTCTTTCATTTAAGAGTTTAGCGTTAATGACATCGATGCGCATTATGAACTGCATTCCATCTTAGTCTGTCTCAAGGATACCGTTGAGCTGTGTTTTTTTACTAAATATTAGTTTGAATCATATGCACATATGGGGTAGTCTTGCACATGTGCGCTTGATATGGACAAGTAAGTTGGAAGCAGATCATAGGCATGCTAGATTTGATAGCTACTCTAAATGTCACTAGGATGGATTATTTTATGATCTCAAAGATAAAAGTTGATTGTTTTCACTCACTGTTTATCTATAGGAGAATCATATTATGAATCACATACCTAGTAGCATAGTGTTAGAGAATATGGTATGAGTACCAGATGTACCACATATGAACACACTTAGTATAGAGATTTAGAATTATAGATGAATTCCCTATTGATGCGTTAGCATCATCTAGTACACAGATTCCTTCATCGGTACATTGATGTAGTGGGAAAATAATTATCCAATCCGACAAAATCATGTTTTTAAGTGAGACCGTTATGGACATCCCTGTTAAACATGAGTTGGACCTAGTAAGCTACACGGAAGCATGAACCGATATGGATACAGATCGTTTTGGCGAGTTACTATGAAATCAGAGTTGGAATCTATGTATTCTAATAAATTCTGGGATCTTGTAGAACTTTCTAGTAGGGTGATACCTATGGAAGGCAAGTTAATCTACAAAAAGATACCAGAAGATTTCTTAGTGAATAAATCATTAGTGTACAAGGGAATGTCATTATTTTTCTTAATTCTATATATTGATGACATCCTACTCATTTATAATGACGTGGAAGTTTTGTCATCAATAAAAATGTAGTTGTTCAATTACTTTTAAATGAAGGATTTTCAAGATGTAAGTTATATTCCTAGGATCAAGCTTTTGCAAGATCAGGTTAAAAGGAAATTAGGCTTATCTTAATAATCCTACATTAATAAAGTTTAAACCAGGTTTGATATGCATAACTCAAAGAATGAGTTCTTACTTTATTGATATGGATGGCTCTCTCTAGTAAGTAGTTTTTCAAGACTATCAAAGGAGATTGAGCAAATGAGACTGGAATAATATGCTTCGGCATATGAGAGTCTCATATATACCATGGTCTATACCAAACAGGACATCCGCTACATAGTAGGGATAGTCAGTAGAGATCAGTCCAATACTGGACTTGATAACTGGTCTGTTGTGAAAAATATCATTAAGTACCTAAAGAGGACCAAGGATATCATACTCATTTATGGATATGATGATATGGCCCTAGTCAGGTATGCTAGTTCTGATTTTCAATCAGAAGTAGATACTATGAGGTTCATGACTTAGTGTATGTTCACTTAATGGAATGGAAATCAGTTGGTAGATTGTTAAGTAGATTTCAACTGCTGACTCAAACCTGCAGGTGGAATATATTGCAGCATTAAGGCGGTATAGGAAGCCTATTGGTTTGATCTCACTGATTTAGAGGTTGTGGAGTATACTAGCCTGCCTATTGAGGTATGTTGCGATAATAGTGCAGAAGTAGTCCAAACCAATGACCCAAGGTTCTATAGAGGAACAAGATACACTGAGAGGAAGTATCATGTTCTACATGATATTGTCCGGCAAGAAAATGTACTTGTAGCTAGAACATTGCATTGGAACACAACTTTGTTGATCCATTATCAAAGGTGTCATTGATCAATAATTTTGATCATCATCTAGATAACATTGGAGTTAGGTGCAATTTGAATTGGCTATAAGGGCAAGTGAGAGCTGTTGGGATTTATATGCCCTGACATAGCAAATTCCTATTTGGATTAAAGTGGCATATGTTCCTAACGTTTATGAAATATTTATGTTTTTATACAATTGGTGAATTCAATGTATTATGTTTCGATTCATTATAGAATTGATAGTGTCCACTTGATTACAAGAGATATTTATATATGTATGTGATGGCAATCAATACATGAATATAAATAGTAATCATAAATGGTTCATAGTCGGTAATTATGGATGGACTCATAATTAATTAAGACTTGAACTGAATCCGCGTTAGGTTGAGATATATTGCGAGAGCCGTCGTATGCAATTACTCCCTATCACCGTCATAGCATTTGACTCTTAAATATGAGAAAATTATAAACTCTTTTATTAATTAATAATTACTTTGATTTGTTCGGCGGATTCTTCGGGATCCTTAGATCGACACTTTGGGTAGTTATGTAATTAATAGTTAGAGGGTTATATTTTCATTATTTGCATCATTGCTACTTGTATTTATTTTGTGTTGATTATGGTTAATCACAAAGTAAATTCGAAGGCCTTCGTATGTTTTTTAGACAAAATGATTTATTATATATTTATTTATTTAAATTATTATTTTTGTCAAACAAATGTTTTATTGTGATCGAGCCAGAAATAATCAAAGGTACCAAAATAAATATATTAATTAAGTAGTCGGATTGATGGCTTTATTTATCCGATAACTAATTATGCATAGAGGGGTCAAAGTGCAATATTGACTTAGAGGTTATTTATTATTTAATTGGAGTTCAATTAATTTCTTTTAGTGGAGTAGAAATTAATTTATGAATTAATTGAATTGGGTCCATGGACCGGGCCAATTATTAATTCATTGTAGCCAATAAAATAATAGGCCCAATGGATTCTCACTCATAGCCCAACTTGATATTGGAATCATATTAGATTTGAGACATATGAATTAGAGATGGAGAAGGATTTGTTGTTTCCTTTTCTTTATTTTTATGTTGGTTATAAATATACATGGTCTATGTATATTTTAGGGGTGTGATTTTTGGAAAGAAGGAAAAATGAATAAATTTTCTCTCTCTAGAAAATTAGGGTTTATGTTCTCATCTAATGGAGGCTCCCACAAGCCTAGTTTTCCAAGGTCATTCATGGAGGCATATGAGTGATTCCTAAAGGCAAAACAATTACCAAGAAGATGGAGATCTAAGGAGAACGCATCTTGCTAAGGGATCTACAATAAGTGAGAACATTCACTTTAGAGGAGAAATCTAAGGTTTACTCAAACCTTCATGTAAGTATTCAATTTTTTAATTGAATGATACATCATGTTTTATTTTTGCATAAAACTTGTCTCTATGTAATGAATCAAGATTTATGAATTTAAATCCCTCAAAAAGTTTTTAAAACTAGCACGTTTTCCAACAGCTTTATCGTAATTTAGGACATTTGTTCAAGATTTCACATTGATGAGTCATTCATGACAAAACAGCAAATGGAAGCCACTCACCATGGAGGATATATAGGATATCTGGAATTGAACAAAACAGAGGAATGTAATATTACACGAGTGATATGAACAATCTATAGTACAGGGGGAGGTTTTGTGAAATTAATCCTTTACAATCCTAGTATACCATGGATGGTTAAAAATATGAGCCTCACAGAGAATTCCATAAGTTGTCGACTTTATCACAAGCTCATTTTCATCAACTGGAGGGAACTCTGAAGCAATAGTGATTGGGTGAAGTGAGGCGGCATCATAATTGGGATCCTTCTCATCGTCCTTGTAAACCAGACAAACCCCACACTTGTTCACCGACCAGCCATTACACTGGTCTCTTACTGTTATCTCCATTTCATCTCCACTGTACAACATATAATTATGCAAGCAACGCCATAGATAATGTAACTGGTTTGGTACGTAGGTGAGCCACATCTGATCTTCAACTCTCGGATGATCTTCAATTCTTAAATGATCAAAACCAACTATTTGTGCTTCAAATTGATATGTAAACATCATGGTTTTATTTAAAAACTCACATACAATGTTAAACGAGCGAGTGTGTTTTTGGGAGCCAAGATATTCTTTCCAGCCGCCAGAAAAAGCAACACAGAGAATATAGCCTTGTAATATCCGACCCACGAGCTGAGGCACCCGAAAACTTATAACATTTCCATCACTCTGGTAGTTGCACCACCTCGGAATCTCACTCCCGGGAACAACAATACTATACTGACCTATTTTTCGCAGTCCCTACATTGGAAGAAATTATTACTAGAATGGTCCTGAACTATTCAATAATTTCTCCTACATTGTACCTACGAGTTGGGACGAAGCCAGAAATTATGTTTAGGAGGCACAATGTAATAAAAAATAATAAGAAAGGGGAATTTTAATATCTTAAAGAATTATACATACAAAATTGAAACTTTTTAAAAGTATAGGGGATATTTTTAAAAATTTTAAAAAATATTCAATTAACCTCACTCACTGTCCACAAGCTCTAACTTAATTGATTTTTAGTATTAGAAATTATTACATGGTGCTGGGACCATTAATCCCGACCAATTACAAAGCAATACATAAATAATAAATTAAAAAACTGATTGAAAACGACATAAGTTGACACACATTCATTTTTGTGCCGTAATTGTCCTGGGACCATATACTACATACATATAGAGAGAGAGTGAGAGTAGCGTACCGGATGACGGAGTATATTTCTTCTAAAATTATATGCCAAATTGTTGTTGACTAATATGGGACAATGGTAACAAGTCATGAATTCTGCTTCTCCAGCTTCTGATTCCATTGATATGCTTTGCAATGCGCAGCAGTGTACACGCAATCCCAATAAATTTACTGCAAGGTCCCCAATAGATTCAAGCCGACCACAATCGTCTAACTGGAGGACCTTCAGTAGCGGAAGGGTAGAGATGGTAGCTGGTAGGTTGGAAAATTGGTTTCTGCTAAGATTCAAATATTCCAAGGACATCAATCTACCAATTTCGATGGGCACATGTGTTATATTGCAGTCGTTCATAACTATTTTCCTGAGGCTACTTGATAATTGTAACGACGAGAAGCTTGATTCAAGTGGCCATCTTTGAAAGTATGTTGGCCACTGTAATTTAGAGCAGCCCGACAGATTGACTTCAATGACAGACTTCAACATGAAAATGCTAAGGGGAATCTTCTCAAGATTCTGGCAGTTATTCAGATCCAAGACAAGAAGATTTTCCAAACGTCCAATTGACTGGTGAACCTCTACCAGCTTTGTACAACCATTAAGCAACAATTTCTCAAGACTGGTGAACCCCGTGAAGTCCGGAGTTTTGATCAAGAAACACGAATAACTGAGATAAAGGTATTTTAATTTGCACAAAACCTGTCAGGAACAATAGAGAGAATAAATTTCCATCGTTCTATAAATTATGTTTAAAGGAGATGAAAACAGTAGTATAATCGTACCTTAGTTCCTCTCCAAACTTGTTTGAGCTTGCTATAGCTCAAGTCAATGGCAACCAGATTATCCATAATTAAGGCTGATGGTATACATTTCAAAGAGAACCCTTTCCAAGATAGCCATACAAGTCTACCAGAGAGAGATCGGTAACTTCCACTTATATGGACAAAATCGAGTTGAAGCAGTCTCAGCCTCTCCATCTTTATAAATGCATTCCAATTTAGTTGTAGACGATTCCAATTGAATCGTAGTTCCGGCAAGTTTAGGACTAAGCCTTGAACTGCTTTTGTCCCCTGATGATAGTAAAAAGTTGTAGATAAAGAATATAAATACTTGTATATATATGTGAGATTGTGTTGAAAATAGGTTTGCATCCTAGATTGTGTGATTTTCATGATGTGTTGTGTGCAGAGGCATTTTCAAAGTGACAATATATGTAATCAATTAAGGTATTGGGTTCTTACAGTGTTATTTCTCAATACATTGAGAATGTCTTCATGAAACCACAATCTACTACGTTCACCAGGCTCTTCAGGGCATTCTTGACGGACGATCTCTCTAGCCATATCTTGAATTAGATCATGCATCTTCAGCTGGTTATGCCCATCAATACTTACAAGACAACGACGAGATAGAACCCCAATATCAGATTCCGGATAGAAATCACAGCCTTTTAGAATTTTGATCGGCAAATTTTGGTCCATTCCAACAAAAAAACATGCAATATCTAAGAATAAACCATTTTGTTTATCATCAAGTGCATTGAAGCTAAGTGCAAGTTTTTGTTGAACATCATGATCAGGAATCTTTTCCAACTTCTCCAATTTACCTTTCCATTCAAGTACAGTTTTGTCCGACAAAAAAGAACCTAAAATTTCAAGAACTAAAGGAAGCCCCTTGGCATAACTCACTACTTTCTGAGAGAGGTTCTCATAATCTTTTTCAGGACGATTACTCTTGAAGGCATGCCAACTGAAGAGTTGAAGAGATTCTTGCTCATTCAACACATCAAGCTCATACACCTCACTCACCTTATCCAATCGAAGCGAACTTAATGAGGACAAATCTCTAGTTGTTACTATGATTCTACTTCCACCACGTAACAAATCACGATTTATGGCTAATGCCCTCAATTGGCGCACATTATCCACGTCATCGAGAACAAGAAGAACCCTTCGATGCCATACTCGCCTTTTAATCACCTCAATACCATGATCCTCGCATCTTATTTTCTCATTTCCATCCTTTAGGAGATCAGAAAGAAGCTGTTTTTGTAATTTAACAACACCGTTGGTATCCCTAGAAGTTCGTCCAACATCATTAAGAAAGCTACTGCTTTGAAACTGATGAATACGATGTACGCGATTATACACTGCTTTAGCAATTGTAGTCTTGCCTATTCCACCAATCCCCCATATGGCAACAATCCTAACATCATCGCTATTGGACCCCAACTTTAGAAACTCACTCATTTGTTCAACACGATGCTCTATTCCAACTTGGTACTCCGCAACACTTAAACCCGTAGGGTTTAGTTTATCAGCCACGTCTCCAACAATAGAATTAATAAATCCCGACTCGCACCTGCCCAATTTTTATTGTTTAGGAGGGCAAAAAAATTAAACTAAGCAATTTTACATGTAGAGAGGTGAAAGAACAAAATAACTAGTAGAAAGTGATCATGTTTTAGATTTTCGTAAACTACACTTACACAGAGTTAAAGAGCCTCAAATAACATAATATTCTATTTTTAAAGTTCATTTATCACTTTAATTAAATTAAGCGAAATAATTACATATGCATCCAGAACTATTGTTCATGCCCAAAATATCTATTACTCAAAGAACAATCATTTAATTATCATGGTTGCTAGTGTACCATTTATTGAGGAAACCATCTAAATGTATTTTAATAAATGTGTACCAATTTGTTTTTTTCGGATAATAATTACATATGTATCAAGAACTATTGTTATGTGTATAGGAAAGTTCTTACATTTGCAGGTTTATATTGGTATGAATTAGGAAATGAGATTAAGGTTAGGTGCACAGGAAAAATTTCTATATATATATATATGATGACTGCTGCTAAATTGTTTGTTTTAAATTAACATTTGCAGGTTTGAATTAATATAGATTACGAAATACAGTGAAAAAATGGCACATAAAATTTTTCAAAATGTGTATCTATATATCATATAGAGTGGTGATCTCTTACCACACTGAAAAAAAAAAAAAAAAAAAAAATGGTATAATGATTTTAGATGAATTATGTCAAACATTTATATTCTCCTTTCTAGGATTTCTGTTGACCAGTCTTACAATTTTCTATTTCCTACTCAATTGAGGCACGATCATGTTACAATTTTCAGTAATTCTAGTTTCTAGGCAAGGAAAATCCCACGTAGAAGACAGATTTTTTTTTTTTTTTGGCCAAATCATATGTAGTGTGTAGACACCTCATTTTACCCCTATCCATTTGTAAGGGCATTTGGACAAAAAAAATCAATTGAAGATCGTAATCTGACAGCACTAATAACACTAATTTAGGCAAATTAAGAAAACAAAACAATTCGACGGCCAGATCATAAAATGAACATTACCATTAGGTCCGAAATGTCCAAGAACTTTTGGTTATTCCTAGACTTAAGTTCCTAATACAACTCCTGAAATAGTGGAACTCAATCAAGAAAAGGGCAAAATCAATATTTTGCACACCTTAATTTGATTTGACTTGAAAATTGGGCAAGTCTTAAATTTCAAATTAAAGAATGAATATAATAATAAATATAATAATATACTTGACACTAGTTCACAGTAGTCCGCAGCTTCATGATGTGGACTAATGCCCAAATCATAGATATAATGTCTATATATATATATTTATTTATTTATTTATTATCTATTGTGTGATTCATGCGGTGAACCAACAAAGTGATTCGAAGGTCAGTGTTCGCACTTCTAAAGCGCGAATGGAATCATAAAAATTGTTTTCTTGCTGTCCAAGGAAGGAACTCTATAAATACATTAGGCTGTGAGAAAAGGAAGAGAAAACCCTAAAAACGAGTCTATCCAATCACTCTCAACTTTCATTTAACTTACCCAAAAAATAATTTAACTTTGTTTATCATCATGAAATTATCATGATGATAAATAAAATTATCAAGTTTACGTAAAAACAACTAAAATTCTATTTTTCAATTCAAACATGAAATTCTAAATCTCTCAAATTTTAGGATTTGGTTCTATAGTAAGCTAGAAAATTAACTCTTTTAAATTTATGTCTAATAGGTCAATTTTACATACTTTCACTAAGTGTTTCCCTCCAGCTGGGAAGAGCGACCACATATAAGCATCCTCTTCTAAATGATTAGAAGAATTAGTGAGGTAATCCCATAAAAAATAAAATAAATATAAAAATAAAAAGGCCAAGTTGCAAGAACTGCCTGGTCATAAAAGTCTATATCTTTTAGAAATTAAAAGTTTTTAAAACAATATTTTCTTAAAATATAAATTTTCTAAAAATTACACCTGCTAAAAATAAATTTTCTTAAAGCACAAGTTCTTTAAAACTCCTATTTCTTAAAATAAAACTTTCCTATAAGGTATATTTCTTAAAATAAAACTTTCCTAAAATAGAATTTTCCTAAAACTAAAATTTCCTAAAATAAAACTTTTCTAAAAGTCACATTTCTTAAAATAAAACTTTCCTAAAGTAGAACTTTCCTAATTAAAAGATCAATTTTCAAAAATAAATTTTCCTAAAAGCCATATTTCCTAAAATAAAACTTTTCTAAAAGTGATATTTGCTAAAATCAAACTTTCTAAAAGTATGTTTCTTAACATATTTTCTATAGTTTTATTCAAGATCACCTTTTAAATTAAAATCTTTTAAAGCCATAATTCAAGGTCTTTTCCAAAACATTCTTCCAAAAATATAAATTATTTTTCAAGTCTCTTTTAAAATTCAAATTCAATCTTTCGAACTTGAAAATCATATTTTTCAAATACAAAGTCTCTTTTAAAATTTAAATTCTAATTTTTAGAGAACTCTAAGTCAACTTTCTTTGCAAAATAAGCTTTTCAAGAACTCTTTAAGTTCACTATTTTCAATTCGAACTTTTCAATAAATCTTGTTCAAGGTTACCTTTGTGCTAAAAGGTACACTCTTCCAAAAACTCTTTTTGAAAACACTTGTACAAATTCACTTTTTAGGTTCATATGTCATATCTTCAAAATCAAAGTTGTCTAGTACTCTTAAGTTCACTCTTTTAAATTAATTTTATAAAACTCTTATGTTCGATAATCATTCTCTTCAAAACTAAACTACTTTTCTAAAATATATATCTTCAAGAACTCTTAAGTTCTCTTTTCAAAGTTATTTCATTTTTTTTTTAAGTGACTCATATGTTCACCCATTAGTATTTTTAAAGTTTCGACTTAATTGAACTAGATTAGACCTAATTCCTATCATGTTATATTTAGATTTACGTATGCCTAGTAAGGCATAGATCATATCACTTTGGTAAGGTCTAACTTTTATCGTAATATTAAATCATGCATCTGTAGATGTTTTATTTTATATTTTATAAACGCTTTAACTTGTAAATATGACATGAAAAATAAGGTAACCGTGTTTCATGGATTTGTGGTCCGTGTGAGTGCCTAACACCTTTCTCATGCATAAGCAAACCACCAAATCCATTAATATGGTTCACCAAGGTTAAATGGTAGTCAAATATATCTAGGACCCTTAGTAGACCTCTTGTGTGTCAAAATAGTTAGATATTCTTACACCTTAGACATTCATTAATTAACCCAACACACCTTAATCCCATGTTAGGTGGTGACTCCAAATAAATATTAATCAGCCCTATTCATAGTAAGTGTAGGCTCTAGCCACTCTGTTGGATTAAGCTTCCTTTTACCCCATAAACATTTAACCTTAATCCTTAGAGATGGCAAAAAACCCGAGGTGCGACAGTGTACATTAGGTGCGACAGTGTAAAGAAATATTTCTTAATTTTAATTGAATATAAAAAGATAACAAAATTTTTGTTTCAAATTATTCAATGACTTAAAGACATTGATATATATAGTGCTTTTAGTATTCAAAAGTACAACACCCAATTTTAAATTTAGCATGATGAGTAAAAGAGTGAGCAGTAAGATAAAGTCATTCACCTCTAAAATATTCAAGGAAAGATTCTTTGATAACTACTTTCAGATTTTTTTTTTTTTTTTTTTTTTTTTTTGCCCTTTATTGTCTGTTTTTTTTTTTATCTTCCAGCAACATTTATAAAGTCACAAAATATTTTTTTTTATCAACCACGAAATATTGATTAATAATAGATATGTATATATTTTTAATATTAATTTAGGAAACTTTTAAATAGGGAGAAAACTGGTTTGGAAATTTTTAAATAGATTAAATAATAGTTTTGTCAGATTCGGAAAGGAGAATGGTGAGTTTGAAATACAACCGTAGGATTATATACAATGGTCATTGTCAGTGGTGTGGTGGATCTAGAGCTGCTCACTTTGTGTAACAACACAATTAAAGAAAATATACAGTTATACAAAAATAATCACTTAAATATTTTAAAAACCATGAATACTTATTAATTAATCCAACAAGGGCTTCATCCAAGCCCAATATCACATTCAGTAGTCCAACTTCTCTTAAGCCCAATCTAATTAATTAAAATAAATAATACAATTAAATTAAATCTATTAATTATAAATAATTCACAATTAAATCACACAAGTATAAACATATACATAGTCAAATAAACAACAAAATCTTGGCATTCCACAAAACAAAACATCACACCAATTCAACAAGTAAAATACAAAATCTAATTTAATTAAAAATCTAATTAAATAAAACACCAAATTAAATAAAACGCCCAATTAACTCAATCAAATTAAAAGCAATTAAATTAATTAAATAAATCCTTTAATTAAATAAAAAATATAATTAAATAAAACAAGATAATTAAATAAAACACCCAATTAAATAAAACACACAATTAACTAAATCAAATTAAAAGCAATTAAATTAATTAAATAAATCCTTTAAAATATAGGGGTATTATATTCTTCCCCTAACAAAAGGAATTCCGTCCTCGAAATTCACGAATCCATGAAATGAAAACTCTGGTTATCCTTTAATTAATAAGGACTCGCGGTTTTGAAGATATTTAAATGATTATTTTTGCATAATTATATATATATATATATTGGAACAAGGAATTTTATCCACGCCATGGACAATGACCACTGGATATAATCCTACGGTCATATTTCAAACCCACCATTCTCCTTTCGGACCTTTCATAATCCAATAAAACCATCATTGAACTTATTTAAAAGTTTTTAAACCACTTTTCTCCCAGGATTTAAAAGTTTTCTAAACTTACAAAATACATATATATTTTTTACCAACCACGAAATATTGATTAGTAATAGATATTTATTTATTTTTTGGTAATGTTAATTTAGGAAACTTTTAAACGGGAAGAAAAATGATTTATAAACTTTTAAAAAGATTAAATAATAGCTTTATTATATTAGGAAAAGAGAATGTTGGGTTTGAAATATGACTATAGGATTATATCCAATGGTCATTATCCGTGGTATGGATAATTCCTTACTCTATGGCGAGCAAGAGACCACCACTATATATATATATATATATATATATATATATATATATATATACCACATGCATATCCAAATGCTTTCCAAGTTGAAAGTTTAACTCAAAAATCTTATTTTTCTAAAAATTTTTGAGCAAATGAGTTATTTGATTTAAAAAAAAAAAAGGATAATTTGGTATTTTAGAGTAATAGTTTGGAAGGTATTTTAAACCTAACAAAGGATTTCAACACTTATGTAATTATTTTGCTTAATTCAACCAAATTAAAAAATCAACTATTAAAACAAACTACTTTATTTTACTCTAAATTCTACAAAGGGTGTATTCGGTTAGATGAAATTGAAGTCTTGGAATTGGAATTGAAATTTGAGAAAATTTTGGTTCAATTTTCTTAGTTGTTTTTTTCCAATTCCGCAAATTTTAATTTCAATGCTCCAATTCCATGCAAACCGAATACACCTAAGTATAATTTTTTCTTGGAAAGAGAACTTAGTACCGATTGGCCTCATTTTGCAGGACGTAACCGGACAAATTGGCAGCTTGAGTTAGAGCCAACCTCCATTTCTTCACCGATTCCAAGTTGAACCGCTTTCTGTGATTGGCAAATGCTTTTGCATAACAACCCCTCTGTGACCGAACGTCGGAGGGTTGGACGTCATAGAAGATTGGAATAACAATCTGATTGAGTTCCTCCTTGCAATTCATAATCTTTACAAGCTCATCAAGGCACCATTTTGAGGAAGCATAGTTTTCCGAGAATACAATAACAGAAATCCTAGATTGCTTAATTGCTTTGAGCAATCCGGGACCAATTTCTTCTCCTCTTCTGAGTTTAGTGTCATCTCTGAATATGTTAAAACCATGCCGATCCAAAGCAGCCAAGAGGTGGCCCGTAAATTTATTGCGAGTATCAACACCGCTGAAAGACAAGAACACATCGTAAACAAAGGAAGCTGCCATTTTGCAGAGCTCAAAGGGATCAAATAAAAGGAAAGGTTTGTGCGTAAGAGGAGCAGAGCATGGCCTTAACTTATATAGATCACCGATTACTTCTTTTTTCTTTGGGATTATTACATATAAATGGTGCTAATGACCTATATTTGCTATTTAATGGAGTCAAAGTCTCATAGTTTCGAAAAAATGAAGTTGACCAAAATGCTGACGTGGATATGAAAAAATACTGTTTACCCTCACTTAGGTATCACTTTTAAGCACATAGGTACCACTTTTTGTGTATCAACCTATCATGTATCACTTTTGTTTTGGGCATAGAGATACCACTTTTATCACATAGGTACCACTTTTATGTACATAAGTACCACTTTTTGTGTATCAGGTAACACTTTTTTGTGCAACACAAAAAGTAGTACCTGCATGCACAAAAAGTAGTACCTGCATGCACAAAAAGTGGTACCTATGTGTCTAAAAGTGGTACATCAGTCAGAGTAAACAGTGTTTTTTTATATTTTTATTTTTTCAAAATTTTGAGATTTTGACTCCATCAAATGATAAATATGAGTCATTAATACTATTTATATGTAACAATCAAGGGCGGATCTAGAGGTGGCATCTGGTGGGCTTGAGCCCACCCCCAAAAAAAAAAATTATTTTTTTAGTAGAGGTAATTTTAGCCTAGCTCAAAAAAAAAACATTAAAAATTAAAGTAAAAAATAGTAATACTAACCCATTTATGAAAAGATTAGCACACTCATTTATGAATAATAATCTCTTTTTCTTTTAACATTTTTTAATTGACAGAGTTGGTACGAAAAGATGATGAGACGAAAAAGAAGATTGATGCAGAAAATGACCTGTTCTTTTTCTTTTATGGAGTTGGTGTAGAATAAGAGGGAAAAGACAAATAGGTTGATAGAAAGGACATGTTTCTGTTTTACAAAATAGATAATAAATAAACAATTCTCAGATACTATAAACAAGAACTACTTTTGAAAAATTACCAACACGATGTTACGTGGGTTTGACGAAATAGGTTGCCCATTGATATGTTTTAACATTTTTTAATTGACAGAGTTGGTACGAAAAGATGATGAGACGAAAAAGAAGATTGATGCAGAAAATGACCTGTTCTTTTTCTTTTATGGAGTTGGTGTAGAATAAGAGGGAAAAGACAAATAGGTTGATAGAAAGGACATGTTTCTGTTTTACAAAATAGATAATAAATAAACAATTCTCAGATACTATAAACAAGAACTACTTTTGAAAAATTACCAACACGATGTTACGTGGGTTTGACGAAATAGGTTGCCCATTGATATGTTGTGGATACATTTACCATTGTTACATATCTTTTAGAACTTAAAAAATAAGTAACTAAATACAAACACATATATTCGGTATTGGAAATTCAGGTATGAAAATGATTTAAGCATTACATATCTAAATATAATGATGCTCATGCGATGGAATTTTACTAGTAGTACATAAAGACTTCAACATTAGGAAGCCTAAAATAGAATGAAAGAAATGTAAATTTAATAAATAGCAATCCAACACTATGGAATACTCAAAATCATCATTTCCAATACTTAGGATTGCTAATATAAACAATAAAATAAAAAATCAGAATAGATAATGATATTACCAGTGCAATTGGAGTAGGTTGAACCAAATGGAGATACCATTGTGGTATCTTATGTAATAAAATGGGGCGGAGTGGTAGGCGGCAAAAAACAAGACGAGAAGAGCGCATTCACGTAATTGAAATGAAGGTGAATGCAAGGGCGGAGCAAGGAATTTTGATTCGGGGCGCCAAATTAGTACCATGCAATTAAAATTTAAAAAAGTATATAAATCAATTGTAATCTTTACAATATTTTTGTTAGTAGTATATATACTGAGAAAAATACAATAAAAATGAGAAAAGTACAACTGAAACGATATAAAAGTTTATATTAAAAATATATAGAGAAGAGTAAATGATAAGTTACAGTCTATAAAGCACAAACACGAACAAGGATACGATACAACAAAAATATAATAATACGATAAATTGTTAAAAAAATAAAATAAAAAAGGACACAAACAAGAAATGGATACAACAATAAAAAAAAAAATATATATATATATATATATATATATATATATGTATATTTTTATTATATATAATTTTAATTTTTACTTAATTTCTAAACTATTTTTATAAACAAACCCATTCAAATTAGGTCTACCACAAAATTTTCTAAAATCATAGACCCAAACAGCCAATAAAACCATAGGCCCAAATTCCATTAATGTAAATATATGTATATATATATATATATATATATATATATATATATATATATTTAAGGAATTAAATTTTCTCAACAATGGTTTAATTTTTCAAACATTCAATTTTTGAATTTTTTTTTTTTTTAATTGAGTACTTTGATTTCACTTTCAGAAAGGCATATCATTGATTATTACCTTAACCAAAGATTCAGAGAAAAAATGAAAAATTACTACACAAAATTTATGAAGTTATACCAAAACACTATTTTCGAGAAGAAAATATTAAAGTACTTTTAGTAACTTGTACAAGGAATAATAATAAAAAATTTCATTTAGCCAATTAAAATATTTTAATATATATAATATTATTTTCCTACTTCGTAATGCTCCAAGACTTGTTGACAGAGGATTAATTTTAGAATTTTTTTTTTTTTTAAACACCATTTAACTAAAATGTTTGACAAGGAAATGAAGATATATGTATTTTTATTAAATACAAAGGGCTAGTAGTGTAATTTTTTCTTTACTGAATTCATATAATAGATATTATGTTATACATGTGTATATAAATGTAAAGGAACTAATGACATTTTACAATTAGGACTACCATAATAATGAATTTATATTAGTGTAATTTTTTCTTTATTGAATTCATATAATAGATATTATATTATACATATGTATATAAATGTAAATGAACTAATGACATATTACAATTAGGACTACCATAACAATGAATTTATATTTTTGTTTGACAATATTTGAGCTTTCAAAAGTAGATTAAAAAGGTTTGAAATTTTATATGAATTATGAGGACGCAAGTTTTATTATTTTGGAATTCATTATTTGGGGCTAATAAATTTTGTCAATATAGCAAAAAAATTTTTAAAAAATACGACACCTCCTGAAATTTAGACAAATATATATATATATATAGGCCACTGCCCCGTTGGTAATTTGGACAAATATTATATTGAAATATCTTTCGAAAATTGTTATTACTCACGTTTGATCCGTTTTTCACTCATAACTCAAAAGTTAATTTTCAATTGTGACTGATTACTATGTACAAAGACATAATTACCCCTTTGATTTTGCATTGAGTCACTTATAATTAAAATGACATTTCTACCCCTCTCTCTCCTCATGGTATCACTACTGATGTCAGACCATCTCCAATACAAAATGCCATTTTTGCAAGCCAAATCTATATTTTGAGAGGAGTTACATTGTCAAAATGCTATATTTTAGTAATTCTGTTCCAATTGTGCATTTAATCCAAAATACTATTTTTTAGCACAACAACCATTATTTTTCAACTACTATTTCCAATTACAATTTTCAACAAACATTTTTTTTTTTTTGAATGTTTGTATTTTATTTAGTTTATTTGCCTTATTAAAAATAAATAAATAAAAGCACTGACATATATATATATATATACAAACACAACAGACATATATATACACACAACAGACATATATATATATATATATATATATATATATATATATATACACAAGCCCAATACCAAATTGACAACCCATGCGAAAGAGAAGATAGAAGAAAGAGAGTAATAACAAATTTGACAATACCTATATATTGTGTTATATTTGACACAATATTTAACAAAGTTATATTTTAATAGTCCATTTGACATTCTATAAATTAACAGCCCATGCGAGAGAGAAGATAGAAGAAAGAGAGTAATAACAAATTTGACAATACCTATATATTGTGTTATATTTGAAATAGTTCATTTGACATTCTATCGAAGAACCCATTTTAAACTTGTATGTTCTATTTTTAAAATAGCAGCCGAAATAGAAGTCTATTGAAATTGCTCTTACATCAAATAATGACAAAATTAATTTCATTGTGGGCCAAATCAATTGACTAAAAGTTTGAAATTTCAGAAAAGGGTGCGGAAGTTTAGAAGATCAATAATGGCATAGATCGATCACCAAGCCCAAGCAAAGGCTAAAAAAAGAGGTATTTGATTACATTAACGACGCCTTCCCAGTTCCGACCTCGACGAGATGGACCTCCGGTGGGCCCACTTATCAGCAATCCACTTTTCCATAATTTTTTGTCACTTTATAGCGTTTCATGGTAAGGCCCATATAAGATATACTTGGATTCATAGTCAAGCAACCTCCCTCATGTAATACCTTTTTGTTATTATAAAAAATATAAATGTAACTTTCTACTTTTCCATAATTTTTTGTCGCTTTATAGCGTTTTATGGTAGAGCCCATTTAAGATACACTTGGATTCATAGTCAAGAACCTCCCTCATGTAATACCCTTTTGTTATTATAAAAAATATAAATGTACCTTTCTCGTTGGTCCTTAATTAAAAGCTTCACGCAATCCCCTAGAAAGACCTAAGCCTTGTTTGGAGTAGAAGCCCACAAACCTCTTCATTAGTTTGGAAAACGATTAAACATCACAAACATAAGCGTGTACGAGCACGGTTGAAATTACTTCTCAATTAAAATTATTTTTATTTTTAAAAATTATGTTTAGATGTATTTAATAATAGTTAAAAACACTTTTAAAAATTATCAAATTTAGCTCAATTGAGTTTATTATAAAATTAACAATAAAATTTAAAAAATATACGGAGTATATATTAATACAAAATAAATTAAAAAATAATTTAATTATGAAAAATATTTATTATAAAGACAACACTAACCTACTTACCAGTGAGTAGAAACATTATGTTTTACCACTCATGTGGCTCAACAAACATAGTGACAAATGTCCCTCCAATAAAAAATAAAAAAATAAAAGATTTGAAAATTTATTTAGGTTAAAACCAATAAAATCTAAATCAAATCCTAATTTGATTATTCTCTTTTCTCATAAAATCTGAATCAAACCCAAAAAAATTATGTAGAAGGAATTTGATTAAACTTTTTGATGATAGTGAGACTTAAGAGTTCAATTGTAAACCTAACCACTCTTGCTAGAGTATTTGCGTTAAAATAGACTTATTAACATTATTCAAATAAATAAAAGAAAGTATTTAGTCATGATTTGGTAAAAAAATAAAATCTGTTTTCTTAAGAATTCTTTTAAGTTGATTAATTATAAGATAATCATAGATTCATATTTATTTTTATTTAATTTCTAAACTATTTTTATAAACAAACCCATTCAAATTAGGTCTACCACAAAATTTTCTAAAATCATAGACCAAAATAGCCAATAAAATCATAGGCCCAAATACCATTAATGTAAAATAAATAAATAAATAAATAAATAAATATATATATATATATATTAAGGAATTAAATTTTCTCAACAATGGTTTAATTTTTCAAACATTCAAATTTTGAAAAAAATAATAATAATTGAGTACTTTGATCTCACTTTGAGAAAGGCATATCATTGATTATTACCTTAACCAAAGATTCAGAGAAAAAAATGAAAAATTACTAAACAAAATTTATGAAGTTATACCAAAACACTATTTTGGAGAAGAAAATATTCAAGTACTTTTAGTAACTTGTACAAGGAACAATAATAAAAAAATTTCATTTAGCCAATTAAAATATTTTAATATATATAATATTATTATTATTGTTGGATTTTTGTCATCTAGTCTAATGACACTTCAGTTTTTCCTACTTCGTAATGCTCCAAGACTTGTTGACAGAGGATTAATTTTAGAAATTTTTTTTTTTATTTTTGTAAACACCATTTAACTAAAATGTTTGACAAGGAAAGGAAGATATATGTATTTTTATTAAATACAAGGGGATAGTAGTGTAATTTTCTCTTTACTGAATTCATATAATAGATATTGTATTATACATGTGTATATATTTGTAAAGGAACTAATGACATATTACAATTAGGACTACCATAATAATGAATTTATATTATTGTATTTTTTTCATTATTGAATTCATATAATAGATATTATATTATACATGTGTATATAAATGTAATTGAACAAATGACATATTACAATTAGGACTACCATAACAATGAATTTATATTTTTGTTTGCCAATATTTGAGCTTTCAAGAGTAGATTAAAAAGGTTTGACATTTTATATGAATTATGAGGACGCAAGTTTTATTATTTCGGAATTCATTATTTTGGGGCTAATGAATAAGTGTTTTGAAAGTTGTAAGAATTTTGAGGATAGTAAGTTAATTTATTTATAAAATAATTATTTTTGAAGGGGCATAATAAGAATTTTGAACTCCGCCCCTGGTTGAAAGGGAGATTTACTGATGAGATAGATTTTAGAGCTAGTGAGAAAATAAGAAAAAATTTAATCTGATTGTCACTATAGCAAAAAAAAAAAAAAAAAAAAAGGTGTAATTAATCCTAAAAGAACATTAAAAAAAAATAAAATAAAATTTTACTACACCTCCAAAAACTTGGATAAATATTATATTATTTGTAACGTTTAATCTGTTTTTCACTTATAATTCAAGAGTTAATTTTCAATTGTAACAATATTATGTAAAAAGACATTATTTCCTCATGGTATACTCGTATCACTACCAATGTTATTGCATCAAATAATGACAAAATTAATTGACTAATTGTGGGCCAAATCAATTGAGTAAAAGTTTGAAGTTTGAGAAAAGGGTGCGGAAGTTTGGAAGATCAATAATGGCATAGATCACCAAGCCCAAGCAAATATTGAAAAGCAAAGACTAAAAAAAAGAGGTATTGATTACATTAGTGAAGCCTTCAGTTCCGACCTCGTCGAGATGGACCTCCGGTGGGCCCACTAATCACCAATCTATTTTTTTATAATTTTTTGTCGGGGTCAAGCACAAAAAACACTCCTCTAATATGCATATAGTGCATATTGCACCCCTCCGATGCAAAAAACACCCCTAAACTATGACATTTGTGCAAATTGGTCCTATTTATAAGAATTGGACTAAAATGCCCTTAACAACACATTTTATAATATTTTATTTTTTTATTTTTTTGTGAAATGACCAAAAAGGGTTCGCCGGTGCTGGAGAAGATGATGGCTCCTACTTCGGCGTCGCACAGAACGGTCAAGTCTTCCGTCTAATGATGCTAACCTTACACACCTTCTCTATCTTCTTTCATTTTTTTATTAACAAAAATAATTAGTAAAATATTGGAATAAAACATTTAAACCCAGATCGTGATGTAGTGTTTTCGAGCCCACTTACCGACAACCCCCTTCCATCTCTTTCTCTCTCTAACCTAACCCCATTTCCTCTCTCTTTCTATCTCTACCCCACCCTCCAATCACAACCTCAACATCTCACTACCACCACCCAGTTGTGTCGAGGAACGAGGATGAAGGACGACGATAGTTTGGACCGGTGATGAGGCGGACTAAAACGATGGCAGCAGAGATGTCTTCGGCGAGGATGGCGGTGCTCTGAACCGGCGGCTGTGACGGAGAACTATCTAAAAAGTGAGATCGACAAACACATCTCATCACCGGCCAGTTGTGTTGCCGCCGTCCTCAAAGCTGCACATCGCCACATCGTTGGACGCCGGTATCGGTAAGTTCAGATCCTTCGTGCATCGCCATCGCTGTTCCTAGCTTGCCCAACACTTCTCATCGTCGTCCAGTCCTTGCGCTGGCAGTGGTGCTCTTTCCTTGCTGATTTACAAACCCGATCATCAACCACCTCTTCCCCACCGACCCTATTGAAGCCCAAAATCAGAACCTCCTCCACTAAGGTCAAATTTTGGATCTTCTCTTCAAGCTCTCAATGAGATCCGGATTTAAGTTTGCAAATTTATGTCATATTTATATTAGACAAATTGGCATTTTTAAACTTGTTTTTTATAAGTTGGTGGTGGTGACGACCGACCTCCGAAGAAATGGAGAAAGATATATAGATTAGATGTGTGTATATATATATATATATGCACCGATATTTGTATATAGAGAGAGGAACAGAAATAAAAGAGGATGACTATTGGAATTTGGAAGAGAGAGAGAGAGAATTGAAATTACAGAAAAAATGAGAAAAGAAACTGGAAATTAGTAGGGAGAAATGTTTGGAGATAATTAGAGAGAGTTGCAGAGCTCCTTGTTGCCGGAGGTGCAGAGAAATTGTTTAATTTATCTAGGTGCAGAGAAATTGTTTGATTTATCTAGGGGCATTTTTGGAAGATTAAAAAGGGTAAAATGGGCATTATATTAATTGAGGGTTGTTTTCGCACAAATTAAAAACAATAGGGGTGTTTTTTACACACCTTTCTAAATAGGGGGTAAAAGTGCTATGAAATGTATACTTCAAGGGTGTTTCTTGCACTTACCCCTTTTTTGTCGCTTTATAGTGTTTTATGGTAGGGCCCATTTAAGATATACTTGGATTCATAGCCAAGGAACCTCCCTCATGTAGTACCCTTTTGTTATTAGTTACTAACCGATAGTAAATTAACTCGAAATTGTGGAACTTTGAGGACTTCATCAAGTTTAATATGTGGTGTAACATGCAATGAACCAATTGACTCAATATGTGTGTATATATATGTGTGTGTGTGTGTGTGTGTGTCTATATGTTTTGATATAATGGTGTGTTTACAGTTTGGGTGTTCAAGAGGATTTTTTATTTATTTTTTAATCAGGTAAAAAAAAAACATATTTATATATAAAAACATATTTATATATATATGTGGTGATTAATTAGGTAAAAAAACATATATATATATATATATATATGTGTGTGTGTGTGTGTGTGTGTGTGTGTGTGTGTGTGTGTGTGTCTCTATGTGTTTTGATATAATGGTGTGTTTGCAGTTTGGGTGTTCAAGAGGATTTTTTATTTATTTTTTAATCAGGTAAAAAAACATATTTATATATTAAAACATATTTATATATGTTTTTTTTTATTTTTTAATCAGGTAAAAAAACATATTTATATATATATGTGTCTCTATGTGTTTTGATATAATGGTGTGTTTGCAGTTTGGGTGTTCAAGAGGATTTTTTTAGAGCCATCTGGTGGTGATTAAGCCCATTTAACCTTTCTTCATTTCTGTTTCCGGACCTGGATCCCGTTTAGCCTAGGTGTGCCGCTTTGGGTTGGTCGGACGGACGGTCATTTAGGTAAGGTTCAATGAGTTTTTTCAACCGTAGCATGTCTTCGACATCGTCAGCTCCTCTTGGAGGAAGAGTGATAGTTAACCAAGAAGAACAGCATATTGATAGTGGTCAGAATGATCAGTGGGATACTTGGAATATACCCAAGGTTCCCATTAGGGATATTTACAAATCTTCGACTTTCAATCTCAAAATAGGATACTCCATCAAAACTGTTGAACAAACTATTTCTCTCAAAAACCCTTTTGAAGTTATCCAACTTTTGCAAAAAAGAGCCATAGGTACAAATTCCTACATATAGGGCTTGTCCAAGTTGCAGTTAAACCTCTTACATCAAGGGGACTTAACACTGCTATCATGCTTACTCTAAGGGATTGTAGGCATCTCGATTTTAAAACCTCTCTGTTAGGAGTTTGCCAAACTAGTCTTTTTGATGGCCCACAATACTTCAATTGTTTTCCAAATTATTCAGTAGCTCTTGATGATCCAACAATCCTCCATACTTTAACCCTCAATGTTTCAAGTAGTGGTTACAAAATGATGGATGGAGCTATACCCTTCAATGTTGTCTATAGAATCCACTACAAAGTCTATACAACCCAAGTCAACTCCCATGCTCTTCGTGAGTCTCCCAAAGGAGAAACCCTTTTTCTTCATGCTAGTGACGAAAATTCACAAACTTATGTTCCGAGGACCATCACTTGGAATGAAGTCACCTTCCCGACAGAGTGGACTCTCGAGCATGTAACTCCTCCTTCAAAGATCGAGCATAAAAGGTTGGAAAAAATATCTCAATTTTCTGATGGCACGGTAAATGTTAGATTTAACTCCAGCAGGCCCAATAGATTTACTATCTAAGAAATAGAAAGTTCTAGATCCTCTTTTTCTCATGCTACTTCCTCAAACTATTCAAAAGCCCCTTCCCGAAAATCATTTTCAGGAATGCCTACAAGGTATCCAAACCTCGTTGGTGTCAAAAACAAAGAAGTTGCTAACCCGGTTTACTAGGACAATGTTAGCATACAGACTAAGGAAGAAGATATCCATCCTCTTCGCAGCACTTCTTTACCTACACAAATTAGTTCTCAAAACAAAGGTCTGCAAAACCCTCCCCTAAATGAAGATCATCATGATTCCCCTCCATCCCCAAATGATTCTCAATTTGAAGATCCCGATCATCAGGTTCATCAACTCTCATGATAGAAAAGGTTTATGAGATCGATAAAGACTTTTTACGCAAAGATTTCTACTCTGTGATCAATGATTCGAAAAGACAATGGTATTTTCAAACCTTTTCAGCTCAAAAAACCATCCTTATTAGAGAAAAGTGGTATACTTTCTGCATACAACACAAGTTCTCAGCCCCTTTCTTCACATGGTTTGAAAAATATTGATTTTCCTTTCTCCACAATCAAATCTTTAAATGTCACAACCAAATCCACCATTACCTGGCAAACATCACGTGGTGAGGCTCTTGAAGCCATCCATCCCCCAGCCGAGGCAATCGAATTCAAGACAAAGGCGTTAGGAACAGTCACACTTACTACTTCTCCTTTCAAGACAAAGGCAGGCGCCAATGACAATACCACATCCACGACCCGTGAAGTCCGAAGCATCATGGAACAAAATAACTACACAAACCAACACCTCCAGACACTTGGCGATCAGCTTTCTCGTGTAGAAACCTTGCTTCAGAAAGAACAAATTATCCCTATTCAATCTGATAATGCTCCCCCTTTCATACCCCATGAAATTCCCTTACACTTGTCCAAACAACTATCAAAACGTAATGCCATTGAAGAAGCATAGGACATGATTAAGCGTATCGAATCCCTTATGACCTCCACAACTACGATTCCTGATACGCCTGACAGACCTCTTAGAGCCGTCAATACTCTTGACCAAGAAATTGGTACTGATATTGAAATTGATGAAATTACCGAGGTCTTCCAGAACCAACACGTCAATACTTTAGAACCAACTTCTTCCCGAAATTATTATCCCAGGCCAACTTTCCCTAACCTCCAGATCGAAGAACGAGGCCAGTTTTCCCAAGCTGCTTATCATGGTGGTACCATTTATGATTGGAACATAGATGGCAAAACTGAGTATCACATTCTCAATACACTTCAAGAAATGACAATGGTCAGCACTGCTTACAAAACCAAGAATGACTCTTCTGATCATACTATAGCACAACTCCTTGTAGAAGGATTCACAGGCCAACTCAAAGGATGGTGGGACAGCATCCTCACTCCAGATAAATGACAAGCCATTCTTAACTCTGTCAAAACAACTCCTGAAGGAACAATTATCAAAACAGAAGAAGGTGCAGATATAGAAGATGCAGTTGCTATTCTTATTTTCTCTATCGCCAAACAGTTCCTCGGTGACCTCTCAATTGTTAGAGACAAGACCTCAGAAATTCTAGCCAACCTTCGATGTCGCAAACTTCAGGATTTCAGATGGTACAAAGATGCTCTCAAAGGTCCTCACCAGGACTGATTGTAACCAAGCCTTTTGGAAAGAAAAGTTCATTGCTGGACTCACCAATCTTTTTGCTGAGAGAATTCGCAAGCATTTCAGATTAAAACACAATGGCCATATTCCTTATGACTCCCTCACCTATGGTGACATCATTAGTACCATCACAGCTGAAGGAATTGCTCTCTGCACCGATTTCAAACTCCAACAGCAAATCAAACATGAGAATGCCACTAGGCGAAAAGAATTAGGAACTTTCTGCCAACAATTCGGCTTCGACAACCTAACCCCTCCTTCTAACGAAAAAGTCACACCCGCTACCGCAAGCCTTTTCCCAAGAGATACGAAAACAGGTCACGGTATAATAAGGGCAAAGCCTCATTTGCAGATAAATATCTCTCCTCTGAGAAAAATAGACAGAAAAATGCCCCTCCTCCAAAACATTTTCAAAAGAAACCTGCCACCTCAAAAACAGATATAAAATGCTTCAAGTGTGGCAAGATGGGTCACTACAAACGCGATTGTAGAGCCAAACAGAAGATCAATGAGCTCGATTTCCCTGAAACCGTCAGGAGCCAACTGATGCAAATTCTTTTAAACTCTTCTGATGACGAATCCGAACATGATTTAAATGGTATTCAAGAAGATGACTATCATGCTGATACAGATTATGATTCTAATTCTTCCAACCCATCTTTGGATGACCAACCTATCAAAACCAAATGCATCTGTATGATTACTAAGGACCAAGAATTCATGTTGGAACTCATTGACAAAATAGAAGATCTTGATCAACGCAAGGAATGCTTGATTAAATTCACCAACGGCATTGGCCAAAGAAATGACAAAGCTCCCGTTGTTATACCAAATACTTACAACCTTACTGATATCTTTGAAAGATTTGGTACACAACCCCAGATGCCAATTACGATTCAAAATCTCCATAAAGAAATCAAACAAACCAAGCAAGAGATTTCACTCCTAAAGCAAGAGGGCAAGGCTTTGAAAGATTCCACTGCTCATGATATTCTTAGCCTCAGAAGCCAAATCCTTTTTCAACAATCCCAGATAGATGCCTTACTACCTAAGTCCTCTGCAAAACTTGAACAACAAGTTTCTGAAAATCCCACCAAGGACAATGAAACTTACATCAACCTTCTGACCCAGATAACATTTCAGAAATGGCATGTTAATCTAAAAATTGTCATCAACAAAGACTATACCATACATACAGTGGCTCTCATTGACTCCGGTGCTGATCTCAATTGTATCAATGAAGGACTTGTCCCTACGAAATACTTTGAGAAAACCAAAGAACGGCTTCAAGGTGCTAATGGTTCACGACTCACTGTTCAGTACAAGTTAACCAAAGCCCATGTTTGTAATCAGGGTCTTTGTATTAAAACACCTTTCATCCTTGTCAAAGACCTCAATACCCCTGTTATTTTGGGAACTCCATTTCTTTCTTTTCTTTACCCGTTCAAAGTTGATAGCCAAGGTATTTCAACAAGTCTAGTTGGACAAGAAATTTGCTTTCCTTTTGCTCATCCTATAGACACCAAGAATCTCAATACCATTAAGGATTCCTATGTTACTCAAGTCCCTGCTGTCAAAAGGATTGAAAGCAAAATAAAGCATTTAGACTTTCTCAAACAAGAACTAACCTTCAAACAGATTGATGAACGACTCAGTCAAAAAAGTCTCCAAGACTCTATTCAAAGGTTCAGATGAAGATTTGAAAGTCAGGCTTGCTCTGATCTCCCAAACGCTTTTTGGCACAGAAGACAACACATTGTTGAATTACCTTATGAAAAATCTTTCAATGAAAAGGATATCCCTACCAAAGCCCGTCCTAGCCAAATGAGTCAAGAACTTCTTAATTACTGTATAAAGGAAGTACAAGAATCATTAAACAAATCCCTCATCCGAAAAAGCCGTTCCCCATGGAGCTGTGCCGCTTTCTATGTCCAAAAGAATGCTGAAATAGGAAAGAGGTGTTCCCAGATTAGTTATCAATTACAATCCCCTCAATGAAGTTCTTCAATGGATCAGGTATCCCCTGCCCAATAAAAAGGACCTAATCCAACGACTCGTTCATGCAACCGTTTTTTCAAAGTTTGATCTCAAGTCAGGATTTTGGCAAATCCAAATTGCTGAAAAAGATAGATATAAAACAGTTTTCACGGTTCCTTTTGGCCATTACGAATGGAATGTGATGCCTTTCGGATTAAAAAATGCCCCTTCAGAATTTCAAAAAATTATGAATGATATTTTTATTTGATCTTACGAATTTTTCAATTGTTTATATTGATGATATACTAATATTTTCTTCTTCTATAGATGCTCATTGGAAACATCTCAATGTCTTTGCTCAAACCATCAAGCATAATGGATTAGTCCTTTCTTTATCAAAGTTAACTTTGTTTCAGACCAAGATTAGGTTCTTAGGTTTCCAGATCCACCAAGGAACTGTCATCCCAATCAACAGATCCATCCAATTTGCTGATAAATTCCCTGATGAAATTAAAGACAAAACCCAGCTTCAAAGATTTTAGGGTGCCTAAATTATCTCTCTGAGTTTTTTAAGGATCTTTCCCTTCTTTGTGCTCCACTACGCCAAAGATTAAAAAAGTCCCCTCCCCCATGGTCCGATGAGCATACAAAAACAGTCAGAATCCTTAAAAGCAAAGCAAAAAACCTTCCTTGCCTATCTATTGCTGATCCAGAAGCCTTCAAAATTGTGAAAACTGATGCATCTGAATTAGGATATGGAGGTATCCTAAAACAAAAAACAGGTGACAAGGAACAACTAGTTCAGTTCGCCTCTGACACATGGAACTAAGCACAACAAAATTACTCTACAGTCAAAAAGGAAATTTTATCTATAGTTTTATGCATTTCAAAATTTCAAAGTGACTTACTAAATCAAAAAATTTTGGTTCGTGTTGATTGCCAATCTGCAAAAACTGTTTTAAAGAAAGATGTTCATAACATAGCCTCAAAACAAATTTTCGCCAAATGGCAAGCTATTCTTTCTGTATTTGACTTTGATATTGAATATATAAAAGGAGAAAACAATTCTCTTCCTGATTTTCTCACCAGGGAATTTTTGCAGGGAAAAACAGGAGCTTAGGGGTGGTTACTATGCCTCCCAAGACAGGTAGAGGAGCCTCAGTTGCAAGCACAAAATCCCACAAAACAAAAGATGCATATGCTCAATCATCCTCTTCTCAGAACCCTTCCAAAAAAACCTGGTATGATAAAGTCGAGGAAGATGAAGAAGTTATGTGTGCTAGTCCATCTCCATTAATTACAAACCAGTTTTCAGCCCTAACCACAATTCCCCAACATGTCATAGACATGTCCCCAATCCAGTATGACCCCATCCAAGCATACTTACAATCCCAACAACCAGTTTTTCCTCCCCTTCAAAAAACTTATGCTGCAATTTCTTCAGCATCAGATAAACAAATTTCCTCAAGATCTGTTTCACAGCAAGTGATGGTCAACAATCCCACTCTCAAAAAATCTCGTTATTTTCAAAAAACCAAATTCATCAACCATTTGTGTGGTTGAAAAAGAACTTTTTAACCAAAACCCAGTTTTACTTTCTCAAAATTATTTTGTCAAAGGTTTTCATTATCCAACATCAGATTTTCGGAAAACACAAAATTTTTATGAGTTTATTTTAGTGGACACTGATTCCATCAAAATTCGAACTCATTCAAAACCAGGTGATGAGTCTTTCATTTCTCACACCACATGTACCATTCAAAAAGTCCTTACTCCAACAGCCTGGGGTAAAAACATCAATGCTTCGAGGCAATTCTCTCAGCCTCGCAACCCTCAAACTTTCAATTACTGGGACTATCAGGATGCCTGGTACAATACCTTTTATTTCCAAAATCAGGATTATAGCCATTCCTGGCTTCTCCTTTTCCAAAAGAATTTCAATCTAAATGTCCCCAGATGGTTCATTAACTGGTGGCATATGTTTGGTCCCTGCCAAGAAATCATCCCTGAAACGGTGTCCAAGGGATTTTCAATTTTCAATGAAAAATTCCATGCTCCTCCTGAGCTTTCCAAATTTCCCAAATCATTCTTATTGTTTGCAAATTTTGCATTGTCATGGATAGTTCTATGGCAATTCCAAATCCTCAAAACCCCTTCTAATCTTCCTCTTCTAGGAAGGATTTTCAAAGTCAAATGGTGGGACCAATTCTCTATCAAAGATGTTACTCCAGAAGCAATTTCTGAATGGTTCTCAAAGCACCCTGCAATATCATGTTCTGGCTTAGGAGAGTCTTCGGCTTTCCTCCTATCCAAAAGCCAGGCCCAAGCAAAGCTTTCTTCAGCAAAATCCCAAGATGGGTATGAAGCCTTCCTCATGGAAGCTCTAGCCCAAGTCAATCCCATAGCCTTCTCAAAATTGGGCTCCAACAAAAGTGAAGGCTCAAGTTCTTTCCATGGTTCCCAAACAGATCTGGCCCAACCCAATGAAGATGACTGTTTTGGTATTTTTACCCAACAACTCCAGTAAACAATATTCTCAAAAATCATCATTTTATTTTAAAAAAGTTTCTGACCTCGGTCATTCAATGCCGCTGCATAGCAAAAAAAAAAAAAAAAAAAAAAAAAAAAGGGCAAAAACTACAGTTTAAAATTTTATTCAACAGTTCTCCATTTTCAGGCTTTTAGCACCTTTCGGTGTTCATGACAGACAAGCTTTTCAAAAAAAGGAATCCAAGGCAAGTCAGTGGCCATCACCTCAATTCAGCCTTTCAGGCTTTGCAAATGGCTTCCAGCATCATTCAGAAGACATCACCTCAAATCAGCCTTTCAGGCTTTGCACATGGCCTCCTACTGCATCCTTATCTCCAAGGAATCCAAAGCTCCCCAAGGCTCCTTCGAGGCCCTATAAATAACAGCTCCTCAAGACATTGGAGGCAGGCTCATTTTCAAGTTTAGATTTTAGTTTCCGTTTCAGAAGTTCTTAGTTTAAATTGTAATTTTTAAGTTTAAGTCTTTAGTTTTACTTCATCCAAGGAGCTCGGCTCAGAATAAAAGTGTTGTATTCAAAGATCAAAGTTGTAAGTTCCATATTTTAATCAAAAGTTCTTCAAAGTTATTCATGTTCTGTTGTTAATTTGCATATTTCCATATATATATTATTTCGTTGATTATTTAAAAAATAAATAAAAAATCCTCTTGAACACCCAAACTGCAAACACGCCATTATATCAAAACACATAGAGACACACACACACACACACACCTCAGTGCTGTGAAGAATGTGTGTGTGTGTGTGTGTCTCTATGTGTTTTGATATAATGGTGTGTTTACAGTTTGGGTGTTCAAGAGGATTTTTTATTTATTTTTTAATCAGTGCTGTGAAGAATGTGTGTGTGTGTGTGTGTCTCTATGTGTTTTGATATAATGGCGTGTTTGCAGTTTGGGTGTTCAAGAGGATTTTTTATTTATTTTTTAATCAGTGCTGTGAAGAAGATGGTGAACAGTGAAAAATATTTAATTGTGACTCTGTCGGATTGCCAACTGGAGCAAGAGAGATAAATAGACGATGACGACTCCGTCGGATTACCAACGCGTCGGCGAGCTTGATTTTGTCATTGAACTTTGCTAAATCCCAATTTCTTGTTTTGGTATTATATTGGGTTTTTTAAAATTTAATTCCTAGGTGTCATATGATTCAAATTCTCATCTTGATTTTCTGTAGAATTTATCAGAAACCAACTGGAGCATTACCCTATGCTCCACAGTTCTCCTTCCTAGGTTTGGCCATGGAGAGTTTTGTGATGGATTTGCTTGGTGATTGTGAAAAAATATTCATGGGGTTTTGCGATTGGGTACGTTTTCGATTGGATTTTGCAAATCAATTCTTGTGATTGGGTTTGGTGAGGGGTTGAGAATTTTGCGATTTGGTTTGCTTGTGATTGGGGTTGAGAATTATGCCGCCTGTATCACCAATTCCCGAAATTGGAGCTGCCACAGTGGAGCCACGGCGACCGGTGGTGCTCGTGGATTCGCAAAAGAGAGGATTCTTACTTGTCCACAGCTTGATGGCCTGCGCCGAGGCAGTCCAAGAAGACAATCTCAAGCTCGCCGACGCGCTGGTGAAGCACACAGGGTTGTTAGCGATGTCGCAAGCCGCTGCGATGAGAAAGCTCACGAACTACTTTGCTCAAGCCTAGCTCAGAGAATCTACAAAATTTACCCTCATCGTAGCATCAGCGCCTTCGCCGGAATTGCGTCATCATTCCGGATCCTTAGTTTCTCGTCACCAAGCATAATGATACATGGTTTACGTATGAACAAAAAGGGTGTTATAGTCTTTTAACTATCATAAGGGCTTTTTTGTCATTTAATAAAAAGAAATCCATCACGTGACAGGCAGGGGTTTAAAATTTAATCTCCGATCGCCGGATTGGGTAAATTTTAACCAATAAGATAGTTTAAGGGGGTTTTCTGTTAATTTAGAAATTCAAGGGGATTTTGTAATCATTTAGGTATAATTGAGGGGGGTTTATTGCACTTTACCCTACAAAAAATCTGAATAATGACAAATCTGAGGAAGAATCGAAGTACCGTGGTGTAGCCCACTCCACCACAGCACGCACCTTCTCTTGGAGCTTATCTGTAAGCAACAAAATTGACATAAATAGTTATCTTTTAGAGTTTAAGTTTATTAATTTATCATTATCCCACTAGTTATTTCATTAACTATCATACATGTTACTCCCTTCATTCCAAGTTAATTATTCTGTGTAAGTAACGAATTTCAAAATAAAACACTTAAATTGAGGCGATGGTAATATATATAAGAAGCAAGATACTACCACAGTACCTCAGTTGAAAAATAAACTACAGTGTCTCTTGAACAAATTTAATCAATTATTAGATCCCAATGTAGAGCTCAGCTTTACTTTTGTAGACCCTCCGACTTTTTATCAATTTATTTATTTATTTATTTATTTATTTTCTATAGGGAATACCAATGGAGGCAACTTGTATAATAAAGTAATATGTACAGTGTAAGATTGGACTAAAGACAAAAGACCCAACCCAAACAAAACCCCAAAAGAACTTATTAGGCCCAAGGCCCCATCCCAAATTAAGATTATCTGTCACATTTGAATTTCGAATAGCAGTTAGGGCTTAATAGAAATGGTGGGTTCTGATGGGAGATCCCATTCATGTGCAATTCTGGACGAGCAGATGGATCGTTTAAATTGCAGAGGAGGAGCCTTGCTTTGACGCCGATCGATTACTTGGATGTCGCTCCTTTGAAGAGTCTGGATTTCTGTTCTTCCCAAATATGGCGGATGGTTGCTCTGACGGTGAGCTTCGAAACAGTGTTGGGAATGATCTTCTAGTTCCTTCCAGTGATGGGAGGAATGGAGGAATTTCCATTTGGAGAGAATCCGGGAACACCATAGACAAGCCCCTTCATGGCCCATTTGTTGCAAAGCTTCTCAATGACTTGTTTGGCATCCATGTTGTTGTTGAGCATCATTCACTTGCTTTCAAATTCGCCATCCAAAAGGTACCCAATTCAGCATTTTTTTTTTTTTTAAATTGTGGACTCACTTGTTACGTATCTTTTATACTCTTAACCATATAATATGCTAAGAATTGATACATTGAGAGTCCAAAATGTTCCTTCAAATAAGAGCGTGAGTGTGGTAATTGCAGAGGGAAAATACCATGACTGACCACTGCATACTGGTCAAGGGTGGCAAATAATTTTCCTTCCATTGACAACTCTAAATCTAATCAACTTGGCAGCATTGTGTCTCAGCTGGGGCAGCTTTCTCCAACTCCAAGTGCATCTTTGAGGTATTTTTACTGACCATAATTTCTTGTTTTTGATAAGTATGTGTGCACCCATTTTGACCATATGCCTTGTGGATTATTCAATTTTAGTAGACATAGGAACTTAGAAATGGATGCCCTGCATAGGATAGATTTGATTAACTGACGTCTGCCTGCATAGGATAACCGCCTGATAGCCCAATGTTGTATTCTTGCAGTGATTTTGTTAACAAGAACCCTTCAAGCAGTAGCTTTGAGGCCAGGGCAACACCCAAATGTCTGATTGGTAGGGAGCCCTTCTCAATTCCAATGAGGGAGAGAATGGAATATTAAGTTTGAGAGTCGGTGTTAGAGACAAGTACTGAACTTTTTGCTTTATTAATGGAAAGACCTGATAGATTAGAAAGCAAGTCAAATGCTTGTTTGAGAGTGGAAACAGATTGAATATATCCATGGGAGAAAAGAAGCAAGTCATCAGCAAAGGAAAGGTGGGTGATTCCCAGTTTCTTACACCTCCAATGGAACTTGAAAGGGTTGAAGGAGGTAAAGTTTTGAACATGAAGACCTCCATGGCTATAACAAATAGGAAAGGGGGTAGGGGATCCACCTGTGTGAGACCTTGGAGACCTTTGAAACTTTTTATCATTCCTTTAGCTGGGAAGGATTCATCCTGATTTCATTTTCCATATCCATCAAACAACGCATAGGAAGTGGACAGTGTTATCTTCCTTTTACACATTAATTTATATGGTGTTTGGTGCATGACCCAAGTGGTAGACTCATGATCTCTTCAGAGAGAGAGAGAGAGAGAGAGGTGGGGGAGGAATTAATAGGTAATTGTTTCACTACCGAAAACCAATTCAGAAAGTTGCTTCACTAGGCTGGTTATATTTAATAGGTAATTGTTTATAGGTAAGTGACATGCTTTAAAATAATTTAGGTGCACCATATTTTAATAATTTCTTGCCTTTTCTGAACTCATTTGTATGCCACTTTAGTTATCACTATAAGAAGTTGGATGTTGCCTCTGTCGAGTGGTTATGAAGTTTTCTCAAATATCTACTTTGAATAGTTGATGGGGTCTTTTCTATTATCAAATATATTAAAATAGGAGATTATTATGTTTGACTGAAGTATTTTACGATGAATGGAATTCAAATTCCATAAAATTCTAAGAGAATTAGAAACAATAATTAGGAATGTATATGTGGGATGGAACTGAAATCTCTACTTTGTAACTTGAGGGATCTAAAGGTTAAAAGGTGGTGTTACGTGTGTTTGACAAAGTGTGTTGGCAATTCATATTACGGATACATTTATGCATCTTTCCCAGTCTCTTTAGGATTGCTACGGATCGGCATGCTCTGGTTGCCGAATGCTATAGGTTGCATTCCTAGTTTATTGCAGCGTGGTGCTTGTATGTTGTAACCTATAACCACATATTATATTCAGTAGAGATCAGAGAAGGCATGGCAAGCTAAGGCAAATGAAATCTGGGGAAGTTATTAGATGAAGCCTAAACTACAGTCTGAAGTAATTCGAAGATCTTTAGAAAGAGTTAGATCTTGGGGATTTTTTATTTTACATCATATGCTAAATATTTTGGCTGGATAGAGACTTAGATGTGTAACAAACTCGGTAATGAAAATTTTATAAGGAGAAAGGATGAATTATGCAGAAAGATGGGGAGATGAAGAGTTCTATAACGAAAATGAGGAGAATAAAAGAAGAAAAATTTAGAGGTGTGTTTTAGAACTGAAAAAAAGTAGCACATATCTTCGGTATTGGAAATCCAGAGTATGAAGATGATTTGAGCGTTACATGTCTAAATATAATGATTATGAGAACTGGAAATTATCCCTTGACTAGAATTTTCACCCTTCCTCATTTTATCTTTAGAAAGAAGATCATAATCTATGTTATTGAACAAAAATATAGAATGGGGCTCTACATATTTTCCCCTGATTAGTGTTGTAGAATTTTAGTACACAAAACAAATTGAAGATATGGATTAATTTGTTCAATATTTTGTTGCAGAAAGGTTAGATTAAAATATGTCTGTACACTAACTCCATTGTTTCTTTATTGAAGTTCTCGGAGTATTTGTTCTTGAGATCCTATATTTCTGCACCATACTGTTTGAAATAATTGTGAAAATTTGTATAACTTCTGGGTTATCTACAGATGCTATTTTGTCTGTCTCTCTGTACACTAATTTATTTGCATGTTTAGTTATTGTGCAATTTATATGCTTATTCAGCTATTAATACAAAAGTATCATGTGCATATCTCTTCATAATTTCTTATATTTTTGTCTACTTGAACTCAATCATAAAGGATTTTCAACCATACGGTAACTAAATACCCTTTGTAAAGGAAACTTGTATCATCAAATTGTTCAGTTCAAAAATAATGTTCGGTAAGTTTCTCTTCATTTATTAGTTCTACCCAATAAAACAAGTAGCATATATTCTAAAACGATGTGTTTCATCTAGTTTCTATAAAGGGCAGATTTGGATACTGTTGAAATATGTATCTGTTACACAAAGTGCTGCGTTGAAAGAGTGACTCATGTGAACCCATAAACATTTGCGAAATGCCACAAAATGATTTTTGACAGGCAAAACAACTTTCTACAAGTCTCTGTTACTTGAAAATTTTATTGTATGTAGTTAGGTAACCCCCCTTTTTTTTTTTTTTTGGTACAATTTTACGAGTCCGTTTTGACTTGCGAAGGTTCATCCTAGATCCGAAATGGCCTAGCGATCAAAACACAACACACAAGATTTGCTTGTGGCCCACAGCTGGTTTATAAGGAAAAGAGTGTTGTAATCTTTTGGCCAAATTCTATTGTTTAGGATTTTGACTCGTTTTATTTATTTATTTATTTGTATCTACTAGTTTTCTTCTCCTATTTTTTCATAATTTTTAGAGATAATTCAATTTTAATTGGCAAGAAAAACTCACACATCCAATTTGCCCTTACAGGATTTGAACCCTTAATGTTCTAATTTTGGAGGCAAGGAAATACCACTAGGCTGCAACCTTTGATTTCTCTTTTTTATACATACATTTAGCAAATATACATTGATCGATAGTATTTGAAAATTCAACTCTATGAATTTAAAGTTGTTTTATTATTTCTTTGTGAAGGTTCATCATAGCTTTCGCTTCGTAACTAATAATTCATTATTGGAAATGTTTAATTGACATAAATCTAAAGCTAATTAATATTCAGTTATTTAATTAAAGTGGTTGTGCTTCATAACTGTGGAACCATTAGTTTTATCTTATGGAATATACCACAATCTCCGCTACCATTTTCATTTGAATAGAAGAAACTTTCCTTTCCTTCTCACAATCGGCTGACTATTTGTAGGATTCATCACAACAATCTAATTTTAGTAACATTATTCAGGTCACTACACTGAGTCTTGAAAATTATTTATAGAAAAAGAATAGCTAGAAAATTATGAAAACAAAACTTCTTAATCTATTATTAGATCATGTTATTAATCCATATATAGTGTTTGGAGAGACGAATTGGATACAGATGTTATTTTTTATATTAATTTGCATATAATTACGTAAAGCAATACCTGTGATTCCTACTTTTTTGACAAGGTATCTTTCGAATGGGAAATATATGAATCCCATCAAGAAATTCATTATCATATGAGTTGGGATCCTTGTCATCGCCCTTGTAAACCAGACTAATCCCACATTGGTTCACCTGCCAACAACGGTTCATTGTTATTTCAATCTCCACTTCATCTCCGCAGCAACAATGGTGACACTCCAAATTAGATCCAAGGCTCCAGTTTGGTATGTAGGAGAGCCACATCTGATCTTCAAAACTTGCAGGATAGGATTCAACTATTTGTCCATGGTATGGTGACCTAGACATCTTGGTTCTATTATTAAAGTAATAGGAAATAGAAAAATCTTGATTGAGGCTGCCGTAGCTAGAAAAAACAACACAGAGAATAAACCCTTGTATTATCCTACCCTCTGAATGCTGTATCTGAAAACGTAAACAGTGTCCCTGACTCTGGTTGTTGCACCACCTCGGAACCTCACTCTGGTAGTTGCACCACCTCGGAACCTCACACCCGGGAAGAAAAATATTCAACTCACCTTGTTCTCGTAGTTCCTGCAGCTTGCATAAGTATTAGCCATCAGTCCAAACAGCCTTACCTATGCGATCAGAATGCATGCTAGCTCATTTTTTTGTAGTCAAAAGTCAGACATTTGTCATTGAAAATAATAAGGCTTGGTTTCTTTCAAGTACTACACACACATAGGAAAAGAGAAAACAGAGCAGTGTACCTGATAACGGAGGAGATTTCTTCTAAAATTATATGCAAAATTGTTGTGGACTAATTTGGGACAACCATAAAAACTCATACGTTGTGCTTCTGGTGCTTTTGATTCCATTGATATACTTTGCAATGATGAGCAGTAGTTTGCAATCAATCCAAATAAATTTACTGGAAGTGCCGGAACGAATTCAAGCCTAGGACATTTGTTTACAAAAATGTACCTCAGTAGTGGAAGGCTAGCGATGGTAGTTGGTAGATTAGAAAACTTGTTTCCGCTAAGATTCAAAAATTGCAAGGACACCAAACTTCCAATTTCGCTGGGCACGTATGTTATATTGCAGTCTTCCATATGTAATTCCTTGATGCAACTTGATAACTGTACTGACGAAAAACTTGGTTCAAGTGACGATCCTTGAAAAAATGCAGGCCACTCTAATTTAGATTAGCCAGACAGGTTGAAATCAAGGAGAGACTTCAACATGAAAATGCTCAGGGGAATCTTCTCAAGATTCTGGCAATTCTTCAGATCCAAGACAAGAAGATTTTTCAGACATCCAATAGATCGGTGAATCTCTACCAGCTTTGTACAATCATTAAGCAACAATTTCTCGAGACTGGGGAACCCCGTGAAGTCTGGGATTTTGATCAAGAAATAGGAATGACCTAGATTGAGGTATTTTAATTTGTACAAAACCTGTAGGATCAGAAAGCAATAAATTGCAATGTATGTTGTTGTCTTATTTAAGTTTGAAGGAGATGAAAACAATAGTATAAGCGTACCTTTGTTCCGTTCCAAACTTGTTTGAGCTTGCTATAAGTCAAGTCAATTGCAACCAGATTATCCATAATTAAAGTTGATGGTATACAATCTAAAGGAAATACTTTCCAAGATAGCCATACAAGTCTTCCAGAGAGACGTAATTTGTAGCTTCCACTTGGATAATTGACAGAATTGAGATGCAGCAGTCTCAACCTCTCCATCTTTGTAAATGCCTTCAGATTTAGTTGTAGCTCCTCTGATTCTGGTAAGTTTAGGACTAAGCCTTGAATTGTTTTCGTCCCCTGATGATAAGAAAAGTTGTAGATATAAGAATGTAAATATATATATATATATATATATATATATATATATATATATATATGTAAGAATGTAAATATATATATATGTGTGTGTGTGTGTGTAACATGGTGTTAAAAATAGGTTCACCTCCCAGATTGTGAGACTTTCATGATGTGTAGTGTGCTATGACATTTTTATAATGAGCAACACAAGATATGTAATTAATTCATGCATTTGGCTCTTACTGTGTTAATTCTCAGTACATCAAGAGCATCCTTATGATACCACAATCTACTACGCTCGCCTGGTTCTTCAGGACATTCTTGGCGGACGATCTCTCTAGCCATGTCTTGAATCAGATCATGCATCGTCAGCCGGTTAAGCCAATCAATGCTCACAAGACCACGACGAGATAGAACCCCAATTCCAGATTCTGGGAAGAAACCACAACCTTCTAGTATTTTGATTGGAAAATCTTTGTCCATTCCAACAAAAAAGCATGCGATATCAAGGAATAAACCCTTTTGTTCATCATCAAGTGAATTCATGCTCAACGCAAGTTGTCTTTGAACATCCGTATGAGGAATCTTTCTCAACTTCTTCAATTCACTTTTCCATTCAGTTATGGTCCTGTTCAACAGAGAGGCACCTAAAATTTCAAGAACTAAAGGAAGCCCTTTAGCATAACTTACTACTTTCTCAGAGAGGATCTCATAGTCTTGTACAGGACGGTAACTCCTAAAGGCATGCCAATTGAAGAGTTGAAGAGATTCCTCGTGATTCAACTCCTGAGGCATATATACCCCATCCATTTCAAGCGAACTTACTGAAGACAAATCTCTGGTTGTTATTATGATTCTACTTCCAGGGCGTAAGAAATCACTATTTATGGCTAATGCCCTCAGTTGGTTGATGTTATCCACGCCATCGAGAACAAGAAGAACCCTTCGACACCATGCTCGCCGTTTTATCACCTCAATTCCATAATCCTCGCTTCTTATTCTCTGATTTCCATCCGTTAGGAGGATATCACAAAGAAGCTTTTCTTGTAATTCAACAAGGCCGTTGGGCTGCATCGAAGTTCGTCCAACATTTGCAAGAAAGCTGCTACTTTCAAACTTCCTATGTATGCGATTATACAACTCTTTAACAATTGTTGTCTTACCTATTCCCCCAATTCCCCATACGGTAACAATCCTAACATCTCTATTTGAATCAATTGAATCCAAATGTAGAAAGGAATTAAGTTTTCCAACATGATATTCTATTCCAACCGAATAGTCTGGAACACTTAACCATGTAGGATTTAATATCTTTGCGACTACTCCAACAACAATCTCAATAAAGGTTGACTCACATCTGGCCAAAAATAAAAAATAAAAAATTTCAACCGTTGCAAGAGAAAAATGAAATTCAAAAAAATGAAGCTAAGCAATTTTTACATAGAGATAGATGAAAGATCAAAATAAATGAGTGACCAAATTCGTAATGTTTTAGATTACATTTTTTTTTTTTTTTTTTTGAAGAAAAGAGAGTTAAAGTACCCCTTGGCCACATTTTGCAGGACGTGACCGGACAAATTGGCAGCCTCAGCTAGGTTTGACCTCCAAATCTTCACCGATTCCTTGAACTGCTTTTCGTGATTGGAAAATGCTTTTGCATAACAACCCATCGGTGACTGAACTTCGGAGGGTTGCACGTCATAAAAGATAGGAATAACAATCTGATTGAGTGTTCTCTTGCAAGCCATGATCGTCACAAGCTCATCAAGGCACCATCTTGAGGCCGCGTAGTTTTCGGAGAATATTATAATAGAAACCTTAGATTGCTCAATTGCTTTTAGCAATCCGAGACCAATTTCTTCCCCTCTTTTGAGTTTAGTGTCATCTCTAAATGTGTAAAAACCATGCCGATCCAGAGCGGCCAAGAGATGGGCTGTGAATTTCTTACGGGTATCAATACCGCTGAAAGACAGGAACACGTCGTAAACACAGGAAGCTGCCATTTTCAAAGCTCAAACAGGAGACCACATGAAAGGAAAGGCTTGTCCGTGAGTGGAGCAGGACAGAGCCTTAACTTATATAGATCAGAAAATGACTTTTTTTCTTAAACATTTTTGATGTGATGGAATAACTAATCCTATAAAATAAAAATAAAAAATTGAAGTATGACAAATCTGATGGAGACTCATAGTTCCTGCACAGTGTCTCCAGTCCACTACGGCCGCCCGGCAAAAGACCCAACCCAAACAAAACCCCAAAGAACTTGCCAGGCCCAATGCCCCATCCGAAATTAAGATTATCAGTCACATTTTGAATTTCCAATAGCAGTTAGGGTTACCTTCAAATAATAAAAAATAAAAATTTATAGTTGGGGCTTAACAGGAATGGTGGATTCTGGTGGGAGATCCCATCCATGTGCAATTCTGGACGGATCGTTTAAATTGCAGAGGAGGAGCCTTGCTTTGACACTGATCGATTACTTGGGACTGAGTGGATGTCGCTCCTTTGAAGAGTCTGGATTTCTGTTCTTCCCAAATATGGTGGATGGTTACTCTGATGGTGAGCTTGGAAACAGTGTTGGGAATAATCTTCTAGTTCCTTCCAGTGATGGTAGGAATGGAGGAATTTCCATTTGAGCACCATAGACAGGCCCCTTCATGGCCCATTTGTTGCAAAGCTCCTCAATGACTTGTTTGGCATCCATGTTGTTGAGCATCATTCACTTGCTTTCAAATTCGCCATTCAAAAGGTACCCAAATCAGCATTTTTTTTAAAATTGTGGACTCACTTGTTACATATCTTTTACTCTCTAACCATATAATATGCTAAGAATTGATACATTTGAGAGTCCAAAATATTCCTTCAAATAAGAGTGAGAGTGTGGTAATCGCAGAGGGAAAATACCATGACCACTGCATATTGGTCAAGGGTGGCAAATAATTTTCCTTCCATTGACCACTCTGTAGACACTAAAATTTTAGTGGGCTTTGATTTTGACAAATGGACCCATTAAATATGGGTCTAATGTTTAATTAAGTTATTTAATTGGTTCAAGCTTAGTCCACTTAAATTATTTAATTAGTCCAGCCAAGATGATTAAATAAAAAGATAATTATTCCTAATAAAATATATTTGGAATAATTATTTTTAAGGAGAATTATCATAATATAACCGTCCCGGCCCAATTATTATTTTATCCTTATCAGGAGATGACACGTGTCATCATCTTGTGGATCCAAGAAACCTATAAATAGAGGCCTGGAGGAAGAAGGAAGGAATACATAAATTCAGAGTCTAGAAATCCAGAAGACACAAATATAGAGTCCAGAAATCCAGAGGACACAAATTCAGAGTTCAGAAATTCAGAAACTCAGAAATCCAGAAGGTCCAAAAATTGAGGGAATCAGAAATCCAGAGGGCAAACCTAAAGGCAAAGACACCAAGCACATCCAAAGTCGTGCCGTTCTTTACCAAATTCAACAAATCCTCTCTAAAGACGAAGAACAACAAGCACATCAAATCATGTCGATCTTCATCCAAATTCCACGGTGATCAACAACAAACACAACCAAAGACGTGTCGTTTTTCATCCAAATTCGATGGTGATTCAAGATCAAGCTCATGCAGCCCTTGGATCCAATCAACCAAAAAGGAGATCGAATCAGAGGACCTTATTCTTTGGAATATTATTACAGAGGATTGTACTCTATCTTTATAAATTAATAAAATATTCTATTTGCTCCCAATTTTGTTTCTTATTTGCAAATAATAAATTTTGTGTACAAATTTCTGGCACGCCCAGTGGGACATCCTCTGCCCTCATCTCTTTCTCCTACATCAAATCTTCAACAAATTCATCGCTAGATTCTATGACTTCCAATAAGATTCAGACGAAGAGCAAGAATACCACCAAAGATATCGCAGTTATGACGGACAACATCAATACCATCACAAAAGGTGGCAAAAAGGTTGCAACTTCGTCAAGTGGTACAAACACCTTTGCAAGTTCAATGATGTGGAGCATGGTCAAATCATCCGTTCCTGCCAAAAGACAGCACAATGCAATGAGAGTCAATTCTTCTAAATCTGTCAAAGTAACAACTCAAACTCATACCGCCTTCACCTCGCTAGGGGCAAGGAGGAAGGTTCCTACAACCTCAAAGGTTACTCCAGTCATAAGTTCACGTTCAAGGCTGGTCCACCCAAGGCCAAAGATTTTTTCTAACTCCATCACTATGCCAGTCATGATGACGAGTATTACCTCGTACGAAGAACAATTGACGACTATGGCCCGTGTAATTGAAAGATTACAACACTCTCTCAAGGAGCAAGATCTGAAAATTGCCTCACTGATAGAAAATGATCGGTTGAGAATTCGATCTATAATAAATCAACCTTCGCAATAGCACGAATCATTGTAAAATAGGGTTATTGGTCGGGTAAGTCGAACCACTGGGACTGCGCTAATCTATGGCAACCTAAGTGTCTAGAGTCTTTTTAGAATGATATGGGGTGTTCATAGAGGATTTGTTGGTTGTCACTTAAGCTATAAAATTAAGATGCATAAAATAAGAGCTTGCAGGAATTTAAAGGAGATGAAATACAAGTAAAGAAGACTAGGGAAGTGAATCTACTCCAACCTTTTACACATGCTAAGAATATGATTGTTTTGGGGAATTAATATATATATGTGACCATGATACATAGCAACACATGGTTACTACAATATCTTCAAGAAATTCAAATAATCACAAGGTAAGAATAACCTATCAAAGCTTCACATGCTTGAGTTACCTAGACTATGGTGTAACCTTAGACATGTTCGCTAATCTAGAGATTATCAAACCCTAGATTAAATGGTAAAAGCACATGGAATCAAGATGAAAGATTAACCCATCAAAAGAAAACCTTAAGCTATGGATTAACAAATTTCTCAAAAACCATGCCATTAAAACCATTCCATAATCTTGTTTCCATTGTCACTATGGAACTACTAGCCATACAACCATGAGAACAAATGATCTAAGACAAGATAATTGATTCAACATGATCATTTATAAGAAATAATATTCATTACACATTGTAAAATGCTCTAGATTATGAAACTTAGTCCATACATACATTACATTCCCCAAAATAAATCAAAATTAATGCATGCTTACAAGGATGAGCTTCATTACCTCCCTAGGTGGAGGTTTAATTACCTATTAATGTTATAAGGAATGAAAAGGAAGAAGAGGATCCCTCCATTTCTGCACCTTTTTTCTCCAAGAACACCTCTCTTTTTTTTAGAACTTCACAAGTGAGAGCCTTTTTGCTCTTCTCATCATGTGTGTGAGATATGGCCTCCCCTCTCTCTTCTTATCCATCAAGACCTACTCACCATACCCCAAAATCCTGAAATCCCCCTCTGCATGAAGCTAGACCACACAAAAAGATGATAAGGGGACAAAAAATACTGAAAAACAGGAGCAGGTGAACTGCCTGCAGAAGGTCGGCGGGCACTCGCGAGGCTCCTGCCAGCGCCCGCTGAAGCTGTGGCTCGCGAGATGGTACTGGAGTGTTTGGTGGGCGCCCGCGGTGGCGCGGCGGGCGCCCGCGGGAGGGCGCAGGGGCTCCTGTGGTTGCTATGCAAGGCGCCGCGAAACAAGGCAGTGAGGTGAGCTATTGGCGGGCGCATCGCTGGAGCCCCACAGGCGCCCACGGAGGCCTGTGCTCATGGCTTGCAGTCTTCTCTTTGGCCACTTTGGATTGGCCTGACGACACAATTGTCATACTGGAATCAATGCCACAACATTTGTGCACATGATGGTTCGCGAACTTGGCCTAGATAACGGTCCCTAGCAACGGCGCGCTTCGATTTTTCAAAAGAGTGTCAAAACCGCTTTCTTTAACCATAATTGGGGAGACCGACCTGAAAGAAGATGAAAGCAAACAAATAAACCTAAACTATGCATTAATATCAACTAATGAACTTAATTAATGCAAATAAGAGCGCTTGAATATGAAATATTCGGCGCTTATCAGAAAAGTTAAAATTACGTAACGACAATGCTAAGTCAAGCAAAGGCCAAATTTCTCATTCTAATTTCATGCCAGAGAACACTCCAATTGATGATCAAAATGACATGTCCGCCAATCCAATAATTGATGCTGCCTCCGTCACCTCACTTTCTGTCCAACAACTTCAAGACATGATAATGAATTGCATAAGAGAACAATACAGTGGCGTTCCTCAAAATGATCACATGTACTCAAAGCCTTACACAGAAAGAATTGACATCTTAAAAATGCCGGTTGGGTATTAACCTCCAAAGCTTCAACAATTTGATGGAAAAGGCAATCCCAAGCAACATATCGCACACTTTGTAGAAACTTGCGACAATGCTGGTACAAATAGAGATCTCCTTGTCAAGCAATTCGTTCGTTCCCTTAAAGGGAATGCATTTGATTGGTACACAGACCTCAAAGCTAGAGGTATTGACAGTTGGGAGCAGATGGAACGAAAATTTCTCAACCGTTTTTACAGCACTCGTCGTACTGTAAGTATGTTAGAGCTTGCAAACACAAAACAGATGAAGGGTGAACCTGTGGTGAACTACATCAACCGTTGGCGAGCTCTAAGTCTTGACTGCAAGGATCGTTTGTCTGAAATTTCTGCAGTTGAAGCATGTATGCAAGGTATGTGCTGGGAGCTTCTTTATATCCTACAAGTGACTAAGCCTCACACATTTGAAGAGCTTATTACTCGAGCCCACGACATGGAGCTTAGCTGGAAAATCATGATGCTAGGGAAAATGATCCTGATATACCCGACAACCTTCAAAAAGATGAGAGAAGTGAGTTTGAAAAAAAAGACAATATGCTTCCTAACTCGGAAGACGAAATAGCTTCATCTTTCATTGTAAAAATCATCTCGAAAGACGTGCATCAAGAAACGCACCATGCTACAGCAATGACTTCAACCAAATGTGCAAAATCATAAGAGACATTAAGTCAAGGAAACCAAGGAAAAAATCCTCAAAGTGACGACGAGATAGTCCTTGCCCTGCAGTATAAGCGTGAATTGTCGTCTAATTCTTGCAAAGTTGAAGAAAATTATTAAAGTTGAAGTGCTCCCAGAGACGAGCCTAAACTGTTGATGGCATTCCTTGACACGAGTTTAAACTGTCTACCTGGAAAAAAAATCAAGAACTCCTTGATACGAGTTTAAACTGTATCCCAAACAAAAAAAAAATGACACTCCTTGACACGAGTTCAAGCTGTTTACCTGAAAAAAAAAAATCAAGAACTCCTTGATACGAGTTTAAACTATCTCCCAAAAAAAAAGTCAAGAACTCTTTGATACGAGTATAAACTGTCTGGAAGAAGAAAAAAATTAAACTACGTGATGACTTGATCCCTATTCAGGGTACGTAGGCATCTTGGAGGCCTGTTCCAAGTTCAGTCCATCATCAAAAAAATAAAATAAAAAATAAAAAATAACTCCTTAAAGTTGCAAAATGGTAAAGTCACTCATAATGCCATATCAAAAAGTGCTCGTCGCACCTGTCAACTTGGCACGCCACCAAAGTGTAGCTGTAAAGGAAAATTTGATCCATCGCCAAAGTGTAGCTGCGAACAATAATTTTGGTTCGTCGCCAGAATTGTAGCTACAAAGGAAATTTGATCCGTCGGCAAAGTGTCGTTTTAAAGAATAATTTCAAAGATTTTCGGTTCGACGTCAAGGTGTCGCTATAAAAAATGACTTGCCGCCAAGGTGTCGCCGAAGAATCCAGTTCGTCATCGAGGTATGGTTAGAAGAAATAAATAAATTCGATTTGCCGCCAAGGTGTCGCCGAAGAATCCGGTTCGTCATCGAGGTGTGGCTGGAAGAAATAAATAAATTCGATTTGCCGCCAAGGTGTCGCCGAAAAATCCGGTTCTTCATCAATGTGTCGCTGGAAGAAATAAATAAATTTGATTTGCCGCTAAGGTGTCGCCGAAGAATTCGGTTCGTCATCAAGGTGTCGCTGGAAGAAATAAATAAAATTGACTTTCTGCCAAGACATCGCTGAAGAATCCAGTTCATCACCATGGTGTTGTTGCAACAAAATTTTGACTCACTGACCGGGTCCTCGTTTACAAGGGTCGCGATACCAAGTCAAGCTTGAAGAGTTGTGAATTTAGGAGGTGGCCAAGTTTTACATTTATAGAAAGCCACTATTACCTTTCTCTATATAAAATATAGATAGGGTGAATAGGGATCGTCCCAAGGGATTATACGTGTTGGAATTTCAACTTCGACTCTAGCGTACCAAATGATTGCAAAAGAGAATTGGGTTGGTTGATTAAGCTAAATTGCATTCAACTACATAAAATAATATGAAGTAAACAAGAGAGAGAGAGGTCTTGGGGTGTAGAGATCACCACCAAGCAATATTTTTCTATACTACTAACAAGTGATCAATTGAGGGTAATGAATGTGTTGCAATATGATAAGGGTGTGTGTGCATTAGGTTGATTCAATTGATAAGGATGACAAATCAAGCAAGTATTGTCTAAACATCGTGTGAAGAGCACAATATATCTAAATAATAGAGCATATATTGTCTAGACAACATGGGGATAGCATAATAGATCAAAACAAGTCATTAATCCTTCATTAAGCTCACAATCCACATACAACACAATATTAGAGGAATATGCCATTTGGACTCACAAGCATGGAACATCAAACATCAAGAGTAGATTGTCCTCCCATCTAACATTACACTACCACTACACTAAATCTACACTACTAGCATGAAAATAAAGCTATCTAGACTAGGGGAGAGGCACAAACCATCAAGAATAGGCATAAACCATCAAATGAACCAAAATAGCATTCATTAAGCATATCATCTTGATAATCTCTAGATCTATAGCATCAATACACATAGACATGCATCAAAAACACTAAATCTAGAGATAAGCACATGAATATCCTACTCTAGCATACATAGATATATGGATAGAATAGAATAGTCAATTGGAAGCATTAAACCATACAAACTATGAAATAATCAAGATTTATATATACATGAATATCAAGATGTATCATACAACACTAATCCCTCAATAATACACAAGATTAGAGTATAGAAAGCATGCTTGGGGCTAACTCTAGCCCCAAGAGGATGTCTAGCCACTCATGGTAGTGATGATCCAACCTTCAAGGGCTAACTCCATGGCTGCTCCTTGTTGGTGAAGATCTCCTCCAATGGTTGCTCTAGCTTCCTCCCTTCTTCCTATCCAAGAATAGCCTCCAAGATGATTTTCAATGTGTGATAAGATACTTACTCAAAAAGTGTATCATATTCCTTATATAGGTAGGTCAAATACACCCCATGATGAGCTGTGGTCGTGCAAGGCGTATTCTCCAATGATTGGATGAAGGACGGAATAAATGAGCTGGACTTTAACTTTTTCTCGCTGGAGGAAGTTCGATCGATCGAAAATGGGTTCGATCGATCGAAAATGGGTTCGATTGATCGAACTGCATCTTGGATCGATCGAAGTGGTCTGACTCCTCCGGATAATGACAAGGCTGGGATATTTTCAAGATATTTACGGGGAAAAAGACAAAAGTGGTTGGTAAGCGTACAGCTGTGGATAAGATCAATCATTTGAATAGGACAAAATAGGGTTCGATCGATCGAAGGTGTTGTTCGATCGATCGAACTTGGAATTTCAGCAAAGGCCAAGGTTGGATCTATCGAGAAGTACCATGATCGATCATAGATGTTCGATCGATTGAACTCTAAGTTGGATCGATCGAACTTTTCAGCTGCACAACTTGATTCCTTTTTGCTCCTTTCTTTCTCCACTTTGCTTCCTCCTTTGGTTTATCTCAGGATTGCTTCAATTAAGCTCTTATTTGGCTGAGTTAGCTCAATTTTGGGATTAGTGCCTGAAAATATAAATAACACGTAATAAGTCTAAAACGGCAAAGTAAGACAGATAAAGGTACTAGAATGCTTAAGCTTAACGGGTTTAAATGCGCATTTTTCAGTGTTCATCACTCACCGTTGAGGTGTCGTTGAAGAAAAAAAAATAATTCTGCTCACCGCCGAGGTATTACTGAAAGAGAAATTTGGCTTTCCACTGAGGTGTTGTTGAAGAAAAAAATTAGGCCCACCGTCAAAATGTAGCTGCAAACAATAAAACCATGAAGAATATTAGTGGCTGGGTACCAACATTCGAGGAATGCTTTGAATACATCTTCATGGCGATCATATGAAAATATGGAGGTGAATATAACACCATATAGTTGTTGTTTTGATAAAAAGTCATGGTAATGCGCCAAGACAACTTCTAACCACTCCCAATATAGTTCGGTGTATGGTAATTCAGTAAAAAGTATACAGGGAATACTCCATGATACCTCCTTCGCCTGAACATTGAGACCCAAAAGTGAAACTAGTTTTACTCAACAACTCTCTCATAAAGTGAATAATTTAGTATCAAGGCTTCCGAGACAATAGATTCTTCATTAATCTGATTAAGACCGAAGTTGGTGAAGTTGCAAGTGGCTTTGCATGTCTAATGAAGTCAATAATTTAATATCAAGTTCAATAGATTCTTTATTAATCTGATCAAGACCAAAGTTGGTGAGGTCGCCTGTAGCCTTGCATGTCCAATAAGAAAAAAATGTTCATTGTCGGGATTAGGCATTTGAATGCGTGTCCAATGAGAAGAACAATGTTCATTGTCGGGATCAGACATTTGAATGTGTGTCCAATGAGAAGAACAATGTTCATTGTCGAGATCAAGCATTTGAATGCATATCCAATAAGAAGAATAATGTTCATTGTCAGGATCAGGCATATGAATAGCATTGCGACCGAGAAGTAAGTCGGATACGCTTAATGTGGTTCCTTGGCTTCTTCGACTATTCTCACTTTCTAAGATAGTCATCGTTTGCTTTATAAAACAAATTTGAATATCACCATGATGGAACAACAAACAAATTTGAAACTCGGTCGGTGTTGTCTAAAAGGATGATTTCAATTTCTGCTACGGCTGGCAAAATCAAGTTGCTATAAAAAGTGGAAAGAAAAAAAAAAAAAAAAAAAAAGAAGAAGAAAAGAAGGGAGAAAAAAAAAAGAGAAGAAAAAAATTACGTGAAAAAAAGAGAGAAAAAGAATTGCGTGAAAAAAAAAAAAGGAGAGAGAAAAAAAAGTGAAAAAAAAAAGAAGAAGAAGAAGAAGGAAAAAAAAAAAAAAAAAACAGTGAAGAAAAAAAGGTGTGAAAAAAAAAGGATGCGTGAAAAAAAAAAGAGAGAGAGAGAAATATCATACCGATTATTTAAGCAGAGATCGCAATCTAACAAATCTTCAGAGACTTTAGAATTGATGACAAAACCTATAACATTGGTGGTATATATAGGCAACGAAATATGTCCTGTTTGTACTGAGATTTGTATAATTCAGTTCAAATAGGAAAGCAAAATTCCAATCCAAAGTTGGATAGAAAAGTAAAAGAGGAAATCTGTGATACCCCCGGATTTTCGAATGCGAGTTGACCAGGCCCACGCCCAAATACCCGAGGATATCAAAAACAAATTGGCAATAAACGAGCACAGAGTACAAAAGAATAAAGAAGAATAAATAAAATGCTGACAAGAAACTAAAGTGATAATCTAATAATAAACCTCAGAATATATTTTCATTAATTATTAAACTCTTCTGATACAACTGATCCTCTAAAATACAACTCGGGAATCCATATTGTGTGGACCCCTAGAAAATTTAAACTAAATAGATGACAACAATAACTGTCTAAATCAGGAAACTGAATCATAAAGCAACTCCTATGTAGCATCGGAAGAATGAAGTAGACTGATCCCTGCTTAGCACGAACAACCTCTACTCCTGACGAACACCTGAAAAATAATGGTGGGTCAGGCCCACAAACAAGTTCTATTCTACTACAGTCTAAGCAGAGATCCGATACACGTATACATCCTAGTCAATCCAACAGTAACTAGTAGTCCGTATATATATATATATACACACACACTAAAGGAACCTCACTAGACTATAGGGTTGTCTCAACCTGAATAGTAGGCAACATGCAAAACGCACATATAGTGGGCATGAGTACCTATACCTACCAGGGTACACAACTACACTATATCTAGCTACACATCCCTGGCGATATACGCGCCCTAACCACTGATCCTGAGACTCAAGCTCATATCATGGCACCATACTTATATATATATAATTTAGTAACCATCCTATCCAGTATAAATTAATCCTCCATAAGTCATTCAACTTGTTCAGCTGACCTGACTTGAATATAAGTAGGACTTAACATTTTAGTTAATCCAGGTTCAAGTGTCTCTAGGATGTTTTCGTATTAAGTCTTCCGCGTAGCGTTTTCTCTTGAATAGAGCTTAAGTTAGGATTCATTGTATTCCTTATGGTTCGTATAGAAAGGGTACTGACGTCTGTCTTTTCATGTTAACAGATGGTTAACGCTAGAAATGGACAGAACATGCAAGGAACTAGGAAGGAAATGAGAACGGCACGTAGGCAACAATATCTCCTACGGCGTCAGCAAATGGAGGAAGAGCAGCAAAGGCTTGGGTTTCAAGATGACATGGATCAGTTTCAGGAGGAACAGGAGACTGTTCAACAGACTCAGGACCAGGTCAGAGATCCAGAGATTCCTCCTCACCTCAATGACCTCGTTGCTCGGGCTATAGAGGCTGGGGTAACAGCTGCACTTCGGAATCAGCCTCAGGTACAGCCGGCACCTGTACCAGCACCAGTGGTTCAGACGGATTCTTGGGGAAAGGCTAGGAGCTCTTTTACAAAGGGGAGTCCACCTGTATTCTCAGGCTCAACCGATGCGAGAGCAGCTCACCAGTGGAAACAGGACATTAAGCGTCATCTTCGTTTGGTTCAGTGCACGGAGGTTCAAAAGCAGATGCTTGCTACTTTCAAGCTAGTTGGGGATGCACTACAGTGGTGGGAGTCAGTTACCACCTCAAAAGAGAGGATGACATTGTCTTATGATGAGTTCAGTGCTCGCTTTGATGAGAAATATTTTCCCTATGCAGTCAGGGCAGCTATGAAGACCGAGTTTCTAAGTCTGCAGCAGGGAAACATGACAGTGGCGGAGTATGAGTAGTAGTTCACACGCTTGTCTCTCTTTGCACCGAAGGAGGTGGATACAGAGGAGAAGAAGCGCAACAGTTTTGTCAAAGGACTGATGTGGTCTATCAAGAAAGCTATTACAGGTAGTCCAGCCTATACTACCCATGCTCAGGTGGTAGACGCTGCTCTACAACAGTATCAGTTGACTGTGGACATCAGACAGGCTCGTGGTGAGAAGCGGGGAGATAAAGACTCTACTAATCAGTCAGCTGAAAAGGGGAATGGCAATGGTTACTCGGCAGAATGACAAAGGCAAGTTCCAAGGACAACAGCCTTGGAAGAAGCACAAAGGTGGTTCAGATGCTCACCGGAATGGGGCACCTATTCAGAGGTAACAGAATGGGGGACAACAGACAGGACAGGGTCAGCCACAGGCTAACCGACAGAGGAGGCCATTTGGTACGTTCCAGGGTAGTTGTTACACTTGTGGAGAGTATGGTCATACCACCAGGCAGTGTCCTAAAGCAGGACAAGGACAGGGACAGAAACAGTATGTGCAGCAGGGACAGAGGGCGCCAGTGCCTCTACCAGCTCCACAAGTTCCATGGATTGAGGGACAGACACATCTGGCTTTACCGGCACCGCCGCAGACTCAGGGACAGACACCACAGCAGTTGCACTATGGCAGGGTGTATAACCCCATGCCACAGGATGTTCAGGCACCTCAGACTATTGAGGGTAAGTTTCTTATTCATGGTTTGCATGGACGTGTTTTATTTGATACGGGTGCTACACACTCATTTGTAGCTAGGACTTTTGTTGCTTTGTCTGGGATGAGGACGAGGGTATGCACTAGACCTCAGGGTATTTCTACACCATTGGGTGATACAACTATTATACATGCGAGTGATGGGCCTGTGACACTAGATATTGGCAGACTCAGATTTCTAGCCAATCTATTGGTCCTGGACATGCACACTTATGATGTGATACTTGGGATGGATTGGTTGTCTCACTACCATGCCCAAGTTGTTTGTTTTGATAGATCTATTATTTTTACCATACCTGGTCATGATATATATGTAGTAGCTATGCCACGTTCTAAAGAGGGCGGTAGCACCTATTTGTTCCATGTGGAGGAAGAAAATGAGGAGGGGATTACTGTGTCATTGGATAACATACCGATTGTACAGGATTTCCCGGATGTATTTCAGGAGATTCCAGGGTTGCCACCTAGTCGCGAGATCGATTTTGTGATAGACTTAGCTCCAGGCACTGCGCCTATTGCTAGGGCACCCTATAGGATGGCACCGGTAGAGATGAGAGAGCTGAGGGATCAGATTCAGCAGTTACTCAGCCAGGGTTTTATTCGTAGGAGTACATCACCTTGGGGAGCACCGGTTCTGTTTGTAAAGAAGAAGGATGGTTCGCTTCGTCTGTGTATAGATTACAGGGAGTTGAACAAGGTTACGATTCGTAACAAGTATCCTTTGCCCAGGATTGATGACTTGTTTGATCAGTTAAGGGGAGCCACATATTTCTCCAAGATTGATCTGCGTTCTGGGTATCATCAGCTGAGGGTCAGGGAGCAGGATGTTCCTAAGACAGCATTTCTCACGCGATATGGTTCTTATGAGTTTCGAGTTATGCCGTTTGGGACGACTAATGCACCTGCAGTATTCATAGACTTAATGAATAGAGTCTTCCGGGCTTATTTGGATCAGTTTATTATTGTCTTTATTGATGACATCTTGATCTATTCTCGGTCGGAGGACGATTATGCTAGACATCTTCGCATAATCTTGCAGACGTTTCGTGAGCACCAGTTATATGCCAAGTTCGAGAAATGTGAATTTTGGCAGCGGGAGGTGAAATTTCTAGGTCACGTGGTGTCAGAAAAGTGGATAGCAGTGGATCCGACCAAGGTTTCAACGGTGGTTGAGTGGGGACAGCCTATATCACCTACTGAGATTCGGAGTTTTCTCGGTCTGGCAGGATATTACAGGAGATTCATCCAGGGGTTCTCCAAGATAGCAGGACCACTCACTCATTTGACCAAGAAGGGTGTACAGTTCGTGTGGGATGAACACTGTCAGCGAGCTTTTGATGAGCTGAAAAGGAAGCTGACTTTTGCACCGGTTCTGGCTACTCCGCAGAGCGTGATAGAGTATCTTGTTTACACGGATGCTTCGTTGCAGGGTCTTGGATGTGTATTGATGCAGGAGGAGCGACCGATTTCTTATGGATCTCGGAAACTTAAGCCTCATGAGCTTAATTATCCAACACATGATTTGGAGTTGGCAACAGTGGTCTTTGCCTTGCGTATTTGGAGGCATTATCTGTTGGGTGAGTCCTTCAGATTATTCAGTGATCACAAGAGTCTGCAGTACTTGTTCACTCAGCGGAAGCTAAATATGAGACAGCGCAGGTGGTTGGAGTTTGTAAAAGACTATTATTTTTCTATACAGTACCATCCAGGGAAAGCGAATGTAGTGGCGGATGCACTCAGTCGCCGACCTGTTGGTAGTCTTTCTACTCTATTCACTACTGAGTGGAATGCTTTAAAGAGTGTGGATGAGTTATCGGATGCTTTTATGGCTTGCATGGTGGTTACACTTTCCATCATTCGTAAGGTTTTACAAGCACAACTCACCGATCAGCAGTGTGTCGACAAGGTCGCAGAGATAGCTTCCGGAGAGGTTCCATTCTACTATGTTGGGGCTGATGGAGGTTTAAGGTACAAGGGACGGTTAGTGGTACCTTCTGCTGATAATTTGAGGAAGGATGTGATGACTGAGACTCATCACTCTGAATTCTCTGTTCATCCAGGAGGCGATAAGATGTATCAAGATATGAAGCGGCAGTTTTGGTGGGCAGGTATGAAGAGGGACATTGCTCTTTTTGTTTCTCAATGTAGTACTTGTCAGATGGTTAAGATTGATCATCAGAGGCCGCCAGGAACTCTACAGCCACTACCAATTTCGGAGTGGAAATGGGAGAGCATATCTATGGATTTTGTGGAATGGTTGCCAAATTCTTTCAAGGGGCATAATTCCATATGGGTCATTGTGGATAGGTTGACCAAGTCAGCTCATTTCTTGCCTATTTGCACTGACTACACTTCGGACCAGTTGGCGAGGCTTTACATTTCAGAGATTGTGAAGTTACATGGCATTCCATTGTCTATTATATCGGACAGGGATTCGAGCTTTGTATCTGGATTTTGGAAGAGTTTTCAGCAGGCTTTAGGTACGGAGTTACACCTTAGTACTGCTTATCATCCTCAGACTGACGGACAGACTGAGAGGGTGAATCAGATTATGGAAGATATGCTTCGGTCGTGTGTTCTGGATTTCAAGGGCCACTGGGAGGAATATTTGCCACTTGTGGAGTTTGCTTATAACAATAGTTTCCAGAAGACTATTGGTATGGCACCATTTGAGGCATTATACGGTCGACCGTGTCGGTCACCTGTTTGTTGGATGGAGGTTGGAGAGAATCGATTTTTAGGTCCTGAGTTCATCAAGGATACCTCTAAAAAGATTGTTCTTATTCGAGATCGCATGCGTACTGCCCAAAGTAGGCAGAAGAGCTATGTTGATCGTCGTACTCGGGCGTTGGAGTTTCAGGTTGGGGATCAGGTTCTACTCAAAGTGTCTCCTATGAAGGGTGTTATGCGCTTTGGGAAGAAAGGGAAGTTGTCACCGCGATTTGTTGGTCCATTCATGATTACGGATCGCATTGGAGCTGTTGCTTATCGGTTGGCACTTCCGGATACTTTGGATCGCGTCCACAACGTGTTTCATGTTTCCATGTTGCGGAAATTTCTTCGAGATGAGGATCGGTATCAGCATATCGATGTTGGGGAGATTGCGTTGCAGCCGGATGCAACTTATTTAGAGCCACCGTGTCGTATTGTCGACCGACGAGATCAGATTCTTCGTAATAAGGTTATTCCTTTGGTTCGTGTTCAGTGGAGTCATCACAATGAGTCTGAGTCCACTTGGGAACGAAAGGATGTCATTCGCTCACGGTTTCCTAAAATATTGGAAGACGGTAAGAGTGAATTCCGAGGACGGAATTCCTTTTGTTAGGGGGGAAGAATGTAATACCTCTAATTTTAAAAAGGATATTCCTGATATTTAATGGTATTTAATTTATTATTTAAGTGCATTTTATTTGATTATGTGTCATTATTTTTTATTAGGTGCTTAATTGTTTTATTTTGTGGTGATTTAATTTATTTAAATGATATTTATTTTTAGTTATTTGATTGGAATTACTTGTTAGTGTTTTAATTATTTAATTGGCATTAATGGTTTAAGTGTAATTGGTTTAGTTATTTGATTGGAATTACTTGTTAGTGTTTTAATTATTTAATTGGGATTAATGGTTTAAGTGTAATTGGTTTAATTATTCTATGTGTGTCTTATTTGGTTTAATTGGGTTTACTAATTATTATTTTGTTCAATTAGATTATTTGTTAAGTATTTAATGGTGAATAGGGTAATTAGGTAAATACATCTAACTAGGGTTTTAATTACAGTATAAATTAGGGTTTTATATTATAGCTGTCGTAGGTTTCTACGTTAATTGGATGGGCCGGTTAGGATTGTGAGTTGGAGTTAAATGAACCTAGGGTTTAGGAAAACTCTATAAGTATAAGGTAGACGTCTGTGTAGGGTTTTTTTAAACAAAGCACACGTTTTGTGGAAGTGGAGAAGGAAAAATACAGTTTTTCACATTCTACCAAGGTTTGATCAAAGCTCCGATCCCGCTTCGTCTGTGGTCCGATCGAGCTGAATTTTGGAGGAGAGGTTCACGACTCAGTGATGCACAATCTGAACGGTGGAGATCAGAGTTTGACCTCGGGAACAGTGATTCGTACTCGTGAACAGTAACTGGGTTGCACAGGTTTTTTTTTTCATTTTGCCCAGATTTCATCAAACATCCGATCCCGCTTCGTCCGTGATCCGATCGAGCTGAAATTTGGAGGATAGGTTCATGACTCAATGTCGCATAATCTGAACAGTGGAGATCAGATTTTGAGTTCGGGAATAGTGTTTCGTACCCGTGAACAGTAACTGGGTTTTGGAACTCGCTGGGATTTTTTAAGAAGACGACGTTGAAAGTTTGAACAAAAGTTTCTGAGGCAAGATTCTATCCTTACTCTTTCCCTTAGGCTTCATACTCTTTGCACTCTTAAATGATTCCAGGATTAATGAAGATTAAACCAAACTAAAATGATATCTGTTTTGCTATGAAACTGGTAGTTACAGTAGTGTTGTATGCTTGTTCAACCTAGACTAAGCATGTTTGTGGATGCATTGTGGTTCTGTGGTTCACATTTTTCCTTACCACTGCTAGTATAAATTATTGGAAGGATGGGTCTAGATGATAGCTATCTTAACTTCTGTAATAGCAACTGTTGGAACTTAAATACTAGGAGGATTTGAGTTTAACACTAGATCGGTTTTGTGGAACACTATAATTTGAGCATGTCTACATACATACTGTGAATATTGTTTTGATGCTTACATTATCACAGTTAGTATCAACTGTGGAGGTTAGGATTTTGTGATACATACCCTCCATATCTATATATCATTTGTAAGGTGTTAAATGGAAGTTTTAATTAATTCTGTCTTATATCAGACTAAAGGGAACAACTTAAATTGGGCATGTATATGTTGTTGTTGTAACCCTGTTTATCAATGCTTATTTTATCACTGCTAACATTGAATGTTGGATGTTGGAATTTAGTTTATATATACTTGATTTATTGGTATTATTGACTACTGGAGGATTGGAAAGTAGGCACCGGTATGGGACGGTGGCATACTAAGGATGGGTTTGGTTTTTAAATCAATACTATTACCCACCTACTTGGAATAAGAATGGGATTAACTAAAAGTTAAGTCCCGTGGATTTGTATTGTCGTGGCAACTACTTGTTGAGCGGCAATACCAGGGATTTTGGATGGATTTTATATAGGTACTGTTATGGTGCCTCGGTATGAGCTTGAGCCTCAGGACCGATGGCTAGGGAGCATATATGCATCGGGATGTGTAGCTGGCTACGATGGTTGGAGGTGTACCCTGTTTAGGTATAGGTACATATGCCCATTTCGTGTGCGTTTTAGCATGTTACCTCTATTCAGGTTGAGACCGGCCTATAGTCCAGTGAGAGTCCTTTAGTGTGACTATATATATATTTACGGACTATTAGTTATTGTTGAATTGTTTAGGATGTACATGCGTATCGGGCCTCTGTTTGGATTGTAGTAGTGTAGAACTTGCGCGTGGGCCTCACCCACTTCTATTTTTCAGGTACACGACAGTTCCAGGCTTAGACGTGTTCGTGCTGAGCAGAGGTCTCTATTCACTCTTCCGACGATGTAGGGCTCTCTCTATAGTTATATTTCTGGACGTTTATTACATTTGTTCTATCTTCCGTTTGGATGTTTAATAGGGGTCTACTAGAGATGGATTCCCAAGTTGTAAACTGATGGAGTTTTGGAGTTTGGGTTTGATGGATTTTAATAATTATAATATTTTGCGGATTCTATTTTTAGTTCCTTCCAGCTTTAATTTCATTTCTTAATTTATTTTGTATTCCGTGTTCATTATAAAATATTAATTGTTTGATATTCCCTCGGGTTTGGGCCTGGGCCTGATCAACCCGTGTCTCGGATCCGAGGGGTATCACAATACCGGTGCATTAAACCACACAATCTAACAATTGATGTAACGATTAAGGAAATACATCAAGCAATCCAGAAATAACTATGATAATATGATATCAAGTTATCACAAAATATGAATGATTTATTATTTATTTAAGTTTCCTATATCATATGTCCTACACAAACTGAATCTTATACATGATGATATTTTATTATACCGTCAAATAAGTATTCTCCGTATCCAATTCATCATACACATTTAATCTCAATTGCTAAAACATTTTAAAAAATTAAATCCATTCGTTTGTTTAAAACATTCAAATAACAAGCATCATTATGATTGAGTCTATTTAAATTTATTTAAACCCAAACCTAGTTCCTATTTAATGTTCAGGAATCCTAGGCATGTTTCTACATTCCATCATTCCACAGATATGAAAAATACATAATTTAAACATGTAAAAATTCACACCGAAAATCAAATCAAAATCATGCATTTATCAATTCATAACACAAAGAACAGATATGAACCAAATTCATAAAACCTATGTTCTAATCCAATTAAACATGCATAATTATTTAATTTTATGTGTTTAATAAATCCTGGAATTTTCTAGGCATGTACAGAAATACGAATCAAAGGAAAAGAGATAGAAGAAGAACTTGCCTTAAACTTTCGGATCGAAAGTTAAACTTCTTCTTCCTTGATCTTCTCTTTACAGGGTTTTTTTTTCCTCCTTCCATCTCTAACTCTCTCTCTCTCTAGAATATATTACGTGAATATTTCTAATCCCCTTTTACAACCTATAGCTATATATTTATAGGCTAAATAAAATAACCCTAACCCTTTTCCCAATCCAAGTCAACTTAAAAAATAAAATATAAAATATTAAAAAGGTAAATAAAATATGTTAAATATATAATTTATGTATATCTTTATTAAATAAATAAATTATACACATCCCATTATTTATTAATGGATTATCCAATAATACTTAAGTTACCATAATATTATAAAGTAACTTAAAACATAACACGTATCAAATATATGTATATTTTTATTATTTAAATATAAAACATATACATCAAATTAAATATTACTACCCAAGTTACCATAAAAGTAATTAATAAATTACTTTCCCTTTTATATATATTAAAAAGGTAAGTAAAATATGTTATGTATATAATTTATGTATATCTTTATTAAATAAATAAATTATACACATTCCATTATTTATTAATGGATTATCCAATAATACTTAAGTTAACATAATGTTATAAAGTAACTTAAAACATAACACGTATCAAATCTATGTATATTTTTATTATTTAAATATAAAACATATACATCAGATTAAATATTATTATCCAAGTTAGCATAAAAGTAATTAATAAATTATTTTCCCTTTTATATATGTATATAATATATATCTATATATATACATGCACAACTATCCATGGGTAATAATCCATACACATCCAACCTCTTATCCAAGTAGTCTGTGGGACCTAATTGGTTGGCCCCATTACTACTAACCATAACCATAAAAGAAAAATAAAATAAAATAATAAAAGAAAAGAAAATATTTAATTTACGATTAATCAAAACACAATTTAAGTACATAATCTAATTAAACAATTAACACATAGAAAAATACAAATAATACATAGACACATAATCAAATAATCAAGTAATACGTAATTCAATTAAACACACAAGCAATTAGTCAAATAATCAATTAAATAATTAACAATACAATTAAAACAAATAAATAAATACCGAGACTATCCTTTTAAAATTAGGGGTATTACAAAATCTTACAATCCAAAGTTGGATTAAAAAAAAAAAAAAAAAAAAAAAAAAAAAAAAAAAAAAAGGAAGAAGAAAGAAAGGAAGTTGGATACTTCAAATCTCATTTGAAAAAGGAAATAAGTCCTGTCAAACTTGGGACTCGAAGTGGGGGTAATTTGTAGACACAAATTTTTATGGGCTTTGGTTTTGACAAATGGACCTATTAAATATGGGCCTAATGTTTAATTAAGTTATTTAATTGGCCTAAACTTGGTCCACTTAAATTATTTAATTAGCCCAGCCTAGATGGTTAAATAAAAAGATAATTATTCATAATAAAAAATATTTAGAATAATTACTTTTAAGGATAATTATCATAATATAACCAGCCCGGCTCAGTTATTATTTTATCCTTATCAGGAGATGACACGTGTCATCATCTTATGGATCCAAGAAGCCTATAAATAGAGGCCTGGGGAAGAAAGAAGGGGTACACAAATTCAGAGTCCAGAAATCTAAAGACTCAGAAATCTAGAAAACACAAATACAGAGTCCATAAATCCAAATACTCAGAAATCCAGAGGACACAAATTCAGAGTTCAGAAATCCAGAGACTCAGAAATCCAAAAGGTTCAGAAATTGAGGGAATCAGAAATCCAAAGGGCAAACCAGAAGGCGAAGAACAGCAAGTACATCCAAAGTCGTGCCGTTCTTCACCAAATTCAACAAATCCTCTCTGAAGACGAAGAATAACAAGCACATCAAATCGTGCCGTTCTTCATCCATATTCCACGGTGATCAACAATAAGCACAGCCAAAGACGTGCCGTTCTTCATCCAAATTCTACGGTGATTCAAGATCAATCTCGTGTACCCCTTGGATCCAACCAACCAAAAATGAGATCGAATCAGAGGACCTTATTCTTTGGAATATTATTACAGAGGATTGTACTCCATCTTTATACATTAATAAAATATTCTATTTGCTCCCAATTTTGTTTCTTATTTGCAGATAACAAAATTTGTGTGTACACACTCTAAATCTAAACTTGGCAGCATTGTGTCTCAGCTAGGGCAGCTTTCTCCAATTCTAATGCTACGTTTGGTGTGGAGGAATGAAATGGAATGAAATGCTTATTCCAACCATTCCTTTGTTTGATTTGCAACTTAAAGTGAGAATGGTCATTCCATTGGAATGAAAATCCATTCCTGGGAATAAAAATCCATTCCACAACTAAACATATAGAATGGCCATTCCATTCCCAAGTAATTTATTTTAAAAAATCGACTTCCCAAAACATCCTCATATTCCAAGTCCAAAAACCACAATTACCTTCCACCACAATCATCTCCGCCTTTCACCACCACCACCACTACCACTGCCTTCCACCACAACTGACTTTCACTATCGCCCACCACTTTCCACCACCACCACCGCCATCACCTTTCACCACTACCACCACCTTCCACCACCACCACTGCTACTGTCTTTCACTACCACCACCACCACTTTTCACCACCACCACCGCTACAGCCACCGTTTGCCGCAACCACCACCGTCGCTTCTCACCACCGCTACTGCCACCATCTTCCACCACCACCATTGCCATTGCCTTTAACCACTTTCCACCACCACCGCCGCCATCGCCTTTCACGACTGCCACCACCTTCCACCACCACCACTGCTACTGCCTTTCACTACCACCACCACCTTCCACCACCGCCGCTGTCTTCTACCACCGCAACAGCCATCTTTCACCACCGCCGCTGCCACTGCCGCCTTCCACAACCACCAACAACGCCACAATTGCCTTCCACCACCACCATCACTTTCTACCACCTTCTATCACCACCACCGCCACTGCCACCACCTTTCACCACCACCACCGCCTTCCACCACTGCCACCGCCACCACCTTTCACCACTACCACCGTCTTCCACCACCACCAACGCCACCACTACCACGACCGCCGCTGCCTTCCACCACCACCACCACCACCATTGTCGTCGCCTTCCACCACCACCACCACCGCCACTTCCACTGCATTCCACCACCACCATAATCACACCACTATCTCCTTCCACCATAACTATCACACTACTGCCACCGCCTTCCACCAATACCACTGCCGCCTTCCATCACCACTCTGCCACCAATTTCCACCATTGCCACCGCCGCCGCCTTCCAACACCACCACCTATACTATTATCGCTTTCCATTATCCACCACCGCCACTGCCACCATTTATTTTTAAAAAATTATTAGAGAATATCATTTTGTTAATTTAATTTAATTTAATTTATTTGTTACTAAGAGGGATATTTTGGAGAATTCAATTAGAAATGTATTACATTCTAAATTTTAAATTGGTCCAACCAAACAGTAGAATGGTTATTATTATTTCATTCCTACACATTTCATATTTACAACCTAACAATAGAATGAGAATGACCATTCCATTCCCACTTGCATTTCATTCCATTCTTGTACACCAAATATGGCATAAGTGCATCTTTGAGGTATTATTACCGACCATAATCTCTTGTTTTTGATAAGGTATGTGCGTACCCATTTTCAGTGACAGACGGGGTACCTTTTAATTTGTAGGGGCAAACTTATACAGTGAGTTTATTTTTATAATTTCAATAGAGTTTTTTTCATCAATTTAAAGTATAAAATGCAAAATTTTAAAATTTAGTGGGGTGAATTGTAATTTTAGTGGGAGCATCTTCATAAATTTTCAAAAGTTTGAAATAGAAAATGAAGAAGAAAAAAAAATCTAGTGGAGCGAATTACAATTTTAGTGGGAGAATCTTCATAAATTCTAAAGAAATTAAGGTATAAAATGAAAATATAAAAGATGCAGTGAGTGCATCCGCCCCCAATGGTCCTTTGTTGGATCCTTGCCTGCCCATTTTGACCATATGCCTTGTGCATTATTCAATTTTAGAAGCCATAGGAACTTAGAAATGGATGCCCTGCATAGGATAGATTCGATTAACTAAAGTCTGCCTGCATAGAATAACCGCCTGATAGTCCAATGTTGTATTGTTGCGGTGATTTTGTTAACAAGAACCCTTCAAGCAGTAGCTTTGAGGCCAGGGGAACACCCAAATGTCTGATTGGTAGGGGAGCCCTTCTCGATTCCAACAAGGGAGATAATGGAAGATTAAGTTTGAGACAAATAGACCTGATAGATTGGAAAGCAAGTCGAGTGCTTGTTTGAGAGTGGAAACAGATTGAATATCTCTATGGGAGAAAATAAGCAAGTCATCAGCAAAGGAAAGGTGGGTGATTCCCAGTTTCTTACACGTCCAATGGAACTTGAAAGGGTTAAAGGAGGTAAAGTTGTGGACATTGAATGTGTTAGGGTTAATTTTGGCTTTTCAATGTGGAAGACAAAGATTGAGTATTTTTGTATTTTATCATTATTCAGGTTAGAAGTGTTCATATTTGACCGGGCAATATTGACAATTTACTAATTTTAAGTGCATGACATAAACAATTTTCGTTTTTGACTAGAGCTGACCATTAAAAAATAAAATTTCTATTACTTAGTTTATTTTTAGGAGAGGATAGGGTAATTTTTAAAACCATATAAACAAATTTCAGGATGAGTCAATGTAATTTATCAGTAAAAATTTTAAATTTAGAGAATTTAGTTTATAATTCAAAATTTTAAAAACACATAATCCATATATAATACAGAAAAAAAGATAGATCGAAAATCAAATTAGATAAGGACAACATAAAAAAATAAAAAAAGAGAATAATATACAGAATGATTTTTTTTTCTTAAATTTAAATAGAGATGACAAGCTGAGGATGTGTTCATTACATGCATTATCAGAGTAAGTTAACTAGTTATTAGTTTTCATTTAATTAATCTCTAGTGTTTGGGGAGATGAATTGGATACAAATGTTATTTTTGATATTCATTTGCATACCATTACGTGAGGCAACACTTTATATAGAAAAACGAATGAATTTGATGAAATCAATTAACCTGATTCTTAAATGAAACTTAGTTATTTAAGTTGATTTTAATATTTTTAAAATTTCTGTTTTCGGAACAATTAAGTCCCAGAATACTTTTAGGGAAACTTCAATTCTCCACTTCCCAAATTTAATGAAATTTCTTTAGACAATTTGCATTATTAGAAACATAGATATTTTACTTCTTGCTACTTAAAATGGGGTAAATTTTATAAAATCTCCTGTAAAATAAAAATAATCATATTATACTCACCGGACTAACAAATAAACCCTCTTATCTAACAAAACTTTTGCTCTTACCTAACAACTTTTATTTAAGAAGTTTGGTTATAGATGTGTGTAATGAGTGAACGTTTGTCCATTTACTCAAAAGTTTAAAATATTGGGTACTGCCGCATTCCCACTCATTTATACCTGTGTCACTTCTCATTCGGATTCGATGTGAGACAAATCTCCCCTTGTACCAAACTATTAGTATAATGTGAAATGACTGCATCACCATTGCCTTACAAATATTAATTTAAAAGTTTAAAATTGTAACTAATTTGTTGGTTGCATAAACCAAACAATCGACCCCTCCATCACCTAAATATAGAACATATCAGAAGAGGGGGTCGTATGAATATGCCTTTGTTCAATTTCGAAGAAATTTGGAGAACATCAGTGGCAACCAAATTGTTCAACTAAACAACCATGATTCTTCTGGCTGATTAGTTAGGAAACAATTGTGTGTATATATATATATAATACAGGGTGATTTTGTGAAATTAACCCAAAGCACGATATTCCATATACCACATATGGTAAAAAATACAAGCCTCCCAAAAAATTTTATAATCCGTTACACAAAAGCATAGGTCAAATAATTAACAAAACCATTACTATTACTATTACATTTACATACCACTAGGACCGTACAACACGTCCAAAGACACCACCACAAAAGGTCCGTACAACATACCAAAAGAAACCGCCATCCAAAAAAAAAAAAAATTATCCCTTCAAAGGCAACAACATGTTAACAATAAACCCTTCAAGCATTAACTATTTTTCCTTCTGCAAAAATAAATAATAAAAATTTGGTTTAAGCTTTAGGTTGGTTCTGTTTCCTTCCTCCCAAAGGACAAGTTAAGTGTGTATATCTCGCCGACGCAACAAAAAAAAAAAAATGTTTCAACCACGGCCTTTTATTGATTATGAGCTATTTTCAAAATCAAGTATAAAAACTTAAATATTGGACTGGGCTTTTGTTGGGCCTTTGACATTCAATTGGCCTGTTAAGTTGGGCCACATTAAGACCTAGATCCAAGCCCAAATTAGGTCCAAGACCGTCCATTTTGAACATGGGTTGAGCGGAAAGTTATGAAGCACAAACACTTCACCTAGAGGTGCTGTGGCGGTGTCGGACGCTCAGACACGTAGACACTGCTAAAAGTACCCTGAAATTTGACTATTTTATATTTTAGTTTGACACGACATGGACATGGGCTTTTGGATACTTTTAAGACACGGGGTGATTTTTGTAATTATTTTATCTAAAAAATAAAATTCAAGGCAATTTAAAATATATAATAGACTAATACTAAAAATAATATAAAATTCAAAATATCAAAACTAACAAATATTTAATTCTAAACTCCAAATTTGTGCTTTCTTATCTAGATAAAATAAATAACAATAATTGTTTTTCTATTTATAATAAAATATTATTTTATATGTGTTCTGTTTTTTTAAATTTAATATAATAAGTATCATTGTGTTCGTGTCATAATCGTGTTTTGTGTCCTGTACTAAAGTGATATCAGATCACAAACTTTTGGTTTAAACTTTAGGTTGGTTCTGTTTCCTTCCCCCTCCCTCTCTCTCTCTTCTCATGAGCTAGATCCAAGCCCAGATTTGGTCCGAGGTGGTCCATTTTGAGCATGGGTTGGGCAGAAAGCTAGGAAGCATGGACGGCTTAAACACATGAACACAGTTAAAAGTGTCCTGAATTTTGAATATTTTATATTTTAGTTTGACATGGCATAGACACGAGTTTTTGGACACTTCCAAAACTCAGGATGATTTTTGTAATTATTTTTATTAGAAAACTAAAATTCAATGCAATTTTAAATACATTATGGGCTAATACTAAATATAATATTTAATTTAAAATATCAAAACAAACAAATATTTAAATCTAAACTCCAAATTTGTGCATTCATTCATGATTATGTAGATAAAATAAATAAAAATAATAATAATTTTTTATATATAATAAAATATTATATGGTTATATTTTGACATATCAGTACTATATTTGTGTTCTATTTTTTAAAAATTTATTGTATCATTGCGTTTGTATCCTACTCGTATCCTTATCCATACTTGCTAGGCGAAAAGTGATATCAGATCACAAACTTTTGGTTTAAGCTTTAGGTTGGTTCTGATTACTCCTCTCTCTCTCTCTCTCTCTCTCACACACACACACACACACACACATTTTAACATAAAAGATTTTGCTCTTCAATTCTTCTGCCCAGAAACACATCTTTAATCGTTTTTTCGTCTTAAACTGAAGAATGGGACTAATCATCAAACTCCAAAAATCACATGTAGCACTCATGTCCTTCTCATGAGCTAAAGGGAATAAAAAAAAACCGAAGTTATCAAAATTTAAATAACTTGGAGAAATATAACAACATCAACTACATTAAATTTAAATTTAAGTGTTTTCAAACACGAGCACATCCACCCGTTCGAGGAGACGGGTATTTTAAAATTCGATTCAAAAACTTAAGTTGTTCAGTCTCCTCCTTCGCCTCTTGGCGGGGGATCACCATTTAAGCAGCTGCTTTTGTGCCATTCATTTTAATGTGGAGCATGCATCCTTTTCTTATGACTTGATTTCATATTACTAAGGCTCACAATTAGAAGAGATGAAATAAATATCAGTCGAGGAAGTAGAGGCCAGCCCATATGAGCTTGACCTCAGATAATTTTAAATCCCATCCGAATCTGATGAAACAGGCCACTGGGTAATACCCGTGTCAAATTATGATAATTTTCGTTTCCCATAATTTTCTTTAGTGTCAACATTTTAATGTACGAAAATCAGTAATTCTCTTATGTCAACTAATGACACATGAAATCTTCTCCCATACTGCAATGCTCTGTTTATCATCACAGTCTGTAGACTCAACTCTATTGTTTCTTCATTGAAGTTCTTGTGATTTTTGTGTTATATTGTTTGAAATAACTGTGAAAAATTGTATGGCCACTGTAATTTTCTTGTTTGGCTATTGTGCATTAAATGATAACAGAACAATCAGTTTTCATTTTTGCTCATCGTAAATATTTTGAAAATAATTTATTTTTATTTTTCATATCGTATAGTTTAGAAAAGTGATGCCGATAGAGCAACTAGGATGGCCATGGACGAGACAAGCAAAGAAACCAACAACCATTTGAATCCCTCTTCAAGTAACGTCAAAAAACCATTTTCAGAAAATTGATCATCAGATTATTCTGTTAAAAAATTTCTCTTAGTTTCTCTCCAATTAACTGACATTTCTTTGTACATATATTAATACACTTATTATTTGAAATTCTCACATATAATTTCTCTTGAATCAATCCATACATTTTTTTTAAAAAAAACTTAAATACAAATTTCTCAATCCAAATTTATACTATACTTGTTAAATAATTAAAAAATTGCATACATTAATTTGAAATCCTTCAATCTACCAATCTATCTTTCTTTATTATAACTATTAAAACACTTTTGTGAACTTCCACCATATAGAAGGTGAGGAAGTACTATTAGTATTAGACTAGATTACTCTCAAGAAAAAAATATACCTTCTGTTGAGACAAGTTTTCGCTAAGTGGAGGAATATACGAGGCAATGGTGATTGACTGATCTGTAGCATCAAATGAGTCAGAATCCTTGTCATTCCCCTTGTAAACCAGACTACCTTCTGCTTCATTACTCTGAAAGGAAAAAAAACCTTATAAGGTGAGGAAGTATCACAAGATTAGTGTCAAGAAAAAAATGTACCTTCCTTTTCCGAGACACATTTTCATTAAATGGGGGAACATATGAGGCAATAGTGATTGAGTGATCTGAGGCATCACGTAAGTCAGGATCCTTGCCTTTCCCCTTGCACACCAGACTATCTTCCGCTTCACTACTCTGTTGCAAAACAAATCCATCTTATAAGATGAGGAAGTACCATAAGACTAGACTACAGTCGAGAAAAAAACACGTACCTTCCAATTCCAAGACACATTTTCATTACTCTGAAAGGGGGAAAAAAAAAAAACCTATAAGGTGATGAAGTATCAAAAGACTAGACTCGTGTCAAGAAAAAAATGTATCTTCCGTTTCCGGGACACATTTTCATAAAACGGAGGAATATATGAGCCAATAGTGATTGAGTGATTTGAGGCATCACATAAGTCAGGATCCTTGTCGTTCCCCTTGTACACCAGACTACCTTCCGCTTCACTACTCTGTTTCAAATCCCTCTTATAAGATGAGGAAGTACCATAAGACTAGACTACAGTCGAGAAAAAAAACATACCTTCCAATTCCCAGACACATTTTCATTACTCTGAAAGGGGAAAAAAAAAAAACTTATAAGGTGATGAAGTATCACAAGACTAGACTCATGTCAAGAAAAAAATGTACCTTCCGTTTCCGAGACATATTTTCATAAAATGGAGGACTATATGAGCCAATTGTGATTGAGTGATCTGAGGCATCACATAAGTCAGGATCCTTGTTGTTCCCCTTGTACGCCAAACTACCTTCCGCTTCACTACTCTGTTTCAAAACAAATCCATCTTATAAGATGAGGAAGTACCATAAGACTAGACTACAGTCGAGAAAAAAAACGTACCTTCCAATTCCAAGACACATTTTCATTACTCTGAAAGGGGGAAAAAAAGCCTTATAAGGTGATGAAGTATCACAAGACTAGACTCGTGTCAACAAAAAAATGTACCTTCCGTTTCCGAGACACATTTTCATTAAATGGAAGAATATATGAGGCAATACTGATTGAGTGATCTGAGGCATCGCATAAGTCAGGATCCTTGTGGTTCCCCTTGTAAACCAGACTACCTTCCGCTTCACTACTCTGCTTCAAAACAAATCCACCTTATAAGATGAGGAAGTACCATAAGACTAGACTACTTTCGAGAAGAAAAAAAACGTACCTCCCAATTCCGAGACACATTTTCATTAAGTGGAGGAATATTTGAGGCAATTGTGATTGAATGATCTGAGGCATCACATAAGTCAGGATCCTTGTCGTCCCCCTGTTTCAAGAAAATTGTTCCACCCAGAAGCAGAGGCACCTGAAAACTTAAAACGTCTCCCTCACTCTGGTAGTTGCACCACCTAGGAAGCCCGTAAAGAAAAATATTCAATGCTCCTTCTTCTCGCAGTCCCTACATTAAACCCACGAGCTGAGGCTTGGTTTCTAGTACTACATATATATAGAGAGACAGAGACAGAGACAGAGACAGAGCATACCTGATAACGGAGATTTCTACTAAATTTATATACAGAACTGTCGGGAAAATGGTACAATCTCCTCAATGATGTTTCTGCTGATTTTGATTCTATTTTTATGCTTTGCAATGATGTGCAGTAGTTTGCATGCAATGTCAATAAATTTACTGGAAGCTCAGGAATCGATTCAAGCCGAGTACATTGACTTACAGAGAGGGCCTTGAGAAGCTGAAGGCTACTTATGGTAGCTGGTAGGATAGAAAAATTGTTTTGGCTAAGATTCAAAAATTCCAAGGACACCAAACTACCAATTTCGCTGGGCACATATGTTATATTGCAGTTTTCCATATTCAATTCCCTGATGCTACTTGATAACTGTAACGACGAAAAGCTTGATTCAAGTGGGGATCCTTGAAAAAATGTTGGCCACTCTAATTTGGAGCAGCCGGACAGACTGAAATCAAGGAGAGAATTCAACGTGAAAATGCACAGAGGAATCTTCTGAAGATTATGGCAATTCTTCAAATTCAAGACAAGAAGATTTTTCAGATGTTCAATAGATTGGTGAACCTCTACCAGCTCTGTACAATCATTAAGTAACAATTTCTCAAGACTGGCGAACCCTGTGAAGTCTGGAGTATTGATCAAGAAATAGGAATGGCCGAGATTGAGGTATTTCAATCTGTACAAAACCTGTCAGGAACAGAAAGAGACAATAAATTTCTATGCATGTCATTCTATTAATTAAGTTTGAAGGAGACGAAAACAGTAGTATCATCGTACCTTCGTTCCTCTCCATACTTGTTTCAGCTTGCTATAGCTCAAGTCAATGGCAACTAGATTATCCATAATTAAGTTTGATGGTATATAATTTGAAGAAAATCCTTTCCAGGATAGCCATACAAGTCTTCCAGAGAGATGTTTGTAGCTTCCTCTTAGATGGACATTATTGAGATGAAGCAGTCTCAGCCTCTCCATCTTCGTAAATGCCTTTGCTTTTAGTTTTACCTTTTCTGATTCAGGCAAGTTCAGGACTAAACCTTGAATTGCTTTCGTCCCCTGATGGTAATAAAAAGCTGCAGATATAAGAATATATGCGAGTCTGTGTGTATGCGTGTGTGTAACATTGTGTTGAAAATAGGTTCATATCCCAGATTGTGTGACTTTCATGATGTGCCGTGTGCTATGGCATTTTTACAGTGAACAAGACCTCCCACATTGACAAGATATGTAATTAATTCAGGTATTAGGCTCTTACTGTATTATTTTTCAGTACATCGAGAACATCTTCATGATACCATAACCTACTACGTTCACCAGGTTCTTCGAGGGATTCTTGGCGGACGATTTCTTTAGCCATGTCTTGAATCAGATCATGCATCATCAGCCGGTTATGCCGATCAATGCTCACAAGACAACGACGATATAGAACCCCAATTCCAGATTCTGGGAAGAAACCGCAGCCTCCTAGTATTTTGATTGACAAGTCTTGGTCCATTCCAACAAAAAAACATGCAATATCTAGGAATAAACCCCTTTGTTCATTATCAAGTGAATCGAAACTCAGCCTAAGTTTTCCTTGAACATCATTATTTGGGATCTTTTTCAACTTCTTCAATTCACTTCTCCATTCACGTACAGTTTTGTCCGACAAAAAGGAACCTAAAATTTCAAGAACTAAAGGAAGCCCCTTAGCATAACTCACAACTTCCTCAGAGAGGATCTCATAGTCTTCTACAGGCTGGCCTCTTCTAAAGGCATGCCAACTGAAGAGTTGAAGGGATTCCTCCCTATTTAACTCCTTAGGCTTATACACCTCATCCACTTGAAGCGAACTTACCGAAGACAAATTTCTAGTTGTTACTATGATTATGCTTCCAGAACGTAACAAATCACGATTTATGGCTAATGCCCTCAATTGCCGGATGTTATCCACATCATCGAGAACAAGAAGAACCTTTCGACACCATGCTCGCCGTTTTATCACCTCAATTCCATGATCCTGGCTTCTTATTCTCTGATTTCCATCCAATCGGAGATCACAAAGAAGCTTTTCTTGTAATTCAACAAAGCCGTTAGGTTGCATGGAAGTTGGTCCAACATTTGCAAGAAAGCTACTGCTTTCAAATTCACGAATGCGATATATGCGATTATACATAGCTTTAGCAATTGTAGTCTTTCCTGATCCACCAATCCCCCATATGGCAACAATCCTAACATTATCACTATTTGATCCCAACTTTAGAAACTCACTCAGTTTTTGAACACGAGGTTGTATACCAACTGGGTAGTCCGCAACACTTAAACACGTCAGATTTAGTTTATCTGCGACTTCTCGAACAGCAGTCTCAATAAACGTTGACTCGCACCTGCCGCAGTTGATATTTTTTTCAATCATTTAGGAGGGACAGAAAAAAAAAATAAGAAATAAAAAATAAAATAAAAAATTGAAACTAAGCCATTTTTACATACAAAGAGGTGATAGAATAAAATAATGAAGTTATAGCCGGGAACACCAAATTGACTTCTTGGATTTGAACTAAATTTCTTTCAAATTATAATTATATTCCTTCTAATTCGAAATTCAATTTCGGTGATCCCAAATGCAAATGTAAGTGAAATTGGTTGCTTTGAAGAAAAGAAATCAAATTAAGTACCCGTTGGCCATATTTTGCAGGTCGTAACCGGACAAATTGGCAGCTTCTTTAAGAGCCGACCTCCAATTCTTCACCATTTTCATGTCGAACCGCTTTTCGTGACTTGCAAATGCTTCTTCATAACAACCCCTTTGTGAGCGAACGTCGGAGGGTTGGATGTCATAGAAGATGGGAATAACAATCTGACCAAATCTCCTCTTGCAATTCATGATCTTTACAAGCTCATCAAGGCACCATCTTGAGGACGCGTAGCTTTTGGAGAATATGATAACGGAAACCTTAGATTGCTCGATTGCTTTGAGCAATTCGGGACCAATTTCTTCTCCTCTGGTGAGTTTAGTGTCATCTCTGAAAGTGTATAAATCATGGCGCTCCAAAGCGGCCAAGAGGTGGGCCGTAAAATTCTTGCGAGTATCAACACCGCTGAAAGACAAGAACACATCGTAAATACAGGAAGCTGCCATTTTCAAAGCTTAAACAGGAGATCAAATGAAAGAAAGGGTTTGTGCGTGAGAGGAGAAGGGCATAACCTTGACTTATATTGATCAGAAAATGACCTTTTTGTTTAATCGGAGTAACTAATCCTATAAAAAATTTGAAGAATGATAAACATGAGGAAGAATCGAAGTAGCTGCGTGTGGCGTCGCCCACTCCACCACATCTTGCACGCACCTTCTCTTAGAGCTTATCTGTTAAAAAAGAAAAAATTGACTTAAAACCTACCATTGTTGAAATATTGTAGAGTTTAAGTTTATTAATTTATCATAATAAATTGTCCCACTAGTTATTCCATTAACTACAATACATGTTATCTAAGATTGGACTAAAGACAAAAGACCCAACCCAAACAAAACCCCAAAAGAGCTTACCAGGCCCAAAAGCCCCATCCCAAATTAAGATTATCGGTCACAACTTGAATTTCCAATGGCAGTTAGGGCTTAATAGAAATGGTGGATTCTGGTGGGAGATCCCATTCATGTGCAATTCTGGACGAGCAGATGGATCGTTTATATTGCAGAGGAGGAGCCTTGCTTTGACACCGATCGATTACTTGGATGTCGCTCCTTTGAAGAGTCTGGATTTCTGTTCTTCCCGAATATGGTGGATGGTTGCTCTGATGGTGAGCTTCGAAACAGTGTTGGGAATGATCTTCTAGTTATTTCCAGTGATGGGTGGAATGGAGGAATTTCCATTTGGAGAGAATCCGGGGACACCCTAGACAAGCCCCTTCATGGCCCATTTGTTGCAAAGCTTCTCAATGACTTGTTTGGCATCCATGTTGTTGTTGAGCATCATTCACTTGCTTTCAAATTCGCCATCCAAAAGGTACCCAATTCAGCAATTTTTTTTAAAAAAAATTGTGGACTCACTTGTTACGTATCTTTTATACTCTTAACCATATAATATGCTAAGAATTGATACATTGAGAGTCCAAAATGTTCCTTTAAATAAGAGCGTGAGTGTGGTAATTGCAGAGGGAAAATACCATGACTGACCACTGCATACTGGTCAAGGGTGGCAAATAATTTTCCTTCCATTGACAACTCTAAATCTAATCAACTTGGCAGCATTGTGTCTCAGCTGGGGCAGCTTTCTCCAACTCCAAGTGCATCTTTGAGGTATTTTTACTGACCATAATTTCTTGTTTTTGATAAGGTATGTGTGCACCCATTTTGACCATATGCCTTGTGGATTATTCAATTTTAGTAGACATAGGAACTTAGAAATGGATGCCCTGCATAGGATAGATTTGATTAACTGAAGTCTGCCTGTATAGTATAACCGCCTGATAGTCCAATGTTGTATTCTTGCGGTGATTTTGTTAACAAGAACCATTCAAGCAGTAGCTGTGAGGCCAGGGGAACACCCAAATGTCTGATTGGTAGGGGAGCCCTTCTCAATTCCAACGAGGGAGATAATGGAAGATTAAGTTTGGGAGTCGGTGTTAGAGACAAATACTGAACTTTTTGCTTTATTAATGGAAAGACCTGATAGATTGGAAAGCAAGTCAAGTGCTTGTTTGAGAGTGGAAACAGATTGAATATCTCCATGGGAGAAAAGAAGCAAGTCATCAGCAAAGGAAAGGTGGGTGATTCCCAGTTTCTTACACCTCCAATGGAACTTGAAAGGGTTAAAGGAGGTAAAGTTGTGAACATTGAAGACCTCCATGGCTTTAAGAAATAGGAAAGGGGGTAGGGGATCCCCCTGTCTGAGACCTTGGAGACCTTTGAAACTTTTTATCATTCCTTTAGCTGGGAAGGATTCATCCTGATTGCATTTTCCATATCCATGAAACAACGCATAGGAAGTGGACAGTGTTATCTTCTTTTTACACATTATTTTATATGGTGTTTGGTGCATGACCCAAGTCGTAGACTCATGATCTCTTCAGAGAAGGGCAGAGAGAGAGAGAGAGAGGTGGGGGAGGAATTTATAGGTAATTGTTTCACTACAGAAAACCAATTCAGAAAGTTGCTTCACTAGGCTGGTTATATTTAATAGGTAATTGTTTATAGGTAAGTGACATGCTTTAAAATAATTTAGGTGCACCATATTTTAATAATTTCTTGCCTTTTCTGAACTCATTTGTATGCCACTTTAGTTATCACTATAAGAAGTTGGATGTTGCCTCTCTCGAGTGGTTATGAAGTTTTCTCAAATATCTACTTTGAATAGTTGATGGGGTCTTTTCTATTATCAAATATATTAAAATAGGAGATTATTATGTTTGACTGAAGTATTTTACGATGAATGGAATTCAAATTCCATAAAATTCTAAGAGAATTAGAAACAATAATTAGGAATGTATATGTGGGATGGAACTGAAATCTCTACTTTGTAACTTGAGGGATCTAAAGGTTAAAAGGTGGTGTTACGTGTGTTTGACAAAGTGTGTTGGCAATTCATATTACGGATACATTTATGCATCTTTCCCAGTCTCTTTAGGATTGCTACGGATCGGCATGCTCTGGTTGCCGAATGCTATAGGTTGCATTCCTAGTTTATTGCAGCATTGTGCTTGTATGTTGTAACCTATAACCACATATTATATTCAGTAGAGATCAGAGAAGGCATGGCAAGCTAAGGCAAATGAAATCTGGGGAAGTTATTAGATGAAGCCTAAACTACAGTCTGAAGTAATTCGAAGATCTTTAGAAAGAGTTAGATCTTGGGGATTTTTTATTTTACATCATATGCTAAATATTTTGGCTGGATAGAGACTTAGATGTGTAACAAACTCGGTAATGAAAATTTTATAAGGAGAAAGGATGAATTATGCAGAAAGATGGGGAGATGAAGAGATCTATAACGAAAATGAGGAGAATAAAAGAAGAAAAATTTAGAGGTGTGTTTTAGAACTGAAAAAAAGTAGCACATATCTTCGGTATTGGAAATCCAGAGTATGTCTAAATATAATGATTATGAGAACTGGAAATTATCCCTTGACTAGAATTTTCACCCTTCCTCATTTCATCTTTAGAAAGAAGATCATAATCTATGTTATTGAACTAAAATATAGAATGGGGCTCTACATATTTTCCCCTGATTAGTGTTGTAGAATTTTAGTACATAAAACAAATTGAAGATATGGATTAATTAGTTCAATATTTTGTTGCAGAAGGGTTAGATTAAAATATGTCTGTACACTAACTCCATTGTTTCTTTATTGAAGTTCTCGGAGTATTTGTTCTTGAGATCCTATATTTCTGCACCATACTGTTTGAAATAATTGTGAAAATTTGTGTAACTTCTGGGTTATCTACAGATGCTATTTTGTCTGTCTCTCTGTACACTAATTTATTTGCATGTTTAGTTATTGTGCAATTTATATGCTTATTCAGCTATTAATACAAAAGTATCATGTGCATATCTCTTCATAATTTCTTATATTTTTGTCTACTTGAACTCAATCATAAAGGATTTTCAACCATTCGGTAACTAAATACCCTTTGTAAAGGAAACTTGTATCATCAAATTGTTCAGTTCAAAAATAATGTTCGGTAAGTTTCTCTTCATTTATTAGTTCTACCCAATAAAACAAGTAGCATATATTCTAAAACGATGTGTTTCATCTAGTTTCTATAAAGGGCAGATTTGGATACTGTTGAAATATGTATCTGTTACACAAAGTGCTGCGTTGAAAGAGTGACTCATGTGAACCCATAAACATTTGCGAAATGCCACAAAATGATTTTTGACAGGCAAAACAACTTTCTACAAGTCTCTGTTACTTGAAAATTTTATTGTATGTAGTTAGGTAACCCCTTTCTTTTACTTTTTTTTTTTTTTTTTTTGGGTACAATTTTAAGAGTCCGTTTTGACTTGCGAAGGTTCATCCTAGATCCGAAATGGCCTAGCGATCAAAACACGCAAGATTTGCTTGTGGCCCACAGCTGGTTTATAAGGAAAAGAGTGTTGTAATCTTTTGGCCAAATTCTATTGTTTAGGATTTTGACTCGTTTTATTTATTTATTTGTATCTACTAGTTTTCTTCTCCTATTTTTTCATAATTTTTAGAGATAATTCAATTTTAATTGGCAAGAAAAACTCACACATCCAATTTGCCCTTACGGGATTTGAACCCTTAACGTTCTAATTTTGGAGGCAAGGAAGTACCACTAGGCTGCAACCTTTGATTTCTCCTTTTTTATACATACATTTAGCAAATATACATTGATCGATAGTATTTGAAAATTCAACTCTATGAATTTAAAGTTGTTTTTATTATTTCTTTGTGAAGGTTCATCATAGCTTTCGCTTCGTAACTAATAATTCATTATTGGAAATGTTTAATTGACATAAATCTAAAGCTAATTAATATTCAGTTATTTAATTAAAGTGGTTGTGCTTCATAACTGTGGAACCATTAGTTTTATCTTATGGAATATACCACAATCTCCGCTACCATTTTCATTTGAATAGAAGAAACTTTCCTTTCCTTCTCACAATCGGCTGACTATTTGTAGGATTCATCACAACAATCTAATTTTAGTAACATTATTCAGGTCACTACACTGAGTCTTGAAAATTATTTATAGAAAAAGAATAGCTAGAAAATTATGAAAACAAAACTTCTTAATCTATTATTAGATCATGTTATTAATCCATATATAGTGTTTGGAGAGATGAATTGGATGCAGATGTTATTTTTTATATTAATTTGCATAAAACTACATAAAGCAATACCTGCGATTCCTACTTTCTTGACAAGGTAGCTTTTGAATGGGAAATATAAGAATCCCATCAAGAAATTCATGATCATATGAGTTGGGATCATTGTCATCGCCCTTGTAAACCAGACTAATCCCACATTGGTTCACCCGCCAACAACGGTTCATTGTTATTTCAATCTCCACTTCATCTCCGCAGCAATAATGGTGACCCTCCAAATTAGATCCAAGGCTCCAGTTTGGTATGTAGGAGAGCCACATCTGATCTTCAAAACTTGCAGGATAGGATTCAACTATTTGTCCATGGTATGGTGACCTAGACATCTTGGTTCTATTATTAAAGTAATAGGAAATAGCAAAATCTTGATTGAGGCTGCCGTAGCTAGAAAAAACAACACAGAGAATAAACCCTTGTATTATCCTACCCTCTGAATGCTGTATCTGAAAACGTAAACAGTGTCCCTGACTCTGGTTGTTGCACCACCTCGGAACCTCACTCTGGTAGTTGCACCACCTTGGAACCTCACACCCTGGAAGAAAAATATTCAACTCACCTTGTTCTCGTAGTTCCTGCAGCTTGCATAAGTATTAGCCATCAGTCCAAACAGCCTTGCCTATGCGATCAGAATGCACGCTAGCTCATTTTTTGTAATCAAAAGTCAGACATTTGTCATTTAAAATAATAAGGCTTGGTTTCTTTCAAGTACTACACACACGTAGGAAAAGAGAAAACAGAGCAGTGTACCTGATAACGGAGGAGATTTCTTCTAAAATTATATGCAAAATTGTTGTGGACTAATTTGGGACAACCATAAAAACTCATACGTTGTGCTTCTGGTGCTTTTGATTCCATTGATATACTTTGCAATGATGTGCAGTAGTTTGCAATCAATCCAAATAAATTTCCTGGAAGTGCCGGAACGGATTCAAGCCTAGGACATTTGTTTACAAAAATGTACCTCAGTAGTGGAAGGCTAGCGATGGTAGTTGGTAGATTAGAAAACTTGTTTCCGCTAAGATTCAAAAATTGCAAGGACACCAAACTTCCAATTTCGCAGGGCACATATGTTATATTGCAGTCTTCCATATGTAATTCCTTGATGCAATTTGATAACTGTACTGACGAAAAACTTGGTTCAAGTGATGATCCTTGAAAAAATGCAGGCCACTCTAATTTGGAGCAGCCAGACAGGTTGAAATCAAGGAGAGACTTCAACATGAAAATGCTCAGGGGAATCTTCTCAAGATTCTGGCAATTCTTCAGATCCAAGACAAGAAGATTTTTCAGACATCCAATAGATTGGTGAATCTCTACCAGCTTTGTACAATCATTAAGCAACAATTTCTCGAGACTGGGGAACCCCACGAAGTCTGGGATTTTGATCAAGAAATAGGAATGACCTAGATTGAGGTATTTTAATTTGTACAAAATCTGTAGGATCAGAAAGCAATAAATTTCAATGTATGTTGTTTTATTTAAGTTTTAAGGAGATGAAAACAGTAGTATAAGCGTACCTTTGTTCCGTTCCAAACTTGTTTGAGCTTGCTATAAGTCAAGTCAATTGCAACCAGACTATCCATAATTAAACTAGATGGTATACATTCTAAAGGAAATCCTTTCCAAGATAGCCATACAAGTCTTCCAGAGAGACGTAATTTGTAGCTTCCACTTGGATAATTGACAGAATTGAGATGCAGCAGTCTCAACCTCTCCATCTTTGTAAATGCCTTCAGATTTAGTTGTAGCTCCTCTGATTCCGGTAAGTTTAGGACTAAGCCTTGAATAGTTTTCGTCCCCTGATGATAAGAAAAGTTGTAGATATAAGAATGTGTGTGTGTGTATATATATATATATATATATAACATGGTGTTAAAAATAGGTTCTCCTCCCAGATTGTGAGACTTTCATGATGTGTAGTGTGCTATGACATTTTTATAATGAGCAACACAAGATATGTAATTAATTCATGCATTCGGCTCTTACTGTGTTATTTCTCAGTACATCAAGAGCATCCTTGTGATACCACAATCTACTACGCTCGCCCGGTTCTTCAGGACATTCTTGGCGGACAATCTCTCTAGCCATGTCTTGAATCAGATCATGCATCCTCAGTCGGTTAAGCACATCAATGCTCACAAGACCACGACGAGATAGAACCCCAATTCCAGATTCTGGGAAAAAACCGCAACCTTTTAGTAGTTTGATTGGAAAATCTTTGTCCATTCCAACAAAAAAGCATGCGATATCAAGGAATAAACCCTTCTGTTCATCATCAAGTGAATTCATGCTCAACGCAAGTTTTCTTTGAACATCCATATGAGGAATCTTTTTCAACTTCTTCAATTCACTTTTCCATTCAGCTATGGTGCTGTTCAACAAAGAGGCACCTAAAATTTCAAGAACTAAAGGAAGCCCTTTAGCATAACTTACTACTTTCTCAGAGAGGATCTCATAGTCTTGTACAGGACGGTAACTTCTAAAGGCATGCCAACTGAAGAGTTGAAGAGATTCCTCGTTGTTCAACTCTTGAGGCATATATACCTCATTCATTTCAAGCGAACTAACTGAAGACAAATCTCTGGTTGTTATTATGATTCTACTTCCACGACGTAAGAAATCACGATTTATGGCTAATGCCCTCAGTTGGTTGATGTTATCCACATCATCGAGAACAAGAAGAACCCTTCGACACCATGCTCGCCGTTTTATCACCTCAATTCCATAATCCTCGCTTCTTATTCTCTGATTTCCATCCGTTAGGAGGATATCACAAAGAAGCTTTTCTTGTAATTCAACAAGGCCGTTGGGCTGCATCGAAGTTCGTCCAACATTTGCAAGAAAGCTACTACTTTCAAACTTCCTATGTATGCGATTATACAAAGTTTTAGCAATTGTTGTCTTACCTATACCCCCAATTCCCCATATGGTAACAATCCTAACATCTTTATTTGAATCAATTGAATCCAAATGTAGAAAGGAATTCAGTTTTCCAACACGATATTCTATTCCAACCGGATAGTCTGGAGCACTTAACCATGTAGGATTTAATATCTTTGCGACTACTCCAACAACAATCTCAATAAAGGTTGACTCACATCTGGCCAAAAATAAAAAATAAAAAATTTCAACCGTTGTAAGAGAAAAATGAAATTCAAAAAAATGAAGCTAAGCAATTTTTACGTAGAGATAGATGAAAGATCAAAATAGATGTGTGAACAAATTGGTAATGTTTTAGATTACAATTTTATTTTATTATTTTTTTTTATTATTATTTATTTTTTTTTTTTGAAGAAAAGAGAGTTAAAAGTACCCGTTGGCCACACTTTGTAGGACCTGACCAGATAAATTGGCAGCCTCAGTTAGAGTCGACCTCCAAATCTTCACCGATTCCTTGAACTGCTTTTCGTGATTGGCAAATGCTTTTGCATAACAACCCATCGGTGACCGAACTTCGGAGGGTTGCACGTCATAAAAGATAGGAATAACAATCTGGTTGAGTGTCCTCTTGCAATTCATGATCTTTACAAGCTCATCAAGGCACCATCTTGAGGCTGCGTAGTTTTCGGAGAATATTATAATAGAAACCTTAGATTGCTCGATTGCTTTTAGCAATCCGGGACCAATTTCTTCTCCTCTTTTGAGTTTAGTGTCATCTCTAAATGTGTAAAAACCATGCCGATTCAGCGCGGCCAAGAGATGGGCGGTGAATTTCTTACGGGTATCAATACCGCTGAAAGACAGGAACACGTCGTAAACCCAGGAAGCTGCCATTTTCAAAGCTCAAACAGGAGACCACATGAAAGGAAAGGCTTGTCCGTGAGAGAAGCAGGACAGAGCCTTAACTTCTATAGATCAGAAAATGACTTTTTTTATTAAACATTTTTGATGTGATGGAATAACTAATCCTATAAAAAAAATTGAAGTATGACAAATCTGATGCAGACTCAGTTCCTGCACTTTGTGGGCCTCCAGTCCACTCCGGCTGCGCGCACCTTCTCTTAATTTTCTTTTCGAAAAATGACCAGCAAAGAAAAACCTGCAACCGAACCAAGCCGTGAATTCAGGCCAGACTGACCTAGAAAAGTCCAGTTTTAACCGATATTTAACACCAATTAATATATGTTCAAAATTCACTCTTTACAATTATTGGTGTGAACGCTTTATAGAACTTTGGGGTCGCTTTTTCTTTGTTACTTTTTGAATTTAAGGGCGTGTTTGGACAAATCCTTTTGTTTTCTTTGTTTTTTATAGCCTCCATGGGCTCTCTCCTGTATGGACGGACTATATGCCCTTGTGGCCCGGGTGGCTTTAGGCCTTTGCTGTTGCCTGTTGGGCTTTGGGTATGCCCCAAATACCTTTGTAAATTTTTTCTTTATTTATTCTACTCATTCTTACTGTTGGCCTAAGGATTTTTATCTAAAGGTTTTGATGATTACAAACCATTAATGATGTTTATGTACTAATATTTTCATTGAGTTATATATAGTTCATATCCTATATGATGAGCTAGATGAGCTATTTCAAGCATTCAAGTACTCAAGCTATGAACTCAATGAAGCCTCAAAGATTGCAAGAAATCAAAGAAAGACTCAAACTTCAAAGATCAATCAAACAATTTCAAGGAAGAAAGCAAGTTTTCATCAAGCTCAAGAGATCATGGTCAGGGAATGGAGAAAAGGATAGATAGGATGGTGAGAGCTTTAGATTTAAATGTTAAAGCATATTTGAATATCTTCTGAAACTCAAGTTTTTAGGTTCATGCATATTTTCTCTAAAAATCAGTTTTTAGAAGGCCTAAAATCTTTCCATGAACTTTACTTATGCATGCTCTCATAATAGGAAGTGCACAGAACAAAATGTGTTTCATTCTTAGTCTTACACAAGGATTGGAGCCGCCTCCCAAATATAGGAGCCTGCTCTTTGCACTCCAGTAGCCAAATTGTGTGTCGTAGAATGCATTTTGTGAATTGGAGCCGCCTCCCAGTTATTGGAGCCGCCTCCCATTTATTGGAGCCTCCTCCAATTTTTTGTAGAGCCGGCTCTTCTAGATTATTTGAATCTTCAACGGCACTTTTCTGCATTTAAGACTTCCAACTACTTCTAACAGACATATTAAGCCTCGGTTGTCTATATAAAGAAGGCTCATTTTACTGAAGTGATACACCACTGGATATTTCATTCAAGAGAGCATTCAAGAGCATTCAATAAGTCATTTAATTTCTTCTCTGAGCTTTCACTTTCAACCATCACGATATTTCTCTCATTCTAGAACTTGAGCTTCATTAATATTCTGATATTCTCTAGTTGTGAGCTTGCACTTGTATATCTATTGAGAGAGATTCTTGTATTTCATTTACAAACTTTGCTACAATCTTGTAAGGGTTGGTGTGACCCAAAAGAAGCCTAGGAGAAGGGTGTTCTCCTAGCAAGGAAAAGGAGCAAGGTCTTGCTTCAAATTTGAAGGTTTGCTCTCCACCATTAAGGAGAAGCTCTAGTGAATTTGGGAAGTCTCAAGGGGGATCTTGAGCCGAGGAGTAGGAGTTTCCGAACCTCGCTAAATCACCGAGTTCATTGTTTGCATCTTCCTATCTCTATCTCTTTTACTTGTGCTTTATATTGCTTGAATTTATCAATTAATCATTGCATAATAGTTGTTGTAAAACAAGTTTCATAAATTGCAAAAAATTGGCCATTGACTCTATTCACCCCCCCTCTAGAGTCATTTAGTGGTTAACAATTGGTATCAGAGCCTAATCTCTAGAAAAAGATTAATCATCTTAGAGAACGATCATGGCCAATACAAATTTTCATCAAGAAGGTCAATCTAATAATAGACCCCCTTGGTTTGATGGAAGTGACTACAACTATTGGAAAATCAAAATGAGAGCATTCTTAAGAGGCATAGATGTAGATGTTTGGAAAGCCGTAGAAAAAGGAGACCATGTTCCAACCAAGATAGTAGAGGGTGAAAATGTTCCAACACCCGATATTGAATGGACCCTCAATGACCGTAGGCTTATACAATGTAATGTCAAGGCTATCACAAATCTCTATTGTGCCTTAAGCAAAGATGAATTCAATAGAATTTCAGATTGCGAAACGGCTAAAGAAATTTGGGATAAACTTGAAGTTACCTATATAGGTACTAGTCATGTTAAGGAATCCAAAATGAATATGCTTGTCCATAAATATGAACTTTTTACCATGAATAACAAAGAAACTATTAGTGAAATGTACTCTCGTTTTACTAACATTGTTAATCCTTTGAAAGCTCTTGGAAGAAAATATGCATCATCCGACAATGTAAGAAAAATCCTTAGATCTTTGCCAAAGAATTGGGAAGCAAAGAAGACCGCCATCCAAGAAGCCAAAGATCTTAACACACTTCCTATTGACGAACTCATTGGTTCACTAATGGCTTACGAGCTAGAAATGAATGATAGAGATGAAGAAACTCAAAAGAAGGATATAGCTCTACAAGCTACTACCAAAGAAGTTGCAATTGATAAGGCTCCTCATGATGAAGAAGAAGAAGAAGTTGCTCTCATTACCAAAACCGTGAGAAGAATCCTTCAAATGAAGAAGTTCCAAAAGAGCAACAACTTCAAAAGAAATGGGTCATCTAGTGAGCAAGGAAAAAGAGAAGCACCTACTTGCTTCCATTGTGGAAAACCGGGGCATTTCAAATCCGATTGCTATGCCTATAAAAATGAAAAGGAAAGGAAAAAGAAAGGAAAGGCCATGCAAGCTACATGGGAGGATGATGATTCAAATGGATCCGAAAGTGACGATGAACTCAATGAATTGGTTAATCTTTGTCTCATGGCCGATGACGATGAGGTAATTTCCAATCATGACTCATTTAATTTGGAAACTACTTATGATGAATTGGTTGATGCACACAATTACTTGCTAGATGCCTTTAGAGAATTGCATGATGATTTAGGCAAAATGGTTCAAAAATGTGCTACCCTAAAAAGGGAAAAGAATATCATCTCTCAAAACCTTGAAAAATTTCAACTTGAAAATGAAGCTTTGAAAAAGGAAAAAGAATTAGCTAAAGAATCGATTTCAATAGATTTAATTTCTGAAAATAAATCATTAAAAATTATGATTGAAGATCAAATTGAGACCTTAGCAAAATTCACAAAAGGTAGAGAAAATTTGGGTCTCATACTTGGAAAGCAAAGAAATGCTTATGCCAAGGATGGACTTGGATTTGATCCTCACAACAAAAACTCTTGTTTATTGAAAAAGAGAGAACCTTTGAACAATTACTTTGTTAAAAATTCATCTTTTAGTCCACAATGTAATTATTGTAAAAAAATAGGACATAAGATCAATCATTGTCCTATTAGGCCATGTAGGACAAAAGTAGTTTGGGTCATTAAAGGGACTTATACACCTCTTCCTAACTCTCATGGACCCAAGAGAATGTGGGTACCAAAAGAAGATTACTCAAATTCCTTTTGTAGGTTTGCTTGAAGTCTCCATATTTATCCAAGGACAAATGGTTTCTTGATAGCGGATGTTCAAGGCATATGACGGGAGATCAATCAAAATTTCACTCCATCAAACCTCATAAAGGAGGAAGCGTCACATTTGGTGACAACTCAAAAGGCAAGGTCATTGGCATTGGAACTATTGGTATCTCCTCCTCCCTATCTATTGATGATGTATTACTTGTTAAGCGCTTAAAACATAACCTATTTAGTATTAGCCAATTATGTGATAAAGGATATGATGTCTTGTTTAAGTCGGACAAATGCATTGTCAAAAAGGATAATGTTGAAGTTTTCCATGCTCTAAGAAATGGTAATGTATATTCTTTGCTTTTATGTGAACTACACGATCAAGATGTCAAGTGTCTTGTATCCTCAAATGAGGATAGTTGGTTGTGGCATAGAAGGTTAGGTCATGCTAGTATGGATTTGATTTCAAAACTATCTAAAAATGAATTGGTCAAAGGCCTCCCAAAGACTAATTTTTCTAAAGATAAAACTTGTAGCGCATGTCAAATAGGCAAGCAAATCAAGTCATCATTTAAAAGGAAAAAGGATATAACAACTTCAAAACCACTAGAGTTAATTCATATGGACTTATTCGGTCCGGAGAGAATTGCTAGTCTTGGTGGAAAACTCTATGCATTTGTCATTGTGGATGACTTCTCTAGATTCACTTGGGTATTTTTCCTTACACATAAAAATGAGGTTCATACAATCTTTACTAAATTTTGTAAGAGAGTCGAAAACGAAAAAGAATGTAAGATCAAGTCCATTAGAAGTGATAGAGGTAGAGAGTTCGACAACCAAGATGTGGAAAGATTTTGTGATGAAAATGGATACAATCATAATCTTTCGGCTCCTAGAACTCCTCAACAAAACGGAGTTGTTGAAAGAAAAAATAGGTCTCTCCAAGAAATGGCTAGGACTATGTTAAATGAACATAATTCTCCTAGATCTCTATGGGCCGAAGCTGTCAGTACCTCATGCTATGTCATAAACAGAGTCATCATTAGAAAACTCCTTAATAAGACTCCTTATGATCTTTGGAACAAAAGGAAACCAAATATTGGATACTTTAAGGTCTTTGGGTGTAAATGCTTCGTGTTGAATGACAAAGATAATTTAGGAAAATTTGAACCTAAATCAGATGAAGGTATTTTCCTAGGATACTCCTCTCGTAGCAAAGCATTTAGAGTGTTTAACAAAAGAACACGAGTCGTTGTGGAATCAATACATGTTGTATTTGATGAATCACCATTATCCCCTATTAGATGCTCATTGGATGAAAATGAAGATGTGGTTGAGATTGAAAAGAATGTTGAAAATCTTGATCTAAATGGTCCTTCTCATAAAGATCTCTCCAAAGATGTTCCAAAAGAAAGTCACTCTCATGAAGACACTCCTCCTAAGGCTTGGAAGCAAGTGCTTAATCATCCAATAAATCAAATTATCGGTGATCCATCTAAAGGTGTAAGAACTAGATCTCAAATGAGTAATATTTGCAATTATGTAGCTTTTGTTTCCCAACTTGAACCAAAAAATATTCATGAAGCCGAAAATGATGAATCTTGGCTTTTGGCCATGCAAGAAGAACTTAACCAATTCGAAAGAAATAAAGTTTGGCTTTTGGTTCCAAGGCCTAAAGACAAAACTATCATTGGCACAAAATGGGTGTTTAGGAACAAAAAGGATGAATCGGGAATCATAGTAAGAAACAAGGCAAGGCTTGTTGCTCAAGGATATAATCAAGAAGAAGGAATTGATTATGAGGAATCATTTGCCCCCGTAGCTAGACTTGAAGCTATAAGAATGCTCCTTGCTTTTGCATCCCATAAGAACTTCAAGTTATATCAAATGGATGTAAAAAGTGCTTTCTTAAATGGTATCATTGAAGAAGAAGTATATGTTGATCAACCACCGGGCTTTGAAAGCCGTATTTACCCAAACCATGTTTTCAAATTATCAAAAGCCTTGTATGGTTTGAAACAAGCTCCAAGAGCTTGGTATGAAAGACTAAGTGGTTTTCTACTTGTTAATGGTTTTATTAGAGGTAAAATTGATAATACTCTTTTCACTAAAACCATCGATAACAACTTATTGGTCATTCAAATTTACGTTGATGATATTATCTTTGGATCAACCAATAGTGTGATATGTGAAAAGTTTGCTTCTAGTATGCAGAATGAATTCGAAATGAGCATGATGGGTGAACTTACTTTTTTTCTAGGATTGCAAATCAAACAAACACTTGATGGCATTTTTGTTTGCCAATCTAAGTATGTTAAAGATTTGCTAAAGAAATTTGGCTTGGAGGAAGTCAAACATGCCCATACTCCAATGAGCTCATCTTTGAAACTTGATAAAGATGAAAAAGGCACTGATGTAGATATTAAAAAATACAGAGGTATGATTGGTAGTCTCTTATATCTTACCTCAAGTAGACCGGACATCATGTTTAGTGTATGTTTATGTGCTCGTTTTCAATCATGTCCTAAAGAATCTCATTTATGTGCCGTTAAACGAATCTTTCGCTATTTGAGCTATACCACATTCTTGGGACTTTGGTATCCTAGACATACATCTTTTGACCTTGTTGGTTACTCGGACGCTGACTTTGGTGGATGCAAAGTTGATAGAAAAAGTACTAGCGGGACTTGTCACTTCATTGGACAATCATTAGTATCTTGGTCTTGCAAGAAACAAAATTCCATAGCTCTATCAACGGCGGAAGCCGAGTATATTGCAGCCGGTAGTTGTTGCGCTCAAACACTTTACATTAAACAACAACTAGAAGACTTTGGACTCTATTTTGATCACATTCCTATTATGTGTGATAATACAAGTGCAATATGCATCTCTAAAAATCCTATTCAGCATTCAAGAACAAAGCATATAGAAATTAGATACCATTTTCTTAGGGATCATGTTTCTAAGGGTGATATTGATCTTATTTTTGTGACCACTGAAAAGCAATTAGCTGACATCTTCACAAAACCACTCCAAGAGGAGAGATTCTGTCTACTCAGAAGAGAAATTGGAATGATCACAGAGCAGAATGTCATGCAATGAAGTAGCAGCAGCAGAGCCGGCTCCAATCTAAATAAGAGCCGCCTCTATAGAAAACAAGAGCCGGATCATCTCATTCAAGAGCCGCCTCTCCAACCTGCATCCAAGAAAATCACAATTTCTAACTCTCGGTATCTCTAGAGCCGGATCACAAAATTTCATGAGCCGGCTCCCCAAAACCTGCATCCATGTCCAAACCCTCGGTATCTCTAAGAGCCGGATCACAAAATTTCATGAGCCGGCTCCCCAAAACCTGCATCCATGTCCAAACTCTCGGGATGTCTCAAAAATCATCAAGAGCCGGCTCCAAAAATCAAGAGCCGGCCCCAAAAAAATCAAGAGCCGGCTCCAAAAATCAAGAGCCGGCTCCAAAAAGCTCTTGAGCCGGCTCCAATTTTTCCATGAGCCGGCTCCAATCTGCTATATCCCTTTAAATTCCTTCGGCAGTAGCTTTTTTTTTTGGGCATTATGTTCAACATTTCCAGAGAGCATAAACCGTGAGAGCTCCTTCACCATGAGTATGAGTGCTTCAATTTTTAAGGTCTCAAAATGATTTCATCCATCATATAATATCAAGTGGCCTTTATCCTGCATCCTATTTTATTCTCCTCTCATTGTTGTGCAAGAATTTCCTCATCTCAGGTAAAAACTTCAACCTCTTTTGTTCTCCTTTCTTCATTATTTCATCTATCATATATGTGTATTGATCCATGCTTTGATGTAATACTCCATGAATTGCTTTAAACTTATCTTAAATTGAATTTTGTTGAATGAATTCCTTTCAATTTTGAACAAAATTTTGGTTTAATCTCCTTTACATTACATGTTCAAACCCTAGGAATATCATATTTTAATCCAAAATTTTGCTCTTGCTTCATGAATCTAAGCATTTTTTTTGTGGATTATGTTAAATTTCCCTCTTGGGTTTACATTTCCATAAAAGTTTACCAATTCCACATGAATTGTCATAATTTCACAAGACTTAATTTTCTATCAAACCCTAGAAAATTAATCCTTTCAGCAAATTTTTTTTTGGGGTTGCTTTGTGAACTCATTTCTTTTTAATTTTATTCCATTAAAATTCCTTTTTAAGTCTACATTTCAAATTTCATTCTTCAAAATCGAACGCCAATCACATTGTTGCTCACAAATTTTTTTTTGGGTTTTCCCACATAGTTTACTTTTTTTTGTTTGTTCTCAAAATTGTCTAGATATGAAAATTTGTTGTTCAAAGTCTTTTGAAAATGCCTCCATATCTTTTCAAATTAATATAAGTTTTGTTTTTAAATTATGACTTGTTTAGGTCCCTACTGCGTTTCCATGGCATCATCCTCCCGTAGAAGGAATCCGTCTCGTGGCAAAACTAGAATCACTCAATCTCATGACTCTATCCCAAATGAAAAAACTCCTCCTCCAAGTCCAATTCAAATTTCTGCCACAAAGTTATATAGAACTCCTACTCACAAGAGGCTATATGAGAAAGAATTTCTTCATAGGAAAGTGGCCAAAGGAAAGGTTCTGTCACACACTATTTGTGATGACCTCAACCTCAACACATACAATCTCTTTAATGCTATTGGCCTTGGGTCATTTGTTGGGATGAAAAACAAGTATTATCCAAGACTTGTTCAGTTATTCTACACCCACCTTGAGAAAGTGCCTGGTGTAGAGAAGTTACAATGCTATGTGGCTGGAGTAGAATTCGATCTTGATGTTAGAAGCATTTCCAAAATCTTTCATTTTATGGATGATGGTATTCAATTCTACTCTCCTCAAAAATGGTTCACTGGGAAAGATTTTGACAAACTAGCAGCCATTCGCCAAATGAGCTATGATTCCCGCACTACCAATATTAAAGAAGTAAAATCCAAACAATTGACTATGGAAGCTCGATTGATCCACAAAATTATTGCATACTCCATTCTTCCTAAAACCGGCAGTCGCTCAAAAGTCTCTCGCATGGAAATCTTTCTGATATGGTGTGTTTTAAATGGAAAAGATTTTGACTTGGCCTACATTATCTTTCATCACATGTTGGCATGCAAGAAAAAGAAAAACACTCCACTCCACTATGCCATGGTTCTCACTCACATTTTCATGGCTAACAACATTCCACTTGACAAAAGTGAATCAGCCAAACTAGGCCCAAGAGATATCCTTGATGCTTTCAATCTAGACACAATGGGGCTAAAAAGGGATCCCGATGGTATGTGGTTTTATCCTAGGCAACGAAGGTTCGAAGAGGCTAGAGCTCGTGGAGAAGAGATTGAGGATGTTGATGATGGGGATGAGGAAGAACATGAAAGCCATGACAGTGCTGAAGATGAGGATGTTCCAGTTGCACATCGCTCAAATCATGATCTTTTATTGGAACTTCTAACTGTTTCTCGTCAAAATCAAGCCACTCTTCAAGAACAACAAACCACTCTTGAACATCAACAACAACAACTTGACGAAGTACTTATGACTGTCACTCATATCAGTGAAGACTTTGAAGCCTTTCGAAAAGGCCTTGAACCTCCTCCTCCTTCTACTTAGAACAATATCACCTCGTCTAAAAACTCTTTTTGTGCACTCACTTGTTTTATCTGCTTTGAAGAAGCTTCTTTTAGCTATGTTTTTACTTCTGTCATTTTTCTTTTGAAGTCTTTATCATGATCTATGCTTTTGTCTAACATCTGCTAGTTATGTTCATATTTTCCTTATCTACTGTTTTGACTTCTGTAATCTATAAAATGACATATTTCCTATTTTATTGCCCTTTAAATTCTCATTCTCTAATAGTTCATGAATTGGCATGTATTTTCTCTTTCATACAAGTAGACTTTTTGAGATGACAAAGGGGGAGAAAGATGTGTTTTTTTTCTGTTATGGATCTACCATGCTATGTGCCTACTCTACTTTTTATATAGATCTTGATTGATGCATATTGATAGGGGGAGACTTATAAGAAAATTCTGTAAAAAGTTAAATGAAATCAAGCATGATATGATACTTTAGATATGCTTATTGATAGGGGGAGCTCTCTTTCAAATACAACTCTACTTTATCAATAAACACATCAATGTTTTTTCATCATCAAAAAGGGGGAGATTGTTGGCCTAAGGATTTTTATCTAAAGGTTTTGATGATTACAAACCATTAATGATGTTTATGTACTAATATTTTCATTGAGTTATATATAGTTCATATCCTATATGATGAGCTAGATGAGCTATTTCAAGCATTCAAGTACTCAAGCTATGAACTCAATGAAGCCTCAAAGATTGCAAGAAATCAAAGAAAGACTCAAACTTCAAAGATCAATCAAACAATTTCAAGGAAGAAAGCAAGTCTTCATCAAGCTCAAGAGATCATGGTCAGGGAATGGAGAAAAGGATAGATAGGATGGTGAGAGCTTTAGATTTAAATGTTAAAGCATATTTGAATATCTTCTGAAGCTCAAGTTTTTAGGTTCATGCATATTTTCTCTAAAAATCAGTTTTTAGAAGGCCTAAAATCTTTCCATGAACTTTACTTATGCATGCTCTCATAATAGGAAGTGCACAGAACAAAATGTGTTTCATTCTTAGTCTTACACAAGGATTGGAGCCGTCTCCCAAATATAGGAGCCTGCTCTTTGCACTCCAGTAGCCAAATTGTGTGTCGTAGAATGCATTTTGTGAATTGGAGCCGCCTCCCAGTTATTGGAGCCGCCTCCCATTTATTGGAGCCTCCTCCAATTTTTTGTAGAGCCGGCTCTTCTAGATTATTTGAATCTTCAACGGCACTTTTCTGTATTTAAGACTTCCAACTACTTCTAACAGACATATTAAGCCTCGGTTGTCTATATAAAGAAGGCTCATTTTACTGAAGTGATACACCACTGGATATTTCATTCAAGAGAGCATTCAAGAGCATTCAATAAGTCATTTAATTTCTTCTCTGAGCTTTCACTTTCAACCATCACGATATTTCTCTCATTCTAGAACTTGAGCTTCATTAATATTCTGATATTCTCTAGTTGTGAGCTTGCACTTGTATATCTATTGAGAGAGATTCTTGTATTTCATTTACAAACTTTGCTACAATCTTGTAAGGGTTGGTGTGACCCAAAAGAAGCCTAGGAGAAGGGTGTTCTCCTAGCAAGGAAAAGGAGCAAGGTCTTGCTTCAAATTTGAAGGTTTGCTCTCCACCATTAAGGAGAAGCTCTAGTGAATTTGGGAAGTCTCAAGGGGGATCTTGAGCCGAGGAGTAGGAGTTTCCGAACCTCGCTAAATCACCGAGTTCATTGTTTGCATCTTCCTATCTCTATCTCTTTTACTTGTGCTTTATATTGCTTGAATTTATCAATTAATCATTGCATAATAGTTGTTGTAAAACAAGTTTCATAAATTGCAAAAAATTGGCCATTGACTCTATTCACCCCCCCTCTAGAGTCATTTAGTGGTTAACACTTACTTACCCAAAAAAAAAAAAAATTCTTCATATAAATAATGGACAAAAAATTAGAAAAACATAGCTAAATAAATTACCATCCCATGCATGTACAATCTAAAGTGTAAAAACAATATAAGAAATTCAAAAAAAAAAAAACTTAGAGTATTGAGTATTGATTCAAAATATAAAGCATGAAGTGTATAAATGTAATTAGTATATTTCGGTGATCAAAACAAAGTTCAAATTGAGTTGTAATTTTTCATTTATTTCAGTCTCGATTTTGGAAGCGGAAAAGTCAAGTGTGAGGATCACTTAGAGTATGTTTGAAGTTGGATAGAGTACATAGGGTTCTTCTGTAGTCCAATCGGTTGTACTTCACATTGGAACCGGTGGTTGCATTATCTGCGTAAAAATAATGCTCAGGATAAGTCTAACCGGTTGAACTTGTCCAAGACATAAAAGGAAAATTTTGTTTTAGCCAACTTCTATTACTTTTGTAAGTTTGAATTAGAATGATGTTTTAGCACGAAATTGTACATGTTTTTCAACCCTAATAGGTCTCTCTGATCTTATATATAAGCTCTTTAATTAATCGTGCTTTTTAGAGCACAAAACTATACACTTAAGTGATTTAGGTTGTTGACTGTTCACTGATTGATCGAAGCTTGCATGATTGAAGATCTTATTGCTACCGGTCATTTAAAGTAGTTTGTCTCCCCACTTCAAAAATCTTGTTTTGAAGAAAATGAGGAGAATATCACATTTTTAAGGGATCAAGGCATTTGTAGAATGTTCGTTGATCTACTAGCGATCCTTCAACAAAGATCAAAAGTAAGTCTAAAGTCAAATGTTGTTGAATTGGGGAGTTGCAAAACCTAAGACATTCAATGATTGGTTTTTGGTAGAACGGAGGGGTTTGAGTCTCAGTTGAAGTACAGTGTACCTTACTTCATCTATAGTCGATCTTTTCACCTGAGACAGTGTGACAGTCTCCGAGGTTTTCCCTATATTTGTATGATTTATTTTAACTAGGTTTAGTCGCTAAAAACTCGGTGTCTCTCTAACTCTACTTTTTACTTTATTTGCGCTTTAAATTATTGTTTTGTGTGAGATTAATTTACTTTTATTTCGGCAAATTGAAATTAAGAAAAAAATCAGACAAAAGAGAAAGTTGAATCTATTCGCCCTCTCGTTGCTTATTTATATTTTATTCCACTTTTGTAAAGAGAAATAAACTTTCTAACATAAATTAAGGATAAATAACACTAACATTCTCTTAGGTTTTATATAATTACACGTACCTCTTGTAATTTTTTAAATTACCATGTCATCCCCTAAAAAAGCAAACATTGTAACATAGACCTCCCTGTCAATAACGGAGCCAACAATTGGTATAATTTAATTTGAATAGAATAACATCAAAATAATACATACACCAAAATGAACAAACTTCCCAGTAAGAATAAATTTTGGTTATTATAAAGAGATTATTACATATAAATGGTGTTAATAACCCATATTTACTATTTGATATAGTCAAAGTCTCATAATTTCAAAAAAAAAATGAACATATAAAAAAACACCGTTTACTCTCACAGAAGTACCACATTTAGGCACATAAGTACCGCTTTTTGTGTTGCACAAAACAGTGATACCTATATGAATAAAAGTGGTACTCTATGCCTAAAACAAAAGTGGTACCTAATACAAAAAAAAAGTGGAATAACAATCCGATTGAGTTCCTCCTTGCAATTCATAATCTTTACAAGCTCATCAAGGCACCATTTTGAAGAAGCATAGTTTTCCGAGAATACAATAACCGAAATCCTAGATTGCTCGATTGCTTTGAGCAATCCGGGACCAATTTCTTCTCCTCTTCTGAGTTTAGTGTCATCTCTGAATGTGTTAAAACCATGCCGATCTAAAGCAGCCAAGAGGTGGCCTGTAAATTTATTACGAGTATCAATACCGCTGAAAGACAAGAACACATCGTAAACAAAGGAAGCTGCCATTTTCAAAGCTCAAAGGGATCAAATAAAAGGAAAGGTTTGTGCGTAAGAGGAGCAGAGCATGGCCTTAACTTATATAGATCACTGATGACTTCTTTTTTGTTTGGGATTATTACATGTAAATGGTGCTAATGACCTATATTTGTCATTTAATGGAGTCAAAATCTCATAATTTCGAAAAAATGAAGTTGACCAAAATGTTAACGTGGATATGAAAAAATACTGTTTATCCTCACTGAGATACCACTTTTAAACACATATATGCCACCTTTTGTGTATCAGGTACCACTTTTGTTTTAGACATAGAGGTATCACTTTTATCATATAGGTACCACTTTTATGCACATAATACCACTTTTTATGTATCAGGTAACACTTTTTTGTGCAACACAAAAAATGGTACTTGCATGCACAAAAAGTAGTACCTATGTGCCTAAAAGTGGTACATCAGTGAGAGTAAATAGTGTTTTTTCATGTTTTTATTTTTTTAAAATTATGGGACTTTGACTCCATCAAATGATAAATATGAGTCATTAGCACCATTTATATGTAATAATCAAGGGCAGATCTAGGAGTGGGCTTTGGCCCATTAGAGCCCACCCAAAAAAAAAAATTATTTTTTTAGTAAAAGTAATTTTAGCCCAGTCCTAAAAAAAAAAATAGTAATAAATAAATAAATTAGTAATACTAACCCACTCTATAATAGTTTAGCCTACCCCATTATACATCTCTGAATAATAATCTATTTCTCTTTTAACATTTTTTAATTGACAGAGTTGGTATGAAAAGATGAGACGAAAAAGCAGATTGACGCAGAAAATGACCTGTTCTTTTTCTTTTATGGAGTTGGTACATAATAATAGGGAAAAGACAAATAGGTTGATAGAAAGGACATGTTTCTGTTTTACAAAAAATAAATAAATAAATAAATAAACAATTCTAAGATACTATAAACAAGAACTACTTTTGAAAAATTATCAACACGATGTTACGTGGGTTGACGAAATAGGTCATTAATATGTTGGGGATACATTTACCATTGTTACATATAAATTATAACCATAAATAATATTCATTCGAGATTGGAGAAGGCTTGGCTGGAACAACATCCTCTCTCTTGTTTTCAATTACATCAAGTTAGTGATATAACCTGTTAAATATTGGGTAGTTGGCTAAAATAAATTTTCTTTTTTTTTTTTTTTTGTAAAGAAGCATCACTAAATTAATGAAACCAAATTATTTTTCCACCGGAAAGGATCCGGGTCTAGAAATGGCAAGGTAAGGTGTATGAAATTTAAATTTAGGGCAGTAATTAGATAAAGCCTAAGGATGAATTGTGAAGGAAGACGAAGGAGATCAAGAGTTCTATCAGAAAAATGAGAAGAATAAAAGATGAAAAATTAGAGTAAGTGTCTTTTAGAACTAAAAAAATAAATAAATAAGTACAAGCACATATATATTCGGTATTGGAAATTCAGGTATGAAATTGATTTAAGCATTACACATCTAAATATAATGATGCTCAGGCGATAGAATTTTACTAGTAGTACATAAAGACTTAAAAATTAGGAAGACTAAAATAGAATGAATGAAATGTAAATTTAATAAATAGCAATCCAAGACTATGGAATACTCAAAATCCTCATTTCCAATACTTGGGATTGCTAATATAAAAAATAAAATAAAATAATCAGAATGGATAATGATATTACCAGTGCAATTGGAGTAGGTTGAACCAAATGGAGATACCATAGTGGTATTTTATGTAATAAAATCTGAAATGAAGATGTTAAGGTGAATGCAAGGGCGGAGCAAGGAATTTTGATTCGGGGCTAAATTAGTATCATGCATTTAAAATTTTAAAAAGTATATAAATCAATTGTAATATAATTTTCTTTACAATATTATTGTTAGTAGTATATATATTGAGAAAAATACAATAAATATGACAAAAGTACAACTGAAACGAATAGATATGAAAGCTTTTATTAAAAATATATAGAGTAGGATGAATGATAAGTTACAATCTATGAAGTACGAACACGAACAAAGGTATGATACAACATGAATACGATAATACGATAAATTGTTAAAAAAATAAAAAAGACACAAAGAAATGGATACAACAATAAAATATAAATATGTATATTTTTATTATATATAATTTTAATTTTTACTTAATTTCTAAACTATTTTTATAAACAAACCCATTCAAATTAGGTCTACCAAAAAAATTTCTAAAATCATAAACCCAAATAGCCAATAAAATCGTAGGCCCAAATACCATTAATGTGTATATATATATATATATATATATATATATATATATATATATTAAGGAATTAAATTTTCTCAACAATGGTTTAATTTTTCAAACATTCAAATTTTGAAAAAAAATAAAATTAATTGAGTACTTCGATCTCACTTTGAGAAAGGCATATCATTGATTATTACCTTAACCAAAGATTCAGAGAAATACCTTCCGAAATTTAAAAAAAAAAAAAAAAAAAAGATTCAGGGAAAAAAAATTAAAAATTACTAAACAAAATTTATGAAGGTATACCAAAACATTATTTTCGAGAAGAAAATATTGAAGTACTTTTAGTAACTTGTACAAGGAATAATAATAAAAAATTTCATTTAGCCAATTAAAATATTTTTATATATATAATATTATTATTATTGTTGGATTTTTTGTCATCTAGTCTAATGACACTCTAGTTTTTCCTACCTCGTAATGCTCCAAGACTTGTTGACAGAGGATTAATTTTAGATTTTTTTTTTTTTGTAAACACCATTTAACTAAAATGTTTGACAAGGAAAGAAAGATATATGTATTTTTATTAAATACGAGGGGATGGTAGTGTAATTTTTTCTTTACTGAATTCATATAATAGATATTATATTATACATGTGTATATAAATGTAAAGGAACTAATGACATATTACAACTAGGACTACCATAATAATGAATTTATATTAGTGTAATTTTTTCTTTATTGAATTCATATAATAGATATTATATTATACATGTGTATATAAATGTAAATGAACTAATGACATATTACAATTAGGACTACCATACCAATGAATTTATATTTTTGTTTGACAATATTTGAGCTTTCAAAAGTAGATTAAAAAGGTTTGAAATTTTATATGAATTATGAGGACGCAAGTTTTATTATTTCGGAATTCATTATTTTGGGGCTAATAAATAAGTGTTTTGAAAGTTGTGGGGGATGTCAATTAAAATTTTGTAAGAATTTTGAGGATAGTAAGTTAATTTTTATATATAATAACTATTTTTGAAGGGGCATAATAAGAATTTTGAACTCCGCCCCTTGGTGAATGGGAGATTTACTGATGAGATAGATTTTAGAGATAGTGAGATAATAAGAAAAAATTTCATCTGGCAATATAGCAAAAATTTTTTTTAAAAAAATACAGGTGTAATTAATCCTGAAAGAATATTAAAAAAAAATAATTAATTAATTTTACCGACACTTTCAGGAGTCTAGATAAATATCATATTAAAATATCTTTTCAAAATTACTATCACTAACGTTTGTAACATTTGATCCGTTTTTCACTCATAATAATTCAGAAGTTAATTTTCAATTGTGATGGATTATTATATAAAAAGACATTATTACCCTTTTGATTTTGCATTGACTCATCGATAATTAAAAAGACATTTCTACCCCTCTCTCTCCTCTCGTTTCACTACCTATGTTATTGCATCAATTAATGACAAATCAATTCACTAAAAGTTTGAAATTTGAGAAAGGGTTTGGAAGTTTGGAAGATCAATAATGGCATAGATCACCAAGCCCAAACAAATATTGAAAAGCAAAGACTAAAAAAAGAGGTATTGATTACATTAGAGACGCCTTCCCGGTTCCGACCTCGTCGAGATGGACCTCCGGTGGACCCACTTATCACCAAACCACTTTTGTCGCTTTATAGTGTTTTATGGTAGGGCCCATTTAAGATATAATTGGATTCATAGTCAAGGAACCTCCCTCATGTAATACACATTTGTTATTATAAAAAATATAAATGTACCTTTCTCGTTGGTCCTTAATTAAAAGCTTTACACAATCCCCAAGAAAGACCTAAGCCTTGTTCGGAGTAGAAGCCCACAAACCTCTTCATTATTTGGAAAACGATTAAACATCACAAACATAAGCGTGTGTGAGTTGTTTGATGCATTCATATTTATTTTAAGAGAAGTAATAGATCTTAATTACCGACTATCTTAAGGTCGGTCTTGAGATTGAAAAATTCTTAAGAGGTCCTAGATGAACTTTAAATGTGAAGCCCTAGTAGTAAATAATGGCCCATCATTCTTGCTGCATTTGGAGGCTGGTCCATCATTCTTGCTCCATTTTGATGGCCCTAAATTTGGAGGCGAGTTTCAATTGCTACGGTTTGGTTATAAAATTTTTTTTTTTGGTGACCCATCATTCTTGAGGTCCTTTATTTGTTGCATTTTGGTTATAATTTTTTTGTTTTTTTTTGGTGGCCCAACATTAATGGTCCTATAAAATTTGAGGCCCCTTAAATGATTTGATACATTTAGTTACAATTTTTTTTTTTTCTTTTGTAACCCATCATACATGGGCCTATAAAATCTGAGGCCCCCAAAATTCTGATGCCCTAGGCGACCGCCTTGGTCGCCTTAGGCCAGGGTCGGACCTGGACTACTCCTCCAAATATAACGTGGTTGGGAATGAGTCGAAAAGAAAGAGATGTTTACGGGAATTTTTTTAAAAGTTCCAACAGGATCCAACCACGTTGTATTCGGAGGAAGAATCGGCAATTAAGGTCGAAAGACCTATCGTTTCTCTTATTTTAATAGTGGTTTCTGAGTTCAGAGTATGAGCCCGTTGGTATTGCTTCTCGATTAAAAATATTTTTATTTTAATAAATGATGTTTAGATGTGTTTGATAATCATTAAAAATACTTTTAATAGTTATCAAATTTAACTCAATAGAGTTTATTATAAAATTAACAATAAAAATTAAAATATATATATTATTACAAAACATATTAAAAGATAATTTAATTATTAAAAATATTTATTATAATGTGTCACCAAACATCTAACATTATTTTTACTCACCATAATTTTTTAACAACTCTATTGATATATTTCAAGAGTAACCCCAACCGGGCTCTATGGCTTATTGGCTTAATTCAATGGGAATATCAAATGACTCCTTAGTCCTTGCATATGTTCTTAATAATGTCTGAGTGACAGGGTTATAAATGAGTTGATGAAATATTTTAAAGTCAACTACTTAAAAACTTAACTCTTATTCTTATTTGTTAAGGGTGGTTAAGGATTGGATAAGATTAGGCATCAATTCTAATTCGATCCGCTCCTAACAGATTAGGCATATCTTAATCCGCCACCAATCCGTTATCCTTGTAATAACTGATCGGATCGAATTGAATCCGCAGATTGAATTTTACCTAAATTATTCATTATTATTGTTATTATTTTATAATTAATATTATTTATTTTTTATTCATAAAATTTTAATTTATTTATATTAATTTATATATTTAAATAATTATTAACTAATACATCCTTAGAATCAATTAAATTATCATTAACTAATTAAATTAACTAATATATTATTTAAAAATACATATATAAATTTCACGGATCGGATCGGACTCACGGATTGGATCGAATTTTTAACAAACCAATCCATGATTCGATTCGTGAATTACGGATTCGCTTTTTTTGAATCCGTCACCGATCCGTGGGTGTAGCAATCCGATCTGATCCAATCCGCACGGATCGAATCAGATTCGCGGATTATTTGTCCACCCCTATTATTTGTAAGATGAATTGATTAATCTCATCCTATATTATGAAGTCATTTATTAAATGAGATCAGATTGAACAAAATTAGATTATGATACAATTGTGTTCTTTTAGAAAATTTAATATCCATTTTTTATGACCTATTTTCTTAATAAAGAAAAATTATGTAATCAACCACGAGCTACCAAAGGCCTTATGACTTAATGGTAAAGTGAATGGTAAAGGATCGAGTTCCCAAAAGGATAAGCTGAGTGTGTATTTCTTGCCAATGCAAAAAAAAAAAAAAAAGTTTCAACCATGGTCTTTTATTGATTATGAGCTATTTTCAAAATCAAGTATAAAAGCTTAAATATTGGACTGGGCTTTTGTTGGGCCTTTGACATTCAATTGGCCCGTTAAGTCGGGCCACATTAAGACCTAGATCCAGGCCCACATTAGGTCCAAGACCGTCCATTTTGAACATGGGTTGGGCGGAAAGTTATGAAGCACAAACACTTTACTTAGAGATGTCGTGACAATGTCGGATACGTGAACACTGCTAAAAGTGTCCTGAAATTTGAATATTTTATATTTTGGTTTGACACGACATGGACACGTGCTTTTAGACACTTCTAAGACACGGGGTGATTTTTGTAATTATTTTTATTTAAAAAATAAAATTCAATGCAATTTAAAATATATAATAGACTAATGCTAAAAATAATATAAAATTTAAAATATCAAAACTAACAAATATTTAATTCTAAACTCCTAATTTGTGCTTTCATTCATGATTATCTAGATAAAATAAATAACAATAATTGTTTTTCTATTTATAATAAAATATTATATTATATGTGTTGTGTTTTTTAAAGATTTATATACTATTGTGTGTGTCCCGTGCTAAAGTGATATCAGATCACAAACTTTTGGTTTAAGCCCCCCACTGCGCGCGCGCATTTTAACATTAAAAAATTTTGCACTTCAATTCTTCTGCCCAGGAAACACATCTTTGATCCTTTTTTGGGTCTTGAACTAAAGAATGGGTCCCCCATCACCATCAAGAACCCTACTACTCATCAAACTCCAAAAATCACATGTAACACTCGTGTCCTTCTCATGAGCTACAGGGAAAATAAGAAAACCCAAGTTATCAAAATTTAAATAACTTGGAGAAATATAACATGAACAACATTAAATTTAAATTTAAATGTTTTCTCCGTCCGTTCGAGGAGACAGGTATTTCAAAACCCAATTCAAAAACATAAATTGTTAACACCCAACCCAGTCTCCTCCTTCGTCTCTTGGCGAGGATCCCCATTTACGCAGCTTCCCTGCTTTTGTGCCATTTCATTTTAATGTGGAGAATGCTTCCTCTTCGTATGACTTGATTTCATATTACTAAGGCTCACAATTAGAAGAGAAGAAATAAATATCAGTCGGGGAAGTAAAGGCCAGCCTAAATGAGCTTGACCTTGGAGAAGTTTAAATCCCATCCGAATCCGATGGAAGAGGCCACTAGGTAATACTCGTGTCAAATTATGATAATTTTACCAACAGGCCAGTAGTCTAGCGGTACCAAGTCCCTACGTCTCAAAGAGATGTCAGGGGCTTGAGCCTCTGTAAAGGTATGTGTATGTGAGTACCCAATTAAGAAAAAAAAAAAAAAAAAATTATGATAATTTTTGTTTCCCATAATTTTTATTAGTGTCAACATTTTAATGTAAGAAAATCAGTAATTCTCTTATGTCAACTAATGACACATGAAATCTTCTCCCATACTGCAGTGCTTTGTTTATCAATCACTGTTCACACCAACGGACATAATAACTCGAGATAGCTAGGCTATATCCTATCTTGTGGATTCAAGATAACCCCGTTCTATGTGAACAATCTATCGCTTACACTTACAACAATGTGGGAGAGGGCGAAAAAACAAAAGACCTCAATTATTGATGAAGACGGAGTATGAGTGGGGCCCAAGACACATTTCCATTACTCTGAAAGGGAAAAAAAAAAAAACTTATAAGGTGAAGTTTCACAAGACTAGACTCGTGTCAAGAAAAATACGTACCTTCCGTTTCCGAGACACATTTTCACAAAATGGAGGAATATATGAGCCAATAGTGATTGAGTGATCTGAGGCATCACGTAAGTCAGGATCCTTGTGGTTCCCCTTGTACACCAAACTACCTTCCATTTCAGTACTCTGTTTCAAAACAAATCCATCTTATAAGATGAGCAAGTACCATAAGACTAGACTACAATCGAGAGAAAAAAACGTACCTTCCAATTCCAAGACACATTTTCATTACTCTGAAAGGGAAAGAAAAAAAAAAACTTATAAGGTGATGAAGTATCACAAGACTAGACTCGTGTCAAGAAAAAAATGTACCTTCCGTTTTCGAGACACATTTTCATAAAATGGAGGAATATATGAGGCATTAGTGATTGAGTGATCTGAGGTATCACATAAGTCAAGATCCTCGTCGTTCCCCTTGTACACCAGACTACCTTCCGCTTCACTACTCTGTTTCAAAACAAATCCATCTTATAAGATGAAGAAGTACCATAAGACTAGACCACAGTCGAGAAAAAAAACGTACCTTCCAATTCCAAGACACATTTTCATTAAGTGGAGGAATATTTGAGGCAATAGTGATTGAATGATCTGACGCATCACATAAGTCAGGATCCTTGTCGTACCCCTTGTAAACCAGACTACCTTTCACTTCATTACCCTGTCTCAAGAAAATTATTCCACCCAGAAGCAGAGGCACCTGAAAACTTAAAACGACTCCCTCACTCTGGTAGTTGCACCAACTCGGAAGCCCGTTAAGAAAAATATTCAACGCTCCTTTTTATCGCAGTCCCTACATTAAACCCACGAGCTGAGGCTTGGTTTCTAGTACTACATATACAGAGAGACAGAGACAGAGACAGAGACAGAGCGTAGCATACCTGATAACAGAGATTTCTACTAAATTTATATGCACAACAGTCGGGACAATGGTAAAATCTCCTCAATGATGTTTCTGCTGATTTTGATTCTATTTCTATGCTTTGCAATGATGTGCAGTAGTTTGCATGCAATGTCAATAAATTTACTGGAAGCTCTGGAATCGATTCAAGCCGAGTACATTTACTTACAGAGAGGGCCTTGAGAAGCTGAAGGCTACTTATGGTAGCTGGTAGGTTAGAAAAATTGTTTTGGCTAAGATTCAAAAATTTGAAGGACACCAAATTACAAATTTCGCTGGGCACATATGCTATATTGCAGTCTTCCATATGTAATTTCCTGATGTTACCTGATAACTGTAACGATGAAAATCTTGATTCAGGTGGGGATCCTTGAAAAAATGCTAGCCACTCTAATTTGGAGCAGCCGGACAGATTGACATGAAGTAAAGACTTCGACATGAAAATGCTCAGGGGAATCTTCTGAAGATTATGGCAATTCTTCAAATTCAAGACAACAAGATTTTTCAGATGTTCAATAGATTGGTGAACCTCTACCAGCTCTGTACAATCATTAAGTAACAATTCCTTAAGACTGGCGAACCCTGTGAAGTCTGGAGTATTGATCAAGAAATAGGAATGGCCGAGATTGAGGTATTTCAATCTGTACAAAACCTGTCAGGAACAGAAAGAGACAATAAATTTCTATGCATGTCATTCTATTAATTAAGTTTGAAGGAGACAAAAACAGTAGTATCATCGTACCTTCGTTCCTCTCCATACTTGTTTCAGCTTGCTATAGCTCAAGTCAAGGGCAACTAGATTATCCATAATTAAGTTTGATGGTATATAATTTGAAGAAAATCCTTTCCAGGATAGCCATACAAGTCTTCTAGAGAGATGTTTGTAGCTTCCTCTTAGATGGACATTATTGAGATGAAGCAGTCTCAGCCTCTCCATCTTCGTAAATGCCTTTGCTTTTAGTTTTACCTTCTCTGATTCAGGCAAGTTCAGGACTAAACCTTGAATTGCTTTCGTCCCCTGATGGTAATAAAAGGCTGCAGATATAAGAATATATGCGAGTCTGTGTGTATATGTTGTGTAACATTGTGTTGAAAATAGGTTCATATCCCAGATTGTGTGACTTTCATGATGTGTCGTGTGCTATGGCATTTTTACAGTGAACAAGACCTCCCACATTGACAAGATATGTAATTACTTCACGCATTAGGCTCTTACAGTATTATTTTTCAGTACATCAAGAACGTCTTCATGATACCATAACCTACTACGTTCACCAGGCTCTTCAAGGGATTCTTGGCGGACGATTTCTTTAGCCATGTCTTGAATCAGATCATGCATCATCAGCCGGTTATGCCGATCAATGCTTACAAGACAACGACGATATAGAACCCCAATTCCAGATTCTGGGAAGAAACCGCAGCCTCCTAGTGTTTTGATTGACAAGTCTTGGTCCATTCCAACAAAAAAAAACATGCAATATCTAGGAATAAACCCCTTTGTTCATTATCAAGTGAATCGAAACTCAGCCTAAGTTTTCCCTGAACATCATTATTTGGGATCTTTTTCAACTTCTTCAATTCACTTCTCCATTCAGGTACAGTTTTGTCCGACAAAAAGGAACCTAAAATTTCAAGAACTAAAGGAAGCCCCTTAGCATAACTCACAACTTCCTCAGAGAGGATCTCATAGTCTTCTACAGGCTGGTCTCTTCTAAAGGCATGCCAACTGAAGAGTTGAAGGGATTCCTCCCTATTCAACTCCTTAGGCTTATACACCTCATCCACCTGAAGCGAACTTACTGAAGACAAATTTCTAGTTGTTACTATGATTATGCTTCCAGAACGTAACAAATCACGATTTATGGCTAATGCCCTCAATTGCCGGATGTTATCCACATCATCGAGAACAAGAAGAACCTTTCGACACCATGCTCGCCGTTTTATCACCTCAATTCCATAATCCTGGCTTCTTATTCTCTGATTTCCATCCAATCGGAGATCACAAAGAAGCTTTTCTTGTAATTCAACAAACCCGTTAGGTTGCATGGAAGTTGGTCCAACATTTGCAAGAAAGCTACTGCTTTCAAATTCATGAATGCGATGTATGCGATTATACATAGCTTTAGCAATTGTAGTCTTTCCTGATCCACCAATCCCCCATATGGCAACAATCCTAACATTATCACTATTTGATCCCAACTTTAGAAACTCACTTAGTTTTTTAACACGAGGTTTTATTCCAACTGGGTAGTCCGCAACACTTAAACACGTCAGATTTAGTTTATCTGCGACTTCTCGAACAGCAGTCTCAATAAACGTTGACTCGCACCTGCCCCATTTGATATTTTTTTCAATCATTTAGGAGGAAAAAAATAAATAAATAAATAAATTTGAAACTAAGCAATTTTTACTTACAAAGAGGTGATAGAATAAAATAATGAAGTTATAGCCGGGAACACCAAATTGACTTCTTGGATTTGAACTAAATTTCTTTCAAATTATAATTATATTCCTTCTAATTCGAAATTCAATTTCGGTGATCCCAAATGCAAATGCAAATGTAAGTGAAATTGGTTGCTTTGAAGAAAAGAAATCAAAATAAGTACCCGTTGGCCATATTTTGCAGGTCGTAACCGGACAAATTGGCAGCTTCTTTAAGAGCCGACCTCCAATTCTTCACCATTTTCATGTCGAACCGCTTTTCGTGACTTGCAAATGCTTCTTCATAACAACCCCTTTGTGAGCGAACGTCGGAGGGTTGGATGTCATAGAAGATGGGAATAACAATCTGACCAAATCTCCTCTTGCAATTCATGATCTTTACAAGCTCATCAAGGCACCATCTTGAGGACGCGTAGCTTTTGGAGAATATGATAATGGAAACCTTAGATTGCTCGATTGCTTTGAGCAATTCGGGACCAATTTCTTCTCCTCTGGTGAGTTTAGTGTCATCTCTGAAAGTGTATAAATCATGGCGCTCCAAAGCGGCCAAGAGGTGGGCCGTAAAATTCTTGCGAGTATCAACACCGCTGAAAGACAAGAACACATCGTAAATACAGGAAGCTGCCATTTTCAAAGCTTAAACAGGAGATCAAATGAAAGAAAGGGTTTGTGCGTGAGAGGAGAAGGGCATAACCTTGACTTATATTGATCAGAAAATGACCTTTTTGTTTAATTGGAGTAACTAATCCTATAAAAAATTTGAAGAATGATAAACATGAGGAAGAATCGAAGTAGCTGCGTGTGGCGTCGCCCACTCCACCACATCTTGCACGCACCATCTCTTAGGGTGTGTTTGGTAGGGTTGATTAGGAGGGATAGGGAGAGAAAAGAAAAGAGAGGATAGTGTAACTTTGTGTTTGGGTAACTTAAGTGGAGGGATAGGGAGGGATAAGGAGAGATAGGGAGGGATAGCTATCCCTCCCTATCTCTTATTTGCTTTCTCCTCAAAATTGAGAAGATAGGGAGAGATAGTGAGAGAAAGGATAGTGATTTTAGTGGTATTTTGATAATACCAAAATTAGCCTCCACAAATCAATAGACGGATTTATTATTCCATTCAAGTCCCATGGTTATGAAAGGGTAAAAAAGTAATTTGTTTATTATCCTTTCTTTTCTTTTCTCTCCTCTATCTTATCCAAACAAAAATAACTATCACTTTTTTTCTTTTCTCTCCTATCTATCCAAACACAAATAGAAATTATTACTATCATTTCTTTTCTTTTCTTTTCTTTTCTCACTAATACTGTCCTTTCTTTTCTTTTCTTTTCTCTCATTACTAATACTATCCAAACACACCCTTAGAGCTTATCTGTTAAAAAAGAAAAAATTGACTTAAAACCTACCCTTTCTTTCATTTGATCTCCTGTTTGAGCTTTGAAAATGGCAGCTTCCTATAAAAAATTTGAAGAATGACAAATCTGAGGAAGAATCGAAGTATCTGCGTGTGGCGTCGCCCACTCCACCACAGCACGCTCCTTCTCTTAGAGCTTATCTGTAAAAAAAGACAAAATTGACTTAAAACCTACCATTGTTGAAATATTGTAGAGTTTAAGTTTATTAATTTATCATAATAAATTGTCCCACTAGTTATTCCATTAACTACAATACATGTTATCTAAGATTGGACTAAACACAAAAGACCCAACCCAAACAAAACCCCAAAAGAGCTTACCAGGCCCAAAAGCCCCATCCCAAATTAAGATTATCGGTCACAATTTGAATTTCCAATGGCAGTTAGGGCTTAATAGAAATGGTGGGTTCTGATGGGAGATCCCATTCATGTGCAATTCTGGACGAGCAGATGGATCGTTTATATTGCAGAGGAAGAGGAGCCTTGCTTTGACACTGATCGATTACTTGGATGTCGCTCCTTTGAAGAGTCTGGATTTCTGTTCTTCCCGAATATGGTGGATGGTTGCTCTGATGGTGAGCTTCGAAACAGTGTTGGGAATGATCTTCTAGTTATTTCCAGTGATGGGTGGAATGGAGGAATTTCCATTTGGAGGGAATCCGGGAACACCATAGACAAGCCCCTTCATGGCCCATTTGTTGCAAAGCTTCTCAATGACTTGTTTCGCATCCAAGTTGTTGTTGAACATTATTCACTTGCTTTCAACTTCGCCATCCAAAAGGTACCCAATTCAGCAAATTTTTTTTTTTTAAATTGTGGACTCACTTGTTACATATCTTTTAACCATATAATATGCTAAGAATTGATACATTGAGAGTCCAAAATGTTCCTTTAAATAAGAGCGTGAGTGTGGTAATTGCAGAGGGAAAATACCATGACTGACCACTGCATACTGGTCAAGGGTGGCAAATAATTTTCCTTCCATTGACAACTCTAAATCTAATCAACTTGGCAGCATTGTGTCTCAGCTGGGGCAGCTTTCTCCAACTCCAAGTGCATCTTTGAGGTATTTTTACTGACCATAATTTCTTGTTTTTGATAAGGTATGTGTGCACCCATTTTGACCATATGCCTTGTGGATTATTCAATTTTCGTAGACATAGGAACTTAGAAATGGATGCCCTGCATAGGATAGATTTGATTTACTGAAGTCTGCCTGTATAGTATAACCGCCTGATAGTCCAATGTTGTATTCTTGCGGTGATTTTGTTAACAAGAACCATTCAAGCAGTAGCTGTGAGGCCAGGGGAACACCCAAATGTCTGATTGGTAGGGGAGCCCTTCTCAATTCCAACGAGGGAGATAATGGAAGATTAAGTTTGGGAGTCGGTGTTAGAGACAAATACTGAACTTTTTGCTTTATTAATGGAAAGACCTGATAGATTGGAAAGCAAGTCAAGTGCTTGTTTGAGAGTGGAAACAGATTGAATATCTCCATGGGAGAAAAGAAGCAAGTCATCAGCAAAGGAAAGGTGGGTGATTCCCAGTTCCTTACACCTCCAATGGAACTTGAAAGGGTTAAAGGAGGTAAAGTTGTGAACATTGAAGACCTCCATGGCCCTAACAAATAGGAAAGGGGGTAGGGGATCAACCTGTGTGAGACCTTGGAGACCTTTGAAACTTTTTATCATTCCTTTAGCTGGGAAGGATTCATCCTGATTTCATTTTCCATATCCATCAAACAACACATAGGAAGTGGACAGTGTTATCTTCTTTTTACACATTAATTTATATGGTGTTTGGTGCATGACCCAAGTGGTAGACTCATGATCTCTTCAGAGAGAGAGAGAGAGAGAGGTGGGGGAGGAATTAATAGGTAATTGTTTCACTACCGAAAACCAATTCAGAAAGTTGCTTCACTAGGCTGGTTATATTTAATAGGTAATTGTTTATAGGTAAGTCACATGCTTTAAAATAATTTAGGTGCACCATATTTTAATAATTTCTTGCCTTTTCTGAACTCATTTGTATGCCACTTTAGTTATCACTATAAGAAGTTGGATGTTGCCTCTGTCGAGTGGTTATGAAGTTTTCTCAAATATCTACTTTGAATAGTTGATGGGGTCTTTTATATTATCAAATATATTAAAATAGGAGATTATTATGTTTGACTGAAGTATTTTACGATGAATGGAATTCAAATTCCATAAAATTCTAAGAGAGTTAGAAACAATAATTAGGAATGTATATGTGGGATGGAACTGAAATCTCTACTTTGTAACTTGAGGGATCTAAAGGTTAAAAGGTGGTGTTACGTGTGTTTGACAAAGTGTGTTGGCAATTCATATTACGGATACATTTATGCATCTTTCCCAGTCTCTTTAGGATTGCTACGGATCGGCATGCTCTGGTTGCCGAATGCTATAGGTTGCATTCCTAGTTTATTGCAGCATTGTGCTTGTATGTTGTAACCTATAACCACATATTATATTCAGTAGAGATCAGAGAAGGCATGGCAAGCTAAGGCAAATGAAATCTGGGGAAGTTATTAGATGAAGCCTAAACTACAGTCTGAAGTAATTCGAAGATCTTTAGAAAGAGTTAGATCTTGGGGATTTTTTATTTTACATCATATGCTAAATATTTTGGCTGGATAGAGACTTAGATGTGTAACAAACTCGGTAATGAAAATTTTATAAGGAGAAAGGATGAATTATGCAGAAAGATGGGGAGATGAAGAGATCTATAACGAAAATGAGGAGAATAAAAGAAGAAAAATTTAGAGGTGTGTTTTAGAACTGAAAAAAAGTAGCACATATCTTCGGTATTGGAAATCCAGAGTATGAAGATGATTTGAGCGTTACATGTCTAAATATAATGATTATGAGAACTGGAAATTATCCCTTGACTAGAATTTTCACCCTTCCTCATTTTATCTTTAGAAAGAAGATCATAATCTATGTTATTGAACTAAAATATAGAATGGGGCTCTACATATTTTCCCCTGATTAGTGTTGTAGAATTTTAGTACACAAAACAAATTGAAGATATGGATTAATTAGTTCAATATTTTGTTGCAGAAAGGTTAGATTAAAATATGTCTGTACACTAACTCCATTGTTTCTTTATTGAAGTTCTCGGAGTATTTGTTCTTGAGATCCTATATTTCTGCACCATACTGTTTGAAATAATTGTGAAAATTTGCATAACTTCTGGGTTATCTACAGATGCTATTTTGACTGTCTCTCTGTACACTAATTTATTTGCATGTTTAGTTATTGTGCAATTTATATGCTTATTCAGCTATTAATTCAAAAGTATCATGTGCATATCTCTTCATAATTTCTTATATTTTTGTCTACTTGAACTCAATCATAAAGGATTTTCAACCATTCGGTAACTAATTATCCTTTGTAAAGGAAACTTGTATCATCAAATTGTTCAGTTCAAAAATAATGTTCGGTAAGTTTCTCTTCATTTATTAGTTCTACCCAATAAAACAAGTAGCATATATTCTAAAACGATGTGTTTCATCTAGTTTCTATAAAGGCAGATTTGGATACTGTTGAAATATGTATCTGTTACACAAAGTGCTGCGTTGAAAGAGTGACTCATGTGAACCCATAAACATTTGCAACATGCCACAAAATGATTTTTGACAGGCAAAACAACTTTTTACAATTCTCTGTTACTTGAAAATTTTATTGTATGTAGTTAGGTTACCCCTTTCTTACTTTCTTTTTTTTTTTTTTTTTCCTGGTACAATTTTACGAGTCCGTTTTGACTTGCGAAGGTTCATCCTAGATCCGAAATGGCCTAGCGATCAAAACACACAAGATTTGCTTGTGGCCCACAGCTGGTTTATAAGGAAAAGAGTGTTGTAATCTTTTGGCCAAATTCTATTGTTTAAGATTTTGACTCATTTTATTTATTTATTTGTATCTACTAGTTTTCTTCTCCTATTTTTTTATAATTTTTACAGATAATTCAATTTTAATTGGCAAGAAAAACTCACACATCCAATTTGCCCTTACGGGACTTGAACCCTTAACGTTCTAATTTTGGAGGCAAGGAAGTACCACTAGGCTACAACCTTTGATTTCTCTCTTTTATACATACACGTAGCGAAATGTACATTGATTGATAGTATTTGAAAATTCAACTTTATGAATTTAAAGTTGTTTTATTATTTCTTTGTGAAGGTTCATCATAGCTTTCGCTTCGTAACTAATAATTCATTATTGGGAATGTTTAATTGACATAAATCTAAAGCTAATTAATATTCAGTTATTTAATTAAAGTGGTTGTGCTTCATAACTGTGGAACCATTAGTTTTATCTTATGGAATATACCACAATCTCCGCCACCATTTTCATTTGAATAGAAGAAACTTTCCATTCCTTCTCACAATCGGCTGACTATTTGTAGGATTCATCGCAACAATCTAATTTTAGTAACATTATTCAGGTCACTACACTGAGTCTTGAAAATTATTTACAGAAAAAGAAGAGCTAGAAAATTATGAAAACAAAACTTCTTAATCTATTATTAGATCATGTTATTAATCCATATATAGTGTTTGGAGAGATGAATTGGATGCAGATGTTATTTTTTATATTAATCTGCACAAAATTACGTAAAGCAATACCTGCGATTCCTACTTTTTTGACAAGGTAGCTTTCGAATGGGAAATATATGAATCCCATCAAGAAATTCATAATCATATGAGTTGGGATCCTTGTCATCGCCTTTGTAAACCAGACGAATCCCGCATTGGTTCACCTGCCAACAACGGTTCATTGTTATTTGAATCTCCACTTCATCTCCGCAGTCCAAGTACCAATAATGGTGACACTCCAAATTAGATCCAAGGCTCCAGTTTGGTATGTAGGAGAGCCACATCTGATCTTCAAAACTTGCAGGATAGGATTCAACTATTTGTCCACGGTATGGTGACCTAGACATCTTGGTTCTATTATTAAAGTAATAGGAAATAACAAAATCTTGATTGAGGCCACCATAGCTAGAAAAACAACACAGAGAATAAATCCTTGTATTATCCTACCCTCCGAGTGCTCTATCTGAAAACGTAAACCGTGTCCCTGACTCTGGTTGTTGCACCACCTCGGAACCTCACTCTGGTAGTTGCACCACCTCGGAACCTCACACCCGGGGAGAAAAATACTCAACTCACCTTGTTCTCGTAGTTCCTGCAGCTCGCATAAGTGTTAGCCATCAGTCCTAACAGCCTTACCTATGCGATCAGAATGCATGCTAGCTCAAATTTTGTAATCAGAAGTCAGGCATTTGTCATTTAAAATAATAAGGCTTGGTTTCTTTCTAGTACTACACACACATAGGAAAAGAGAAAACAGAGCAGTGTACCTGATAACGGAGGAGATTTCTTCTAAAATTATATGCAAAATTGTTGTGGACTAATTTGGGACAACCATAAAAACTCATACGTTGTGCTTCTGGTGCTTTTGATTCCATTGATATACTTTGCAATGATGTGCAGTAGTTTGCAATCAATCCAAATAAATTTACTGGAAGTGCCGGAATGGATTCAAGCCGAGTACATTTGTTTACAAAAATGTACCTCAGTAGTGGAAGGCTAGTGATGGTAGTTGGTAGATTAGAAAACTTGTTTCCGCTAAGATTCAAAAATTGCAAGGACACCAAACTTCCAATTTCGCTGGGCACATATGTTATATTGCAGTCTTCCATATGTAATTCCTTGATGCAACTTGATAACTGTACTGACAAAAAACTTGGTTCAAGTGATGATCCTAGAAAAAATGCAGGCCACTCTAATTTGGAGCAGCCAGACAGGTTGAAATCAAGGAGAGACTTCAACATGAAAATGCTCAGGGGTATCTGCTGAAGATTCTGGCAATTCTTCAGATCCAAGACAAGAAGATTTTTCAGACATCCAATAGATTGGTGAATCTCTACCAGCTTTGTACAATCATTAAGCAACAATTTCTCGAGACTGGAGAACCCCGTGAAGTCTGGGATTTTGATCAAGAAATAGGAATGACCTAGATTGAGGTATTTTAATTTGTACAAAACCTGTAGGATCAGATAGCAATAAATTTCAATGTATGTTGTTGTCTTATTTAAGTTTTTTTTTTTTTGATTGGTTTTGTTGTCTTATTTAAGTTTGGAGGAGATGAAAACAGTAGTATAAGCGTACCTTTGTTCCGTTCCAAACTTGTTTGAGCTTGCTGTAAGTCAAGTCAATTGCAACCAGATTATCCATAATTAAAGCTGATGGTATACATTCTAAAGGAAATCCTTTCCAAGATAGCCATACAAGTCTTCCAGAGAGACGTAATTTGTAGCTTCCACTTGGATAATTGACAGAATTGAGATGCAGCAGTCTCAACCTCTCCATCTTTGTAAATGCCTTAAGATTTAGTTGTAGCTCCTCTGATTCTGGTAAGTTTAGGACTAAGCCTTGAATTGTTTTTGTCCCCTGACGATAAGAAAAGTTGTAGATATAAGAATATATATTTACATGAGCAACACAAGATTGTGAGACTTTCATGATGTGTAGTGTGCTATGACATTTTTATAATGAGCAACACAAGATATGTAATTAATTTATGCATTTGGCTCTTACTGTGTTATTTCTCAGTACATCAAGAGCATCCTTATGATACCACAATCTACTACGCTCGCCCGGTTCTTCAAGGCATTCTTAGCGGACGATCTCTCTAGCCATGTCTTGAATCAGATCATGCATTGTCAGCCGGTTAAGCACATCAATGCTCACAAGACCACGACGAGATAGAACCCCAATTCCAGATTCTGGGAAGAAACCGCAACCTTCTAGTATTTTGATCGGAAAATCTTTGTCCATTCCAACAAAAAAGCATGCGATATCAAGGAATAAACCCTTTTGTTCATCATCAAGTGAATTGACGCTCAACGAAAGTTTTCTTTGAACATCCGTATGAGGAATCTTTCTCAACTTCTTCAATTCACTTTTCCATTCAGCTATGGTCCTGTTCAACAAAGAGGCACCTAAAATTTCAAGAACTAAAGGAAGCCCTTTAGCATAGCTTACTACTTTCTCAGAGAGGATCTCATAGTCTTGTAGAGGACGGTATCTCTTAAAGGCATGCCAACTAAAGAGTCGAAGAGATTCCTCGTTATTCAACTCTTCGGGTATATATACCTCATCCACTTCAAGCGAACTTATTGAAGACAAATCTCTGGTTGTTATTATGATCTACTTCCAGGGCGTAAGAAATCACGATCTATGGCTAATGCCCTCAGTTGGTTGATGTTATCCACATCATCGAGAACAAGAAGAACCCTTTGACACCATGCTCGTTGTTTTATCACCTCAATTCCACAATCCTGGCTTCTTATTCTCTGATTGCCATCCATTAGGAGGATATCACAAAGAAGCTTTTCTTGTAATTCAACAAGACCGTTGGGCTGCATCGAAGTTTGTCCAACATTTGCAAGAAAGCTACTGCTTTCAAACTTCTTGTGTATGTCATTATACAATGCTTTAGCAATTGTTGTCTTGCCTATTCCACCAATTCCCCATATGGCAACAATCCTAACATCACTATTTGAATCCATTGAATCCAAATGTAGAAAGTAATTCAGTTTTTCAACCCGATATTCTATTCCAACCGGATAGTCTGCAACACTAAGCCATGTAGGATTTAATTTCTTTGCGACTACTCCAACAACAATCTCAATAAAGGTTGACTCACACCTGGCCAAAAATAAAAAATTTCAACCGTCGTAGGGGAAAAATGAAATTCAAAAAAATGAAGCTAAGCAATTTTTACATAGAGATAGATGAAAGATCAAAATAAATTAGTGATCAAATTGGTCTTTTATTTTTATTTTATTTTTTTTGGTAGAAAAGAGAGTTGAAGTACTCGTTGGCCACATGTTGCAGGACGTGACCAGACAAATTGGCAGCCTCAGCTGAGTTGACCTCCAAATCTTCACCGTTTCCTCGAACTGCTTTTCGTGATTGGCAAATGCTTTTGCATAACAACCCATCGGTGACCGAACTTCGGAGGGTTGCACGTCATAAAAGATAGGAATAACAATCTGATTGAGTGTCCTCTTGCAATCCATGATCGTCACAAGCTCATCAAGGCACCATCTTGAGGCTGCGTAGTTTTCGGAGAATATTATAATAGAAACCTTAGATTGCTCGATTGCTTTTAGCAATCCGGGACCAATTTCTTCTCCTCTTTTGAGTTTAGTGTCATCTCTAAATGTGTAAAAACCATGCCGATCCAGAGCGGCCAAGAGATGGGCCGTGAATTTCTTACGGGTATCAATACCGCTGAAAGACAGGAACACGTCGTAAATACAGGAAGCTGCCATTTTCAAAGCTCAAACAGGAGACCACATGAAAGGAAAGGCTTGTCCGTGAGAGGAGCAGGACAGAGCCTTAACTTATATGGATCAGAAAATGACTTTTTTTCTTAAACATTTTTGATGTGATGGAATAACTAATTCTATAAAAAAAATTGACGTATTGCAGATCTGATGGAGACTCATAGTTCCTGCACTTTGCGTGTCTCCAGTCCACTCCGGCTGCATGACAAAAGACCCAACCCAAACAAAACCCCAAATGAACTTACCGGGCCCAAGGCCCCATCCCAAATTAAGATTATCAGTCACATTTTGAATTTCCAATAGCAGTTAAGGTTACCTTCAAATAATAAAAAATAAAAATTTACAGTTGGGGCTTAACAGAAATGGTGGATTCTGGTGGGAGATCCCATTCATGTGCAACTCTGGACGAGCAGATGGATCATTTATATTGCAGAAGTGAAGCCTTGCTTTGACACTGATCGATTACTTGGATGTCGCTCCTTTGAAGAGTCTGGATTTCTGTTCTTCCCAAATATGGTGAATGGTTGCTTTGATGGTGAGCTTCGATACAGTGTTGGGAATGATTGTAACGACCCACTCCACCACATAGTATGATATTGTCCGCTTTGAGTCTGAGCCTGCACGGTTTTGCTCTTGGGTTTCACCCCAAAAGGCCTCATACCAATTGGAGGTGACATACTTACATATAAGCACTTCACTTTTCCTCTACCCAGGCGATGTGGGACTGTGCACCCGTAGCTCGCCAGTGTGGTAGCCTGACAGTGTCTCTCGCATCCGCCCACAAGGTCATCACAATCCACCCCCCTTAGAGGCCCGACGTCCTCGTCGGCACACTTTCGGCTGGGTCAGGCTCTGATACCATTTGTAACGACCCACTCCACCACATGGTATGATATTATCCGCTTTGGGACTGAGCCCGCACGGTTTTGCTCTTAGGTTTTACCCCAAAAGGCCTCATACCAACTGGAAATGACACACTTAGATATAAGCACTTCACCTTTCCTCTACCCAGGCGATGTGGGACTGTGCACCCGTAGCTCGCCAATGTGGTAGCCTGACAGTGTTTCTCGCACCCGCCCACAGCACACCCACCCACAGGGTCATCACAATCCACCCCCCTTGGAGCCCGACATCCTCGTCGGCACACTTCCGGCTGGGTCAGGCTCTGATACCATTTGTAACGACCCACTTCACCACATGGTATGATATTGTCCCTTAGGGCCTGAGCCCGCACGGTTTTGCTCATGGGTTTCACTCCAAAAGGCATCATACCAATTGGAGATGACACACTTACATATAAGCACTTCACCTCCCCTCTACCCAGGCGATGTGGGACTTGTGCACCCGTAGCTCGCTAGTGTGGTAGCCTGATAGTGTCTTTCGCACCCGCCCACGGCACACTCGCCCATAAGGTCATCACAATCCACCCCCCTTGGAGGCCCGATGTCCCCGTCAACACACTTCCGGCTGGGTTAGGCTCTGATACCATTTGTAACAACCCATTCCACCACATGGTATGATATTGTCTGTTTTGGGCTTGAGCCCGCACGGTTTTAAGTGCTTATATGTAAGTGTGTCACCTCCAATTGGTATGAGGCCTTTTGGGGTGAAAACCAAGAGCAAAATCATGCGGGCTCAAGCCCAAAGCGGACAATATCATACCATGTGGTGGAGTGGGTCGTTACAATGATCTTCTAGTTCCTTCCAGTGATGGGAGGAATGGAGGATTTTCCATTTTGAGAGAATCCGGGAACACCATAGACAAGCCCCTTCATGGCCCATTTGTTGCAAAGCTCCTCAACGACTTGTTTGGCATCCATGTTGTTGTTGAGCATCATTCACTTGCTTTCAAATTCGCCATACAAATGTAAGATTATTTATTTAATTGTGGCCCACATGATTTGGACATGTGACATATTACTTGGTAGCTAAGTAAATAAATATCAATTAATATTATTTATTTTTGGTCAACTTATAATTACCTTTTTGGTAATTACTTATTGGAGAAATGTTTTCCTTTCTTATTTCTTACTTTGATGGAAAGTAGAATTATGTTACTGAAAGGAAAATTGGTCTTCTCTCTACCTTTATAAGAGTGCATATACTCCATCAATTATGTACGATTAATGATACAATACGTAAAAAGTTTTATGTGTGCAAAAGGTCAATAGAGAGAAATCGGTTTCCACGATTCTTGCAGTTTAGCATGTTGTTCGTTCCACAGAAAAGATCTCGATGTTAGACTTGATCTCTATGATATTTGCAATCAGAGATCGAGGTATTTGTATCTAACTATTTATTTATGCATTATAAGTATGTGAGAATAATGAAGTTCTAAGATCTTAGAATTCATGTTTATTTGTGATTAATGATTTACACGAATAGTTATAGTTTACATGTGGTATCAGAGCTTATGATTTAGGAACTCGTTATTTTCCTTTAAAATTGCATAAATAATATGTATAAATATAAAGTAAAATTATATAAATATATAATTTATTTTCTTCTGGAATCATTGTATATATAGACGCAATATATGTATGGATAAACTTATTGTACAATAATGATAGTAAACTGCCATGGACCCATCTTCTAATCATTGGCTATGAGAGAATCTTTCCATACAAATCAATAATGTTTTACAACTTTCAATTGCTTATGGAAAAGCAATGCAATGGAGATGCTGCTAATTGAGACAACATATATCCATAGATTTTTTATTTTTCGTGCATGATCTCTATATAGAATTGGAAGGTGGCTTTTTGTGACTGGTCAGTTCTTGTACAGAGGATCGGAAAGTGCTGTTACGAAACTCAGTGTATATATAATAAATTATTAAATAAATAAAATATGTGTATTTATTTATTTTAATGGAAATTGACCGGTCCTTTACAAGGGTCGCGATACCAAGTCAAGCTTGAAGAGTTGTGTATGTTTAGGAGGTGGCCAAGTTTTACATTTATAAAAAACCACTACTACCTTTCTCTATATAAAATATAGATAGGGCGAGTAGGGATCGTCCCAAGGGATTTGATGGTGTATCGAATTATGAAACTATGGTAATTAGGGTTAGTAGGTCAAGTGATCACACAATTGGTTGGTTGGTTGATTAAGCTAAATTGAATTCAACTAAATAAAATAATATGAGGTAAACAAGAGAGAGAGAGGTCTTGGGGTTTAGAGATCACCACCAAGCAATACTTTTCTATACTACTAACAAGTGATCAATTGAGGGTAATGGATGTGTTGCAATATGATAAGGGTGTGCGTGTGCATTAGGTTGATTCAATTGGCAAGGATGACAAATCAAGCAAGTATTGTCTAAACATCATGTGAAGATCACAATATATCTAAGCAATAGAGCATATATTGTCTAGACAACATGGGGATAGCACAATAGATCAAAACAAGTCATTAATCCTTCATTAAGCTCACAATCCACATGCAACACAATATTAGAGGAATATGCCATTTCTCACAAGCATGGAACATCAAACATCAAGAGTAGATTGTCCTCCCATCTAACATTATACTACCACTACACTAAATCTACACTACTAGCATGAAAATAAAGCTATCTAGACTAGGGGAGAGGCACAAACCATCAAGAATAGGCATAAACCATCAAATGAACCAAAATAGCATTCATTAAGCATATCATCTTGATAATCTCTAGATCTATAGCATCAATACACATAGACATGCATCAAAAACACTAAATCTAGAGATAAGCACATGAATATCCTACTCTAGCATACATAGACATATGGGTAGAATAGAATAGTCAATTGGAAGCATTAAACCATACAAACCATGAAATAATCAAGATTTATATATACATGAATATCAAGATGTATCATACAACACTAATCCCTCAATAATACACAAGATTAGAGTATAGAAAGCATGCTTGGGGCTAACTCTAGCCCCAAGAAGATGTCTAGCCACTCATGGTAGTGATGATCCAACCCTCAAGGGCTAACTCCATGGCTGCTCCTTGTAGATGAAGATCTCCTCCAATGGTTGCTCTAGCTTCCTCCCTTCTTCCTCTCCAAGAATAGCCTCCAAGATGATTTTCAATGTGTGACAAGAGACTCTAGACTCCTTACCAAAAAGTGTATCATATTCCTTATATAGGTAGGTCAAATACACCCTATGATGAGCTGTGGTCGTGCAAGGCATATTCTCCAATGATTGGGTGAAGGACGGAATAAATGAGCTGGACTTTAACTTTTTCTCGCTGGAGGAAGTTCGATCGATCGAACCTTAACTTGGATCGATCGAAGATGGGTTCGATCGATCGAACTGCATCTTGGATCGATCGAAGTGGTCTGACTCCTCCGGATAAGGACAAGGCTGAGATATTTCGAAGATATTTATGGGGAAAAGGACAAAAGTGGTTGGTAGGCGTACAGCTGTGGATAAGATCAATCATTTGAATAGGACAAAATAGGGTTCGATCGATCGAAGGTGATGTTGGATCGATCGAACTTGGAATTTCAGCAAAGGCCAAGGTTGGATCTATCGAGAAGTACTGTGATCGATCATAGATGTTCGATCGATCGAACTCTAAGTTGGATCGATCGAACTTTTCAACTGCACAACTTTGATTCCTTTTTGCTCCTTACTTTCTCCACTTTGCTCCCTCCTTTGGTTTATCTCAGGATTGCTTCAATTAAGCTCTTATTTGGCTGAGTTAGCTCAATTTTGGGATTAGTGCCTGAAAATATAAATAACACGTAATAAGTCTAAAACGGTAAAGTAAGATAGATAAAGGTACTAGAATGCTTAAGCTTAACGGGTTTAAATGCGCACTTTTCAGTGCTCATCACACCCCCAAACTTAAATATTACTAGTCCCTAGCAATGAACTAAGAAGTAAATGAATGAAATGAGCAACTAAACAAGTATAAACTGGAAAGCAAGTAAAATGATAGCGCCACTTTCGTAGGGAACACGATTGCATTTAGCATATGCAACAAGCCTTTTAAACCCCTAGGTTACCCCTAGTGGACGAGTAAAGTCTCGTGAGGGTTTCCAGAAATGGTACCCACAAACATTAAGCTCATTTTTTCAAAAGAGGCACCAATATTGCAAACAAGCATTGGGAGAAAACTACCTCAAATATGCAATTTTTCAACCGTTTCTAAGCAATCTCCCAAAATTTCAATATCAAGCAAGCAAGCATGGTCCTCCACACATCAAGAAAATGATCATGAAAATCAAAACAAGTCTAGAATCCATGTGAGAGGTCCGGCATCAAGTGTGTTGCTATCTTAGCTAACTAGAGAAGTAATCACATCCTTACCCTCAAACTAGCACACAAATCTAGTACCGATCATCAAGATAAGAGAGTGAACCTTTTATTAAAGCTTTATTGTTCTAGGTGCGCTTATTCTTTTCACTCTATTTTTTTTTTTTTTTTTTTTTTTGAGGATCAAAGATGGAAGTATTGTGCAATGTGTTGATCTCTTAAGCTTTCTAGAAGATTCATGTAGCGAGCTTTAGGTCAATGACTCCCAAACCAGATGGCTTTAGGGCATTAGGTGTCAAGACACCCCTACGGACTTACAAACTCAAATCAACTAGGCTACAAATCAAGACAACAACCATCTAATCATTTCTCACTTCTCACCTTTTAGGAGAAGTCCTCACTTTTATTGCTTTTGCAACCTTTTTTTTTTTTTTTTTTTCAATTCAATTATTAACCTATAGTTTGGGCCCTCCACCTTTCGGCGCGAGAAGTTCACTGCTTAATGAGGCAAGAATCCCGGCTACTCAATGAAAAGGGGTTGTTATCCACCTTTATCAAGAATGAAAGCTTTCAATGCACTACTAGCCCAATTGGGATATAACCAATTCAATAATCAACAAAGCATGTACCCCACAATTGAATGCTAGCGTGCGCCGGTGCTAGTGTAGAATCCTAGAATGAATCTCAAAACAATCACAAAATCAGGATGATGTGGACCACAATTGCAAGCAAGATATCAATCTTTTAAAAAATTTACTCCTAAATGGCATCCTCAAGGCATACAAGGAGTATTGGACTCTCAAGTCAAGCAATTTTTAAATTTTAAGCAATATAGTCCTCAAAAGATCAAAATCATAGCTAGAAATGGACCAAGTATAGAAATATCCATCACATACACAAGACATGCTCAAAATTTGAATTTTAAAGTAACACTGAAACATACACCAATACCCCCAAACTTAAACTGCACATTGTCCTCAATGTGTGAAGAGAACAAAGGAAAGAGTATACTAGTGCTTTAGACATGAATGATTGGGATAGAAGTATCCAAAGTGGGTGGCATGGCCCCCCCAAACTTGGGATAAACTATGGTCCTGAAAAGTTTGCACTCGGATAAACTCATTAGATAACAAGATAGGATAATCAGTGCACAGTGGACATGCAAGTGTAAGATGGGATAAATAGAGAATAGAGAAAGAGGTGTAAGAGTAGTCCTGAAAAATTAGGCAGCACTCTCTCACTGAAGTCACTGTGGTGTACCTGATGGAGTCAAACATACGAATATGAGATACTAAGAGACATCCATAATCAAAAAGCAATATATAGAGAATATAAAGTGCAGGTACATCAATAAAATAATAAAGCCGACAGACCGGCCGCAATGTATAATACAGTAACAGTGACAGTATAATACAGATCCAGAATAAAAGAAATGAAAGCATAAAACAACTGGAAGTGGAGTCTCAGGAGGCCTGATCGTGAAGATCTGCAGTGGCTGGAGGTGCAGGTGCAGGGAGTCGGTTGGAGAGATCGGCAAAGTAAGCCATGACATCCGCCCTGAAAGAGGTGAACTCAGCTCGGTGGGCAGTGATGTCGGGTCGCATGGCTGCTACGTCCTACTCCAGTGTCTGCAAGCGTGCTCCGAATCCGGGAGTGGGAACTGGAGACTCAGGCAGAGATGCCTCTGAAGAAGACTCCCGAACTCGCTCCTGAGCAGCGGCTCGATCACTGGTATCATTGGCATCAGCATCATCTGCAGCATCGGCATACTCCTCCGCAGGTCGCTCCAGGTCAATGTCCATGCGATCGGTAGCCGGACCGACTGGTGCGTCGTCCGCTGCTATATCTGCTGCTGCTGGAGGTGTCGGCTGTGCCTGGGCTGCCTCCTCCTCCTCTAGGTCAGCTGCTGCCTCTACAGCTGGCTCTTGAAGACTCCAAATAAGAGCATTGTAGCTCTTATTCCAGTCGCTCCTCCTATAGAAGCTGGACTGTGCAAGGGGCTCCTCATCTGGGGGCACTCTGTAGCGCTGGTCAAGAAGGATCTGCGTGATGAGGTGTCCGAAGGGCAGGACCTTGGACCGCTTAGGGTCCTTCCTGGAAATGAAAGAATCATACAGTAACCTCATCACGCTCCAGATGAGGACTGGGATAGATACCCAGCAGCCCGTGTAAAAAGCATAAAGAGCTGTCAAGTAGTCATGACGCCTCTGGATCTTGTGGCCCGCCATGTAAATGTTCTGAAAAAGAACTGTGTCAATGAACCAGAGGTCGTCAGGCAAGAAGGTCCTGGTGGCGAATGTCTGACCATCGGCATGATGGCCTGTCAAGGAGACAGCCATGTCAGAAAATGAAGGCCTATGCAGCCTCGGGTATGTCTCTGCAAGCTCAGGTGGACACCGGTGTGGGCACCGGCAAGCACGGGCCAGAGTGTCAACTGTGATGACAATCTCGTGGCCGTCCAATGTAGTGATCATCTCTGCGGTAGATCGTGGCGAGGGCCGGAGATGCTGAAAGAATAGCCGCACCAGTCGCGGGTATACAAGGCCGGTGACTGGGGCAAAGATGGCTGAGAGGCCCCGCTGCATGATATCCTGATAGCCAGACCGGGTCAGGATAGACTCGGAGAAGTACGCAGTATCGAAGTACGACTCCTGAGCCACGGTCATAGCTGCATATCTCGGCAGCAACTGGTCACGGCGCTGAGCCGGTAGAGGTGGCTGCGGTGATGGCATGGCGGCTGCATCTGCCTGATGGCGCACAGGAGAAGGTGATGGTGTGAAGGCTGGAGGAGCCTGGGATGTAGATGGCATGTGGTCAGCTCCCTCCTCAGCCTCGTGGGATGGGGACTGAGGGGGAGTAGCCTGTGCGGGCTCCGCCTGAGCATGAGATGGCTCTGTAACCATCTCTATCCTGGGCCGCATATGTCTGCGGGGCGCTGTGGCCCCGAAGATCTCCTGGCTGTACTCTTGTACCGCGGAGGCATGATCTGCAAAAAGACAAGAAAATTTCAATATAAGTCAGTGCCAGATATAAGAATTTAAGTGCATAATAGAAACATGTATGTCAAATAAGATAGACAAAATACGGATGACATGAATCTATGATGATGATGAAATGTGAATCATGCTAAGCAATGTAGGTGTGAAATGCATCCAATGTGGAATATCACAGGCAATGTGCATATAAAGATAGCATGAAGACAACATAAGATTAATGGAGTGTGTATGTATGATCTGTGAAAGTTCGATCGATCGAACTTTAAGTTGGATCGATCACAGAAATTTTCGATCGATCGAAGTGAAAAATGTTCAAAAGTTGGATCGATCGAAGTGAATTGGATCAATCCAACACTTGGATCGATCGAAGCATGAAAGTGCACAAGATTGGATCGATCGAAGATAGTGAAATGAAGTTCACTACTTCGATCGATCGAAGAACAAGTTCGATCGATCGAACTGTGCGAATGCCGAATTTGAAAAGTCACAGATCTGTGAGATCTAGAGCACGGGGCCCACATAAACGTGTTTGTGGGCCCATCTACACTCCAAACAGCCCATCCTCAACATCCAAACACTCCCCAAATGCCAAATCAAATAAAAAATCCCCAATTTGGTTCGGCCGAATGCATATGTGAATATGTATACCATAATCATGAAATTGATGCTTCAAAATGGATGATTAATACACATACAACATAAATCAATATAGAAAATCATGAAGCATGCATTGATTAAACTTTTAAATCAAGAAGTGGCTCGCGATTTACCTCAAAACCGAGAGGAATGAGATGAGAGAGTGGGTGCGAAGCCGCGGTGAAAATAAGGCTCTACCTTGCCGGAATTGGCTCGCCGGAGATGGGGAAGATGATTGGAATGGAGGTTGGCTGGATTGAGATGAGATTAAGAGAAGAGGGAGACTAGGGTTTGGTTTCCTTTTGAAGTTGGATCGATCCAAAGTGATCGATCCAACTCGGTTATATTTTTAAAAACACGATATGCAGAGTTCGATCGATCGAAGATGGGTTCGATCGATCGAACTTAGGTCTCCACTCTTAATGGCATTTTTTTTTTTTTTTTTTTTAATGAGATGCAAATTTCGATCGATCGAAGAAAGATTTCGATCGATCGAAGAGGATAAAAAATGTACAAGTTTAAGGGTTCAAGAGTTGATATGTGCTGGAACCTTGGATCGATCGAACTTGGAATTCGATCGATCGAACATGAAAAATTTTGAAAAGTCCCGAGAGCATGCATTTTGGAATTTGGATGCAGGTCCAAAATTTTTCTAAGTGTTGGGACTCATGATCGATCGAACCACATGTTGGATCGATCGAAAGGTAGTTCGATCGATCAAAATGGTTTACGATCGATCGAACTTTTGAAAATTTGGAGATCCCGAGAACATGCATTTTGGAATTTGGATGCAGGTCCAAAATTTTTCTAAGTGTTGGGTGCAAAATGAGAGCTGGATCGATCGAGTCCATAGTTGGATCGATCGAACCAAAGTTCGATCGATCGAACCAAGACTTGGATCGATCGAAATTATGTCTAAATGCTCAAAATGACTTGAATGCTCATGCAATCCCTTACTCAGTTCCTTCCAATGTATATGAACCACAAAAACAGTATCTAGACTTCGCAAGAATCAAAATGCAAGATAGAAATGAGGGAGGAATAGGGTTTTGACATCCTACGAATTTCGGTGCTAGTCTTTAACGTCTCTAGCAAGACCTTGGGCTCTTTTAGCCCGGATCAAAGATCTTGCAATGCATCCCCTCCTTTTTGGGATGAGAGATGTTTCGAGTCACTCCCAACAAATGGTTCTTAGAAGAACTTGTTGGGGTAAACTCAAAAGACGTCTTGAGTTCTTTGTCAAAACCTTCCTTGGGCTTCCACGCCCTTTCACAACAAGAGTTCGAAATCACTTTTCTGGCATGCAATGCTGAAGATGAAGATGAAGGCTTTGAAACATTGTTCATGCACAAAAGCTCATTTCTTTCATAAGCAAGATCATGATATTCCTCTACCACATTAACCTCTTCTTCATATTTGTCAAATGGATTGGGTGTGGGGTTAAAGATGTTCAACTTCACTCTCATGTGCCCAAAAGAAATCTTCATTATCCCCGTCCTACAATTTATGTTGGCATTTGAGGTTGCCAAGAAAGGACGGCCAAGGATAACCGGAATTTGGTTCTTTGGATTGGGCACCGGTTCCGTGTCAATGACGACAAAGTCAACCGGGAAGAAGAACTTATCAATCTTAATCAACACATCCTCAATTATCCCCCTAGGCTTCTTAATGGATCGGTCGGCAAGTTGTAAAACAACCGACGTCGGTTTCAATTCACTTAGGCCCAATTTGACATAAACCGAATAGGGAAGAAGGTTAACACTAGCCCCTAAGTCAAGAAGTGCCCGGTTGATGGCATGTTCACCAATGACACAAGATGTTGTAGGTGCACCGGGGTCCTTAAATTTTGGCAAAGTGTTGTGTTGTAGAATGGAACTCACTTGTTCGGTTAAGACCACCTTTTTTGATGTTTGGCTCTTGTTCTTCCGCTTTTGGGTGCATAAGTCCTTTAAGAATTTGGCATAAGCCGGAATTTGCTTAATTGCATCCAAAAGTGGAAGATTAACTGTGACTTGCCTAAACATATCCATTATCTCATTGTTCTTGGTCTTTTGCCTTTCTTTTGAAATGGACCCTTTCAAGGCGTCCGGAAATGGAGCTTTTTCAAAAACTCTTTCAGTATTTTCTTTCAAAGAATTTTCAGCATTGGACTTGTTCGATTCATTGGATTTCAAATCACTTTTCAAAGAAGAATCATGAATAACATTTTTCAAAAGAACTTTTCTCAAACACATTTTTCAACACTGTTTTCAATGAATCTCTTTGGAAATCATCTTTCAACCCACAATTTGAGGGCTTCTCATTCTCAAGATCATGCACATGCAATGAAGGAGGAATAATGTGTGGAACGGGACGGGTGACAACTTGAGGTTGTACCGGTTCACTCTCTTCATTAGGCATTCTAACTTGATTGTCTACTACCCTACCACTTCTTAAGGTTGTTACCGCACTGACATGCTCAACATTATGCCCTTCCAATGAGGATTTGGTTTCTACAACACATTGTTGTTTGATTGGGGCATTCACGTGCATCTTTCCCTTCTCTCTAACATTAAGTGTTTCAGCTATTTGCCCTACTTGGGTTTCTAGCTTGGCAATTGACTGAGAATGAGAATACAACAATTGAGTATTTGCTTCTAGAGTGCCCAAAGCATTTAAAACCTTTTCCTCGAAAGCGGAACCTCTAGAATTTCCTTGAGAATATGATTGGTTAGGAAAATGAGAATTAGCAAATTGATTTCCTTGTGAGTTATATGGTCTTGAACCTTGGGATCCTTGGTTTTGAAGTGGAGGTGGAATGTATTTCCCTTGAAAACTGCCTTGGGAAGAGTTTGAGCCCTCCCCTTGGTTTTTCCAAGAAAAATTAGGATGATTCCTCCAATCGGGATTGTAATGATTACCATAAGGATTGTTCCCTTGGTTCACAAATGTTGCATTAACTTGCTCAATGGGTTCATTTTGAATTTGTCCATGAGGACAATTAGAAGTAGAATGAAGAACACTAGAACAAGTCATAGATGATTCATTTTGAGCTCTAGGAGAATGATTAGGAAAGGAAGACACTTGATTCGCCGAGTTTTGATTGATCAATTGATCAAATTTTTGCGATAAAGACTTCATCTCGGCGGTTATATCATTTGAGTGGTCAACTTGATGTAAGCCAACACTCTTCCTACCTTAAGAATTTCTACCATTCCTAGATGACAATGTTCTATGCAAAGAGTTTTCACTCATGCTCTCATAAAGACGCCACACGTCTTCCTCTTGCCGGTCTATATAAGAACCTCCCATTGAAGCATCAACCATGCCTTTATAATTGTCCGATAAGCTTTCAAAGAAGAATTGGACCAATTGCCATTTAGGCATGTCATGGTGAGGACACTTCCTAAGCAATTCATTGAAGCGTTCCCATGCCTCGTGGAAAGTTTCTCCCTCCCCATGTGTGAATTCCCTAATGGCGGTTCTCATAGCATTGGTCTTCGAAACTGGATAGTACTTTTTTAAAAATTCTTGTTGCATTTCTGCCCAAGAAGTTATAGAAAAAGGCCTAAGGTTGTTGAACCAATACTTCGCCTTATCTTTAAGGGTAAATGGAAAAAGTTTCAGCCTTAAAACTTCTTTCGGCATGTCCGTGTATCGAACGGTAGAACAAACTTCAAGAAACTCATCCAAATACTTGTAAGGTTCTTCACTAGGAAGTCCATGAAAGTTAGGTAGCATTTGGATAGTTTGTGCTTTAATCTCATAATGGTGTGCTCTAAATGGTGGCAATTGAATGCATGTGGGTGCATTATACTCATTAGGCACATAGTGATCTCTCAATGCGAGTGGTGGATTAGCAACTTGAGGTGCAACATGGACACCTTGGTTATATTGAGCTTGATTAATGATGGGGGGTTGTGGTGCATATATTGGCCTTGGAATTCCCATTGGAATTTGGCCTTGTTGTTGAGGAGGTTGATGAATGTATGGCCTAGGCATGCCTAATGGAACTTGCATATTATCATTTTGCACATTAGGGTGAAAGATGCCTTGTTGGTCTATGTGACCAAGGTCTTCAACATGATCATCATTGAGAGCATCCATTGGTAGATTGGTTCTATGTGAACTTCCTCTTCCCCTTGGATTCCTAATAGTGGATCCTAAATGCAAATCAAGAGGGACAAGAGTAGGTCTCAATGAACGACGACCATGCATGCACAATGCAACACGAATAAGCAATTTTCTCAACAATACAATTAAACTTCATAACCACAATTTTCAAATGCAATGTATGTCAAATAAATGCCTCCACGTGGGCCCCCGATTTAACTAAGGAGATTGAGTAAGAAGGTCTCACAATAGTCCTTTAGCACTTCAACTCCAAATTTAAAAGCTTAGCTTAGCAAAAAAATTTTTTTTTTAGCAACTCTTCATTTTAAGCATTTTTCCTTTACTTTGCTTTGCTCCTTAGCTTGGAAGTTCTTTGCTAGCTCCTTGCTCAATGCACCTTGTTAATGAAGAACAAACTTAATAAGTAATCAAAAACAGAAAATAAAAAGAAAGTAAAGACACGATCAAAAGAGTACTAATCCTAATTGAATTTCACAATTCGACGTTGCCAATTTAAAATCCCCGGCAACGGCGCCAAAAACTTATAGTCGGTTTCCTTGATGGAGTCGCCACAACCAACAAAGCTTGAGAGTTGTGTGTGTTTAGGAGGTGGCCAAGTTTTACATTTATAAAAAGCCACTACTACCTTTCTCTATATAAAATATAGATAGGGCGAGTAGGGATCGTCCCAAGGGATTTGATGGTGTATCGAATTGTGAAACTATGGTAATTAGGGTTAGTAGGTCAAGTGATCACACAATTGGTTGGTTGGTTGATTAAGCTAAATTGAATTCAACTAAATAAAATAATATGAGGTAAACAAGAGAGAGAGAGGTCTTGGGGTGTAGAGATCACCACCAAGCAATACTTTTCTATACTACTAACAAGTGATCAATTGAGGGTAATGGATGTGTTGCAATATGATAAGGGTGTGTGTGTGCATTAGGTTGATTCAATTGGCAAGGATGACAAATCAAGCAAGTATTGTCTAAACATCATGTGAAGATCACAATATATCTAAGCAATAGAGCATATATTGTTTAGACAACATGGGGATAGCACAATAAATCAAAACAAGTCATTAATCCTTCATTAAGCTCACAATCCACATGCAACACAATATTAGAGGAATATGCCATTTGGACTCACAAGCATGGAACATCAAACATCAAGAGTAGATTGTCCTCCCATCTAACATTATACTACCACTACACTAAATCTACACTACTAGCATGAAAATAAAGCTATCTAGACTAGGGGAGAGGCACAAACCATCAAGAATAGGCATAAACCATCAAATGAACCAAAATAGCATTCATTAAGCATATCATCTTGATAATCTCTAGATCTATAGCATCAATACACATAGACATGCATCAAAAACACTAAATCTAGAGATAAGCACATGAATATCCTACTCTAGCATACATAGACATATGGGTAGAATAGAATAGTCAATTGGAAGCATTAAACCATACAAACCATGAAATAATCAAGATTTATATATACATGAATATCAAGATGTATCATACAACACTAATCCCTCAATAATACACAAGATTAGAGTATAGAAAGCATGTTTGGGGCTAACTCTAGCCCCAAGAAGATGTCTAGCCACTCATGGTAGTGATGATCCAACCCTCAAGGGCTAACTCCATGGCTGCTCCTTGTAGATGAAGATCTCCTCCAATGGTTGCTCTAGCTTCCTCCCTTCTTCCTCTCCAAGAATAGCCTCCAAGATGATTTTCAATGTGTGACAAGAGACTCTAGACTCCTCACCAAAAAGTGTATCATATTCCTTATATAGGTAGGTCAAATACACCCTATGATGAGCTGTGGTCGTGCAAGGCATATTCTCCAATGATTGGGTGAAGGAAGGAATAAATGAGCTGGACTTTAACTTTTTCTCGCTAGAGGAAGTTCGATCGATCGAACCTTAACTTGGATCGATCGAAGATGGGTTCGATCGATCGAACTGCATCTTGGATCGATCGAAGTGGTTTGACTCCTCCGGAAAAGGACAAGGCTGAGATATTTCGAAGATATTTATGGGGAAAAGGACAAAAGTGGTTGGTAGGCGTACAGCTGTGGATAAGATCAATCATTTGAATAGGACAAAATAGGGTTCGATCAATCGATGGTGATGTTGGATCGATCGAACTTGGAATTTCAGTAAAGGCCAAGGTTGGATCTATCGAGAAGTACTGTGATCGATCATAGATGTTCGATCGATCGAACTCTAAGTTGGATCGATCGAACTTTTTAGCTGCACAACTTTGATTCCTTTTTGTTCCTTACTTTCTCCACTTTGCTCCCTCCTTTGGTTTATCTCAAGATTGCTTCAATTAAGCTCTTATTTGGCTGAGTTAGCTTAATTTTGGGATTAGTGCCTGAAAATATAAATAACACGTAATAAGTCTAAAACGGTAAAGTAAGATAGATAAAGGTATTAGAATGCTTAAGCTTAACGGGTTTAAATGCGCACTTTTCAGTGCTCATCAGAAATTTAATTTTTTAGAATAATGTGTAAGTCTAAAAATTTAATTTAATGCTGTTGAACATGCAAATAATTATTGTTTTGTACTCATACATACATACATAATGGTGAACCAAATTTAGATTGATTCAATTATGATCTTTAAGTCCGAAAATAAAAAAAAAAATAATAATATGTTTTATTATGTATATATAAAGTAAAAATAATATTTTTGTTAAATTTTTGGACTATTAAGTTTATGGGATCGAATCTATACATCTAAATTTGCATCGATCAGTATGAGTATGTGTGTATAATATTAAATGGGTAAATTAATGATTAATTAGTTACTAACTAATTTAATATTCATATTATGTGAGGGTTAGTACCTACCAAAGTGGCCTAACCGTAATGGTCGATGAATATTAATTTTAGTAGTAAATATAACTTAATGATGAATTACTCTCTATTTAATTTAATATTCATATTATGTGAAGATTGGTAGCTACCAAAGTGGCTCAATCATAATGATTGATGAATATTAATTTTTGTAGTAGACATAATTAATCATAATTAGTTACTATCTAATTTAGTATTCATATTATATAAAGGTTGGTAGCTACCAAAATGGCCTAACCATAATGGTTGATGAATATTAATTTTAGTAGTAAACATAATTGCAATATTTCATGAATTATGATGCTTATTATTTTTTGTGATATTCATGAATATTGAGTTTATTTAATAATGAGAAATAATTCCTCAAAGGGAATTGATTTTCAAGTGATTAAATGAACATTAAGGGATTATATGTATTTTTTAATTGGATAGATATATGATATCCAAAGGTAACTTATCTGTTTAATTAAATAATGCATCACCAATGAAGGTATATATATAAATACATGTAAGTATCATTATTAGTATTTTATAGTTGCCACCCAAAGGGGTATTATAGTTATACATTGTATTTATATTTTAAGTTATTTATACATACGTGTTGTTAACTCAAAGCATTATTGTTGTGAGTATTTTATCTTATTGTGTTTCTTTGCTACATCCCTTAATTCGCATGCTACATCTGTGCTGATTCTCAATAGGACTAACTTCTCATAATGGAATAAGTAAGTTGAATTCAAAATTTAGGAGAGATCGAACAGATTAAGCATTATGGCTATGCGAATAATTATTCCCCATAATAATAGTGCTAAGGAATGTTTGACTAAAAGAATATTTTTATATCATAAATAAATATGTAAAACGAAAATTATTGATTGATATCACTACTATGCATTTTTTTGTTGGTACTCGTACCATGTATGAACATATTTTAAGATGTATGAGTATGTTCTTAAGATAACTAATGTTGTTACAAAATTGAGAACTTATGGATGATTGTGGATGAGAATTTTCTTATTCAATTTATTCTCAATTTTTTTGTCTACTCAGTATAGGTCATTTCGAATTAACACTATTAAGACAAGTGGAAAATTAATTAATTGACCATTATGTTAATTTAGGAAGAGACAAGACTTAAGTAGTAAGGTAATTATTATGTTCATCTGATGACTCAAGAAGTTAGTAAGAAATTTGGGAATAAACCTGAAAAGACATTAAGTGAGCAAATCCCAAAATTAAAAGATTTAGGTCAATCTACTAAAAGAAAGAAATGTAATAATGTAAAAGTGTCATTTATGTATTGAACACTTTTAGAAAGATTACATGAAATATAAATGATGATTCGAAAAAAAATAGTAAGCCTTTGGCTTCTGTATAATTCGAATTACTTATTGAAATTCTTTCCAATACATAATAAGTTGACTTAAGTACTAATGTTTATATTTCTAATAGATGCAAGGATTACTTATGGCCTAAACAACAAATTTAAATGAGAATTTCTTATTTATGATAATTAGGGAAAAGTTTTGTTGAAACCATTGTGACATTATGTTTAATGTTAGACAGTGGATTTTATTTAAATTATTTTAAACTTTTTAAGTTTATCATTTAAATTTGATTTTATTTCAAAACTTTATGTTAATGGTTTTTCATTTAAATTTGATAATAATGTTTATTTAAGAAATTCTAATTTATGAGTTATGGTATTATTGTTGATAATTTTAGTAAATTCAAACTTGATATTTTATTTATTAAAAACCTTTTGATCTTGCATCATAATGTTAGAATTAAGCGTAGCTCAATTAATAGAAAATTTATCTTTCTTATGGTATAAAAGACTAGGTCAATATCTAGTGAAAAGTTAGGAAAATTAGTAAAGGATGTGATTCTTCTGAATCAAAACTTTACTGATTTTGGTGTGTGTGTGGATTGTATTAAGGGTAAACAAACCAAACACACAAAGAAATGAGCCACAATAAGTAAATAGCTTGAAATTATTCATACAGATATTTATAGACCTTTTGACGTTCCATCTTTTGGAGGAGAAAAGTATTTTATCGCCTTTATAGTTGATTTTTCACATTATGGATATATCTATTTGTTGTATAAAAAATCTCAAGCAATAGGTACTCTTGAAGTATACATAAATGAGGTTGAAAAACAATTAGATAGAAAAGTGGAAATCATAAGGTCATATAGAGGTGGTGAATATTATAGAAAGTATGATGAAATGGGTTAATACTTTAATCGTTTGCTAGACTCCTTAAAATACCGTTTGCTAAACTCCTTAAAATATATGGCATTTGTGCTCAATACACTCTGCTATACATGCCACAGTAGAAGCGTGTAGCTGTAAGGCGTAATTGTACTCTTATGGAATTGGTTAGAAGAATGTTAAGTAATTCCTTGTTGCCCATAATGTTGTGGATGTTAAATAATCTAAAGGGTACAAGTTGTACTATCCTAAACATAGTACGATAATTATTGAAACCGGTAATATCAGATTCATTGAGAATGGTGAGTCAGTGGGAGTGATAAAAAATAAGAATGTGATCATTTAAGAAGTTAGGGTACAAATTTCTTTACCCATAACTTCTAAATAAATAATTGTTCCTTCAGTTGTTGAACCGTATAACAACGAAAAATAATTGAATGATCAACAACTCTATAATGAGATTGTAACCAATGAATAGATTATAAAAGAATCATAAGGAATAACATTAAAACAATCTCAAAGAGAAAGGAGATATGTTATTCCGGATGACTGTGTGATATATCTGCAATAATTTGATTTTGATATATAGTGAGATATATACGAATCCGGTTACATATTCATAAGCCATTAACAATAATGATTTTACTAAATGGATTAGTGCCAAGAATTAAGAGATTACAAAGAAACCTTCTCTAAAGTACTTAAGAAGGATTCTCTTAAAATATCATGGCATTAGTAGGTTATTATGATTTAGAGTTACATCAAATGGATGTGAATACAACTCTTACGAATGGGAGTTTAGAAGAGGAAGTCCATATGAAACAACCTGAAGGCTTCACATTAGAGGGTAAAGAATTCATGGTCTGTAAACTTAAAATGTCAATATGTGAACTTAAATAAGCTTCTTGACAATGGTATTTTAAGTTCAATGATATCATTATTTCTTTTGGTTTTAAGGAGAACACTTTTGATCAGTGTATATACTAGAAGGTTAGTGGGAGTAAGTTTATATTTCTAATTTTATATATTGATGATATTTTGTTTGCCAGTAGTGATATTAGTTTATTATAAGAAACTAAAAGTTATCTTTAAGAACTTTGAAATGAAATATATGGATGAGGCATCCTACATGATAGGAATAGAAATATTTCATAATAGATCATGTGGATTTTTTAGAATTGTCTCATAAAGCATATATTAAAAGAGTTCTAGAAGATTTGGTTAGAGGAACAATATTATGAAAAAGTGCAAAGTAATTTATTATTACTTTGTCTATTATGAATTTTTAATTTGTAGCATGTTTTGAGGCTACAATTTATGGTTGCAGAATTTATTTCAGAACTTGGAGTTATGGGTACTATTTTCAGATTGCTGAAAATTTATGCTGCAATTGTTGATCTTCTTGTATGAAAAATGATAGGTACTCTAAAATTGAAATACTTTATCATTAAAAAAGCTATTTAGAAATAACGAATGTCTGTTGAACATATAAACAAACAATTTATGATTTCAATCCATTAACGAATGGACTACCACCCAAGACATTTATAGAACATGTTGAAAGAATGGGTCTTGAATGTAGTCAATGATGATTATTTTTTAATTGTGGATTTCTTAACAGTTTTTATATATATTTGACATTTTGCGCTATTAAATGTGTTTCTGATATTTCCTATTAATTAATGTATATGTACGTATTGCTTTAATAAATGGTAATAGGAATAGTCTTGAAAAAGACATTATTGTTATATCGTTATTGATACTTCTCATTTATAGACTATGTTGAATAGATTACTAGTGTCGTGGTACATGGAAGGTACTGTGTCATTTAAGGACATATAACCGCCATGACTCGCATTGGTAGTTTATTTATCATGGTATTTATGATGACTAATTTAATGAGTTAATCTGATTTATGGTGCACACTAATGACTATTTTATTAAACCACTACATAAATTATCATATGTGCCAAGTGGGAGAATGTAAGATTATTTATTTAATTGTGGCCCACATGATTTGGACATGTGGCATATTACTTGGTGGCTAAGTAAATAGATATCAATTAATATTATTTATTTTTGGTCAACTTATAATTACCTTTTTGGTAATTACTTATTGGAGAAGTGTTTTCCTTTCTTATTCCTTACTTTGATGGAAAGTAGAATTATGTTACTAAAAGGAAAATTGGTCATCTCTCTACCTTTATAAGAGTGCATATACTCCATCAATTATGTACGATTAATGATACAACACATAAAATTTTTATGTGTGTAAAAGGTCAAGAGAGAGAAATCGGTTTCCACGCTTTGTTCTTACAGTTTAGCATGTTGTTCGTTCCGCAGAAAGGATCTCGACGTTGGACTTGATCTCTACGATATTTGCAATCACAGATAAAGGTATTTGTATCTAACTATTTATTTATGTATTATAAATATGTGAGAATAATGAAGTTCTAAGATCTTAGAATTCATGTTTATTTATGATTAATGATTTACATGAATAGTTATAGTTTACAACAAAAGGTACCGAATTCAGCAAATTTTTTTTTTTTTTTTAAATTGTGGACTCATTTGTTACATATCTTTTACTCTCTAACCATATAATATGCTAAGAACTGATACATTGCAGAGGGAAAATACCATGACTGACCACGGATCAAAATCGTCTCCGGCGCAACAGTAATCTGTTGCAGCCGATGAGTAGTTAAATTGGTATAAAGTAAAAATACTAAAAGTAAAAAGTGTATAGTATATATATTTGGATACTGCTTCTTATACCATACGTATGGCCCACCAAATAACAAAAAAGAAGGCAAAATTTGAGTTGTATTTCAATTTTCAAAAAGGCCCGCGATTTCTTTTTCATGTTTTCATCTTCTTTGGTTGAAATATTCAGTTGCTCTCTCTCTCTCTACAATCCCAAGAGAAAACTTATCAGAAAGTATATTGTGATCCATTTTTTTCTCATCACAAAATACAAGGCTAACTTCTGAACTGGTTGAGGGGGTTCGTTTAGATTTGAAGGCAAAGTTGAGGGATGTTGAAGATGACCCATTTTTTTCTGTTCATAAAGTAGAAACTAAACTTGTGGACCGGTTGATTCTCTTCTTTGGAAGTAAAGGCAAAGTTGAAGAATTTGGTAAAGATTTTAAAGCAACACATTCTCTACAACTAACTGATATTGGGTATGTTTTTCAGTTTTAATTTTTGGAATCTATTTAATGTTCTATCTGTTATTTTTCCCTAATAAAAGTTGGGTATAATATTTGCGATCGACTATTGATTCTAAATTGCATGAATTGATACAGTGAAATAAAGTAAAATATGGGATTTTGTATAGATATATAATTGGGTAGGCATGTTAGAACAGAGTTGGGATGTGAAAGTATTGGCAATAGGGATTAATTACATTAACACGTTGGGATGTGCACTCAATATACTTTTTTGGATTATTCAATTCAAATTAGTTCTTCCTTTTTTGCTTTGTATAGTTAAAAATGTTAGATTTTTTTTGAAGAGATACGTGTACCAATTTATATGTTGAAATATAAATTTCATTGCTCAGGCATGTTAAAACAGAGTTGGGATGTTGTAGTGTTAGAGATTGGGGTTATTCATATTGACAGGTTGGGACGTGCACTTGAAACACATTTTGGGAATATTCAATTCAAATCAATTATTCCCTTTTTTGCATTGTATAATGAAAAATGTTACAATTTATTTAAAGAGAAAGGTTTATGAATTCATATCTTGATATGAAAAAAAAATAATAATAATAATAAAAAATGATTTTGTATATATTTCATTGCTTAGGCATGTTAGGATATAGTTGGGATATGGTAATCTTAGAGATGGAGATTATTCACATTAATATGTAGGGACGTCCACTTCATGCACTTTTTGGGATTAGTGAGTTGAAATTAATTTTTTCGTTTTTTGCATTGTATAATTATACATGTTAGATTTTATTTTGAAGAGATACGTGTATCAATTCCTATGTTGAAATGAATTAAAAAAGGGGGGGGAAGGGATTTTGTTTATATTTCATTGCTTAGGCATGTTATAACTGAGTTGTGATGTGGTAGTCTTAGAAATGGGGATTATCTAGACTTACATGTTGGGATGTCCACTTCATATAGTTTATGTTAGATTTTATTTTAAGAGATACGTGTATCAATATTCATATGTTGAAATGAAGTTTAAAAAGAAAAAAACAAAAGTGGTTTTGCATATATTTCATTGGTGAGGCATGTAAGAACATAGTTAAGATGTTGTTGTCTTAGACATGGGAATTATTCACATTAACCTTTTGGGACGTGCTCCTCATATACTTATGGGGATTATTCAACTCAAATCAGTTGTTCCCTATTTTGTATTGTATAGTTATAAATGTTATATTTTTGGAAGAGATGTTTTATGCAGTTCATTGGTGATATATGACCAAACTAAGTTGGGATGTGCAACTCTTAAGTGGTCATTGGTGTTCCTATATTTTAAATTTAAGTTCTTCCATTATCTTTTCTATTTTATATACCTGCAATAAGTTAGAAAAAGGATTGGATTTGGTTCGAATTTCATGGTGACGCATTATGTTACTTGAATTATGTTGTAGGTTAAAAATTTTACTCCTTTCGATGGAAGATGAAATGATAGACTTCCACAGAAATGTCAGGCAATTGACTGCTCCCAACCTTGGGTAATCGACTTCCACAGAAATGTCGCAGCTGCCAAACTAAAAGATTAGTCGTCCAATTCAACAACAATTGTTCAAATATTGAGTAAGCAATGTTTATGTATTTTACTTTATTCATGTCCACTTCGTCTAATTCTCTGTTACTGTATCAAAAAGATAATTTTAAATTTCATACATCTCTAATTTGGCTAACGAATGACTTTGGTATTTGCAGCAAGATAACAAAGGAAGGAGCTTTTGGTTTTATGAATTTTTGAATGAATTCGTTTGCCATAGTTAAGTGCAGTTTGGCATTAGTACTACCTCCAAAAGAAGGATGGGATTTGCGTTGTATGGATGAAGTTTGTATATGTTTCCTACTTTGTTAGGTTAGCATAGTTAAGTTACACTGGAGGAAGTTATATTTCTGTTATTTGCCAATCGTTGTAAAGGATTATTTATGTATCTGTGGATATATGCATTTGGAAATTATGGTAAATTATTGCTTTTTTTGCTTTCATTTTTCACAAGTAAATGTATAGTTTTGTAAATGATGAATCCTAACATTTTCCTACTGTGCATCCCAACACAAAAACTTAACTGCATCCCAACATTTTCCCAAGTTGTATCCCAAATTATCCTCACCAGCTTGGACAGATGTATTGTTGCATTAAATAGAATAAGTGGTGGACTAAACTTTCGGCTAACTCACTATATAGTGAAATCAAGTCTTTAGTTCTGTGTACATAATGGGATTATAAAATCGCAACCACTATCACAATGGTTCTGTCTGTAACATCCCATAAAGAGATCACAATTACATCACTAATTGCTGGTCATATCAACAACCACCAACTTCAAAAGTTTCAACATTATAAAAGTTGACATACTTTACTCAGTTTTCCCACAACTAAATTATCAAACATGTTCTCAGTAAGCTCAACTAATAGAGGAAGAGGGAGAAGATGAGCATGGGGCAACCACCCCCTCCTGCTCAGATCTCCCATCCACCAGTTTTCCCTCATCCTCTTCCAATAAGGTCGCAATTGGTTATGCGTTTAGACAACCTTACTGCAGAAGTGGGCAACCTTACTGCAGAAATGGGTCAGATAAAGAACCACTTAAGGGTGTTACACAGACGTGTGCGTGACCTTCAAAGGGTAGGCAACGACTCTAATGTCACCGAGGTTGTTCCTGTTGCCAATTCAAGTTCCTCATCCACCTCCTATTCTTTCTGAAGGATAATGAGACTTGGTCTAGTCGAACCTTTTGTAGTTTTTTTTGGGATACACTTTCAATATATGTTTACTTTGTAATGTTATAATTATTGTTATTTGGTTTTGTTCCCTTGTTTAATCCTTCCACATAACATATAATAATTTGGGACACACGTCACTAAAATTTACTAAAGTGTATCCCAAGTTTGTCTTTATTAGCATCCCAAAATTTTCTACATTTGGATCCCAATAATTTCGTATGATGAATCCCAACATTTTCCTACTGTGCATCCCAACAAAAAAACTTAGCTGCATCCCAACATTTTCCCAAGTTGTATCCCAAATTATCTTCACCAGTTGGGACAGATGTATTATTGCATTAAATAGAATAAGTAGCGGACTAAAATTTTGGATGACTCACTATATACTGAAATCAAGTCTTTAGTTTTGATGTTCATACTTAATTCAATGTTTTGTAGTAATAAATATTCTCTCACCCACTATGATAATTACTTACATCACTAGTCAAACTGAATTGTGTAAATCAATGTTTTGCAGCTGGGACAGACAGATGTGTTGTTGATAAGTGGCAGAGTAAACTTTCGGCCCTCTCAGTATACTGAAATGGAAGTCTGATGTTCATAATTAAATCAGTACTTAAACTACATTTTCTAAAAGTTAATTTGATCACAGCATCACACTAACTAGTTCATTGCAATAGTAGTTTCAGTTAGGGGGTTGGTAAGAAATGTAAAAACAAATTCATAAGCAATACATAGGTGTGTATGAAGGTCTTCAAATATGATCCATTTTTATCATATCACAACTGTTAATGACATAATAATTTGGGAAACACGTCACCAAAATTTACTTAAGTACATTCCAAATTTGTCCTTATTAGCATCCCAAAATTTTCCACAATTGGATCCCAATAATTTTGTATGATGAATCCCAACATTTTCCTACTGTGCATCCCAACACAAAAACTTAACTGCATCCCAATATTTTCCGAAGTTGTATCCCAAATTATCCTTACCAACTGGGATGTATTGTTGCATTAAATATATATACTGCCATTATGACCGTTTGTAAAGTTTGTTACCGGTGAAACACCTGTACGTCAAAATTCCTTATATATAGGCATAAATTTATCTCCTTTTACATACCAACTTCTATATTCCTCAGTCTTCTATATATATGTGTCTTCCATGACTTCATCAACCAACAGTGGTGGTCATCCAAGAACTGTTAGTGCAAGTCTATATTGCAACAAAAGACATGCCTAATCCATTGTTTTCGTCCATTATTTATACATATTTGTTATATATGGTTATATATTTTTTCACTATGCATTTGAATACCTTTTCAGGTTACTTTTGCTGAGTTTAGAGACCTAAGGTATGTAATTAAATATTGTGGGTTTGGAGAAAAAGCAGACATTAGAATTACAGAGAAAGGGAAGAACACATGGAAGCTCTATTATGTATATCATCATCCACAAAAAGTATGCGGCTTTTGGGAGTGATGCTACCCCATTTAAAGTGCTTATCATTGGTAACATCTCCACTACACAAAACAATATGTCCCATATTCATTACAAATTGCTACATGTATAATATAAACCAAATAAGATAAACGCTTCATTCAAAAGACATCTAGCAAAAAAACAAAATAAAAGTTTACAACTACTAAATATATACATCGTTGGTAACATCTGCATTACACAAAGCAAAACATGTCACACTTCCTTCAATATACATCAAAAACAGCAAAAATTAAAGTTCACAGTTACCAAATACACCACCATAAATAACACCAACTAGTATAATAACACAAGAGTTGCGATCATGAAAACCTGAAAATGTTAGAGACAAAACTTTGTAAATGCTCAGAAATAGAAGAAAAAGTTATCAGCATGCATAGGCGTTTACCACACATAAGGCATATTGCTTATATATGTGGGGTGTTCCTTTTGAACAAATGTAATCAATCGTCTTCTCCGGATGGTTTACCACCAATAAAAACCAGTGACTTTTTATGCATGAAGGAAAGCGTAACTGCATCAAGATGAACATACGGTTAATGAATCTAATAAAAATGGGGTTTTGTCACTCAATATAAAATAATACAAACAAAACCACTAACCAAATCTCTACTGGTAAATATAGCTGGATCAGTTTTAAATATTTTGTTGTAATCTTTCCACACTTTTCTTAGTACAACCTTGCATTTTTCAACTGATTTTAACAGTACTACTCTGCTGTTATCCATGAAGTGTACAACATTGCTATTCAGAACGAATTTTTTGGCACATTCTCCTCGGGTATTATTCAAATAATTTCCCCAAAAATTTATAACCTAATATAATAAAACAATAAATATTAGTTACTGAAATTTTTTAAACAATAAACCTGTCATGGAGGGTAAAACAAAAATATTCAAACAAATCTACTCACCGCGCTAGAAACAAGGTTGGGTTTAAACAAAGTTACCATATCACATCAAAACAGGTATTGGCCATACATCACCGCCAATGTTTCACTGATAAAATGAATGACAAGTTGTAAAAAAAATTTAACATATAAGACACTTTATGCTGTCCAAAAATTTTTTTTAATAATAAAATGAAACTAGAAGTATCAAAATAATTTTTAGCACTTACTAATCTTCATGGCCAGTAGCTGCAACATAACTTAACAATTTCGCCTGGTCTTTTTTGAGCCGAATATTTTTACTATCTTGAATGGCCTAGGGAGAGAAGGAATATGGTTCGAGCTTTAATATCCTAGTGTCTCTTTCACACTTTTTAATATTTTCAGTAACTTTAGAGTCTGATAGTGCAATTACATATTGGGATGGTGTACCACTTCGCTCAAATTCTGTGTTGGGAAGGGATTAGTTACTCTTTCATGTTCGGGAAATGTCACACCAGGGATTGTCACGACTAATACCTGAGTTATGATTAGAGGGATTTAGGAATTTGTATGAAAAAACAGTAGGTTTGAATAAAAAAGCTTCTATTCTCACTCAAATTACTAAAAAACAAATGGGCTACTATGCCTTCTGCTGATGCTAATAGGTTAGGAAATCTTAGAATGAGAAGTATTGAAGTCTAATCCGACATTTTTGCCCATCAAAATTTTCTGCAAAGTAATTGAAGAGTTTAGTTGACAAAAATGAACATTTCAGGTTAAGCATATTGCCAAAACCAATATCCTCAACATTTTTCCTCTTTTCCTCGTTCAGATTGGATACTACTTCAATGAATTTCGACAAAGAGCATCTATGCCACCCAGCTTTTAATTTGAACTCTTCATTCTAAATTAAAAAATTAATTATTCTTAAGAATCAGGTATTATATGTTTTCAAACAAAATCACATATCATATAAAATATTACCTTATTTTTTCGAATTTTTTTCTTTCCCGTCTTCTTACCCATTACAACCCTAAAAGATATGGTTTTTCAATTTGTAATGACAGGTAAAGTTAATATAATTTTTTTTTTTTTTTTTTTTTGATGGATTGCAATTACACAATAGTGTCCTGACAAAAACATTTTTCAATTACTCCAATCCTGAAACACAGTAGAAAGGAAAGAAGAAATAAGTTAAGCAACAAGAATAGATTGCAATGTATGGAAATATTACAATAGAAGTATCCTATATTTTTATAATTTTATATACATAATTTAAAACTTAATAAGTGTGTGATTATTGCAGGAATTCATAAATACAATTAATGATATGAGTGTGTGCATAAAATGTAAACATTGTCATGCTGGTCTCCTACATCGAAATTGAAAGTAAAAGTAAGGGCAGGCTAGAAATGCACTCTCACACCTCACTAATTACCTTCTCGAATAATGATATCACATAAATTCTCATTAATAATTACCTTCACATAAAGCTTGCATTTTGACTTCATGTACTACCTTAATACCCTCCTCTTCAGTCTTTTTTACAGATGGGCTGCTAGGTCGTTCCCCATCATCTTTTGATAATTCAAAAAAATATAAGTAAAAGATAAATAAATACACAAGTAAACAATAGTCACCCATTGCAAACAATATTTTCTTATCATTGAAATATTTTACCTAAGTTTTCTAAAGCAATTCAAATCCGAATAAGTTCTCAAAACATTCCACCTTTCAGAATTCTATGAATGTAAGGAGAAATGGATAGTCTTATAAATGTGAGGAAAAAGGAATAGTCTTATAAAATGTGAGGAAAAATGAATGGTCATTTCACTAAAGCGAAGTAAACTTTTAGTGGTCTACATGCCACGAACAAGCGTGGAGGACCACCATAAGTTTCACATTAAACTAAAAGCGCAATCCTTCTGTAAAAAGGCACCCTCTTGTTGGAAAAAAAAAGGAACAGCCAGATAATGAAATTAAAGTATAATAACATTAACCCAAGCCTATAAGGAATATAAAAATCTATGGGGGCATATAACTCAATTCCTTCATTTACATCACAAACCCTATTTCTCATTCAAAAACTAAGAGAATTTTTTTTTAAAACCCATAAAATCAAATATTGGATTTATTTTCTTTCATTAGTTCACAAAGAGTTACAATTAAGATCTATAAATAGGCAACAAACTAACAACTAAGGTCCAAGAGGTTACCACCCTAACAACATAGTAATTCAACAGCAAAAAAATAAATAAATAGACCAACTACCAGCATTAGCTCCACGGAAAGATTTTTCAACCCCATGTTCTGTTCAGACAAGCAAGTGTCCTGCTATATGTTAATTGTGTGTTTTTCTTTTTTTCCACTGAATAATTTATAGCAATTTCTAGACAAAAGAATTTAGAAGTTAATTTCTACCTCAATTCCTTTTTTCTTTTTCTTTTTTTGATTTTTTTCCCCCATAATTCTGAGTGATTCCCAAACTTGATTCGTTCATAAGGAGGCTTGTGCCCTACAATTAAGACTAGTAAGTTTAAAAACTACTTTCACTTGTTAATGGATGGAATCCAACTACTTGAAAGTGATATATATTAATGATGTATATTAGGTTTACTGGGGTCAGACCTTTTTTTTTGTCCAATTAATACACACCGAATAAATAAGGTAATTAATAGTAGAAAGAAATTGATGCTTCAGAAATCAAAAGAAAAAGCCAAGAATGATGAAACTGCAATATTGCTTCACTTGTAGAAGAGAACAGCATCTGAGAAAAAGTTTTTTATGTGCGTTCAAACAGGGACCACAAAATGCCCTGTACTAACTTGCATAAAAACACAGCAAATACGATAAACATAAATAAATAAATATATATATATATATGGCATTTCAAACGAAAAAGACAAATTACACCCAAATGACTCTCTCTCACACACAACATACAACACACCTAATTTTCTTATTACACTTATATTAGAGTGCTTTCAACATCCCACGAGCCTTACACCTTGCATCTCCATAGATTTGGTTGAAATATCTGTTCGAATTAGGGTTTCTGATTGGAGATTTTGGGGATTGGAGAGCTAATTTGAGACTTAATTTTCTTATTACACTTATATTGGAGTGCTTTCAACATCCTACGAGCCTTACACCCTGCATCTCCATAGATTTGGTTGAAATATCTGTTTGAATTAGGATTTCTGATTGGAGATTTTGGGGATTAGAGAGCTGATTTGAGAGGGTTTCGATCTTTTTCTTTGCTGGTCTCATACGGCTTCAAGATTGGGAACAAAATACAATAGATTGAAGCTTACTCTCTCTCTCTCTAAACGAAACCCTAAAACCACTCACAAGACAAATTTTGATACAAATCATACCTTCTAGGTTTCATACAGCTTCAACATTGGAAACAAATTCCTCAGGATCGAAGGATTCTTCAGTTCATCCATCGACAGCTTCAAATTCGGAATTGTCTTCTTCAGTTCATCCGGAATCACTATCCCTGTGTATCCCTGTGTAGCAAAGACGAGAAAAATACAAATAGTGCACTTTCTCTATATACACTCTTGTAATACGTATTTAGTAAAAAACAATTTACTTTATTTTTGTCTTTTATGACTAGCTGACGTGGTAACATCCAGTCCACACATCACGCACCGGCTGCAACAGATTTACTGTTGTGCCAGAGACGATTTTGATCCGTCTGACCACTGCATACTGGTCAAGGGTGGCAAATAATTTTCCTTCCATTGACCACTCTAAATCTAATCAACTTGGCAGCATTGTGTCTCAGCTGGGGCAGCTTTCTCCAACTCCCAAGTGCATCTTTGAGGTATTTTTACCGACCATAATCTCTTGTTTTTGATAAGGTATGTGTGCACATATTTTGAACATATGCCTTGAGGAACTTAGAAATGGATGCCCTGCATAGGATAGATTTGATTAACTGAAGTCTGCCTGCATCAGATAACCGGGCAATATTGACAATTTACTAATTTAAGTGCGTGACATAAACAATTTTCGTCTTTGACTAGAGCTGACCATTAAAAAATAAAATTCCTATTACTTGGTTTATTTTTAGGAGAGGATAGAGTAATTTTTAAAACCATATAAACAAATTTCAGGATAAGTCAATGTAATTTATCAGTAAAAATTTTAAATTTAGAGAATTTAGTTTATAAATCAAAATTGTTGATCAAAATTTAAAAAACACATAATCCATATATAATACAGGAAAAAAGATAGATTGAAAATCAAATTAGATAAGGACAATATAAAATAAAAAAGAGAGAATAATCCATGTGTTCATTACATGCATGATCAGAGTAAGCTAACCAGTTATTAGTTTTCATTTAATTAATCTCTAGTGTTTGGGGAGATGAATTGGATACAAATGTTATTTTTTATATTCATTTGCATACCATTACGTGAGGCAACACTTTATAAAGAAAGACGAATGAATTATTGCGAAATTAAACAAAAAATACAAGAAATAGGTCAAACACATATACTACAAGAACACACAGATTTTACTTGATTCATTCAAAATTCAGAGTTACATCTAAGAGTTGCAGGAATTTTCACTACGATGATAAAAAAACAAGAGAGTTCGTAATATTTAATAAATATCATCGCATTAGGGGAACATAACAAGTGCGAAAATTACCAAAATACCCTCCAAAAAAATTGGACGATCCTTAAATGAACTTGGTTATTTAAGTTGGTTTTAAAATTTATTTTTTTGGAACAATTAAGTCCCAGAATACTTTTAGGGAGACTTCAATACTCCACTTCCCAAATTTAATGAAATTTCCTTAGACAATTAGCATTATTAGAGAGATAGATCTTTTATTTCTTGCTACTTAAAATGTGGTTAATTTCATAAAATCCCCTGTAATATAAAAATAATCATATTATACTCACTGAACCAACAAATAACCCTCTTACCTAACAAAACTTTCATTTAAGGTCGTTTGGTTATGGAGCTGCACCATCGCCTTAGAAAGATTAATTTAAAAGCCTAAAATTGTAACTAATATGTTGTGTCGCATAAACCAAACAATCGACCCCTGCATCACCTAAATACAGAACATATCAGAAGAGGGGATCGCATGATTCCATGAATATGCCTTTGTTCAATTTCGAAGAAATTTGGAGAACATTAGTGGCAACCAAATTGTTCAACTAAACAACCATGATTCTTCAGGCTGATTAGGTAGGAAACAGTTGTGTGTGTGTGTATATAATACAGGGAGATTTAGTGAAATTAACCCAAAGCACGATATTCCATATACCACCATATGGTTAAAAATATGAGCCTCCCAAAGAATTTTATAATCCGTTACCGACTTGCCTGCAAGCAAATTTTCGTCAAATGGAGGAACATATGATGGGGCAGTAGTGATTGAGCGATGCTTGTAAACCAGACTAACCCACACTTTCACATTCAACTAAACGGAGTGCAATAGAAATTCAGGTTCCTTGGCACACAAAAGCATAGGTCAAATATACACAAAACCATTACTACTACTATTACATTTACATACCACTAGGACCGTACAACACATCCAAAAGACACCACCACAAAAGGTCCGTACAACATACAAAAGACACCACCACCCAAAAAAAAAAAAAAAACACTTCAAAGGCACCACCAACAAACCCTTCAAGCATTAACTATTTTTCCTCCTGCAAAAATAAATAATAATAAGTAAATAAAGTCATTAATGGACGTTGAAATTCAAAAACAAAAAACTTTATAATCATTGGAAAAGAGGAGCAACAAACACTAGAGACTGTTAATGTATAACCATTGATCATTGAAGTCAATCGTGTAGAAAAATAATTTCCACTATAAATTTGCTTGAGATGATTAAATATGAACATGATATAGAATGTGGACTAGAAAAAGTCTGATTATACAAGTGAATTTAGGATGCAGTCATTATGGATAATGAGTTAGATGATCAGGACTAAAATATTTTATATTTAGTGTCTGGAAGCTCAAAAGAGTGATTCCTAAAGTCTTCTTGTCTCTAAATTATTGATTTCAAATGCTTACATCCGTTTCAAACTGAAAATATATAACATCGTGATATAATTAATCCATATTTCATATTCAAAATATATCTAATAAAATGATACTATCAATAATAATAATCAACTTTTTGTTAGCAACTGAACGGAGTGCAATAGAAAATTTCACCTCTAATGTACATATACAGAATACAAAATTAGAGTTCAGAAGAATTGAACCTAAATGAAGTTTTTTATTCACGAACTGAAGCTGATAATATCTATAGGGTTCTATGTGTTAAAGCTGCACTTAATTTCTTAAAATGAATTCATTTTTAGGTTTGATTTCAACATAATATAGTAATTTGCTTTGTTAATGAACCAATTGTGAAACACAAAAATTGAAACCTACATAATCCATAGCTGCCTATGATCCAAGGAGACCAACTTACCAGAAGTTGCAGATGTTCTAATTAAAATTCTGCCAATGATCGAAGGACGGACAGCAAGGCAAAGACCAAGAACAATATAAAGATGGTGATTGTGACGATACAATCCCAATAAAGCTCTTTGAAATACTACGAAGCTCAAACTCTGAGATGTACATATTTTGATAGTAGGCTCACAATCAATTATAGAAAATCGATGCTCAATCGAAGCAAAATCAGCAATCCACGCTCAATCAATTAGGGTTTTCTCGTGGAGAAGACTCAAGTTTCTTCTGCATTGCTTTTCTGGAGTGACTTAAGTACCTTTTGAAGGAAAAAAGTGAGTCATGTGATTTATTATTCTAATTTGAGTTGGGAAATCAAACACTATTTAAACACATTAATTAAACTCAGTGATTAAAAAAAAAATATGTAGTAAATATGAAGTTCCCTTTCAAAAAATTATTTGTCATTTATTTTTAATTGTTAGTATAAAATTTGGTTTTAAAAAAGAAACTTTTATTCTTTTACCAGGTTATAAGTTTAAATGTGGTAAATAAAATGTGATAAAAAACCATTTTGGTTGTAGTGGGTGGTTTTTTTTTGACATTTCAGCAACCAAAATGGGATCCATGATTTCCTTCATGAATAATATTCTTTTTAATTGTTTTTAGAATCATTCTTTTTCTTTTTAATATAATGGAGGTTTATTGAGTTCAGGACATTTACCCAACGAATGAGACTGATCCAGTAAAAATACCAGCGTTAAGAAGAATATTGGAATCCCTAACCGGCTTTACCGCAAGCACATTTTCATCAACTCGAGGAACATCTTCAGCAGAAGTGTCGGTATCCTTCTCATCGTCCTCGTAAACCAAACTAACCCCACACTTGTTCACCCGCAAGTCTGATGTCCACGTCCTTGTCGTTATTTCCACTTCCTCTCCATCAAAAAAAAAAGTACTATCCGGCCCTTCAGTCTGGTTTGGTACGTAGGAGAGCCACATCTGATCTTCAAAACTTGGATGATCTTCACATTTTGGATGATCAAAACCAACCATATCTCCGGCGAGTGAAGATAAATCTCCCTCGGTTATATTAAACAAATCAGGTATAAAACTAAGACGGCTAGTAGATTGATTATAGCGGCCAGAAAAAGCAACACAGAGAATAAACCCTTGTATCATCCGATCCACCCGAAAACGTACAACATTTCCATCCCTCTGGTTGTTGCACCACCTCGGAATCTCACTCCCCGTAACAACAATATTATACTGTCTTTTTTCATCCAGTCCCTGCATTGGACCAGCGAGCTCAGGCTTGATTGATATCTAGTACTATGTGTGTGCGTGTGTGTGTGTGTAAAGAGAGAGTAGCGTACCGCATAATGGAGTATATTTCTTCTAAAATTATATGTAAAATTGTTGTTGACTAATTTGGGACAATGGAAACAAGCCATGAATACTGCTTCTGCTGCTTTTGATTCCATTGATACGCTTTGCAATGAGGTGCAGTAGTGTGCACTCAACCCCAATAAATTTACTGGAAGCGCCCCAATCGATTCAAGCCTACTACACATGTTCACAAGGAGGACCTTCAGTGTCGGAAGGTTAGCGATGGTAGCTGGTAGGTTAGAAAAATTGTTTCTGCCTAGATTCAAAAATTCCAAGGACATCAAACTACCAATTTCGATGGGCACATGTGTTATATTGCAGCCTTCCATAGCTAATTTCCTGATCCTACTTGAAAACTGTAACGACAAAATGCTTGATTCTAGCGACGATCTCTGAAAATATGTTGGCCACTGTAATTTGGAGCAGCCCGACAGATTGACATCAATGAGAGACTTCAACATGAAAATGCTCAAGGGTATCTTCTCAAGATTCTCACAGTTATTCAGATCCAAGACAACAAGACTATTCAAACATCCAATAGATTGGTTAACATCTACCAGCTTTGTACAACCACTCAGCAACAATTTCTCAAGACTGTTTAACCCCGTGAAGTCTGGAGTTCTGATCAAGAAAATGGAATGACTAAGATTGAGGTATTTCAATTTGCACATAACCTGTCAGCAACAAAAACATAAAATAAATTTCAATGCATGTCATACTACTAACTAAGTTTGAAGGAGATGAGAACAGTAGTATCATCGTACCTTAGTTCCTCTCCAAACTTGTTTAAGCTTGCTATGGCTCAAGTCAATGGCAACCAGGTTATCCATAATAATGGTTGATGGAATGCATGTTAAAGAAAATCCTTTCCAAGATAGCCATACTAGTCTACCAGAAAGATATTCGTAGCTTCCACTTAGATGAACAAAATCGAGTTGAAGCAGTCTCAGCATCTCCATCTTTGTGAATGCCTTCCAATTTAATCGTAGTTCCTCTGACCTTGGCAAGTTCAGGACTAAGCCTTGAACTGCTTCTGTCCCCTGATGATAATAAAAAGTTGTAGATATAAGAATATAAATATTTGTATATATATGTCATATTGCGTTGAAAATAAGTTCACATCCTAGATTGTGTGACTTTCATGATGTGTAGTGTACTATGGCATTTTTACACTGACAAGATATGTAATTAATTTAGGCATTGGGCTCTTACTGTGTTATTTCTCAGTACATCTAGAATGTCTTCATAATACCACAGTCTACTACGTTTGCCGGGCATCTCAGGGGATTCTTGACGGACAATCTCTCTACCCATGTCTTGAATCAAATCATGCATCACCAGCTGGTTGCGCCCATCAATGCTAACAAGACAACGACGAGATAGAACCCCAATTTGACATTCTGGGAAGAAACCGCAGCCTTCTAATATTTTGATGGAAAAATCTTGGTCCATTCCAACAAAAAAACATGCAATATGTAGGAATAAACCCTTTTGTTCAACATCAAGTGAGTCGAAGCTCAGCCTAAGTTGTCCTTGAACATCATTATGAGGAATCTTTTTCAACTTCTTCAATTTACTTCTCCATTCAGGTACGGTTTTGTCCGACAAAAAGGAACCTAAAATTTCAAGAACTAAAGGAAGCCCCTTAGCATATGTCACTATTTCCTTAGAGAGGACCTCATAGTCTTCTACAGGACGGTCTCTCCTAAAGGCATGCCACTTGAAGAGTTGAAGAGATTCCTCCTCATTCAACTCATCCAGCTTATACATCTCATCCACTCGAAGTCGAAGTGAACTTATTGCAGACAAATCTCTAGTTGTTACTATGATTCTACTTCCCGGACTTAACAAATCATGACTTATGGCCAATGCCCTCAATTGGGAGATGTTATCCACGTCATCAAGAACAAGAAGAACCCTTCGACACCATGCTCGCCGTTTTATTACTTCGATTCCATCATCCTCGCTTCTTATTCCATGATTTTCACCCATCCGGAGATCACAAAGAAGCTTTTCTTGTAATTTAACAAGGCCATTAGGTTGCTTCGAAGTTCGTCCAACATTTGCAAGAAAGCTACTGCTTTCAAACTCACGATGTATGCGATTATACATTGCCTTAGCAATTGTAGTCTTACCTATTCCCCCAATCCCCCATATGGCAACAATCCTAACATCATCTCTATTTGACCCCAACTTTAGAAACTCACTTAGTTGTTGAACACGATACTGTATTCCAACTGGGTAGTCCGCAACACTTAAACATGTAGGATTTAATTTTTGTGCGACTTCTCCAACAACAATCTCAATAAACTTCGACTCACACCTGCAATATTTATGTTTTTTTTTTAAATGAAACTAAGCAATTATTATATGCAGAGAGGTGGAAGATGAAAGTAAACAAGTGATCCAACTGGTAATGTTTTAGATTGCTTTTTTGAAGAGAAGAAAGAGAATTAAGTACCCGTTGGCCACATTTTGGAGGACGTAACCGGACAAATTGACAGCCTCAGCTAGAGCCAACCTCCATTTCTTCACTGATTCCAAGTTGAACCGTTTTTCGTGATTGGCAAATGCTTCTGCATAGCAACCCATCTGTGAGCGAACGTCGATGGGTTGGACATCATAAAAGATGGGAATAACAATGTGATTAAGTGTCCTCTTGCAATCCATGATCTTTTTAAGTTCATCAAGGCACCATCTCGAGGATGCGTAGTTTTCGGAGAATATGATAACAGAAACCTTAGATTGCTCGATTGCTTGGAGCAATCCCGGACCAATTTCTTCTCCTCGTGTGAGTTTCGTGTCATCTCTGAATGTGTAAAAACCATGGCGCTCCAAAGCGGCCAAGAGGTGGCCCGTGAATTTCTTCCGACTATCAACACCGCTGAAAGACAAGAACACATCGTAAATACAGGAAGCTACCATTTTTAAAGCTGAGTCGATCAGATCAAAAGACAGAATGCCATTGACTTTGAAAGAAATTAGGCATCTCAAGTCTCAAGTGGCGGTCCTTTTACACATCTCAACTCTCATACATGGGGTCAGCAGTCAAAAAGAAGAGCTGCTACACACTGACAATTACAATGGTGGACCCAACATCATGACTTTATGCTCGGTCCTTGGCTAAAACATTACTACATTTAGAGTTGTTTTGATTGTACTGAACCTGAATAAAAATAAGGACAATACTCGGATACAATCCACATCCAACCTGCCTATGTAATCTAATCAAATTACGACACGTGTTTAAAATTAATATAAAATTAAATCAATTACCTATGAAATCCAATCAAATTACGACACGTGTTTAAAATTAATATAAAATTAAATTGGGCATTGCCCATTAATTTTCGGGTGTAACCCTATTTTTTTTTGTTTTCTCTCGTCTCTCCTAAAATCTGCAGCGGTGCCTTCTTCCTCCTCCCACTCGACGAACACGATCGGGTCTGCTCGCAGCCCACTAGCCGGCGGGGGAAGTTTGGATCCACCGGTCACGCACAGCAGCGGCGAGACCAAATTAGTCTCGGACATACCCAAATAGCAGTCCCTTCATCTACCACCCCCATCTGAATAGAGAGAGAGTCGTATTCGCAGGCCACTATCGCCACCATCTCCGCCGGACTGAACTTCCAGCACAGACCACCATCGCCTGACTGAACATCGCCGACCACTCGCCGTCACTCGCTCATGCGAGTATATCTAACGCGTTTGTCACGCGCACACGCGCCCCATCTTCTTCGGCTATTGCAAAACAGGCTCCGAGCTTCGATCGTGATGTGAGTATGTTGACAGACCAAGTGAGTATGTTATTCATTTTCTGCAGAAAAACACCACTTCCTCCATTTGACAAATTTCTTGTGGGTAGAATCTGCCTCCTTGGAGTTCTTGGGTACAAAAATATTAATTGTGTAATTCATTGCTATAGAAAAATTGACAAAGGGATAAAAGTATGCTTCTCCGACTCTTGGTTCTGCCATGACCAATCTCACACCAGCTTGTACCTTTATACTTTGTATTTCTGTTAATCTTGTTTAGTTATATCTTTGTTTCCGATCTTCTGATCCACTTATGCTGCACAAGTATATGAAATTCTCATCTTCTGATCCACTTCCCCCGGCCGGCGCGTGTTCGTCGAGTGGGAGGAGGAAGAAGGCGCCGCTGTAGATTTTAGGAGAGACGAGAAGGAAAAAAAAAATTGGTTATACCTGAAAGGCTGAAATTGATGGGCTGCCTAACTTAATTTCATATTAATTTTAGAAACCTGTCGCAAATTGATTGGACCACATAAGCAAATTGGATGAGGTTCGTCAAACATCCAAGTATTATCCTATAATAATTATAGTTAGAGGTGTGTCTCTGAAGTCATAACGCGGTAGACACGTTAAAATAATTATAATTAGAGGAGTGTCTCGTAACGCGCTCAATTAAATATAATATATTATTTGACTATTAGTAATTTTATAAATAAGTAGACTTGATTTTTTTTTTTTTTTTTTTTTTTTTTTAAGGTAAAGTACAATCACACTGAGGTTTGGCAAAAAAAATACCCAGAGAAAACTTATCAGTTTTTTGAACAAAAACATCCTATGATGTTTCAAAAATGGACAAAGGTACCCTTGTACATGAAAAATTGATCAAATTACCCTTTAACCGTTGTGAGACTTTTTTAACTTTACAATTTAATAAATTGGACCAATTTATCCTCATGAACAATTTATGCATAAAAATAAAAAATAAAAACTTTATAATTTTTATTTATTTATTTATTTTGTTATTTACTTTATAAATGTCTCAATTTCTTAAAAATATAGACGTCTAAAATTATTTTTTAATCCAATACATATATTTCAAATAAATTATATTTTGTTATTACATCTTTTTCTTTTTCTTTTTCTTTTTTAAATTAAGATACTTAATTCTTTCGTCTAAAAAAATTAAACCAATCTTTTTTCCTTAAAAATAAAAAATACGGTATCAATAGAACTTTATGCATCTTAAATCATATATCAAATATTATGCATTTTTCAACATAAAAAGGGAAAAAATAATAATAATAAAACAAAGGGAAAAAAAAATAATAATAAAACAAAGGCATGCATAAAGTTATACTGGTACCTATTTTCTTTTATGTTGGGAAGTGCATAATATTTGATATATAATTTAATATGCATAAAGTTATACTGGTAGCATATTTTTTTATTTTTAAGGAAAAGAGATTGGTTTAATTTTTTTACATGAAAAAATTAAGCATCTTAATTAAAAAAAAAAAAAAAAAAAAGAAGTAATAACAAAATATAATTTATTTGAAATATATGTATTGGATCAAAAAATCATTTTAGACGTCTACATTTTTAGGAAGTTGGGACATTTATAAAGTAAATAACCAAAAAAAAAAAAAAAAGTAAACAATATAAAGTGTTTTTTTTTACTTTTTTTTATGTATAAATTGTTCATGAGGGTAGATTGGTCCAATTTATTAAATTATAAAATCAAAAAAGTCTCCTAAACGGTCAAAGGATAGTTTGGTCAATTTCTTATGTAAAAGGGGTGTCTTTGTCCAAATTTGAACCTTTAAGGAATGTCTTTGTCCAAAATATAAATAAGTTTCATTTGAATATCCTTTTGTTAAATGGTGTAATTATATTTTATCCTTTTTTTTTTTTTTTTTTTTTAATAGTACATTTTCATTGAATGGGTATAAGATAAGCTGCACCCAATATCTACCACGTACTGTATATGGCACTATGTCCTGATATATGCTCACACTATTTATTTCTATTTTACTTGAATAATAATATTAAAAAGTTACAATGTTACAATAGTACAAATCACAAATATGTGAGAATCAAACCTCAAATATGATGTTTCATAAGACACCGGAGATAATTACCACTTAAGATACCAGAGTCAATTAGTAGGGATGTACAAAAAAAAAATTATGGGATCGAATCGAATTGGGGCTTCAGTGGGAAGCACCGTGGAATTGAACTGAATTGAAATTTCTGCTTCAATTCTCATGGCTTCGATCTTGATCTTGATCCTGATTTTAAATATTAGGAGCCATTCATCTACGGTTCGAAATATGTGTGTATATATATATATATTTAAGTATATAAATATTTGAGTATATATTTAATTGCATACATAATACTACGTACATATTGTCAGTTTGTCTGCCAGTGGTCCACCTTACTGTCTTTTTTTTTTAAAGCAATTTTATTATTATTTTTTTTTATTATTATTATTATTTTTTTTTTTTCTGAAAAGCTCCACGCTAGTGTCTTGGTAAATGCGTAAAGGCACACTTCCCGAAAAGGAAAAAAAAATGTATAAAGGCACCAAAAGACATATTGTCAAAATGATTCGGCTCCAGTTTCAAACTTGTGAATTTATTATTATTTTTTTTTCCTGAAAAGCTCCACGCTAGTGTCTTAGTAAATGCATAAAGGCACACTTTCCGAAAAGGAAAAAAAAATGTATAAAGGCACAAAAAGACATATTGTCAAAACGATTCGGCTCCAGTTTCAAACTTGTGAAAATCGAAAATATTCGAACCGTATATATATATATATATATGAGTATATATTTAATTGTATACATAATACAAATTGTCAGTTTGTCTGCCAGTGGTCGACTTGGTGTCTGTTATTTTAAAAAAAGACAAATTTTTTTTTTTGTTTTTTAAAAGCTCCACGATAGTGTCTTAGTAAACATAAAGGCACAAAAAGACATATTGTCCACTGTAAACTACAAAACAAAAAGTTAAAACCAAATAAGTTGAATAACCAATGTAAACATAAACCATTAAACCTACCTATTACCGAATTACACTATTACCTAAGTTTCTAACCATGCCGCCTCCCTCCTCCCATGTGTTCCGTATCATAGACTTACACTAAGGGCAGCTGCACCGGACTCTTCAAAGCCCATTTTGGGCGAGCCAATGCACTAAAGGCTGTGCAGCAACCTAATTAAATTTAATGAGGTCCATTAGCGATCGCGATTCGGCTCGCACTATTCAGCGAGTGGTCCACGATCTTTGTAATTTTTTTTTTATTTTTTCCTAAAGCCAAACGGCGCTAATTAAATTTAATGAGGTCCATTAGCGATCGCGATCCGGCTCGCACTATTCAGCGAGTGGTCCACGATCTTCGTAATTTTTTTTTTGTTTTTTCCTAATGCAAAACGGCGCCGTTTTACATTAGGCCTTTTTGTTTTATTCTGCAACGGCTCTGTACGGTACCAAATAGTGTTTGGCAGAAATTTTTTTTTTTGAAAAAAACCTAAAAATAGGTTATTTAGAGCTCTTTTTTGGGAAAAAAGTAAAATAAAATTCATTAAATAAATATTATTTAGGCATTGTTTGTCCAAAAAAAAAATTTGGGCCAAAAATAAATTTAAAAACCTTTTTTTTTTTTTCCCCCTTAAAGTTTGGTCTTTTTTAAAAAAAAATTTGCTTTAAATTTTGAAATGTGTAGGCTAAATAGTGTATTTAGCCGTTAAGGCACTATTTCTACAATACCAAACAGTACCTTAACATCTATAATTTTTAAAAACAAAGTTTAAAAATTCAATTTTTTTTAACTTTATTCAAAAAAAAAAATTAATTAAAAATTTTAAAATCTCAGTAAATACCCCAACTCCTACCATTCATCACATCTAATACATCTCTATTATCTACCATTCAACTTATTTCTTTTTCTATTTTCTCAATCTTAGCTATTATTTTCAAAGTCATTTCGTTTCCATAGATCCTCTATTGGGATTTCTATACCATGGCATAGCAAATTCTTATTTGGATTATAGTAACATATGTTCTGACGTTTCTGAAATATTTATACTTTATACAATTGGTGAATTCAATGTATTATAGAATTGATAGTGTCCACTTGATTACAAGAGATATTTATATATGTATACGATGACGATCAATACATGAATATAAATAGTAATCATAAATTGTTCATAGTCGGTAATTATGGATGGACTTATAATTAATTAAAACTTGAACTGGATCCGCGTTAGGTTGAGATATATTGCGAGAGCCGTCGTATGCAATTGCTCCATATCACCGTCATGTCATTTGAGTCTTAAGTATGAGAAAAGTATAAACTCTTTTATTAATTAATAATTACTTTGATTTGTTCGGCGGATACTTCGGGATCCTTAGACTAACACTTTTAGTAGTTATGTAATTAATAGTTAAAGGGTTATATTTTCAATATTTGCATCATTACTACTTGTATTTATTTTGTATTGATTATGGTTGATCACAAAGTAAATTCGAAAGCCTTCATGTGTTTTTTAGACAAAATGATTTATTATATATTTATTTATTTACATTATTATTTTTGTCAAACAAATATTTTATTGTGATCGAGTCAGAAATAATCAAAGGTACCAAAATAAATATATTAATTAAGTAGTCAGATTGATGGCTTTATTTATCCGATAACTAATTATGCATAAAGGGGTCAAAGTGCAACATTGACTTAGAGGTTATTTATTATTTAATTGGAATTCAATTAATTTCTTTTAGTGGAGTAGAAATTAATTTATGAATTAATTGAATTGGGTCTATGGACCAGGCCAATTATTAATTCATTGTAGCCAATAAAATAATAAGCCAAAGGATTCTCACTCATAACCCAACTTGATATTGGAATCCTATTAGATTTAAGACATGTGAATTAAAAATTGAGAAGGATTTATTATTTCTTTTTCCTTATCTTTATGTTACCTATATATATATATGGTCTATGTATATTTTAAGGGTGATTTTTAGTAAAAGGAAAAAGATATATATTTTCTCTTTCTATAAAATTTGAGTTAATGTTCTCATCTAATGGAGGCTCTCACAAGCCTAACTTTCCAAAGTTATTCATGGAGGCTTATAAATGATTCTTAAAGGCAAAACAATTATCAAGAAGATGAAAATACAAGGAGAAAGCATCTTGCTAAGGGATCTACAATAAGTGAGAACATTCATTAATTTTAGAGGAAAGATTTAAAGGTTTACTCAGACCTTTGATGTAAGTATTCAATCTGTTAATTGAATGATACATCATATTTTATTTTTGCATAAAACTGGCCTCTATATGATGAATCAAGATCTATGAATCAAAATCCCTCGAAAAGTTTTTAAAACTTGCACGTTTCCTAACAGTGGTATCAGGGCATGATTTGATTCATTACTAGAAATCATGTGTTTATCAAAATTCATCATTCATGGATCCAATTTTGAAATGCATATATTTATTTATTAATGTATGTTGATGTATGAATTAATATATTGATATATATTAATACATGATAATGTATGTATAATTGTGAATGAATGATGATGTATGTTTGGGCCATGGATGAAATTTATTGGTTATTTGAATGTAATTTTATCTTTGGATGAATGTAATTAAGGCTTTGATTTAGCCATTTGAAAGTTCAATGATGTAATTTAATTTTTTCCATTATATTTCAAATTGTAAATTTATTTAAAGCCATGTAATCTTCATCAAATGATACTTTGAAGCTTCAAGAAGGTCTGAAAGGGTTAAATTATGCTTCAGTAATTTTCTAGAATTTTTTCGAATTTTTCAGAATTTTTCTGAAATTTTTTGAGGCCTAATTTAATTTTCTGGAATTTTTCAAGCCTTTTTCTGGTGACCGGCGGCGAAAAGTACTGCCGGAAGATGACACGGGATCAAGTGTGATGCGGTACACTACCATACCATGCAACCTGATCCATAACCATTGGATCTGATCAAAGGGAGAGGAGGAATCCCATGCAATGGAAGGAATGTGCAATTAGCACCTTGGTATTCAAGCTGGCGCGTGAGGAACACGCGGTTCCTCACGCGCCAGCACATAGAGGAGCTTCAATGCTCGTGGCAGCACGTGATAGTGCGTGCCATGCACCCTTTGTTGTCGCCGGTGCGTGGCAGCGCGTGAAGGCGCGTGCCACGTGCCTATTGCTACTCCCAGCGCGTGGGAATGATTACTAGCTTCCCTAGGCGCGTGCCAGCGTGTGTGGGGTCCTCCGTGCTCATTCCAAGTGGCGTTTTACTTCTCCTAACGAGTACCAGCTTCTTATAAGTGTTTACAGACTGTTGAAGGACGTCCGTACAATAAGAATAGTATTTAAATGTTAAAAACTAAATCCATGGGCCATTTAAATTGCTATTGTCTGTGGTTTAATTATTTATATGATGCATGGAATAATTTAATGCTGATTATTATTGTTCATGCATTGGATCCATGATTTTTTATCTAAATAGCTTGATTTATATAAATTAAATTATGAAGATAAATTAGATTTGATTGCTAATTAATTTGAGGGTATTTATTAGGAAACGAAAAATTATTTTTGTAAATTATTTTAAAATAATGCCTCAAATTAAATATTAGTGAATCATTTAAAATTAAGATATTTTCTAAATTTAATTGGATTAAAATCAAGGCGTTTAGCATGCATTAAATTATGAATAGAAAACCCTAATTATGAATGATTAAAAATTGAGTGGGAGCGGGAATTTTTATACATTACCCCATGGCTTTCGTTATTAAAACCATTGTAATTAGATCTTCAAAAATAAGGCCCCTCGCATGATTTGATGAGTCTTAATATTATAAGAATGGTTGTCTCATGAAAATAAAAATATTAAATGTTCATTGTAATTAGATTAAAAAAAATAAGGCCCTACGCATGATTTAAAGAGTCTAGATTATAATGACAAGATATTTAATGTTTTATTTATCATTAGAGCTTTAATAACGTTATACACTTAATCTAAAATCAATAGTGTTAGCTCCCCAACAGAGTGGTTTACACTAGATGATTTTAGAAAAGCTAAACAAAATCGGGAATCATTTCATATGATAGACAAGGCATTGTATTAAGAGATATGGAAATGATAGGATTTGTCCGCCAATAGTAATAATGAACTTCGCCAACCGAATAAGTTATTGGCATATTGGTTATCCGATTTTTCATACAGTGGTTAAGGGACCCATATATTATTATTTTAATGGAAGTGCTCACCTAATAGCAAATGAATCCCAACAATAATAATAATGAACTCCTCCATCAGGATAAGTTATTGACGTATTGATTGTGTAATTTATTATACTACAGAGTTGAGGGACCCACATTAATTAAAAGGGAATGTTCACCAATAGTGATAATGAAATCTTATTCTATTGATATTTATTATATTATGTGGTTAACAAACTCATTTTAATTTTAAATATGCATGATAGTTTTAATAATTCACCTTGCATGTTGTATAAATGCATTTATATTCAGATATTATGTCTAATCCATTTTATCTGCTTGCTTACATATTTAATATATTTGGATCTCATTTATATTGACTGGAAAACGAACTTAAATATTTTATTCACAACGTAGTGGTACAAAATATATTTACTACTCCCATACCTAATTCTTTTATTTTAAGATACCTAAGAGAACATTAATACTGTTAATAAGTGAAATAAAGCAAATGATTTGGTTTGGTGCTATATTTTAGAACTTATCTTGAATACATTCCAAAGCTATTATTTGCATTATTTTCTTCAAGCATCATGTTAAATATCAATAAAATGTTTTGGTGAGATTAGATAGTGTTTATGCCTTAGTACTGTATCAGACTTGATTACCATTGAGATAGCCTAAGGAACTCCAGTAAGAGATCGGATTTTTGAAAATGATTGTTTATTATTTAAAAGTATAACTGGAGGTCAATAAGGCTAACTTGGGTGATAAGTTTCAAGTTGACATGATTATTGCCTTGTTACTAAACTTGTTTGACTATTTTAGAGTGAACTAAATAAGGAACCAGTTTGAATTCACACTCGCTGATATTCTTATAAAATTGGTAACATATGAAGGGATAATCAAAAGTATGGACGTTTCTATCAATCTAACCTAGTCTATATCATCTTCTTCTAGGCCCAAGTGGAAGGGCAAAGGAAAGGAGAAGGATGATAATAAGACTAGGCTAGCACAAAACATAGGTATTCAAAAGGTTAAAGGGAATAAGGCAGTGTATGTTGAGGGTGAAGGAAACTGTTTCTTTTACCGCTAACTAAGACACTAAAGGACGAATTGTCTAAGTAATGACGTGGCATAGGAAAATGTGTATTTGATCATTGAGCCATGTTATATGGTTGTATCTATTAATTCCTGATGGATAGATTCTGGAGTCACTAAACATGTTTGCAATTCGTTGCAAGGATTTCAGGAATCCAGAAGCCTCGATGATATGGATATATATTTGTACTTGACCTGATGTCAAGGTTGTAGCTAAGTAAGTGGGAGTATTACATCTGAAATTAGAGAGTATGAGAATATTAGTATTAGAGAACTATCTTTATGCACAGATATTAGACGCAGTCTAATTCTTGTTTCACTTTTGGTTTATAAAAACTGTATTGTTATTTTGTAAAACTAGTTTTATAAAATTGAATAGATGTGCGATTGCTTCTGGTACATAGAAAGATGGTTGATATACTATAACCACAAGCTCTTAATATTTGCAGGATGTAGAAACTAATATTGCATCTTTTAGATTGAATGTTAAGAGAAAATTTGTTATTCTTGACTCATTGTATTTTTAGTGTCTATTTTTGGGTTATAATCAGTCAAAATGAGATTCAAAAATTGGTCAAAGAAGGTTTATAACCTAGTGAGGCAGGGAAGCCTAAACCAACTTGTGAATCCTGTATTGAATGATAGATAACCCTAAGGGCTTACTCAGCCAAATGAAATAGACATAAAGAATAATTGGAGTAGGTACAGACAGACACGTGTGGTCTTATGAACATCCAAGCAAGATTACTCGCGTTTTGGATAAATTTATCTGATGTGACATGAGTCTTAAACTTTTGGTATATTCCAAAAGTGTCAAGATTGATGTGGAGCACAAATTAGGTAAACTTATCAAAACACTTCGATCTGATCGTGGATATGAGTATTTCTTGAGATAGTGCAAATACTATATGGTCAATGAGGGTGTGGTGTACCAGTTTTTCCACAATTGAATTGAGGTGTCAAATAGGAATAACAGAATTCTGCTTAACATGGTTAGATCTATGATAAGTGATGCTACATTATCTCTTTCATTTAAGAGTTTAGTGTTAATGATATCGATGCGCATTATGAACTGCATTCCATCTTAGTCTATCTCAAGGATACCGTTTGAGCTGTGTTTTTTACTAAATCTTAGTTTGAATCACATGCACATATGGGGTAGTCTTGCACATGTGCGCTTGATATGGACAAGTGAGTTGGAAGCAGATCATACGCATGATAGATTTGATAGCTACTCTAAAGGCACTAGGATGGATTATTTTATGATCTCAATGATAAAAATTAATTGTTTACACTCACTGTTTATCTATAAGAGGATCATATTATGAATCACATACCTAGTAGCATAATGTTAGAGAATATGGTATGTCTACCAGATGTACCACATATGAACACACTTATTATATGTATTAAGAATTATATATGAATTCCTTATTGGTGCATAAGCATCATCTAGTACACAGATTCCTGCATCGGTACATTGTTGTAGTGGGAGGATTATCATCCAATCTGACAGAATCATGTTTTTAGGTGAGACCTTTATGGACATCCTTGTTAAATATGAGTTATACCCAGTAAGCTACACGGAAACGTGAACTGATATTGATACAGATCGTTTTGGCAAGTTGCTATAAAATCAGAGTTAGAATCTATGTATACTAATAAAATCTGGGATCTTGTAGAACTTTCTAGTAGGATGATACCTATGGAAGGCAAGTTAATCTGCAAAAGGATACTAGAAGATTTCTTAGTAAATGAACCATATGTGTACAGGGTAATGTCATTATTTTTCTAATTCTATATATTGTTGACATCCTACTCATTTATAATGACGTGGAAGCTTTATCATCATTTAAGAGGTAGTTGTTCAATTATTTTAAAATGGTGGATTTTCAATATATAAGCTATATTCCTAGGATCAAGCTTTTACAAGATCAGGTTAAAAGGAAAATAGGTTTCTCTTAATAATCCTATATTGATAAAGTTTTTTACTAGGTTTGGTATTCAAAACTCAAAAAATGAGTTTTTGCGTTATTGACATGGATTGCTCTCTCTACTAAGTAGTTATCCAAGACTAACAGAGAAGATTGGGTAAATGAGACTAGAAAAATATGCTTCGGCATATGGGAGTCTCATATATGTCATGGTCAATACCAAACAGGACATCCGCTACATAGTAGGGATAGTCAGTAAATATCAGTCCAATCCTAGACTTCATAATTGGTCTGTTGTGAAAAATATCATAAAGTACCTTAAAAGAACCAATAATCTCATACTCATTTATGGATGTGATGATATGGTCCTAGTCAGGTATGCTAGTTCTGATTTTCAATTAGAAATTGATACTATGAGATTCATGACTTTGTGTATGTTCACTCAATGGAAGGTAAATCAGTTAGTAGAGTGTTAAGTAGATTTCAACTGCTAATTCAAACATGAAGGTGGAGTACATTGCAGCCTTAAAGGTTGCAATAGAAGCCTTTTAGTTTGATCTCACTGATTTAGAGGTTATGTAGCTTACTAGCCTGCCTATCAAGTTATATTACGACAATAGTGCAGAAGTAGTTCAAACCAATGTACCAAGGTTCCATAGAGGAACAAGGTACACTGAGAGGAAATTATCATGTCCTACGTGATATTGTCTGGCAAGAAAATGCACTCGTGGCTATAACATTGCGTTGAAACACAACTTTGTTGATCCATTAACAAAGTATTATGATCAATAATTTTGATCATCACCTGGATAACATTGGAGTTAGATGCAATCCTAATTGACTATGAGGGCAAGTGAGAGCTGTTGGGATTTATATGCCCTGGCATAGCAAATTCTTATTTGGATTATAGTGACATATGTTCCTGACGTTTCTGAAATATTTATGTTTTATACAATTGATGAATTCAATGTATTATAGAATTGATAGTGTCCACTTGATTACAAGAGATATTTATATATATATGTGATGGCGATTAATACATGAATATAAATAATAATCATAAATTGTTCATAGTCGGTAATTATGGATGGACTCATAATTAATTAAAACTTAAACTGGATTTGCGTTAGGTTGAGATATATTGCGAGAGTCGTCGTATGCAATTACTCCCTATCACCGTCATGGCATTTGACTCTTAAGCATGAGAAAATTATAAACTCTTTTATTAATTAATAATTATTTTGATTTGTTCGGCGGATACTTCGGGATCCTTAGACCGACACTTTGGGTAGTTATGTAATTAATAGTTAGAGGGTTATATTTTCAATATTTGCATCATTGTTACTTGTATTTATTTTGTATTGATTATGGTTGATCACAAAGTAAATTCGAAAGTTTTCGTGTGTTTTTTAGACAAAATGATTTATTATATATTTTTTATTTAAATTATTATTTTTGTCAAATAAATGTTTTATTGTGATCGAGTCAGAAATAATCAAAGGTACCAAAATAAATATATTAATTAAGTAGTCAGATTGATGGCATTATTTATTCGATAACTAATTATGCATAGAGGGATCAAAGTGCAACATTGACTTAGAGGATATTTATTTTTTAATTGGAGTTCAATTAATTTCTTTTAGTGGAGTAAAAATTAATTTATGAATTAATTAAATTGAGTCCATGGACCAGGCCATTTATTAATTCATTGTAGCCAATAAAATAATAAGCCCAAAGAATTCTCACTCATAGCCCAACTTGATATTGGAATCTTATTAGATTTAAGACATGTGAATTAGAGATTGAGAAACATTTATTGTTTCCTTTTTCTTATCTTTATGTTGCCTATATATATACATGGTTTATGTATATATTAAGGGTGATTTTCTCTTTTTAGAAAATTAGAGTTAATGTTCTCATCTAATGGAGGCTTCCACAAGCCTAGTTTTCTAAAGTCATTCATGGAGGCTTATGAGTGATTCCTAAAGGCAAAACAATTACCAAGAAGATGGAGATCCAAGGAGAAGGCATCTTGCTAAGGGATTTACAATAAGTGAGAACATTCACTTTAGATGAAAGATTTAAAGGTTTACTCAGACCTTTGATGTAAGTATTAAATCTGTTAATTGAATGATATATCATATTTTATTTTTCCATAAAACTTGTCTCTATGTGATGAATCAAGATCTATGAATCAAAATCCCTCGAAAAGTTTTTAAAACTTGCACATTTCTTAACATCCTCGACATCCATTTTATTACAACACTCAATTTAACCCATCAAACGATGAGCTTTTGCCATTTCCCGAAGACAATATCAATTTTTATGGAGGAGATTCTCAATTTTCTTCTCATCAACCATCCCAACCTTCTTATCAACCATCCCAAAGTTCTCATCATGATTGTGGTACTAGTGTTCCACAATCAAGTAACTCAAAACCCCCGCCAAAACAACCGGCTATCTGACCTACTAATTAGAGCAAGGCTGAAGATGAGGTTTTATGTTGGGCGTGGATGTCTATTACCTCTGATGCGATTACGGGGGCAGACCAAAGTAAGAAGAAGTTATACGAGCGAATTCTGGAACAATATAAATAACATATTGGTGTTCCAACTGAGCGAAATGATGGAGATTTGATGAATCGTTGGTCGGTAATCCAACAAAAAATCAGCAAATTTTTCGGCTGCATGAGTACCATAGAAATGAATCGTCCCAGCGACTTCAGCGGTGATGATATGGTGAGTTATTTGTTATTTAAATATAACTCGTAAATATTTTAAATAGTCGGCTTTTAATTTTTTATTAATTTTTTCGTGTAGATGATAGCAGCTAAAGACCTGTTTCGTAGCCAAACAGGTCATGAATTTAAGTTAAAAAGTTGTTGAGAGATCTTGAAGCATAACAATAAATGGAATTCACATTGTGCCGAATAAGTAGGAAAAGGAAAAAAGAAAAAAGAGCCGAATAAGATGAGTGGATTTGACTTTGACATTAATGAGTCTGTTGGGCACTCATTACCATCTGTTCCGTCAAGTCATGCAGTCATGACAGATGGAGCTTCAATTGAAGAATCACCACATATGGGGGAAAATGATTCACTCGGTGTGGAAGAATATCAACTACAAAGACCAGCAGGAAGAACAGTGGCGAAGCAGCGTCGAACAAAAATTAATTCAGCGAATGAATTGCAAATTTCATTTGTTTCAAAATTTAATAATATCACTACCCGTTTTGAGAGTCGTCAGGAGAAAATGCAGGATACCCAAGTGGCACGAGAGGTAAGAAAAATAGAGAAAGAGAAGACTAGGCAGCTAGAGATTCTAGAAAAATAGAGACTTGAAGAGAAGGAGCTCATGTTAACAGATCCAAATTCGACACCAACAGAAGCGGGAAAAGCTTGGATTATTGCATGACAAAATGAGATATTGGCATCTTTGAATTCACGGTCTACACCAAAGTTCCTATAGGATTTTGTAATCCTTGGTCTATTTATTTTCTTATTCCAATTTAGGATATTGTATTGTTTAAGTTATTTTTAATTGTTTTGTTTAATTTGTTTTTTTTTTAATCCATAATGGATAATGTATTGTTTCAAGTTCTAATATCAATCGTAGTTTTTTTTAATAATTTGCAAAAATATTGTTTGATTGAAAAATATTGCCGTTGCAAATATAGCCGTTAAAAATATAGCCGCTACGAATATAGCCGTTTAGAAAAAGTTAAAAATATACATATATATTAATTTTAATTTATTAGTATTATTATTATTATTTTTAGAGCGAAAATTCGGAGAGCCTGATGGAGTGCATGTTTTTGGAAAGCGAAAACTGCTGACATGGCTCTTGGAATTGTTGACGTGACTCTTGGAAAAGCTAATGTGGCCTTTTTAGAAAGCCAAAATCCGGAGAGGCTGGTGTAGATGGCCTAATACGAGCGCAAATCCTCTACTCTGGGAATCCTATATGATCCTCTGTAGTGAGTTTTAAGTGGCCTATATTTTGTCACATTATTGTTCATTTAATAACTCTAGAGGCAACATTTGGGTGCACTAATTACAAAAAATTAAAAATCTTTTTCACCACCATTTATAAATATCTTCACCCTCAAAATAAGGTATGCACATTGTAATACCCCTAATTTAAAAGGACAATCCTGAAATTTTATTTTAATTATTTAAGTGTATTTTTTCTTAATTTAATTGTTTTAGTTGGCTTAGTAGTTTTGTTTCTTTATTTATTTGTATTCTTTGTGGATTACTTTATTTAAATTGTGTATTTCATTAAATGGTTTTATTTTTATGTTTTTTGGTTAATTATTTTAGTCTTATGGTTATGTAATTAGATTTTATTTTATTTTAAATGGAGTAAATTATTTACGTGAGTTGGTTTACATTAGGGTTTTGCTTAAATTCATTGTGTCTGGGTTTGAGCCGACTTGTAGTTAGTTTAGGATTTAATTTGGGGTTTCAACTTAAGCCTATAAATACATAAGTATACGTCTGCTAAGGGTTTTTGTAAACCCTATTCACCATATTCACGTACATAGAATATAGAGAGCAGCCAAGTGTGTTTTGTGAGACAAAATACTAAAAGAACCTTAAGAGATTAAGGGAGGGATTCAAGGAGGAGTTCTAGATTTAACTAGGAACGGCAGAGGTTGATAACAACAATTGACGTTGCCGGAATTGCTAGAGACGACAGTTTTAGATTTCCAATCGAAAATCAGAGGCAAGTCTCTATTCTACTCTTTTCTTTTAATCTGTGTTCTGTGCATGCCTAGCTAGATTTCAGGGGTTTAACTAATGATAAAACAAAATAGTCGTGCATGCTTAATTGGATTAAAACAGAGGGTTTCATGATTTTATATGCTTCTTCATGGTTTCGTTATTTCTGTGATCTTTACGCATGAACTGTGGTTTGATTTGAAACTTTGCCTGCTAAAACACTTAGAATAATTTAGTATGGACGTATGGGACTTAGGTTGAAGCTTATGAGCCTTAACAATGAAGTTTTAGGGTTTACAGAGGCTAAACGGACGAAGAAGAAGACCTCAGTACTAACTGAGGCACCTAAGTTACGGACGAAGAAGAAGACCTCGGTACTAACTGAGGCGCCTAAGTTCGCAACTGAGCCCCCTAAGTTAGCAACTGAGGCCCCTAAGTTAGCAATTCAGCCCCCTAAGTTAGCAACTTAGGCTGCTCAGTTGTAACTTAGCTTGCTCAGTTGGGGTTTTGGTTTTAAACGCCTAGTTTGGTTTTTTTGTGCACTGTTTGGACTATACAGAGTGTTAGCTCCTTGTTTAAATTGTTTAAAATGTTTTATAGGATTGTTGTGGACCTGTAATAACAAAGAGAAACAATAGTTCATATATGGAATAGGGATTGGACAGTGTGAAGCTCAGGATAAATCTATACGCTGCACGCCGTTTTGCTAGTTATGTTCCGGAACTTTGCAAAGTTTTAATATATGATTTAATGATATATATAAATCATGTTTTACAGTGTTTTAAGTATGGTGATTTAATTAAACTCAACTATACTTAGGTTGGATATAATTGGTACTTAAATTATTATTAAATGTATCAATTCATAGACTATGTTGGAGGATGTAAATGCTTAAATTTAATATAGCAGTTTACATTACTGGAATTGGATTTTTGGCTCTATACTGAATGCCTATTATATATGTATATGCATTAAATTTATCTTGTGCATATTCTAGAGTGTGGTTGATGACTACTTTATATTGTATGGTCAACTATGTTAACTGGAGGAATGTATGTACTGGTATAGGACGGTGACATACTAGGTATGGATTAGTTAAAACACTAATCCTACCTAATTTGGAATGAGTTGGATTAATCATAAAAAGGTTAAGTCCTACTTACATGGATATATATGAACCGGTATGGGACAGTGTCATATTAGGGATGACTTAGTTCAAAACACTAAGACCTAACTATATTGGGAATGGATTAGTTCAAAACACTAAGTCCTACCTAATTTGGATTAAGGTATGGATTAACCATAAAGGTTAAGTCCTCACCTACTTGTGTCATGTCAATCAAATAAATTGCATGACCTACTATGGTTTCAGAATGGATTTGTTATACATATATCAGACCACTACACAGATGGATGGTATTTTGTATTAGGAGGAGTACGGACTTTATATATATATATTATATGGTGCCGTGGTATGAGCTTGAGTCTCATAACCATGGTTAGGGCGCGTATATCATCTATGATGGATAACTGGACATAGGTGTTGTTCCCTGGTAGGTCTAGGTACTCATGCCCACCTTAGGGTGCGTATTTGCATGTTGCCTTTTATTCAGATTGAGACAGACTTACTGGACTAGCGAACGTCATATATTGTGTACTATATACATATATGGACTACTCTAGATATTGTTGAGTCTTCCTAAGATGTATCTGCGTATCGGATTACTGTTTGGATTGTAGTAGATCAGGACTTGCATGTGGGACTGACCCACTCCTTTATTTTTTAAATGTTCATCAGTTCCAAGGTTAGAGCTTGGACGTGCAGCGCAGATACAGACATTCATTCCTCCAACTACGTAGGAATCTTTTCTATGTTTAGTTTTAGTTTTTTTAATTCAGTTGGTTTAGTTTCAGTTTGGAATTTTAATAAGGGGTCCATTGGATGGATTCCCGAGTTGTATGGATTGGAGCTTTTGGAAAGACTGATTTTAATTATTAATCTGGATTGAGGATTTTATTATTTAGTATTCATTCAGCTTATTATATTATTTCGTATTTCACTTTGTATTCTGTGTTCGTTAAATATTAATTGTCTGATATCCCTCGGGTTTGGGCCTGAGCCTGATCAACCCGTGTCTCGGATCCGAGGGGTATCACACACATAATGCAGACTAAGTAATATCACATACAAACGTAACTCAATTCAACATACTGTGTTTGGCAATTACACCACCATTTATAAGTAAATCACTATCATTTATAAGTATCTTCACCCTCAAATTAAGGTAAGCACATAAATTATGATATTATTTTTAGACTCTTGTGATGTTACTTTTTAAACTACTGTGATGTTACTAATAAATAGTGGTGAAATGTTACTTATAAATGGTAGTGTAATTGCCAAACACGGTCTCAATTGTCAAATGGTGATAAATGACGTGGCCAAATATAAACCACATGGGAACTCACTATAAGGGAGCGCATGGGAATTCATAGCAGAGGATTTGACTCACACTATCACCTCTGTTGAACTTTGATTTGTGATTTCGAACTTTCGGACTCTCGTCTTCTTAGATTCACACGCTTAGTCATAGTATCGACTCTGTTGAACTTTGATTCGTGGTTTTAGTTTCTCGTCTTCTCATATTCACACACTTAATTATCATCTTAGGTCTCTATTTGCTTCGGTTGAACTTTGAAGTCGCCTATCACCATCTCAGGTCTACACCCTAGTTTATTTGATTCACTGATTCAGTACCATAAGGGAGGGAACTAAATAAAAATAATTATATAATTGGCGAACTGCGGAACCAAACCATGAATCACGATTTGGTTCGATTCCATATATAATGGTTCTGATCCCAATTTTATTTTTAAAGAATCGTTAAAATCGATTCCGATTCTAAACCGAACCTTGTACACTCCTACCGATTATCGCTTGACTCGGCTTGAGCCAGGGTTAATGGCTGTTGTACAGTTGTATCAATTATCTGATTGGAAAATGGAGCTCACAGTTTTTAACTTTCTAGAAATGCTACAATTGTTAGATTGGAAAGTGGAGATTCCATTAACTTTTTATCATTAATTTTAAATAATTTGTCTAGTTAATAAAATAATAAGTAATACTTTTAAGAAAGTTATAAAGAAAGTTCAATCTCGACAAAAGTTTTCTATACGGAGACAATTGGGTCAAAGACATTTAATACTTCTTTTTAGTGGTTTTTTTTTTTTTTTTTTAACCACATATTTTTAGTGGTTGAACATGGAAAACTCTTGTCAGAAAATAAAATGCTCTCTTACGATCACGATACCGTGTAAGATTGGGTCAAAGACAAAAGAACCAACACGACGAAGCTAAATAGGTACAAGAACAAGGCCCATCCCCAATAAGCTGGCTATCGTCCATTTCATCGTTCTAACAGGAGCTTCGTTTTGACATTATTTTACCTGCCTGTATTCATTTCATCATTCTCGATTTTTAACTTTTCCTTTAATGATTAATTTTATTAATCTTCCATATTTTGAAGGCAAAAGTGCAACCAAAAAAAATTCTAAACTATCCCTTTTAGTATAAAAATCCTCCTGCAGGGACTTATTCATTTTCTTTTTTATTTTATAATTCTAGTTTGAGAGATTATTGAAATTGGTTGTTCGAACTTCAGTCATGGCACTGGAGATATAACAGTTCCATACAAGTGCTCTGGAGGCACTGTGGCTCTCACATTGTCTTAAATCTTTATGTACATTGCTCTAGAGGCGCTCTCGCTCCTGCATTGTTTGACTTAAATCTTAATCGAAGACTCGCACACAAGAACTAAAAAATTATGCAAACAACTTCTTAATTTTAATTAATACCTCATTTTAAATAAAAATGTTATTAATCCATAATGTTTGAAGAGATGGATTGGATGCAATTTTTTATATAGAAGTACATATTACTTTGCCTAAAATCATGTAGAGCACTACTTTTATCTAAAAAAATGAATGAAATTGATGAAATCAATTAATTTGATTCACAAATGAAACTCTTCAATCAAACATTCTCCAGTCTCTCTCTCTTCTCACAAATAAAACAAGCACTCAATACGCCTGCACTTTTATAAAACAATTAGTTGGTACGTTTCTTCTGAAACTTGAACCCCTGACCTCCCTTTGAAAAGTAAGAGGCTCATACTCGTTAAGCCACTAATCCGTTAGTAGTACGCCTGCACTTTCTCGACCTCCCACCAAGAAAGTGGAGGAGTATCTATGGCAATAGTGATGGAGTCATGTGAGTCCGAATCCTTGCCATAGGCCTTGTAAACCACCCTAACCCCATACTTTTTACCCAGCCATAAATTTGTTGGGAAACGTGCAATATTTAAAAACTTTTCGAGGGATTTTAATTCATAGATCTTGATTCATCACATAGAGACAAGTTTTATGTAAAAATAAAACATGATGTATCATTCAATTAAAAGATTGAATACTTACATCAAGGTTTGAGTAAACCTTAGATCTCTCATCTAAAGTGAATGTTCTCACTTATTGTAGATCCCTTTTGCTGGACACCTTTTCCATGGATCTCCATCTTCTTGGTAATGGTCTTGTCTTTAGGAATCACTCATAAGCCTCCATGAATGACCTTGGAAAACTAGGCTTGTGGGAGCCTCCATTAGATGAGAACACTAACCCTAATTTTCTAGAGAGAGAAAATTTATTCCTTTTTCCTTCTTTCCAAAAATCACCCCTAAAATATACATAGACTATGTATATTTATAGGCAACATAAAAATAAAGAAAAGGAAACCACAAATCCTTCTCAATCTCTAATTCATATGTCTCAAATCTCATATGATTCCAATATCAAGTTGGGCTATGAGTGATAATCCATTGGGCCTATTATTTTATTGGCTACAATGAATTAATAATTGGTCCGGTCCATGGACCCAATTCAATTTATTCATAAATTAATTTCTACTCCACTAAAAGAAATTAATTGAACTCTAATTAAATAATAAATAACCTCTAAGTCAATATTGCACTTTGACCCCTCTATTCTTAATTAGTTATCGGATAAATAAAGTCATCAATCCGACTACTTAATTAATATATTTATTTTGGTACCATTGATTATTTTTGACTCAATCACAATAAAACATTTGTTTGACAAAAATAATAATTTAAATAAATAAATATATAATAAATCATTTTGTCTAAAAACACATGAAGGCCTTCGAATTTACTTTGTGATCAATTATAATCAATACAAAATAAATACAAGTAACAATGGTACAAATATTGAAAATATAACCCTCTAACTATTAATTACATAACTACCCAAAATGTCGGTCTAAGGATCCCGAAAAATCCGCCGAACAAATCAAAGTAATTATTAATTAATAAAAGAGTTTATAATTTTCTCATATTTAAGAGTCAAATGCCGTGGCGGTGATAGGGAGCAATTGCATACGACGGCTCTCGCAATATATCTCAACCTAATGCGGATCCAGTTCAAATCTTAATTAATTATGAGTCCATCCATAATTACCGACTATGAACCATTTATGATTACTATTTATATATCATGCATTGATTGCCATCACATACATATATATAAATATTTCTTGTAATCAAATGGACACTATCAATTCTATAATGAATCAAAATATAATACATTGAATTCACCAATTGTATAAAACATAAATATTTCAGAAACGTCAGGAACATATGTCACTTTAATCCAAATAGGAATTTGCTATGCCAGGGCATATAAATCCCAACAGCTCCCACTTGCCCTCATAGCCAATTCAAATTGCACCTAACTCCAATGTTATCCAGATGATGATCAAAATTATTGATCAATGACACCTTTGATAATGGATCAACAAAGTTGTGTTTCAATGCAATGTTCTAGCTACAAGTACATTTTCTTGCCGGACAATATCATGTAGAACATGATACTTCCTCTCAGTGTATCTTGTTCCTCTATAGAACCTTGGGTCATTGGTTTGGACTACTTCTACACTATTGTCGTAATATAGCTCGATAGGCAGGCTAGCATGCTCCACAACCTCTAAATCAGTGAGATCAAACTAATAGTCTTCCTTTGCCGCCTTTAAAGCTGCAATATATTCCACCTGCAGGTTTGAGTCAGCAGTTGAAATCTGCTTAACAATCTACCAACTGATTTCCCTTTCATTAAGTGAACATACACTAAGTCATGAACCTCATAGTATCTACTTCTAATTGAAAATCAGAATTAGCATACCTGACTAGGACCATATCATCACATCCATAAATGACTATGATATCATTGGTTCTCCTTAGGTACTTAACGATATTTTTCACAACAGACCAGTTATCAAGTCCAAAATTGGACTGATATCTTCTGACTATCCCTACTATGTAGCGGATGTCCTGTTTGGTATAGACCATGGCATATATGAGACTCCCATATGCCAAAGCATATAGTTCCAGTCTCATTTGCTCAATCTCCTCTGCTAGTCTTGGAAAACTACTTCCTAGATAGAGTAATCTATATTAATAAAGCAAAAACTCATTCTTTGAGTTATACATACCAAACCTAGTCAAAACTTTATCAATGTAGGATTATTAAGATAAGTCTATTTTCCTTTTAACCCGATCTTGCAAAAGCTTGATCCTAGGAATATAGTTTACATCTTGAAAAATCCTTCATTTAAAAGTAATTGAACAACTACCTCTTTATTGATGATAAACCTTCCACATCATTCTATATGAGTAGGATGTCATCAATATATATAGAATCAGAAAAATAATGACATTCCCTTGTACACTTATAATTTATTGACTAAGAAATCTTCTGGTATCTTTTTGTAGATTAACTTGCCTTCCATAGGAATCATCATACTAGAAAGTTCTACAAGATCCCAGAATTTATTAGAATACATAGATTCCAACTCTGATTTCATAGTAACTTGCCAAAACGATCTGTATCCATATCGGTTCACGCTTCCGTGTAGCTTACTGTGTCCAACTCATGTTTGACAGGGATGTCCATAATGGTCTCACCTAAAAACATGATTCTATCGGATTAGATAATTATCCTCCCACTACATCAATGTACCGATGAAGGAATCTGTGTACTAGACGATGCTGACGCATCAATAGGGAATTCATCTATAATTCTAAATCTCTATACTAAGTGTGTTCATATGTGGTACATCTGGTACTCATACCATATTCTCTAACACTATGCTACTAGGTATGTGATTCATAATATAATTCTCCTATAGATAAACAGTGAATGTAAACAATCAACTTTTACCATTGAGATCATAAAATAATCCGTCCTAGTGACTTTTAGAGTAGCTATCAAATCTATCATGCGTATGATCTGTTTCCAACTTACTTGTCCATATCAAGCGCACATGTGCAAGACTACCCCATATGCGCATGTGATTCAAACTAAGATTTAGTTAAAAACACAGCTCAACGGTATCCTTGAGACAGACTAAGATGGAATGCAGTTCATAATGCGCATCGATGTTATTAACGCTAAACTCTTAAATGAAAGAGATAATGTGGCATAACTGATCATAGATCTAACCATGTTAAGTGGAATTCTGTTATTCCTATTTGACACCTAAATGCATTTAGCATCAATTGCGGAAAACTGGTACACAACACCCTCATTGACCATATAGTCTTTGCACTATCCCAAGAAATACTCATATCCTCGATCAGATCGAAATGTCTTGATAAGTTTACCTAATTTGTACTCCACATCAGTTTTGACCCTCTCATAATATACCAAAAGTATAAGACTTGTGTCGCAACAGGTAAATTTATCCAAAACGTGAGTAATCTTGCTTGGATGTTCACAAGACCACACGTGTCTGTGTGTACCGACTCCAATTGTTCTTTATGTCTATTTCATTTGGCTGATTAAGCCCTTAGAGTTATCTATCCTTCAAAACAGGATTCACAAGTTTGGTTTAGGCTCCTCTGCCTCACTAGGTAATAAACCTTCTTTGACCAATCTTTGAATCTCATTTTGATTGATTACAACCCAAAAATTGACACCAAAAAATACAATGAGTCAGGAATAACAAATTTTCTCTTAACATTCAATCTAGAGATGCAACATTAGTTTCTACATCCTGCAAATCTTAAGAGTTTGTGATTATAGTATATTAACCATCTTTCAATGCACCAGAAACAATCGCATATCTATTCAATTTTATTAAACCAATTTTACAAAATAACAACACAGTTTTTATAAATCACAAGTGAAACAAGAATAAGATAGCGTCTAACTTCTGTGCATAAAGATAGTTCTCTAATACTAATATCCTCATACTCTCTAATTTCAGATTTAAAACTCCCACTGACTTAGCTACAACCTTGACATCAGGTCAGGTACAAATATATTCCATATCATAGAGGCTTCTGGATTCCTGAAATCCTTGTAACGAATTGCAAAAATGTTTAGTGGCTCCAGAATCTACATCAGGAATTAATAGATACAATCACATAACATGGCTCAATGATTAAATATGTATTTTCCTATGCCATGTCATTGCTTAGACAGTTCGTTCTTTAGTGTCTTCGTTAGCAGCAAAAGAAACAATTTAATTTGCCCTCAACATACACTGCCTTATTCCCTTTAACCTTTTGGATACCCATGTTTTATGCTAGCCTAGTCCTATTATCATCCTTCTTCTTTGCTTTGCCCGTCCACTTGGGCCTAGAAGAAGATGGTATAGACTAGGTTAGATTGATAGGAACGCCCATACTCTTGATTATCCCTTCATCTGTTACCAATTCTATAAGAATATCAGCGAGTGTGAACTCAAACTGATTCCTTATTTAGTTCACTCTAACAGAGTCGAACGAGTTTGATAACAAGGCAATAATCATGTCAACTTGAAACTTACCATCCAAGTCAGCCCTATTAATCTCCAGCTAATTTTTAAATAATAAACAATCATTTTCCAAAATTCCATTTCATACTGGAGTTCCTTAGGCTATCTTGATGCTATTCAAGTCTGACATAGTACTTTGGCATACTCTCTATCTAATCTCACCAAAACATCTTATTGACATTTAACATGATACTTCAAGAAAATAAAATAATGTAAATGTTAGCTTTGGAGCGTATTCGAGGTAAACTCTGGAATATTACACCAAGTCATCTCATTTGCCCTATTTCACTTATTCAAAGCATTAATGTTCTCTTGGGTATCTTAAAATAAAAGGATTAGGTTTAGGAGTAATAAATACATTTGTACCCTTACGTTGTGAATAAAATATCTAAGTTCCTTTCCCAGTCAATATTAATAAGGTCCAGTTACATTGAATATGTAAGCAAGCAGATAAACTGAATTAGACATAATTAATCTTAATATAAATGCATTCATACAATATGCAAGGTGAATTATTAATACTGTCATGCATATTTAAAATTAAAATGAGTTTGTTTACCACATAATATAATAAATCTCAATCGAACAAGAGATCATTATCATTATTGGTGAATAATCCCTTTTAATTAATGCGGGTCCCTCAACTCTGTAGCATAATAAATCAACCAATCAATATGTCAATAACTTATCATGTTGGAGGAGTTCATTATTACTATTGTAGAGATTCATTTGCTATTAGGTGAGCACTTCCATTAAAATAATAATATGTGGGTCCCTTAACCACTGCATGAAAAATCGGATAACCAATACGCCAATAACTTATTCGGTTGGCGAAGTTCATTATTACTATTGGCGGGCAAATCCCATCATTTCCATATCTCTTAAGACAATGCCTTGTCTATCATATGAAATGATTCCCGATTTTATTTAGCCTTTCTAAAATCACCTAGTGTAGACCACTCCGTTGGGGAGCTAACACTATTGATTTTAGATTGAGTGTATAACGTTATTAAAGCTCTAATGAAAAATAAAATATTAAATATCTTGTCATTATAATCTAGACTCTTTAAGTCATGCGTAGGGCCTTATTTTTAAAGATCTAATTATAATGAACATTTAATATTATTATTTTCATGAGATAATCATTCTTGTAATATTAAGACTCTTCAAATCATGCGTTGGGCCTTATTTTTGAAGATCTAATTACAATGGTGTTAATAACGAAGGCCATAGGGCAATGTATAAAAATTCCCGCTCCCACTCAATTTTTAATCATTTATAATTAAGGTTTTCATTTTATTCATTTACATGATATAATGCATGCAAAACGTCTTGATTTTAATCCAATTAAATTTAGAAAATATTTGGACTTTAAACGATTCACTAATATTTAATTTGAAGCACACTTTAAAAATAATTTACAAAAATAATTTTTTGTTTCCCAATAAGTACCCTCAAATTAATTAGTAATCAAATCCAATTAATTTTCATAATTTAATTAATATAAATCAAGTCATTTAATTAAATATCATGGATCCAATGCATGAATAATAATTAATAAACAATTATCTATTCCATGTATCAAACAAATAAATAAATAACAGACAAAAGCAATTTAAATGGCCATTGGATTCAGCTTTTAACATTTAATTACTCTAAGTATTGTACAGGCGTCCTCCATCAGCTTGTAAACACCTGTAGGAGGCTGTAACCCAACCCCCACGCGCCACCATACACAATTAGACGCCTCAAAACACATCCCACGCTCACAAACGCGCTCAAGAAGGTTCCCAGCGCGTGCCACGCCCTCCCACGCGCCTGCACGCGCTGGAGGGGTTTGTATATGCCTCTCACGCGCCCCCACGCGCGTGTGGGTGCGCTTTCAATTGGCGCGTGCTTCTCACGCACCTTGAGACACTGACTTGGTCAGCGCGTGCAGTCCACGCACCTGGCATCATTGCACCTTCTTTGGCGCGTGCTCCTCACGCGCTAGAAGGTGGATTGCACCTATTCCGCGATACACAGGATAATTCCCCTTGATCCAAAAGCTCAGATTCCAGTTGCACCATATAATTGTGTTCCGCGAAGCATGTGATCATCAGTCCTTCTATCTCCGGCCAATACCTCGCCGCCGGTAATTTTTCGTTCGCTAGAAAAATGCCGAAAATTCCAGAAAATATAAATTAAGCCCAAAAAATTCCAGAAAATTTCCGAAAAAATTCTAAAAAATTCTTGAAGCCTAATTTAACCCTTTTGGACCTTCCTGAAGCTTCATAGCATCCTTTGATGAAGATTACACGGCTTTAAATAAATTTACAATTTGAAATACAATGGAAAAAATTAAATTACATCATTGAACTTTCAAACGGCTAAATCAAAGCCTTAATTACATTCATTCAAAGATAAAATTACATTCCAATAACCTAAAAGCTTCATCCATGGTCCAAACATTCATCAACATTCATCCAATCACAAATATACATACATCATGATCATATAAAAATATATACATATGCATATATAAATTTGGATCCATGAATGATGATTTTCATAAAATCATGATCTCTAGTAATGAATGAAACGATGCTCTGATACCACTGTTGGGAAACGTGCAATATTTAAAAACTTTTCGAGGGATTTTAATTCATAAATTTTGATTCATCACATAGAGACAAGTTTTATGTAAAAATAAAACATGATGTATCAATCAATTAAAAGATTGAATACTTACATCAAGGTTTGAGTAAACCTTAGATCTCTCCTCTAAAGTGAATGTTCTCACTTATTGTAGATCCCTTTTGCTAGACACCTTTTCCATGGATCTCCATCTTCTTGGTAATGGTCTTGCCTTTAGGAATCACTCATAAGCCTCCATGAATGACCTTGGAAAACTAGACTTGTGGGAGCCTCCATTAGATGAGAGCACTAACCCTAATTTTCTAGAGAGAGAAAATTTATTCCTTTTTCCTTCTTTCCAAAAATCACCCCTAAAATATATATAGACCATGTATATTTATAGGCAACATAAAAATAAAGAAAAGGAAACCACAAATCCTTCTCAATCTCTAATTCATATGTCTCAAATCTAATATGATTCCAATATCAAGTTGGGCTATGAGTGAGAATCCATTGGGCCTATTATTTTATTGGCTACAATGAATTAATAATTGGCCCGGTCCATGGACCCAATTCAATTAATTCATAAATTAATTTCTACTCCACTAAAAGAAATTAATTGAACTCCAATTAAATAATAAATAACCTCTAAGTCAATATTGCACTTTGACTCCTCTATTCTTAATTAGTTATCGGATAAATAAAGCCATCAATCCGACTACTTAATTAATATATTTATTTTGGTACCATTGATTATTTCTGGCTCGATCACAATAAAACATTTGTTTGACAAAAATAATAATTTAAATAAATAAATATATAATAAATCATTTTGTCTAAAAACACACAAAGGCCTTCGAATTTACTTTGTGATCAACCATAATCAATACAAAATAAATACAAGTAACAATAGTACAAATATTGAAAATATAACCCTCTAACTATTAATTACATAACTACCCAAAATGTCGGTCTAAGGATCCCGAAAAATTCGCCAAACAAATCAAAGTAATTATTAATTAATAAAAGAGTCTATAATTTTCTCATACTTAAGAGTCAAATGCCATGACGGTGATAGGGAGTAATTGCATACGACGGCTCTCGCAATATATCTCAACCTAACGCGGATCCAGTTCAAATCTTAATTAATTATGAGTCCATCCATAATTACCGACTATGAACCATTTATGATTACTATTTATATATCATGCATTGATTGCCATCACATACATATATATAAATATTTCTTGTAATCAAATGGACACTATCAATTCTATAATGAATCGAAATATAATATATTGAATTCACCAATTGTATAAAACATAAATATTTCAGAAACGTCAGGAACATATGTCACTTTAATCCAAATAGGAATTTGCTATGCCAGGCATATAAATCCCAACAAAATTATGATAAAAAGCGTCAGCCACAAAGAAACTGATAGCAGTTTTTTTTTCTTTGTTTTTTTTTTTTGTTCTTTTCTTTTATAGAATTTGAGGACCTGAGTTTTTGAACGTAAGTTGAAAGTCATAAACAAATTCCTCAATTTACATTCTCATTTTTTAGTTGAAACACTAGTTGGAAGAACAAAAACAAATTAATTAATTATTATTTATTTATTTATTTACCAAAACCACATAACACATTTAAATGGTTGAATGGTCCATAACCTTGTTTTAGGTCCATCATCAATTAGGGGTGCACAAAAATTCGATCAAATCGAAAATTCAAACCGAATCAGATCTACCTGATTGTTTGGTTCGGTTTGCTAACGATTTGGTTCGATCACGATTTTAAATTTGTGAAATCGTAAAAATAAGGTTTGGTCACAGTTTGAGGTCCTTTAAGACCGAACCGAACCGAACCGAACCGAACTGTTTGGTTATTTGTGTATGTATATATATATATATATATATATATATATATATATATACACAATGTATATGTATATGTATACAATATAATATAATCCAAATCATTTAGAAGTTTGCAGCAACTATCAATCTTACAATACACTCTTAATTCTCTTATATCTTATTAATTTATTAGATTATTCTTATTTTTTATTGATTTAGAGTGCTTGAATTTTGTTGATTTTCTGAATTGTGGATTGAATGCAAGCTTTTAGTGCTAGTTAGGAGCGATGTCATCAACAAACTTCAGGAATGTTGGTCTACTTAGGAGAAGGAGAGAAAGTAGACCACTATCATTGTATCTGAAATGGAAAATATTATCAATTCTGAATGTATTCACTTCAATTCCAAAAGTGACAGAGAATAATGAATTAACACTCTCAATATGTTAACAATTTTGAATGTGTTGGTTAATTTGGTTTATTATTGTACATTTGAAATATGAACACTTTTGTAGCAAGAGAAAAAAACACGAAAAAATAAAAATAAAAATAAAAAAAATCGTGAAACCGAACCGAACCAAACCGGTTTCTCACGGTTCGATTTGGTTTGGTTTCTTTTGTCAAACGGTTCGGTTTAGTTCTAAATTTTTTAGAACTGTTATGATTTGTTTGGTTCCAAAAAACTTTCAAACCGATCCAAACCAAACTGTGTGCACTCCTATCATTAATTGATATGTAAGTTAAAAGTGAAATAAAATTTAAATATTTATTTATGTGTCAATTGGTGATTGACTCGAGACGAATGATTTTGACATCACTTAATAATTTATCAAGAAATATTAGGTTTTGTACATCCAACTTTCTTGCGCCCGTTACACGGACACATCTAATGGTTGAGCACGTAAATTACACATACGGTCGGAATACACCAGTTACACCGTGCAACTTTCACAGAGAAATTTTTTTCATAATACTCTGTTTGGACGATGAGTAAAAAATGAAAGTTCACTTGACTTATCGAAAAGAATTGTAATCCAGTGATGTGGTGCAATCACATGTACATTGAATAATTCAAGTATGTAATTATTATTCCTTCCGTCTCACTTTTATTGTCCACTTCGTAAACTGTGACTCACAATTATGTGAGTCACAATTTATGAAATGGACAATAAAAATGGGACTGAAATAGTATTTTTTTTTTTTTTGGGGAAGATAAGTCTGTAATTATTGGTGTCATGGTATTTGAGTCACAATTTATGAAATGGACAATAAAAATAGGGCTGAAGTAGTGTTATTTTTTTGGGGGGTAAAAATAGGGCTGAAGTAGTGTTATTTTTTTGGGGGGGGGGGGGGGGGGTGTCATGGTGATTGCTTTATAAAACTTTGTATTCTGCTTTTTCTTCACTTTATAAAGCGATCCAACTTCGCACCTTTTTCATTTTAAATTTTTTTTTTCTGTACTTTATAAAGCCATCCACAAAAGCCATAATTTGTGGGAAAAAGCAGCCCACCGCAAAGAAACTGATGACACTTTAGAATTTGAGTACCAACCACTGAGTTTGAAAGTCATAAACAAATTCTTCAATTTACATTCTCATTCTTTATAAAGGCTAGGAAATTGCAAGGATATCATACCGTGCTTGTGTTTTTATGTAATTCATAGAGTAAAATATTTATGAAAAAAGTACGTACAAGTATGATTTAATCTTTTATTAATTAAGATTTTTTTAAAAATCTAGAAAAGGAAATGAAAAAAACACAACTTCTGGTTACATACGTGTGCACTATCAATAATAAACTAAAAATTGCCTTTAAAAAAAAAATTTTAATTAATAGACTAAAAATTAGAAATATATAGCTAAATAAAAAAATAAATATATAAATAAAAACCATTGAGCATTGAGTCAAAATATAAAGTAAGGAGAAATAAATTTATTAAAAGAATTCAGAGTAGTCCCAGGGGCATAGCTATATTAGCATGAATCCGGAAGGTAAGTCCTTGAAGTCTTGTTTTCGAATTGCACTCATAATTTGAATAGTGTTTATATTGTGAGGCTGATACACATATTTTAAGAAGAAAAAAATAATAATAATTCAGAGTAAATTACAATAATCTTTTCTTAAATTTGTCATAATTACACTATCAATCCTTATAAAGCAAACTCGATAACTTGGAATAAAAAGCAAGTAACGTGAACCTCCGACAGTAACAGACCCAATGGTTATGCACGGATAGTTCGTTTAAACTCACGGAAATCCATTCCGAACCAAAAACGGCCTAACAATCAAAACTGCTTTTAGTTTTTGAATATATATATATATATATATATATATATAAATTCTTTTTGAGAATACTAATAGTATTCTTTTTGAGCTCTTAAATTCCCCCTTTTCTGATACCAAAGGGGGAAGCGCACATTAACTTAAAACAGTAATAGCATTAAATTAGATAAGGCGGTGTACAACCGACCAAGATATATATAGTAATAACAAGTAAAATAATTGAGTAAAATAACTGAATATTAAACTCGGATTACAAATAATAATTTCAAAAGAGAATAACTGAAAATAACTTACAAATTAATGTAACTGATATATGTCTGAAGTATACAGCATACTGATGTTGTATTACACTCAGAAAATAAAACTAGAAATGAACTGAATATTACAATTGAATATTTGGAAGCTCAAAATCTCTCAGTGTGAGTCTGAAATGAAGCCTGATCTGCAATGAGACTGAGCACTGCTTTTATAACCGAGCTCCTACACTGTTAGAGGATGCTTTAGCGCAAATCTTGGCTTTTTGAAAAGTAACTTTTGCTTTTGACAACTTTGACTGTAGATGAATAGTAACTTTCACTGTGGATGAATAGTATCTTGTCGGGGTACTGTAGAAACAGTGATTCTGCCGACAGTTACTGTTGAAATAGTGACTTTTGACTGGTTACATAACTTTCTTGACTTTTACTGTAGTATTACTGTAGCAAATAGTAACTTTGACCAAATAGTGACTTTGACTTTTATTGTAGCAGTTTTAACTTTTCCCTGATAAATCCTTACAAGGGATCTTTGTTGGGATTTTGACTGTCTTGAAAGACAGTCATCATATAAGTTGACTGGGTGACTTGGTGCAGCAGCAGAGGAAGCCTCTTCTTCTACTTCCTCATCTCTGGGTAGCACTTGAATGCGATCCGTTAATGAAGCTGCCATCTTTTTGAGCTCTTCAATTTCTGACTTGGGAGTATTTTTTCGGGACTTTGCGGAAACAACAGAACTAGTAGGGGAAGGCTGTTTATGTGGAATGACTGTCTTTGCAAGAGGAGTGACTTGAGATTGTGAAGTAACTTGGATGGAGGATTGTTTGGGGTAATCATCTTCGACATACCTAATGATCCTGTCAAATTTGAAAATATCCCATCATTTAACATAGTGGCGACGGATGACTATGTTGTCCTTGATATCGTATTGCCATTTGAATATCCATGGGACTTTGTATTTGCTGCAAAACAATAGAAGGACTGGGAATTGGGAACTATGTTTGTTAACTTTATGAACAGTGTGAAAGTATTTGACTTCATCTGCAAGAAAGAGGGGGAAGATTTCTGGAATAGCACCATGAAGAGTCTACCATCTCAGGAACCAGGTTGGGATCTGACTTTTGAAGTGACTATCAAAATTAAAAAGTCATGAATGAGTAATTGACTCATTTTGGTATAGAAGCACAGATGACCAGGCTGTCATGTAATCATAATAGGTAAATTGGATAGTGTGATCAGGTAATGGCTGGGGTAAGGAAGGATGACTGTCCCATTCTTCCATAGAGATTATCCGACGGATGTACAAGGAATGGTAAATAACTTTGAAAGAATCATGTTTATCATAAGTAGTTTTGACTGTGATGGATTCAGTGTGGTACAGGACATCTCTATAAAACCGAAGAGTTTTAAGAGGGTGACCTGGAGCATAGTGAAGATTATTTGGAAAATAGGATCGGGCCAATTCAAGTGGGTCTTTTATGTGACTTAGGTGTGGCTCAATATAGAACAAGAAAGTAGGGGGTTTTTTAACATAGGGACTTGAGAATTTCTTTGTAGTTGTGACTTGAACTTGGGATTGGGTTTGATATTTTACTTGGACTTAGACGGGGTCTGGTGCAGGATTGACCAGGGCTAACTTAAAGGTTGATGGAGAAGCAAGAGGTTGGAATCTGTTGGTGACTGTTAGGGCAGAAGATTGTGCTTGTGACTAGGATCTGGTGACTGGGGCTTTGCCGGAGCAAATATCAAATGGTTTAACTAATTGGGGCCTCAAGGGAGGCTGCTGGTCTGCCATCAGATTTCTGCAAGAATTTCCTTGTAAGAAAATCTATATCAAAATCAAATATACTTAAAATAGCTTGCCATCGGGCAAAGATCTGTTTAGAAGCAATATTTTCAACATTTTTTTCTAAAACATATTTTGCATTTTGACAATCAACTCAGACTAAAAACTTTTGATTTAAAATATCATCTTGAAATTTACTGATACATAAAACAATAGATAAAATTTCTTTTTTAATAATACTATAGTTACTTTGTGCTTTTGTCCAAACACCAGAATGAAAGCGAACCAATTGTTCAAGTGCATTTGGACTGACACGTTGCTTGAGGATGCCACCATAACCAATGTCAGAAGCATCAGTTTCAATGATCTTGAAAGAATCAGTAGTGAGAATGCCAAGACAAGGCAAAGACTTAACATATTGTTTGATTGACTTAACTATATCAGTATGGACAGAGGTCCATGGAGGAGGGTTACTTTGAAGACGATCAAAAAGGGGCTTATATTGTTTGCGGAGATCTTTGTAGAAATCAGCAATGTAATTTAGAGACCCTAAGAGTCGTTGGAGTTGGGATTTGTCCAGAATCTGATCTGGGAATTTGTTTGCAAATTGGAGAGACCTATCAATAGGACGAATTTGACCTTGGTGGATATGGTAACCTAAAAATCTGATCTTGGTTTGGAATAACTTGATTTTTGTAGTATATTTTGGGTAAATAGTTTTTTAATATATTAATTTTCAATCTCGTTTTCTTTTTCTTTTTCCTTTTTTTTTTTTTTTCTTTTTTTCTTTTTGCAAGTTTTAGAGATAATAATTCAATTTTGGACTTATACTGAACGTTAAGTATTCTCTTCTATATATCATCATGTATTGCAAAGTAGAATACACACAGCAGTAACATTTCAAAAATCTCTTTGCCTAAACTTTGTGAAACGCACATTTCAAAATTCTCTTTGCCTAACTTTATGAATTCAAAATTGTTTTTTTATTTCTTTACGAAGGTTCATAATTTTGGCTCCATAATTAACAGTCCATTATTCAGTGTAATTCTAGTTATTGAAAATGATTAATTGATACAAATGTAATGCTAATTTTTATTATTACGTTGTTTTAACAAAGTGGTTTCTTCATTGTTCCGAAGCCATTTTCAATTTTCTCATGCTTTGTAGAGCTATTCGTATCCATTAATTAGTTTTCTCATGCTTGAAATGATTAGAAATATTGATTTAAAAGTTTAAAATTGTAACTTTAATTAAGGCGAACCTGGGTTATCCTTGCCTTTCAACAATAGACTGATTACATCTAAAGACTGATTTGTTGATTCTGTTGCATTCAAGGATATTCTGACGCGCCCTTGAAAAAAAAAAAAAAAAAACAAAAACAAAAAACAAAACAAACAAACAGCCAACCAATTAACTCTTTGTGTATGTAATTATTTGTGCAAACACAGATCACCAAGAATGAAAACTTTAGAACTTTGTGGACTGCTTTTGACACTGTAGCAAATTGCTAAAGATGACTCATCAGCCCAGCTTTTTAACTTTGCTTAAGATGTACTCAACTACTACGGTTAATGTGACACTCAAAATCCATAAAGGGTACAATAGTAAAAAGCAAACAATATATTACAAGAATAAGATAACACTTTATTACTTTTTCTTTTTTCTTAATCTCCATATAGAGACTTTATAAACCACCGTCCACTAGATTTCATTCTTCTGAGCTTTGAGTTTGAAGGCTAGTGGAAAGTCACAAACAAATTCCTCAATCTGCATTCACATTTTTTATAGTCATGAGAAAATTGCTAGGAGATCATGTAGAGGGTACTGGGTACCTGTTTCATATTGTGTCTGTGTGTAATGTGTATATGTGATATTAGTGTGTATATATATTGGGGCGGAGTCAGGAATTTGGTTCAAGGGGACATGTTAACACTAACAAAATAATTTTTTTTTTTAAACAGGCCAAAAATATAATAGCGTAATAATAGTACATTAGAATAAGTGAAGAAAAAAAAAATTTATTGCATATAAATTATGCATGAGTGCAAGAAAAAAGAAATTTTTAAGAAGAAAATAAAAATATATATATATATATATATCTATGATATAAGTGTGTGTATATATATAATACGGAGTACTTAATAAAATAATTATGAAAAAAAAGTACATGTTCAAATAAGTACAAGTATGATTTAATTTTTTATTTAAAATGTTCAAAAAATTCTGCATAGAAAAAGAAAATGGTAAAATACAACTTCTATAAATACATTGTGCTTATATTGTTATAAAATTGAGTACCAAATGAAAATTGGACAATTAGCTAAATAATTTGCCATCCCTTGCACAATCTGAGTCAAAGTAAAAGGCAATGATAAATAAACATTCTAAAACAATTAGTTTGAATTTAGAGAATATAGTTTATGATTTGTTGTCAAAATTTCACATAACACATAATCCATATTATCCATATATAATATAAGAAAAAAAAAATAGATTGCAAATCAAAGTACATAAAGATAAAATAATATAAAAACACGGAAAAACATGTCAGATAATTTTCTATTAAATTTAAACGTAAATAAATTCCAAATAATTTTTGGAGTTGTCACTTTTGTTGCCTAAATCACAAACACTTTGCACATTTTTGTGCATGCTCTTTCTATTTTTAATTGTAGATTGACTCTAATACCATTTATCATCTGATCATATAGATATTATTTGTTTTATAGTTCAGTAAGTTATTTATCAAAGATATGGTAAGGGGGTTTCATTTCAAGTTTCAATTCTCAGTTCAATAAATCACTATTTGCAAATTGTCTGTAATTAGGAAATTGCTTAAGATGACTCATCAGCAGCCAATCTTTTACTTTTGCTTAAGATGTACTCGATCAACTATTCGTGTGAACACTAGTGTTAATGTGACGGACCCTAAAAATAATAATAAATAAATAAATAAAGTCATAAATGGTCGTAAAAAAACACCCAATCACAAGAATCGAATGACACTTCATTACTTTCTTCTTCTTTTTTTTCTTAATTTCCAGCTTAAAAACCTTCAAAGGAAAGTCACAAACAAATTGCTCAATCTGCATTCAGATTCTTTGTAGTGACGAGGAAATTGCTTGGAAATCTTGCAAGGGTAGTTGTTTAATATTGTGCCTCTTTGTATAGGTAATATATGTGTATATATTGATAGGGAAAAATATAAACCTACCCTACCCTCGATAAGATTAATTATATTTCATTACCAAGGATAATGAAATTTGACGTGGTTCAACAGGTAAGAATAATCCTATCATAATTGGAGGAGGTCAAAAGGATTATTCATATCCCGACAAATCTGGCAACAAATCTTCTATGATCTCGCACAAGCGAAAGATAAGATCAACCATCGACATCGGCGGAACCAATTGAATTCCAATCGACAGCCATAAATAAGACACCAAGCCGTTAAAAAAGGTATAAAAAAAACACCTAAACAAAATATACATAATTATTATGTGATACGATTACAAGTACTAACTTGATCGTCGGAAGGTCCTTGGCTGGCACCCCACTGGTGCCATTCGAAGTGACGTCCCTTTGTTTTGCAGGTAAAGTCCGTCGTTCCGAGTCGTGAGGATTTACGCATCAACATATATAATATTTAATAAAATAATTATGAAAAAAGTACGGTTCAAAAAAGTCCGAGTATGAATTAATTTTGTACTTAAAATGCTCAAAAAAATCCTCATAGAAAAAAGAAAATGGTAAAATACAACTTCTGATACATACATGTCCAACATTGTATGTTACAAAATTCAGTACCAAAAGTTCGCCAGTACATGTTTTATTTACATTTTATTTGTCATCCCGCACAATCTAAAAACAATATAAGAAATTCAACGCAATCATCGAGTCAAAAGAAAAGGCAAAGAGAAATAAACTTGCTAAAACAATTAGTTTAAATTAAGAGAATTTAGTTTATAAAAATCAAAATTGTTAACACAGGAAGCTGCCATTTTCAAAGCTCAAACAGGACATCAAATCAGAGGAAAGGAAAGGAAAGGAAAAGAAAATTTTGTTACATTCGACCAGCCAAAAAGTAAAATAAAACTAACATAAAATTTTCATACTTGTTAACAGTAATTGACACGAAATCAATGATCCCATAATTATGTAATAATTTGTGCTAATACTCGGTTTGAGAGAGGTAAGGATGAAATGATTGTTCACTCGACTTCTTGGCCCAATGCGACCGCAAATAAATTGTTCAAAGATTAAAAGATTTCTTAAACCTTTCCCATTGAAATTGCACCAAAGAGAGAGATTCATAAGCAGCTTTCTTTCGATTCTCCAAAGTCCCAAGATTTGTCAACAACTGATTCCTGGATTCGCCAAGATGATTAGACGATCTCGAAGGAATGAATTTTCATTCTCAGCAGCGCCCCTTGCTTCCTTGATTGAAAATAATTCGGCACTTAAGCGGTCTATATATACCTGAAGTGTTTTCTCCTTTTCAGTCAATTCCTGGAGAGAAGCTTTTGAGGCCATATAGTTGGAGTAATCAATTATAACCTGTTCTTCAAGGGTTGCCTTAGACTGTTTATTGCTTTCCAAATTCTTTACGGCCTCTTTGAGCATGTAAGAAGAAGTTCGAAAGGTGCTGAGAATGCCTTGGAATTGAGCTTGGAAAATTTTGAGTTCATTCAATTCTCCAGTGCTCAAGTCTCCAGAATCCTTTAGAATGGACAAGGCCTCATTAAATCGGTATGGTTGTTCGGCCACATCCACAAACATTCCTGAAAGAACCACTTTGAAATATTTCTTTGCTTCATCAATTGAAGCTTGAGAAATAGGGACTGATTGAGATTCTGTAGAAGCAGAAGCTAAAGGGCTGTCAGATTCAACAGCTGAGACCAAGTTGGAAATGAATTCATCAGGATCAACAGAAGGAGACAATGGCAGAGGTTGCTTAGTTGCGTCAACTTCCTGTAAAAGACGAAGTTGTATGAAAGACTGTATAATGATAAAGAAGTTGAAGTTTTAAAGGTCCAATACCTTTGAAACAGAAGCAGGACTCATTAAGCCAGCTGTGGGAACATTTGCCGACACCTTCCCTGGCGTTGTGTCCATTGGAGTAGGTGCTAAGATTTTGGGGTCAGCATCAGTTGGATTCCTTTCTTCAGCATCTGTTTCAGTCTTTGATTTTTTTTCTTAAGTTGCTGGTTGTGAAGTTCCAACATTTTCAGTACCTTCATTTCCTTTGATTTTGGTACTTTCCTCTTCCTTGTCTTCATCAACGGCTTTCTTCATTTCTAGCCTTCTCTTCACTGCTCCTTTTCTTCCAAACGGTTTTAGCTTGGGGTGGCAAACGGGTTGGTCGGGTTTTGGGGCATGTTCTAATATGGGTTGTAATCCATATATTTAACTCGTTTGTAATGGGTTAAATATAGATTGGGTCAAAATGAATTACTATAGTTGTTGATTTTATATGGATAAAAACTTGTAAAAATATGTATGGATAATTATAAATCTTTCAATTTATTTTGAAAATTCTTTAAATTTATATTATTTTATTTTATGATTAGATATGCATGAAGCTAAATGGTTTTTTTTTTTTTTTTGGCAATAGATAAATCAAAAAAGAATATTGATGCAACTCTAACATGCCTTTCCATGGAATCCCTTAGGCAAGAAAGCAGAGCAGATATAATACACGATACAATGGGTTATGGATGTCACAGAGTAATACTATAGTACTCCAAAGAATAGAAAAAGAGGATGATGCGAGAGAATTTTAGAGAAGGAATTTGGGATCGTGTGAGAGAATTTGAGAGATGAAGAATAGGTGAATTGGAGTTAAATAGAGGATTTGAAATTGAATTTCTTATATAATATGTGAAATATGGGTCAAAATGAATGGACCATATTCAACCCGTTTAATTCTCTATAAAAATAAGTTGAATATGGATCAGCCATTTTGACTCATATTTTAAAATGATTCATCCATATTCATTTTAAAACGAACCGATATAGATGAGTTGATAAGTTATGACTCATTTTACCGCACCTAATTTTAACCCCGCCAGAAACGATAGAAGGTTAAGTAGCCAAAAATGCAAAGGTCACAAACATAAAGCTATTAATGATTTACATTGCTATTTTTGGCCCTTTTCATTGTTGGTTTAATTTTTTTTGCTTGAGATGACTCGTCAGCCCAGCTTTTTAACTTTGCTTAAGATGTACTCAACTACTACACTTAATGTGATACACACAAAAGCCATAAATGGTACAGTAGTAAAAAGCAAACACTATATCACAAGAATAAGTTAAGACTATTACTTTTTCTTTTTTCTTAATCTCCATATGGAGACTTTATAAACCACCGACCACTACATTTCATACTTCTGAGTTTTGAGTTTGAAGTCTAGTGGAAAGTCACAAACAAATTCCTCAATCTGCATTCACCTTTTTTTAGAGTCGTGAGAAAATTGCTAGGAAATCATGTAGAGGGTACTGGGTACCTGTTTCATATTGTGTTGGTGTGTAATGTGTATATGCGATATAAGTGTGTGTATATATATATATAATACTTAATAAAAGAATTATGAAAGAAAGTATGTGTTCAAATAAATACGAGCATGATTTAATTTTTTATTTAAAATGTTCAAAAAATTCCGCATAGAAAAATAAAATGGTAAAATACAACTTCTGATAAATACATTGTGCTTATATTGTTATAAAATTCAGTACCAAATGTAAATTAAAAAATTAGCTAAATAATTTGCCATCCCTTGCACAATCTAAAACAATATAAGAAATTCAACAGAATCATTGAGCATTGAGTCAAAGTAAAAGGCAATGATAAATAAACCATCTAAAACAATTAGTTTGAATTTAGTTTGCAAATTGTTATCAAAATTTCACATAACACATAATCCGTATATACTATTAGAAGAAAATAGATTGAAAACCAAATTACATAAGGATAAAAGAATATAAAAATACGGAAAAACATGTCCATGTCGAATAAATTCCTGTTAAATTTAAAAGAACATAAATAAATTTCAAATAATTTTTGGAGTCTGTCACTTTCGTTGACTAAATCTCAAACATTTTGCGCACTCTATGTGCAAGCCCCTTTCATTTTTGGCTGGAGATTGAGACGAATCTCTCCCCAAGGGCAATGTGGGACGTCATTGTCACAATAAACTAACGAATTTTTACTCAGGCTACAAATGGACTATGGTAAGAAAAAAAATATGTGGTAACTAGGGTGCGCAAAAAAAAAATAATAATAAATAAAGATAAAATAAATTCAATTGAACCAATAAATAGAACATGACCAAACCAAACTAAGTTGGTAGAACCGGACTAATCCGGTTGCCCAAACTTTTTTCACTCCCACACACAATTATTTATTTTTATTATTTATTTTATTTTATTTTATTTTTCATTTCGCGCACAAATTCTGAGCTCCTCGCTCTTTGCTTCATTTCCAAATTCTGAACAGTCTCTCTGTTCTAGCGTATAACAACGATGCGAACCTTAGTCTGAGCAGAGTTTACCCTCTCATTTGCTGAGACCTAGCCTTCCGTTTCATTCATAAACATTCGCCACTGGTATTTCAACGATGCAAACCTTACGTTTATATTTCAGAGAGAAATCGAAACCCTAGCTTTATACTGAAGTAGTAGTCAGGAGTTTTTCTCTCTGTTACGAATATTTTCAATTGAGAGCTTCGTTACATTTCAGAGATAAACCAAAACCATAACTGCCATCAATCTGTCCTATTTGATTTTGGAGCTAAATCCATATTTTGATTCGTCAAAACTGGCCAACAATCAGCGGTATATTCATTTTCGTCCACTCGAAGGTAAATTCAATCAGCATTGCTTTGTTTATGTTGGAATCCATGCTTTAATCGAGGATTGATGTTAATATTCGTGAAATTTGAATGTTTTCAATATGTGCATATTGTATGAAACCCCAACTTTCTAAGTGTTTGAAGCTGGTTTTAGAACCCTGTTTCAATTTTTAAACAATCTTGGAGACATGATTATTCTGATAATATGATTCCTTGTTGTGCATGCAATTGATGATTTGTGACTACAGAAACATAATGTGAATACGTAATTGTTTTATATATATATATATATATATATATATATATATATATATATTTGTCATGGGTTCTAACTGTTCGTGATTCTTTTAATTGAAAATGCCACCATATAGGTCATTCTTATTCTTATACAAAATAAAGCGAAGTGTTCATAAAAATAAAATTTTCAAAGATTAAAAGATTTCTTAAACCTTTCCCATTGAAATTGCACCAAAGAGAGAGAGTCATCAGCAGCTTTCTTTTGATTCTCCAAAGTCCCAAGATTTGTCAACACCTGATTCCTGGATTTGCCAAGATTGATTAGACGGTATCGAAGGGTTGAATTTTCCTTCTCTGCAGCGCCCCTTGCTTCCTTGATTGAAACTAATTCGGCACTTAAGCGGTCTATATTTTCCTGAAGTGTTTTCTCCTTTTCAGTCAATTCCTGGACAGAAGCTTTTGAGGCCAAATATTTGGAGTTATCAATTATAACCTGTTCTCCAATGGTTGCCTTAGACTGTTTATTGCTTTCCAAATTATTTTCGGTCTCTTTGAGCATGTAAGAAGGAGTTTGAAAGGTGCTGAGAATGGTTTGGAATTGAGCTTGGAAAATTTTGACTTCATTCAATTCTTCAGTGCTCAAGTCTCCAAAATCCCTTAGAATGGACAACGCCTCATTAAATCGGTCTGGTTGTTCAGCCACATCCTCAAACATTCCTGAAAGAACCACTTTGAAATATTTCTTGGCTTCATCAATTGAAGCTTGTGAAATAGGGACTGATTGAGATTCTGTAGAAGCAGAAGCTAAAGGCCTGTCAGATTCAACAGTTAAGACCAAGTCGGAAATGAATTCATCAGGATCAACAGAAGGAGACAATGGCAGAGGTTGCTTGGTTGCATCAACTTCCTGTAAAAGACAAAGTTGTATGAAAGACTGAATAATGATAAAGATGTCGAAGATTTAAACGTCAAATAAATACCTTCAAAACAGAAGCAGGACTCATTAAGCCAGCCGTGGGAACATTTGTCAATACCTTCTCTGGCGTTGTTCTGAATGGAGTAGGTGCTAAGATTTTGGGGTCAGCATCAGTTGGATTCCTTTCTTCAGCATCTGATTCTGTTGAAGTTTCAGAAGAGTTGGCAGGTTTCTCCTTTTGACTTTCGGTCTCTTCCTGGGATGAAGGTTTTGGAACTTCAGTCTTTGATTTTTCTTCTTCGGTTGTTAGTTGTGAAGTTCCAACATTTTCAGTACCTTCATTTTCTTTGATTTTGGTACTTTCCTGTTCCTTATCTTCATCAACGGCTTTCTTCATTTCTAGCATTCTATTCACGGGTTTCTTCATTTCTAGTATTCTATTCACTGCTTCTTTTGTTGCTAACGGTTTACATCCAATCTGAAATGATAAAGGTTAAGTAGCCAAAAATGAAGGTCACAAACATAAAGCTAATAATGATTTACATTGCTCTTTTTGGCTGGCTGAATTTTTTCTACCTCATTCATTGTTAGGATTATAATGCTTATAGACTAATTTCAAAGACTAAAACACATAAATGTAATTCTGGATTATGGTTATTCCCTTCAACTTTATAAGTGTCTAGAAGGGATGATTTGCGTTTCATGAGCTAATGCTTAATTGGTTTCTAGTACCACACACACCCATATATACATATATATATAGAGAGAGATAGAGAGAGAGACAGAGAGAGTAGCATACCTGATAGTAGTAGAGATTTCTTTTAACATCATGTGCAACATTGTTGTCAACTAATTATTTATTTTATTTTATTTTTGATTACACCATAAATATTTTCTCATTGGAAAGGTGGTATGCAAAAGTACAATCATGAAGTAACAAGTGGCTTCATCAAATGAAGCCATTTGGTACAAGATATGCAGTTGGAAAGACGTGGATTTTCCAAGTAGACACGTGGCAAACATCTAGAAAGCCATGGGTACCTTTGACCAAGTCATCAAGAATGATAGCTCCCCCACTCCTATAATATCTCCTAGTTTGTAGGAGTCACTCCAAGAATAAGGCAACCACTTGCCTTATTTAAGTGAAGAGGTTGCTAAAAATCAGCAAAGTGGGCTGAAAACATGGTGCATTTGCCAAAGAAAAATGAGGAAAACGTGGGACACGTGTCAGCCAAAGAGGTAAGCAATTACACGCAATTGGAAAGACATGAATTTCCAAGTAGACACGTGGCAGGCAGAGAAGGAGGCAGTTACATGCAGTTGGAAAGACATAACTTTCCAAGTGGACACGTGGCAGGCTTACCTACAAATTAGGGGCAGTTAGGAGATCGTGGCCCATTCCATTTGGCAGTTCCAGAACGTGGCTAGAAGACTTTCATTGGAATTGAACAACCAAAACCACTCCTTCAAAACTGAAATTTATGGGGCATCATGTTCTTACACGTGTCAACACTATGAAAAGACTAAGGAAGACATGGGACACGTGGCAAGATCCGGACCTTCCAAGTAGAATTTCTCAACTGCTGCTGGAACTGTCGACTTTCCATCTGGGCAGTTTCAAGAACGTGGGAGAAGGGCTACAAACATGGATTCAACCGCCAAAGACCACTATATAGCAGTTGTAGATCATGGGAGAACATGGGTTTACACTTGGCAACATTTAGAGAAGGTTAGAAGATCATGGGACATGTGGCAGTCCGAGATTTGGCCATGTGGACATTGCTGAAGCTGCCACATCAAGCTGCTACATGCAAAGAAACTCTATAAATAGAGCACTTAGGCTTCACTTGCAAACCCTGTTCAAATCACACAGCAAAACAGCATTTTAATTCCTTACATTCATGTATCTTTACATTTATGTAATGTAATTTCATTATGTTTAATTCAAGTCTTGCACTTCAATTCCTTTACTTTCCATTCCTGCACTTCAATTCCTTTACTTTTCAGTCCTGCACTTTCAATACAGCTTTCCTTTCCACTAGCCATAGTTTAATCCGAAAGTCCTTTTTCAAGGCAAGAAGAACCCTTGAAGGTGGTAATTCCAGTCCTTTATACAATCGCCTGATCCTTGCAATTTCCTACTGGATAGTTGTTCAGATACTCACTTTGGAACGATAGCAGTTCCTGGCACGCCCGACATCCGTTCTTGCTTTCCACTCACCCGGAAGGTGGAACCCCGGTACCTTTTAAGGAGCCGAACATTGATTGGCACGCCCGACAGGACATCTTAACAGATTGTTCAATGGCCGGTGGGAGAAGGCAAGGCAAGTCTGTCTAAGACCCTGCTGAACTAGAAGAGATGCAAGTCAGTGAACTTCCAGCTGAAGGTTCACGATTTGCACCTGATGAAGATGTTATGGTGGAGAAATTTGCTCAAACAATGGCAAATGGACCCATCATGGACAACATCCGCATGATGGCGATACAGCAAGATAGGTTTGTGCAAGACATGGCCAAAGTTGCGCAAGACCAATCTAAAGCTAGTCAAGATCATGCAAAAGTCGCTCTATCTAATGAGCGGAAGTTGGAAGAGATGGTGGACCGAATCTCTCAAAGGTTCGAGTCCATGTTGGAAAGGTCCTTTGCAGGTCTTTCTCAAATCTTGGTCCCTCGGCCAAGCAACTCTGAAGGGTCCCAACAGTCGGCCTTCCAAGCTAGCAGGCCGGCTGCATTTGTTGAAGGAAGTTTCTCTCAACAACCTGCAGGGCCGTTACCTCCAACCCAGCAGCAGGTGCAGTCCTTTCCAATGGCACAAACCTATATTCCAGCTGCACCTGTGACTGCTCCAGTGGCACAGATGACTGTTCCACAAGCGACACCCATGCCAACCATCCAGCAAGTTCAGAATCCTCCACCTGTGGCGTTTCCACGACAAACTTGGCATGATCAGCCTGGCCAACCATGGCCATACCACATTCCTCAAGCACAACAAAATGTTCCACCTGTGAACATTCAACCAGCCGCTCCTATTCCAGTAAGGCCACCCATGGTCATTCCAATGGCGGTTGGGGGGCAACCTTTTCTAAGGGAGCCACTTTTTGACCAAGGAGGAAGGAACCGTGGTAGGAACAACTATATTGATGCCAACCCACAACCTATTGCAGGTGGGGGGCATCAAGTGGCCAACCCTCCTAAAGGTTGGCCAGACAACAACCTTCCACAGCCTATGGAGCTTGATAGAGGCCAATTTGTAGAACTCCTTCAACAGGAATTTGGCCTAACCCGAAGAGGTGGAAGGCCAACCTACAGAAAGCCCTATCCAGAGTTCACTGATGATGTTGAGTATCCAAGGAATTTTAGAATTCCAGAATTCGCAACATTCAATGGAAAGGGCGAACAATCCACATTGGAACATATTAGCCGTTCTACTGTTCAATGTGAAGAAGTAGCAGCCATTCCAGCAGTTCAGGTTTCACTTCAAGTGGAATCCCAAGTGCAGAACCTTCCACCAGTAGTAATTCAACCACTTCTACTACAGGTGCAGGTTCCACTTCAGGTGCAATGTCTTCCACCACCAATAGTTCAACCACCTCAATTTGAGGTTCCATTTGTGAGCATTCAACGATTTGCAACCATGCAACCAAGGCCACCTATGGCCTTTCCAATGGTGTTTGAAGGACAACCCACTCTAAAGAAACTTCGATGGAGCAATAACTTTCTAGTGGACCCAAACCCACTTCTAGTAGTGTTTGGGGGAGAAAGCATGGCTAATCAACCATTTATTTGGCCAAAAGATGTACAAATCCGTCCTCCTCGCAAACCTCCAGACCCCGCCGGGGGGGGGGGCAACGAATTGGAAGAAGGAATATCACCCTTCCATCTATGAAAACTAGAAATCCACAATCATTCAACCGGCCATGTAGAATGGCTGGTATCTTCCTTTCCAAGTAAACCGGAAAGTTGGAAAGGAAACGTAATGGCCATTCGGCCATTACAAGAAGGAAAAGTTAAGTACTTGGAAAAGTACATTGGCTAAAGTTATGAACCAGACTTAGCTGAATTTCCAAGATCAGCTGATTTCCTAAGTATGGAGCATTTCATTGAGAAGAGGCTACATTACATGGTCCAGTACTTCCAGATGGCGGAATTCAAATCCCATGCCTTATCATCAAATTGTTCCACAAGGCATGGAAATTGGGGGGCATATGATTACACCATAAATATTTTCTCATTGGAAAGGTGGTATGCAAAAGTACAATCATGAAGTAACAAGTGGCTTCATCAAATGAAGCCATTTGGTACAAGATATGCAGTTGGAAAGACGTGGACTTTCCAAGTAGACACGTGGCAAACATCTAGAAAGTCATGGGTACCTTTGACCAAGTCATCAAGAATGATAGCTCCCCCACTCCTATAATATCTCCTAGTTTGTAGGAGTCACTCCAAGAATAAGGCAACCACTTACCTTATTTAAGTGAAGAGGTTGCTAAAAATCAGCAAAGTGGGCTGAAAACATGGTGCATTTGCCAAAGAAAAATGAGGAAAACGCGGGACACGTGTCAGCCAAAGAGGTAAGCAATTACACGCAATTGGAAAGACATGAATTTCCAAGTAGACACGTGGCAGGCAGAGAAGGAGGCAGTTACATGCAATTAGAAATACATAACTTTCCAAGTGGACACGTGGCAGGCTTACCTACAAATTAGGGGCAGTTAGGAGATCGTGGCCCATTCCATTTGGCAGTTCCAAAACGTGGCTAGAAGACTTTCATTGGAATTGAACCACCAAAACCACTCCTTCAAAACTGAAATTTATGGGGCATCATGTTCTTACACGTGTCAACACTATGAGAAGACTAAGGAAGACATGGGACACGTGGCAAGATCCGGACCTTCCAAGTGAAATTTCTCAACTGCTGCTGGAATTGTCGACTTTCCATCTGGGTAGTTTCAAGAACGTGGGAGAAGGGTTACAAACATGGATTCAACCGCCAAAGACCACTATATAGCAGTTGTAGATTATGGGAGAACATGGGTTTACACTTGGCAACATTTAGAGAAGGTTAGAAGATCATGGGACATATGGCAGTCCGAGATTTGGCCATGTGGGCGTTGCTGAAGCTGCCACATCAAGCTGCTACATGCAAAGAAACTCTATAAATAGAGCACTTAGGCTTCACTTGCAAACCCTGTTCAAATCACATATCAAAACATCATTTCAATTCCTTACATTCATGTAATGCAATTTCATTATGTTTAATTCAAGTCCTGCACTTCAATTCCTTTACTTTCCAGTCCTGCACTTTCAATACAGCTTTCCTTTTTACTAGCCATAGTTCAATCCGAAAGTCATTTTTCAAGGCAAGAAGAACCCTTAAAGGTGGTAATTCCAGTCATTCATACAATCGCCTGATCCTTGCAATTTCCTACTGGATAGTTGTTCGGATACTCACTTTGGAACGACAGCAGTTCCTGGCACGCCCGACATCCGTTCCTGCTTTCCATTCACCCGGAAGGCGGAGCCCCGGTACCTTTTAAGGAGCCGAACAATTTTATTTTTCATTTCACGCACAAATTCTGAGCTCCTCGCCCTTGCTTCATTCCCAAATTCTGAACAGTCTCTCTGTTCTAGCGTATAACAACGATGCGAACCTTAGTCTGAGCAGAGTTTACCCTCTCATTTGCTGAGATCGAGCCTTCCGTTTCATTCAAAAACATTCGCCATTGGTATTTCAACGATGCGAACCTTACGTTTAATATTTCAGAGAGATATCAAAACCCTAGCTTTATACTGAAGTAGTAGTCAGGAGTTTTTCTCTCTGTTACGAATATTTTCAATTGAGAGCTTCATTACATTTCAGAGATAAACCAAAACCATAACTGCCATCAATCTGTCCTATTTGATTTTGGAGCTAAATCCATATTTTGATTCGTCAAAACTGGCCAACAATCAGCGGTATATCCATTTTCGTCCACTCGATGGTAAATTCAATCAGCATTGCTTTATTTATGTTGGAATTCATTCTTTAATCGAGGATTGATGTTAATATTCGTGAAATTTGAATGTGTTCAATATGTGCATATTGTATGAAACCCCAACTTTCTAAGAGTTTGAAGCTGGTTTTAGAACCCTGTTTCAATTTTTAAACAATCTTGAAATGTAAATTCATTCAAAATGGTTGACGACATGATTATTCTGTTAATATGATTCCTTGTTGTGCATGCAATTGATGATTTGTGACTACAGAACCATAATGTGAATACGTAATTGTTTATATATATATATATATATATATTTGTCATGGGTTCTCACTGTTCGTGATTCTTTTAATTGAAAATGCCACCATATAGGTCATTCTTATTCTTATACAAAATAAAGCGAACTGTTCATAAAAATAAAATTTTCAAAGATTAAAAGATTTCTTAAACCTTTCCCATTGAAATTGCACCAAAGAGAGAGAGTCATCAGCAGCTTTCTTTTGATTCTCCAAAGTCCCAAGATTTGTCAACACCTGATTCCTGGATTTGCCAAGATTGATTAGACGGTATCGAAGGGTTGAATTTTCCTTCTCTGCAGCGCCCCTTGCTTCCTTGATTGAAACTAATTCGGCACTTAAGCGGTCTATATTTTCCTGAAGTGTTTTCTCCTTTTCAGTCAATTCCTGGACAAAAGCTTTTGAGGCCAAATATTTGGAGTTATCAATTATAACCTGTTCTCCAATGGTTGCCTTAGACTGTTTATTGCTTTCCAAGTTATTTTCAGTCTCTTTGAGCATGTAAGAAGAAGTTTGAAAGGTGCTGAGAATGGTTTGGAATTGAGCTTGGAAAATTTTGAGTTCATTCAATTCTTCAGTGCTCAAGTCTCCAGAATCCCTTAGAATGGACAACGCCTCATTAAATCGGTCTGGTTGTTCAGCCACATCCTCAAACATTCCTGAAAGAACCACTTTGAAATATTTTTTGGCTTCATCAATTGAAGCTTGTGAAATAGGGACTGATTGAGATTCTGTAGAAGCAGAAGCTAAAGGCCTGTCAGATTCAACAGCTAAGACCAAGTCGGAAATGAATTCATCAGGATCAACAGAAGGAGACAATGACACAGGTTGCTTGGTTGCATCAACTTCCTATAAAAGACAAAGTTGTATGAAAGACTGAATAATGATAAAGATGTCGAAGATTTAAACGTCGAATAAATACCTTCAAAACAGAAGCAGGACTCATTAAGCCAGCTGTGGGAACATTTGTCGATACCTTCTCTGGCGTTGTTCTGATTGGAGTAGGTGCTAAGATTTTGGGGTCAGCATCAGTTGGATTCCTTTCTTCAGCATCTGATTCTGTTGAAGTTTCAGAAGAGTTGGCAGGTTTCTCCTTTTGACTTTCGGTCTCTTCCTGGGACAAAGGTTTTGGAGCTTCAGTCTTTGATTTTTCTTCTTCAGTTGTTAGTTGTGAAGTTCCAACATTTTCAGTACCTTCATTTTCTTTGATTTTGGTACTTTCCTGTTCCTTATCTTCATCAACGGCTTTCTTCATTTCTAGCATTCTATTCAAGGGTTTCTTCATTTCTAGCATTCTATTCACTGCTTCTTTTGTTGCGAACGGTTTACATCCAATCTGAAATGATAAAGGTTAAGTAGCCAAAAATGAAGGTCAGAAACATAAAGCTAATAATGATTTACATTGCTCTTTTTGGCTGGCTGAATTTTTTCTAACTCATTCATTGTTAGGATTATAATGCTTATAGACTAATTTCAAAGACAAAAACACATAAATGTAATTCTAGATTATGGTTATTCCCTTCAACTTTATAAGTGTCTAGAAGGGATGATTTGCGTTTCATGGGCTAATGCTTAATTGGTTTCTAGTACCACACACACACATATATACATATATATATAGAGAGAGAGAGAGATAGACAGACAGACAGAGAGAGAGACAGAGAGAGTAGCATACCTGATAATAGTAGAGATTTCTTTTAACATCGTGTGCAACATTGTTGTCGACTAATTTGGGACAACCCTCAAAACTAAGGAATTGTAGTCTTGTTGCTCTCGATTCTATTGATATGATTTGCAATGACATGCAGTAGTTCGCACTGAATCCCAATAAGTTTGCCGGAAGCGCCGGAACTAATTCAAGCCATGGACAATAGTTAACATAGAGGGCCTTCAGTCGCAGAAGGTTCGTGAAGGTAGCTGGTAGGATAGAAAATTTGTTTCTGCTAAGATCCAAAAATTCCAAGGACATCAAACTACCAATTTCTTTGGGCACATATGTTATATTGCAGTCTTCCATAAATAATTCCTTGATATTACTTGATAACTGTAATGACGAAAAGCTTGATCTTTGTAAAAATGTTGGCCACTCTAATTTGGAGCAGCCGGACAATTTAAACTGAAGGAGAGACTTCAACATAAAAATGCTCAAGGGAATCTTCTGAAGATTCTGGCAATTCTTCAAATCCAAGACAACGAGATTTTTCAGGCATCCAATAGATTGGTGAACCTCTACCAGCTTTGTACAATCATCAAGCAACAATGTCTCAAGACTGGTGAACCCCGTAAAGTCCGGAGTTTTAATCAAGAAATAGGAATGACTGAGATTGAGGTATTTCAATTTGTCCAAAACCTGTCAGGAACAAAAAGAGGCAATAAATTTCCATGCATGTCATTCTATTAATTAAGTTTGTAGGAGATGAAAACAATAGTATCATCGTACCTTTGTTCCTTCCCAAACTTGTTTGAGGTTGCTATAGCTCAAGTCAACGGCAACCAGATTATCCATAACTAAGCTTGATGGTAAACATTTTGAAGAAAATCCTTTCCAAGATAGCCATACAAGTTTTTCAGAGAGATGTTCGTAGCTTCCAATTAGATGGACATAATTGAGATGAAGAAGTCTCAGCCTCACCATCTTTGTAAATGCTTCTGCATTTAGCTGTAGCTTCTCTGATTCTAGCGAGTTCAGGACTAAGCCTTGAATTGCATTCGTCCCCTGATGATAATAAAAAGCTGCAGATATAAGTAGATATATATATATATCTAACATTATGTTGAAAATAGGTTCACACCCCAGATTGTTAGTCTTTCTTGATGTGTTGTGTGTTCCTGCATTTTTATAGTGTCAAGATATGTAATTAATTCAGACATTGGGATCTTACTGTGTTAGTTCTCAGTACATCAAGAACGTCTTCATGATACCACAATCTACTACGTTTGCCGGGCTCTTCAAGGGATTCTTGTCGGACTATCTCTCTAGCCATGTCTTGAATCAGATCATGCATCTTCAGAAAGTTAAACCCAGCAAGCCTATCAATTCTTACAAGACAACGACGAGATAGAACCCCAATTCCAGATTCTGGGAAGAAACCGCAGCCTTCTAGTATTTTGATTGACAAATCTTGGTCCATTCCAACAAAAAAACATGCAATATGTAGGAATAGACCCTTCTGTTCATCATCAAGTGAATCGAAGCTCAGCTGAAGTTTTGCTTGAACATCATTATGAGGAATCTTTTTCAACTTCTTCAATGCACTTCTCCATTCAGGTACTTCTTGGTCAGACAAAAAGGAACCCAAAATTTCAAGAACTAAAGGAAGCCCCTTAGCATATCTCACTACTTCCTCAGAGAGGATCTTAAAGTCTTCTACAGGGTGGTCTTTCTTAAAGGCATGCCAACTGAAAAGTTGAAGAGATTCTTCCTTATTCAACTCGTCAAGCCTATACACCTCATCCACTTGAAGTGAACTTACTGATGACAAATCTCTAGTTGTTACTATGATTCTACTTCCTGGACGTAAAAAATCACAATTTATGGCTAACGCCCTCAATTGGCGGATGTTATCTACGTCATCAAGAACAAGAAGAACCCTTCGACACCATGCTCGCCGTTTTATTACCTCAATTCCATGATCCTCGCTTCTTATTCCATGATTTTCACCCATCCGTAGATCACAAAGAAGCTTTTCTTGTAATTTAACAAGGCCATTGGGTTGCTTCGAAGTTTGTCCAACATTTGCAAGAAAGCTACTGCTTTCAAACTCACGATGCATGCGATTATACATTGCCTTAGCAATTGTAGTCTTACCTATTCCCCCAATCCCCCATATGACAACAATCCTAACATCATCTCTATTTGACCCCAACTTTAGAAACTCACTCAGTTCTTGAACACGATACTGTATTCCAACTGGGTAGTCCGCAACACTTAGACATGTAGGATTTAATTTTTCTGCGACTTCTCCAACAACAATCTCAATAAACTTGGACTCACACCTGCAATATTTATGTTTTTAAAAAATGAAACTAAGCAATTATTATATGCAGAGAGGTGGAAGATGAAAATAAACGAGTGATCAAAGTGGTAATGTTTTAGATTGCTTTATTGAAGAGAAGAAAGAGAACTAATTACCCGTCGGCCACATTTTGCAGGACATAACCAGACAAATTGGCAGCCTCAGCTAGAGCCAACCTCCATTTCATCACCGATTCCAAGTTGAACTTCTTTTCGTGACTGGCAAATGCTTCTGCATAGCAACCCATCTGTGAGCGAACGTCGGTGGGTTGGACATCATAAAAGATGGGAATAACAATCTGATTGAGCGTCCTCTTGCAATCCATGATCTTCACTAATTCATCAAGGCACCATCTTGAGGAGGCATAGTTTTCGGAAAATATGATAACAGAAACCTTCGATTGCTCGATTGCTTTGAGCAATCCGGGACCAATTTCTTCTCCTCGTTTGAGTTTAGTGTCATCTCTGAATGTGTAAAAACCATGGCGCTCCAAAGCGGCCAAGAGGTGGCCTGTGAATTTCTTCCGACTATCAACACCGCTGAAAGACAAGAACACATCGTAAACGCAGGAAGCTGCCATTTTCAAAGCTGAGTCGACCAGATCAAATGACAGAATGCCATTGAATTTGAAAGAAATTAGGCATCCCAAGTCTCAAGTGTTTATGTCTGGTAAGTGGTGGTCAAGGTCCTTGACGCGTCTCAATGGGGGTTGGTCAGCAGTCGAAAACATTATGACTTTATGACACTGACAATTACAATGGTGGACCCAACATTATGACTTTATGGTCAGGTCCTTAGCTGTAACATGTTTTGATTGTTCAGGAGTGTCTCATATTGTAGTAGTTGATATTGGTACACCAACCAGTATTACCTACCGGTATTCATTTCATCATTATCTACCTAAATTATATAAATTATATTGGTCCACCGACCTGCCCTTTAATCTGACAATTATACCCCTTTGACTATAAAAGTCCTCTTGCAGCAACTTCTTCATCTTCTCTTTGGTTTTATAATTCTAGTACGAGAGATTATTCAACCTGGTGGTTCGAACTTCAGTCATGGTACTGGAGAGTGGAGATATAACAGTTCCATACAAGTGTACGAGTGCGCTGGAGGTGTGCGCTGAAGGTACTCTCGCTTTCGTCCGGCTTAAATCTTAATAATGTACACTGCACTGGAGCCGCTCTCACGCCTGCATTGTTTGACTTAAATCTTGATCCAAGATTCGCACATGAGCTCAAATTTATGCAAACAACATCTTAATTTTAATGAATACCTCATTTTAACTAGTTATGTGATCAATCCATAGTGTTTGAAGAGATGAATTGGATGCAATTTTTCATGTATATATTAATTTGCATAAAATCATGTAGAGCAATACTTTATCTAGAAAAACGAATGAATTTGATGAAATTAATTAATTTGACTCTCAAATGAAAACTTCGTTATTGAATTTAATTAATTTTGTAATTCCAATTTTTTTTTTTTTTTTTTTGAAAGGTTAGTGGATAAACCCAAATACAAAGTAGCCCATTGGCACAAAGCACACGCAAGCTTCTCACGTATAAAACGCACGTCGTGTTTGAAAAAAGGTCCATAAGGAGGAGAGAATTAATTCCTCTCAAATCAATCCATACATTTTTTTTTTTTTATGTAATTAAATTCAAATTGCTAAATTTAGACTATACTTTGCATTGATTTGAAACTCCTCAATCTACCAATCTTCTCTCTCGGTATGTTACACACAAATCAAGGGAGAATTCAACATGAAAATGATAAGACTATGTTAAGCAGCATATATAGAATTGCAGTTTTAGAATTAAAGAAAAAATAATTCAAAATTGAATAAAAAAAATTTCAATTCTACTAATTCCAATTCCATGCAGCCAAATATAGCCTTGGGAGAATTCTCTGAAGGTTCTGACAATTCTTCATATCCAAGACAATAAGATTTTTCAGACATCCAATAGATTGGTGAACGTTTACTAGCTTTGTACAATTATTAAGCAATAATTTCTAAAGACTGTTCAATCCCATGAAGTCTGGAGTCTCGATCAAGAAATAAGAATGACTGAGATTGAGGTATTTCAATTTGTACAAAACCTAACAACAACAAAAAGAAAAATAGATTTCCATGCACGTCATCCTATTAATTAAATTTGAAGGAGATGAAAATAGTAATAGTAGTATCATCGCACCTTTGCTCCTCTCCAGACTTCCTTGAGCTTGCCATAGCTCTAGTCAATCGCAACTAGATTATCCATAACATCTACCCTGCCGGAACAGGTTGCCTTGCAAGTCTTCCAGAGAGATGTCTGTAGCTTCCACTTAATCTGCCATTTTCAAAGCTCAAACAAGAGATCAAATGACAGAATACCAAATCATATATATAACACTGAATTTGAAAGGAATTAGGACTCTCAACTGTTTATGTTGTGACTTGTGAGTGAAGGTCTTTCGGGATGGATGGAGTAATACAGGAGAGTTAAATACAACGGTTAAAATCATAAAACCCCTCTATTGTTTTCAAAAACTTTAAACTAACCCCTCAACTGAAGAAACTATCATATTACTCTCTTAATGTTTAAAAAAGTCTATCAACCACTCCCTCCCGTTAGTTTCCCGTTTAAAACTAATAGAATCGTGCAACAGTTGCATCATTTTGTCGACCAAAATAACCTTATAATTTATAATGACAGAATTACCCTTCTTACATTATCAATTTCAGTTTAATAAAATATTTATATATTATCAAGCACATTATTATTTTTTTCTAAGTTTTGTTAAATATAGAAGAGGAATTGTAAATAAAAATAAAATAATGTAGAAGAGGAAGTTGAGCTCTATTTCTACCCGCCATTAATACTAATGAAGGTGATATATGAATCACATGCTATAAAATGTTTTTCACTCCCCCTCACAATAATTTATTAGGAGTTTAGCTATATTACCCATAGATTTTGACAAAATTACTCTGACACCTCTTGTTGAAGTTAAAACTGTTAACTTTTGTAATGAAAGTACAAAAATGTCCTTGAGCAAAAAAAAAAAAACTAAATATAAACTTATTTACATATATTTTATTACTAGTGTATTATAAATTTTTAATTCTACATATATATCAATCTGAAATTTAATTACTATATTAATTTAGTTTTAAAAGCTTGGTAACTAATTTTTGTAAATTTTACACTTAAAAATAAAATTATGTGATTATAAAATTTAATTTTAAAAGCTTGCTTGATAAATAAATAAAAATTGGTTATATATACATATTATATTAATTAAGTGTTAAAATATTAAGGGTATTTTGCTTTGAAATTTTATGGTTCATTTAACAGTATTAATAAAGTTAATTTTATCATTTTATTTTGTATAAGGGTATTTTTAGAAATTTAAAATTACAAATTAACGGCAAGGGTGTTAGAGTTGAGTCAATCAAATTTCAGAAAGACTGAAGAAAAAAATTTCACAACTTTAAGTCGAGGGTAATTAAGACAAACCTTATGAGAGGTCAGACTAATTTACCCTATTTATTATTATTATTATTATTTTTTGTTGACTCTCTCTTCTCGCGTATAATAATACAGTGAGCAGAGTTTACCCTCTCGTTTGCTTAGACTCAGCCTTCCGTTACATGCATAAACATTCGCCTTACGTTTACATTTCAGATAGAAATCGAAACCCTAGCTTCATAGTGAAGTAGTCAGGATCTTTTCTCTCTGTTACCAACATTTTCAATCCAGAGCTTCATGTACATTTTAGAGAGAAATCGAAACCATAATTGCCAACCCAGCTGTTGAGTTCGTTAATCGGTCTGTTCTATTTGATTTTGGAGGTAAATCGATATTGATTTGTCAAAACTGGCCAACAATCAGTGTTATATTCATTTTTGTCCGCTCGAAGGTAAATTCCATCAGCATTGCTTTGGTTTTGTTGGAATTCATGCTTTAATTGGGGATTGATGTTTATTCGTGATATTTGAATTTGTTCAATTTAATAGGTGCATATTGTATGAAACCCAAGCTTTCTAAGAATTTGAAGCTGGTTTTGAACTCTGTTTCAATTTTTAATTGATCTTGACATATGATTCCTTGTTCTGCATGCAATTGATTATTTGTGGCTACAGAACCATAATGTGAATATTTAAAATTTAGATATATATATTATATATATATTTGTCGTAGCTTCTGACTGTTTGCGATTCTTTTAATTGAAAATGCCACTATAAAAAGGACACTTTTCTTTAGAAGAAGGGGGTGATTACAATTTTAAGAATCAACAGTGGAAGCTAGCTTTCAGAATTTGTGGTTATTATTATTATTATTATTTAAAAAAAAAAAAATCAGCATTTTCTATATAGTAATTTTGCAGAAACAAATAAAGCCTTCCCGACAACTTTCATTAAGAAGGCATTCTTCATTGAATTTGCTTCAAACATGCCCGATTGGCTAAATGAACATTGTCTCGAAACTTTAGCCACCAGTAGGGTATACTTTCAAACTGTGGAGAACATCTAGTTGTTGTAACCGTAGATATTGATTCATATTCAAATGATAAATGCAGTCAAAGTGCATGTACAAACTGATGGAGGACATTGATATGGAAGAAAAGAAAAAAGAAAAAAAAAAACAATAGATATCAGTTCTAGCACGGACCTAGTATATGGTCAGTGGGGGTAATTGCCCCCACTGATATATATAAGTATATATATATATATTAGTATTTATACTAGCGATTTTTCCTTTTCCGAATTATATACCTATGAAATTTTAATATCCCCCAACAAAAAAAAAAAAAATCCACTATTGCACCACCTCACACAATTTCATGGGTCCGTTGATGAGCTCATGGTGTGCTCTTCTCTGCACTACATGCAGTCAAAGGGGACAAATTCACACCAAATACTTCTGGTCCCAGTGGCTAGAAAGCATGAGTTAACAAGGAGTGGGAATGTGGGAATGTGGGAATGTGGGATGTGATGTCCAACAAAGCCCATAAATGTATATAGAACGTGTAGAACTTGATTGTTTGTGCACACAGCTATACAAGTTCTACACGTTCTATGTACATGTATCTGCAGATGTAATATTTATATACATTAGTCATTACTCTCTCCTAAACCTTCATATCATACCTATATATATTTATACGTATGCTACTGTTCTTTCTGATGTATAACTTTTTATACTAGTTTTGCCTTGAATTTGATTTAATGGACGATTATTGTACTAGTTCATTGTATTTAATTTTTTATGAGATTATTTAATTTTTACAAGTGTATACATTTGGTCCGAATTTTTGAACGCTTGGCTGAATTTTGGGTATAATTGATTGTTTAACTTTTGAATTATTTTGATTTTCATATTTTTTTTAAATGTTCTTAAATTTAGGGTTTCATGGTTCATGTGAAGTGAACAAAAGTCTCGCAATATTTTTACTTTTATCTAAGATGATTGAACCCGAACTTGCATTTGCTAACAAAAATTTCAGTAATTTGTTAGAAGCTCTTTTTTTTCTTTCTTGCATAACCTGGCCATATTTATCCGATCAAGCCCATTTCATTACTTATAAAAAAATAGATAATACAAGAATTGCAATTAGTGGTTTAAGATTGCACTAAATTGCTTCACATCACATACCTTCACCTTCTTGGATATTGAATTAGTGTTGGATTCTTTGTTCTAACTAAATGCTGTTTCTTTACTCAGTTTCTGATTAATTGAGATTAATTTCCATTAGGAGAAGAGTCTTTGTAGTGAAAAATAAATTATTGAGGGTATGCTAACATGTAAAGTAATTCTTTATCTTCCATAAAAAGGACTAGTATTTTCTCTTTCATGTAGGCATTAGTTACAAAGAATCAGCTTGCCATTTGCTCACAAAATTTAATGCAGGGAATACAAAATAACACTACTTGCATTTAGTCTATAAACTGCTCGCCTTTGTAGCCAACTTTAGACTCTTAAGTAAGCTTTAGAGATCAGCTTTTTCTCATCCCTTATTCTTGGATTGACAAATCGATGTGTTTTTGTTATTGGATAGACTGCAATTATTTGGATGTTGAACTTATGCTAATGTTTTCTTTAACTGATGCTTTATTTTATAATCTTTAGTAGTGTCAGTAGGCATATAAGATCTTGTTTACAAAGAATGATAGTCTTTGAAATAGAATATGGAAGTTTGTTGGTTTGGTATTTTAATTTTGGTAAAACATTGCAGTGATTCTAGTGAATACATCAGATTACCCAAGTGAGATCCAACTCTCTCTCAATTATTGGTCATAATATTGGTGCTCTCAATGCCAACTCCATTAAGCTATTCTCACTCGTTTCCTTTGTATACTAGTGATGATCACTGAATTATGGCTATAATTGTAGATTTTATTACATATATTCTTTCATAAATAATAAGGATGATGATCATTTCCACTTTAATTTCTCTATGTTTGATCGAATATTGCTGGTCATCCCCCTGTAACTGCTTTCGTTTATCTATTTATTACTATTCCAATGCTTTTGTGTTGATTGTTAATGATGAAAACAGATCCCTATTCTCACCTTCTTGGCTTCTTACATCACATGGCTACAGATCCTTATCTGGATTTTTTTTTTTGGCTTTACCATGGATAAGCATGGAAATGAAAGCATGATGGTTTAAACTTAGTATTATGGTTTATAATTATCTAATTTGGTATTGTTGGAATTTTCAGGAAATATGAGGCGTACTAAGAAAGCCAAATGTGCTAAGGGCTCCATGACAAGTGGAGCACAAGAGACACTGCAGAAGCAACCTCATATGGTCCAACCAAGTTCTAGTGGACAGTGGATTCATCAGGCTGTCTCCATGCAAACACAACAAATTGGCTTGGTGCAAACTCAACAGAGTAGCTCCATACAAACTCAACAACTTTCCGCATGCAAATGCAGCAGTTGTTACATACACAAAGCAAGTTTAGTTCCATTCTAGAACAGTCGAGCCCATCTCAATATTGCAGTACTGCTGAAGCTGAAGGTATACTGATACATATGTCTTCCTTTTAATGAAAACCTAAATAGATCAGAATATACATATTGAAGGCAGTTTGGGATAAGAAAAGGCATTCTGTTGCTTGACTTAGACGCGCTTAATTACTTCTATTAATCTTTGGTTATGTCACATGCACTTGCAAATTCCAGCTTATTGTATATTTTATTATATTGTTTAGCTGTGAATTGTAGTCTCTTCTGATATGGATTTTGCAGCTATTCTGTAATTTTAGTGCTCTCATTGGTGTTGTTTGTTTCAATTTTAATTAGGGTTAAGTGCACTAAAGCCCCTTGAACTTTCTTCTCTTTCTCAAAAAACCCCCTTGAACTATCAAAGAGACACTTAACCCCCTAAACTATCACCTTTGTTGCAAAAATTCCAAAATTGTTAACTTTCCGTCTCATATTTAACCATGTGCCTGGGTCAAAATTTAAAATTCCATATATACCCTTAGGACTGTTAGACCATATATATACACACACACATGCCTTTTATATATATATACATATATATATTTGAACGAAAATTCTCAAATTGAAGAAACCATAAAAATCTTTCTTAGCAAAGAATTGTGAGAACCATATTGATTCTCTCTCTCTCTCTTTCTCAATCTTCAGCTCGCTCTTACTCTCTTTCTGCATCTTCATTTTCATTTGCGGGAACCATACTCAGTTTTTGTGTACATGTTTTCAACTCATTTGCATCACATTCTCTTTCTTCCCGTTGACGCAATCAAACCCATAACTACACAGACCCCGATCTCATCAAAGCTACTGATCGGAATGTCGACAGAGACAATCCCTTTTCTGAGCAGATTGTTCTCTTTTTGAGCACTCTTCGAAGTAACAGTGTTATCTTCTCAACCACCTCAATGCCTTATCCTTTTAAAAATTTAAGCCCCTCACCAACAGAGTGTTCCTCTGTTTTTTGTCATTCTTTGGTCAACAAACCAATCACAAGATGATGGATATACATATATATATATACACACACACACATATATGTAGAAAATTAAAAATCCCTAGTTGATGACAAGAACTCCCCCTGGATTTTATTGTGCTTTTTTTTCTCTCTCACTGGTCTTTCGCTTAACCTCCACTTCTGCCACTCCGCAACCACCATTCAACCATCAATTTGGGTTAGAAAAATTGAAATCCTCATGTGATAATTCCTTCATGAGTGAAACAATAAAATATAAAGAGAAAAAAATGAATGGATGAAATCGATCATGACAGGAAAAGGGAGAATTAGGGAAGAGTTGGTTGCAACATAATCCTCTTTGCAAGTTAACAAGGAACAATTTGGTGTGTGTGTGTGTATCTATATATATATATATATATATATATATTGGCACTAGAGGTGGATATAACCGAAAATATCATATACTTTTTTTGTATTATGATAAGGTGGTGATGTGCTGTCATTTTTTAACTGGTCAGTATGATTGCTGTGCCACGTCAGCATATCAAGTTGAAAAATGAAAGAAAAGTTGTAGTTCAACTTAAGGGCAGAAAGGTAAATTACTTTTTATATTAACGGTTGGTTAACAGATTGTCCCAGAGTGCAACAATCATATAGTTTAGGGGGTTATTTTTAGTTAAGGGGGGTTTATTGCAATCGGGTCATAGTTTAGGGGGGTTTAGTGCACTTAACCCTTTTAATTATAGTTGCAACTGTATAAGTTCTTAATGTACTTGTTAGGTTTGCTTCAGTCACTAATAAGTTGCTACTTGTTAATTTGTTTGCTTCATTTTTAATTGGTTAGTTCATTATTCATTTCTGCTCGTATATGTTTATAATACATATATATATATATATATATAGCATCTAATACGTATTTCTTTTTGCCAGTATAGTAAGAAGTATATATTATTATTTTTTTAGATATTGAAAATATTCATGAATCAGGTAACTCATTTTCTTCCTTTTAATGAATTGGGACAGCCCATTGAAAAAGAAGGTGGCACTTTGGGTCAATTTCTAGGTACTATAGCACGGAGCACTGAGTTGCTGCCCCTGCATTTTACTGATTGGAGGAATTTACGGTATCAGCTTTAAGAAAACGTTTGGAAGATAGTCTTGGTATGAAGCATCATATAATTTTTTTCCTATATTATATTAGTAATGTTAACATTGATGGCAATTTGTTTGCATTTGATGTAGGGAAAAATTTGAGATTCCAGACTATGTTAAAACATGGGTCCTGCAATTGATGGGTAGGAAGTGGAAGAACTTCGAAGAAGCATTACAAGACACATGAGACTGGTGAACAGTAATTGGCAGATTGTGACGACCGAGTCCTGCCACAGCAGTGGCAGACCCTAGTTCAATTTTGGAACTCAGGCAAAGGACAGGTGTGAAAAAAATCTCAGTTTCTGCAGCAACCAATTGAAAATTTTCTCAGTTTCTACTACCACTGGACACCAACAAATAAAATAATCTGTCAGCCCTATTTTCAAAGCCTTGTACTGATTGCTATCTTTAATACGTTTTTCTTATTTTTAGGAGCGTAGCATTACTAATACTGCCAATCTTTCTAAGCAAAAAAATATACACATAGCAGGGTCAAAAAGCTTTGCACAAATACGTGAGGAGGAGGTAAGCTATTTTGTTCATTAAGTGTAGCAGCATTGGTAGTCTGAGATCCAAATAATTATTCTAAACTTCAATGTTATTCTCTGTCTCAGAACAGCATAAGAAGAGGCCTAATGGAGAGGAACCAACCCAGGCAGATATGTATATACTGACGCACAATGGATGGATGACCAATGGATGGAGCATCTGCAGAAATTATTGTAAGTTAAATATTATGAAGCATCTGCATAACTTGGGAATAAGGTTTTTTCACTTATAAAAATGTCAAAATTCGACTGACATGAAAGGTAATTTTATGAATAAAACAGATAAAATCCATTCCAGTTAAAGGTCACAGTGGTTACTGTACTGCTTGGGCAATTAGCTCTGTCTGGCAGACGAGAAAGTGTAAGAAAAGAAACTGTAGTTGCAATTTTACTTTCACAAAAACTAGGTGCCCTAAAAAATACACCCATACTTGGCTTAGCTGAAACAGATTGATTTTTTTATAGAAAACTACAAAGATATGATAGATCAAAATTTGGTTTCTTATACTTAGTTTAGTTTCTCAGCAACCAAACACTTACCTTTTCCCTGAGAATGTGATGAGATGATTCAGAACAAGAAACGAAGGATAAGGAAAAAAAGAAAAGACTAAAAATATAGAGAATGTAAGCGTTATCCATCAAACTATTATTACTGCAGAGAAAATCTTCATATCTTAAATCTTAAAGGGAGAAATAGAGTTTTATAGAAGTGGAAGTTTGAAATCAACATGGTCAAATCTCCATTTCAGCATATTATTTCCAAAATTTCTAGACGCCCCATTGAGTGTTGATTTATAATATTATTTTTCTTACAGTTTCGGTACCATTAGTAAAGTAAAGATCCTTTAGGCTTTGAGATACACCACATTTTGTACCACCGCAGAGGATCCGAATGCGGACGTATTGGCGTAATAAAGAAATTCATTTATTGCTTTGTGGCTTTGTTTTTTAGTTTTATTTTTGTAAATTTAAAAGAAGCAAAAATCGGGCAATAGTACGAATTGAATCTATTTACCCCCCTCTAGATATTTTTAAAGTATAATTCCGTAACCATTCCATGTAAATAACTCACTATTTCCTCCAGAACCAGGTAATTTTGCTTGTAATTTTGATATCCCATAGAGTCTTGTGCTTGATCAGATATTTGTGAGTCCAAATCTTCCAAAAGCTGTCATCGTTTACCTGTAATGATGCGTCTTAATATTCAAGCTTTGTTCCACATTTGGATGTTAGGTATTCCTAGTCCTCCATTTTCCTTTGGCCTGCACACTTCTTCCCAAGTAACTTTTGCCCTAAACTTGCCCATAGAAATCTTTGGAGAATGTTGTCAATTTTATTGCAAACTGATAAGCAGGTTTGTCCGTAAATGTGATACAAAACAAAGTAGACTGAATCAATTGTAGCCTTCCTACAAAAGAAAGAGCTCTTGCAATCTGATTAGTAATTCTTGAGAGCATGATGTCAATGAGTGACTGGCAATCAGCTGCACTAAGCCTGATTGTAACAAGAGGAATACCAAGATATCTAAATGGTAAAATGCCACAACTGAAATAAGGAGCATATATCATTCTTTGAGGTGCTAGAGACAGAACTGGAGTAAAGATGGACTTTATTGGGATTGGGGTAAAGGCCAGACAGGTTTGAGAATGTGTCAAGTGCTTTCTTAAGGGTTCTTGTTGACTGAATTTCCCCATCATCATCAGCAAATGAAATGTGGGAAATCCTCAAGACTTTACATCTTCAATGAAAGGTAAATTATAGATTATTGGATGTCAAGATATTGGTATTTTGAGGAGAAGCAGTCCATTGCAATCACAAATAGGTAGGGGGATAGAGGATCCCTAGCCTCAAGCCTTTAATACTATTGAAAAATCCACATAATTCTCCATCTACAGAAACCGAAAATGATGCTGAAGAAATACAAGTTTTAACCCAAGAAATGAACACCATTGGGAAATTCATGAGCTCAAGAAGGTTAATTAGAGACTGCCAGTTTAGGTTATCATAGGCTTTGTTGATATCAACCTTTAGGGTGCATCTAGGTGAGTAAAGGTTTCTATGATATTCCCTTAACAACTCTTGAGCTACAATGATATTATCCCCAATCTATGCTACTAATTTGAACATGGTATTTTTTTTGGAAACCAATATTATTAGAAGTCTATATTAGGCCTTTTTTTCCAATTATTATTTGCTTGATTTAGGAAATATGTTATTTCCTTCTTCTTCTTTTTTTCTACCAAGGATCAATTTAGGGCCTAGAACCCTATCATCTCGTATCAGATATCTGAGCCCTCCCATCTCTTTCTATTTTATTAATTATCTTCGAGTTCATTAGTGTCCTCAATATGACCAGTTAAGGAACTCGAAGAACAAGTTGCTGCTGTTACTAATGAGATCAAAAGGATTAATCGACACAAACCTAAAGTTAATTATTACTACTAATAGATTGTTTCAATAAAGTGGTTGCTTCATTGCTCTAAGAGCCATTTTCTCATGCTTTGTAGTGCTATTCGTATCCACTAATTAGTTTTATGCTTATAGATCATATCACACAATCTCCACTGCCATTTACTATGAAAAATTATACATAGTCGGCCTATAGGAGCCAAATATTGCTCTGAATCCATCCAACGTGGCATAGGCATGTCATCTGCTCTTCAGACGTCTGATTACAAGTCCATTTCTCTTAACCATCAATCTTAAAAGGTGAGGAAATGTCATTAGAATCGGTCCCTCATCAAGAAATTCATAATCCGATACCTGTACCGCAAGCACATTTTCATTTACTAAAGGAATATCTGAGGCATTAGCGATTGAGTGATGTGAGGCATCATAAATATACGAGTCGGGATACTTCTCTTCACCCTGGTAAACCAGACTAACCCCACACTTCTTCACCCGCCAACAATAGAGTATTGATTCTAGTTCTATCACCACTTCATCTCCGCCATGCAACTCCCCCTCCCCCAATTCAAGTTGATGGCTCTGAATTGGTATGTAGGAGAGCCACATATTATGCTCGAAACTTGGAATTGATCCCCTAGAATCACCATCTTGATTGAAGCTGCAGCCAGTAAAAGAACCACAGAGAATAAACCCTTGAATTATCTGACCCAAGGGCTGAGGGATCCGAAAATGTAAGACTCCTCCCTCACACTCGTAGTTGCACCACCTTGGAAACTCGCTCTCAGAAAGAAAAATGTTGAACTCACCTTGTTCCCGCAGTCCCTGCAGCTCAAATAAGTATAGTGATCAGTCCAAACGACCTGACCTATGCGATTCAAATGCTTCTTTTTGCTAGCTCTTTTTTTTTTATGTATAATCAAAACATGAACATTTGTCATTTAAAATAATAAGCCTGGTTTTTAGTACTATATACATATATATAGGAAAAAGAAAACAGAGTAGCATACCTGATAACGGAGGAGATTTCTTCTAAAATTATATGCAAAATTGTTGTTGACTAATTTGGGACAACCGTAAAAAATCATGAATGGTGATTCTTCTACTTTTGATTCCATTGATATGCTTTGCAATGATGTGCAGTAGATTGCATTCAATCTCAATAAATTCACTGGAAGAGCCGGAACTGATTCAAGCCGAGTACATTGGTTTACAGTTAGGGACTTTAGTAGCGGAAGGCTAGTGGTGGTAGTTGGTAGGTTAGAAATTTTGTTTCTACTAAGATTCAAAAATTCCAGGGACACCAAACTACCAATTTCACTGGGCACATATGTTATATTGCAGTTTTTCAAATATAATTTCCTGATGCTGGATGATAACTGTAACGACGCAAAGCTTGATTGAGGTGGCGATCTTCGAAAAAATGTTGGCCATTTTAATTTGGAGCAGCCGGACAGATTGAAATCATGGAGACAATTCAACATGAAAATGCTAAGGGGAAATTTCTCAAGATTTGGGCAATTCTTCATTTTCAAGACAAGAAGGTTTTTCAGACGTCCAATAGATGGGTGAACCTCTGTTAGCTTTGTACAATCATTAAGCAACAATTCCTCAAGACTGGTGAACCCCGTGAATTCCGGAGTTTTGATCAAAAAATAGCAATGACCGAGATTCAGATATTTCAATTTATACAAAACCTACAAGGAACACAAAGGGATAACAAATTTATATGCTTGTCATTCGATTAATTAAGTTTGAAGGAGATGAAAACAGTAGCATCCTCGTACCTTTGTTCCTCTCCAAAGTTGTTTGAGCTTGCTATAGCTCAAGTCAACGGCAACCAGATTATCCGTAATTAAGGTTGATGGTAAATATTATAAGGAAAATCCTTTCCAAGATAACCATACAAGTCTTCCAGAGAGATGTAAGCTTCCACTTAGATGGACATTATTGAGATGAAGCAGTCTCAGCCTCTCTATCCTTGTAAACGTCTTCGCATTTAGTTGCAACTCTTCTGATTCTGAGAAGTTCAGGACTAAGCCTTGAACTGCTTTTGTCCCCTGATGATAAAGTTTTTTTTTAATTATTTTTTTATGAAAGGTAAGTTGCAGATATAACAATATACATAAATATATTAAACATTTTGTTGAAAAATTGTTTCACAGTCCAGATTGTGTGACTTTCATGATTTGTCGTGTGCTATGGCATTTTTATAGTGAATAAGACCGCCCACAATGACAATATATGTAGTTAGTTAATGCTTTGAATTCTTACGGTGTTATTTCTCAATACGTAGAGAATGTTCTCAGGATCTCACAACCTACTACGTTCACCGGGCTCTTCAGGAGATTCTTGCCGGATGATCTCTCTGGCCATGTTTTGAATCAATTCATGCATCACTAGCCTGTTATTCCTATCAATGCTTACAAGGCAACGACGAGATAGAAACTCAATATTAGATTCTGGGAAGAAACCGCAACCTTCTAGTATTTCAATTGGCAAATCTTGGTTCATTCCAACAAAAAAACAGTGCAATATCTAGGAATAAACCCTTCTGTTCATCATCAAGTGAATCAAAGCTCGATCTTAGTTTTCCTTGAACATCCTTAGGAGGAATCTTTTTCAACTTCTTCAATTCACTTATCCATTGGGGTATGGGTCTGTCCAACAAAAGGGAACCTAAGATTTTAAGAAGTAAAGGAAGCCCCTTAGCATAACTCACTACTTCCTAAGAGATGATTTCATAGTCTTCTAGAGGACAGTCTCTCCTAAAGGCATGCCAAGTAAAGAGTCGAAGAGATTCCTCCTTATTCAACTCCTCAAGATTATACACCTCATCTACTCGAAGCGAAGATACTGAAGCCAAATCTCTAGTTGATACTATGATTCTAGAGGGGTGGCAAATTACGACACGACACGAACACAACACGAGTTAAAAGGGTTTGAGTTTGGCATAAACGGGTTTGGGTCATAAAAGGGTCAACACGATTAACCCGTTTATTTAACCGTGTCGGGTTAGGGTTGAGGAGTTCAACCCGTGTAACCTATTTATAACCCATTTAACTCAACATATTATAATTGTGAATATGACCATAATAACATATGTAATATGTTATCTATTTAAACCCAATTATTATAGATAGTTAAGTCATTTCAACATAAACCTTGTCTATGCCTTATGATTTTTCTTTTTATTTTGAAAATTTGGGTAAATTATAACAATTTTTTTCTATTATTTAGTATTTGATTAAATATTAAATGTCTCGGTTTGATAAACAGGTCATTAAACGGGTTAACACGTTTACCTGTTTAATAAATAGGTTGGGTTAGTATTGAGGATCTTGACACGATTATTAAATGGATTGGGTTTGGGTTTACCTATTTAGTATAATACTCTTACATTGACATAACACGAATACGACCCACGAATATGAATTGCCACCCCTAATTCTAGTTCCAGGACATAACAAATCACGATTTATGGCCAATCCACTCAATTGACGGATGTTATCCACATCATCGAGAACAAGAAGAACCCTCCGAGAACATGCTCTCTTTTTTATCACCTCAATCCCATGATCCTCGCTTCTTATTCTTTGATTCCCATCCATTAGGAGATCGCACAGAAGCTTTTCTTGTAATTCAACTAGGCCGTTGTGTTGCATCGAAGTTTGCCCAACGTTTGCAAGAAAGCAACTACTTTCAAACTTACGATATATGCAATTATACATAGCTTTCGAAATTGTAGTCTTACCTATTCCGCCAATCCCCCATGTGGCAACAATCCTAACATCACTATTTGACTCCAACCTCATAAACTTGCTCAGTTGTTGAACCAGACGATGTATTCCAATTGGGTATTCTGCAACACTTAAGCATGTAGGATTTAATTTATCTGCAACTTCTCCAACAACAAACTCAATAAACATCGACTCACACCTAAAAAGAAAAGAACAAAAATCAAAATAGGTAAAGTGATCAAACTGGAAATGTTTCAGATTGCTTTTTGGAAGAGAAGAAAGATAATTAAGTACCCATTGGCCACATTTTGCAGGATGTAACCAGACAAATTGGCAGCCTCTGCCAGAGCCGACCTCCATTTCTTCATCGATTCCAAGTCGAACTGCTTTATATGATTAGCAAATGCTTCTTCATAGCTACCCCTCTGTGAGCGAACGTCGGAAGCGTCCTCTTGCAATCCATGATCTTGACAAGCTCGTCAAGGCACCATCTTGAGGACGCATAGCTTTTCGAGAATACAATAATGGAAACTCTGGATTCCTCGATTGATTTCATCAATCCAGGACTAATTTCTCCTCCTCTTTTTAGCTTAGCGTCATCTATGAAGGTGTATAAACCATGCCGCTTCAAAGCGCCAAGAGGTGGGCCGTAAAATTCTTGCGTGTATCAACACCGCAGAAAGACAAGAACACATCGTAAATCACCATTTTCAAAGCTTAAGCAGTTTGATCAAATGAAAGGAGCAGGCATATATAGCCGTATACTTCTAGAGATTAGAAACTTTGTTTTCTTTAGTTCATACACTTGGCCCAAATTCATTTCATTGGTTGAATGTTTAGTCTTACAAGAGAAGCGAAACAATGTAAAACTGACAGGTGTGTGTAGGTTGGATTGCGTCGTCTTGTGTGGACTGCCGTCCTTCCCTGTGTGTGTGTCTATATATATATATATATATATATATATATATATATATAATTTAGGACAATACTTAAATTTCACTAGTGAGGATCTATAATATAATATCCTCACTTCTCACGTGGTTCAATAAAAATTAAAAAAGTTATTTTTTTTTAAAGAAGTCAGAAAAATAAAGAAAGAGAAAATAAGTCGGATTCTATTCAAATAAAATTGGGTCAGTGAAGTCTGGTTCTCTCTTTCCGGCACATCCTTCAGCCCTCTCTCCACCATCTTTTTCATTCAATTGCCAATAATATTTGAATGAGGTGTGATCTGTATTTTTTTGTTTACGCATTTAGGATTCTTTTTATAGAAAAGGGCTTTCCATGCAGATTATGTTTTAGAATGAATGGAATTTGTAAAGAAACTTAACACAGAGGCCAACGATCAACTTGCCATTTTAATCGTTCATGAAAAACCCTTTTCTAGAAAAAGAATCTTAAATATGTAAACAAAAATAATAATAATAGATCATACCTCCTTCAAATATTTTTGACAATTGAATGATGATGTCTAAGACTAGAAACTTGAGAGGAAGAAAATGGTGGGGAGAAAGGGCTGAAGGCGACAGAGGTTGAACCCTAGAGAAATAAAAAATAAAAAAATCCAAAAATGAACCCGGTTTTATTCCGGTAGGATCTGATTTATTTTCTATTTCTTTATTTTTCTGACCTGTTTGTTTAATTAAAGATGACGTGTTTTATTTTTATTGAACCACATAAAAGGTGAAGATATTATAAATTTTCACTAGTGAGTATCTAAGTATTGTCTATTTAATATATAGTTAAGGTCATGTTTGGTTCTAGTTTTTTATTATTATTATTTAACTGGAAATCATGAAAATTGGTGAAAAAACTTGATTGGTTGACAAATTGTTTTTAAAAAACTCAGTCTAAAAACTGTGTTTTATAATTTTTTTTAAAAAGTGTGTTTTATAGTTGTTTGAGAACTACTTTCTTACAAACCAAATAAACATGCCCAGTATTCTATACTTCGGGTCTTTAGAATTTAGTACTCCAACTGATAATTAGTTATTATTTTTAAAATAAAAAGCATAACATATATATATATATATATATATATATATATATATAAAACTGATGTCTTATTTTCTTATATTGTCGCAAGTTTTTTTTTTTTTTAATTTAGATCTAAAGAGTTGAAATCTGACACTCCAAAATTCACTCGAGACACTAATCCACTGAAGTATCCATAGTTAACATATTTCTCCATACATGAATGAATACCATTGCATTATTCCAACACTAACCCTTTTTTTTTCACTTTTAAAAATAATAGTTTGCCAATTGCAATAAATATGGGAAATGTATCATTTGAAATTACTTATATAAACCAGTTTCAAACCAAACTATTCAAAGGTGGAGTGTAGTTCAAAAGACAATAGAAGTGAAGAGAGGACCCAACAGGAGCACAAGCTTGCTACAATTGAAAAGAAAACGAGGGGCCCAAAATCTCAGGCCCAAACAGTCATCAGTATGATCTTTTTCCCAATCATATATTCTTTTATGTTCCCACTTCCCATAACAAAAAAATCTTCGTTTCCAGTTTGCTAACAAATTTAATGAAGCCTAATGTAATTTTCACACACACATACACACACACAACACACAGGGAGATGATCCTAAATTAAACAAGAAACTTTCTTGAAATGGATTCTTTCATACACAAAAGCATTGTACTATTACATACCCCTTGGACCATACAAACATATCAAAAGACACCACCACAAAAGAAACTTAAAGGCACCCCCAACAAACCCTTCAATTCTTCAAGCGTTAACTATCGTTCCTCCTGCAAAAATTAAATAAATAAATAAACACCCAAAAAAATAATAATAAATAAATAAAAACCCAAAAAAATAATAAGAAGAAGAAGTAAATAAAGTCATTAAGCATGTCAATTGAACATGTAAAAAGTCATTGAAGGACATACCATTAGGGTGAAGAACTTGTCCTGTAATATAAGAGGAGTCCACATTAGAAGCAAGGAAGACATAGCATGGAGCAACCTCAATTGGCTGACCAGCCCTCTTCATTGGCACCTGCGACCCAAAATTTGCACTCTCCTCTTCGCTGAACGAGGCCGGGATCAACGGCGTCCAGATCGGGCCGGGGGCGACGCCATTGACGCGTATTCCTTTGCTCACGAGCTGCAGTGCAAGTCCTCTAGTGAATGCCACAATTGCACCTTTGGTGGCTGTGTAGTCCAGCAACTTTGCATTCCCCTTGTATGCATTCACTGATGTGGTGTTGATGATGGAGCTCCCTTGCTTCATGTGCTTCAAAGCATGCCTAACATCACCATTAATGTCCATCATCATCCACCACATTACTCATATATAAAAAAAACAATAGTAAAAAATTATAATTAAATAAAATAAAATAATTTTAAGGAGTTAAATTTGGAAACGAATGCTTGATTTCATTTTTGGGAGCAAAATTGTAGAGCAACCTAAAAAAGCTAGAAGCTTAAGGGTCTATTTGGTTGAAAATAATTATAAAAGACAGTTTCTCAAAATTCGTCAACCAAACAGATTTTTGAATAATTTTTAATCATGAGAAAATAGAAACATGTTTTAGGCCCTAAGAGGCTAAGACTCTTAAGAATTTGGTTCAATTTTCAAGAAAATAAAAAATGTCCACAAAAACCTGAAACAAACAGGGCCTAACTCTCTGTTTGGTACAATTACTTGAAAATGGAGCTTCTTTTTCAGAAAATTATCAAACAAATGAACTTTGTACTATTTTGAAACTAATTTCTGTTTTATTTCTAAGAATATTTTCAAGCTAGCTTGCCCTTAACCACAATATAAATAAATAGTTTTAAGTATCTAAATTACCTGACCATAAAGAAGTAAGAAAAAATATTGGTCCTAAACACCCTCTCAAGCCTAGCTTCATCAATTTCTTCAACCGTGGTGGCCTTGTACTGTTCGGCGGCATTGTTGACCAGAATGTCAATCCGGCCATAGGCGTTCACCACCTCGTCGACAACTCTGTTGCAATTCTCATCGAAACCCAAGTCGGCCGCTATTGCAATCGGCTCCTTCGCATCGGAGCTCTTCACTCGTTTTAGCATTTGGAGGGTGTCCTGTGCATCCTTGTCCTCGTGGCCTTTCACATAGGTGAAGGCCACGGTTGCACCTTCCAATACGAAGCAGTGGCACACGGCCCGGCCTATGCCGGAGTCACCGCCGGTCACAAGTGCCACCTTGCCCTGCATAAGCCACCATGTATGTCACACTTTTAAGGTTCACCCATAATGTTGAAACATGTTGAACAAATGCATTTGTACAATCAATAAATGTATATATCCATGGATATGATCCAGGCATAATATATACACATATACAAGCATATATGTAGATATCCAATGATGTTAAACATGTATATGACTAAGATTCAAAAAATTTAAAAATACCATTTATGGTCTGGATGCTGAAATTTAACAAGCAAACAATGATTTCTTATAAATAAATAAATAAACAAGAAAAATATATATATATATATATATTTGACATTGTTGCAATTCCATATATATATATAATAAGGAAATGCGTCCCCATAAAATTCATAAATGCATCATTCATGGATGCGTGTGTGTGTGTGTGTGTGTGTGTGTCACGGTGTCAGTGTGTGTATGAGAGTATATATAAATAGGTTAGGAGGGATAGGGTACTTGAAGCTTATTAGCGGGCTTGTATTCAGGGGTTGCAGCCTGAGGAGTGGGGTCCATGAGATGCTCTTTTCCAGGCTGTGTCTCCTGCCTTTGGGGAGGGAACTGCCGGCCATCGGAAGCCATTCTCTCAAACACTCTATTTACCTTCTTCGCAGGAAAAATACCAGAGATCACCAGAATCTGACTTTTCAGGTGGGTTGTGTGACGTTGATGATGAAGTACTGTTGCCGCTAAGACTCTTTGAAGAAGCTACAAGACGAGAAAGCATATATGAGTATATGATAACTGAGCTTGCTGTGGGATGATAGATAGATACAGAAGTTATATATAGAGGTGTGAGGTGGTGCGTGGTGTAACGTGGCAATATGCACGAGGCTACGTGTCTTGCCACTCCGCATGCAGCGGACACGTCTGTAGAAACGGACGTCATGGACGAGTTGGAACCCACGTGACTCCCGGGATACTAAAGTAAATATCATTTTGTGTTTTTTTTTTTGCATAAAAATATTCTTGAACAATATTATACAATTTGCTTAAACTTTTCATAAATAATCTTTTGGATCCTTTTATATATATATATACACACACTATATATATATTCTCGATTTTAGTACAAATCTCTTAAATTTCCTTATATTTTCACCCAAAAAAATCAAATTTTAAAGAAAATTGAAACTCTTAAATTTTAAGATGTGATGATATAATAATTGAATAAATAAAATTTTAAATAAAAAATAATTTATAATATATCGTACGACTCTCTTGAATTTTCATTTCACCTATTCCTTCATTATAATTAAGCTGTTATCTCCAACCAAAGCTTTTAAACTGATTAACAACTCTTTTGTAATGAAATTGCTTTAATATAAGCACAATGATAATAATGTGGTGCATATTTTATTTTTTATGTTCCAATTCAAAATATAATTATTTAACGAAAAATAATAATAAAAATTCGAATCCATGTCATGATAAAATTTTAGTATCATTTCAATCCGATATTTCTTGCCTTGTAAAAATAAATAAATTAATTAAAATAAAATATAAAAAAACCATATTATATTTGTGTTAGAGAGAGAGAGGTGTCACACGAACAAATGGGATATGGAAGAAGAGCATATATGTGTGTCATTTGCATGTTTGAAACGTGTAGGGCGAATCTAGTGGCAACCTGTAAGTTGGTTGCCCAAAATTTCTTCCACTCTTTTTTAACCACCACAGTAGGAGGGCACAAGGAATTTACTCTCAGACACTCACAACCAAGCCAAATAGGCTTATATATATATATATATATATATGAAGTTTATATATCTCTTTCTGAATAAAAAATTAAGAGAGACAACAATCTTTGTAATAACACAAACTCATCAACTCGTACTCTTTGGTTCAGAAACAATGGCATTTCTCCGGTATCCTCTATCCCTCTTTCTGGTGCTTAATGTCATTGTCTTGTTATCTAATTCAGTCATCTGTGATGGTACCCCCTCTCTCTCTCTATAAATATATATATATATATATATATATGGGACATATTGTTTCTTTCTGTATTTTCTTTTTTATATATAAATATACGTGTGTTATTTTGTTTGTTGTATGAGAATTCGGATTTGAATGCATAAATGGTACTATTAATCAATTGATTACTCCTGTTAAACTAGAGTTTTGACCTGGTTTTGTTTCCTATTATTATTATTATTTTATTTTTGGGCTTTGAGTCATTCATCATCTCAGTTGATGACTGGGCCATATTGGAGGGAAAACGGTAAGAGCTGCTGTGTTTGGAATGATGTGATTTGGTTTTTGGAGTGGAGAGATTTCAAATGACAAAATATACCCTTCAGGAATTATATGGAAGTTAGTTAGTTAGTTACTTGGAAATTATTTTTCATGAATTTATAGTTATCTAATTCAGAGATCAATCCAATTTTCAATAAGATTTCTCCGACTCTGAGCTTAACCCGAGTTCAAAAATGCAATCATGGTTGGGCTCGGTTTGAGAAGTTTGAGTTGAAGCCTGAAGATTGGTTTAGGTCTAACTCATTTTAAGTTGCAACTATATAACAAATGGGTTCTGGCTTTTGGGTAGGTCCAAACACAGAGTAAGTGGCAAATTGGACTTGGGAATTAAAGAAATATGTGTTTTTTTTTTCGTTTTAATTCCTTTTAGAGAGGGGCTGTACATTAAGTAACATAAAGCAAAAACAGGAGCTAATTTGAGAGCGAAAATGTAAGAGCAACAAAATTAAATCATAAATAATAAGAATTTGAACGAAAATATGCATAAAACATGAGAGCGACACTTATAATGAAGAATTGTGTGACTTAAAGGCATACATCCCTTTTCTTTGAAATTGAGATCGTTTAGAAAATAATTTGAGTGAAAACTGATTTAGAGGAAGGAAAAGTGGCATACTTAGGGCAGGGGTCTATTGGCCTGCCACTCACATAATTGTGAGAGGGCCCCACCACTTGTGTGGTGGACCTATTCAGCCAGGTAGCACCTCTTTGAGAAATGCTCCCACCCAAAAAAGGCCCAATGGCACATGAACCATGTCAATAAGTAGACCTTTGTCACTCACCCCTTTTACTAGAATGTGCAATCTCACTTGGAGATTCAAACCAAGCTTTGTAATTGCAAAACTAGTTTCATGGCTTAGTGGTGATTGAGGTCATTACATTAAAAACCTGGAGTACATATCCTGTTGAAATACCCATTTTTCCGGTAGACGGTTCGAATCATTTTATCAAATGAGTATCCCAAAAAAATTTCATATTGAAACCATTTTCGCATTAGCTTGTGTACCATATTGCGTCTAGACTTCAGACGGTTTAACTTTAACCACAGGAATGGACGCCCTCGAAAAGAATGAGACCCCCTAAGTTAGGTTAATAAACATATATGTTCATGCCAATCCCTCGGTTAGATTAAACAATTTCATGTAGGGCACTCTTTCTCCTTTCCTTTGCCAATGTGCTAAGTGGCTTTCTGTGATTGATTGGTAATAGTATATTCTTAATATTAAAAAAAAAAAAAAAAAAAAAAAAACAGTAACAAGATGGTCTTCCAATTTGCCTTGTATTTTTAGAAAATAGAGAAAATATTATCTGGTATTTCTGTGGGAGAATATTATTGGAAGAATATACAATAATATGAGAATGTCAAGAAAGGTCTAGAATTAGTGTAAGTGAGATACACAAATACAAACAAAGCATCAATGTAGCATCTAACTTCAATCTCTTAAATTAGGACAGTAAAAGAGAGTTTATTTTATTTTGATAGTCAACACACACCCCCACACTCTTCTCTTCCGGAGGAGACACCGCCCCTGCTAAAAAAGCCCAGTGCTAAGATAAGTACACTAGTGATATGGAAAATGTGCATTAATCGTGCTAGGAGAAAATAGGAAAAAGGAAAATGGTCCTCTCTCCAAAGAGAGAGCACCGAAAGGGGGAGCCGAGCAAGGCTCCTCCCCTTAGGATGAGTTCGAGTGGGCTGCACATGAGTTCATCCAAGGGGGAGCCGAAGACACCATCTTCAGAATGAGTATCACTATTTTCAATCAAGTACCATCTGAATCAAGCTTTCATTCTTAATTTTCATTATTTTCTCAGTTAAGGGTATGTCTCGGCGCATTGAAATGATTGTCTATCAGTGTAGCACCTAGTCAATTACTCTAATAGCTTGTTAGGACACGTGCTTATTTGAATGGTAGGAGAAAATAGGGAAAAGGAAAATGGTCCTCTCTCCAAAGAGAGAGTACCGAAGGGGGAGCCGAGCAAGGCTCCTCCCCTTAGGATGAGTTCGAGTGGGCTGCACATGAGTTCATCCAAGGGGGAGCCGAAGGCACCATCTTCAGAATGAGTATCACTATTTTCAATCAAGTACCATCTGAATCAAGCTTTCATTCTTAATTTTCATTATTTTCTCAGTTAAGGGTATGTCTTGGCGCATTGAAATGATTGTCTATCAGTGTGGCACCTATTCAATTACTCTAATAGCTTGTTAGGGCATGTGCTTATTTGAATGGCTAATCTTGATTACTGAGTGCAATTACGAAACAAAAGCTTTACTGGCAACCTCCAATATCGCACTATATTGGATCTCTACGCAAATTAGATAGTGCAGACTAGTACAGAGATTTTACTTGTATTAGACTTGCTAAGATACCCTAAAGATCGTCTACCCTGTGGTTCAATTGACAAATTCATATATCTTTCAATTCAAAAAATGACAAGTCATGGTTTAAAATTTTTTCTGCAGCAATGTTCAAATTTATTGGTGCAATTCTTTTTTCTTCTTTACCTGGTACCATACTTATGAATCTATATAATACCCTATTGACTTGCAGATAAGGAAAATGATCTGCTTCAAGGCATTAACAGATACAGATCATCCCTCGGCCTGCCACCACTTGCAAAGAACGACAATGCGGAATGCCTGGCGGATGAAATCGCCGACAAATTAGAGGACCAACCTTGTACTCGCGCGATTGGCACCGTACCTGAGTTTTCCAACTATCCTGATGCTTTGAAGAAGTGCCACTCAAACGTCAAAACCACGAAAGATGGGGTCATATTGCCCGTCTGTGTCCCGAATCGAGTTCCAACTCTCGTGCTCACGAACTACACCCACTCCCCGTATGCTACGTATCTCAACAAATCAAAGTACACCGGAGTCGGCATTGGTTCGGAAGATGACTGGATGGTGGTTGTCTTGGCCACAAACACACCTGCAGGAAACTTTGTAAGTGGAGCTGGTTTGGCTGGCATGGTTGGGGTATGTCACTTCTTGCTTTCTTTGTTGTTGGCTTTGTCTGTTGTTGTTTGATGATCTAGTGTTATGGTACTTAGTGTTGTTCCTTAAATAGTATGGAATTTGGCTTTTGTGTATTCTGGTACCTAGGAAGTGAAGAAGACTCAGCAGTGTGGCTGTTTTAACTTCTCTCTGTTATGTAATGGTTAATTTACTCTTGAGGTGAATATTTATGCTAGTCTTGTAAATATTTTTAAGTCCCAAGTATGGTCCATTTGGTTCATTGAATATGTGGATAAGCACTAGTAGCTTGATTGTTTTAAAATTATGACTGATTTTGCACTAGCTACTATGTACTCTCTTTTTTTGGGGGGGATGGATGATGGTGTCGGCCTCTTAGAGCACCCCATAATCCACCACTAGACACATGCATTATTCCCGTCTCACACGCACTGTGCAATTATTGTAATTTACTGTACTTCTTAACCGACCATTATGTGAATACTGTAGATTAAACATATCCCAGATTGAATATGCCCCAGTTTGGTTAGAGTAACATATGATACTAGATATCAAATTGTTGATTTCATTTTCAAATCTGTCTATATCAAAATTGCTGAGTAAATACTCAATTTGTATCCTCTCTCTCTCTCTGTCTCTCTCTTCTTCTTCTTCTTCTAGGATTCTCTCACTTCTCTTTACCTATCCAAGAAAATTTTGCTGCTGTTTTTTGGATTTTTTTTTTTTTTTTTTTTCTAATTTTCTATTAATGAACTGCATAAAGAGAACATAAAATTTTCATCTGATTGGTTTAAGTGGGATTCTCAAGTCCAATCCATTTTACATGTGAACTCAAAGCAGCTTTATTTATTGTTGGAGTTTGGGGCTTAATTTGGATTGAATTAAGCCTACCCAAGTTATGTAAAATTTTATGTATATTCAATTATGTTTTCCTATAAGTCAATCGTGTACAAAATCAGCATCAACTATGAATTTGCTTAAATAATTATATGTGAACATGATATAGACTGTTTGACTAGAAACAGTTTGAAAAAAAAAGTGAAATTAATTACCATGCAGTAATTATGGCTAATGAGGGGACCTCTGGGTGATCTTAATTTCAACTCAAGAAGCTAATCTTGTTGAATACTCAAAAGTAACTTTTTGACATACTGAGTCCACATAATGGAAAATGCACAGGATTGAATTTAATCAAAGAAGTCATGATATAATTCATATATATATATATATATATGTATGTATATTTCTAATAGTCAAAAGAAGTATGCTCTTTTGGAGTATGGTCTGTTATGGTCATGGAATCACATCCTTGATGTAAGAGTATTTGCACATTAATTTGTTTATTCTTTTGTTTTATATACTTGTATGTATGCTTGAGTACTTTTTTGTTTTTTTCCTTTGTTTTGGTGCAAAAACAGTAAAAAAAAGGAAGCTTCCCTGTCCTCTGATCAAAACAAGATTGTAAAAAATAAGGTAGGTAATAAACATTTTCCAAACTTAAAAAAACTGGATATAAAACCCTCTTCCCCAACCTTCATAAAGCCAAAAATTTGATTCTTTAAAAGGAAAAGAACATTAAACTTGGGAAAAGTTTTATGAATCTCATGAAGTGTACTTTTGATTTAATGATATATTTTCCTACAACCCATAACAACGAGGTTTTGTTTATCCACTTATTTTGATTCACTTGTATAGGTTCTTCTTAGGCTTTTTAACTGTTTCCTAATTAATTTTGTCACTTTTTCCTCTTTACAATTCAGTACTTTCCCAATTTTGTTTCCAAGAAAAACTCAAATGGTAGTTGTGATTGAAGAAAATAATATATATATATATATATATATATATATATATATATATATATATAAAGAAATATGGAAATAGGAGGCCATTGTTGAAAGGAGAGAATAATAATGAACATTACAAAGAGAAACACATATATAAAAACCATGTTGTAAAGAAAAAGAAAAAATAACTAAATTCACCTTCTCTTTAGCATCAATACATATAGACCAAAACTTATAATTTGAATTCTAAAATCACTTCTCTTTTGGCATCAACACATATAGATCAAAACTAACTTACAATTTGAATTCTAAAATCACTTCTCTTTAGCATCAATACATATAGATCAAAACTTATAATTTGAATTCTTGATCACTATATATGCACACACACACACACAGTTCTTGCATTTCGGCCTCACGACGACTCGAACACTTGTTCTCAATACTGATTACCTATTGTGTAAAGGATCAGGACATGATGGTACTTCTCTGTTGATGGTTGCAACAAAGCCTTCATCACTAGTATTGTTATTGGTAGTACTCTTCTTCTTCCAAACCTGAGGCTTTTCTTGTAGATATCTGGCTTCCAGAACTGTGTTCAAGGCTGAAATACTCAGTAAAATGAATAAGAAACCACCCATTTGACACCTTGACATCAACATCTCACTTACTAACTATATATATGCCAATGTGTTTTTGTTTCTGTGGAGAATACAATTGTGTTTTGTGTGTGTGTGTGTGTGTGTGTGTGAGGGAGACAGATCCTCTAAGCCAAAAATGGAGAATAGGATTGGCTTTTGAGAGAGAGAGATAGAGATAGAGATGGAGAGAGGGAGAGGAGAGAGTTTTGGAGAGAGAGGGAGAGATTCTTGTGCAGGAAGTTTGGTTAATTATAAAGGGAAAATGTCAGTAGCAGTGTGTTTGTTTTCTTGTGAAGATACAAGGAAATGGTCAAAATTCACTGTAGAAAAACAATGTACGTGGTAGACTTACTAGTGGCTGGACTTGGACTTTTGAGCCCTTGTGGATTGTGTACTTGGGTCCCACCTTTTCCCATGTGGTTAATTAATTTGGCTGCAAAACTTTTTGTAACTATATTATTTCCATATTACCCTCTTCTATAATAAGATAGCCTACTTCCTTTTTCATTTTTTTTTTGGAAAAAAAGAACCAAAAAAAAGGCTTCAAGGGCTCTAGGGTAATTGGATTAAGTGATAGATGTTATGTTTTTGACATGTTTATAATGAAGTTCCTATGGTATATCTCACATATTACGAATCAAAATCTCTCCGACAAACATTTTCGCAACTCATCACTATTAATAATTTTGTGACCGTTGTAATAACCGATTCAGTGAAATCAATGATTAATTTCACCCGAAACTATCATTAATAGCGATCTTTCAAGATGTGACGGTGTTGTCCGAATGATAAAAAGATTAGGTTTTAAGTACTCTCGCCTTATTATCATAGGTTTAATTCTCCCCTCTCCAATTAACTACTAACCATTGCCAGAAAAGCAAAAAATCAAAAAATCTGTTACACATATACCAATGAGTAACTAAACAATATAAATTAGGGTATTTCAGAACTTCCAAATAGTGTAAGGATGATCGAGTGATGACAATGTGTTATGTCATCTAAACCAACTAGTCCACTTAAGCTTCCACACTCTGCCAACCAACACCACATAAATTTTCAATTAATATAACTTAATCTTTGTCCCCCCAAAGACCTCAAATTCGGGATCCATTGTTTGACTCTACCTTATCTTGGGCTGTTTCTGCTTTTTTTCATCCCTCTCCTTCTAAAGTCTAAAACCCTAAAGTCCATGCTAATGCAATTTTCTAGGTTTAGTACTACTTTTTACTCTTTCTATATTGTATATTTTACATTTAACTAATGCTTTTGTTTCATGAACTAGGGTTTTTGCCTTTTGAAGTAACAACACACCTTTTGTAAAGGCATCTTTAGTTTTAGTTTTGTTGGGTTTAGGTTTATTGCATATATATTTTACTATGTTTAATTTGTTTCTTCGTATGTACTAGCTTATGTCAGCTCCCACAGGTGGAGTGTTTCAATTTATTATGTTAAGGTGAGGGAAAATTATTCGTTGCAATTGTTGTAATAGTGAGGTGGTGTAACTAACGGCTATCAACACTCTATCAGAGTACATATATCAACTTTTTAATTTTAAAAAATTGATAGATGCACTTAACCGATGCACCCAATCAGAATGTTTTTTTTTTTTGGATTCCACATGATTGGATTAGAGTTCTTGAACAATTAGGCCTTTGATTTGGCACATGAGTTCAGTTAAGTAATAATTTTATCAGTTTTTTTTAAAGTGAGAGTGGCCCTAAATAATAATAAAATCAAGAATTCTTTTACCAAAAAAAAAAAAATTGACAATATTATATGCTTCACAAATTTTCATTTTTTAAAATGTTGCATAGGGTGCATGAGTGTATTTTTTGCTAAGAATTTATATATATATATACACACACACACATACATATAGATAGACTCTTCAAATTCGGATTTAACCTCGGAATTCATTGATAAATTATGAAAAATCAATTGAAAGTCAAAACTATATATTTTTGCTGTCCCAAAATAAATATCCCTTTAAAATTTAACTTTTTAAAATGTTGCATAGTAATCATTGATGATGTCCTTAAATAGAAAACTTTATGAATGAAACTATTTTCCCGAATTCATTGATAAATTACAAATTCAGATTTCATTGATAAATTACAAATCAAACACGCCCTAACATTTTCATTTGCAAATCTTGTTATTATGGTTAAATCCCTCGTGACTATATGATGACTATGTCAATGTAAACGTCCATGCATGTGATCCCCTCGTTTTAACTAATTATTACTTTTTTATTATTATTATTAATATTATTGCTATGATTTTCTTAGATGTCAGATGGTGCTGGCTGAATGCAAGCACATGTTGTTGCAAAGTAACATGTTTATGCAAATAAACATGTCATCATCAAGCCAGTTGTACCGTAATTGTCTACAAATTGTAACTATTTGTCAAAATAAATAAATCAATTAATATCCCAAGAGCTTTAATTCAATAATTTTTCTATTATCTTTTGAAGTGAAGGTTGTGTTCAAATCTTAAAAGGAGAATGCGATTCTGTGTATATAAAAAAAATAAAAATAAAAAACAAGAAAGATCAAGATTTCCTTCGGACCCTTAAAAATGAAAAAGCATTCCATTCCATTAAGGAGTAATATAACTTGGTAGCAGCTTAATTTGGTAGCTAAATAAGAAGTCAATCCACCCTTAATCATTAAGGCTCTATTTGTTCGAACGTAAAATATTTTTTTATTTTCTGATATTTAGTTATTGTAGAATATTTACGAAGAAAAAATATATTAAAAGTTAACATAAATAATTTATCCATCAATTTTCGGTAAATTATTTTACATTATTTTACATATCTCGCCCGATAGACTCCACCTCAACCTCGACGCAGACCTTTGCCAAACACCGACAAAGTAAAAATAAAAGAATATTTTACCTGAAAGTAAAAAATATTTTTCAAAAAGAACATTTTACGTCGAAACAAATGGAGCCTTAAGTTGAAAAGACCGAGTCCATAAAATTAATTTGAGAACCTTCTTCCTCCAGTTACAATTGTTTTTTTTCCCTAAATCTTCCTCCAGTTACAATTATGCATATATAAATCATGTAATGCATAATTACATATATAATATGACCAAATTTAAATCCCGATTGTGAAATAAATTATCTTGAGAAGCGAGGACCCTGATGGTAATTGTTTCTTAGCAAAATCAAAGACTGCTTCTATTTAAAACTTCATACAACAATAAAGAGTAATTTCCTAATATACCTAAGATAGAGAAAACTGCAACCAAAAATCTCAAATTCATCAAAATATACAATCCATGTATGTAACAATGTAAATCAATTTGGGTTTCCCGGGCAAAAGAATTTCAGATCAATCATCATATTGAAATGTGGCAATTTCTTTTCGTTTTTATTTCCTTGGAAAAGAAGCTATTAATATGAATTAACTAGAAACAGAAACATATAAAATAAGACAAAACCTGTATGTATATAGATTCTTCCAAGTAAAATTCATTCATTTGCCTTGTAAAATATTTCCACGACACTTTGTAAGACATAACATTTTTCATATGATGCCCAAACACAAACCTAATAAATGAATCCTAAATTCATACGAATAGTTCAGAACACAGGATCCCAATTTCTGAGAGTCAAATGACACAAATGATGACAATTTTGTTTTTCTTTTATTGATATTTCTTTTTGACATAATAATATGTCCTGCATCAGATTATTCTAGAAATGAAACTACTTTTAAGGATCAACCAACAAAAGAAACTATTCTTACTGTCTTGTGCAAGCCTATGCCTGATTATTCTTGAACAAAAAGCACAATGTTAGCCTCCGCTCGATACTTCCAGTTGGAGGGATGAAACCAGCTCCTCGGATGTCTTTCATTTTGTTCATCCCAAATGAAATCATTATGTACAATCAACCCATGACTTCTTTTTATTTTATTTTATTTTTTAGGGTAACCTAAGCATTTGACCTTTGCTATCACTACTGTAAAGCATTTTTTATTCTACCCTGCGTCTTAGCCTGTGAGAACAGTAGATACCTTCTTATTGCAAGTATTAGGACCCAAGTTGTCGCGCTGATTTTCTCCTTTATCATCAAAAGCAACGCTGAGCTTAGTACAGTCTTCAGGATCTGAGCTCGCAGTCCCTTAAAAAATCCAAGCACCCCTTCTTTTCTCCAAATAGCATAAAAAACGCCAGACAACGTTTTGCGGGACTTTCGCCTAGCTTTCTTGGTCTCATCAGAATCTGAGTCTGCAGCTTGAATCATAACCTTGCACCTGCCATCAGATGCCGTGGTTAGATATACAGAGCTGTTAGATCTTTTTTTAAAAAAAAGGGGGTGAGACTGCAGTGAACCTGATAGCCGGATATGTCAAAATGGTAGCAATGCTCTTAGAAATTGCACCTACAATGAAAGCTGAAAAGGCAGAAAGGGATTCTTGGGGTGAGTCCTTCGTTGTTATATTCTGCTTTCTCTTCAAGAGTCTTTGTTTCAGCTGATCAAAAACTGTATACTGAATGGCAGGGTTAGAAGTCAAAAGAAGAGAGATGCCAAGGCCATCAAATGCTTCACTCCAACTGCCTTCTGTAAGGGTTTGACATAGCCCTTTCGATTTCCCGAACGTGCTTGTCTGCATCCTTGAGGAAGCTGTATCCAGGGGCTACACAATAATATCATATAGTCAAACACTAAAATTGAAGAAACGAAATAAACAAGCTACATTTGATTCACACAATATGATACAGAATGAATAAAGAACACTTGGAAGTTGCAGCAACTTTTCCAACCCATAATAGTTGATCAAAAGGTCAACGAAAAAAGTGTTTTAAAACTTTAAATCAACAATTGCAAATCCAGGTAGTTACAAATGATCGTATCTCTTTCCTCCACCTTTGGAGCAATCCAATGGAGCATCAGTTGAAAGTTGAAACTGTAATACATGACCAAATAGCAGCATAAATTGGAGTTTTGCCACACTAAATGGCCATTTTATATTCCAATTCAAAATACCCAGGTTATATAATTCAATTACAAGGAACCTATTTTGTTTTGATATCCCTGCTAAATTCAACAACAAACTAAATTTCCACTTACTCTGCATCAATTTTTTTCCCCATTTTCATGAAATCAACAAATAACATTAAGGGACAAGTTGCACAGCCAAATAGAAGCTAGACTTGCATCTTGCAAAGCAGGGTTCTATATTTTTCAAAATGAAGGGTCTCGTTTTGATAATCTGATACAGTTCTTTGCTACCATAGTACTAGCAATTCAAATTTCAAGCTCATACAACTTGGTATTTTAGATTTGAAACCAATTAGTAACACTTGTGTTATAGAGCATGAATCAAGGCAAACTTCTGAAAACACAATCAATATGATTTTTCCAAGGTAGCTTACCTGAGTCACAAATGCATTGCAAGCCCCAGCAGCAGCAGCAAGAAGTAAGTTTGCTTTAGTTCCAATGGATTTGGAACCACTCCTTTCCACATATAGTCTTTTGAAATAACTATAGCCATAGAAGTAGATGAACTGTGAAATGAAGGACTGCAAGTTCTTTGTCCCAAGGCCCTGGTACAATGAAAGAACCTTACCAGTTGATATTGCTTCCAAAAAAACATCTGATAGGTTCCTGCACAAGCCAGAGAGAGTGAAATCAGAAACACTATAGATCAAGTCTAGTCTTATGTTGACTTGATAAATATATTCCCACACAAGGTATTTGGTATGAATTTGTCACTATAACCTATGTTAACTGGACTCCCCTAGTCCTTTCAATGTACCCGTGTCGACATGACACGTCATGGAATATTTGTCAATCACATAGACCCAGAACCAATACCTAATCCTCTAATTGTGATGATGGAATAAGAAGAAAAGCTCAAATTTGATGGCCACTAAGACTTTCCTACTTTTGAGACAGGTGAAATCTCTCCTCTCTTTTTTCACAATATTGCATTAAAAATAATAATACGATAGATTACACTTTTACCGAGCATATTATGTTTTTAACAGTGCAAGACGTTTACATGCACCTGTATCCAAGTTTTGGACACATTTCAACTAGAGTTCCCATATCAAAAATGTTGGGATCCAAGGAGGTCTGACACTTGACACCTAACCACAACCAATACAAGTTCCCATGTCCAGCAAACGTAGATTGTAACACTTAAATTGATCATTGACCATTGAATGACTTAGATCGTAAAGATGAGGAACCAAAATGAGGGGCTCCGAATAATATCTTCTTCAAAACTCTCTATACACATTTGCATCCTTTTCTCCATTTAAGAAAAAAAAAATGTATAGATACATTATAGTGTTATTGAAGGCTCAAGGCGCACCAAGGCGCTAGAGGTCCTTTGGAGCCTAGGTGTGAGGCGCACGGCGAGGTGCGCGCCTAAGTGAAGTGAGGCGCACAATTGAAATTTTAAGCTACCATAATAGCATTCGTATCTCACAAGTCATATCAATATTCTAAAAATTAATATCAAATATAAAAAAGTAAATCCATCAACTATATAAGCATTCAAGAACCAAAAAACATAGCACAAATTTGTTTTCTTGAAAGGCAAAACAGAGTACAAAAAAAAATAAATATATTAAAAAAAAAAATGTTTACAAGAAAAGAAAAGAAAAAAAAATAGAGCCAAAAAAAAAGAGAGGTAGAGACAAAAGAAATAGATGAGAAAAGAGTGTTAAAGAAGAAAAAGGAGAAAAAAATAGAGCCCAAAAAAAAAGAAAAGAGAAGAGAACTAGACAGAGAGAGAAGTAAACAAAGATGAGAAAAGAGGAGTAGAGGAGAGAGAAGTAGAGGAGAAGAGAGAGAAGAAGAAGAAATAACTGACATGGCTTCGTCATTCGTCTCTGTCACTAGGGCTTCGCCATTGCTCTCACAGTCTCACTCTTTCTATGTTCGGTCTTGGACTTTCTTATTTGTTTATTCTTTTGAACAAAAGATCCTTCTCTAATATACTTAGGCTTTCTTATTTGTTTATTAAGTTACCAAAAGTACCCTTTTTGGCTTAAGAGATCGAACAATCATTTAAAAAAAAACAAAAAAACAGCAGCGCACCTAGACAAATAGGACAAGGCGCAACCGAGGCAGGTGCCTAGTAAACATCAATGAACCTAGGATGACAATAGGCGCTAGACCTGTGCCTCGAGCATAGGCGCGCCTTTAACAACACTATCATACATAAGTCGCAAAAATATCCTGAACATCATCAAATCCTTAATTTCAGAAGGAGAGGAGCAGGGCGGGAGGAGCGCCAACAAAGCAAAACCCAAACTGTTAAGCTGTTACACGAACCTTCCTTCCAATTATTTCCTAACTTTTGTTTACAAAAAATATATAAAACTGAATCTTAATAACAATTGGTACTCACCCTCAATTACACTAATTTCCAATTGTACATTCATAATGCAAAAAAGAACCAAATAAATAAACTCAAAAGCAATAGGCTAATGTAATTGACATCATGCAGAAACAAGTTTCTAATCTAATGCAGTAGTCATGAATAGTAGCTTTTATGGTAATCTGCTGACCATTCTCATGCATCCTGTCAGTTCTTTACAACATTGTGGAAATCAGAAACAAATGTTGATGATACATTGTGTCGAAGAAACTCAATCCACAAAAGTCATTCTAAAGCATTCCATGCCCCGTGAGGCTTGAGGTGCTCACACAGACAAGTTCACACTTGGAAGCAAAGTAATAACTGAGCAGACCACCACCCACCCATCTCCTGGGAAATATTATAATTTATGGCCACACAATAAGTGTAGTGTCATGATGGAAATAATGAAGGTAAGTGCACAGACTCATTATCATGTAACATAACATGGAGGCAACGTTGTAGTTTCCATTACCTAATGCGCTTCCCAAATAAGCGAGGTTGTCGAAAGAGATGGATTGAGTACAAACCTAACCTTTAGCCTTTTTTGCACAGAGTCACTTCCCTCATACTGGAACCCACTACCAATGACCCCTCAATATAGTAAGGTACCCTAAGAACTATTATTCCACAGCATAAATACAGGACTACAGAGTCATTGGCATCCATAAACAAAATAGCACCATATGGGTACTTGTGGCCATGCAGTATTTCAGCATGTACTTGCTTTTACAAAGCTCAACTTCTGTGAACCATTACTTTGTCATAGATAACCAATCACTGCTCATAATGTTCTCAAAATGAACAAATGTAAACAGAAAAACGCTGCCATTTGTAAAAAGGCTTGCTTTTGAGGATCTGTTTATTTTTCTTTCTATCCTAGTTATTTTGAGTGATTGCATAAAAGCCAGCCATGCCATCATTTTATGAATGACAAGATAGAGAGGGATAAGCATGATGTGTTTTCTATATGAATACAGATATAAGGTTTCAAACTAGGAATATATATATATATATATATATATATATAATGTCTCTAAGTAGTATATAAACAAGAACGAAAAACCCCAATAGTTGAAATATTATATCACCAGTAAAAATCAATAATATTTCTGTCAATAATCTGGATAATTAAAGAAAAAGAAGACATTATCACCAATATGAATCAACATTTTTCTGCTAGGATTTAGAATTAGTATGCATAAAGAAAAAGATTTTGGTGAACTGTAAGAATCAATGTTTTTCCATTAAGTTCAGGACCCAGTACCTAGCTGTGAAATATGAAGAGAAAGTTGATTGCATAAATAGCTGCAAAATTTTGCATTAATAGCTCATTGCTTCATAAAGGTTCAGAACCAACTCAAGGATGAAAGAAAAGATAACTAATAGCACGAGGAACGGATCATACTAGGATCTTACTGGAATGGTGATTGTAATATAGCTGTTAAATTGTGTATATAGGTGGCTCATGTGGTTTAAGAACAATAAAAGGCATAAGAAAAGACAACTCATAGCATGACTAAAACCCAGCAAATTGTATGTCACGTGACTCACGTCCATCCAAACTCTAGTTGGAGTGGCTGCCAATCCATAAATATTTTTTGATCAAACAGAAAAGGATGATGAGAGAGAGAGGAAAAAAAATAAAAAAATAAAAAATTGAAAGATGCAGAATCTGGAAATTATATATCGAATGGCTTATTGAAGTTTGCATGGATATATAACAAAAGGATATATAGCAAGGGTTCTAACAACTTGGAATCTTGTCTGTTGCTTAACACACGAGTGGATGTAGGTCTTGACAACAAATTCGTGTAATGCAGGTTGTTGACATGCTGCATTCTTAAATTAATCAGTCCGTATATCAAGTATAATGATATAGACATGGGGTTAACATAGACTGAAAAATTCAAGGTATCTTTGCATAGAAAGTGTTTTCTTTTAAATTTTTTCTTTCTGTCCTATTTTTCCCTGTAAGTATGTGTGAGTAAAGTAGGAAGAGGTTGGAAAGTGTAAAGTGTAAACTACTCCTTTATGTCAACGTCCTTAGAAGAGACTGTCCTGAAAAGAGAAGAACAATAATTCATTTTCAATGCCGCACTAAGCTGTCCTATACATGGTTTCAACTTCTATTCAATTTTATGAATTACTTTCAATTGAATGAATGAAACCCAAAGTCAATGTTGAAATCCTAGTCCAAGTTAGGGCTTAAATTAAGTTCCTGATTTATATTTTCAAAAGATGAAATTTAAAACCCTGGCTCAGTAGCATGCCACAAAGTGTTAAGTTGGTATATTGACGGAATATAATCGCTTGCAAAGAAAGGGGGAACACATGTGGGATTCGTTAAGGAATCAATCTTTACATCTATAAATGTGACCAATAAGTATATTATTATTCTTCTTTTTATTTTGTAATTTGACCAACAAGTATGAAGCCCTACCTTTCACTCTAGATGATATTTTTTGAACAAAAATGGGGAGCCAAAATGGCATTGAGGATGAGTGCACATGTCAACAAACCACATCTTCACTAATTGAAATTCTTCACTATCTTATCAAGTATTCAACGTCCCATAAATCCTTTAGGAAGAGTACACGACAGGATCACCTTATACTCAAATTTGGGGACATGACTAAGCATTTGGGACCACCTTGAAATAATGTGTGAGCTAAGAGTGCAGTTTAATTGTGTAGTCAAAGCTCATCAATCAAGATGAATTTTTTCATGCTTATCCAAACGGAGCCTTATTGTAGCAAATGGGTATGTGAACCCCTTAAATAAATAAATAAATAACATTTATTATTATTATTATTATTGATTTTTCTTTTTTTACTCTTTCTTTTTTTTCTTTTTCTTTTTTCTTTTTTTTTTGGTAATAAAGCATAATTAAACCAGTATTGCTGATAACGTTTAGCACGGTCCATCTGTGCAGATTACAGCATAAGTGATCATGGTGATCATCAATAATTCAATCCAATTTATTCTAACGAAAATCAGCATGATCAAAGTAATCAAACATGAGATGGTGTTCACAAGAACGATTTACAGATCAGATGATCCAAAAAAACTAATTTAGAATAAAAAATATATTAAGAAAAAGGAAATTGAAAGAATAAATATGAATCACCTGTATTTTGCCTGACCATGGCCTCCAACCTCTGCTTGGTACTTAGCTTTACAGGTGTCGAGTGGGTACAAGATTGTTGTGCTCAACAGAGCTCCAATAGCTCCTGATGTCGCCTCCGATATAGATTCAAAATCAACAGTCATCTTCTTCTTCTTCTATAGCGAAGGCGATCAAATTAACAAATATAAATATATAACTTATATATATGCTATATATATAGAGAGAGAAAGAGATGAAGTGGAGGCACCGAGTGATCAAACCCCGGCATAGATCAATTAGAGAGAGAAATTAGGCGTAGAAGGTAGCTGGAAATGGAAATGCATGTGTCGGAGAAAGCGATGGGAAGAGAGAGAAACGCAATTGTCCCATCGCTACAATCATATGGTTTTTTTAAGAAACGTAAAGATTTCTTCCATCATTTTTAGACTCGGTGGTGTGTATGGAGAAATTATTATATGGTGCGGTCCGAACCATGTAAGCTTTATTTAATACGTAGTATTTTGTTTTTTTTTTGGATTAAAACTTATTTGTGATATGATCTGATTATAAATGCATATTGTATCAATTATTAAACTAAAAGAGGGTTATAAACACTGAAAACAGAGTTGGTGGTGAATTTATGCCAAAAACAGTTGAGATCACCTTCTCACTATTGAGTAAGTATAAGTATTGTCTATGTTTTTTTCTGATTGGTTGGGGCCAATAATTTCCGATTGATGTAATCATTTTACTAGTTAGGGCGGAGCCAACATTTATAATTTAGGGGGCTGAATGTGTATTGTGTAATTTGGAATTGAATTTTTTTTATTAAAAAAATCAATTGTAATATAATTTTTTTTATAATATATAGTCATATTATATATATCTTGAAAAAAAAAAAAAAAAAAAAAAAAAAAAAAAAAAATCAACCTAAATCAAATTTTCTTCAATAATTGTTTCAATTGTCCTTCAATTGTTTAAATTTTTCAAAAAATTCAATTTTTTAAAAAATCTTTTTGAGCAGCGAGGTATAGCATTATTACATTGATGAAAGATTAAAAGACAAAATAATTTACCTAAATAAATTTTCGCAAGTTATAACAAAGCAAAATCTTTACTTTAGATTTATACAAGAAATAGTCACACAATTTGTTGTTTAGCACAGTGCCTTGGTTTTCAAAATATAACAAAAAAGGAGAGAGAAAATTAAATAATTTTTTTACCAAATGGACAATGGCCATACAACCTGATTCATTTGACAGTTGGTAGACTAATCCATTTGACACTTGGTGGATTGATCCGATGAATATTAGTGTTGAGATTTATTTGTAATATATTAATACATTCATGTGAAATCTATTTTCTTAATCTAATAGTCTAGATTTAACTTGTCTAATGCTCATGTATTAATTTTTTTCAAAGAAAAAGTCGGGTATTCGAGCTTAGGATCGTGTTGGATGGCAATTCTTAAGGTGTGTATGTTGGAACGTTTACAAACAGTGATAATGGAATGTTTACAAACAGTGGCCTATTAAGTGTTTTTTTTTTTTTCAAACATTCGGTGGTAATTTATGGGAAATGTGAAGATATGTGTTATTAATATTTTAATAAAAATATAAATAATATATACTATAATTATAATGATGGTTGTTATTACATAAGTTAAATTATATCCATAAGGTATATTATTTCAATAATAATTTTGTTATTATAATACCCTAATCGTTATGTATTTATACTATATATACATAAATCATTCATATCTTTCATTTGGAAGAAACTTATATAGTCTTGGACATAGATCAATGTGTTTACACATGCCTTTACAATCATGTCAATATTTTCTTACTTATTTTACTAATGTAATTTCCCTTTTGGATTTCTATGATTGTATTAATTTTCTATTAATTTTATAACAAAAATTTTGATAATTCTAAAAGTGCCCCGCTAAAACCCAAAAAAAAAAAAAAAAAAATCGCAAGAGATCTTAAAAACTTAAAAAAAAAAAAAAAAAAAAAAAAAAAAAAAAAAAAACCCTTCATTTTCTAACTTATTTTCCTAACAAGAGTTTCAAAGTTCCGAGAGACCCATATATGTTTTTCTCATCTAACGGATCCCATCAAATTTTCAAATAGAAAAAAAAAAAAAAAAAATCCCTTCATTGCTATTTATTAGTTTGGTTCAAAATTTCATACCATATGATTGTAGCAGTTGCCCCATCTAAAGAATCTAAACTAAATTTCTTGCGCGGTCATTGCAAAACACCTTTCAATTATTTTACAAACTTAAAACTATTTTAACAAAACAAAAGTTAAGCATATTTCTGTGCTCCAAATTTTTTAGAAGTTTTATTCCACACACACACATGTATATATATTTTGGAAGGTCAATTTATTCCACATATTTGTGGCAAGCTTCCCTATAATAGAACATCTATCAACGACACTTTTATTATAGGACAAATTGCACAAAACCCTCATTTCCTTTCAATTTTTTGCAAGTAACCCCCTTGAAGAAAAAAGTTGACATAAAGCCCCCCTAACTAATCAATTTGTTGCAAAGTGGTATTGCAATGATGAAAATACCCCTTAATATAATTTAAGAAAAAGTTGCCTTTTAATATTAAAATTAATATAAATAACTCTTTCGATATAGTATTGTTAAATAAAATAAAATAAAAAATATTTAATGGTGCACCTATAAGAAAGTGAAAATAAATTGGAACAATTTTCAAAGTTTTCTTAAATTTTTATTTTTTAAAAATTAATAAGGAAAAAGAAAACCTAAAATGAAAATGATTTAAAAGAAAATCTAAATTATCTTAAGTTTATATTAAGGGGCATTTTTCTCATTATAACATCACTTTAATGGTGTATAATTTTTAATTTTTTAAAGTTCTAATTGTAAATATTAAAAGTACAAAAAAAAAAAAAAAAAAAAAAACCTAAAATGGAAAGCTTCCTTAAATTTATATTAAGGGGTATTTTCGTCATTGTAACATCACCGCAACAAATTAGGTATTTCGGGGGTTTTATCATTTTATGTCAACTTTTTTCTTAAGGGGTTTCTCGTCAAAAAATAAAAGTTGAGGGGAGTTTTATGCATTTTCCACTATTTTTTATTTTGACCAATTTTTATTTTATCAAAATTTTAAATATGCACATTTTAGATCATCTCATGATAAATCATAAGTACATACAATTTCTTATCTAGCATGTATTAAACAAAAACGGTTCTACTTAACCCTACCATTAGAATTGAAAATAGTCCAAGATGACAAAATATCTAGCCCCCTTCATAATGGATATGGAAATGGTTAAATGATTTTGGGTCAGGGATGAAGGTTATGATTGAAAATATGCATAGATATGAGGCATGCGGATGGAAACGGTCACCTCGCCCAATCTCGTCTAGCCCCGCTGCTTATATTTTATTGAAAATATGCATAATTATAATTTTGTCATTATATTTTATTTTATATTCAATAATATTATGTATATATTAAGCAAATTATAATTTATTATATTTCAATCACTAAATATTCTTTTGTAGTATTTTTATTTGAGAACTTTTATGTATTATTTTGATGTTCCAATAATAATTTTAGTCTTGAGTTTCAATTGAGAAGTTAAATCTTATTTTTATCTGCATAAAGAAAAAAAAAAAAAAATCATTGTTAAAATTTTGTTTTATTATTTACTTTTGTCAGATTCATATTATAATTATGCAAATGCTTTACAAAACCCGACCTCGTCCCACCTTACCTTGTCTCGTTTAATAAATGGTTTTGGTGTTAGTGACAGGGTAGCCATTCTAAACGGGATGGGGATGAAAATGGCATCAAAGTACCCCATTGCCATCCCTAGATACACTAAATAAATATAAAATGGTGTTGTTTGATAAAAGTGAAAATTAAGTACTGAAAATTTTAAGAGTTGAAGTTTTTAAATGGTAATTAAAAAACAAATATATTTTGAAATATATTTTAATTTTTAGAGTTCAATATTCAATGATGATGTCTTTGTCACTCACTTAATTGGATAAGTGCTGAAACATTTAAAAGTAAGTCCTAAATTGAGCAATTAAACAAACACCTAATGTTTATGGAATATATATACAGGAAGAGACATTGGTGGATATATATAGAGATTCATATTTTTGGGATGAGATCAATTAATAAATTACATATATAGAATATAATGAAATTTAAGAATTTTTTTTTAAGGAAACATGTATAGTTTATAAGGGAATGAGAAATTTTAGGGAATACATTTTTGCACATTTTAAAAAAATATATACATATTATATCTATATATATATATATATATAATAAGAGAAAGAAAAAATCCAGAGGCACGTGCCCCGGTCCTACACTGATTCCGTCCTAAAATACACTACTTTAATATCCATTAACGATGTCTAATATTTTAAATTTCAATTGAAATAGTAGATGGAATCATGGAATGTATACTGGGATGCACCACTTTAATCTATACTTATGGCTGAGATGCATTATTGTTCATTAGATAATTATTACTACTTAACAAGGTAAAAAAGAAAAAGAAAAAGAAAAAGAAAAAGAAAAAGAAAAATAATTAGAGTGATTTTTTTTTTTTAATTAATGAGAGTGACTTGGAAAAATAGTGTTAAAGACTGGCCTTGAAATTAGATGTTCCAATTTTGAATTTTTTATTTGGACATGATGTTTCCATTTACTAAAACGGTGCACCAACTGCGCAAAGAGGCCCCTACACCCCTGTTTGGTCACGGTGCTGCTACTCGCAAACAATCCTTATCAACCCACTAAACCCGTCACAGAAACGGCTCCATCGAAGTTTTGTGACAGCAGTCCAAAACCCTCATACCCTCAACTCAAATCATCATATCTTCTTCCCCAAGCTTCGCCACCGCCCCATCCTAGGGTTTCGGTGGCCCATCCAAGCCCTAACTACAAAGCCACACACATCTACATACACAAACTTGTACGTATACATCTACACATATACACATATACATTTATTTGATCCATTCTATTCAATCTTAGTGAACAAGCCTAGGGATTTTGTTGCCAAGTCAGTCACTATCGTTTCTCTCTCTGTGTGCGCGTATATATCTCTATGTATTATGTATATTGATTTAGGGTTTTGAATATCTTGCAGTTATGATGGCTGGAGGTGGTTCTGCTGCGAGGGCGAACTCCGGTGGTCGCCAACCCGTTCGTATCGTCGTCGCCGGAGACCGCGGCACCGGAAAATCGAGCTTGATAGTCACAGCCGCCGCCGATACTTTTCCGACCAGTATGCCTCCGGTGTTGCCCCCGACGAGGTTGCCCGATGATCTCTACCCCGATCGAGTGCCTCTCACAATCATTGATACCTCTTCCAGGTTTTCAATCTCTCTCCTCTCTCTCTCTCTTTATATATATAGGGCAAGTACGATTTGAAAGCTATTGACGATCTGCAGATGTGAGTTGCAGTGGTTACCCTCCCTACCCTCTATACACATTCAAGAGAATGAGCACACACACATATATAAACGATTTATGTTTCTCTGTGTATGGTATAATTTTGATATTCTTATGCTTTGTACTCTGAATCTCTATAGTGGATAGAGGAAAAGCTGCTGAATGAAACTATGAAGTGCTTTTAAGTGTGTCTAATTATATATGGATATGTTATGTGTATATAAATGTATTGGTTTTGAATTTTGTTTATTCTATGTAATTTTATTATTTCGTGTAACATTCTCAAAAATTTATCTCAGCTCGAATTGGATTATATTTGTGTGATGTTTCTCTTATTCAGTACGGAGAGCGGAGGTAAACTTGCTGAAGAATTGAAGAGGGCTGATGCTGTTGTCCTCACTTACGCCTGTGATCAGCCTGCAACGCTTGACCGATTGAGTACTTTCTGGCTTCCAGAACTTCGTAGATTAGAGGTTTGTATACCACAACAACGTTTGGTTACACTGATGAAATTACTTAAGATTACTTTTTACAAATTATGAGAGAAGTCTTGAGATTATCATGAGTTCATATTGTATTACTTCCTTCAAGTATTGGAGAAGTACTTCAAAAATGTTGACTAGACAGTCTTGGACATTATCATATGTTCATGCACATATAAATTTCAATATCAGTGTTTTTTAATATTAATGTTTCCCTTCATATATCGAACAGGTGAAGGTGCCGGTTATAGTGGTTGGCTGTAAGCTGGATTTGAGGGATGAGCAGCATCCAGTGAGCTTGGAGCAGGTCATGTCTCCAATAATGCAACAATTTCGGGAGATCGAAACTTGTATAGAGTGTTCAGCATTAAAGCAAATTCAGGTAAATATTTATTCCTTTTGTTATCTTTTTATGGTAATAAAATCCAGTTTCTGTTTTGACATGACAACTCTTTGCATTTTCTGTGATATTGGTTTCTATGTCCACAACTAATAGCAGTCTGTACTACTTTTACGTAGTACTAGTAGAAATCTATAACTCTGTGTTTTTGTGTGTTTATTCCATCATCCAAGTATAAATATAAGTAGTACAAGGATAAATGTATAATTTGCTTGTTCGAGTCCATTTTTAATTTTTTAGTGTGTTTAATTCACCCCTTGTAGTACCCCCAGTAGGTGAGACCAGCACTATTATGACCTTAGTTCTTAAAAATTGCTGATAGTTAACTGTACACTGTGGATTATGAGTTTGTTTTTTAAGCTTATGAAGGACAAGTTTTTGATGGTCAGTATCATGAATCATTCGATTAATCTGTTCGATGACTTCTGATTTGGGATTTTAAATAGCAATTTCCTCATCATATGGCATTGACATTTATTTTTCCAGAGTTTAAATTATTGAAATTTCTATATTTCAGATCCCTGAGGTTTTCTACTATGCACAAAAAGCAGTGCTTCACCCGACAGCTCCTCTTTTTGACCAGGAAGAACAAACTTTGAAGCCTAGATGTGTGAGGGCTTTAAAAAGGATATTTATTCTTTGTGACCACGACAGAGATGGTGCCCTTAGTGATGCAGAGCTGAATGATTTTCAGGTTTCCTTTTTGCTTATTATGTATACATGTCTTGTAAATTTTTGTGTTATAGTGAGTTTGTTCGAAACAAATTTCTCATTTCTGTGCAATCTTTTTGACTTAATAATCTTTTTGTGATTCTGCAAGAATTTTTTACTTGCACAAAGTCATTGTACATTATGATTGAGGTTCTGGAATAATCTAGTGACGATTGTAAACAGGTCAAATGTTTTAATGCTCCATTACAACCTTCTGAAATAGTGGGTGTTAAGAGGGTTGTGCAAGAAAAACTGCAGGATGGCGTAAATGACCGTGGTCTTACTCTGACTGGATTCCTCTTTCTTCATGCCCTATTCATAGAAAAGGGACGTCTCGAGACAACATGGACAGTCCTAAGGAAATTTGGATACAATAATGATATTAGACTCAGCGATGATCAGCTCCCACCTCCAATTAGACGATCTTCTGATCAGGTATGATGTAAATCTTGATTGTTATTACTGTCTGTTTCTCAAAACTTGTAATGCTTCTTATGCCTAACGAAAAAATTTCATTTTTTTTTGGAAGAGAATTGGGAAATTAATTAAAATTTGGGATAGACATCTTCTAGTACTGCATACTCAGTTACATTAAATCTTATAATATGTGGGTCGTCTGACACATTCTTTTTGGCCTTATTTTCCACGTGTCACCTTCAACTTTAGTCAAATCAGTCTTCATTACTTGAGCATTCGTTAGACTTTGTTTCAAATGACAAATTATCTTAGATGGTTTTTCTTCATCTTCTTTCCATCTGGTGTCATCTCTAGCTTCTTGTAAATGCATTCATTACCCACATCATTTCAACATTGACTACACTCATTATTTTATATATATGTTGTTCCTTGGCATTCCAACATGTTCTAGAAAGTTTAACCAGCCTTATGGTGTTTTCTTTCTGTTAATATCCATAACGAAAAGGAAAACCCAATTTGCTATGCAATCCGAAAACACAAAAAGACCAACCATTTATTTGCCTGCAATAGAACTTGAGAATACTTTTGGGCCAAACTGAGTTTACTGCTCATATGGCCAGTTCTAGACCTCACTGTATTTGGGCCTGAGAGATTTGCGCTGGCTGGTCTTGGCCTTCACTGTATGGCCAAGATGGGTTAAGATTGCTCTACCCGGTTTGGGTCTATATTACCTATCTCCAGTGCTTGTGTAATGGGGATTTTTGTCAAGAAATTTTTATTATGATATTTTACTCGATTCCATTTGTGTATTTTAGACATTTTAATCGCTAATTGACAGAATTCCTTATTTGCACAATTTAAAAAATGCAGGGGGCTTAATTGAACATCAGGGGGGTATTTGCACATTTGTATGTAGCAGGTGTTTTTGTTCTGCTAATTAAAATTCATTAAAGTGCCACAGGGTGCGATACACATACAGAATATTCAAGTGTGAAATCCAAACCCTAAATATTAAGGGTAAAAGCATTCCACGACAAACTAAATCTCCCTGCAACTTATCTATGAAATAGAAAATATAATAAGAATCAGAAACTCAGATTTACAACACACCCAAAATCTCGTTCTCAACTTGCATGTGGCAACTCTGTTACCTTTTCCTAACCAGAAGAGACAAAGAAGATCAGCTTTCCACATTCCTTCCTTTCTCTTATGAACTATCCTGCCTTGCCATCATCTAGTATTTATGGCACCAATTTTGAAATCACCCAAACTATTCCAAACAGAGAGAAGAATATGCCCTCACCTCTCTTATTGACAAATATTGAGGGCGACGAGCCATTGCCTTACAATCTAACACATGCAACACATCTGGGAGAATCATACCCCTTCACAAGTTCTCAATGGTTAAAATTCTTCCTGCAGCTGCCATTCAAGCAAAGCTTTCCACCTTTATGGTGATTAAGTACACCCCCCCAAAAAAAGGTAAACCAAATGCTTCACAAGGAAAGGCATGTGAGTTTCCACCACTAGAACTTTATCATAATATTTACATTCAAATTTCGCAGATATAATCCAAACAGTAGAATCACTGGATCTGTCAAAATAAGTAAAACAAAGCAATCCAAATATCACTGCCACAACCTCCCAACTGAAAACACAAAAAGGTTACAAGGGACATATTGACATGATAAAAGGGACATATATAGTTAAAATGACTGGGAATACAATAATTTCCAACTCTGTAGGCTGACATTAAGGGTCAGCCTCATCTTTTTACCTCAGTTATGATTAAACTGTCAAGACACATTCAAGATGAGATTCAATGGTGTATGATATTGACGATGATAGTTATAATTTGATGAAACTACAGAAAATGTAAGTTCTAAAATGGAGGGTTGGTAAACAAATTTTTTTTGTTCCAGGTACAGCACCTTGAACCCAATGTGTGACTTCATCCCTGGAAATTGTTGTTGTTAGCACACGTGTCGCACAAATATATATTAAATTGATCGAGTGCTGTGAAATGGTTTGAGACTTAATAGCCTACCTTATGCTTTATGGACCTTGGTACATCTGTCGGGTGCAAATACGTTTCTTAGCATCCGATTTGTAAATGTCCAAAACCAAGAACGTGGGGACATGATTAATATTCTTATTTATTTTTTTACCATCATTCTTTATATTATAGGCGTATCACACATTTTAAAGTAATAATGTAATTAATAAAAGGAACATATTAAGAGAGTTTTTATCTATAATATAATAAATTGAATTGTTTGATATACCTGTTAGGTCTATGTCGAACTAGATGCTTAGACAAGTGTTGTCTGCCCGACATGGATAATTCGTGCATTTTTTTAAGTGTCCATGTAACATAGAACCTAACAACCCATGTAATGTGCTGGTTATCGTTAATCACATCAAGGTCTCTATGACCAATCCCATTCAAAGCCAAACCAAAATCACTTACCAAATCAGATTTGAGTCATTTTTAATGATTGTGTAGTAATTTCCACCCTTCTTGTAGGTCTCCACAATTAGTTTTGACTTTTTGAGTGATTGTTTCTGATTGTATTCTTTGTTTTCGACTTCTTGTGATGCATATAGTGTTTTCCTCGAAATGTTAATGCATAATTGTCGTATTTGCAGAGTGTGGAGCTGACAAATGAAGCTGTGGAATTCCTCAAGGGAATCTTTTTCTTGTTTGACATTGATGGTGTACGTACTAGTCCTTTTGCAAAATATCTTTTGTTGCTTACTCTCAAATATTGACCTTATGGTTCTTATTCTCACCAGGATGGGATGCTTCGGCCAGCTGAGCTTGAAGATCTTTTTTCTACTGCACCAGAAAGGTATCTTATTTTTCTCAATATCGGTGGTGAATAGCTTTGATTTCTTTATTATAAATTTCTTTTGCTCAGCTAATATCATAAATTTTTCTATATATATTTTTTTCTTATTTATTTATTTTTTGTTGGTGAGTGTAATGAATTCTGTGAAGCTATTGTTGAAAAATTTATATCGAGTGTAATTAAACTGTGTGACTGAATAAATGCTCATTTGCAGAGAGTCGTCATCAGATGCATCAATTATATGCAAATTCAAATTTCAGCCCAAATAGAAACACCATAGTAGGAACGAAATATATCAGTGTTAGTAAGTTGCTGTCTAGAGATTTGTGACCCATCGAAGCTTTAAGGTTGTCTAAACTGAAGTGATATAGTCTGAAAGACTCCAACTGATGTACTGGTGATAGCCAGTGCCAGTCTTATCCTTGAGACATGTACTCAAATTATACCTATAAAATACACTAAATCCACTATTGTTTCACTTTTAACCTATAGTAGTTTAAATAATTCTAAAACCTTCTATGAAGTCTAGAATTTGCAGAAGGGATAAGGGAGAATCTAGAATTTGGCTAAAGCTGTTTTCATGAATATCTACAGAATAGGTCATTCTTTTATACCCATTTACTAATTTTTTTGCTTTGATGTGCATCTCTCTTTTTCTTTTCTTTTCTTTTTTTTTTTTTGGAATTCTTTTTATCTTTTTTTGATTGGGTGTTTTCTGGTTTTCATTCAACACACTGTTCTGATAGGAGCTCAAAAGAAAAGGGGGAACAAAAAAAAAAAAGCAAAGAGAAAATAAAAGAAAAATCAATGATAAAGTGCTGGTGTCTTGATGTTTGGCTTGGTGATTGCTAATCTCTTTGTGCATCTATTATTCTCATGTTGATGAATACATGCTATTGAAGGAATTTGCTTTCTATTCATCATTTAAGTATTTCAATAACAATTATTATTAGCTTTGTATGTGGTGTATGGAATATCTTATGTATACGTTAGTTCATTCAGATTTTCGGATTTTAGTTCATTCAGATTTTCGGATTACATGATTTGAAATATATTAAATGTGTGATAACTTGGATACAGGTGGTTGAACTTAAATGGTGGTGTTTTACTATCATTTTGAATGAGTGATAAAAACCTAATCTAGCATCCAAATTAACTTCTAATTTATTTATTTATTCTAGTTAAATGATGAGTAAATCCTGCACTCTTCCAAATTGATCCATGTTTGAGATGTATCCTTTTCAAACCATCATGGAATTAATTCAATATTATATAATATTCGAGGCAATTGGACTCTTGTAGTCCACATCATTTTTTTTTTCTCTAGATGTTGATTTTGTTGTTAATAGCGTTTCTTTGAAATTCAGTCCTTGGAGTCAAGCTCCTTACGAGAAAGCTTCTGAGCAAACTGCCTTGGGATGGCTATTACTTGATGGGTTTTTATCTGAGGTATCTACATCCTATTCCTTTTTTTTTTTTTTTTTTTTCATATTTATTCTTTAATTTCTGGGGTTCCAATTGAAATGATATTTCCCTACATGTATGTGTGGTGACTAAGTTGGTTAGTTAATGTACAGAGCCTTACAGTTGAACTGTGTTCATGACCAATTGCATGCTATCACTATATCAACTTTTGTGTTGTAATTGCAGTTATTGGATAGCATTGAAGTTATTTTTCCTTCACTATTCATTAGTTATTATTATTAATTTTATCTGCATCTAGATGTGTCAAAGTGCCAATTTGTCTCATATTTTTTCATTGCCAGCTAGAATATAATCAGGGATTCGATTTTTAAATCTGTATTTTTACATTCAGAGGATAATTAGATGTTATTTTCATTTATGTTATTTTGGAACTTGTGCACATAGAACATATTCTTAACTATACGTGTAGGTTTTTTAACTTTAGCTAATTTTCTATGACTCAGTTTAGTTTCTTAGACAGATTTTATGAGGGCAAGATAACTCTGAAGTTGGTATATTCAGCAAATATTGTACAGTTTGTACTACTACTACATCTACTGCTACTATTAATCATGAGTGTGATGCTCAAAAAATGAAGTTCATTTGAGCATCACACTCATGATTAATAGTACTAGTAGTACAAACTTCTTCTACTACTACTACTACTACTACTACTGTTTTTATGAACTTTACACTAGTAGTACAAAGTACTACTACTACTACCTAACTGTACACTACTACTATTAATCATGAGTGATGCTGAAGAGAACTTTCCTTTTTAGTACATATTGTTTAGTGCAATGTAACAAGAATACCATTTCTCTATCCATGACTTTTATAGTTGTGGTGCTAGATGTCCCAGCAAATTGTATTGGGCATACAAAAGGCTGAGGACATCTCAATTGAGTTACTTAAATGAAGTAATTGTTTTGAGGGCTGTTGCTTGGTTCAGTGGTTTAGCGCTTAAACATCAGCGCCATTGGTGTGAGTTCGAGTCTCAGAGCAGCCACTTTGTGAAATACCAAACGTTTGGTCTGTTTCAAGTCCTCCCTCTCCACGACCCTGCTGTAGCAGGACCAGAACTGGGTATGTCCAGTTGCCCTTGAATGAAGAAGAATTTGTTTGACTTGCTGCTGTTATCATGTAACTAATGATTTGTTAGTTAATGTCATTGCAGTCCTTTAAAACTTGTTGACATTAAAATTAAACATGTTATCTTGTTTGATCAATTTTAAGTGTATGAATTTATACATCTAACTTATGATTTAATTTTGTGCATGTTGTTCTTTCAAGCAACCAATTTTGGTTTTCTTACAAATATGTTTGGTGCAGTGGGCCCTCTTGACACTTCTAGACCCAATTCGTAGTGTGGAGAATCTAATATACTTGGGATATGCTGGTGATCCTTCCTCTGCCATCCGTGTTACTCGGAGAAGACGTTTAGATCGCAAAAAGCAACAATCAGAGAGAAATGTTTTTCAGTGTTTCGTTTTTGGACCTAAAAAGGCTGGAAAATCTGCATTATTGAATTCGTTCCTCGCAAGGCATTTCATCTGAAACCATATCTGATGAATTTGTTCATCTTAATTAAATTTAAATTTTATGTTACTTTGTATATCATAATGTTAATAAAGTCTTACGACGTATTGTTGCTGATTTGAAATGCAGGTCTTTCTCTGATGATTATTCTTTAACCACTGATGAACGTTATGCAGTCAATATAGTTGATCAACCTGTGGTAAGTTTTATGTAATGCACCTTGCGGCTTGTTAACCTAATAGAGTGTATACATCCTTCTTTCTCTTCCTGCTTGAAATAATTTGGTAAAGATCTTTTGGGTTTCCGTAATGTCCATGAAAGATTACAGTGGCCATGGAGAGAGGAATACAGAATTTAGGGAGAAATTATGTGCTGCAGTGATAGTAACCCCATTTGTCGACCACAGGAACTGAGTCATTCTTGAACTCAAAAGAGAAGTGAATCTCCAACAAGAAATCTGTTCCCGGCAGCCCACTGAGGGAACATTGAAGATTCATTTGTGGCAGGCTGCCTCCAACCGTCAACATCGCCGAGTATGAATTCATTGGAGGCTTCTGCCGGTGAGAGGATGGTGGCGATAGAGCTTTTAGGGTCTGATGAGGATTAGGATTAGACGGTTAAGAGGAGAACGAGAGGATGAGAGAGAGAGTCAGTGGGTTAATGATTGTTGGGCTTTCGGTTATTTCACCATTAAATAAATTATTATAAAAGTATTAAAAAAAGAGGGGGCAAATATGACATTTTACGTGTCTTTTAACACCGTTAGTGACGGAAAGCTGACAGGGGGTCTCAATGTGGCTTTTTTAGAAAATTTGCATCTAATTGTAACAAGGGCAAACATTAGGGGGTGTCAGTGTAATTTACCCATAAATTAACTAATAATAGGGAAATAGAAAACCAAATATAATTCATTGGAAGCTTTCAAGGATGCAACCTGAAAGCCTCCAACGTGGCTAGATGCCTAAACAATGTGTAATACTAACTTGCCAAAAAAAAAAGGAGAGTGTGATGTGGCCCGAATTTGGTTTCGGGTCACGTTGCGACCTTTTTGGCCTGACGGCCTGGATTGACCCATTTGTTCTTTTTGGTCGTGGACCATGTTTAGTACTCTCTTGTAGCCCGATATATAAGGGCGTTTAGGGTTTGGAGTGGGATATCGAGATACACTAAAAATCGCAAAAAATAGTGAGCGAGAGCTAGGATTTGGGGCCTGAGACTTGTAATCTCCAGATTTTCATATACCGAATTTTTTCCCTGGATCTTCGCTATGGACGTAGGCTTTGCCGAACCATTAAATCTTTGTGTTCTTTGTGTGGCGTGTGTATTTTTTTTGTCATGCTTCTTGATTTGTTCTTGGTTCGCTGCGTTTGTCGTAATAGAGAAGAAGATTTTTCTGTCATGTTTTGTGATTTGTTCTTGGTTCGCTACGTTTGTCGTAATAGAGAAGAAGAAAAAGGGAAGAACGAAAGAAAGATGATTACTAAAATATCCTTCTGTGTCTTTTGAATTGTGACTTTCCAAATTTTTGAAATGGTTAATTGCCCGCCTTATCAGATTTAATAAAATTACTAGTGTCCTTTATTGCAATGTTTATGGTGGTTCCAAAATCCAGAGACCTGTTTTGTTGATATCTGGTTCAACCGTCAGCTGATTCGTTTTTTAAACAGTGATTGAAGGACAATGAAAGAGAAGGATAAGGATATGAAAAAGACTAAAATTAGCCCCTCTGTCTAGCAATGAAAATAGACTCATGGCACTACAAAGATGTCACTAAAATCCAAAATTCCATGAATTTTTAATTGGCCTTTTAAGTGTCCCTGTCCTCGAGTCTTTTAACCTTCTGGTACATTAGTTTAATTGCTGAAAACAACTAAGCTTAAATTGGATGGGAAAATATTACTTGTTTCATCAAAGTAAATAAATAAGGACTAGCTATATGCGCCTCATATGCTATAATAAGCACAAGATGTTTTCATCATTTCTAAAATTCCTATTCTCGGTTTCTGCTTTTATGACCAAAATGCAGTTTCAGTCTCCCTTCCCGTCATGCAAGTTTTTATATTTAGTTGTCGGTCTGTTATGTATGCTTTGTTTAAGCTCATTGATGAAGTGTTTTATATATTTACTTTGCATTGACAGGGAACTAAGAAAACTCTTGTACTGCGGGAGATACCAGAACATGGAGTTAGTAAATTGCTGTCTAAGAAGGAGTCTTTGGCAGCCTGTGACATAGCAGTATTTGTTCATGACAGGTAACTAAAATGTCATTATGTTTGTTGGGCTCCTCCTTATAAGAAGAAGATACCGTTTGTTTCTAAAGTTAACAAAGTGCATTACTCAGTGTGTATCTTGCTTGGAGGGTTTTTGGGGGGAAAGACTTGAGAGACTTATTTTTACCTTTATTTTGCACAAACTTTCTACTCTCAAACTTGAATTTGGGACCTTAGGATTGTCAGTTCTAGACTTTACCATACCCCTTATTTCTAAGGTTAATGAGTAATATCTTTTTGGAGCATATCTAAGGAACTTTGGATTATAGAAATTATAAAATTTGGCCTTTCATATTACTTAAGTTTGAATTTTTAAAATGTTATTGCACAATTGTCCTTCTATTTTAATTGTTTGTTTTCATATTTAAACAAAACTTTTTTTTGGTAAGTAATTTTTTAAAGCGTAAAATACAATGACCTCCCCTGAGGTTTGGCCTAATTACAATCGGATGAATCTTGTACATTTTTTGGCAGCATGTCCCCTGAGGTTTGACTGTTTTGCAAAGACCTCCCTTCCGTCCATAAATCAGTCATTTTCGTCAGAAAAATTGGTTAGAGAGACCAAAATGCCAATGAACTAAGTGTAAAAGACCCTATTACCCTTATAGGCTCATGAAATTAAAAAAAAAAAATCATGCATTAGTGGACCAAAGTACCCTTCACTTGCAACATTAAATTAAACCCAAATGAAACTCACCCCCACCACCACCATTCACACTCCACAACCTCCACCACCACTCCACCAATTGGCAAACAAGGGACGCAAAATTAAAGATGACTCGTAACCTCTTGGTCATAATGAAACAACCTTACCGTTGCACTAAGGCCCACCCTCACTGACTCAGAATTAAGGATCTTAAATTGTATCTTGGCAACTATTGTGAATAAGCTGGCTACGAGTAGTCCGGGATTGCCTTCTCTGTAGAATCTTGAATTACTTCTATTCGAATGCACTTCTTTTGACCCCCTCATTATAGACTCTCTGTGTGTGTGGAATGGTATAATCAAATGATTGAGGGTCTTTAAGAAACCCTCATACATATTTCCCCTTGAAACCATATGAAACACTTGATTTGTCTATCGTATAAGAGGTGAGCGTTCAGTTCATTGTTTTTAGATTGCCTTATTTCCCAGCCCTTTTCCATTTTCTTTTACAATTCTAATTTCATATTTTGCTCAAAAATCCTAAAGGCGTTACCTACCGTCTGTTGCTTTGAATCACCATCTTCACACTTTTTAGACTGGCTGTGCAATCAACGGCGAAGGCTTGAAAGTACAACGGTATCGACTGTGTCGATCGACGATTAATTTTTAATTTGCTAATTCCATTGTAATATGGGTGTGAGTTGGCCATTGGTATAGAAATTTCGAGAAAGAGATGAGAAGGAGATTCTAGATCAAATTCTTAGTTCTCTGTGATTTTTATGAACTTATGACTTAATGGCATACATACAGATGTATAGCAATATATATGTTGTGGTTATGAGTTGTTTGGAGAATGACACTAGATTGTTATAGATCTTTTAAATTTTATGTTCAATTGTAGTGATATTATAAAGACTGTTGGATGACTCGTATTTTCAAAAGGGATAAAGAGAGAATTTATGAAGATATGACATACAAGAAAACAAATATTCGACCCATACAACGTATTACACATTTACGTATCTGTATTCATATTTTTACATTTTTGGTTTTCCGTATTCGTATTTTTACGGTTCCTAATTTTGGTTTTGAACCATACAACGTATTACACATGTACGTATCTATATTCGTATTTTTGCGTTTTTGGTTTTCCGTATTCCTATTTTTACGTTTCCTAATTTTGGTTTCGACCCATACAACGAATAACACATGTACGTATCTATATTCGTATTTTTGCGTTTTTGGTTTTCCGTATTCGTATTTTTACGTTTCCTTATATTTTATTATCATTATTATTTTTGCCGATTTTTTGCAACTCTTTTTTTGGGGGGAAAAATATACACACACACACACACACACACACACACCTTTTTTCGGTACTGTATATTACTAACTCTGCTCCAAACATTTTGGTAGTCCTTCATTGTATTATCTCTAGTTATGAATCCTGTTTTGTATTTTATTGAAACCCTTAGTCCTCCACACCCCTCTTTATTATTTCTTCACCTTGATGTTGTTAGTATGTTGTTCCAATTTTTTTATGAACTGTACACAAGGTAAAATGCATTGTTCAATTTTTTGGATTTTCCCTGCTGGGAAGTCCTTGCTTAAAAGTATTTATATATGCTTGTGTGCATGCACATTGCGTCTGGTGTGTGCTAGCTGCATATCTTTCACCTTTGAAATTAAATGTGTTGATGCTTTTGTCTTTCCAGTTCTGATGAGTCCTCGTGGAAGAGATCAGCTGAATTGCTTGTGGAAGTTGCTAGTCATGGGGAAGCAACTGGCTATGAGGTGCCTTGCCTCATTGTTGCGGCTAAAGACGATCTGGATCCATATCCAACTGCAATACAAGATTCAACAAGGGTACATATTTTGATCCGTGGCTATATTTGTTTCCTGCATACTCAAATACATGAATTTTTTTTTTGATAAATAATACTCAAATACATGAATTAAATGACCCTGGCAGGTCATTGTTACACGTCATCCCAGAAAAGTCTGATTTACTCACTTGCTAAGTTGGCAAACAGGATTTCTTGCTGTTAGTAGATGGTTGCAACATCTTTGCAGTTTTACAGGTTTACTGTTACAAGTGGAACTGGTCCCACATCGGATTTGGATGGGGGTTGAAGTGCGTATAAATGGGTGGGTATGCAGCACTACCCAACAACTTGAGGTTTTGGGTAGATGGGCAAGCGTCCACCTGTTACATTTGGTATCAGAGCCAGACCCAGTCCTTAATCCGGTATCACGCTAAACGCCCGGGTCTGTCCCCGGGTAGGCAGGGTGGTCTGACCACAACGAGGGCGTTGCGTGGGTTCAGGTAGGGGAGAATGTTATAAGTGGAACTTGTCCCACATTAGATTTGGATGGGGGTTGAAGTGTGTATAATGGGTGGGAATGCAGCATTACGCAATAGCTTGAGCTTTCGGGTAAATGGGTAAGCGTCCACCCGTTACAACCTAGGTTAAGTGGACAATGATTTATCCAAATTTTAGGATTATTAGTTTTATTTATTTGTTTTTTAAATCCTGGCCAAAGACAACAAACGTTATAGGAAGACAATTAGAAGCCAAAGCCCGTAAGAAAGAGGCTAGCCAAATATCTCAATCCCTCATTCCCCTTCCTATCAGCCAAAGCAATTTTGCCTATACAATGAGCTACAATGTTGCCGTGTTACCCAGTTGAGCGCACACCCCGAGTTAGCATTAGCTTGACGTTTTCAATAGGCACCCCCATTCCAGAAACACAAGCCTCAACCACAGTGCAGGTTGACAGTCACCTTTTTTTTTTTTACTTTTTTTTTTCCGTCAATAATCACATTGTTGTATTCCCGTAATTTAAGCATCTTCAACACTTCTCTTAGCACCAAAGTTTAAAAACACTGAATCAACTCTCAGAACTTCGCCTAAAGCCATATCACCATGACATTCCTTTGTTAAACAATTATAAGCAGCATCTAAATTAATTTTTTAACATAGTTCAGCTGGTTTAATCCACTGAGATGTGGCAGCAACAGAATTCTAAATTTGCACAACATCAAGAGAGAGAGTTTTCACAACTTCAGGAAAATCAGAAAAATGTGACAAAGCCATATTCAATACAAATTGAGGATCCTTATCTTTCTGAAAATTCCCATTTCTGGTCTTCCAGATAGACCAACACAAGAAATAGGCAAGATTCGATTATCGTCAGCTTGCTCCACAGCAGACCACGTATTAATAAATTGAATCCACTGTTGTTTCCATGATAGAACCTGGGTTTATCAAACACCAACCTAAAAGGACTCATTTTCCACACAATTTTAGCTGAAGGACAATGACACAAAGCCTGTAGAACAGTCTCTTCCTCAAATCCCCAAAATTGACACACTGCATCATTAACTTCTTTAACACTGACAATTTTTCATGACAGTTTTGCCAGGGGGAAAAATGAATTTTCCTCAAGTTTTAATTCTCCAAACATATTTCCAGTAATAGTTAAACTCATGGGCTAAGCTATTACCAGAAACTGAATTTTGAGATGAGCTATCCTTGGCCATCCCTTGTACAAGATGAAAAAGCACTCTGTAGGACACCAAACTTTTAAGTCTCCCCAAACTTTTAGGATTTATCATAATGCAGCTGCATTTTGAAGTGTGATTGAATAATAAAGAAACAAATGCTTGATGCATATTTTCAAGTTTGTCAACATTTTCTCCATTGTAGGCAGAATTTATTTTATAAAATCTGCTCATCCAAAATATACAAATTGAGAAGTTTGAAATGAACATTTTTGCCACAATGCAACTATTGATCAGACAAGTCAACTTAATTCTGTGACCAACTAGTGGTGCATGTTGTTGCGGTGGCTACACGGCAACTGTTACAGGACCCTGCGGACAAATTCAATGTGTTGCTAACGATGCTATTATTTTTAATTTGACTGTTAGTTTGGTGAATCTATTTATGGTTCATGTCTCTATAATAACATCTGCTACTTATTTTGCTTTTATAGGTTAGTCAAGATATGGGAATAGAGGCCCCTATACCTATCAGCACGAAGTTGGGAGATTTTAATAATGTATTCCGTAGGATAGTAACTGCTGCAGAGCACCCTCATTTGAGTATTCCTGAAACTGAAGCTGGGAGAAGCCGCAAGCACTACCACCGGCTTATTAACCGTTCTCTCATGTTTGTATCAGGTATTTAATCTTTGAAATTGGTGGATGTCCACACTGGACTCCTGATTTTTTGTTTGATTAGTACCATGAATCTTAAAGATATGCTGCACATTTCAAAAATCTGTTCACTTTCATTGTTAGTTGGTCTGATTTTTTGTTTGATGCATAATTCTTGTTCTTCAAAATTTCATTAGAGTATGGTCTATTTCACCATCTTTGGTAATCAGGAGAATGGGTATTTATTTGTTATTTTGTTTTCACAACCTATTTATTGAAGGGTAAGCTTAAAATATTCACTCTACTTGAATTATTTATTCTAAGGCCTCCAAGCGTCTACTTGAAATTCAAATTTGTTCGAGGAGATGGTACTGCAGCTACATATACAAATAAGTCCTTATTTTAATATTTGTTCTGTAGATAACTCGTCTAGATATTCAGTTTTGTTGTTGTTGTGTGCATGTGTGTGTTGCATCTAAGACGCTGATGTATGGAGATTGACACGACATGGACTAATTGATATGGTAAATCTTGAAAAATTAGGATACAAACACAAAATATTATATGTAGATTTTTTTTAAAAAATTTATATTATACACAACGCATAAATATTTTATGAATGTAAAATTAGATTTGTAACTTGTAGAATAATAAAATTATAATCAATCCTGTGGGATAGATAATTAATTATTTTAGAAGGACATGACATATATCTATGTGCCTGTGCTTGTGTATGTATGTGAATTTGTTTATTTATATGCATGCACATAATAGGACAACTTCTCTCCTGTTTCCATGTCCACTCCTTAATGTAACCTTATTCTATATAAATTCTTTTAATTTGGTCAAACTTCAATTAATTTTATGTAGACTCTTATTTGATTTTACTATGGTACCTTTATTTATTTATTTTTTCTCAATGCTAAAAGAAAGTCTTATCCAGCATATGCAAGGCTTTTTATTGCTAACATATTAGCACATTCAAGAAGTGTAAGGCATGTGTCAGAAATTAGGAGTTCCATTTTCAACTTATGTGCATGTCTAAGACGTGTGCTGGACAAAGTGTCGTTCTTAGTTTTGTATTTGATCATTTTTAGTTTGTTAATTTTAAATATAATGATTGTCTATATTTTGTTTTCATTTTTTATTAAAATGTTGCTCGATCGAAGTCTATTATTGTGGCTTCCAAACAAGTCCCTTTCCGGCAAACCTAAACAAAGCGTTAAGTTTTTTTGTTAGCCTTTTTTATTTTTATTGGCTTCTAGAAGAATTATTCTGTTTTTTGTTTCTTAAAGAATTGCTATTTTGCTGTGAAGACATATTTAATCTTCTTGTCTATTGTTTAGTGGTAGTTGGCATTGTCGTCATCATCATCATCTTCTGTTTTTTCCATTCATACTCCCTTTATGTTCTGTGCTACCAACACTTCGTATTTACTACTTATGTCTTTCACTAATACAGTTGGAGCTGCAGTAGCTGTTGTTGGACTGGCAGCTTACCGTGTCTATGCTGCTAGAAAGAACACCTCCAGTTAAAGGGTGAAGGTTTTTGCAGCTCTTTGTTTCACAATCACCTCAGCAAGTAAAATTCGACACGTTGCGAATCCTGATTTCATATATTCCTTGTTATGTTTCTCAAGGCAGGCCATTTTGTAAAGAATTTGCATTTTTTTAAGTACAATTGCTCCTTGGAATTTTCCTAGATTTAGCTCGCCTTCCTTGTAGGGTTTTATTCGCTTAGTTAATGGTGGGCAGTTTTTTGGTGGATGGGATTTGTAAGTGGAAAAGAAGTGCCATTGATACAATGGAATGCAATACTGTGCAATAAGTATTTCAATACATTTTGGTTTTCTATTTGAATGGTAAGAGTAATTGTTCAGGTCAATCAAGAGGTGACTCACTGATACTTCACAGCACTGCTTTTGGCATCCACTAGATCAATATCTATAGTTGGTGCCTTCCATTTTAGGACCTCTTCTGATCACAAGTTTACTCTACAATGGTAAACATGTGCACATAAACAGACCTACTAGATAGTTATTATTTGGGCTCATTCCGTCATATTACACATAAACGAGACATCGATCATATTCTCTATAAAAATGGATAATGTGGTGATGGTAATATAGCTATTATTTATTATCTTATTAGTGTAACTTGACCTTGTCTCATAGCTGCAGGTATTGTTCTAAAACGTTTAGAAAATAAAGGTACGTTAAAGTAGCTGATGGTCAGAGGAACGTTAATGCTGCTTCACGCTTTCTCTGACCACCAGCTGCTTCAGCACCGTTCCTCTCACTTCGGTGGGCGTTTAGGGGTCCACCCAAAGCTTTTCCGGATGTGGATGTTTTAGAACAATGCCTGCGGCTATGAGACGTGGTTAGGAGACAATAATAATAACATTATGAACAATGGCTGACTCACTACATAATCGATTTTTAAGAGAATAGGGCGATCCCTTTTATAAAATGAGTTACATGCCCGAATATTCCAAACCCAGATAAAGGAGGAAGGTTGGATTAGGTAGTTTGACAGCCTTTGATCAATATTAATCAGACTTGTATCAATCCATAATAAATAAACCAACCAACTAGCTAGGAAGCATAGACATACAAAAAAAAATGGCTGTTTTCAATTTCTCAATGACAGATTTCACATTCTAAAAGATGTTTCAACTTCTTGCTTTCTCTCCCCGATTGATTTGGCTTACATTTTAATATATGAAGTTAGAACAAAGCTTGAGGCAATGGATGTGAATACACTTATTGTTGTAAGACTTTTTTAGTCTAATTTTTATTTTTACCCTATTAGATTTTAGTATTTGAGTTGAGCTCCATGGTTTAAAAAAAAATAAAATTCATAAATTGACGCACCGTATTATGAACCCTGTGTATCCAGCTGTGTCCGTTTTTCATGATTTCATAGCATTTTTTAAATGGCATGACTAGACTCGAGGGATCTTTCCGTTTTTCTTTCAAGATTTCATAGCATTTTTTATTCGTCAATTCATATTCATGTTCATGGGTATTCAACGAAGGATAGGATTCGTTAAGGGAGTGATTTGTAGAAGAAGAATTATTTGAAGAAGTAGAAGGGGAAAAAATGAAAAGAAAAACGACGACTTAAAAAAAAAAAAAAAAAAGGGACTTTAATTTAACATGGAAAGTTTAACTTTTTTTTTAATGAATTTAAGAAGTAAAAGAGAAAAAAACTAGAAAATTTAGAGATAGTCTTAGAAAATAATAATTCTAGGGGGCATTATATAAAAAATTCCATTTATATATGTTTATAAAAAAAAATAAAAAAAAAACCATTTGTATGGCTTCACCCCTACATGTCCACCCGACATCGCCAGGGCACCCACAATAGAATACTCTTGCTTTCTAGGTGTTGCAAGTGAGATTTGTCCCACATGGGATTTGGATAGGGTTCGAAGTGTGTATAAATGGATGGATATGTAGCACTACCCAACAACTTGAGCTTTTAGGTAATCGCCCACCCGTTATAATTGGTATCAGAGCCAGACTTAGTCCTTAATCCGGCATCACACCTAGTGCCCGACCCGGAAGGCGTCCAGGTATGCAAGGTGGCCCGGCCGCAACGAGAGCGTTGAGCGGGTTCGGGTGAGAAAGAATGTTGCAAGTGAGACTTGTCCCACATCAGATTTGGATAGGGATTGAAGTGGGTATATTACCCAACAACTTGAGCTTTTAGGCAAATGAACAAACTCCCACCCATTACACTATAGGCTCATAGCCAACTAGCAATGGAAGTGAAGAAAAGAAGGTGGGACAGGATTCATGAAGAATTATGAAATTCTGCAATCAAGCGCAAAAATACTCTTGTGAAATTCTTAAGCATTAAAGAAATCAACAGAATTCAAGCACAAAAACAATGAAGTGAATAAGTTGCTGAAAAAGAAAGTGGGACAGGATTTCTGAGGCTGTCATGTGCCATATCAATCCTGATTATTCTACATTAAGAATTACAAAATTGTAGTATATAGAACACACCAACTGGAAAACATAAATGCCCTCCTCCACCCCTCCGCAACCTCAAAAAGAAAAAATTTCAGAGGCATATACTTTTAACAATGGTTCTTTGATACAATGTAACATATACTGACTTGGCCTTTAAAAGAATATACATGGACAAATCATATGATAAAATGAACCGGATGCGTGACAGATTTCGTAGCAGTTATTTTCATGCAAAGCTTGTACGCTGGCCACGCCCTATGTCATAACATTTTCACCAAGACTGCAGCAGCATTTGATAGATTTCTGATTGGAATGCACAATCTTTTCCAAAAAGGCAGACAGGATATGCATAATACATATAATTATTTTCCTGGAGATGCGAACCTTGATCTCTCTCTTTGTCGATTCAAAGCTCGATCTTTTGGTGACGAAGTCTTCCCTCCTACACCCGCTTGGCGCATCATCTCTGCAACCATGGTTTTACAATCATGTGATTGAAAGACACGGAAAACCGTTCATTTTGGGTGACAGGACACGCACAATTTATGATAATATAAAAAACAAAACTCCTTGCATACTACAATAAAATAGGAATAGTGTAACATTGTAACAATGCGTGTGTGATTGCGCACACACACACACAGAGGAGGTAGAGCTGTAAATGTGTGTCATGATATGAAAACTAAAAAGTGAGAGCTTAAAGTAAAGAATTAGCTTAAAGCAACTTGAAAGAAGAGTATGTGGCCTTCAAAAAACTGAAAAAGCATCAGAGGTTTGACAATATGAAGCCCAAGTACTCAGCGACAAGGTATGTTGCTCCATTGACAGGGTTAATGGTGGTTGAATATTCAGAACAATCCTTTTCCATCACAAAGCATCAAAAGGATACAAAGAACAAACACTATGACACATCATTTTAGAATCATAGAAGCAAATTTAAATCTGAGAAAATTGTACAAACTACAGATCCTGATATTTGTTTGTCCATTCTCTGTGAGAAGCAATGGTTTAACAAATGGAAAATACCCGGTAACACTGCTGAGAGTGAGATGTGAACTTTGAGTTCTATGACAAGCTAAAGTTGCAACTTGCAAGCTCAAGCACTAGCTTTAAAACTAAGGGCGATTAGAAAAAAAAAAATAAATAAAAAAAAAATAATAATAATAATAGATTGACATTGGAGCATTCTAATGTGAACCAAGGCCAAATGAGCCCACTACTCATCAAATTAGTGCAAACACAAATATAAGGAAGAAACAGATTGACAAAGCATCCTGACATGAACCAAGGTGGAGTCAAGCAGTAGCCTTGTCCATGTTTGGATAAAATTTCTTTTAGCCCATTAACATATAGCATTATATTCTTCATCTGTATACTAGTGAGTTAGGTGCATGCTTAAGCCACAAAGGGGATAGGGTTGAAGACGCATGGTTGATGATCTTTGGAGGACCAAGGAAGTTATCAAGTGATAAGAAAAAATGTGGCAGCCCTAATGGAAGTACTATCAATTAACAAAAGGATGACCTTGAAGATAAGCATGAGACCAGCTTAGATGCTAAAGGTACAGGACTTCTGATGGAACTTGCAAGGATCAATGTGCAAGTTGGACGTGTCAACATCAGCACCTCATAGACATGCCTTTGACATGTGCATAATTTGAAAAAAAGAAGAAAGAAATCAACACTTCGATGACAATTATTGGAAACTCCTGCATGACGAAACAGACAAATGTTGGAACATGACAAAATGGTCTCCTTTGATAATAGAAAAAAGTACAACTGTAGGCAAAAAAAATAAAAAAAGGTTCGTTTGACAGTATTTAACAAAAAAAAAAAAAGTTAATCAGTCATTATTTTGTTAAATGAGAGCGAGTGGGAGGAGAGGAGGCACCAAAATTACGAGTTTACATTTGCCTACGCATATACATATATACCCACACATAAATACAAATATACAAATATGTACAAAGGACAATCAAATTACTTCCCATATAACATCTTAGCCTTCCAGAAAAAAAAAAAAAAAAAAAAAAAAAAAAAAAATCTTCTTTGATTAGTTAATTTCTCACGCACACATTTCACAAATTGCCCACTATGGGGCTCGAACCCCTCACCTCCCCTTTGGTCTTGGTCTTCCACTCTTCAATCTCTTTTTGTCCGACCCAAGTTTATAAAAGCAACCTTATTATCACATACTTTTCCTATGCTTGTAATACTTGCCAAATTTTGAGTCAGTAGGAGATGATGACATGGCCATCCATAAATAGCTCCAAATCATAATTATGGTATATTCTACGAAATGTGTCTCTATGGATAAGACAGATACTCATTTTCAAATTTTATATCTTGCAAAATACCACCCACACATGGAGATGAAATGCGGAGACAAGTGGAAGAAAAAAAAAAATCTGTATGTGAGACCAAGAGTTCATCCTTTGCTCAAATGGTTTCTAGAGGATTTATGTAAACAATCACACCAGCAATCAGGATCAATATAAAGTAACTCCTTGCTTAGAATTTGCTTATGTTACACCATTTTGTCCACATATATTTTTCCTATTTACGTGATTTTATATGCTTATAAATTTCCATATTCTATCTTTTAGAATTTGTTGTTTGACATTCCATATTTGTTGTTTGACATTCCTGTGTCATATTGGTGTCCGTGCTACACAAGGTCCATGTTCTTATTTCTTCTAAAAAATTCAATATATGCACACACACAAACACATCCACAAATGAATAACTTTTGGATAAGTGTATAACATTAAAATTTTGAATTAATTAATAAATATATACAAAGGAACTAAACAGCAATTTTTTTTATTTTTATTTTTTATTTTTTATTTTTTTCCTTCTAAAACATAGAAAATCCAAATCCTTGGGTCCATTTTTGTTTTAGCAAAACATAACTGTGCACCATTGAACCTCAAATGCAAAAGGTTCATTAAGCGGTACAATCAACTTACAATAAAAGATATATAAATATAACTAAGTCTGCAAGATGTCCTCAACCAATGTCAACTCATTAGAACAGACCCAACAATTAGCTTTTACACTCTCAGTCTCAGGACAGTTTCATGATATTCTTGTATTTAAAACAGAAAAAAGGGAAATCAGTTCCCAACTTCTCATAGACAATCATAGAACTGTAGACTCTAATTACTCGTGCACAGTGCACTACGACATTTCTAAACGCGGCTCATAATGTTTTTGTCTCACAACCAGTATTCCACAGTTCTAAGAGAACAAATCAGGTGATACTGAGGACCACCAATATGGAAATTCATCCCAAGTCTAACGCTGTTTGACTAATTTAAGAGATTTGGCAACTTAAATATAAAATTTCAAGTACTCAAAACTTAAAAGATCGGTGATAAACATTTTAAAAAAGATTCACCCCAGTCCAGCAAACAGTCTTGTTGGCAATCAAAATTTACAAGAGTAAGAATACCTACCTCGCTTTCTCTCAAGCTCTTGATCAAGCTCCTCTTTCCATTTTCGTTGTCTTTCAGAAAAGCTCACACTGTGGAAGGTAGAGTATCTATTTCAGATCACTCAACGACTAATAGATGGTCATCTAGAGAAATAACTCGCTTGTGGACTAACCTTGGGCTACCAGGCTCTGGCTGAACATCAACTGCAAGCTCTTTTTTATGCTGATGTGATGGACTGTCCTGTAAACTTTGATTACTTGTGCTACCAACATTTAGTACGTGCCTGCTACCACTTCCAGGGCTTGCAGTACTAGCAGCATCAACTGTTGGAGATGGGGTACCAGTTGGACCATGACTGGGTGATCTGCTTTTAGGAGGTAATTTCAAATATTTCGGAGAACTGTCATCGTGCATGGTCTCAGCGAAATTCGGGGAGCTAGCTGCATTCAAACTGCTGTTGTAGAACTCTTCATACAAAGGTGTTTGTAGTTTCTTAAGTTCTAGAGCCTGACGTAGTGACAAGGAAAGAGTTAAATGCCCTAACATTCCAGTGAAACCCAAAACTGGAAGCCAAGGCTTTATGATGGCAATTTATCTACTCTATTTAAACACAAAAGAAAATACCTTCTCATCCAGAAAGGCTCTAATTCTAGACTCAGTAAGTTCATCATCCTCCTCAGATAGTGATCGCCCACAGTGAAATGAGAAATCTTTCCCCCCCACACCAGATATTTCAGGGCTACCAGCAGACCTATGAACTGGTTGATCAGTGTCAGTACTAATGCCTCTTGTTCCTGGTTCTGCACTCCCATCATTGTTGCACCTCCAATCATCAGCAGGCTCACACATGGGGTTGAAACTCTAGTTTAAATGAAAAATGAAATACATGCAAGTATTAGTCCCTGAAAACCCGATATGCTTGACGCCTATAATATTCTAGGACATGAGAGCAGTTGAATACCTTATTAAAGTCATCAGGCATCAAAACAGAGCTAATATTTACTTCTCCACCCGCCATAAAATCATCCTTGTCATCAATCTGACACATGTCATCATCTGCGTAGTTTGTTCCCCAAACATGTCTATCGTCTGACAATTTCATAGAATTTGCACCTGAGCAGCTAAGATTTCCCACGTTGCACATATCCACCGACCCAGGTCTGGTTAAGTGATTAGCGAAAATTTAATGCTACACATCCCAACCCTTTAAATTAATGGCAGCTAGGCACTGAACAGACTCCTAAGTTAAAAAGTCAGCAAATAGGATACTTACGAGCTTTCCAGGTTCACTCCATATGTTGATGAAGGGCTTTTAAAGTTCTCCTGATGGTAGAAATTAACTTGTGCTGATTTTTTTTGACAGAAAGTATTCATGACAACATAAAACAAAGCCCATTTCAACCATACTTACGATTGATGTAGTCTGAAAAACAGGAGACTCCATGGATTTCCCAGAAACAAAAGGATGCTGCATGTGATTAGTAAATTGAAAAAAAATCAAACCACGCACCACAAAAGATACATCTCATGATTATGGTATAACTTTGAAAAACACTGCAGTTTGTTAATCAAATCAGAATCACCTTTAGCAATTCATTTGCTGGTCGCCTCACCTCTGGCTCCCTGCAATTACAAAATGTAATAAATTAGAGAAGTATAAATCAAGTAACAAAAAGGTCATATTATGAACAAGAGAGCCTCAGCCTGTGACAGTCTTTTCTAATGATCAAAATTAAAACACAAAAATAACAAAATTAAAAAGTTACTTATAGTGGGGATGCTCTTTATCACATCCAAGGGATTAGTATCAAATATACTAAAAATAAGTGAGTTGTAAATATAGATACTTCTGTAAACATTTCAGCAGAAAATCCTTTGCCTCCACGGAGAGATGTTCAGGGATTGGCGGATGAGACTTCGTAGTTCCAATATGGAAGAGAGCAGCAACCTAATAAGAATTTGTTGACAATGTCATGTAAGGGGGAAAAGCTTCTAAAGTTGACTGTATTAGGTCCAAATTAAATAAAAACCCCAGTACGCAGAATGAAAGAAAACACTGACTAAAACAGAACTCGTAGCATGTGTTTACCTCTTGGTACTGCTGGCTCCAAGGAGGCTTGCCGGTGGCCATCTCAATTACAGTACATCCAACACTCCATATATCAGCAGAGCTAGAAGATTGTTTCAATAGATAATCAAGAAATTTAAGTTCATCAAAAGGTAAGTGAATTATAATATTGCAAAAGCAGAGATATTCACTATCTATGGAGGACGATCAAGAATGCAAAAGCTAAGCTAAAGAGCATACCAAACAAAAGTTACAGGAGAGCATAATTGTTACACCACTATATAACAAGATTCCCTTAGATATTATTCTGAGTTTGTGATATCTTGAATTTTCTATGGCAAAACCAAGAACTTCATTTGAAAACCAAATTAAAAAGGAAATGAATTCAAGAAATTGAAATTAATAACGTGCTCTCAAGAGAGAGCTGTAAGGAGATGATATAAAGCTAACATTTGTCACTATTTTGCCCAAGTGGCTACTCTGAAACTCGAACTTGCATCCTCAAACTTGTCAGCCTTCTCATTTTAGTAATTAAACAATGCAAAAATGAAAAGAAGAATGTATGGTGACCATTATTAGTATTGAAGTGAACAAGTTGTCTGTCTAGTCACACAAAAATCATTTTATTGGAATGAAACATGTAGAAACATTGATTATGTATACCTACTTATGTTGATCTCTTGCTTTGTTATGATCCTTCCCGATTATTTTTCTGTCAAAAAATAAGAAATTTATCGCATAGCTAAATCTAGTGTTCCTGGTTTCTAAACATGCATCTCAAAGTGCAGATTGCTAGGGTATGTTGCTTTTTAGTAACTATGAACTACTTAAAGGGTGTGTAACTCGGTTAGGACATTGTCAGTCAAGCACCACAGGATATCACATGCATTTGATCACATTAATGCTGAAAACAAGTCTGTTTATCCTTACAAGCTATGGCCAGTTTGAAGAATGACTTCAGGAGCCATCCAATATGGTGTACCCTTCATAGACTTGGCACCTGAAACAGTAGCCTATTGTAACACCTCTTGATTAGTAAGGTTACTCAAAGGATAAGCAATCTTAAAAGCTAAACATACAGACAAATAAACAAAAAGTCAAAGAGAAGATGGTGTATGTACCAGCTCAACGACCTGTTTGGATGCACCAAAATCTGCAAGTTTTATACATCCTTTGTTATCAACAAGGATGTTTGCCCCCTAGATATGCATGAAAATATGTATTACTTGTTCATACAATTAATTTAAAAGAAATAAAAAAAAAAAGCAAAGGGGAGAGAGGACTCAGAGGAGCAAAAGGAGTACCTTAATATCCCTGTGCATAATTCCATTCTTGTGAAGATATTCTAATCCCAGTAATAATTGTTTTGTGTATGTTCTAATGACCTGAATAATAAGTTCATATTTTAAATAACATTAGCATTGAAAGCTCCAAAAGTACACCTTTTGGCTATTAACTTGTACTTACAGCCTCAGGAAAAGATCCAAATTTTCCTAATAGTGATGAGATTGATCCTCCTGGAACAAACTCCAACAGAATATTCAAGGACTCCTCTTCCCTAACCGTGCCCAAATATCTCTGAGGAAACAACACAATAGACACAGTTGGGAAAGCTACAGATACTGTATATCACTGGAAATAATGAATGATTTCACTTACAACAATGTTCGGATGGGAAAGATTTTTAAGGAGTTTCACTTCTTCCTCAAGCTCCTTTATGTGGGCCTGTTTAGAGCCAGTACCAAATCATGCAAACTGATTCAATACAATGCCCCCATAAAAAAACATAGACATAAAAGATCTAAATCTTCATTTGATCCAATGAAGTAAAAATAAACAGTTGTAAACCCTATAATTCTCCAATTGATTGAAGAGAAAATGCAAAAATATAGAAGAAAATTATATTAATTTTACTCATCACAGACATTCCCACTGAACTGAACCTAATAAAACGCCTGCATTCATCCTCCCCCCCCAAAAAAAAATAATAATAATAAAATCTCTAGCAACTAAACAGTGAATTATCATAAAAGGTTAAGACGAATCAAACAAACCATACCATAATGAATCAATTTTGCAGAAAAAAACACAAAAATACTAAATAATTAACACTCTGAATTAGAATTTAACCTGTGCTTTCTCCTTCGAAGCACTGTTCGTCGCAATCAAAACCTAAAAAGAAAAGAAAAAGGAAATTGAGCATGAAGCAACTCAAAATTTAACTCCAAACCCACAATTAGCAACAACAAAAAAAAAACACAATTGAAACTCCACCAAAATCAACCTGTTTGACGGCGAGAAGTTCTCCGGAATCGAGATTCATGCCCATGTAGACACGGCCAAATGCACCGCAACCAATCAATTCACCTTTTCGCCACCGGATTTGAGGCGCATTCTCTCTGTTGGCCGGCGGCAATGAAGGTTTAGAGAAGACTCTGGATTTTCTGATGCAAGAATTGATCTTGTCGACTAGGGTTTCGACTGTGCCATGGTCATCGCCTTCGGGTACTCGGAAGACCAAGGATCGGCGCACTGATCCGAATATGTCTTGCATTTTGATTTGTGTGCGTGAAATGGGTGAGAATTTAGGGTTTATAGACGAGAAAGTGTAGTTGTGAAGTGAGAGAAGTTAAGGTGTTCTGATAAGAGTTACATTCACACTGGAATTGGAGTGAGAAAATAGAGAGAGAGAGAGGGAAAAAGGTGAGGGTATTTTTTTGAAAAAGTAAAGAAGAAAGGAAAAAAGGTTGCTTCTTTGGGAGTGATCAAGTGTTGCACATTTTTTGACCTTCAATTGATTGGTCATTTGACTTTAACTATTTTTAGTGACAAACTAAATATCACCATCTTTTCAAACCAATTCAATCACAAATACAACTTTTATGAATGCATCCAATAGACACGATTATATGTTTTTCACAAAGGAGACAACCCCTACAAAAATGAGGTAGATTGTACACGTCTAAGTATAAAATCAACGAGTCTAGTGTAATTTTTTTTTTTTTTAATTTGTGTTAAGATTATACAACAAATTAAATTTGAATAATGAGTCTTTCGTTGTGCCACTATTAATAATATTGGACATATTCAAGTTGAATTCAAAATCATATTTAGTTACAAACCAAACCAATTTTCTTCTTCTTCTTTTTTTTTTTTTTTTTTTTTTTTTAACCATTAGGTTTTACCACCCAAAATGACAATACAGACTAAAAATTATCTTTTCAACATAAAAAGTATTTTTTGAGGGCTCATTGTTTTGTGCAATTGCACATATTACATCCTCAATTATAACCTTATCTGTTTGATCATGTTTTACATCTACAAGTTTGATGTATTGGATTTCAATTGACCTCATTGCATGGTGAAACTATTCCTATTTCCTAAAGACATACTGTTGCTGTTGCCTCTAACAAGGGCACTTTATTGCAAATATTATTAAAATTGAACTTAAATAAAGGATACAGAGAAAAAGAAAAATGTAGGACAATGCTACTCAAATTTAATAATCTAGCCGATAATTTTAACGATTAAATGAGTTCAAAATGATTATTTTGGCTATTGGATTCCATCATAGTGCAGGATAAAAAGTACTTCTCCTTTACCATTGCAAAGCAAAGAAATCCTACATTAAAAAGATCAAGGGCCATGCCAATAAAAGTATACAACTACACAAGAAACAAATTAAACAATAGCCATGAGAGAGAGAGAGAGAGAGAGAGAGATGCTTATTACTAAAATAGCCAATCAAAATCATACACTGTAAAATGAAGGCTAAGAAAGAAAAACTCAGTAGCAAATGGTTGGTATAGTAAGCAAGAAGCATACACAGCAATATATCCTAAGAAGAAGAAGTAGGTTTTGACATTTTAGGGTGGTGGATGAAACAGATTGTGTGAGATCTTGATCCATGTCTGTGTCAGGAATCAAGAAGGCAGCAATGAATTCCTGTTACTTCTCATGCCTCTCAGCTTCAGAGGACTCCACACTAACTGCTTCCGTTGTAGTGCAACAACTGTTGGATGCTTAGGCTTCCAAGAACCTGCCTGCCCCGTTGGTGGACTTCCCATAAACTTGCTGCTTCTCGGCCCAGATGGAGTTGCCTCCACTGCTGCTGCACCTGCTTCCTTGAGCTCCGGCAATGGGGAGTGCCTCCTCGATGTACGCCACACCCTTTGTGGGTCCCAAACAAATGATTGCCGACCCATCACACGGTCTTTCTTCAATCGGGCATTTGAACTGTTGAGTGGAGTCATCATGTTTGGCTCGCAGCGTAGGGTTGCAATGGAGGCCCGCCTTTTAGGCTGAAGAACCTGATTTGTTGTTGGAGGAGGTGGTCTGACAGCAATAGAACCCCGCCTTGGTTTCAAAAGTGTTCTAGTCTTGCTTGCTGCCATCATTGTTTTTGATATGTTTTCTTTGTCATCTGTTGAAACTGGGAGAATGGAAGAAGTCCTGGGTTTGTGGGGTGGGGGGAGAGGAGTTGGCGGGGGCATAAAGTTGGTGATTCTCCGCAATGGAAGCCTCAGTCTTGAAGGACCCAATGGCGGCCTTCTATCTGTTGTCACAGTCTTCTGAGATTGTTTTAGGGATGCCATGGCCGGAGAATGAGCAGAAGCAGCAGTACCTAAAGCTCTACTCTCCTGTTTTAGTCTGGTTTTCCTCTCCTCTGCTAATTGGAGCTCAAGATCCCGAACCTGTTGAAATTTTCAGTCAAGAAGACGTTTGTCTAAGTAGAAACTAATTGGAAACTCCATGTAGAACAACTTCAAATATTACATGCTTCTTAAGTCAAGTGAATATGACCAATACCTTCTCTTGAAGATTTCTGCAGATATGTTCTCTGGCACCGAGTCTTAATTGCAAGGACTGCAAACTATCCTGCAATTTCTTTGTTTCCTTCTCATCATGCTTTGCCTTTTCTGCCTGTTAATGTATAAAAATTATGAATTGCAGCAGTTATCAACCACAAAGAAATTCCAGGAAATATTGATATTGCTGCTGCATACCAGTTGTCTGTACTTAAACAGCTCTGTGAGGTCTGCCTGTTTGCGTGCGGCACCATGCTCAATCCCTCGTACACGGCTTGCAAAATTTAGTGAACAAAGGGTTTCTCCCAAGTCTGATGCACTAGGGCTTATCTGGACAAACATCAGCGTCTTGCAATCTCCTCCTGCAATTCAAATTTCAACAAGTATTGCTTGTTAAAAACAGTATGCAGAAAAAACTGTATATTTGTTGAAAAAATAAAACATTAAATTTTGGATCTATGAAGCGGCATTTCCCGTAGGCTGTAGCTAATAATCATTCATCATGATGACTGCTATATGTCTTCTATCATGGTGGTGGCATCATTAAGTGGCACTTCAAGATTTGAAGATGACGCAAACCATAGAATATCCATTTTAACAAAAATAACTACTAGAAAGAAGCTCACCTAAAGAGCTCTGTAGCATATGAGTGAGTTTTGAGTTCCTGGTTTGGAAAAAAGAACAGAGAGACGATAAGAAGATATTACATAGAAGGTAGATCAGCAAAAGATAAAAGCGTGCGCACGCAGAGAGAGAGAGAGAGAGAGAGATACCTGTACGGAACGTGGGTTGTCTTGGATGCAAGAGCAGAGATTACATCCCCAAGTGCTGACAGGGATTTATTTATAAACTGAGACTCCTTCAGCCTTTCACCTTCAACTTCAATTTTACCCACACGCTCACTTCCAGCCAAGTCCACCAGCCAAAGGTGGCTCTTTGTCCTCTGCCCATTTACTAAGTTTTCTCCTTTTACAGTTACTCTCAACAAGCTACAGTGAAAAGGACTTTCAGGTCATTATCACAAATTGAAGATACACTTTGGTTGCATCATATGATCATATCTTCTAATAACAAAAAATATGTTCATGACAGATCATCACTCATTGTCTAAAATATATAAAGTTACAATTACCAGTGAGAACGGCTGCTAAGCTCATTAGCATTGGTAGATCCAACAGATCTGGCCTGACTTCCGGTCTTGAGCAGTTCCCACACTTCATCTGTACCATAAACACGAGCTTCAACAAGTCCTGGAACTTCCTGGGTTCCTTCTGCTGATTGCTTTATGTCCAACCTTCGACCACAAAAAAAAAAAATAATAAATAAATAAATACATGGTCTCCATCAAAAGAGTGACTTGATTGATACAAGTATAGCTAAAGATAAATCAGTACTTAAATACATTTCTATTTGTAAAATATTTTAAGCGTTAAATAGCATTTTAAGAATATTCTGAATCATCCATAAAAGCCTATCTCATTTTGTTGTTTCAGAGGAAGGGCGGGAGCTAAACATGAAATGTACTTGTTTATCTCTAGTGTGCATGTTAAATCTGTGATAACAATAGTAGCAAGCCAATAGTGAGTCATTTTAAGAGTAGCAATAGATTAGTCAGTGTAAGTTTACATTTACCAGTCCAAATATAAAGTTGACTCAAGCAAATGGAACCTTGTACCCCAAGAGTAGAAAACTGTTATAATAAACCAAATGGGACTTAATTCCTTATCACTCACCACAAACGATTATGAGCCTTTTTCAGAGCGAAAATAAAAAAATGTTGTGTATCATAATAAGTTTTCCCTAAATTGTAAGTCAACGCGGCACCTTTTTTTTTTTTCTTAGTTGGAACTCACACACCTGTTGGGCCACTTACATTGTTGCTGGAAGTCATGGCCTTAAATTTTATATATATCTGAATTTTAGATACTGAATGATGCAACAAATCATTGAATCCTCCAAAGCCAAGATTGTATTATCCATTTATTTTACTAGCTTTGCATTGTTTTCTAATCTAAATAGAGGGCATGAAATGGCAAAGCTGAGTCAAGAAAGCCGAAACTGAAAATAGCTTACTTTTTAGCTGGTTGGTTGGAGTTCTCTGCCAGGAGGTCCCTTATCTTCTCATTGTAAACCTCCAACATGCTTACAAAAAGTTCATACTTCGTTATACTGCTCCTTTCAATGGAAATCCCGAACAATGCCTCCAAAGTACGGTAGTTAACTCCCCTATTTTCGTATGTTCCTTCCATTGTAAATGTTTTCCCAGTTCCAGTTTGCCCATAAGCAAATATACAGACATTGTATCCATCCAACACCGAGGTCACAACAGGAGAAGTTTGTGCAAAAACAGTCTCTGCAAATTTAAGAGAGGATAAAAAACGTAAACAGAAGAAGTTCCATTGGATAAATTCTTCGTAGACGAAAAGAAAATCAAATGTGGGTCTTGAGTTAACCTTGGTTGTCCTCGGGCCTAAATACATGATCAAACTTGAAGTGCTTTCTGGAAGAATCAGAGCCAATGACCTGTAACTCATTTTCTTGAGATGAGTCAAAATCAACAATGGAGGTGGTCCCATTTGCGATTTCACCTTGGTTTAATGGTCTACATCTGCAGAAGACCCTGATGTTGCCTTTAAGCTCAATCACTTCATTGTATAGCCGTTTACGTTCAAATGACTCTTCAAGGTACTTCTTCTTCAAAAGTTTACACTCTTCATCGTATTTCTTTTTCAAAAGCTCATGTTCAGCACCTAATAATAACACCCAACAGAGCAAGCAACACACTGATTTAGCCCCACAGACAAAGAAGGGAAATACAAGTCAGTTATTTGCAAAGGAAACATACTTAGACCCTGAAGAGCATTTAAAATTTCAAATCCAGGAAAAGAATCAGCAGTTAAGTCTTTCACTTCAATGCATAGAGATGCGTGCTCCTTCTTTAAAAACTGAAAAACAAAAAAAAAAAAAAAAATTTGAAGTTTTAGAGACAATTATGAGCAAAGTGAGAACAAATTATTTTGTTATAAAATTATTAAAGTGTAACTTGAAGAAGAAAAAAAAACCTGAACTCTTTTGCTCAAGTCTTTGACTTTCTGCAGAATTGGTAGCGTCTGCTCTCCATCTGAACACGTTTCTTGGGTTCCATTTGAAACATTACTCTCATCCATCAAATCACTATTCACTTCTACTGGTTCTGAAGCAATACCCATATCCCCAAATCAATATACACAACGCAAAAAGCAAGAGAAACAATAAAATTCTAATGCTGCTGAACATTTGTTGGACAAGAAAAGAACATTTTTGCTTTGAAAACCATATTGAAATTTTTTTGGATTAGAAGAAGACAAACGTCTCACTCAATTTAGCCTGATTTGAAACTAGTGAACTATAGAAACCAAAATAAGAAAAAAAATATTGCTTTACACTCTATTCATTTTACACAATATTCTTGGAAATCAAACAGCCCAATATAAAAGAAATAACGGAACTTAAATTTTTAGGGCCGGAAAGAGAAATCTCAAATCAAAAATTTCTTTAACCTAAAAGAATTGAAATCAAAGAAAGCACGAACCTGTGCCACATGTTGCAGTTTCTAGGGTTTGATCTGAAGAGTAAAATCAAGAAACTTCATATGAATAATCAATTCAGTATACAAAAACATAAACAAATAAAAAGTAAATTAGAGAGCGAAAGAACCTGTTTCACAAGTTAAAGATGGATCGGTGTTGTGACCGGAGATAATTTGTTCGCTATTGTGTGAAAGGGTTTCTAGGGTTTGATCTGAAAGAAAACAACGCGCAATGAGATTCTACACCATATACATATATACAAACAGAAATTTGATGTATTTATGGAATATACATACATATTATACACGTATATATATACACATATATATTTCAAATAATAAGTGAAAAGAGATTGTATACCCTCCATGACCACTCTTTCTTTGCCTCGGAAATCAGTCAAGATCTTCAGAGCTATAATGTAAAATCTAGAGAGAGAGAGAGAGAGAGAAAGTTGAAGAATATGGGAGAACTTCAAAGCTAATGTAAAATGGAAGAGAGAGATAGAGAGAGAAAGAGAGAGAGTGCAGAGTGATGTATCCCTAAACGGTCAAAAAAAGCGTTTTCATTCGATTTCAAGTTATTTTGAACTGGAAATCGACGAGAGCCGTTCGATCGCTGTAGCTGGCTGTAACGGCTATTTCTGTTTTCGGAGCGTTTGTGTGACGGATCTGGACTTTTTGAGCTGGGCTTTAAATCGGTTGGGTCTACTCAAAAACCTCATCATTGGGCCATATAGAAACCAAACCAAGGCCTCATGTGAGAAAGGATTTATCTAATAATATCCAGATTTCTCTTCTTTATTATATAATTACTCTCCTTTTATTTGAATTTGTATAAATGAGTAGAATTTAAAGTTTTATTTTTGCGTTTTTTAATGTTCTGTGTTCCTAACCATCTCAATTTTTATTTCTCTAGTCAATCAACTACAATTTAAATTTCTTTTCAAAATATAATTATATTTTAGTATAAAAATTGGCTTCTATTTATAAATTGAAACTTTTTTTCTAATTTTTTTTTTAAATGAGACATGCCTTTTGACCTAATATTTATATTGTAAACTTTATTTCCTTTCTAAAGAGGACAAATTCGAAATGATCATTGTGCATAACATTCACTGACAATAATTCTTTTAAATTTATCGAATGAACAACAATTTTTAATCACAATTATTTTTTTGGATTTGCTCAATTGTCAGACTCCTTTTTATATTCTCTAAAACTAATAGTTTTGTTTAAATAGACTTCGTTCTCTCCAACAAAAATATTTTTATTTTAAACTAATTACACTAACTTTTTGGGATGTTTATCATATACTATACGAACATTAATATAGTTTTAAAACATAAAAAGTAACCTTCATAACATTGTTATCACCGTCAATAATGGACTGTCAACTTGGCTTAACACTTTAATAGGTGATAAGATTTCTCGCATAATAACATTGAATTAGTAGGAAGTTTTAGAACTAATCATTATTTGGGGTTTAATCTAGGTTCAAGGGATGAGGTAAATTAAAAAAACGACATGTATACAACATAATGAAACAATTTAGGTAAAAGTGTAAAAAATCTCCTTGAAGTTTCACCAAGTGAGTATAATATCATATGGAATATAAAAGTGAGCAAGTTCACTATAATTTCGAAAGTGAGCAATTTACCTTTGCATTTTACCTACAATTATTTACCACACTACCCTATAATAAATAAATAAAAGTCAAAATATCTTATATGACTTCTATAATAAATTGAGGTATTAAATAGCCCTAAATTGACTCAAGTGTTGTAACTCCTCGTATGAGCCTCTATCTGGTTATGTGAACTCGAGCCGAATGGGTTTCCTACTTCTATAGAATTGAAGAATACATGTTCATTAACTTTTTCCTCATCTGTATTTTTATTTATTTGTAACGTTTCCTCATTTGTATTCATAGCTTGATTTAATAGAGAATGAAAATACGAAAAATCATTCAGAACACAAAACTAACTAGCAACTTCATGAAGTTTCGAGCAAATGAAATCCTTAAAAGTTATTTTAAGATGAGGAATGAGAAAGGCTGTGAGGCTAAATAGGGATTTATAATCCCAAATTTCAAATCATATGTAAGAGAGGCTTTAACTACTTATCCTCAATTTAGTTTCCAAAACTCTTCTGGTAGCTAGAAAAGACAGAAGTGAAATAAACATATATATATATATATATATATATGTTCACGTGTATTTATTTCACTTATATATATATATATATTCTTAAATGAACTAACCTTGGAGGGAGAGCAGACGGAGCAGATGCAAATGGAAATGAGAGAACAAAAAAATAGGTTTAATTGGAACAAAGGAATGCAAAAGCCTTTTTTCTAGAAAGATGGGGTATAACCGCCATATTGAATGGTATTTCCGGGATAAATAAAAAAGTATCAATAGTGTGCATCACAATATGAAGAAAAAAAAAAAAAAAAAAAATGGTGGCTCCAGGTCAAATGAAAGGGAGCAAATTGTTCACTTTTGAAACTTCAGGGACAAACTTTCTTACTTTTATACCATGTGAAGGTATTGTGCTAATTTGGTGAAACAATTATAGAATATAATGAAACAATTTTAAAATATATATTTTAAGAAAATATATATAAGTATAGTATAAAAGGGAGAGAAATTTCTGGGGCATTATAGCACATTTCCAAATATGTATATACACATGGTGAATAAGATGAAAAAGGGTAAAACTACTGTGACCTCCCTTGCATTAATGGATTTAAATTTTTTTTTTTTTACTTACCCAAAAAATATATATATATTTACTTTTTAAGAGTGATCAGAATAATTTTTGAAACTATAAAAGACATTTGTGTAATTATGACAAACATAAAGGGAGGTCACTGTAGTTTTACCCTTTTTCATCTTATTTTGTTGATGCCTTGATGGAAATACAATTGCAAGACAGGGAGGGAGTGTATACAGAAGTTGCCGGTGATCGCCGACACTCCACCATCTCAATTTATATACAAAAGTTAAGGTTAGGGTTAGGGCTTTGCAGAGACATTCTTTCAAATGGTTTCTGGCGGAGTAACAGAGCTCTCAGCAGAGGGTGTGGGACAGCTCCAAGAAGGCATCGGTTTAGTTCTGTCTCGATGGACCGCGCTTCAGATGGCCGTCGAGAACGAGTGGGGCGGACGTGACTCTCGCCAACAATCCCAACAACTCGCCGCCGATATCTTCTCTTGGCTCACCCAATCAAAAGGTACAATACACACACACACACACACACACACACACACACACACACGTTTCATGCTGATTTTTTTTTTCCTTTTCCCAACTAATATTTTATGGGTTTATTATTATTTTTTTCCTTCTTCTTTTTATTCAATTAGCTTTGGGCTTGATTACAATGAAATTTATACTCTATTTTCTCGGAAATTATAGCAAATGTATAAACTTTTGGGTGTTTCCCATGTTGAACTGTGAATTTTTAATTTTGTTCTGGAAAGAAGAAAGCACAAATCCATGTGTTGGTTTGCTGTTTTCGTATCTTCTGTCAATTGAGACTGAGAATTCATTTTGGAGTTTGATATTCATGAACTTGTAGAAAAAAGTCGTTGTAACATAATTTTTATATAGTATTTGGTTACTTTGTGATATGAATTGGTACTTTATTTGTTTTTAGGATTAAATTAGCGTCTTCTTCTCTGGATTTGTTGCTTAACGTTAATTTTAAATTGCTTCCCTGTTGGATTGTTAATTTTTCGTACTCTCTCAGAGCCTCTATTTATTGATGATTTAGAAGAAATGCTGGATGAGTTTATGCTTTCCATCAATACTCAGATTGAAGATGGCAGTATTGAGGAGGTGTGCATTTTTTCCCTTGCTTGTAAACTTCAGTTGTCATTTATCCATGAACTTGTATGAATGCATTTCAGATTATCAAATTGTGTATCAAATCCCTGTGTGCTTTGGGCTTGGTGTTTTTTGCTATTTTTTGTGTCAAGGATTTAGACATTTGATGCTTGTTCATTTTTATGGGGTCATTAACTTTGACTCCTTTATTTATTTATTTATTTTTTAGCTAGTTGCATTGTATGAACTGTGTAACATTCAGTTCACACTTCAAAGTGATTTCCACTTTCATTTTTCACACTAATCATTTTAATACAAAATCAATGTTTATGCTTCTCCTGTTCTTATTTCACCAATTTTAAATTCAATTCTTCTAGAATCAATTAAATCTGGCATATATATCGTGCAGTTTCCTCCAAACATCATATCTGTCTTATTTGCAACATGGCACATTGCTTTCTTCTCTCTCATAAGATGGCAAACCTTTTGGAAGTAGTAATGTCCTAGACTACTCAGCTTCTTTTGTACCATGAAAAATGGCTGCCTCTGAAGCTTCCATGTTGATTTTCCATATCATTTCTATGTGTCACCTAACTCCATATCGAGGACGGTACAATACAGAATAAGCCTTACTTTTTTACTTGGATGTTCTAATTCTATCAAGATCTTTCTATTATCTCAATTATGCGGGATTATTTAATCAAGATGTCCAAAATGTTAGCTCTTTTTTATTGTTAGGTCATTTTTGTGGCTATTCCTTTGATGTTGTTCTTAATCACTTTATATTCACATAAGTATCTTCTGCTTCCCAAATCCCAAAAGACCTCACCGGAAATACACTCAAAAAAGTAACTACTATTCCTACACTTCAGTCATGAAATGTGAGCAAATTCATTAAGTTAGCCTCACTTTACTGGATATTCAGTTTTTCTTACTCTTACTACCCTTCCCTTCAACTTTAGTTACCCAAATTTGAAGCCAAATTAGAGAAGACAAATCAGTTATCTATGTAAAAACATTTTGTTGGGTTCTTTTGTTTCGTTTTTCTGGTAATGTCCTTCTATTATTATGGTAGTTGTAAACTTAGTTTTTCCATCCATTGCATCTCTCTCTTTTTTTGCTCTCTTCATATTTTGTGCATCTCCCTCTTGGGGCCATTGGGCAACCACTTCTTGATTGTGGAGCCGGTTGCATGTTCTGTAAAAAAAGCCACCCCCTTCAGCACCTTGAATTGACGTCCCTCTTTTTTCATTTGGATTTATGGTGCCAAGATTTTACCAAAGGGCTAAACTTATGGACAAATTCTTGTATCAGTGTGCCTGCTTGTTAAACTACGTTCTTTAAAATGTAATTCAAATTAAGAGGGGCACCATGTGGGATTAAGCTCCAATGCTCATTGTTGACCATACCTGTTTTCGTTTTAATTTTTTTCCTCGTGATTTTTTTCTGCTTCCCCACCCGTTGAAACAATGCATCAAATATCTATGTAGTTTGTCTCTTCTTGGCTCATATTTCATGTGCCAACATCATTTGTCCAAAAGAGTGCATTTTTTTCATTATAATTTGGAAATGGGTTTGTTATTTGATTTGTTATTTTAGTTAGATTAAAGAAATTGCAAGGCAATAGCGTGGCAATGAGGAGTAACATTTAAGGGAGTGCAAAACAACAATTAGAGACTGCTTAAATCTTTTTCTCTTTTCTTTTCAAGTCTTGTGTTGTCCATGTTAAAAAAAAAAAAAGAACTATTCACAATCGGCCTTGAAACAGGGGAAAGTGGCCCTATCAAGGTGCACCTCGAATGTATTTTTCCATGTATGCTAGAGGCCTCCTGTTTGTCGGTGGGGGTTAATTTCTTTGGTCTGAATCTTTCCAGCAATATTCCCCAAAGCAAACAAGATCAATTTCATTGAATACCATAAAATTAAGAGATGATAGAAGAGTCCTTAACCCTTAACTTTAAAGGTCACAATCTTGAAAGTTTAATTGCCACTGGACAAAGCAGCAATAGATGCCTAATATTCTCAGGACCAAGACCACTTTTACTGCAGATATCATCATTCACTACACCTCTGCTTTTTAGATGAGAATAAACTGGTAATTTACCTTGCAACAGCTGCATAAAAATGCAGAAGTTTTCCTTTTGTCTTATTTTCCAGAGGTGCTTCCACATTCTTGTTAGCTCCATTCCACCTTGATTCTGCGCATTAAATGTCATTAGAATTCCCAGTCCGCTTGAGTTGTAAAGCAAGTTTGTAAGCTGATTTAACAAGAAAGGAACCATCACTTGTGATTCTGTGAAAGCCCAGATCTACTTGTCTGTGGCAGAAAACTCACTCAAAGGTATCTTAGTTATCTATCGAACAACTTCGTGAGTAAAGAACTGATTTAATAATGATACGTTCTTCCGAATGTCCGTCCACCAAAATCACAAGCTTTGTGAATAGAACAATTTTCTGACGGGGTAAAGACTTTAAAATCCAGAGATTCTGGAAGCCAAGCATCTTCCAAATGTTAATCAACTCCCATTAGTCACTCTCCATCTGATTCCTTTCTTTAACACTTATCTGATTGTGCTTATGTTCCTCCATGCCCAAGATGCTCCTCTTTTCACTCGAGTTAAAAAAGGATGAGTTGGGGAAGTATTTACCTTTAGATACCCTTACCAAGAAACCCGTGGCCTCACATTCCATTCTCCAATCTTGTTTAGCAAATATTGCCACACTGAATGCCTCGAAGTCTCTACAGCCCAATCCACCTTCATCTTTGCTTGGGTCTCTTTTTCTTGTTATTGCTGTTGTTTCATCTATACATGCTCTATTGTACTGTTCGTGACAAATTTTTTTGCTTAGCAAGTCTACATGTGTGTCTTTTATAATCTCTACTAATTTGTCGTTCTTGTAATATCCGTTTTCTTTCTTTCCTTTTCTTTATTATTGTTTTTATTGGCTCTAAGCAGGTTGCAGAAAAATTAATGGTTATGCATGAAGATTGTCTTGATGGTAACTATAAGTCGATTGATAGCCTGAAGGAAACCATTCCTCCTAGGGGTGCGGTTCCTCCCATCAGACAGGTAATTGTTGTCCTTTTTAGCTGGAAAAAAATCACATGTTTTACGAGTAATTCATCATTTTCTGCGATGGGTAAGAATATTTTGGCATTTTTTCTGAGCAGTTTGTATTTGTGCTGTTAACTGGAGACTAAGTTTATGACATGATAGAAACTCTGTATATAAAATATACATAGAAGAAAACTTATTTGAATAGTTGAACATCATTTGGTGGCTGTGCAGACAATTTTTCTAGTACTAGTGTTCAGCCAGTTAAAATTCTAAAGTTTGTTCAAAGCGATTGTAGTATTTGTCAAATCTGTTGTTGCTTCGTAACATATAAATCACGGTATTGATGATGAATTGGGAGTTTGTAATTTTTTCTTTTGACAATCCTCTTAAGATTTAAGAGGGGTATAGGAACATTGCTAAGACCAATAAGCTTTTGGTACATGCCCGGTGGAGTTCAGATATTACAGCATTTATGATCATAAAAATTTATGAATAGTTTTGTCACACGGTCGATAATGCTTCTCTGAGATAATATACGGTGCATGAGTGTATGTGCTTGAGGAGGATGATTCATGTTGGAAGGCTGAAACCGTTGGCAAAGTTGAGGTGATGATGTAATGCCATTTTATAGAGTTTCGTGCGGTGATAATGCACTAGGTTTTTCTAGGCAGGGGTGTTTTGCAAGTTAAGGCACAGTTAGGTGTCTGAGTTGGTTTTTGAAGGTGAAGAGTTTACACATAAAAATGAAGGTCTCAGGAGATTGAACGAGGTGAAATTCGAGGCAGCTTGAGAGAGAGAAGGAAGGATACTGGGTAATAGCTGCAGATATATCAAGCACTTGGGAGGTGCAGAAACCAGTGAGGGTGGGAGAATATACATAGGCAAGGTGGAGAAATGCCGAGTGCAACACATGGCGAATATAATTTCGGAACGCATGTGCTATCTTTGTCCAAGTCTGATCAAGATGTAAACGTAAACCAGAGTTACACTTTGGTGAACCCTTAGTCGGTGGCCAAGTTACCGAATCCCTATAATTTCATGAAGGACTACTGTGCAACTTAGAGCTCACATCATGGCTGGCTTGAGGAGCTTCTTGATCTTCATCACCCAAATGGGCATAGGTGTGACAGGTTGCGTGTGTTAGTTGGCGGTTTAGTGGGTTTAGGTGTTGTAGAGCAAGGCTATGTAGATCAAGGCTGAGATCAACAGGGGAATTCTTGAACTAGGGACGATGTTAGAACACACAGTCATGTTGATAAACTTAGTTGGATGTAAACTCAAAGTGCAGGAAAACCCCACTCATGCCTCCCAAGGTTGAGGTTTGCGATTCAGGCACCACTTGTTTTAACCTCAGGGGGACTTGTATGGCACTGAGGTAGTGTGCTAGAATGGTGATACACCATGTGTGCGCAAGAGATGTGCCCATGTTTAGATCATTTGATGTGGCTGGAGAGATGCCATGTGTAGTGGTTGCAAGGGCGAACCATGGTGCGACATGGCAGTATCTCCTTTTCATTTATGCAATGGCCTTGGAGGCAATTTTGATTATTGATAGTCGGGGCTGTGAAGGGAATTGTTCCTGGATTAGTGCTGAGTGGATGATGCTATTGAGGAGACTGACTTTTAGTCTCTTATCAATCCATTATTTATAATCTTTTACTGGTCCATTTTGGACGTGCTGTTCACCCTCTTTGGCATGCGAAGGCTGCCATCTTAGCATGTTTCCTGCTCCCTTCTTTGAAGTAGGAAATGGTCTCTGTGGTGTAGAGGGTTGTGTTAATTGGAGTTATTCACAACAAAATCGAGAATCAAAGAGAAATGGCTAGAGTGAAGACTGTAGCTGAATGCCAACCATTTCTCTTTGATTCTCAATTTTGTTGCGAAAACCTTTAATCAACACCACCCTCTTCACCACATTATTTTGGCGTCGACAGTGGGAGAGGGTTCCTCACGGCATGTCGAGAGAATGAAGGAATGCTTGGGGTCCTATTCTGGTTTTGCACCTCCTTCAGGCCCCAGTGCCCACATCCTGAACTGGACAACAAGGTGGTCCAACACCCTTGCAAATACAATCGATATCTCCGTGATGAGGATATTTTGTCTCAATTACTCTTATGATCTAGGTGCATTTCAAACCCATTCTTGAAATAGCATCATGACAGTTTTTTGTGATGATAAAAACTTTTCTGGTTGAAAATATTTGCTCACCAAGTGTTCCTTAGATGCAAGAAACCAACATTTGTATGCTAGATCTCAAAATAGTTTTATGATTGTGTATTGTTTCTATTTTTTTTGCTTCCCTACCACATCTCAGGGACTATATCTGTTATTTTATGTTTGTTTCTTTTGCTTTTGCTTCCCTACCATGTGTCAGGCTGTCAGTGATGATGATGATGATAGTGATGATGATCAGAGCTTGGACAATGATGATTTAACAGAAATGGCAGTCGATGGTCCGGAACTTCAGTTGAATTCGAATTGCACAGATGTGATGGTTGATGACCCGAGACCTAATGAAGCGGCTCAAGTGGAGGATGGGTGGACGGTGGTTGCCTCTAGGCGGAATGGGGGTAGAAGGAACTAAGGTGCAACTCGAGACATTTTTTTCCCGTTTTTCTCTTGACAGATGTATTAAATAATTGTTGTGGACAAATTGTAAAATTGATATCCAGACATTGAATCAAGGTCATAAATATCCATTGAATGGATATGCTGAAGTTGGGTTTTGACTAGGAGACTTTTTGATGGATATCCCGCAGAATGAATTTGGTGAATAGACTCAATTGACCCGGAGCTGTATTTGTAAAGCTCAGGCTTTGGACTGCCATTTTCATCATTCTGAGTTATTTTTTCTCCCCAAACAAGTAGATTTTAGGGTTTTCTTTGGTGGATGCAGTTTGTAAGATTAAAACTTGCAGGATGTGGCTTACACAACTCAGGAGCACATTGGCAAATCTCATCTGGACAGTTTCAAGGTTGTAGCTTTTGTTTTGCTCAGCAACCAAACTGTCCAGAACCTTTGGGAAATACGACACCTTAGAAATGCACTACAAAGATCCCACCTGAAAATTTTATGAGTTGATCACAAAAGTTCAGTATTAACTCACAAATTCGTGTACCAGTGTAATTTAGTGATAAAAGAAAACATGAAAAGAAAAGCTAGTCTCTTACGAAGATTACAAATCTTACTATGCTCTCTCCAACCCTCCAAAGATGAAAATAGATAAAGAAAACAGTTTTTCGATCCTAGTTCTCTGGTACGACCATCTCCAAACTTGACAAACCAGCCAATTCTGAATACAATAATAGTCTCCCTTGGCTATGGTTAAAATAATATACCGTTCAGTTTGATGATAAAACTTGAAATAAACTTGTAAACTATATGTAAACTCTGAATGAAATTGCCGTTGCTGAGGTAGAAATGAGATGAGAGAACAATATGGTACGCTCATTCAAGAAATGCGCACAATAATGAAGGGATAATCTCTCCCCATTGCCTTACTGCAACCCATAGAGGAGGCCGTCTTTTCGTGCTACGGCATTAGTTTTCCAACACCAGAATCGACTCACATCTATATGTCCTGTACAAAAAAAAAGCATGTATCAACGTCATAACTCGGAAATTTAAAAAATAACAGTGCTAAAAATACCGAGACAATTACTACTTTTATGGAGAGGGCAGGCATATATATCAATAAGAGGGCCAGACATCTTCCTATCGAAATTTGGGTGTTTGCTCATGGGATAGGAAAGGTAAAGAGACAACACTAGAAGAAAAAAAATCCTATAGTTCAAAATTTTTTAATTTACAATCTACAGAAAAGAGGACTCTTTCAATAACACAACACATGAGATGTAACTTTCACTAACTTGAATAATCAGATATTACCTGATGTTTTAGGCAGGCTAAGGTTTTTGTGTGCATGCATTGTAGATTGTGGAATAACTCCATTGGAAGGAGGAAGCCAATGAGACTGTATCGTATGACCTGGTTGAAAAACTAAATTTTCTTAGAATCAAATACAAAAACCTCTGGTTCAATAATTGGTGTGACTTTCAATTGAAATGCAAAGATTAAAGAAATATTGAAGTTTTAGGATAACAGCTCACCAAGAATCCCAAAAGAAGATCATAATGATATGAACTGGTTTTTTCAGATAGAACTCCTTTTGTTGTGCAAGTTGAGATGCGACGCTGTTATCAAAGTGGTAAAGTACAGCAATCATAGCTGCAGGATTAAATCCTTTAATAATATACAGAGGAGGAACATTCAACATTTCCTGTTCAAGTACTCAACCACAAGTTTCAAGAAAAATTAGGAAGCAATAGAGCTCAAAGGGCGGGAAAAAAAGAATCATTTTTTAAACTGATGTAATCTGCACCATGAGACCATGGATTTGGACTGAAAAGCCACCTTGGTGTCCCTCTGGGAAGTTGTTTACCGGTATGTAAGATACAGATTTCCACACAAGCACCATTAGTGGGACGTCGTAATCTGCAATAAATCCCCATAGCCAACCTTTAAAGCACATCTTATATTCAGAAAACTAAAAGATAAAAACATACCCAGTATTTTTTCCAAAATGCAGAAAAATAATTGTAATCCTAACAGCACAAAACCGATTGATTATGAGGACAGAGGAGGAAGCCCCCAAACTATAAGCAGCTCATGATTGCTACGAGTAAGCAATAGATATTTAAATTAGAAATCTAAATCCATAACATGCAAGGAATGAATTTAATCTAGAGTTTAAAACAATAAAGCATACATGTCCAGTAACGAAGCATATCTTAGCAAATCTATTGTGGTATTGTCTCTGCAACTCCAAGTATAAGCATATTCACAAGAAAATGATTCTACTATAGTATGCATGTGTTTTGAAAAGATGCTAGAAAAATTTCCTCCCTCATGCCCAAGGGGAAGCAAAAAATAAAAATAAAAATACAAATTCCCTACCTCATCAGAGAATTAAATGGGCAACTTCGGAGTTCAGATCCTGCTTAGGTTCATGGAGCTCAAATGGCACATGAATCAAGCCCTAGTTCCTTTCAGCTTGCAAGCTGCCATTGATAAAACATCAAGTTAATGGAACCCACAATACATAGCTCAATAAGTAATATTGACAACAATAGCACAAGCATAACCTTTGGGCACATTTTTGTGCAAAGTAGTTAGCCTCAAAGTCTCAAACCCGTGTCCTCGTGGTAATCAAGCTGAGCTTTTAGCATTCTGAAACCAATATAGGCTAGTTGGGCAATATGTAGTGGAATATTCACCAAAAAATGATTCAAATAGAATTCTGCATATGTTCCAAAAAACTGTTACTACATGTTTGCATACCTGATCATTGTACTGAATGGGTTCACTAGTTCAGGACATAAAATGTATACTGTAACTAGTAGAACATTGAGTGATTTGCTTGCTTCATAAACCAAAACAGAACTGATATCTGTCCCATAGCTCCGGAAGTCTATTGTCGAAAACATTGTGCTGGCAGAAGATAACACGTGTGTCACGAATTGTATCAAAACAAATAAATCTTGAATAACGAATGCAAGCTAGAATTTTAACATGTGCCTACAGCCTGAGTGGCTCATGCAAGAGAAATTGAGAGAATTTCAAAAATCTTGATATTGATGTTTGTGATCAATGATTGTATTGAGAATGTGACTTACCCAATATCAATATTTGCCTGGAAATAGTGCAAGTTACAAGAAAATCGGAGGCTGGCAATTCTTTGGAAGATCCACTGAAAACTTGAAATCAAAATGGAAAGAAGAAGTTAACTGAGTGTTTTTTTTTTTTTTTTTTTATCCTAGTTGGTACTCACACACCCTCCCTCAAGGAATTATGATACTTCCCGAGGCAGGAGGGTCGAATTCTTATCCATTAGAGCCAATTTATTTTGTGTGCGTGAAAAAAAAAAAAAGGACTTCTATATCTTATAAGAAAACAATTTAGCATACAGAGCAATAAGGATATGTGGGGAAACCAGTAAAAGAAATACAAAACTTCTACCTGTGGATTGTTTTTATTCGACTTCTGCTTTCTTCTTTCCTTTTCCTTTTCCTTTGCCAGCCATCATTGTTTCTGAGAATCAAATAGAGACCTAAGGTTGTGTCCATTAAATGAAACCTGATATAATGTAGATGGTGTGGCCGATAACAAACTTGTTGAAATCATCATGATTTTTTTTTTGGAATTTAAAGCAAATGATATATAAGTAAAAGTAATGACAAAAGGTGGGCCATTTGGCCCAATACAACCCAAGGAAATTGGCAACTGAAGCCTACAAGAAGGCCCAAACATGGAGCAGCCCAAAACCAAACATCAAAAACTAATAACCGCAATTAACATCAATTAAGATCATATCTGGCAAAACTGGAAGCACATACCTGATTGAAAATTGAAAATTTCATCTGGGCAAGTTGGGACATAAATTAATGTGATTTGATCGTCAATCTTTGATGGAGCTGCGAGAAAGGGAAAAAAAAAAATTAAAATAAAAAACAGCACTGGTATTTGACATTGCGTGGAAATATTAATAGAGACCTAAGTTGAAGAAAGAAAGAAAGAACGTGTAGTACCCGAGTGGAAGGAATTACGGATGGCTCTTCCTGTATGAATAGAAACCAGAGGAATCCATCCAATGCGAGCATGGATGAGTGTTTGTCACTCTAAGTTTATGACGTCTTCCTTTAAATCGAACCGTATGCGGGGGATTTGAGAAATTTTGGGCCAATCTTCCCCTTTCTGCCTTTGACAACGTGATTTCAGCAACGGGCATCCGTGTATAGAAAGTACAGTGAGGGAATTGGGCAACCCCTCTTTTGGCAAGGACTGGAGCTTAGGGCATCTGTGGATGTACAGATCTTTAAGAGAGGTGAGGTGTTGAAGGCCCTTGTGGTTCAGAGATATCAGATTTGGAAGATTACCAATTGTAAGAGAAGTAAGAGTGGTGGGCAATAGCCACTCCTCTGGAAATGACTCCAACCCTTCTTTATATTCACCTTCTACGGTGAAATATTGAAAAGATGGGAGTGTTTGCAAACTCCATCCCCTCCGGGCCTTCATCAGTTTCTCGCAATTGCGAATCACAAAATTAGTTAAGTTTGATGGCAAACCTCCGTCTGGAAATGATTCAACTTCTGGACAGTTTTCGATACACAGAGTATGAAGAGATGGGAGGAGGGTGCGCATTCGTTGTGGAAGCGACTTCAGATTCTTACAATTCCGAACCCAAAACACGGTCAGATTGGGAGCAGCCAATGATCCTCCATCTCCATGGGGAAAAGATACAATTTTAGGGCAATCTCTTATATGAAGAGATTGAAGATTTTGAAGCTCTTCGCTCTTTGGGATTGAAAGCGTTTCAAAATTAACACACTTTCTGATCCTGAGCCAGGTAAGCTTTGGAAAGAAACTCAATGAAAAAGTCTTCAGAAGGTCACAGTTGAATATGCTCAGATTATCAATGGAACATTTATGGTGATTATGCTCCATCAGGTGAAACTCTAAACTACTACAAGAGGAGATGGAAAGTGTTTTCAATGTAGTAGGTAGGCAACCAATGGTTAAAGGCAACTGAAGAAGAGATGAACATTCAGAGATGTCCAACTCTTGAAGACAATTGTTCGGCAACCCCAAATCGAGAAATGACATAAGGCTCGGCCATTTCTCTATAGTCAACCTTTCAAGTTTTATTAATTTGCACAACCCCGGCTGCAATTCCACCGAGTCCGACATATCTGAAATCGTCAATTTCTCAAGATAAGGTACGTGCAGCAGCAGCTGCCTCACTTGATTTGGCACAAGCCTTTGACATCCAGAAATTTCTATTTTCCTTAAAGAAGGGACGCGAATGGGTAATTCACCGATCAACTTAGGACAATCCACCAAAGAGAATTCTAAAAGGTGAGAGAACTCTCCAGCCCCTAATGCATGCCATTCCTCCCACTCTTCCATTTTCTCAAAACTTAATCTCTCTAGAGATTGAAATGGTTTGACCAAAGAAAAAGAAGCAGCATCCCCATAGAACTCGTGACTCACCTTAGTTATTGCATTCATCCCTTCAATTCTTAGATGCTTCAGAGAGGGTAGCTTACCAATCGACAACAAAGAACAGCAATTTCCACACCTTATTAGTTTTAAGGACACCATATTATGAAATGAATAAGCTCTATTTAACCAATCTGGAAATTTTGTACCCCCATAGCCAATGATGCCAAGATCCTTCACTCCATGATGAGGCTGTAACTTGTCAAGTACATCACATTCTTTTTGTGAATCGTCAGTATCGCCATCCCACTTAAGCTCTAACACTTCAAGGTGCTCCTTTCCCTTTAGATTCGCCTCTGATGCATCCGGACCACATGTCACATTTTTCAGCCCTAAAATACGGAATTGCCCCCGAAGTTGATGGAGTTCCTTCAACCCACTAATCCTTGAGCCACTATTCTTGCCAACTGCAAAATATGCTAAATGCTGAAGATCTTTCAGTTTGCTTATTTGCGTCGACATTTTAGTCAATCTAGTTCCTTCGATATAAAGATGGCGCAAGTTTATTAGTTTTCCCATATTCAAAGGCAACTTAGTGAGATTCCAACAATTTGACAAATCTAATGTTTGTAAATTGCACAATGTTGTTATCGCATCAGGCAATTGTACAATATTCGTAAAAGAGAGATCCAAATAGCGTAAAAATATCAAATTTTCGATCGATTGAGGCAATTCAGAAATACAATACAGGGACAAAGATAGAACCCTTAAGCATCTCAGACTTGGCAATATATCACGTAGCACCTTATTGCCTAAGATATTACCTTTTCTATTAAATGATATGAAGGTCCGTAAATACTTGACCTCATTAATAGCCTTAAATTTCCTAAATCCATCACAATTGTCCTTAGCGTATGAGAAATGGCGAACTTTCTCACAGATATGATCAAGGGGTTTGCCATCTTCCAACCTAAAACAAAACTCTCTAGATATCTGCTGAGCTAGATCATTGATTAGGTCATGCATTACAAAATTAGAATCGGAGTCGTGACTTAATCTCTGAAAGAAAGACCTCGACAATAGTTCACGAAAGTAGCAATTACCTACATCTTCCAATAATATGTTATTTTTGGGTTGCTGCACAAGATCTATGGCTATCCATAAATGGATCAATCGTTCCTTTTCAAATTTGTAATCTTTGGGAAATATTGAACAATATGCAAAGCATCGCTTTAAATGCGAAGGAAGATAATGATAGCTCAATCTTAAAGCTGGAGGAATATTAGGATCCAAATCCCATATATTGCTTTTTAATATATTTTTCCATTCCTCAGTTTCCAAATTAGACCGCAAGAGCCCTCCAAGCGATTTTACCGCTAAAGGCAGGCCTCCACACTTCTTCACAATATCTCTACCAATTGTCTCTAGGTTTGGATAAGCCATATAATCTCCATTCTCAAATGCATGCTTTGCAAATAATGACCAACAATCTTCTGATGACAATTGCTTCAATTGACAATAACTAGGAACAGTACCCATGACTAATGCAACTTTATCAATCCGTGTGGTTACGATAATTCTACTTTCCGGTGCTCCAGTTCTGAAAGGTCTTCTTAAGAGGTCCCAGTAAATTGAATTGTCATTCCAAACATCGTCCAAAACAATTAGAAATTTCTTCCGTGCTAGGCTCTGTTTCAACTTGATTTGAAGTTGGTTAAGGTCATTAGTTTCAGTGGTTGATGTCGTCACAGCCTCAAAAATTCTTTTTGTAATCAAAGAAACATCAAATTCATCAGAAACACAGACCCATGCTTTCATTTCAAAATTCTGACCGACTCTAGCATCATTGTATACAAGTTGAGCAAGGGTTGTCTTGCCCACCCCGCCCATTCCTACAATGGGGATCACTTGAATACCATTCCCAGAAAACAACAATTCAATTATCTTCTCTTTTTCATTATCCCTACCATAGACATCAGATTCATCTACCAAAGAAGTGGTTGGCAGCCTTTGCCACTTTTTCTTTCCAACATCCTCTTTCAAACCAAGGATATCCTTTTGTTTTAGAAAAGATTCGAACGTATCAATGATCTCCTCCATCCTCAATTCTAAATCACTAGTATTAGATGAACTAGTAGAAGCAGAGATGATGGCTTGTACCTGATTTGTGCTGCCTCTGGACTCAGCATCCAGCTTGCTTTGCAAGGCTTTGGTGGCGATCTCATCCAGTAGATCATCGGCATGGTAGATAGCATCTTGAAGCTCGTCGAGCCAATCATTCACTGCTTGGTTGGTAATCTGCTGGTCCTCCGCGTCATTGAGCACTGCTCTAAGGGCCAGCAAAGTCATCTTCAGCTTCTTTAGGAGTCTATCACCATCTTTTCGTCTTGAAAAGAAGTTTTTGAAATCATGAGGAGCCATCCGATCAAACAGAACTTGAAGGGATGCCGAGAGAAAAGCTCCACCCACTAAAGCTTCAGCCATGTTCTTTTCTTCTGCAGAGTAACCGGAGAGAGAGAGAGAGAGAGAGAGAGAGAGAGAGAGAGAGAGAGAGTGAGTGGTTGTGAAGAAGGAGACTTCTTCAGACCAAGAGAGGGTATTGAGAATATAAAGGAATGCCAAAATTCAGCCTCTGACTCAAATTCTCATTAAAATCATTAATTAGTCCAGCTGCTTAGACAACAACATTTCACCTACTACTTGGAATAATTTGTGGAGGTTTTGCATTCTTGCACTTTTTTTTTACGGACCATGCCAAAGACCCAATGACTTAAACCAAGGACATATATCTCTCTCTTGTATCTAAGGTTAAGATTACATGCCCTCACCTAACTCACACAGTTCTTTTTCATGAGTGTCACTTTTACATTTCAAAAGCATTTTTGCTCTCTCAAGCTCCTCCGCACGCACTCTTACTCAAATTTTCATTATTTATGATTTGATTTTGTTACTCTTATACTCCCGCTCTTGAATTCGTTTTTGCTTCTGTTTTACGCTCTTGAATTCGTTTTTGCTTCTGTTTTATATGACTTAGGTCATCACTATTGATGTCGACTGGTGTATGATTGTTATTATATTTTTGACTAAATTAAAATTTTGTCTTTATGTGCACAAATTGTAAAATGTACCTAACAATTTGTATATAGTTGTATATATATATATATATATATATATATTTTGACAATATTTTGGCCATTAAGAGATGGCCCCATATAATAACAATTTATTTTAGATTTTTTTAGTAATTTTTCTTTTGTTTTGTACAGTGGCAAGTATGAAAAATCTCATTATTATAGGGAAAATCCTGTCCAATTCTTCTATGTGGGCCCATTAAAATAGATTGAATCCAAAAATAATCTTAATTGCTTATAGAAGTCCTCTTTTCTTAACTACGTAGTATTTGTTTGGTAGCTGAATTGCTTGCTTTCTGATTATACTTTAATTGTCTTGAATCCACGGTGCATGCTTGCTGATTAGACTTTAATTATTGTTAGTGATATTTTATTTTAATAGGAATTGTGATATGTTTGGAGCTTTTACGATTGGGTAGACGTAGTTTATGAATTGATAGGATTAAAAATAGGGTAGAAAAAAATACTACTCATAGAGAGGAAATGAACTGGTAAAATGATGATTTAAGATGAAAAGACATATAGACTGTGTCGGTACTCTATTATTACAACAATTCTTTAATTTGCCATGAATTTTGATGTTCACAAGCCGAACAATTTTTATTTTTGTTTTTATTTTTTTGATAATTTACTAACATTTCATTGTTGTTAAAACTTGCACCTGGTGTATCTACTGAGCCTTACCAGACATAAATAGCGAACGCAAATGATATATGATCAGCGTACTTAATGTAAACAAACCAAAACGGAGGAACCAGGAAAATGCAAATTGGGGATTCTAATTTCGGTTTCTAGGTAACAAAATTCTTCTTTGAGTCCAAAGAACCCTGCATACATAATTAAGGTCCTGTTTGGCATGCGTTTTGTTTCTTCTATTTTTATTTTTGGGCTGCTACAAGATTTTGGCAACAAAAGCATGTTTGTACGACCTTGTTTTATTTTACATAGTGCTAAAACACTTTGTGAACAGTGATCAAAACTAAAACACCAAAAAGTTATTTTTTCTTATTTTGCCAATTTTTAATAGCCAAAAACCATAACAGTAGCGCAACATAAGTCAAAAACAAAACGCCTAAAATATCGTTCCCAAACGTGCTTCCGATTTTTTTCCAAAACACTCTTACAACAAAAACACTGTTTCTGTTTTAGCCAAAAACAAAACGCCTAAAATAAAGCGCATGCCAAACGGACATTAAGCTAAAAGTATCCCAAGTCAAGGCAATTTTAGCCTAGTCTATGCAAAAATATGAGCAACTGTACATACAGGAGTCCCAGTGAATATATATATATATATATATATATATATATATATATATATATATATAAAATTTATAATATAACAAGGGCTCATAGCTTCTCACAAACTGCAAGTAACTTTTAAGGATTTGAGAACTTGTTTTACATTGTGTTGGAATTGATAACTCGATATACATTGTGGATGTGATAACCAAGATTTTTTTAAGATTTTAATTTAATTCATTCCATTATTTTTAGTTAGGATTGAGTATTTAATTTTAATTAGAGAGTTACCCAATTGGAGATATTTATTTGGATTGATAATTGTCACATTGTTTTTGTGTGTATATATATATATCTTGTGTGTGCTGTGTAATGGAAATAAAGAGATTAGAATTTGGTTACTATTCATCGGGTTCGCTTCAGAACAATTTTGTTTGTGTTTGGTACTAAATTCTAATTTTCCCATAAGAATAAATTGAGAAGTGTTGTATGGTATCTCCAACATCTGATTTTACATTAGATTGAATTTTATATTTAACAATAATAAAATGTGAATTACTCTCGCCGGATGATCCCTATAGAATATAATTTCCTTTTAGCTGTGATACTTAAATATAACTGTCCTTTTTTTTGTTCCAAATAATTTTGTTAGTAGAATGTAGAGTTAGTGATATTTGCTGCTTAAAGTTTTACTACTATTATGTAACAATGAGAACTTTATAATTGAGTCAACTACTAGGAAGGGATGTTGTGGCAAATTCCTATCTGCAAATGTTGTGAAGATAATATATTTTCTATCATTCATAATTTTTTTTTTTTTTTTTTTCCTTCGAACACGGACACATCCATTTGTAGGGCTAGATGTTTTACCAACTAGGCTATTATGTAATGCCCGAGCTTTCAAAAATATCAGGATGCCAAGTTTTTTGGCTGGGAGGACGGTGGTGTAGGCAGCCGATAATGCACGATTCACGGTCGATAATGCTTCTTTGAGATAATATATGGTGTATGAGTGTATGTGCTTGAGGAGGATGATTCATGGTGGAAGGCTGAAACCGTTGGCAAAATTGAGGTGATGATGTAATGTCATTTTATAGAGTTTCGTGCGGTGATAATGCACTAGGTTTTTCTAGGCAGGGTGTTTTGCAAGTTAAGGTACAGTTAGGTGTCTGAGTTGGGTTTTGAAGGTGAAGAGTTTACACATAAAAATGAAGGTCTCAGGAGAATGAACGAGGTGAAATTCGAGGCAGCTTGAGAGAGAGAGAAGGAAGGATACTGGGTAATAGCTGCAGATATATCAAGCACTTGGGAGGTGCAGAAACCAGTGAGGCTGGGAGAATATACATAGGCAAGGTGGAGAAATGCCGAGTGCAACACATGGCGAATATAATTTCGGAACGCATGTGCTATCTTTGTCCAAGTCTGATCAAGATGTAAACGTAAACCAGAGTTACGCTTTGGTGAACCCTTAGTCGGTGGCCAAGTTACAGAATCCCTATAATTTCATGAAGGACTACTGTGCAACTTAGAGCTCACATCATGGCTGGCTTGAGGAGCTTCTTGATCTTCATCACCCAAATGGGCATAGGTGTGTCAGGTTGCGTGTGTAAGTTGGCGGTTTAGTGGGTTTGAGGTGTTGTAGAGCAAGGCTAGTAGATCAAGGCTGAGATCAACGGGGGAATTCTTGAACTAGGGACGATGTCAGAACACACAGTCATGTTGATAAACTTAGTTGGATGTGAACTCAAAGTGCAGGAAAACCCCACTCATGCCTCCCAAGGTTGAGGTTTGCGATTCAGGCACCACTTGTTTTAACCTCAGGGGGACTTGTATGGCACTGAGGTAGTGTGCTAGAATGGTGATACACCATGTGTGCGCAAGAGATGTGCCCATGTTTAGATCATTTGATGTGGCTGGAGAGATGCCATGTGTAGTGGTTGCAAGGGCGAACCATGGTGCGACATGGCAATATCTCCTTTTCATTTATGCAATGGCCTTGGAGGCAATTTTGATTATTGATAGTCGGGGCTGTGAAGGGAATTGTTCCTGGATTAGTGCTGAGTGGATGATGCTATTGAGGAGACTGACTTTTAGTCTCTTATCAATCCATTATTTATAATCTTTTACTGGTCCATTTTGGACGTGCTGTTCACCCTCTTTGGCATGCGAAGGCTGCCATCTTAGCATGTTTCCTGCTCCCTTCTTTGAAGTAGGAAATGGTCTCTGTGGTGTAGAGGGTTGTGTTAATTGGAGTTATTCACAACAAAATCGAGAATCAAAGAGAAATGGCTAGAGTGAAGACTGTAGCTGAATGCCAACCATTTCTCTTTGATTCTCAATTTTGTTGCGAAAACCTTTAATCAACACCACCCTCTTCACCACATTATTTTGGCGTCCACAGTGGGAGAGGGTTCCTCACGGCATGTCGAGAGAATGAAGGAATGCTTGGGGTCCTATTCTGGTTTTGCACCTCCTTCAGGCCCCAGTGCCCACATCCTGAACTGGACAACAAGGTGGTCCAACACCCTTGCAAATACAATCGATATCTCTGTGATGAGGATATTTTGTCTCAATTACTCTTATGATCTAGGTGCATTTCAAACCCATTCTTGAAATAGCATCATGACAGTTTTTTGTGAGGACAAAAACTTTTCTGGTTGAAAATATTTGCTCACCAAGTGTTCCTTAGATGCAAGAAACCAACATTTGTATGCTAGATCTCAAAATAGTTTTATGATTGTGTATTGTTTCTATTTTTTTTGCTTCCCTACCACATCTCAGGGACTATATCTGTTATTTTATGTTTGTTTCTTTTGCTTTTGCTTCCCTACCATGTGTCAGACTGTCAGTGATGATGATGATGATAGCGATGATGATCAGAGCTTGGACAATGATGATTTAACAGAAATGGCAGTTGATGGTCCGGAACTTCAGTTGAATTCGAATTGCACAGATGTGATGGTTGATGACCCGAGACCTAATGAAGCGGCTCAAGTGGAGGATGGGTGGACGGTGGTTGCCTCTAGGCGGAATGGGGGTAGAAGGAACTAAGGTGCAACTCGAGACATTTTTTTCCCCTGTTTTTCTCTCGACAAATGTATTAAATAATTGTTGTGGACAAATTGTAAAATTGATATCCAGACATTGAATCAAGGTCATAAACATCCATTGAATGGATATGCTGAAGTTGGGTTTTGACTAGGAGGCTTTTTGATGGATATCCCGCAGAATGAATTTGGTGAATAGACTCCATTGACCCGGAGCTGTATTTGTAAAGCTCAGGCTTTGGACTGCCATTTTCATCATTCTGAGTTATTTTTTCTCCCCAAACAAGTAGATTTTAGGGTTTTCTTTGGTGGATGCAGTTTGTAAGATTAAAACTTGCAGGATGTGGCTTACACAACTCAGGAGCACATTGGCAAATCTCATCTGGACAGTTTCAAGGTTGTCGCTTTTGTTTTGCTCAGCAATCAAACTGTCCAGAACCTTTAGGAAATACGACACCTTAGAAATGCACTACAAAGATCCCACCTGAAAATTTTATGAGTTGATCACAAAAGTTCAGTATTAACTCACAAATTAGTGTACCAGTGTAATTTAGTGATAAAAGAAAACATGAAAAGAAAAGCTAGTCTCTTACGAAGATTACAATTCTTACTATGCTCTCTCCAACCCTCCAAAAATGAAAATAGATAAAGAAAACAGTTTTTCGATCCTAGTTCTGAATACAATAATAGTCTCCCTTGGCTATGGTTAAAATAATATACAGTTCAGTTTGATGATAAAACTTGAAATAAACTTGTAAACTATACGTAAACTCTGAATGAAATTGCCGTTGCTGAGGTAGAAATGAGATGAGAGAACAACATGGTACGCTCATTCAAGAAATGCGTCCAATAATGAAGGGATAATCTCTTTCCATTGCCTTACTGCAACCCACAGAGGAGGCCATCTTTTTGTGCCTCGCATTAGTTTTGAACACCAGAATCGACTCACATCTATAGATAGTCCTGTACAAAAAAAAGCATGTATCAATGTCATAACTCGGAAACAGTGCTAAAAATACCGAGACAATTACTACTTTTATGGAGAGGGCAGGCATATATATCAATAAGAGGGCAAGACATCTTCCTATCGAAATTTGGGTGTTTGCTCATGGGATAGGAAAGGTAAAGAGACAACACTAGAAGAAAAAAAATCCTATAGTTCAAAATTTTTTAATTTACAATCTACAGAAAAGAGGACTCTTTCAATAACACAACACATGAGATGTAACTTTCACTAACTTGAATAATCAGATATTACCTGATGTTTTAGGCAGGGTAAGGTTTTTGTGTGCATGCATTGTAGATTGTGGAATAACTCCATTGGAAGGAGGAAGCCAATGAGACTGTATCGTATGACCTGGTTGAAAAACTAAATTTTCTTAGAATCAAATACAAAAACCTCTGGTTCAATAATTGGTGTGACTTTCAATTGAAATGCAAAGATTAAAGAAACATTGAAGTTTTAGGATAATAGCTCACCAAGAATCCCAAAAGAAGAAGATCGTAATGATATGAACTGGTTTTTTCAGATAGAACTCCTTTGGTTGTGCAAAGTTGAGATGCGACGCTGTTATCAAAGTGGTAAAGTACAACAATCAACATTTCCTGTTCAAATACTCAACCACGAGTTTCAAGAAAAATTAGGAAGCAATAGAGCTTAATAGGGCGGGAAAAAAAAAAAAAAAAAAAAAGAATCATTTTTTACACTGATGTAATCTGCACCATGAGACCATGGATTTGAACTGAAAAGCTACCTTGGTGTCCCTCTTGGGAAGTTGTTTACCGGTATGTAAGATACAGATTTCCACACAAGCACCATTAGTGGGACGTCGTAATCTGCAATAAATCCCCATAGCCAACCTTGAAAGCACATCTTAGATTCAGAAAACTAAAAGATAAAAACATACCAAGTATTTTTATCAAAATGCACAAAAATAATTGTAATCTTAACAGCACAAAACCGATTGATTACGAGGACAGAGGAGGTAGCCCCCAAACTATAAGCAGCTCATGATTGCTAAGAGTAAGCAATAGATATTTAAATTAGAAATCTAAATCCATAACATGTAAGGAATGAATTTAATCTAGAGTTTCAAACAATAAAGCATACATGACCAGTAAACGAAGCATATCTTAGCAAATCTATTGTGGTATTGTCTCTGCAACTCCAAGTATAAGCATATTCACAAGAAAATGATTCTACTATAGTCTGCATGTGTTTTGAAAAGATGCTAGAAAAATTTCCTCAGTTGAGAGATTATTTAACACTGTTATAGGAGGACAGAACTAGAGACAAACATAACCTTTGGGCACATTTTTTTGCAAAGTAGTTAGCCTCAAAGTCTCAAACCCGTGTCCTCGTGGTAATCAAGCTGAGCTTTTAGCATTCTGAAACCAATATAGGCTAGTTGGGCAATATGTAGTGGAATATTCACCAAAAAATGATTCAAATAGAATTCTGCATATGTTCCAAAAAGCTGTTACTACATGTTTGCATACCTGATCATTGTACTGAATGGGTTCAATAGTTCAGGACATAAAATGTATACTGTAACTAGTAGAACATTGAGGGATTTGCTTGCTTCATAAACCAAAACAGAACTGATTTCTGTCCCATAGCTCGGGAAGTCTATTGTCGAAAACATTCTGCAGGCAGAAGATAACATGTGTGTCACGAATTGTATCAAAACAAATAAATCTTGAATAACTAATGCAAGCTAGAATTTTAACGTGTGCCTAACAGCCTGAGTGGCTCATGCAAGAGAAATTGAGAGAATTTCAAAAATCTTGATATTGATGTTTGTGATCAATGATTGTATTGAGAATGTGACTTACCCAATATCAATATTTGCCTGGAAATAGTGCAAGTTACGAGAAAATCGGAGGCTGGCAATTCTTTGGAAGATCCACTGAAAACTTGAAATCAAAATGGAAAGAAGAAGTTAACTGAGTGTTTTTTTTTTTTTATCCTAGTTGGTACTCACACACCCTCCCTCAAAGAATTATGATACTTTCCGAGGCAGGAGGGTCAAATTCTTATCCATTAGAGCCAATTTATTTTGTGTGCGTGAAAAAAAAAAAAAGAAAAAAAAAAAGGACTTCTATATCTTATAAGAAAACAATTTAGCATACAGAGCAATAAGGATATGTGGGGAAATCAGTAAAAGAAATACAAAACTTCTACCTGTGGATTGTTTTTATTCGACTTCTGCTTTCTTCTTTCCTTTTCCTTTTCCTTTGCCATCCATCATTGTTTCTGAGAATCAAATAGAGACCTAAGGTTGGGTCCATTAAATGAAACCTGATATAATGTAGATGGTGTGGCCGATAACAAACTTGTTGAAATCATCATGATTTTTTTTTTGGAATTTAAAGCAAATGATATATAAGTAAAAGTAATGACAAAAGGTGGGCCATTTGGCCCAATACAACCCAAGGAAATTGGCAACTGAAGCCTACAAGAAGGCCCAAACATGGAGCAGCCCAAAACCAAACATCAAAAACTAATAACCGCAATTAACATCAATTAAGATCATATCTGGCAAAACTGGAAGCACATACCTGATTGAAAATTGAAAATTTCATCTGGGCAAGTTGGGACATAAATTAATGTGATTTGATCGTCAATCTTTGATGGAGCTGCGAGAAAGGGAAAAAAAAAAATTAAAATAAAAAACAGCACTGGTATTTGACATTGCGTGGAAATATTAATAGAGACCTAAGTTGAAGAAAGAAAGAAAGAACGTGTAGTACCCGAGTGGAAGGAATTACGGATGGCTCTTCCTGTATGAATAGAAACCAGAGGAATCCATCCAATGCGAGCATGGATGAGTGTTTGTCACTCTAAGTTTATGACGTCTTCCTTTAAATCGAACCGTATGCGGGGGATTTGAGAAATTTTGGGCCAATCTTCCCCTTTCTGCCTTTGACAACGTGATTTCAGCAACGGGCATCCGTGTATAGAAAGTACAGTGAGGGAATTGGGCAACCCCTCTTTTGGCAAGGACTGGAGCTTAGGGCATCTGTGGATGTACAGATCTTTAAGAGAGGTGAGGTGTTGAAGGCCCTTGTGGTTCAGAGATATCAGATTTGGAAGATTACCAATTGTAAGAGAAGTAAGAGTGGTGGGCAATAGCCACTCCTCTGGAAATGACTCCAACCCTTCTTTATATTCACCTTCTACGGTGAAATATTGAAAAGATGGGAGTGTTTGCAAACTCCATCCCCTCCGGGCCTTCATCAGTTTCTCGCAATTGCGAATCACAAAATTAGTTAAGTTTGATGGCAAACCTCCGTCTGGAAATGATTCAACTTCTGGACAGTTTTCGATACACAGAGTATGAAGAGATGGGAGGAGGGTGCGCATTCGTTGTGGAAGCGACTTCAGATTCTTACAATTCCGAACCCAAAACACGGTCAGATTGGGAGCAGCCAATGATCCTCCATCTCCATGGGGAAAAGATACAATTTTAGGGCAATCTCTTATATGAAGAGATTGAAGATTTTGAAGCTCTTCGCTCTTTGGGATTGAAAGCGTTTCAAAATTAACACACTTTCTGATCCTGAGCCAGGTAAGCTTTGGAAAGAAACTCAATGAAAAAGTCTTCAGAAGGTCACAGTTGAATATGCTCAGATTATCAATGGAACATTTATGGTGATTATGCTCCATCAGGTGAAACTCTAAACTACTACAAGAGGAGATGGAAAGTGTTTTCAATGTAGTAGGTAGGCAACCAATGGTTAAAGGCAACTGAAGAAGAGATGAACATTCAGAGATGTCCAACTCTTGAAGACAATTGTTCGGCAACCCCAAATCGAGAAATGACATAAGGCTCGGCCATTTCTCTATAGTCAACCTTTCAAGTTTTATTAATTTGCACAACCCCGGCTGCAATTCCACCGAGTCCGACATATCTGAAATCGTCAATTTCTCAAGATAAGGTACGTGCAGCAGCAGCTGCCTCACTTGATTTGGCACAAGCCTTTGACATCCAGAAATTTCTATTTTCCTTAAAGAAGGGACGCGAATGGGTAATTCACCGATCAACTTAGGACAATCCACCAAAGAGAATTCTAAAAGGTGAGAGAACTCTCCAGCCCCTAATGCATGCCATTCCTCCCACTCTTCCATTTTCTCAAAACTTAATCTCTCTAGAGATTGAAATGGTTTGACCAAAGAAAAAGAAGCAGCATCCCCATAGAACTCGTGACTCACCTTAGTTATTGCATTCATCCCTTCAATTCTTAGATGCTTCAGAGAGGGTAGCTTACCAATCGACAACAAAGAACAGCAATTTCCACACCTTATTAGTTTTAAGGACACCATATTATGAAATGAATAAGCTCTATTTAACCAATCTGGAAATTTTGTACCCCCATAGCCAATGATGCCAAGATCCTTCACTCCATGATGAGGCTGTAACTTGTCAAGTACATCACATTCTTTTTGTGAATCGTCAGTATCGCCATCCCACTTAAGCTCTAACACTTCAAGGTGCTCCTTTCCCTTTAGATTCGCCTCTGATGCATCCGGACCACATGTCACATTTTTCAGCCCTAAAATACGGAATTGCCCCCGAAGTTGATGGAGTTCCTTCAACCCACTAATCCTTGAGCCACTATTCTTGCCAACTGCAAAATATGCTAAATGCTGAAGATCTTTCAGTTTGCTTATTTGCGTCGACATTTTAGTCAATCTAGTTCCTTCGATATAAAGATGGCGCAAGTTTATTAGTTTTCCCATATTCAAAGGCAACTTAGTGAGATTCCAACAATTTGACAAATCTAATGTTTGTAAATTGCACAATGTTGTTATCGCATCAGGCAATTGTACAATATTCGTAAAAGAGAGATCCAAATAGCGTAAAAATATCAAATTTTCGATCGATTGAGGCAATTCAGAAATACAATACAGGGACAAAGATAGAACCCTTAAGCATCTCAGACTTGGCAATATATCACGTAGCACCTTATTGCCTAAGATATTACCTTTTCTATTAAATGATATGAAGGTCCGTAAATACTTGACCTCATTAATAGCCTTAAATTTCCTAAATCCATCACAATTGTCCTTAGCGTATGAGAAATGGCGAACTTTCTCACAGATATGATCAAGGGGTTTGCCATCTTCCAACCTAAAACAAAACTCTCTAGATATCTGCTGAGCTAGATCATTGATTAGGTCATGCATTACAAAATTAGAATCGGAGTCGTGACTTAATCTCTGAAAGAAAGACCTCGACAATAGTTCACGAAAGTAGCAATTACCTACATCTTCCAATAATATGTTATTTTTGGGTTGCTGCACAAGATCTATGGCTATCCATAAATGGATCAATCGTTCCTTTTCAAATTTGTAATCTTTGGGAAATATTGAACAATATGCAAAGCATCGCTTTAAATGCGAAGGAAGATAATGATAGCTCAATCTTAAAGCTGGAGGAATATTAGGATCCAAATCCCATATATTGCTTTTTAATATATTTTTCCATTCCTCAGTTTCCAAATTAGACCGCAAGAGCCCTCCAAGCGATTTTACCGCTAAAGGCAGGCCTCCACACTTCTTCACAATATCTCTACCAATTGTCTCTAGGTTTGGATAAGCCATATAATCTCCATTCTCAAATGCATGCTTTGCAAATAATGACCAACAATCTTCTGATGACAATTGCTTCAATTGACAATAACTAGGAACAGTACCCATGACTAATGCAACTTTATCAATCCGTGTGGTTACGATAATTCTACTTTCCGGTGCTCCAGTTCTGAAAGGTCTTCTTAAGAGGTCCCAGTAAATTGAATTGTCATTCCAAACATCGTCCAAAACAATTAGAAATTTCTTCCGTGCTAGGCTCTGTTTCAACTTGATTTGAAGTTGGTTAAGGTCATTAGTTTCAGTGGTTGATGTCGTCACAGCCTCAAAAATTCTTTTTGTAATCAAAGAAACATCAAATTCATCAGAAACACAGACCCATGCTTTCATTTCAAAATTCTGACCGACTCTAGCATCATTGTATACAAGTTGAGCAAGGGTTGTCTTGCCCACCCCGCCCATTCCTACAATGGGGATCACTTGAATACCATTCCCAGAAAACAACAATTCAATTATCTTCTCTTTTTCATTATCCCTACCATAGACATCAGATTCATCTACCAAAGAAGTGGTTGGCAGCCTTTGCCACTTTTTCTTTCCAACATCCTCTTTCAAACCAAGGATATCCTTTTGTTTTAGAAAAGATTCGAACGTATCAATGATCTCCTCCATCCTCAATTCTAAATCACTAGTATTAGATGAACTAGTAGAAGCAGAGATGATGGCTTGTACCTGATTTGTGCTGCCTCTGGACTCAGCATCCAGCTTGCTTTGCAAGGCTTTGGTGGCGATCTCATCCAGTAGATCATCGGCATGGTAGATAGCATCTTGAAGCTCGTCGAGCCAATCATTCACTGCTTGGTTGGTAATCTGCTGGTCCTCCGCGTCATTGAGCACTGCTCTAAGGGCCAGCAAAGTCATCTTCAGCTTCTTTAGGAGTCTATCACCATCTTTTCGTCTTGAAAAGAAGTTTTTGAAATCATGAGGAGCCATCCGATCAAACAGAACTTGAAGGGATGCCGAGAGAAAAGCTCCACCCACTAAAGCTTCAGCCATGTTCTTTTCTTCTGCAGAGTAACCGGAGAGAGAGAGAGAGAGAGAGAGAGAGAGAGAGAGAGAGAGAGAGTGAGTGGTTGTGAAGAAGGAGACTTCTTCAGACCAAGAGAGGGTATTGAGAATATAAAGGAATGCCAAAATTCAGCCTCTGACTCAAATTCTCATTAAAATCATTAATTAGTCCAGCTGCTTAGACAACAACATTTCACCTACTACTTGGAATAATTTGTGGAGGTTTTGCATTCTTGCACTTTTTTTTTACGGACCATGCCAAAGACCCAATGACTTAAACCAAGGACATATATCTCTCTCTTGTATCTAAGGTTAAGATTACATGCCCTCACCTAACTCACACAGTTCTTTTTCATGAGTGTCACTTTTACATTTCAAAAGCATTTTTGCTCTCTCAAGCTCCTCCGCACGCACTCTTACTCAAATTTTCATTATTTATGATTTGATTTTGTTACTCTTATACTCCCGCTCTTGAATTCGTTTTTGCTTCTGTTTTACGCTCTTGAATTCGTTTTTGCTTCTGTTTTATATGACTTAGGTCATCACTATTGATGTCGACTGGTGTATGATTGTTATTATATTTTTGACTAAATTAAAATTTTGTCTTTATGTGCACAAATTGTAAAATGTACCTAACAATTTGTATATAGTTGTATATATATATATATATATATATATATTTTGACAATATTTTGGCCATTAAGAGATGGCCCCATATAATAACAATTTATTTTAGATTTTTTTAGTAATTTTTCTTTTGTTTTGTACAGTGGCAAGTATGAAAAATCTCATTATTATAGGGAAAATCCTGTCCAATTCTTCTATGTGGGCCCATTAAAATAGATTGAATCCAAAAATAATCTTAATTGCTTATAGAAGTCCTCTTTTCTTAACTACGTAGTATTTGTTTGGTAGCTGAATTGCTTGCTTTCTGATTATACTTTAATTGTCTTGAATCCACGGTGCATGCTTGCTGATTAGACTTTAATTATTGTTAGTGATATTTTATTTTAATAGGAATTGTGATATGTTTGGAGCTTTTACGATTGGGTAGACGTAGTTTATGAATTGATAGGATTAAAAATAGGGTAGAAAAAAATACTACTCATAGAGAGGAAATGAACTGGTAAAATGATGATTTAAGATGAAAAGACATATAGACTGTGTCGGTACTCTATTATTACAACAATTCTTTAATTTGCCATGAATTTTGATGTTCACAAGCCGAACAATTTTTATTTTTGTTTTTATTTTTTTGATAATTTACTAACATTTCATTGTTGTTAAAACTTGCACCTGGTGTATCTACTGAGCCTTACCAGACATAAATAGCGAACGCAAATGATATATGATCAGCGTACTTAATGTAAACAAACCAAAACGGAGGAACCAGGAAAATGCAAATTGGGGATTCTAATTTCGGTTTCTAGGTAACAAAATTCTTCTTTGAGTCCAAAGAACCCTGCATACATAATTAAGGTCCTGTTTGGCATGCGTTTTGTTTCTTCTATTTTTATTTTTGGGCTGCTACAAGATTTTGGCAACAAAAGCATGTTTGTACGACCTTGTTTTATTTTACATAGTGCTAAAACACTTTGTGAACAGTGATCAAAACTAAAACACCAAAAAGTTATTTTTTCTTATTTTGCCAATTTTTAATAGCCAAAAACCATAACAGTAGCGCAACATAAGTCAAAAACAAAACGCCTAAAATATCGTTCCCAAACGTGCTTCCGATTTTTTTCCAAAACACTCTTACAACAAAAACACTGTTTCTGTTTTAGCCAAAAACAAAACGCCTAAAATAAAGCGCATGCCAAACGGACATTAAGCTAAAAGTATCCCAAGTCAAGGCAATTTTAGCCTAGTCTATGCAAAAATATGAGCAACTGTACATACAGGAGTCCCAGTGAATATATATATATATATATATATATATATATATATATATATAATTTATAATATAACAAGGGCTCATAGCTTCTCACAAACTGCAAGTAACTTTTAAGGATTTGAGAACTTGTTTTACATTGTGTTGGAATTGATAACTCGATATACATTGTGGATGTGATAACCAAGATTTTTTTAAGATTTTAATTTAATTCATTCCATTATTTTTAGTTAGGATTGAGTATTTAATTTTAATTAGAGAGTTACCCAATTGGAGATATTTATTTGGATTGATAATTGTCACATTGTTTTTGTGTGTATATATATATATCTTGTGTGTGCTGTGTAATGGAAATAAAAAGATTAGAATTTGGTTACTATTCATCGGGTTCGCTTCAGAACAATTTTGTTTGTGTTTGGTACTAAATTCTAATTTTCCCATAAGAATAAATTGAGAAGTGTTGTATGGTATCTCCAACATCTGATTTTACATTAGATTGAATTTTATATTTAACAATAATAAAATGTGAATTACTCTCGCCGGATGATCCCTATAGAATATAATTTCCTTTTAGATGTGATACTTAAATATAACTGTCCTTTTTTTTGTTCCAAATAATTTTGTTAGTAGAATGTAGAGTTAGTGATATTTGCTGCTTAAAGTTTTACTACTATTATGTAACAATGAGAACTTTATAATTGAGTCAACTACTAGGAAGGGATGTTGTGGCAAATTCCTATCTGCAAATGTTGTGAAGATAATATATTTTCTATCATTCATAATTTTTTTTTTTTTTTTTTTCCTTCGAACACGGACACATCCATTTGTAGGGCTAGATGTTTTACCAACTAGGCTATTATGTAATGCCCGAGCTTTCAAAAATATCAGGATGCCAAGTTTTTTGGCTGGGAGGACGGTGGTGTAGGCAGCCGATAATGCACGATTCACGGTCGATAATGCTTCTTTGAGATAATATATGGTGTATGAGTGTATGTGCTTGAGGAGGATGATTCATGGTGGAAGGCTGAAACCGTTGGCAAAATTGAGGTGATGATGTAATGTCATTTTATAGAGTTTCGTGCGGTGATAATGCACTAGGTTTTTCTAGGCAGGGTGTTTTGCAAGTTAAGGTACAGTTAGGTGTCTGAGTTGGGTTTTGAAGGTGAAGAGTTTACACATAAAAATGAAGGTCTCAGGAGAATGAACGAGGTGAAATTCGAGGCAGCTTGAGAGAGAGAGAAGGAAGGATACTGGGTAATAGCTGCAGATATATCAAGCACTTGGGAGGTGCAGAAACCAGTGAGGCTGGGAGAATATACATAGGCAAGGTGGAGAAATGCCGAGTGCAACACATGGCGAATATAATTTCGGAACGCATGTGCTATCTTTGTCCAAGTCTGATCAAGATGTAAACGTAAACCAGAGTTACGCTTTGGTGAACCCTTAGTCGGTGGCCAAGTTACAGAATCCCTATAATTTCATGAAGGACTACTGTGCAACTTAGAGCTCACATCATGGCTGGCTTGAGGAGCTTCTTGATCTTCATCACCCAAATGGGCATAGGTGTGTCAGGTTGCGTGTGTAAGTTGGCGGTTTAGTGGGTTTGAGGTGTTGTAGAGCAAGGCTAGTAGATCAAGGCTGAGATCAACGGGGGAATTCTTGAACTAGGGACGATGTCAGAACACACAGTCATGTTGATAAACTTAGTTGGATGTGAACTCAAAGTGCAGGAAAACCCCACTCATGCCTCCCAAGGTTGAGGTTTGCGATTCAGGCACCACTTGTTTTAACCTCAGGGGGACTTGTATGGCACTGAGGTAGTGTGCTAGAATGGTGATACACCATGTGTGCGCAAGAGATGTGCCCATGTTTAGATCATTTGATGTGGCTGGAGAGATGCCATGTGTAGTGGTTGCAAGGGCGAACCATGGTGCGACATGGCAATATCTCCTTTTCATTTATGCAATGGCCTTGGAGGCAATTTTGATTATTGATAGTCGGGGCTGTGAAGGGAATTGTTCCTGGATTAGTGCTGAGTGGATGATGCTATTGAGGAGACTGACTTTTAGTCTCTTATCAATCCATTATTTATAATCTTTTACTGGTCCATTTTGGACGTGCTGTTCACCCTCTTTGGCATGCGAAGGCTGCCATCTTAGCATGTTTCCTGCTCCCTTCTTTGAAGTAGGAAATGGTCTCTGTGGTGTAGAGGGTTGTGTTAATTGGAGTTATTCACAACAAAATCGAGAATCAAAGAGAAATGGCTAGAGTGAAGACTGTAGCTGAATGCCAACCATTTCTCTTTGATTCTCAATTTTGTTGCGAAAACCTTTAATCAACACCACCCTCTTCACCACATTATTTTGGCGTCCACAGTGGGAGAGGGTTCCTCACGGCATGTCGAGAGAATGAAGGAATGCTTGGGGTCCTATTCTGGTTTTGCACCTCCTTCAGGCCCCAGTGCCCACATCCTGAACTGGACAACAAGGTGGTCCAACACCCTTGCAAATACAATCGATATCTCTGTGATGAGGATATTTTGTCTCAATTACTCTTATGATCTAGGTGCATTTCAAACCCATTCTTGAAATAGCATCATGACAGTTTTTTGTGAGGACAAAAACTTTTCTGGTTGAAAATATTTGCTCACCAAGTGTTCCTTAGATGCAAGAAACCAACATTTGTATGCTAGATCTCAAAATAGTTTTATGATTGTGTATTGTTTCTATTTTTTTTGCTTCCCTACCACATCTCAGGGACTATATCTGTTATTTTATGTTTGTTTCTTTTGCTTTTGCTTCCCTACCATGTGTCAGACTGTCAGTGATGATGATGATGATAGCGATGATGATCAGAGCTTGGACAATGATGATTTAACAGAAATGGCAGTTGATGGTCCGGAACTTCAGTTGAATTCGAATTGCACAGATGTGATGGTTGATGACCCGAGACCTAATGAAGCGGCTCAAGTGGAGGATGGGTGGACGGTGGTTGCCTCTAGGCGGAATGGGGGTAGAAGGAACTAAGGTGCAACTCGAGACATTTTTTTCCCCTGTTTTTCTCTCGACAAATGTATTAAATAATTGTTGTGGACAAATTGTAAAATTGATATCCAGACATTGAATCAAGGTCATAAACATCCATTGAATGGATATGCTGAAGTTGGGTTTTGACTAGGAGGCTTTTTGATGGATATCCCGCAGAATGAATTTGGTGAATAGACTCCATTGACCCGGAGCTGTATTTGTAAAGCTCAGGCTTTGGACTGCCATTTTCATCATTCTGAGTTATTTTTTCTCCCCAAACAAGTAGATTTTAGGGTTTTCTTTGGTGGATGCAGTTTGTAAGATTAAAACTTGCAGGATGTGGCTTACACAACTCAGGAGCACATTGGCAAATCTCATCTGGACAGTTTCAAGGTTGTCGCTTTTGTTTTGCTCAGCAATCAAACTGTCCAGAACCTTTAGGAAATACGACACCTTAGAAATGCACTACAAAGATCCCACCTGAAAATTTTATGAGTTGATCACAAAAGTTCAGTATTAACTCACAAATTAGTGTACCAGTGTAATTTAGTGATAAAAGAAAACATGAAAAGAAAAGCTAGTCTCTTACGAAGATTACAATTCTTACTATGCTCTCTCCAACCCTCCAAAAATGAAAATAGATAAAGAAAACAGTTTTTCGATCCTAGTTCTGAATACAATAATAGTCTCCCTTGGCTATGGTTAAAATAATATACAGTTCAGTTTGATGATAAAACTTGAAATAAACTTGTAAACTATACGTAAACTCTGAATGAAATTGCCGTTGCTGAGGTAGAAATGAGATGAGAGAACAACATGGTACGCTCATTCAAGAAATGCGTCCAATAATGAAGGGATAATCTCTTTCCATTGCCTTACTGCAACCCACAGAGGAGGCCATCTTTTTGTGCCTCGCATTAGTTTTGAACACCAGAATCGACTCACATCTATAGATAGTCCTGTACAAAAAAAAGCATGTATCAATGTCATAACTCGGAAACAGTGCTAAAAATACCGAGACAATTACTACTTTTATGGAGAGGGCAGGCATATATATCAATAAGAGGGCAAGACATCTTCCTATCGAAATTTGGGTGTTTGCTCATGGGATAGGAAAGGTAAAGAGACAACACTAGAAGAAAAAAAATCCTATAGTTCAAAATTTTTTAATTTACAATCTACAGAAAAGAGGACTCTTTCAATAACACAACACATGAGATGTAACTTTCACTAACTTGAATAATCAGATATTACCTGATGTTTTAGGCAGGGTAAGGTTTTTGTGTGCATGCATTGTAGATTGTGGAATAACTCCATTGGAAGGAGGAAGCCAATGAGACTGTATCGTATGACCTGGTTGAAAAACTAAATTTTCTTAGAATCAAATACAAAAACCTCTGGTTCAATAATTGGTGTGACTTTCAATTGAAATGCAAAGATTAAAGAAACATTGAAGTTTTAGGATAATAGCTCACCAAGAATCCCAAAAGAAGAAGATCGTAATGATATGAACTGGTTTTTTCAGATAGAACTCCTTTGGTTGTGCAAAGTTGAGATGCGACGCTGTTATCAAAGTGGTAAAGTACAACAATCAACATTTCCTGTTCAAATACTCAACCACGAGTTTCAAGAAAAATTAGGAAGCAATAGAGCTTAATAGGGCGGGAAAAAAAAAAAAAAAAAAAAAGAATCATTTTTTACACTGATGTAATCTGCACCATGAGACCATGGATTTGAACTGAAAAGCTACCTTGGTGTCCCTCTTGGGAAGTTGTTTACCGGTATGTAAGATACAGATTTCCACACAAGCACCATTAGTGGGACGTCGTAATCTGCAATAAATCCCCATAGCCAACCTTGAAAGCACATCTTAGATTCAGAAAACTAAAAGATAAAAACATACCAAGTATTTTTATCAAAATGCACAAAAATAATTGTAATCTTAACAGCACAAAACCGATTGATTACGAGGACAGAGGAGGTAGCCCCCAAACTATAAGCAGCTCATGATTGCTAAGAGTAAGCAATAGATATTTAAATTAGAAATCTAAATCCATAACATGTAAGGAATGAATTTAATCTAGAGTTTCAAACAATAAAGCATACATGACCAGTAAACGAAGCATATCTTAGCAAATCTATTGTGGTATTGTCTCTGCAACTCCAAGTATAAGCATATTCACAAGAAAATGATTCTACTATAGTCTGCATGTGTTTTGAAAAGATGCTAGAAAAATTTCCTCAGTTGAGAGATTATTTAACACTGTTATAGGAGGACAGAACTAGAGACAAACATAACCTTTGGGCACATTTTTTTGCAAAGTAGTTAGCCTCAAAGTCTCAAACCCGTGTCCTCGTGGTAATCAAGCTGAGCTTTTAGCATTCTGAAACCAATATAGGCTAGTTGGGCAATATGTAGTGGAATATTCACCAAAAAATGATTCAAATAGAATTCTGCATATGTTCCAAAAAGCTGTTACTACATGTTTGCATACCTGATCATTGTACTGAATGGGTTCAATAGTTCAGGACATAAAATGTATACTGTAACTAGTAGAACATTGAGGGATTTGCTTGCTTCATAAACCAAAACAGAACTGATTTCTGTCCCATAGCTCGGGAAGTCTATTGTCGAAAACATTCTGCAGGCAGAAGATAACATGTGTGTCACGAATTGTATCAAAACAAATAAATCTTGAATAACTAATGCAAGCTAGAATTTTAACGTGTGCCTAACAGCCTGAGTGGCTCATGCAAGAGAAATTGAGAGAATTTCAAAAATCTTGATATTGATGTTTGTGATCAATGATTGTATTGAGAATGTGACTTACCCAATATCAATATTTGCCTGGAAATAGTGCAAGTTACGAGAAAATCGGAGGCTGGCAATTCTTTGGAAGATCCACTGAAAACTTGAAATCAAAATGGAAAGAAGAAGTTAACTGAGTGTTTTTTTTTTTTTTATCCTAGTTGGTACTCACACACCCTCCCTCAAAGAATTATGATACTTTCCGAGGCAGGAGGGTCAAATTCTTATCCATTAGAGCCAATTTATTTTGTGTGCGTGAAAAAAAAAAAAAGAAAAAAAAAAAGGACTTCTATATCTTATAAGAAAACAATTTAGCATACAGAGCAATAAGGATATGTGGGGAAATCAGTAAAAGAAATACAAAACTTCTACCTGTGGATTGTTTTTATTCGACTTCTGCTTTCTTCTTTCCTTTTCCTTTTCCTTTGCCATCCATCATTGTTTCTGAGAATCAAATAGAGACCTAAGGTTGGGTCCATTAAAAAAAAAAAGAAAGAAAGAAAGAACGTGTAGTACCTGAGTGGAAGGAATTACGGATGGCTCTTCCTGTATGAATAGAAACCAGAGGAATCCATCCAATGCGAGCATGGATGAGTGTTTGTCACTCTAAGTTTATGACGTCTTCCTTTAAATCGAACCGTATGCGGGGGATTTGAGAAATTTTGGGCCAATCTTCCCCTTTCTGCCTTTGACAACGTGATTTCAGCAACGGGCATCCGTGTATAGAAAGTACAGTGAGGGAATTGGGCAACCCCTCTTTTGGCAAGGACTGGAGCTTAGGGCATCTGTGGATGTACAGATCTTTAAGAGAGGTGAGGTGTTGAAGGCCCTTGTGGTTCAGAGATATCAGATTTGGAAGATTACCAATTGTAAGAGAAGTAAGAGTGGTGGGCAATAGCCACTCCTCTGGAAATGACTCCAACACTTCTTCTTTATATTCACCTTCTACTCTGAAATGTTGAAAAGATGGGAGTGTTTGCAAACTCCATCCCCTCCGGGCCTTCATCAGTTTCTCGCAATTGCGAATCACAAAATTAGTTAAGTTTGATGGCAAACCACCGTCTGGAAATGATTCAACTTCTGGACAGTTTTGAATCGACAGCGTATGAAGAGATGGGAGGAGGGTGTGCATTCGTTGCGGAAGCGACTTCAGATTCTTACAATCCCAAACCAAAAACGTGGTCAGATTGGGAGCAGCCAATGATCCTCCATCTCCATGGGGAAAAGATACAATTTTAGGGCAATCTATTATTTCAAGAGATTGAAGATTTTGAAGCTCTTCGCTGTTTGGGATTGAAAGCGTTTCAAAATTAATACACTCTGCGATCGTGAGCTTTGTAAGCTTTGGAAAGAAACTCAATGAAAAAGTCTTCAGAAGGTCACAGTTGATTATGCTCAGATTGTCAATGGAACATGTATGGTGATTTTGCTCCATCAGGTGAAACTCTAAACTACTACAAGAGGAGATGGAAAGTCTTTTCAATGTAGCAGGTAGGCAACCAATGGCTAAAGGCAACTGAAGAAGAGATGAACATTTAGAGATGTGCAACTCTTGAAGACAATTGTTCGGCAACTCCAAATCCAGAAATGACACAAGGCTCGGCCATTTCTCTATAATCAACCTTTCAAGTTTTATTAATTTGCAAAATCCCGGCTGCAATTCCACCGAGTCCGACACATCCGAAATCGTCAATTTCTCAAGATAAGGTACGTGCAGCAGCAGCTGCCTCACTTGATTTGGCACAAGCCTTTGACATCCAGAAATTTCTATTTTCCTTAAAGAAGGGACGCGAATGGGTAATTCACCGATCAACTTAGGACAATCCACCAAAGAGAATTCTAAAAGGTGAGAGAACTCTCCAGCCCCTAATGCATGCCATTCCTCCCACTCTTCCATTTTCTCAAAACTTAATATCTCTAGAGATTGAAATGGTTTGACCAAAGAAAAAGAAGCAGCATCCCCATAGAACTCGTGACTCACCTTAGTTATTGCATTCATCCCTTCAATTCTTAGATGCTTCAGAGAGGGTAGCTTACCAATCGACAACAAAGAACAGCAATTTCCACACCTTATTAGTTTTAAGGACACCATATTATGAAATGAATAAGCTCTGTTTAACCAATCTGGAAATTTTGTACCCCCATAGCCAATGATGCTAAGATCCTTCACTCCCGGATGAGGCTGTAACTTGTCAAGTACATCACATTCTTTTTGTGAATCGTCAGTATCGCCATCCCACTTAAGCTCTAACACTTCAAGGTGCTCCTTTCCCTTTAGATTCGCCTCTGATGCATCCGGACCACATGTCACATTTTTCAGCCCTAAAATACGGAGTTGCCCCCGAAGTTGATGGAGTTCCTTCAACCCACTAATCCTTGAGCCACTATTCTTGCCAACTGCAAAATATGCTAAATGCTGAAGATCTTTCAGTTTGCTCATTTGCGTCGACATTTCGGTCAATTCAGTTCCTTCGATATGAAGATGGCGCAAGTTTATTAGTTTTCCCATATTTGAAGGCAACTTAGTGAGTTTCCAACAATATGACAAATCTAATGTTTGTAAATTGCACAATGTTGTTACTGCATCAGGCAATTGTATGATATTTGTATAAGAGAGATCCAAATAGCGTAAAAGTATCAAACTTTCGATCGATTGAGGCAATTCAGAAATACGATACTGAGACAAAGATAGAACCCTTAAGCATCTCAGGCTTGGCAACATATCACGTAGTACCTTATTGCCTAAGATACAATTATAGTGATCTTTTGAATTAAATGATATGAAGGTCCGTAAATACTTAACCTCGTTAACAGCCTTGAATTTCTGGAATCCGTCACAATTGTCCTTAGCGTATGAGAAATGGCGAACTTTCTCACAGATATGATTAATGGGTTTGCCATCTTCCAACCTAAAACAAAACTCTCTAGATATCTGTTGAGCTAGATCATTGATTAGGTCATGCATTACAAAATTAGAATCGGAGTCGTGACTTAATCTCTGAAAGAAAGATCTCGACAATAGTTCACGAAAGTAGTAATTACCTACATCTTCCAATAATATGTTATTTTTGGGTTGCTGCACAAGATCTATGGCTATCCATAAATGGATCAATCGTTCCTTTTCAAATTTGTAATCTTTGGGAAATATTGAACAATATGCAAAGCATCGCTTTAAATACGAAGGAAGATAATGATAGCTCAATCTTAAAGCTGGAGGAATGTTAGGATCCAAATCCCATATATTGCTTTTTAATATATTTTTCCATTCCTCAGTTTCCAAATTAGACCGCAAGAGCCCTCCAAGCGATTTTACCGCTAAAGGCAGGCCTCCACACTTCTTCACAATATCTCTACCAATTGTCTCTAGGTTTGGATAAGCCATATAATCTCCATTCTCAAATGCATGCTTTGCAAATAATGACCAACAATCTTCTGATGACAATTGCTTCAATTGACAATAACTAGGAACAGTGCCCATGACTAATGCAACTTTATCAATCCGTGTGGTTACGATAATTCTACTTTCCGGTGCTCCAGTTCTGAATGGTCTTCTTAAGAGGTCCCAGTAAATTGAATTGTCATTCCAAACATCGTCCAAAACAATTAGAAATTTCTTCCGTGCTAGGCTCTGTTTCAACTTGATTTGAAGTTGGTTAAGGTCATTAGTTTCAGTGGTTGATGTCGTCACAGCCTCAACAATTCTTTTTGTAATCAAAGAAACATCAAATTCATCAGAAACACAGACCCATGCTTTCATTTCAAAATTCTGACCGACTCTAGCATCATTGTATACAAGTTGAGCAAGGGTTGTCTTGCCCACCCCGCCCATTCCTACAATGGGGATCACTTGAATACCATTCCCAGAAAACAACAATTCAATTATCTTCTCTTTTTCATTATCCCTACCATAGACATCAGATTCATCTACCAAAGAAGTGGTTGGCAGCCTTTGCCACTTTTTCTTTCCAACATCCTCTTTCAAACCAAGGATATCCTTTTGTTTTAGAAAAGATTCGAACGTATCAATGATCTCCTCCATCCTCAATTCTAAATCACTAGTATTAGATGAACTAGTAGAAGCAGAGATGATGGCTTGTACCTGATTTGTGCTGCCTCTGGACTCAGCATCCAGCTTGCTTTGCAAGGCTTTGGTGGCGATCTCATCCAGTAGATCATCGGCATGGTAGATAGCATCTTGAAGCTCGTCGAGCCAATCATTCACTGCTTGGTTGGTAATCTGCTGGTCCTCCGCGTCATTGAGCACTGCTCTAAGGGCCAGCAAAGTCATCTTCAGCTTCTTTAGGAGTCTATCACCATCTTTTCGTCTCGAGAAGAAGTTTTTGAAATCATGAGGAGCCATCCGATCAAACAGAACTTGAAGGGAAGCCGAGAGAAAAGCTCCACCCACTAAAGCTTCAGCCATGTTCTTTTCTTCTGCAGAGTAACCGGGGAGAGAGAGAGAGAGAGAGTGAGAGAGAGTGGTTGTCAAGAAGGAGACTTCTTCAGACCAAGAGAGGGTATTGAGAATATAAAGAAATGCCAAAATGCAGCGTCCTTCCAATTAAAATCGTTAATTAGTCCAGCTGCTTAGACAACAACATTTCACCTACTACTTGGAATAATTTGTGGAGGTTTTGCACTGTTGCACATATTTTTTCGCCGACCATGCCAAAGACCCAATGACTTAAACCAAGAACATATATTTTTCTCTTGTATCTAAGGTTAAGATTACATGTTTTCACCTAAGTTATACAATGCATTTTTACTCTTACGCTTCACACGCACTCTGACTCAAATTCTCATTATTTATGACTTAATTTTGTCACTCTTACGCTCTCGCTCTCGCTCTCAAATTCATTTTTGCTTTCGTTTTATATGACTTAGGTCCTCACTACTAATGTTGACTGGGTGTATGATTGTTAGTATATTTTTGACTAAATTAAAATTCTATCTTTATGTGCACAAATTGTAAAATGTACCTAATAATTTGTATATATATATATATTGACAATATTTGGGCCATTAAGAGATGGCCCCAAATAATAACAATTTATTTTAGATTTTTTTAGTAATTTTTCTTTTGGTTTTTTTCGGTGGCAAGTATGAAATCTCATTATTATAGGGAAAATCCTGTCCAACTCTTCTATGTGGGCCCATTAAAATAGATTGAATCCAAAAATAATCTTAATTGCTTATAGAAGTCCTCTTTTCTTAGCTACGTAGTATTTGTTTGGTAGCTGAATTGCATGCTTGCTGATTATACTTTAATTGTCTTGAATCCACAGTGCATGCTTGCTGATTAGACTTTAATTATTGTTAGTGATATTTTATTTTAATAGGAATTATGATGTGTTTGGAACTTTTAGATTGGATAGAGGTAGTTTACGAATTGATAGGATAAAAATAGGGTAGAAAAAATACTACACTCATAAAGAGGAAATGAACTCGTAAAATGACGACTTATGATGAAAAGACATATAGACCGTGTCGGTACTCTATTATTACAATAATTCTTTAATTTTCATTGAATTTTGATGTTCACAAGCCGAACAATTTTTATTTTTATTTTTTTGATAATTAACTAACATTTCATTGTTGTTAAAGCTTGCACCTGGTTTATCTACTGCGTCTTACCAGACATAAATAGTGAACACAAATGATATATGATCAGCATATTTAATGTAAACAAACCAAACCGGAGAAACCAGGAAAATGCAAATTGGGGATTCTAGTTTTGATTTTTAGGTAATAAAATTCTTCTTTTGAGTCCAAAAAACCCTGCATACATAATTAAGGTCCCGTTTGACATGTGTTTTGTTTCTTCTATTTTTATTTTTGGCTGCCTACAAGATTTTAGCAACAAAAGTATGTTTGGTGCAACCTTATTTTATTTTACATAGTGCCAAAACACTTGGTGAACAGTGTCAAAATCAAAACATCAAAAAGTTATTTTTTCTTATTTTGACAATTTTTAATGTCAAAAACCATAACAGTAGCGCAACATGGGTCAAAAACAAGGCACCTAAAATATCGTTCCCAAACGTACTCTTGATTTTTTTTTTCCAAAACACTCTTATAGCAAAAACACTGTTTCTGTTTTAGTCAAAAACAAAATGCCTAAAACAAAGCGCATGTCAAACGGACATTAAGCTAAAAGTGTTCCAAGTCAAGGCAATTTTAGCCTAGTCGATGCAAAAATACAAGCAACTGCACATACAGGAGTCCCAGTGAATAATAATAATAATAATAATATATATATATATATATATATATATATATATATATATAAAATGTATAATATAACAAGTGCTCATAGCTTCTCACAAACTGCAAGTAACTTTTAAGGATTTGAGAACTTGATTTACATTGTGTTGGAATTGATAACTCGATATACATTGTAGGTGTGATAACCAAGATTTTTTTAACATTTTAATTTAATTCATTCCATTATTTTTAGTTAGGGTTGAGTATTTTATTTTAATTAGAGAGTTACCCAATTGGAGATATTTATTTGGGTTGATAATTGTCGCATTGTTTTTGTGTGTGTATATATATATATCTTGTGTGCGCTGTGTAATGGAAATAAAGAGAGAGAGATTTGAAGAAGGCAGCCGAAGTGGAACAAAGGAAATGGTAATTGGCGCGGGTTCCCTTGAATGATGCAAAAGAGTTTTTATGGGTTTTGATATTTGTCACATGTTTATATATATATATATATATATATATATATATATATTGTGCATGATGGTGGAGGAAAGGTGGTCTGCCAATATAATGAAGTAAAAAAAGAAAGAAAAGATTGGAAAGGTGGTGGGCGGTACCTACTTGGAAGCTTTTTTGCAACTTTTTGATTTTTGGGCAAAATTGTTTTGCCTTCACGTGGGTTGTCGTCTAATTGGAGTGTTTGTGAAGTAAAAAAAATTGGAAAAACAATGTAAGGAAGGAAAGTAACGGGGTTCACGTGGGTTTGTCGGTGGGTTTGCCTTTAAATATCAGTAGGGTTGCAAATGAATCGAACTGTTCATGAACCGTTGAAGTTCAGCTCGGGCTCGTTCGTTAAGCAAATGAGCCGAACTCGATTCCAATTTTTAAGCTCGTTTAGTAAACGAGCCGAGCCCAAACAACATTAGGCTCGACTGGTATGAGCTCGTGAACAAGGCTCATGTAAAGCTCGTTTAGGCTTGTGAACAAAGCTCATAGAAGGCTCGTTTATTAGCCATTTATAAGTTCTTGATCCAGCTCATATGTGTGAGTCCAGTACAATTATACATGATAAGTCCATTTGAAAATCATTACTGCAATTTAAATAACAAAGCCCAAAATAAATGGCCCATATTCATTTTTAAGACCCAACCCACTTAATCACATGTTAACACACAAACCCTATTATACTTTCATTCATGAAGCAGCGGGCCAGCGACAGCCTGTCATCTTCTCTATTCTCTTCTTTCTTTCTCTGCAACGAGTTTCCTTCTCTGCAACGATTCTGAAGGTATGTATGTGCATATATATATATATATATGTATAGAGGGCGAGAGAGATCCATAGCCCAACACATTAATATATATATATATATATGATATATTTGTGTTATATATATACACTAATATGTCTTGTATTATATATATTTGTATATATGTGCGCTGTGTATATATACGTGGGCTATATATGTGTGTGTGTGTGCGCGCTGTGTATCTAATTCAAGAAGCAAAGCCGCTTGTTATTCTAAAGGTTGATTTCACTTTCAAGGTCTACTTTGATGACTTCCATCTATCTACGCGAATGTGACTACATGAATACTGCCATTTTTTTTAGTGGTTCTTAGTTTCTTCTTATATCCTTTGAGAGCTTCCCCAATATGTGTGCAGCCGAGCCCGAGCTCATCGATTTTCTGACGAGCCGAGCTCGAGCTTGGCTATTCTAGGCTCGCCCGAGCCCGAGCACCTCCCTAATTGTGGCTAGCCAAGCCCGAGCATGCCAAAGCTCGGCTCGGCTCGGCTAGGTTCATTTGCAGTCCTAAATATCAGTATCAGTTTTGTGACTTTAGAAAATGAAACAGAAGGAAAAATTAGAGTGAAATTAGAGAGAGACAGAGAGGGCCGAGTTTGAGGACAGAGGAGAGAGAGAGAGAGAGCGCCGAGGGTTGCAGAGGAGGCCGGAGGCTTGAGACTTTGTGATCGAGTGAGGAAATTCTTTTTTAAGTGTAGGATTCTTTATACCTTGAATGGCTTGGAGTGATTTTGATTCAATGGTTTTTATAAAATATTTTAATTAAATGTATATGTATTTTGTTTATATACTCACATGTATATTTTGTGAAGCTATTTTATTAAACTTTCATGAAATTTTTGTTATGATTTTTCCTATCGAGACTTTTTGTCTCACCACCCTCTAGTTTTAGGTACCGAAGATGAACATGGATTGTTAGTTTCGGGCTTAGATGGAAGAGTCGGCATTGTAGGATTTATTTTATTTATTTGGAGAATTTTGTATAAAAGAGGATATTTTTTTATGATCCTGAGTGTATTTTGATATATTTAAATTTGTATAAATTGAGAATTTTATTAGAATTTTCACATCGTGACAGTAGAACCATCCCTTGAGCTTTGCATTAGTACATATCATTAACACGACACGGGTTTTGTGTAGCAGACCAAGAAATGAGCTTTGAATCCAAAATTTTCTACTCTAGTGTATACAAGGATGAAGACTTATTCCATGATCGTGATGTATATCATTAATGATAGCTACAAATTAAGTTCGTCTATCTAGCGATCGTATTTTATACCAAGAAGACAATTGTAGCAATTTCACATTTCCTGCTGATGAAAAAAACGAATCTACATGCTTGGTACCTCTAGGTGTTCAGATGTCAAAACGAATCTACATGCTTGGTACGGCTGCATCTCGGACGGGTTTGAGGTATAATTTGAACCCAATTTATCATATAAAATGGGGTAAAGTGCAAAAAACCCCCCTAATCTTTACTCTCTCTTGTAAAAAACCCCCTTGAACTTTTATTTTAAAAGAAAACTCCCTAAACTATTTTAATTTTTGAGAAAAAACCCAAATGACACTGTTCCGTCATCTGATTATCATGTAAATTAGGTTATAATTTCAAAATGCCGGTACTACCCTTATTACTTATGGGATAATTAATGAAACCCCAAATTCACAAATCGCCATTGCCATCCCTGTGGAGGTCTCACCTTGCAACCCCAACTGAAGCGACACACAAAATGATCAGATAGAGTTACCTTTTGAAGAAAAAAAAAAATGATCAGATAGAGTGCGTCAAAACTCCAATGGAAGAAAGAGACCCTCCAACTCCAACTACATGTACTCCATCTTTCAATTACCACAACAAGACAAGTCACGCCGGTCACGTTCATCTTCTTCACCACTGGTGCCTGAAGTTATTTGATAAATCAATCACCGCACTTGTACCATTCGCGCAACAAACAAACAAACCTCAATCTGAACTACTCCTTCTCCACAATTAAGTTTGTAAAATCCCTTTTATTTGGGTTCTCTTTGTTTTCCAAAACCAAGTATGCATTGAAATGGCTTAACATTATTTTATTGGAACTAACAAATCAACAGTATACAAGATCCATGGCTTCTGTTCAACTATATATATATATATATATATATATATATATATATATTGCGACGGCGGGTTATGAAAAGTTCCCTCCGTTGACTGGTGGTGAGGGGAGGCGATATTGAGCCGACAGCGATGAAGATTGCAGAAGGGAGGCGATATTGCGCCGGCAGCGATGGAGATTGCCGAAGGGAGGCGATATTGCGCCGGCAGCGATGAAGATTGCCGATGGGAGGCAATATCGCCCCGGCAGCGATGAAGATTGTCGATTGGAGGCAATATCGCCCCAGCGGCGATGAAGATTGCCGAGGGGAGGCAATATTGCGCCGGCGGCGGTTAAGATTGCCTAAGAGAGAAATTTTGGAGGCAATTGAGGAAACAAATTGGCAATTTTGAAAAATCAGGAAAAAAATTCTCGATCGAAGGTGCAGATGGAAAGTCGACCGTATGTATATATATATATATATGCGTGCGTGTGTGGCTTAAATACAGGTGGGTCTGGTACAAGTGTTGGTGTTTGGTGCTAAAGTGAGTAGTGTAATTCTGTATGGAATGAGCAATGGTTTCCAAATTGAGTTTCAGAGTCAACTTCTTAGATTGGAGTCTGTATGGAAGTTGTTTGGCGCTAAAACGGTGAAGGGTAAGTGAAGCTTGTTGATAAGGTGTTGGGTTGTCGCCATATCATTGGTTTTTAAGATTGCTACTTAACAAACGACAATAAACATTCCAAACGGTGTCGGTTGATTTAAGGCCAATTTGGTAATTTAATATTTCTGATAAGCTCCGGTGCCTATGATTTTAGAATTTGTCCTTAAATTGCAAATTTTGAATAGTTTAGTGAGTATTACTTAGTTCAGGGGGGTTTTGTGTTTTTTACTGAAAATATAGGGGGGTTTCTTGCACTTTACCCTATAAAATGTTAAACCTGACCTTAACTCTATCCTCAACCTTAACTAATCAACCCGAGCCCAACCATCCTTATACTTTTAAATTCGGACTTGTAACTTGGGATTAGATTTTGGGTTAATTCGGGTTATTGATATGACTAATCTTTATACTGAAAATTTAATATGATTTTGAATTAGTTTTAAATTAAATTACTCTTAAGTAAGAAGAAGTTTAAAGATTTTTTTGTAAACTTTTAATAACTCACAAACAAATTTTTAGAAAATTAATTCTCCTAAATATTAACATACAATAAGTTAACATTTAATAAAAAAAAAGTTGAAAAAAAAAAAGTAATCATAATTTAAATATTATATATAATGTATTTAAAAATAAAAATATATATGAAAATAATATTAGAATTCAGGTTTGGGTTGATTTGAGTTGTTAGCATTTCAATCCAACCCCAACCCTAATTAAATTTGGATTGATATTTTTTAATCCATGCCCAATTCTAATTCTTTAGAAAAAGGTCCACCATCAAGTATTGAGACCTGGATCTTGTGTTTGACCACAAATAATTGTGAAAAAGGTTTTCTTATGTTGGGTGGAGGATGTCTTGTTAATTTTAACTATTGAAGCTAGTAGTTCTTGCAAATGTCATTATATAATTTTTGCATCTGGTACTTGATATAGTTTAATGTTGCCAAATTGATATGAAAATCTGCACCAACAATGCTATCTACTGCTCAAAATATGTAAAACACGTTGAAACTCATATTTGGGATTTATTCACGGAACATCAGCCCGAGTATGAATAATTTTTTTAAAAAAAAAATAAAATAAAAATTGATCACTCCTTCTGGGATTTTTGGTAATTTTTTTTATATTTAAATTTTGTTGTTTTGTGGATATAACTTAGGAATTGATTGCAACTATACAATGCATTTGCGGACATTTTTTTTTAATTAACGGATCAGGGTAACCTTGGGTTTGGGGTAAATTTTTTGACTTGTATTGTTAGGGCTAAATTGGTATTACCAGGGGAAAGCCTAAACAATTTTCAATTTTCTGGTTTTTTACATTGGATGTTTGGTATAATGAATTACATAAAATTAATTTGCCTTTTGATATATATATATATATATATATATATATATATATATATATATATGTGGGTAAAGAGCAAAAAAAAAAAACCTGAACTATTGGCCTTTTACAACTAACCCCCCCTGAACTAAAGATTGTCCCCCTAAACTATTGATTTGCTGCAATTAAGGACAAACCCATCTCAAAAGACTATTTTACCTTTCTTATTTAATTTGTTATTTCTTATTATATTTTCTCTTATTTAGATATTAATTATACCATTTACCTTAATTTTATAATTTGTATCAATTGATTATAAAAATGAAAAAAAAAAAAGAAAGATTTTTAGCTATCATTTTTTAAATGATTAACTTACTATAATAAAATTTATTGTACTCACTTTAAAAAAAAATGTAGTATAAAAAAAAAATCTTCTTTTTCAAACAATATTCATAAAAAATTAATAAATTACATAAATAAAAAATCTCTTCTTTTTAATGGAATATATTCAAGAAAATTAAGAAATTGCTTAAATTATTTCAAAATTTTCTGTTTAAGATTTTTATTTAAATAATTAATTTTAAAAAATTAAAGGCAAACTTATGCAAATTTAATGGAGAATATTTCTTCAAATTAGTTAGAATTTTTTTCATAATTTATTTCAACAAGAAAAAAATATCAAGTGTAATTCATTAAGAAAGGGTATTTTGGTCATTTAATGAAAAATAGGTAAGAGAATGGGGCATTTTGCAACTAAATGTGATAGTTAAGAGGGTTTTATGCATAAAACATAGTTTAGGGGGTTATTTGCAAATTTAGACATAATTGAAGGAGGATTTTGCACTTTACCCTCTCTCTCTCTCTCTCTCTCTCTATATATATATAGCATAAAGTTAAGATGGACCAAATAAATATACTTTTCTGACCAATAATTCTTACCTGAAGCACCGAAAGAAATATCCAACTAGTTGATTGAACATAGCAGGGAATCCACCACGAACGAAAGAAAGATTTATGTAATCCACAGGTTAAAAATAGAGACAGAGACTCAGATAAAACCTAGTAATGAGTGGGAACCGCAAGGGCATGTTTGTTTTCTTGAACTTTAATTGTGTGACCGGAGTAGGCATTACCTAGTTGTACGCAATACGTAGTGTAACGTAGATATTAGTCTAATGCACTTGGTACATTGAATATCTTGACCTACGCATATGATTTGAGAACCATATAATAATTTCTCGTTACCACATTCAACTAAGTCTTTCGTCAGCTATTAAAGGGCTCCTAACAATGAATCAACTTAATAAATGTAAGGTGGAGTACGACAACGGATATAATGTTCTAAAAAATTTCATTGATCTTTTAATTACATGCCATAAACTTCCATCATGACAATTTTTGTATACTGGAAATGCAAATTGGGGATTCTAATTTCAGTTCAATTTTATTTTTCCAAGTTTTTTTAGAAAACAAAATCTTCATCAAGAGTCCAAGAACCTGCATACATAAGGAAGCTAAAAGTGTCCCAATCAATGCAATTTTAGTCAAGTCTATGCAAATACAAAAGTTCATGTGGTTTGACGTATAACCTACATCCACAATGAAGATTCAACGAAAGGTTTTACCATGCAAAAAAAATAGGAGATTACAAGTTTCAAGCCCCCAACCCCCTCTTTCTCTCTCACAACCGGCTAACCCTAACAAAGTTCTATATTCCCTTATATACTGGGTCACAAGAGAGTCAACAAACCAGGCCCATGACCCGCAAGACAAAACAGGTAAAAAAAATCAGGTCATTACAATTAGGGCCATAACTTCACATATATAAATAAATATAACAATTGCCAGAGCTACACACAAACTGAAAGAGTCTAAGCAACTGCGTGCAAGCGCCTACATATGTATAGATGTATGTATAACAAGGGAGCTACTCACAAACTGAAAAGAATCCAAGCAACTGTACCCAAGTGCCCATATAATTTATAACATAATATAACCAGTGGCTCATAGCTTCTCACAAACTGCAAGTAACTTTTAAAGACATGCCGTAATGGTATATTTAGATACACAACTATAGACAACCAAGTCCTTGAAATTTCCCTTAAGATAGACCTTATTTTCAACATCAGCATAAGCCTGTAATCTCAATACATCAGGAAAGTCCTTAAACACCATTTTCGTGTAGCAGACAGATAAATGAGCTTTAAATAGAAAATTTTCATCTAGAGTATATACAGGGATGAGTTATTCCATGTTTGTAATGTATATCATTAATGATAACTACACATTTTTCATCTAGACAGCGATTTCATTTTATACCGAAAAGACGAGAAAATAGAAACTGTAGCAATTTCACATTTCCTAGCTAATAAGAGAGCTTTTAAGGAAGTAGCTTCACCAAAATATTTCCCTGATCATACTTCATTGGATTTCATTTAACCGAAACAACACGTGAAGCAGAATTCCCCTTGCCAATTAATTCCATAGATAATGATCACCGTTACTAGTGGTTCCTAGTTTCCTCCATATAAATGTACTGCATGCCGAATTTGGTGAATGAAGAGAAATTTTATGCAGCATATCACCTCCAGGTGTTCGGATATTAAAACCAATCTACATGTTTGGTTGAAGCCTTAGGTCTTTGCTTTGGCTTCTGGTATCGGTTGTTCTCAAATTTTGCTTTTGTGATAAGCGAATAAAGCAAGTCTGCCTCGGCCAAACTAGCATAAGGCACGTTCAAGATACTGCAAGTTCAAAATAAATGATATAAATGAGAATTTAGGTATAAACATGAAAGAGATTTTTACAAATTGTAAAGCTAGCAGCAACCCACAAGAGGCACAAGTGGTGGTTAATTCATCTGCATGTCAGGAATTCAAGTTCGTGGCAAGGCTCATCCTAATCTGGTTTGGTGACAAATCAATTGGATTCCCCATTTCATAATGTATATTCCATGCGATCGAACTGACGCAAGAAAGGAGACAAGCTCCATTATTTCACAAAATGTGGCTAAATGTGAGTTGTTCTATATGGTTATTTTCAGATGAATTTTCTCTCTGGTAAAATTTTTTGGTTCATGTGCATTAACGAAAGTTTCAAGAGTTTGATGTGTTACAACCTGTCAAGCAGCTCTTCCAGAATAACTCTCTGAGAAGGTGTAACATAATGAATACAATTTCTTGGGCACTGACCAACGGCAAGCTGAACTTGGTAATCTTCGCCATGCCCTGATTGAAGGAGGAAAGTGTCGAAATTAATGACGCACTGCAGGACTAATATTCTATTTTATTGAAATAATAATACATTACAACTATCAAGAAAAATCATGTCAAGAACCTAGGTCGTTGAAAATATTGTGCAGTAAATGGCATATTTTCTAACCATCTTGCAATCTTTTTTTTTCTTCCCTGCCTACTATTTTTCAGATAATATTAGAATAACAGAATGAAAGAATAAACTAACCTTGAGAAGTTGCACGTGCAGTTCCCGTCGAAGAAGCAAAGGTGAAGGCATGAGGCGCTCTTTTTACACATGAATATGGACACCCTGCAGATCACTTGCACAATGATATTTTAAAAAGAAAATATAAATTTATATCATTTTGTAGTACTTAAGAAATATTGAATTAGTGTGCTTTTTCCAAAGAATACAGTTTATGAGAGTAATCATTCTCACACATTCTTTTTTTTTTGAAAGCCGGTTGTACAGAATAAGTAGACAATCCATTGGTGCATTAATTATCTAGAAGTAAACTATTCTAGTGTGATTGATGATTAACAGAACCATACTTCACATTCTTCAAGACCAATATATGTACTAGCCAAAGCAGCAAAAGATCATATATACTGCATAAATATTTAGTAAATCAGATGGATGATTTTCCCTCACTTTTGGAATTCATTACAATATAATTACGAATAGTTACTTGGATTTCTTTTTCATAGTGTGCAGCTAGAGTGTTTAGATGAATAATTTTTTTTTTTTTGAATAATAATAATAAATCAGGCTTGTTTCTTTCCAGTAAGGAAAAATATAAGGCTTCAGTATCATTAAAAAGTAATTTTGTCTAAACAGGACCATTCACAGCGCACGGATAAGCACCCGAATTTCTGGAATAAGTAATAAGGTAACAAAATGAATATGAGCTTTTTATGCTCATGAAATGTTTTTGTAAGGGATTCCAATGTGCAATAAACGTGGATATCTGAGACGATATCATATTGTATTACTACTGACCTCCTGCAGCTTAACAATGATATCAATAATGTTAACATCATAAGTATTATTTTCTAGGTAAAAGTTCACCTTTTGCTGTTCCAGCTCGGTCCGAACTGTGGGAAACAATTTCCCCATGCAAACTTTCTTTCACTTTTACAGAATATCAAATTGTAATCACATCATCGCGGAAAAGAGGATTTAAACAGTTTCTGAGTATCTTTGACTATGATTTATTCTCTTAAAATCCCAGTCTAAAAGAGGAACATCAATTATTAGTCTAAAACCCAAAACTTCCAATCCCACTATAATGGTTTCTTAAGTAATGATGATAGAAGGCTGTCTGGAACAATAAAATGAAAACATTGGTACCTCTGCCAACACAAAGAACCTCATTGACGAAGAGGTCAAATGCCTCACATTCTGGTTCATCGAAAGGATCAAGGCATTCCCTACAAATGCATCTCCAACAGTGAGAATGGGTACACAAAGTTGAAACATGAACAAAACAAAAAAAAAAAGGTAAAAGAAATAATAAACCACCAATCAGCCCGAAGGCGAGGACTATGGTTTATGGATCACGATGCAACTTAATTGAGACAAACAATATGAACCATGAAAGTATTCTATATTGAAAAGTGTAAAAGTGCCAATATGATGGTTAATATACAGAGGAAAGAATTCAAAATGGACAGAAAATCTGTGAAAACAATGAAAGGAGAATGAATTGATACACTAGGGAAGGAAGCTTAATAAGAACGAATTAGGAGTTTTCTTCTACGATCGATCAGTATAAAAATCAACAACTCCGAATTGGATTAGTTTTTCCTCAACAAAACAGTGATTGGGCCAACAAAGTCCTACATACTGGAGAGATAGTTGGAAAGGTGACAAAACTTATATGTTTCATTACAAAACTGATAAACCGGAAAAAGATGAAGTGTAATGGTGCCAATATGATGAGGAAAGAATTCAAAATGGACAGAAATCTTTAAAAACAATGAAAAGAGAACATATTGATACACTTCCAGTAGTGAACTCTGAATAAAATGACACTGAGGTTACCTCTCAATAATTTCTGATCTGCTGTAGTTGGATAACATCTGCACACATTAACAGCCACGCCATGCATTAATTACCATCAATAGTAACATGTTTAGAGCTAAAAAAACAATCCGGCACCATAAAGTTGGTATAGTTGGAAAACACAGATGAAATGAGAGAAGTCAAAGTGGGTAATTGAAATGAAGCATCCAACTAAAAATGGCACTTCATAGCAATAGAACAGGAAAACTTCTAGAAATAAATAGTACAAAAAATTATATAATTAATATTGATTACACTTGCAATTTTTCATGAACTTCTTTAAATTTCTTCAATGTACTTGTATATATATACAGAAATGATCTCTTGCTCACGGGCGAGCAAGAAATCTATCCGCACCATGCATGATGATAGTTGGATGTGATTGCTATCTTATTTTGGTAAACTACCTTTTTAACATCTAATGGTTACCATGTTTGGTGGTTATCATGTTTGGTGCGGATGAATTTCTTGCTCACCGGTGAGCAAGAGATCATTACTATATATATATATATATATATATATATATATATATTGTCATATCATTACTAGTAGGTGAAAGAGCATACTGATTCTGATTGGTAACTTGTTCAAATGAGGTTATCTTACCCTTTCCTGGATCTTTTATGAAAATTTGTAAACTTGTTTGCTTTCTTTTCATCAACTCTTTTATTTCTTTAATCTTGCTACTATGACAGAAGGTATAAAAAGAAACTAAATTGATTAGCAACTGTAAAAATTTGTACCTGATAAGCCTGAATTACACGACGAATCATAGTATCTGACTCTTCCCCATCTTTTCTTACATCTGGATGAAACTGCTTCACCTGTACCAACAAATCCATATAGAAAAAGTAACAAAAAATATATATATATAGCAAACCCACCCACAAAATCTATATATATCAAATAGGTAAAAGAAAAAATAATTAATTGTTGAATTAATTCCAAACATTAGGGCCTGCTTACTTCAGTTTTCTAAAAACAAGAAGAAACTCATAACACTACAAAAGGCACTTTACTAAAAACAACTTTCTTTTTAAAATTGATTTTAAAAATTATTAAACGATTTTTGTACAGATTATGGATTTTTAATTAAAAAAAAAGAAAAAAAAAAAAGAACACTGTTCTCGAAAGACTGAACCAAGCAAAGTCGCAAGTGTATCTTACCTTTGTTCGAAAAGCGGATTTGAGCTCGGACGGAGAGCAATTGGGGTTGATGCCGAGCAAGTCGTAAGCCGAAGAAGTGGAGAGAGGTGAATCTCCAGTTGTGTCTCTGCAATTGACTGTAAATGGAGATGTTGAAGGAGAAGAGAAAGGAAATGGGTTCTTCAGAATTGGGAAGCTGAAAGGGGATGGCGATGAGAAGGGCATGGAGGGAAATTTGAGACCGTTATGATCTGCAACGGTTTTTCGAAAGGGAGGGAGTGGAACGGTTTTGTTGTAGAGGGACAAGCATCCCATCTCTCTCTAACGGACTCGCACTTTCTCTCTCTAGATGCTCTGCTTCCACTGTGTTATTACTTGGTTCTCCTTCGTTCAACCGCCACATGTTCTGAAGAGAGGAAGTGACTCAGTGAGTGTCCTTACACTAATAGGTGCATAAATGAAAATAGGATTTTAAAAAATTAATACGTAAAATATTTTTCTTTACAATAGAACTTTGGGAAAGGTAGATTCAAAAAAGTTAATTTACTAATTGAAAATATTTCATAAAGAACTAATAAGTGTATAGAATGAGAAATATAATTGGAATATGATTTATATTTGAAATTATTATGCTTTTCGAATTGAGAAACAAAACATAAAGGACTTAAATTGAGTTTTCTTATATAGTTTGAGGGACCATGTGTTAGATTTTTAATCCAATTATTTTGTGTGTTTTTTTTAAACTTGCTATTATTTACAGATATTTTTTTAGAATTCTTTATAATTTTGTAAAGGCCAACCCAAGTCTTCCACTCTTAAGCGCACTACTCCTCTCACTCTTCACGTGATTTAACTCCCATTCGCACTATTTATGATTTAATCTGTCAATTTTGCGCTCTCGCTTTCAAATTTACTGCTTCCTCTTCCACTTTATGTAACATAGGGGCCAACCATATAGTTACGCGAAAAGACAAAAAATAATAATAAAATTGAGAATGTCAAATAGAATTTCAGGGCTTCATCCAACAAGAAAAAATGGTTTCATAACCAATTTAATCCAAAACAAAATAGTGATGTACTAGCATTGAAACGTGAAGATATATGAAGAACTGGTTCTTAGTCAACTGGGACCAGAAATGCTGCAGAGGAAAACTATTGTAAAGAATCCATTCCCATAAAACTTTTATTCAATTTCGTGGTCCATGAAAATTCACTATTTCTTTTTGCTTTTTATGAAATCGTATGAAGAGATTGTCACCATCATTCTCTTTATTTTTTCTTCCTAGTTATGAATTGTTTCAGAAAAGTTAACATTATTGTTTCTTTCTATTTGTTTTTTCTTTTCTCAATATCCAGCATTATTTTTTTAAACAATATCTAGCATTATCAACTCCTTTTATTTTAGCAATGTCCCATGATAAACTTTTCCACAGTTGAATTTGAAATTTCTGCCACAGTTATATTTGGAATTTCTTTTCATTTATTTTTTTCCCAAAAAAAAAATGAAGAGGAAAAACTGGTTTTCCTGATCTTGGGACCAGCCTCAGGGATACCCAAAGAGTAGAGATACCCTTTCATTACAAGAAGGAAGAAAACATTTAAAGTTGAAATAAGGGCTCATCTTTTCTTTATTCTCAGGACTATATCCAGAAAGAAAATTGAGAAGAAAAAGGTAAAGATTCAAATCCTTTCCCTTGATCCAGTGCACAAGGATCCAGCTATTGCGGAATTTGGGGAGATACACGTAGCCTTACCTCCGTATATGAAGATGTTGTTTCCTTGTTTCGAAACCGTGACCTCTAGGTCACAATGGAACAACCTTACCTCGTCCTCATATCCGGGAAAACTGAGAAGAAAAAAAGGTTCAATATCTAAAAAGAATTTAAGTAAAAGAAATGCTTCGATGCATTGTTTGTCCTCTGTAGTTCAATGCCTGATTTTTGTACATTGCTATTAGGCAATGGTCTGAGATTGAAAATGATTCTAGGTTTGATTGAAATTGCAATCACACTAACCAAATAATGTGGAACACCAATCACACGAAAGTCTGAAGGGTATCAATAATTGGGATTTTATAATCCTCATAAATATATATCACGCATACTGCATGTATTGGCGCGAATAAGCATCCAATTGAAGGTATTGAATTGAGAGTCCTTTGAACTACAATGTCACTTAGTTTCTGGTATCACCAAGAGCACTTCAGTGATAATGTTCCAACAGCAGCAAAAACAGAAATTAAAGTTTATCCTCGGTTGTCAGATTGGCAGTAAAAATTCGTTGAAATCATTATGCAGCACCACAGACAATAAATATAAAACTATTTTACCTTGCTCAATAAACAGTATGCCCACCGTGGTAATTCCAGCCCTCAAGAGTAACTCGTGGGGTGACACCCGGAGGGACCTCAAAAGAGAGAGTGATAGGCATCACCTCCCCTGGCACCAGTGAGAAATAGTTATCAGAATAATGAACAGGTAGAACCCTCGTGTCTTCCCCTTCCTTATGATCCGTCTTCGAAGCATGAACAGAGAAATGAAGAAAGAAGGCAACTCCAACTTCAGCTCCATTAATTTCAGCAACCTTCAAACCACCGTCTTCCCTTGAAAAATGCCTATAAATCCTCTGAACTAAACCAACTTCCTGTTTCTTCTCGATCTCACTATGCACAGGTTCCAATGAGGCCATATCAAAATTATCATCACTGTTTATTACAGTGAAATTATTCTTGTCAAGAGGAATTGTAGAGGATGGTTTCTTTGATGTGTTCTGTACATGCATTTGGATTTCATAAGTGGAACCTTTTATGAAAGCCTGAGATTTTATCTTGAGGGGTATTTTGCTGTTTCTGTACGGTTCCAACAGTTTGTAATCTCCTCCAGACAGATGTAACCAATAAAAGTTCCTAGATAAAATACCATAGTCTGATATAGTATAGAGTTTGAGAAGAAGAAAGTAGACTGGCTTTGGATTTTTAGACTTCGGATACTTCATCTCAAAAATAGGAACTGTTCTTTTAGATGCCACTGATAGCTTTTCGGAAACTTTGTAGTATGGACATGTTCCTTCCAGATCCCACACTGAAACTTCCACGGCTACGTTAGATAGTTCCTCGGATGTAGTGTTAACCACCTGCATATGGAAGTAAGAAACGACCATAACTTTCCTCTCCAATCTCAAACACCTAGTGTGTTCCATTTATGTATGATTTGCATGATAAAGACATTAAAATTGTTATAGATGCACAAATTACCTCTACAAAATACGTTGCTAGATTCAGCTGGACATGGATTGGTTCTGCAGCATGACGACAGCCATAGAACCCGGCTGTTTGGTCGTGGAGATGGTCATAAAACTGACCTCTAAGACCCGTCCAAGGATTCTGAGTTTTCCAAATCAAGACACCAGTGTATTTGCTCCACATATGGGAAGTCCAACCCTCTAAGAGTGCTCTATACTGAATATAGTTAACAAGTTGAGCCTGACAATGTTATTTGGAATTAGTCAATACAAGAAAAGGAGAGAAGAGGAGACTAAAGGAATCTTGCATCAACAGATAGAGATTGTATTTACCTTGAGACAAAAATCATCAAGATCGATTGGTGTCCCATAAAGTAAAATCTGATCATGAACAATGCCTGGTTTTGAATAAGGTATGTATTTATGGTATTCCCATATGGGGTTTGGAACTTCTTCTACGTAGCCATTGGATAACTTTTTGAACAATGGAATCTGCCACCCTTCTGGAGGCATTGTTGCTCTGATAGTAGCTGCAACAGGCATTCCCACAGAGCCGACCTCAGGATTGAATCCATACTTGTAGTAGTCATCCTTAAAGAAGTTTTCAGGATTCTGAATTTCATAAGGGCCATCAGTGAAGTCCCCCTTACCATTTGCAAAGCCATCCCACATAGATCCTTGAATGTAAATGCGCGTGCCATCAAGAAATTGGCTAGGATCTATTAAAGTTTTGGTAATGTCTTCTTGTGACTTGCCACTTTCATTTAAGCCTTCAAAGTGTGGATGGAGTTTCAGGTCATTTTTCAAAGTTGTGTTGATGTCCTCTGGCGGAACTTGTTCATTCCCCCCAACCCAAAGAGCAAGACTAGGATGATTCCTCAGAAGCTTGATGGTGTCCCTTGCACATAGCAAGAAAAGTTCATGGTCCAAGGGACCATCTGGGTTTGATACTGGGATACCTCGCCCATCACAATCTCCAGTTATCCAAAACTCTTGCCACACCTACAAAAAGCATACCAGGGAAAGAATGAAAATTCTGGCAGAATGGCAGATTTTATAAATTTAACTTCAAACAGAATAAGATTAATCCAATGAGGTCCACTGTACCCCGATTGGACAAAATCCTCTCTTTTTAGCATCCTTTCTCCCACACACCTTGCCTGTTGTAGGCCAGCCAACCTTCCTAAACTAATCATATATTGGTCAAAAGGCCCCATTGCTGGAAAGGATTGGAACATTTTTGGAAAGGTCAGCTGAAAGACAGTACAACAATAACAACCACCAAGCCTTTTCCCAATTACTTGGGGTCAGCTGAAAGTCAGTATATATCTTAATTCAATCCTATTCTTTTGTGCCTAATCCCAGTTATTGGGTAGTGTGATAGTAGCTTCAAAGGAATTGGTAGTTTGTTTTAGATATGAAACCATTATTACTTTAGGTGTTGGAATGCCCTTTTGAAATAGTGAACAGCCATTCTTTGCTTCCATAAGCTTTGATGAACCTGCAGGAGTCTTCTTAAATAAAAAATTTCAAATAATCCCACTGGGAGGGGCCAAAAGGTTATGTTCTGGAGCGAGATGGTCCTCCATCAATTCTCTTGGAAGACACAGAACAGGACCTCGCATTACATTAGAAGATGCAGAACAGGACCTTGCATCACATTAGATTCCTGAATTAAAATTAAATGAAGCCCAACAAAAGCTGCCATTGTTGCAACACTCCACACCTGGGTTAGAACCGTGATGAAAAGTCCAGAAGAGTTTATTCATCTGCAGACTAGATTTTTTTTCCAGTAAAGGCCTTTCAGAACTCTATTTTGTTAAATCACCTTACTACATGTAAAAATGTATTGCTGGAAATATAAATTACATTGTTTAAAAAAAACAAGAACACGGCAAATTTAGCTACAACCCAGGTGGGAGATGGATACCTGGAAACTGGCAATACATAAGAAGATACAAAAAGAAAATGAATGCATTCTTGGGAAGCTAGCAGTAATTAAGGGGGAAATTGTAACATGGATTGTTCACGAACAACAAAGACTAGTAAATGCACCAGGAAAGATAAGTAATTATACGAACCTTCTATGATTTAGAAAAGAAAAAAAACCTGTCTAGAGTAAGGGAAGAAAGGATGCATTTAGACGACCACTAGTCAATGGAACATCAATATGTTCAGTTCCAGAAATATTTACTTAAAAAGAAAAGGAAAGGAAAATATAATTCTAGAACTACATTTCTAGCTAATACTTTCCTGTTTAATCTAAATCTATGAACTCTACCTATTTTCTGTGGCACTTCCAAGACAAAACATCTCACTACAAGAAAGAACAAAGATTCTTCTGATCGGTAAATATCCTATTCTAGACTTGAACCCTCAACCTCCTTTTTTGGGAGGGGGTTTTGGAGGTGCGTAGGAGATACCATTCAAGCTAATACTTGGGAATGATTATATATACAACTGCAGAAATTCTCCAACTCTGAACTTCAGCCTCACTACATCCTTTACATGGAACGGAATGTATAGGAGAATGAAGATTAGAGAATGTTCTCTTAAAGGTATGGAAGGGCAAAGGTCTCTGGTGTCCTCTCCACTCAAGAGTTAGGGCCTCACAATCACTAGCCACTAGCCAGAATCTTAATATACTTATCAAGGCATACCAAGCAACAGACAGATAGTAAATATACAAAAATATCATATATAGCCTGTTGCTTCTGGACCCAATTGACCAGGATGCCCTATTTTATAACGTTAACATTCATCTTTCGTGCTACGCCAAAATTATTTAATATTTTCTTCATCAATAGACTCAATTCAATTAGCACATGTCATCAATGTATGGCAGAACAAGAATATCAGCATTTGCATTACATTTTCTATAAATACATGCAAGGGGTATCGCTCATCGTGGTGGTTAAAGAGACCACGCTACCAAGCATGAGAACAGGGGTTCTTGTTTGAATACACAACCATTTCGTGCATATAATGTCAAATTTTAGGTCTTTATCCAAGTTTTTTTTTTGGCAACGCCCTCAATTGATGGGGATCATACGGGATAAGGACCTTTTTGTTTATAAATAATTTTATTGACAATATCACTTTATCAAAGTTCTCATGCAGATTAAAAAATATGTGGGTTTTATAAGTTTTCTATGCAATTTATGCTAGATTTCCAAAATTATGTCTTCAAGTTGGTTGGCAGAGATTCTTTGGCAATATTCATTTAATTAATATGATCATATCTCCCACAAGATGAAACTAAGCAGCAAAATATATATATATATATATATATATATATTTGATAAGTAAGCAGCAAAATAAATTTTACCACTCTGACTTCAACATCACAGGAAATATCAAGTTAATTCACCCTCTCATATCCATACACCCTCTTTTTCAACACACACACACACAAAAACAGAGAGAGAGAGAGAGATCCTACCAGCAGACCATACATGTCACAGTAATGATAAAACTCTGGCCTCTCAGCCAGTCCACCACCCCAGCAGCGAATCATGTTAAAGTTCATATCTGCATGAAACTTGATGTCTGTTTTATAACGTTTCTTTGAAAGGCGTAGTAATCCATCTGACAGTATCCAATTACCCCCTCGGATGAAAACTGGCTGCCCGTTAACTTTAAACAACCTGTGCAGTAGAAAAGTATAAGGTAAAAGGCATACATATAAACCACCTCGGAAATAATGTTCGTTTAAAAAACTAATTTAAAGAAAGTAAGCATATACCTTCCACCTGTTGCACTATCAATATGGCTCTCAATTTTGCGGAATCCAAAAAGTTGGCTCCATAAATCAGACTCTCCATATCCCTTGACATCAACACTCATTCCAACATTATACAGGGATTGCTTTCCCATGCCATTTGGCCACCATAAATTGGGCTTGTAGAAAAAAAGCTGTAAATACAAAATTATTAACATTTCAACTGGAGTATTGCAAGCAAAATTAGCAACTTGATACCAAGTGTCAAGCTAAGCATATAACATGTTTTAAAATTTTAAATTAAGAAGTTTGCTACATTGCCATCAAGAATTGTAACACCTCCCAAATTGACATCAATATCGAGGTGTAGCTATGCTATAAATACAGCAAAATAAAACAAAAAATGCTATTTTTTATTTTTAATTTTTTTATCAAAACAGTTCGTTTATGAAAAAATTAATAAATAAATAACTTAGAAAAAATAATAATAATCATCATCTACTTGGCTCAACAAAAGCTATACGAGAACAGACCTCAGGAAACGTATATTGAACATGTGCTCCAGGAGGGATTGACAAATGTTCTTTCTGAAAATGCTCTACTAAGCAAAAGCTTCCCTCAAGTTCAATTGTCACTTGGATGTTCAAAGTACACTCAGCAACCCATGCACTTCTATTTACCAATTCAGTGGTGGCATGCAGATATACCCTTCTGTAATTGTCAAAGAATGTTGAAACCAAGTGGGGATCCACTACTTTCACAGGCTGCACCAAATGGCAATGCATCAATGAAGAATTGGAAATTTTATGAATTACATGACGAATGCAATTTAGTTTTATTTAGTAGATTGCTTTATTTATTTTTTATCAAGTGAGAGAGAAAGAGAGAGAGGGAGATTATATTGTAGGCTTGTAGTTGATGCCTATTTTCCCTTTTCGCTCGGAACTAGCACAGGACATAGTGTACACTGTACCCAATAAATTGCATTTAAAATCAAGAAGGAAAGGAAATAATACTTATTTCCTTCTCTCATGCACCTATAGTCAAAAGACCAAGTTACATTTGTCTAGTAATTCAAGATATATCAAATTAAGAATCGTTTATCATGAGACAACCACTTTAAATCTAGTCATTCCATCATTAAACAAGTTGCACCTTCAACAGCTTGCTTTATAGTTTGTCCAACAAAGAACTGATGACAAAACACCACAGAAAAGGTTGTTAAAGGAAATGAAACACTGCAAAATTTGAACCAATGCTCACCCCGGTAACAGAAATGGATACCTCATCCCAGATGCCAGTGTTCCTATCCCTGTAATGAGATAAAGGTCATTTATGGTAATAACGAGTAGTTCTTGCTTCCATTTGATCAAAATAATATATAGTTACAATTAAAAACTAAGAAAATAGGGGAAAAAAACATGTTATTGCAGCAAAAATTCTAAAAATAAAATAGAAACTAGCCTTATTTATCTTTAGATGATGAATTCTTAGCAAAGATTTGCAAGCTGTAACTGATGACAAACAAAGCCATCTGTTGAATCAGTTATTAAATAATACAAGAGCATTGGCAAAACAAAACTAATTTTCTTTCTTTCTTCCCCACCTTCTTCGGGGTGGGGGTCAAATACAACGTGATTGAAGTGGAGAGCAGCAAGCTTGGCAACTAAAACCAATATAAAATATTTACTCTCTGAACTTTTTTAGTAATTGGAATATATCCTTCTGTTCTCTTCTACCCTTTCTGGTAGGAAGCAAACTTCTATCAAAGAAAAGGGGGAAATGTGTGGGGGAAAAAAAAAAAGAAAAAGGAAGAGGCATCCCTTGAGAGAGGTGAGAGATAAGAAGAACTAGACAATTAAGAGGTTCACAGGCAGAAGCAAAAATTGGTAGTAAAGCTTGTATATGAAACTATAACTAATTCAGTATTGCATTTGCAGTTGGAATCGTATGCAATTTACGAAGAGTCCAGGGCCACGACATTGGTTCTTATCTAAAGGTGCTTAAATGGAGTTCCAAAGTTGGTCTAATATTTAGGCCTTTTACTATTCTTGATGATGTGGATCATTTCTATGGAGATCAGTAGGAGATATCAGTTTTTAGGTAGCATGCCTGAAAGCCACACTACATAGAACAGCAAGAAACAAAATGTGGTAGCAAGATTTGGTTTGAATACTAAACAAAGAGCTATTATAGAAAATGAGAGTCAGATCACTTTTGTAGGAAGTGGATTTTGCCAATGGCTCACCCGTGAAAATGTTTTACAATAGTCATACTTCTACAAATATTGTTTCTAATTCAATATGTTATGACAAACGCAACGAACCCAAGTTGAACCAAGAATCACGATAGAAAAGTAAACACGCCACACAAAGAACACAAAGATTTATTCGTGGTTTGGCAATAGCCTACGTCCACGGTTGGGATCCGGCGAAAGTTTCACTATGTGTAAAATCGGAAATTACAAGTTTTCAGCCCCACTCTATTTTTGTACGAATTTGAGAGTCTCTCTTACCCCACTCCAAACCCTAAGCACCCTTATACATCGGGCTACAAGAGACTAATTAGGGTCCGCAGCCCATGAGCACAAATGGATCAAAAAATTTCCTCAGGGGCTCATCCAACGGGTCGTAAGTGGGTCACAATGCGACCCGACACCAAATAATATTTATGAAAAGCGAGCATATAGAAGCAGACTGCCATGTTGCTTGGGATTAGATGAAGGAGAAGAGAATTGCCATAGCCTATATTAAGAGTCATTTTCATAAACAAAACAAGCTGAGCATGATAGACACCCATATTCCAGGTTAAGAGTACGAAAAGTAATAAAATGTACTAGGAATATAACTGTAGTTTCAGTCTTATTTTTAGCAACTGGTAAAGGATATACGGAGGAGCAAACCCCCTTCTGTCTCATATTAACTCTCTTCTTCCCCCTTTCCTCTCTCAGACTCTCAAAACCAGTGCATTCAACAACCTCACCACCAAGTTTGTCAGGGATCACAAGGGACCAACTTCAAATTTGTACTTAATTATCATTAAATAACTCCAGATGGAATTCTATATTCTAAAATCTGAACTTTAAAGTAAGGTCAAGAATCATTGTGTCCCAACATTCCGTAACACAAATTTTGTCTGATAAAGCACGGGAACACAAAGTTTACCATCTCATCGTCTCAAGTTCCTAGCTTGACTTTATTTTCTGTCTCGTAGCAAAGGACCCACTCTTCCAGCAATTTGAGCAAAGCCTTGTAGTTTCCAATAGTATGGTTTTATATATACATATGTCTATATGTAAATATAGAGAATTAAGCTTATTTATAATGTTTCTATAACCAAGACTTGGACAAGCAATTTCTCAATCACATAAAGCATTGCAGTAAAGTATTATCTTAAAGTGAGGCTGAAATTATTAACAATGAAATGAATGAATTTGCAAATTATCCATAAAGGCTTTTGCCTTTGAATTTCAAAGAAGTATATGCTCAGAAATTGATGAAAGCCATGCTCTATTCAAGCATCAATATAATTATTAATGCAAAAAATATTTTTTTTAATGGAACTCTGAACAATAGAATACCTTATGAAACAATGTCAACATGGAAACAAATAGCGTAAAACTGCAGTTTGGGTAATCTGTCAGACAGATAAATCAGTCACCTTATAGGAGCCATCCAATCCCAACCCTCAACATATTGAGCAGCAACATCTTTACCAATCTACATTGAGAAAGAAAATGATCATACTAGGGTGACAAGAAAAATAACAATGCACTTAAGTAGGCCTAGATTTGTGCGAAACTGTGCGTTCTTGAGCGCTCTAGCATCAAATACACATAAATACATGGATATCCACAAATGGAGTTTATCTAGAATGCTCATATGCTCAAAACTTCAAAGATGATTTGTCCATTCAACTTATGCAAGGTTGTCCATAGTTTCTGTTTAATCAAAATATGTGGACAACAAATAGAAAGAGCAAATCTTGAAGATCTAATCAGTAAAAGAAGGAACCATGTGACATACAACAATCTATTAGTGGTAAGTTATGCACCAAATTATATGTGTGGTCAAACATACACCTAGCAAGCATATTTAACAATCCCAGTTTTTATATAAATTTACATAGATTTCTCTGTTCAGACATGTCCTGAGAGTCAAAAGTTCAAAACAGCCATAAAGGATACCCAACATGTTTGCTACACCACAGCCATTACTGTTATGAAGGCTATTACCTTCAATTAAAAATTTAGCTATGCTGAAGTGTTGGTAGGCACAAGTATATTACAATCTTCAAAGATGACACAGGCTAACATATCATTCTAACTTTGACATACCAGTCCATCCCCCCTACCCCCCCCCCCCCCCCCCCCCAAAAAAAAAAAAAAAAAACAAAACCAAAAAAACACACACACACACAAACAAACGAAACAAATCTTTGGCAGACCAGTGCTAATTTAAGCCTGTGGTACATCTGGTAACTAACATTGTTACTTATTAAAGTGTATCAGAGAAATCAACTTTTAAATAACAATATCAATATCTTATTATCAGGTTCATTCTCTCACAAACATGATCTGTATGTTATACCTTGGTCCAACATATTCTGTAATTCGTCAATTTCAAAGCAGAATTGCCAGTTTAAAATTTACTAATTTACTATAACTTATCAGGAAAGACCACCCTTAACCACAAATGACAAAACTGAAGAAAAGTATCTTAAAAATCAGAAAACGTATTTAATGGACATGGACTAAATTAACAGTAATAATACAGCAGAAAGGGAACTGCTTTTCCTCAGTAGTGATCGTTAGTCATACAATTTTGTGATAGGTCTTATGGTCATACTTAAAATGTCATTGATGATGCCAATGTATTTTCTAGGAAGTTTAGAACCCCTTTCTTCCCAAATAACAAAACTTTCTATAAAGCAGCCCACTGTAGAAGAAATCTAAATCAATAAATATTATATTGAGATATCAATGGGTTAAATCTACAGAAACAATACAACAAAAAAAGGCTTCTCTGTCTCAGTACCAATCAAACACTGGTAATACATTTTTTGCGATCATTTTTCATACTTTTTCATGGTATCTCACATAAATTGATATATTTTTATTTTGACGAGCTATGTTTGTTACATTATCTTTTATAAGAACAAAATATATACTCTCTTCCTACAAAAAAGGATGATTACTGAGTGCCCTCCCTATTAACCGAGAGTGCTAGGACGAGCGGTCTCGACTCTCAATACAAACCTGTAATACCCCTGATTTTAAAAGGATAGTCTCGGTATTTTTTAAAAATTATTTTAATTGCATTTAATTATTTAGTTGATTTCTTGGCTAATTGTTTACTTGTTTAATTGATTTAATTATTTATTAAATGTGTTAATTGATTTAATTGTTTAAATGAAATTGTGTGATGGTGTGTATTTATTTAGGAATTTAATTCTTTTATTTTATTTTTATTTTCATATTTTTAAGGAATTGGATATGAATAGTAGTAATGGACCAACCAATTGGGCTCCATGGACTACTTGGATAAGGGGTTTAATGGGGACGGACAATTACCCATGTATATGTATATTTAATAAATAAATAAATATATATATATATATATATATATATATATAAGGAAAGTCATATATATTTATATATTACATATAAAAAGGATTACACATAGATTATACGTACCATATATTTTAGTTACCTTTTTGGTATTTAGATTTTATTTTGTTTTTATTATTAGTTTGGCTTGGATTAGAAAAAGGATTAGGGTTATTTTTATTTGCCTATAAATATATAATTATAGGGTTGTGAAAGAGGTTAGAAATATATTACGTACTATATTTTAGAGAGAGAAAGAAGGAAGAGGAAGGAAGAGAAAAGGAAGAAGGAGGCTAGGGTTTTATCTAATCCCTGAAAGCAAGTTTTAATCTTTCTCTTCTCCTTTGATTCGTACCCTATGCATGCTAGATTAATTCTATGTTCTTAAATAAATTAATTGAATCTAATTACATGGATCTATTTGAAAATTTCAGTTCATGTGTTTTAATAATAGGTTTGTAATGAATTTTAATATTGACAAATCGATACATATGTTTGAGTTATGGTTTCCATTATGTGTTTATGTAGTGTTTAAATTTTTGTTCACATGATGTTCGTATGTATCAGTCTGTGTGTGTGTCTGTGTGTGATAGATAGAAAAATCAAAATTGGTAACTCATCATAAGGTACGCACGCCGAACGAGGAAGGAAACATGTGGTATATCAGTTTTGTTTCATTGTAATTTAAATCTCATTGTTTCATAAGACTACACGCCACACGAGGGGAAAGAAAACAAAGCATTACAAAGTGATATGAATCATGTATCAGTTTGCTGTTTTCTTTAAATTGAAGTTTCATTGTTTTCATAAGGTTCACACGCTGCACGAGGAGGAAACAAGCAACAATTACAATCTGATATGCTATATGGGTTAGAAATAAATCTTGTACATGAAAAAATAATAATAATAATAATAATAATACTTAGTTATGCATTAAATATTTTTTTTAAATGTTATTTTGATTAATATTAGAATGTTAAATTAGTATTTATTATTTTTGAATGATGGATCTGAATTAAATATCTATTTAATTTAAGTACATTATCCTTGAATTGGAATGCATGATTTAAGTTTACATGCTATGTATGGAATTTAATTAATTTTAAAAGGATAAATTAATTAAATATTGTTGGATTAAATTATTTTAATCAATTGTTTAGATTTAAATTAATTTAATCAGAACATGGAGATGTACAATTTAGTCGAGATGCATGTTAATTTGTTGTGATGTAAATTAAATGCATGCTAATTAGAATTGATATTTTTGCTTAAGTAAATGCAAAGGATGTATATAAGATTTATATCATATTTATTTGGATTATTAAATGTAAATATTATTTACATTATCCTTGAATTGGAAACTTTTATTTGGTTGTGATATGGATTAATGCACCATTATGGGATGGGGGCATATTAGGGACGGATTAACTTAAGAGTTAAGTCCTACCTATTTTTAATAAGGGAACGGATTAACCACAGTGTTAAGTCCTACTTATTCGTGTCAGGTCAACGGAATAGTTGGATGACATATTATTGAAATAATAATTGGATAGTTTATTTGGATGGTTGGATATGATGGATTTTACATATAGAATTATATGCCATGATATGAGCTTGAGTCTCAGGATCAGTGGTTAGGGTGCGTATATTGCCAGGGATGTGTAACTAGATATAGTGTGGTTGTGTACCCTGGTAGGTCTAGGTACTCATGCCCACTATATGTGCGTTTTGCATGTTGCCTACTATTCAGGTTGAGACAACTCTATAGTCTAGTGAGGTTCCTTTAGTGTGTATATATATCTATATATGGACTATTTAGTTATTGCTGAATTAATTAGGATGTGTACGTGTATCGGGTCTCTGTTTGGGATGTAATAGATTAGAACTTGTATGTGGGCCTGACCCACCATTATTTTTCAGGTGTTCGTCAATTCCAGTCTTAGAGATTGTTCGTGCCGAGCAGAGACAGCCATTCATTCTTCCGACTCTACGTAGGACTCTTCTTCATTAGTAACTTATTATTTTTATTTCGATTCAGTTATTTCAGTTAGGATATTATTAGGGGTCCACAGTATGGATTCCCGAGTTGTAGTTTAATTAATTACTGGTATCAGAAGATTGGAGGATTTTATTATGGGATTTTAATCATTATTTATTTGAGGATTTTTAAATAAGAATTTATTATTTAGTTTTCCTTTCAGCTTATCTATTTATTTTTAATTCATCTTGTATTCCAATGCTTGTTTAAATATTAATTGTTTGATATCCCTTGGATCTGTGCTCGGACTTGATCACCCGTGGCTCTAGAATCGAGGGGTATCACAAAACCCAACCTTGGCATTACTTGTACAGGTTATAATTTGTACAAGGTGACTGCTTTCAGGATTTGAACCGTTTCTCACACTTGGCATCCCGAGTCATTTTACCAATGCACACAAGCAATGGCCCCTTAAAATATTTACTCTTTTCTAAGCAAGTTTTTTTTTTCTGCTTTAGTTTTTAATCTTGTACTATAAATACCTACATCAGATCCTCAATTAAACCGGTAAATGATTTTTATTTTGTGACATTTTAATATCATGTCTTTTTAGATTCTGATTTCTTAGACATCATCATATTACTCGCATGAGATTCAATTAGTTTACTATCAGGAAAGCCGCTACGTAAGCAACAGAAACTAATCATGGACATGCACAGGGGAAGGAAAAAAAAACAACTTAACCATTGGGTTCCAGGGAAATAGCTAAATACCTCATGATCACCACCTTGACCCCCTTCAGGAGGAATCGTCCCAGGATGATCAGGAGGGTGAATGAGAACAGCAAGCAAATTCTCACCATCAGGATTCAGAATGTCTGTGATGTCAAGAGAATGTCTCCGAAACATCCCCTTTGGCAGGATCTTTTTGTGCCCATTCAAATAGACCTCCGCAGAGTAATTAATTGCCCGGAAATTTAGATCCACGTGCTGATTACCTGACTGAAAGAAGTTCAAGAAAGTTCTAGAAGTCATTTACAGACAAGAACGAGAACAACAACGACAAAGAGGATAGTACTAGTAGCAGCAGTTAACACAACAGAAATATTGAAAATATAGTAACAGTAAAACAAAAATACCAAGAACAATGCTATAAACTAAACAAAATAAATGAGCTAAAATGAAAAGGAAAGGAAGAAATAGAAAGAAACAAGAACTGTAAATACAGAGGACAGGCGCGCAAAAATGGAGACAATCGTCCTCAATCGCAATGATCCTCTTCTTTTATTCTCTCATTCAAATGCATATCAATGCTAAAATTGTGTAATGTATATTTTCCATAAAGCACAATAAGCTTTGTAAACCATTTATTTCTTAGTAACAAAACTTGCAGATTGAAAATTTAACTTTCACCCTTCCAAAACATATTCATAGCATCTACCCTACCTTGTTTTTTTTAGCAGATCTACCTCTGTTCTTAGCTAAACTAAGATCCTATACCTCACAAGGAGTAACCTTAAGTATGAGCATGAACACGGAAATAATTATGACATCAGTCCAGTCAAAAGAACATAAATTGTTCACCACCAGAAAGAAACACTCAATCATGTGCTAGAATGACAGAAAAACAAGGTCTTTATTATCTCCTTCGGACACAAGCATATGTTAGTGTAAGTTTCAAATAAGCCATTGCAGACAAGGGCCTCAAGAGACAAATCTAGATTCCATATCAGCGATAGAAATATAATTATTTATAATTAAACATCATCTATCTATGAGTATATAGAACACAGTAGATAGTATACGGAGTACAAAATATTGAAAGTTCAAAGGCATTAAAAGATACATTTTCAATTAGTGATTTGGATGCCATGGAAATTACTCATAATTAAACATCATCTATCTATGAATATATAGAACACAGTAGATAGTATAATGAGTATAAAATATTGAAAGTTCAAAGGCATTAAAATAATAACTTTTTCAATTAGTGATTTGGATGCCATGAAAAAGCAAATGTTGAAAAATCTCAATCATAGTGCATAGACTGTTCATCTGAATCAGCCTATCTATTGTGATAATTGGGGCTTCCTCAATTAAAACAACTAAACAAAGGCTTATCGTAGCTACTTGGGTCAGCTATATAAATGTGAGTTTCTCATCCCACTAACCAAAGATATGTTCAATCATAGGCCACTGCATTTTCTTTCACAACTTTGATCCACATCATCTTTATCGTCATTTTTGTTCTTGTAGCACCTTCAACTTAAACATACATCTCCAATTCCACATGATCAAAACATTTCGATCATCTTTCTCTCGCCTCAGCCAATAATGGTGCTGCTGCTAATATCTAAATCTATCATTGTGATGCTCACTCATTTTTATATTCTCATTCTGCCTCGTCCCTTTCATTAGCTTGATGCTTCCTGACCATCCCACATTTTGGGGTTCCATACGAATGAGCTTCGTAGGGCTGAAGCAGAATGCGAGTGAGATCATGATGAAATAAACATGATGAGAAGGAGGAGCAAGTTTTGATTACTCAGGCAAGATTTTGAAGAACTGGTGTTGTGGATAGAAGGCGAGTCGCTTATGCCTCGTTCGGTAGGAAGGAAGGAAGAGTGGTGGAGAGAAGATAGGAATGAAGTAACAAGCTTTCTTCATTCGGTAAAGAGGAGATAAAGAAAGAGAGGATAATAGGATGGATGAGTCGCCTCCTTCACAAATTTCCATCCCTCCAAATATGGACGGAAGAGAGGAGGGAAGATAAGTGGGGCTATTATTGAAGTTTTAAATTACAATACCATGCTTCATAAATATTAGATAAACCCCGTAAACAAAGTAAGTAATGGGTATAACGGTAAAAACAATTTAAAACTCTCACTCCCCTTCTCTCCTACCGTACAATGTAAGTTGCCAGCTTCTTCTCCTTTTTCATCCAACCGATCAAAAAGAGGGAAGAACGCAATCTCTTCCCTAGAGATGTCTTATCCATCCATTCTTCTCTTCCTTCCATCCAATTTTCTTCCTTCCTACCGAATGAAGCATTAGAGACAGACTAGGAACAAAAGAAAGTATTGTGAAAGAGAATGGATTTATCTGGCAAGAGGATGAGTGGAATAAAGTCGTTAACTATATAGTCACAAGAAGAATTTCACTTGTCTTCAGAAAGAAAATGTAGTAGATACATTACCTACAAAAACTAGCTTTTCAAAAAAATAAAAAGTAAGAAGAGAAAATGCCACTTATCCATCACTTAGACTATTTAACCTCCCATTTACCTATTTATTCAGTTATCAAACACTGCCACAAAATGTAGTAAGTTCAAAGCATCACTAGAAAATAAAAGGAACGAGAAGATGTTCAGATGTCCACATATATACCGGCATATAAATATTTCAAATTGTAATTAATCAAGAATGCATAAACTTAAAACCAACAATATTGAAAGTAAAAACCATGAGTAAGCACATGTATTCAAGCACATAAACTATTGTTCTAGAGTATTGCATACCAGCTTACACCGAAAAGTTGTGAAAAACCAAAATGTGTAGTACTCTCTTCCTGAATCAGCAATATCTATGATCGACTCATTTTCCAACCCGTAGAAAGGATCTGGCACGAGTTTGTTTTTTACAAGAGTTGCCAAAACGCTGTCAATCAAATCATCGTTAGCCTAAATAAGTAAACAAATAACTAGGAAAAGACAAGCATAAGCTACTATTTTGTCCTTTCAGTTTTCACATACAGAATGGTAGATGTTACATAACGAATACATACATGATATATGTGATCAAAGGATCATAACTCAAGCGATTTTAAAATTTGTTATGGTGTATAGACTTTTACAGTTTTAAAGTCTTACAAAATGTCCTTCCATAGTTGGCTTTCTTTTCTGTTTACTGACTATCTTTAGACTCTTAATGAAATAAATAATTTGATCTTTCACGCTATAGAATTAAAAATCAAAACCCTTATTTCTTCTTTTTTTGTTTTTTTCAAAATTCTTTCTCGCCAATAAAATCTTAAGTAGAAATCAGCTATTCAAATTACTTGAGATTTTTTATACTCGTGACAGTTTTTAATCTAATTTAGAACCATATGTCCCCTAAGACGATGAAATTATCTAATACTTAAATATCATAACAACATATATCTCCCTTCTTTTTTTGTTATTAGAGTCATCTTCTTGAAGAATAAAAAAGACAATGTTAAGAACATCATCAATGCAATTTTAGATAAGTCCTCCCCACCCCAAAAAAAAAATAATAAATAATTAAATAAATGAAAGTAAGATAGTGAATACTGTAAGCCCCTTAAACATTAGATGACAAGATCATGTCACTGAAAAGGATATACAATATTGTCCTATTGTTTTCAATATATCATTGATTGTATACATATACCTTTCTATTTTTAAAATTGTCAGTATATCTCACAGTTCATGATGCTGTTCAGTTTGCAATTCATAGAAAGGGATGTCTCATACCAATTCACAAATTGTCTCTCGATTTGACAATTGCGGTCCGTGCAACTGGCCTACTATAAGTCCTTGCCTTATACAATGTGATTTTAATCTCTTTAAAATCTAAACAACATTTTTTTTTTTCATTCTTTTCCACCAATTCCTTGTGCAACCAACCACAGGACCAAGGTATTTGCATAATGTGTTGATGCAGTTTTTGGTTACAGTTTTTATTGATATAACATGTTCACATGAAGAGCTCCAATCATGCTCTTGAGCTATAATTAGGTTCTGGTGAAATTCATTCCACTTATTTGTACTCTTCAAAATATCATACAAAAAATATCATAGTTTTACAATTCAAAGGTAATGCTTCTTACAAGAGTGAGTTTGGATTTTTCAACCCTAATTCCTGAAGGGAAGAAGATAAATAACGCGAACTCTATAATATTCTAATCCTAATAAAATAAAATAAATATACATCCGAAACCAGCAATTAACCCACATATGGACGTTAATTGAATTCCAAACTAAATTTGAATTGATATCTGAATCAAAATGTAAACAATTAAACCTGCATTTATTATCTACACATCCTTTAATTAGTGTCTGTCAGATATTGACATGTACACATATATAGATCACTTAGTTCACCTTTTGCATTTGATGTATGAGTGTCTATTAAGAGAAAAAGAGAGTCTCTTTTGCCTTTTTATCTTCTACATTTTTTTTTTAAGTACTACCTTCAGATCCAATTGAACTTTTTTCATTGCCCTTAGCTCTATGTCCTTCCTACACGAAATTTAGAACCAAACCAATGATCATATTTAATTGTTGAATTTGTGAGCAAAGGCAAGTAGGCGAACTATCAATTCACGCGCATTCATTAACAGAACAAAAAAACAAGAACAATACCATTTCAAAATTCAATTTCAATTAACGGATCAATACAAAACATATATATATATATATAGAAGAAATGGAATGATATGATAATTACGTTCCGGGGACAACAGCCTCCATCCAAGGCGAATTCGGGCCGGAGGGAGGTTGAGTGGTGGTGAGCTGAACGCCGGTGAGGTCGACCTCGGTGGATCTCGCTGCTAACCATCCGGAATCGAGTTTCGTCTTCCCTATCTCCGCCATTGCTGGGCGAACTGAGCCTAGAAAACCCTAGACCATACACAATGGGTTGCGGAAGCCAGAGATGAGAAATTCTCTCTCTCTACATTACTTCTCTCTGCACTCTCTCCCTATACATGACTCTGTGAGGGTCAGTGTTTATGGGCCTTTGTCGCCTTGTCGGTCGGTGACAGCGTGAAGCAAGACGACGGAGTGTGCGTGGAATTTGGCCTTTTGAGATCAGTGTGGGCCCAGCTTCATCCATGAGCCGCGTAAGACAGTAAATTCTCTGCCTTGACGGAGCTAACAATAATTTATCGTTTTGATGTCTGATTATTGTATTACGAACAATATACTAAACTTCGTCCTGTATTTCTTATCCTTTTTGTAAATTATAAAGAAGAAAGATTCTAAAAGAAACTTCTTCCATTTTTCTAATTAGAGTTGGTTGGACTCAGTACATTTTAACATTATAGAATCTTGAATAGAGAGAAAAAAATTTAATTTTGTTTTATAAATATATATATATATATATATATATATATATTAGTAATTATTTATGCTTGACAAAGGACTTGCACAACTCATCAAATTTTGTAGAGACGTAAACCTTGATCATCCATTTATATTATTAAATTATACTCCATAACCATTAATCTTTAGTTCTTGTTAATTTAAAAAAATAAAAAATCTGTACTTTTTTGTTATATGGTACATAAGTCATCATTTTAGTTTTTTTTTACTCACAAAAATTATGACTTAAAATTTTCGATTTAAACATTTAATATGGGATGGAGATAGTACAAACTAACCTGTCAAAAATAGCGTTCACCCAATCTTTTCCTTTCAAATTATGCAATGATGAGAGCCTCCTGCAATAAGTTTTGCCCTTTAATCCTCTTGTTTTATTTTTGGATGGGTATAGTCCATAGTCCTTGCTCCTTAGTATGTATATATTTCACTTTTAACGATTATTAAATCCTACCTTTGAAACAAAATTTCAAATATGTTTTATAATACTATATGACTTCAATTTATTTTACTTGAAATAGAATTAATCATTCACAATAATAACTTTTGTATAAAATATGATTTGCGTTTTTTTTTAATATATTATTTTTCTACTTTAAGAAAATAGTTTTTTAAAAACAAATCATATAGAAAGGAATCGAGATAAAATTCTTGTGCCTAGATTGCATTCATATGAAAATAAGGCAAAGATGATGATGATGCTGATTTTTTTTAACTACTCAAATATATTTATATTTATTATCAAATTTTCTTTTCCAATATATAAATTTTAACTATAAATTAATTAGTCTTTCTAAAAATTTTAGGAATTTTTTAAAATTATTCTCAAAGGAAAAAAAAAATCACTACTCCATTTTAGAGAATAAACCAAATATTTTAAAGATAAAATTAGATTTGAGCAAAAATATTCAAATAAATTGAAAATATAAAATTATAATTTGAAATGGTAAAATTAGAAGTTTGGGAAATTTAGAAGTAATATGAGACTTTTTATTACAAAGCCGGATTTATAGTTTTATTAAAAATAAATAAAGAAAAAGAGTAAAAAGTAAGTCTTAGATATAATTTTCCTTTTAGGTATTTTCATTTTGAGATTATTTTGTAGCATATGATAATACATGAAAACGATAAATAGTTGTTCTTCTAACCAATGGCACGATTTCCCTTCTTTAATAATAATAACAATAATAAATTGAGATTTTGAATCCCGTTGTATATTTGCTTTTAACTTCTTATAAATACGTAATCAGATTTGATAATGAATTACCTATTTATATGTTCAATTCACATTTGATTTGCAAGTTATCGTAAGATTTGTTATTTTTGTTAACAATTTCAAAATATGAATTAAAAGAAGTGAAAGAATTAGAGAGATGATAAAAAAAAATATATGAGCAAGAAAAGAGAATAAAGATCAAATATTTGACTCTTATGTAAAAGAAAAAACAATAAAGTTAGAAAAATTAATAAGGAAAGAAATAATTTTAAAAATAAAAAATTTAAAATAAGTAAAATTTTCAATTCTATACATGACAAATTATTATGTCAACAATATTTTTTATTAATTATTTTATGAAAAGCACACTAAAAATATATATTCATTATTATTATATATAATATTTGATAAGATTAAATTATTATTGAATCAAATTGATCATAATTTATATTTAATTTGTTAACTAAACAATTTATTAAATTAAATTTTCAACCCATTTGAATCAAAATAGGATGGATTAACAGTTACATAACTTTTTTTTTTTTTTTTTTTTTTTTGGAATTAGGTGCAAGTTAGTCCACCACCAACCAGTCATAGCGTACTTTTCCCTCATCCCCAGAGCGATGCACTAAAATACGCACGCATGCGACACACCGGTCCACCACCTCCCTACATTTCTATCTCTAAACTATCTCAGACCGCACAGAAAAAAATGGGATGTTGTGGGGACGAAGACGAGGATATCCTCCAACCTCTTCACCCCCAAACCCTAGTCCTTGGCTTCTCCGCCGTAACCCTAGACCCGTCCTCCACCGTCGATGGCGACACTTCCATATCGCCGATGAACTCCAACTTCCCTGCCCTGATTTGCCGAGACATCCTCCGGACCATCTTCGAGAAGCTTCCGATCGTCGATCTCTCTCGAGCGGCGTGCGTGTGCAGATTGTGGAACTCATTGGCGTCTGATCGAGAGATGCAGACGAGAGCCTTCAAGGCGCCTTGGAAGTTGAAGGAGGTGATCGGGAGTCCGAGCTCGGGGAGCTTCTGGAGAGATAATAGTCTTGGACGGTTCGCGATTTCGCATCGATTGGTGCGTGGAGATTCTGTTGCTAGTCTCGCCGTGAAATACTCCGTTCAGGTGATATACTCTCTCTATATGAATACGTATTTTTATTTAATGTGTGTATTGATAGGCAAATTTTAGTTATTTGTATGAGTTTGGTTTAAAGCTTTCAAAATTTTATGGACAATGGATGAATGGAAAGTTGATGTTTGCATTACTGTCTCTATGTTTGTTTGTGTGAGTGTGTGTTATGCACATTTGTACGCAAATTTTTAGTTATGATTCAAAGATAGAAAGTGTTATGAACAATGGATGACTAGAAAATCGAAAGGGCTTGCTTGATTCATTTTCTAAGAACATTATTTTGTTCTATGCAGCTTGAAAATTCGTCTGTTTGACAAGTTTAAGAGAAAAAAGGACTAATTTCAGAGACAGTTTTTGTAGTTATCTAAAAACCGTTTTGTTCTTAGAATTCTTCTATACTATGTTCCGATTGCTGAATCAAACAGACCCAAAGCTTGCATCTTGGTTTCATCTTAGAATTCTGCTGTCCTTCATAATGAAAATTCTAATATCTAATTTTCTTTTTCACTGTGATTTTTCAACAACCAAATGGAACACATTGTTGGTGGTGATTGAGGTGTCTAATTGTTGGTCCTTTTAGTATGTAACGTTGAAATGTTAGTTTACTTGTTCTCTTTAATCCATTTAGACACGATTTTGGATTAAGATGAAGTGGACTGAGTGAAAATCTAGGAAGCACGGATATGGGATACGGGACACAGTGATACGACAATCTAAAAAAAATAGGACATGGGCGTGGCAAGAATAGTAGAATACCTCCAATAAATAAATAAATTTATTAGCTTACTTGGGATGCTTTCCCCATTTGAACACCTAATACAATCATACTTATAAAATAAAAAAATGTTATTATACATAAAAAATTAACTTTTTTCAAATTTTCTTTAATACCATAGACATTATAGGGGATGTCTCCACTTTTATTCTATTCTTTTGTTTATCCTTTTTTTCTTCTTATTTTTCTTCTCTCTCTCTCTCTCTCTCTCTCTCTCTCTCTCTCTCACACACACACACACACACACACACACTGATTTGGCTTACATTTTGATATTAGAAGTGAGAAGAAAGTTTCATGTAAAAGAACAAACAGAAGATATGAATATCTTATGTTGTTTTTGGTCTTTTAATCCTACTTTAATAGTTTACATTCTTATTACATTTTCAAATTCCAGTTGAGCCCCGTGGTTTAAAAAAAAATATTTACAAATTGAACCTGTCGTATCCTGAAACATGTCCAGCCGTGTCCTTGGCGTATCCGGGCCATATCCCATGCCTTGTCTGTCTAAAAAAATAATAATCATTTAAAAATGTGGACACTTTCTAGCCCTGTCAGACATGTGTCGAACTGTGTCCAACACTGCCATGACACCTTTGATGGAGTGTCCGTGCTTCCTAGGTGAAAATTGGCATGGATGGAAATTGGAGAATACCATTGAGTAACCTTAAAAAATGGTGAGAATATGTATCTTCTTGATTCTTTTTTTCAGTAGCACAGTACAGTGACCTTGAGTATGTAATTCTTGATGGTGGTTGCCAATCAATTTTTCTCTCACCATGCATAGATGAATTATGTGATAAATATACAGGGACTTCACTGGACTTAGATGTATGTATGAAAAGTTGTGTACTTGGATTGCATGAAGTGAATACCCACACCCGCAGATTACCTCATTATGTGGAACTTGCATCTTTCATGCAATCGATTACAAATTAAAAAAATTTGGTAGCTTCAAAAATAATGCTTGCTGGTTATTTTCCCTTCTGCAACAAGTCAATAGTTTCCATTGGTGCTGTAGGATTTTTAAAATTATTGATTGAGAGGCATGAGTGGTCAAGAAAGGGACAAGTTAATATAATTGAGCTTGCAGATTGGCATCTAGGTTAAACGATCTCTTACATTTGACCCTATTAGGGTGAAGATGGGAATGAGAGCGAGTCTAGCTGGTGTATGAATACTTATTTTTCTGTAAAGATTGCTGTAAGAAGATTCTTATATCTACCGGATATTTCCAAATGCGAGTTTGTGACTTTTGTGGAAGTAAATTAACATTGCCAAGATTATGTCATCAAAATTGTATGCTAACCTAGAAGCACGAAATGAATTGTTAGATCAAAGCCTGATTCAAAAAGTATTTTTATAACTAGGACTAAAGTGACCAGAAGGATGTGGTGCATACTTGTGACTTCAAATACCTTGAACTATCATGTAGAAAATATTTAATATGAAAAATTGCCGTGGGATGATAAAAAAAAAACTACAGTATGTGGGAAAGGAAGGAGAATGGATAATTAAATCCTTGAAGAGTTGTTTTTTATCATTTGGACTATGTTACTGTTAACATGTATAAAGTCAAATAGTCAATAACTTTAAGTGCAAAGCTGTCTTTGATGCTCATGAAGTTTGGAGAAACTAAGAATTAGTAATTTCTTATGTAGGAGAGATATTCAATCATTGTTCATGCATATAGAAGGGATTTCTAATGTAGAAGAGATATTCAATCATTGTTCATGCATATAGAAGGGATTTCTAATGTAGAAGAGATATTCAATCATTGTTCATGCAGGGTATAGAAGGGTTGGTTTCTTGGTCATGTTGAGGTCAAGTCTTGAGTGCTTAATTGAAGACATTGATGTTCAGATTGTGGAATAAAGGGTGGGTAGTGTTAATGTAGTAGTTCAATTGGAAAAGTTTATGATGAAGCTTTAGAAATATCCAAAAAGAAATTAATACACAATATCTAGTCACATTACAGTTGGTGGTTGCATGATATTGTGTGTGATGTACAGGGAGCAAGGAAAAAAAAGAAAAGAAAAGAAAAAGCACTATGGTGAAAATATAGAAATGAACAATGCTAGTTGGGCTGAATTCTTCAACCGTAGACTTTGGTGCAAAAATGATTATTCTATAGAAATAAAGTGTGGATGATGTTAAGACAGTAGTTCCACGGGGAAAGTTTGTGATGAAGTTTTCAACATGCTGAAAAAGACAAATAAACAATTCATAGCCACATTATAGTGGATTGATGCTTGATATTGTAGGTAATATGCAGGGGCGAAAAATAGAGAACGCTCGGTAGTAGAATACTGTTCATGTGGTGATTGTCATAGTAGAATACTGCTCATGCTAGCTGGCTATCTTTTATCCTCGCATGGACTGAATGTCGAAAGGTCCTTGTGTGAGACAAGTTTTGAAAAATATTAATGATGATCACTCCAGGACCCAGACTTAGCCAATCGGTTGGTTCACAGAGTGATTACAAGATTCTGCTGTCAACATCTAGCTGATTTTATTTGGCAATGTTTGTTTCCCCTCGTTATCAATACAAATTTCCTTTACTGCTTTTCTTCGTCCACTTCAATTTTTCCTTCCTAAAAGTAAATTTAATATGACAGCAAATGCATTGATATTGAGTACATTCATTTCCCTGTATTTGTAGGTTACGGACATAAAACGCCTGAACAATATGATGAGTGACCATGGCATATATTCAAGGGAGAGGTTATTGATCCCTATGAGCAAGCCAGACCTTCTAATCAATGGCACATGCTACATAGAGCTGGATAACTGTGCAAAAAGGGAAGTGGCGGTACTCTATCTGGAGGGTGCCTCTGACCGGAAGGTCCATTTGTTGTTGAATAAGGCGACTTCTGACCATGGCAAGAAAAGGGTAATCGAGTCCTTGAAGAGAAGCATGCAAGTCGATGATGGAACTGCTCAATATTACTTGTCCATATCAAATGGCAACCCTCGAGCTGCACTTACAGAATTCTGCGAGGATCTTAGGTGGGAGAGACAGGCTGAATTGGCCTAGTCCGGAACATATAATAAATTGTAGAAATTAATATTGTTGGTAATATGTAAAAAATGGTGATGGAGACAAGGTAAAACTTGCCAGGATGCTTTTACTTGCTATTCAGACATTATTTATGTGCTCCTGTACTTATGAAGATAGAGGAATTTCAAACAGATGGGTAGTTCTGTCCTGTTGTTCTGTTACTGTTGTAAATCTATCTGAACCACAATTTGTAATTGTGTATGAATAGAGACACCTGAGTTTGTCCAAACTGCAATTTGAAATATTGTTTGATGTGTTTTTTGTACCATGATGTCTTGTTAACGGAGTAAAGTGCAACATTAACTTAAATCTTGTATCTTGGCGGAAAATTGGGGTGACCACATCGAAAATTGAATCCAATTCAATCTGTTGCTTCAGATTGAATCGGATTAAGCCTTTTTATGGATCGGATTAGGCCTTTCCACGAATCGGATTGGTTGAACTTTTTCTAAATAGCCTAATATTATTATTATTTTTTAATTATGAGATTTTTTTTCCAAATAGTCCAATATTATTATTTTTAATTATGGCCTTTAAGACCCCAATTCACTTATGTATGGGACTTTATTTATCAATCTGTAACCTAACATGAGGTTAAAAAACTAATCCACCTATTAGAACATATCGGTAGAATAGATCGGTTTCACGGATTGATGGATGCCATCCTAACAAAAATTTAGTTCAACATTTTTATTAAATTTCTTTCAATCAATTCCAAATTCAATTGCTAATTCGATACTCTCAATCGCAACAATTATTGATAGCCAAATGACATGAATAAATTCACATAAAATTCTGTCGCTGAGCGTGTTATGACAGTAGGATCTGATCAAGTGCTTGATCACTTTTACATATGCGATTAAATTTTAAAGGTAAAATTAAACTGTATTATTGAAGTCCCTGAAAGGATAACGACAAAAAATAAAACTTAATCAAATGAACTTTGATGTTTTTTAATTTATACACTATTCTTTCAATTCCCAAAATTCAAAATTAATTGTTATAATAAATTTAGATGAACTTGCACTAGATATGTATGAGATCAATGGGCTATTGCTATTTGTGCGGATCAAAACAAATTATTTATAAGTGATTAGTTATAATTGGTTGAGCTAGGGTTAGGTCAGAGCCTAGTTAGGTTTATGTCGGTTTGAAGCCCAAAATCATTTAATTTTACTTGGGCTAACTTGACAGAACCCAAAAAAACTAACGAAATGTCGGTAATAGTCAGAGCCTAGTTAGGTTTATGTCGATTTCAAGCCCAATTTCTTCATGATTGAATTTGACTTGGGCTATTTGACATGAACCCAAATCAGCTCAATCGATTGCACTCTTTTTCTTTTTATTATTGGCCACTGTTGGTGTGACCATAAAAACTTTGCTATCAAATAATTTGTTCTAATAAAATTAATAATTAAATTGATGGGACCATTTTCACTAATCATCTTTATATTCTTCACATCCATTTTTTTTTTTAATCTTGCAACTCGAATCTCAATGTGGTTGCTGTCACTTAGAGGTAGCAGATTCAAAACACGGAAACTATCTCTCCATATGTGAAAGTAAGACTGCGTACATCCGACTTTTTGTAGATCTTACAACAACAAGAGTCTCGTGTACTAGGTTTGCCCTGATTTTATTTTATATTTTTATTTATTTCAATATGGAGACACATGGAATATCTTTTGAGGGATAAAAATGAATGCCCTCAAAAAATTAAAGTGGTGAAAGCTAAAAGAACTGATGAGAGGATCTAATTCTCCATTTTATACAAGCCGGTTAAAGTAGTTGTTGATAAGGGTCAGGGTCAGGGTCAGCACATTTTGCTATCAACACCAAACTTTGTAAAAAGTTCACAATAATTCTGTCACTATAATCTTCCAAGTTAAGACAACAAACACTATTGGGTATATTATGGATTCTTGGGCAATTTCTTATGATAATTTAAAAATGAGAACATGTTTTGCTCTCAAATTTGCGAAAGCAACAACTAATTATTGGGTTATTACATTCTCGGTACCCGAGATACTACGATCAATTTAGTTTCTTTACCCCAAAAAAAAAAAAAAAAAGTTATAATATATTTATTTCATGTGGATTCCGTATAAGGCGATTTTGATTTATATATCTTGTGCGTGCAGAACTTATATATAAAGAAATTGAAGAAGAAAATAGCATAGGTGAAAAATAACGAGAAATTAATTACTACATTATGTATGTTATTTTTGAATATTGACAAGTCACATTTATAGTTTTTTTTTGGACACTTGAACTTGTTTCCATCAAGCAATTTGTGTTTGCCTCTGGTTTAAAAAAGAGTAAAATAAAAAAATTGATGGTCTTGAAAAGAATTCATAGTGAAAGTATACACAAAATGAGTGTTTTTAGATAAATAATGATATGGAGTTCAAAAGTTGAACTAATCCGATTCAATTTATGTGAAAAGAACCTGATGTTATCATCATCTTAAAAATATTAATAATATCAAGATGACGTCAGTCCTTCCCTAGTTATCTCATAAAGAAGTCGAAGTTGTTTGACTCTCTTCTCCTGTGAATATATATCCAACTTATAAAGTATGGATTCTCAAACCTTCCAACTTACCTAGGGTGGAGAATGAGATCATCTTGCGCATTTTGACACCGAAAGAATGAGAGCATCTTGCGCATTTTGACACCGAAAGAATGAAAGAATGAGAGCATCTTGCGTATTTTGACACTGAAAGAATGAAAGAATAAAGGGTTTGATGATCTTCACTAAATACATGACCTATCTAATCACAAAAACTTTAGATGCAAAGCGTTGGTTTACTGGAATAACTATTAAAGATGAACTCAGTACAGTTTGTGTATGGTATTTTTTTATGCAATTAAATTAAGAATGCAACATCTACCAATCCTATTACTAAATACCATAAAAAACTACCCGACCAGAATAAAAAATTATCCTATGATCAAACTTCTCTGCTCATGAGATGGGTTGATACACATTTAGGCAGAAGTTTGGAATCCGAATCTTGTGTAGTACAACACTCGTGTGTATAGCATTTTAATATTCACAATTTGTACCTGATTCATACTGAATTTGACGGTCTACAATCTTGCCGCTGATTACACTTGCGCACCTGATCCACTCAATAAAGTTTTATGGATATCTTGATTCAATGCAATCATTAATGATTCTGATTTAATCACCATGTATGGTCCTTTTCCGGGTTTACTTTACACTTCACCATGAACCCCTATTTGGAGACACAGAGAATAGCATTTTATGTACGAATTTAGTATATATGCTCAAAACATATGGTATGGAGAGTGTAGTAGAAGTATTAAGAATTAGATTGGCTCTAATTCTCCTTTAACGAATGTTAGTTTCAATCGCTGGTTTGTCTTGGTCTCAAAGTGGGAATCATCTTATACAGTGGTTACGACTAAAATGAGTCAACTCACCTCATTCCTTTATAGAGTTAGTTTTTATTGTCGTATTTGTTTTGACCCTAAACAATTTTTGGTATTCATGAATGCTCTACAAACTTTAAGAAAAAATTTGTTTAATCGTCGCCAACCTGTGTCCGTAAAGAAAAAATTTGTTTGATCACGTGCCTAGGGATGCAAAGAAAAAATGTTCTCTAACCAATCTTTAGTCGCCCCATGCCGTAGCAGAAACTAGGAAAAAAAAAAAAAACAAATTATTTGAATAAGTTTAATTTAAAACTTTCATTTTCATTTAAAGATTCAATCTATTCTAAAACCATAATGTACATGTCAATCCCATATGTATCCACAAAAATTACTTTAATGCCCTTCAAATGGACACATGTCAATATATACAGAATTGAGTATTGCAGCCTGTATATATACTAACACATTTATATAGGTTTGCGTTTGGAAGAATAGAATCGATGTGTCAAAGCTGAAATTGGAGCTAAAGTAGTTTATATGGGACCTATATATTTTTGGTAGCACAAAATTAGTCGTCACAAATCAACCTAAGTTGCTGTCATTTTTACTGTGTCATTTATTGGGCTATTGTTATTAGTCCAGACAAGCAAACAGAATTGGGTCTAAAGACAATTTTGTTACGATAAACTGAAAAAGGAGAACACACATTTCTGGAAGGAAATTAGATTGGAGTGATGAGGAATTAATTTTGTGAAATGGATAAACTTAAAAATTACATAAACAATTTGAGAAGCACAAGTGTTACACCAACAGTTACCATTTGCCACACTAATAAAGAAATAGTTGATCTATATATATAATCTCTACATTAGTGAAGTTAACTTCCTTGTTCATAGATAAAGTGGATTCGAAATTATTTTTCATTTCAAGACATAACTTGTATCCATATACTTCATATTCGCTTCCAAAAATATAGCCACCCCTACCCTTCACGTCAATCCACGACCCTCTTATCCATTCTCAATCAATCCCCCCCCCCCCCCCCCCCCCGCCTTTCTTATCCATTCTCAATCAATCAAGGAGATGTTATTGCTTTTGAAACCCCCCCCCCCCATCATGGGAAAATATATAGTCTAGCCCAATCCTCTCCTTGACCCAAAATTAATAAAATAATAAATAATAAAATAAATGTTTAAATAAATAAATTAAGAGAGCAAATTATTTATAAACAAGTAATTTTCAAACCCAACATTTTAACACATCACTTTTTTTAATGCCTTAAAAATTAGTACTTCTATCCCAAGAGTTTGCTTTGAGAACTGCAACTCACATCTCTTTCTAAATTCAGCGTTCAAGACTTCAAGTTGATTTGTGAAATTTATTTATAAGAAAATATATATATCCACACACACAATATATTGTTTATTATATTCAATTATTGATAATCTCACCTCCTAACACTTAATTAACATGTGGGTTATTATTCATAATGTTGAAAGGACCACATTGCTAGGCTGTCATTAATTGAGTGCATGCAATATAAATGTGGTCCTCTCTATTGGCTAGAGTTTCCTAATAGGAAGGGAATAAAATTTTTAAAAAGATAAATAAATAAATAAATAAAATTGACGCCTTTCTATTGGCTAGGGTCCTAGGGGACTGCTTAGTCGCCTAAGGGTGGAGCCGGCAAGGGTAGATTCAGGATTTCTGAATGGGGTGAGCTAATTTTGGATTAAGTTAATTTTGGAGTGGGCTAATATTACAAATTTTTTTTTTGGAATGGGCTAAAAATAGTATAATTTTTTTTTTTGGAATGGGCTAAAAGTAGTATAGTAATTTTTTTTTTTTTTTTTTTTCGGTGGGTTGAAGTCCATCTTCTCCCATCCCTCCCTCCGCCCTGGGGAGCCGGAGCCTCCGTCCCAAGATAAGTGTTCGCTTTGAGAGCAGCGACTCACATCTCTTTCTAAATTCAGCTCTCAAGTTTCAAGTTGAATTTTGTGAAATTTATTTATAAGAAATATATATATATATATATATACGCGCGCGCGCACAATATATTTGCGTGTGGGAGGGGGTAATTATATTAAATTACTAATCAATTCGTTTGATTATCTCAACTCCTAACACATAATTAACATGCGGGTTATTATTCATAATGTTGATAGAATCACATTTAAAGGTTGTCATTAATTGAATGCGTGTATCACGAGACGTGACACAATTTGTTTCCAAGAGATTTATAGGATCCATTAATTGGTTTAGTTGGTGAAATATTCAATCCCTACTTCTTAGAATGGAATGTTTGGTTCGACTGTTAGTGTGTTTTGGTTTTAATTAGAAAATTTTACTACTGAGAATGGAATGGCTGGTTCGACTCCATTACTAGAATGAACTGGTGTATTGATTTGAATTCCACTTGCTGCATCTGTTCGGTTTTGTATTATATTTTAATTTAATTGTTTTTTAATATTCTCAATAAATAATATCTTACACTTTAACTGAACATATCAAAATATACCAATCTATAACTCTTTCTAAACAAATAACTACTTCTAGTCTAATTGGTGCATTATCGGGTCTATATTGAATATGAGTCATATGACATCACCATATAAGTCTATTTATTTATTATTATTATTATTTTTTGATGATGATGATGATTCTATAATTTATAAGCGTTATACCTTATGTACCCCCTCACATGTTTATTATTATCCAGATCTCTTATAAATACTCTAATTAACCTGTGAAACATTCTCATTTTCGTTATATGAATGGATCGTTATTACATTTCGTATGTCCCATCTCAAATATATCTACATTCCATATGTCCCGTCTTAGTTTTACTAGTGTAATTTTTAAATGTCTTGTCACTTCTCCATTTTTCTAGTTTACCTGCAAATAACATACATCATAAGATATTTTTTCAATTTTTTTTTTTGTTAAATGACTGATCGTAAAAAATTATATTAAATTTTTATGATAAATTATCTTTCAAATAGGTGACCTAATAATTGTTCTATATATATATATATATATATTTGTCATAGAATGTAAATATTGTGAGGTGAAATAATTTTTTTTTTCAAAGGTAAATTAATTTATTTTGGAACTTATTATGAGGTGAACTTATTTGTATGTAATCTATTTGAGGTGAACTTGTTTGCGTGTGATATATAAGTTGTTAAGGGCCTTAAGGCAACTCATTTATGGATTAAGGTTGAATTTAAAGATGAATATTATTGCTAGTATATGGAATGACTTTGGTTTCCAAGAACAGTAAGTTTCTTGCCACATTAAAATAATTAGATAGGATTAAAATGTCTTGCCACAGTAATTGATTTGAATCACTACTTGGTCAACATTCATAAGACATTTGTAGATAATTTTGATTTTAAGTTATACATGCACCAGAATAACTCATTTTAAGAAGAAAATAAGATATTTTTAGATAATTTTGATTTTCAAGTCTTTCTCCCAAGTCTAAGTACTTAACGAATGGATAGAATACTGTACAATCAAAAAGTAAGGTCTAGTCTTTAAAATTTTTTATTTAAATATTTACTATCACTACAAAACACTCTACTCTTCTAAAATATTCTCTAATTTACAAATTCTTAAAAACTCTATAGTATTTTAGACTCTCCTCCATATCTCTAGACACTGCTCCACAAATCTTAATGTCTCTCAAACTTCTGGCTTTTGTTCTCGTATATGTAACATGTGCATTAATATTTATCTGCCCTCTAGTTTTGTGTTTACAAATAAATGAAAACTACAAAAATTTTGATTGGTTAAGTATTTTGAAAAAGACTTAGTTTAAAAGAACTATATTAATTCTCCTTTTTCTGAATTTTTGAGGACCAAAAAATCAAGGTGGTAATTTAACCCCAAACTCATTAAATCGTCCAAGCCCGCCTACTAAAATTAAATTATTTCGGTACCCAAATTTAAGTGAGTGAGTTAATAATAAGTAAAAAATGAATACCCATTCAATTCAAGGGTCAAAGTTAAAAGTGGGTATCCATTTTAATCCGCTCAAACAAAATACTATTTTTTTTCTCTCTCTTCTCTATTTCTCTCCCCTTTGTTTTTGCTCTTTTTTCTGTCATAAAAAAGGGAAAAAAATTTGTAACTCGTGAAATCATAAAATTAATGTAATTTTTTTTTTTTTTTTTTTTTCGACAATCTAATACTATTAATATTAATATTTTGTGTTTCTATCTCTCTCTTATTGTTTTTATCTCTCATCCCTTTCTCTCTTACTCTCTCCTACTATTCTCTTCTTCTTGTTTATCTCCCATTCTCTCCCTTTCTCTCTCCTCCTTTCCTCTCTCTCTCGTTCTTTTTTGTGCTGAGCTGTGATAACTCTCAAAATAAGTTGTACAGTAACTTTTTAAAAAATAAATAATAATAAAATAAAAGAAAAAAAAATTGAAAAGAGTGACACCAAAAAATTAATAAATTTAATATTAAAATATTTTTATATATTTTTTTGGTATTCAACAATCAAAATAATTTGACAATTTGTATCTAAAAATATTTAGGTAATTAAGTTTAGGTGTGTTAATTATCCCATTTATATCCAACCCTTTTATCACTAATCATAAATGAGTTGATCATTGATTATTGATCTACTATTGACTCGCTCATTCATGATCAGCCCAAAACCCACCCAAAATCTGCCCAATTGCTACTCCTCGAAAAACCAAGCAGACCCCTAGACTGGGTAAATGGGCTTTTAAGTGTCTAAAATGTCTTTTATTTTTGTTTTCTCGAGTTCTCTATGATTGATGCATTTAAATGTTCTTTTGACAAAAACGAACATATATGTGCGTACATATATCACCTATATATATATGTGGAAAAAATTGAATAAATTTTGTGCAATTTCAAATCCTATCGAACCCGTAGTAAATCAGAACATAGAAGCGAGATTGTACCTTTAACGGATCTACATTAGCTTCTAGCTGTCAAGTAACAAGCGATTTTTGTTATCGAATAGAAATTAAGTTTTAGGTACGATATTTATTTTTTGTTCCGCACGGTTTTTGGTAAATTCCTACTAATATTAACGTTAAAGTTACATAAACATAAGGAAACCTCTCAACCACTGAAACATAAGGAAACCTCTCAACCACTGAAACATCTATATGAATGGATCGTTATTACATTCCGTATGTCCCATCTCAAATATATTGACATTCCGTGTGTCCCATCTCAGTTTTACTACTGTAACTTTTAAATGTCTTGCCTCTAATGTCGTTCTTCATTTTTTTAGTTTACTTTCTTAAAAGTATCAAATAAACTATGTTACTAGCAAATAACAAACACCATAAGATATTTTCTTAAATTTTTTTTTTGTTAAATGACTGATCGTAAAAAATCATATTAAAATTTAATGATAAATTATCTTTCAAGTAGGTGACCTAATAATTGTTATATATATTTGGTCTTGGATTGCTATTGTTATAGAATGTAAATATTGTGAGGTGAATTTTTTTTTTTTTGAAAGTTAAATTAATTTATTTTGGAAGTTATTACGAGGTGAATAGGGATGTCAATTTTTACCGCTCCGCCGGGGCCCCGTCCCGTCCCGTTAATAACGGATATGGGAGCACTTTTTATATTGTTGGGGCGGGCATGGATACAAATTTTGTACCCGTCGTAGGTCACGGGGCAGGTAAGGGTTCAATATACATATCCTAGGGGCCCCGCCCCTCCCCGCTAAGCATATATATATATATATATATATATATATAATATTAATACTAGTCATTTATTTTAGTGACTTACCCAGTTACCCATTTCTTACAATCCTAATTTGGGATGTAAACTTTGTATTAAATTTACTTTTGTTTTAGTTATGGTGGAAGTTGGAGCTTAGAACTTCATTGTGATTTGATTGTATTAAACTTTTATTTTTGTTTATTATGTTATCTGAATTATGTTATGTGCATGTTATTTTTTTATTTTTGTTGGGATACATCATTTAATTTATGTTGTGCCATTCCTAGGTTTTCCACATTTAAATAGCAGGAACTTAAGATCCAAAAAGTGGGAGAAAAAAATTTCTTAGCGGGGCGGGCACGGGGGCACAGTATTTCCCAACGGGGCAGGACTGGACATGAAAATCCAACCCGTCGCCGATCTCAGGGCGGGCATGGACTTGACATAAATTAAAAGGAGCGGGGCGGGATTTAGGAAAACCCGCTCCAAACCCGCCCCGTTACCATCCCTAGAGGTGAACTTATTTGCATGTAATCTATTTGAGGTGAAGTTGTTTGGGGGTAATCTATAAGTTGTTAAGGCAACTCATTTATGATTTATGGATTAACGTTGAATTGAAAGAGGAATATTATTACTAGCTTATGAATTGAATTGACTTTGGTTTCCTAGAACCAATTAGATAGGATTGAATTGACTCTGGTTTCCTAGAACCAATTAGATAAGATGGACTAATTCGATTTACTTGGCAGACCCAAAAATGATACCTGAAAATTTTATTGAACCAGTACAATACTATAATATCATTGTGTGTGTATATGTGAGAGAGTGAGAGGTCTTGATTGAAATATAATTCTATTCCAAGGATGGATGGCTGCTAATTAAACAAATACTAATGTAGAAACGCGTTGAATATGGAGAAAGAATGTGAAAAGTGAGGACAATTAATAATACTACGTACAATAATATGTATATATATATATATATAGGATTTAAAGATTTCTGGTATGCAAGAATGAATCAAAAAAGGCACCTTGACCGATGCAAAATCCACCCATTTGTTTTTTTCTTTAGTTAAAGCTAATTAAAATACGGTGTTGCCAATCATGATTTCACAAGAATATGAGAATTGATATATTCCACGCGCTATTATCACACGTTCGACGACTACAATATTCATTTCAAGTTTTTGTTATATGATTGTTCTTAGGGTTCATATCTTTTGATTTGATTTGATTGGATTTGATGTACCAAAAAAATATATACAGTATATATATATACACACGTTTTTAATCAATTTTAATAATTTCAAAACAATGAAATCCGATAAAACTCGTGAGCTTATTTTAATAATTTCATAAATTGAGCTTACTTTATAAATAGTTTAGTATTGTAAAAATTTGTTAACTTAAATTAAGCATTATTTAGATCTAGCTTTTATATCCTAAATAAAATAGAAAAATTGCAAGTCTAGTTTCTAAAATATGTTAATAAAATCATGATTGGCAATGTCATTATTTATTTATTTACATTTTATGAATATAAATTTATAACATATAAAATTTTACAAAATGCTCTTCTTAAATTTTTCTTAAAAATGTCTATATTTCTTTCTTTTTTTACCCTTCTTAGTTCTTACTCTTCTTCAAATTATTTTTGATTCTCTTAATATATATATATATATATATTGCATTCTCTTTCTTCAATCAACCTCTAATTTTTTCCCCTTCAAAGTTCTCTCATATCTTTTTCGTTTTGTTTTACTCTTCTGTGTTTTAATTTCCTTTTTCTTCTTCTTCATGAAAAAGATAAGCAAGTCATGAAATCACATTTTTCTAATGTTAGTTACGTTTTGAACACTACTGCATTATGAAAGGGGAAAAAAATGTCATTGTCGCTTATTTTTGCTGCTGTAGGTGAAAAATTGTACTGAGAATTTCTTTTAAAAGCAAATATAATGTAAATTCAAATATTTTTCTGTAAAATATTGTGCAACAAATTAGTTATCAAATATGTTTTTGTTTCAGAATAAATCAGAAGAAAAAAAAATAAAAAAAATTGCCTTTGTAGCATATGAAACTGAAAATGCAAAATGGAAATTATTGCCTTAAGGTCCGTATTTTATATTTCTGAAATTTTTACAACAATTTTTTATTTTCTAATTAATTGTGTGAGTCCATGAGTTACACTTTCTATTTTTCGACTCCTTGTCTTCTTGTATCGTTAATTAGAAATATATATATATATATAAATATATATATCATGTTCAGTATGCTCTTCAAAATATTTTTTTTTATCATTGTTAATATTTATTTTTTCAATGAAAAATGAGATGTGAGTTATTTATGCAGAAACTGATAGGTAACTGTTCAAATAACATTATATAATTGGAAGTGGATATCATCATACACACACACATATATATATAATCCGTATATATATATATATAGACACACATACAATGCATATATAACATCGCAACAATTTATCCTCTAAAATCATCTCACAATTGAAGTGGGTGGAGGAAAAAAAAGACGTGAACCGTGGTGCACGTGTTTGATTCATTGAAAAAGTCAAAAAGAATAATTGAAAGTCCATAGTGACGAGAAGTTTCCCTCCCATACCCAAAAACAAAATATACACAAACACACACACATATATAATAATAATTGAGTACTACTTGTTGTTGTTAATGTTTTTTTATTTATTTATTTTTTTAATTAAAAACTCAATACACCCGCTAGTCATTTTAAACACTCACATCCTTTATAAATTTTGAATACATGCAATATAGCTTTAATGCTTCTCATGCTGACTATCTAAATAACAAAAAAAAAAAAAAAACTAATAAACATATTTATGTAAATGACACATAATGTTATATTATCATTATCGTTAATTATTTTGTTTAGTCAAAGAAGTGTTTTACATAAAAAAATGAATTTTCCACAGTATAGTGATAATGTATTTACTTTAAAATGAAAATTTCCATATAAGTACAGCGATGTGTGTGTACATCTATATATATATACATATATATATATATATATAGATGGGGGAAGATCAACTTCCCATTATCCACGCCACAACTGCTAAGTCTTTCGCTCCTAAATGACCTTTTGGCTTTTGGCCTTTCCATCAATCTGTGATTGGCTGTTGTATCTGTCAGTAGTTCATGGATATAATATAATATTTTATTGATATATGGTACAACCTTTTTGACCTATAAATACAACCCCATCTTCACATTTTATTTCATTGATTCCTTCTAACACTACTTTTCCTTTCTATTAAGTCGCCCACTATTTCCTTTCCTTTCTCTCTGTAGCTAGTATTTTGTTAAGAAAAGAAAATGTTTCATAAGGTTTTGGAGGCTTTCGCTGGTCATGAAAATGAGAAGAAGAAGGTGAAAGGAACAGTTGTGTTAATGAAAAAGAACGTTTTGGACTTCAATGACTTCAATGCTTCGGTTCTTGATCGGCTTCATGAATTTCTTGGCCAAAAGGTCTCTCTGCAGCTCATTAGTGCTGTTAATGGTGACCCAGGTCAGTTCTTATATATAAATCTTGCTGCTTGTTTTAGATTAGATTGATATATATATATATATATATATATATATATATATATATATATATATTGATTCAATAGTTTAGTTAATTTGGAATGTACCGTATAGAACTAAACAAAGCAAATGATTTATTTATTTATTTTACCGCGAAGAATATGGTGTCACTTTAGCATTACAGTCCATGTGTTAGAGAATCTTCTTTCTTTTGTCTTCTTTGTATGGATTCGATTCGCTTAGTCTTAGAAGTTAGCATTTAGCATTTAGCAAGCTAGAACATAAAGATGAATCAAGATAACGGAATATAATCACATCCATTTATTTTTAAGGAGACTCGAAAATTCACTTTCCATTTTGAGAGGCTGAGATACATAGAAAAACTTCCTTAAGCACGTTGTATCGTGCAACTGGCACATCCCGTAATTTTGTTGTTATTTTATTATTTTTGAAATAATTTTAAGAGTAACGGAGCTTGAAACATTCAATAATGTGATTCACGAAGGAACGGTTAAGGAAGGAGGAGAACGGTTCCTGGTGTCTTTTGTGTGTGTGTTTTTGTGTAGCAGGTAAATATATATATATATATATATACACACTCCGTATGATATTAGAAAAATGAAATGAAATTAATATCTTTCTGGGTTATTAGCTTTTATAAATTTAAATTTAATGTATGAGTTATTTGGGTTAGTGTTTGTTTGTGCAAAAATGGTTTGTATATCTATGAAAAACAAAAGTGTTTTGTATTATATTAAGATTATGAAGTGCCAACCAACCGAAAGAAAATGAACTACCATTCATTCCTGTGAGTCCCTTTGACTACTTTATGACTGCTTCATTCATTCTCTCTCTCTCTCTCTCTCTCTCTTCCTTTTAGGGGTGGGGCTCACTTAGTTTATAGTCTAGTTTCTTTTAAGCAAATATTTCTTCTTTCACATGTTTTGGACCCTTTTTTTAATTTTTGAAAATTTTATTTTTCTAATTAATCACATTCTATATTTTGGAGTACTGATGCTCTAAATGGAGGAATTTCAGTTTCAAATAGATACTCTTCAATTCCAAAATCAAGACACAAGCCAATTTATAAGAATTTAAAATTTAAAATTATTTTTAATGGTTTTTGTTCTGAACAAAATTCAAAAAACAGAGCCTTATTTCTTTATTCAATTTATCTTCAACCTATATTGGCATCCTATAAGGATCTGACGTGGACCTACTAATGAATGTACTAGCCACCCAATTTTCAATCCCTCTTCAAGACTTACAATAGCCTGTTCAGACTTGAGAGTAAATTTGTAGGGTCTATAGTCAGAGTTGCACAACACCAATGATTTTTCAAAATTCTTCTTCTTTTTTTTTTTAAGAAAAAAAAATAATCTTAATTTTGTTAGGAACAATTTTATTGGTAGATTATTACCTAAGTGGTTAAGTTATTTCTCATTATCGAACCTTGCACCCACGACTTTGCACCCACCCTCTCTCTTCTAACAACTAATTTCTTAATATTCTTGCCTTGAAAAAAAATAATAAAGTCACATTTTGAGTTTATTATTTATATTTGCATATCATTTATTGGAAGTAGGCGTATACGAAAATAATTTTTTAAAAATATATAATTAAATTATAATATTATTCTTTAAATTGCAGTATTAATCTATATTTTGTTAATATGGAAACAATTAAAATAAGATCATTTATAAAAAAAATTTAAAAAAAAAATAGGCATACATACAATACATATATATATTTTTATGTTTATTCATAAAAAGAATAATCTTAATTTTGTTAGGAACAATTTTATTGGTAGATTATTACCTAAGTGGTTAAGTTATTTCCCGTGATCGAACCTTGCACCCACGACTTTGCACCCACCCTCTCTCTTCTAACAACTAATTCTTTAACATTCTTACTTTGAAAAAAAATAATAAAGTCACATTTTGAGTTTATTATTTATATTTGCATATCATTTATTGGAAGCAAGCGTATACGAAAATAATTTTTTAAAAATATATAATTAAATTATAATATTATTCTTTAAATTGCAGTATTAATCTATATTTTGTTAATATGGAAACAATTAAAATAAGATCATTTATAAAAAAAATTAAAAAAAAAATAGGCATACATACAATACATATATATATTTTTATGTTTATTCATAAAACTTTACATGTATGTAATAAACTATATATTTATATATAAGTGGGGGCAGCATCAACATCCACCCATTATTCCACATATTGTATAATTTGAGCACTAATGGAAATTTGTAGGTGTGAATGTGTTACATAACTCAAAAATAAATAAATAAAGAAACATCCACTTGATATAATATCTTAAATGACCTTTCTGGCCAATATAGACTTAATGAGCGACGACCTATGGTACTCCTCCGTACACCTTTTGTCTATACGATTAATGACAACGAACCAACCTTCTCGATTACTAATCTCCAACCAAAAAAAAACACTCTTTGATGTCATTCATTGTAACACAACTTTTCCTTTCGGTCCATCACACCCTTTCTTGCTTTCTCTCTAGCTAGACGAGAAAAAAAAACACTCGATTAAAAATGATGTTAATTCGTAAGATTTTGGGAGCTATTTGTGGTGAAAATGAGATCAAGAAGATCAAAGGAACAGTAGTGTTAATGAAAAAAATCGTTTTAGACTTCAATGACTTTAATGATTTGGTTCTTGATGGGGTTCAAGAATTGATTGGCAAAAAGGTCTCTCTGCAGCTCGTTAGTGCTGTTAATGGTGACCCGGGTGAGTTCTTAACTTGCTTGTTGTTTTTCATTATATATATATATATATATATATATATATAAATTGACCCTTTTTTCTCTTATGGGTCACGATCCTATTCTATAACTCTCTTATAGTGTTTAGGGTTTGGGATGTGTTAAAACTTGTAATTTTATTTTATTATTATTATTATTATTATTATTATTATTATTTTTTGTGTGTGTTCTTTGTGTGGTTTGTGTTTGGCGTCTTTTGTTGATTTTTTTAGTTGTTCATGGTTTGCGGTATTCGTCGCAATAGATACTTTATTTTTTTCATGTGCAACCTAACCTGGGAATGAGCTACTTAATGACTACTTCATTCAGTTTGGAGCCAAGGTTTCTTGTAGGGATCTATTTTACATAATTTTTTTTTGGTCCCTGAACATGTTTTAATATTTTCAGAAATCCAGTCAATTTTCAAAGACATTTTAAATTTTAATTTTTCCAAAATTTTGTACTTACTTTTTAATGCAATTTATCCTCAACCTCACATTGGCATCCTTTAAGGATATATGAATTGGACCACCAACAGATCCTAGCAGCCAATTTTGAACACATTTTCCACCTGTAGCCTTTTGATCATTCACACACACACACACACGTATTGGGTCAGGGGCAAAGAGTTTCACAACACCAATGATTGCTGAAATTCTATTAAAAAAAGAAAAAAGAAAAACACTTTTATAGGTAGATTATACAATGAAGCCACATTTGAGTCCATAGATGCATATAATTTATTTGGTGGTATCCAGCTTGCTATAAGTCAAATTTTAAGCTCAAAAAGGGTGAAAAAAAAAACCAAAAATGTGCTAGCAAAGTTTTTTAACATTTACAACCTCAAACTGATCTAGCTATAGTCAGGCAATGCAAATCTTGATCCAACTAAGGAGATCATACTAAAAAATTTAATATTAAATTGACTAGCAATTTTTTTACCAAGTAGACACTGAATTGTTGATGTTTTTGTTATATTTTGTTGGATAAGTTGATCAGTTATAAACTAGTATTAAACTAAGTTTGAATATGGTGTAGAGAAAGAATTGAGAGGGAAACTGGGAAAGCCAGCATACTTGGAAGACTGGATTACTACAATCACTTCTTTAACTGCGGGGGATTCAGCATTCAATGTCACATTTGATTGGGATGAAGAAATAGCATTTCCGGGAGCATTCATAATCAAAAACTTCCATCACAGTGAGTTCTACCTGAAGAGCCTCACGCTTGAAGATGTTCCCAGTCATGGTAGGATCCATTTTGTCTGCAATTCTTGGGTTTACCCTGCTGAAAAATACAAATATGACCGCATTTTCTTCACTAATCAGGTATGGGTTTTTATTTGTTTAAGTACTAATATGTGGTGCACAATCTCTTAAATTTTGAAGTGGCACACATCACTCTTTTTAAGTGTGTTTTTTCAAGGAACTTCAAGTGACAAACACCTTTGTTACAACAAAATTTTATGGCATTTTTTAGATTCTAGTCTTCAACGAAGGATTTTTATATATGATTTATTTTAACTCAATTTAGTAGATATGTGCTTCTTTAAGAAATGACATCACGTGTAATTACTTTATATTATTAGAGCAAAACATGATATATGAACTTGTAGAATTTAGCAGCATACAGAGTTTACTATTGCTATGTAATTAGGATAGATTTTTCCTAGAACAAAGTTATCCTAATATATTTAAGTTTTTGTTCCTAACTAAGAAAGCAATGTGAATGAACAATCTTTTAAATTGTTTGCTAAACAAACAAACTACGTAATTTTTGCTGCAGACATATCTTCCAAGTGAGACACCAGCGCCACTACGTCAGTACAGAGACAAAGAATTAGTGAACTTGAGAGGAGATGGAACCGGGAAGCTTGAAGAATGGGACAGGGTGTATGACTATGCTTATTACAATGATTTGGGAAATCCTGATAAGGGTGAGAAGTATGTCAGACAGGTTCTTGGAGGATCTACCGACTACCCTTATCCTAGAAGGGGAAGAACAGGCCGGCCACCAACAGAGAAAGGTTAGTCATTTGTATTTATTTCCACATATATGTCACTATTGGCAATGCCATACTATGAAATCTTGTTTCCAGTATTGTTAGTCATATTGATTTTCTGCTATTATCATGATTCATGACAGATCCTAAATCAGAGAGCAGGCTGCCTCTTATTAAGAGCTTAAACATTTATGTTCCGAGAGATGAGAGATTTGGCCACTTGAAGATGTCGGATTTCTTAGCTTATGCACTGAAATCCATAGTTCAATTTCTTAAACCCGAGTTTGAGGCTCTATGTGACAGCACACCTAATGAGTTCGACACCATTGAAGATACACTGAAACTCTATGAAGGAGGATTCAAGCTACCTGATGGCCCTTTACTTGATAGTATAAAGGAAAATATCCCACTGGAAATGCTCAAGGAACTCATTCGGACTGATGGCGAGGGATACTCCAGATTTCCAATGCCACAAGTAATCCAAGGTATTGCATATGTCTCAATACAACCAGATTTGTTTAGTACAGACTTTGAGTGATTTCTTCAAAAAAAACAAAATTTATTTTTTATAATGCATTATTTACACTTTTCAAAGTGGAATTATCAATTCTTCATTTTCATTTTCATTTTTAATTGTAATGTTTTTGTGGTGTTGAGCAGAGGATAAATCAGCATGGAGGACAGATGTAGAATTTGCTAGAGAAATGCTGGCTGGTGTGAACCCTGTCAGCATATCTCGTCTGGAGGTAAAACAAAACTCATTTTTCTCCATTTTCTTGCTGACAACACATATAAAAAATTTAAAAAAACAACAACAACAATAAAACAAAAAAAGAAAAAGAAATTTGCAAGTGAAATTTGGTTGTCAAACCTTCTCTTCTTTCTCCCTTCTCCTCAGCAACCAGACAAAGAAAGGTACTTTTTTGTTCTTTAGTTACAAGTTTAAAACAATTGCTATTTTGCAGGAGTTTCCTCCAACAAGCAAGCTGGATCGTGGAGTATATGGCAACCAAAATAGTTCAATAACCAAAGAACACATAGAGAACAACCTAGATGGTTTATCAATAGAAGAGGTATTACTCATGAATTCCTTTTTCTAACACTAAATATTGGCAATGAAATAGTAGTACAAAATCCCAATCAGAGCTGATTCTGATCATGTAAACAAAACCATAATGATTCGGATTTTTGTTTTTGGTATAGGCACTCAAGAACAATAGACTATTCATATTGAATCATCATGATGATCTGATGCCATACGTGAGGCGGATAAACACAACTTCCACAAAGATTTATGCGACAAGGACTCTTCTCTTCTTGCAAAAAGATGGATCTTTGAAGCCATTAGCGATTGAATTGAGCCTGCCACATCCGGAAGGAGATCAATTTGGTGCCATTAGCAAAGTATACACACCAGCTGAGCATGGCGTAGAAGGTTCCATTTGGGAGTTGGCAAAAGCTTATGTTGCCGTAAGTGACTCTGGCATTCATCAGCTGATCAGCCACTGGTATAAAGCTTTAACTCTGACAACTAAAATCCGGGCTCTAATTTATAATCGGTGCTTAAAATATCTTTGATTTCAACTGCAGGTTGAATACCCATGCAGCCATTGAGCCATTTGTGATTGCAACAAACAGACAACTGAGTGTGCTTCATCCAATTCACAAGCTTCTGCATCCTCATTTCCGGGATACAATGAACATAAATGCATTTGCCAGGCAGATTCTCATCAATGCAGGTGGAATTCTTGAGATAACAGTTTTTCCGGGAAAATATGCCATGGAAATGTCAGCTGTGACTTACAAGAATTGGGTTTTTCCTGAACAAGCACTTCCGGCTGATCTTGTCAAGAGGTAAATCTCAAGTCTAATCCACAATGACACTCCAGAACTTAACTCAGTAAAGATTTTATTCACACAATAATAATTGTAAAAAATACACAATAATACAAAACAACGAAAATGAGAGCAATATTCGAAAAGTGATCTTACTGATTCACATGCTACATTTTATATATTCAGAGGGATGGCAATTGAGGACTCAGATTCCCCACATGGCGTCCGCCTACTAGTAGAAGACTACCCGTATGCAGTTGATGGATTGGAAATCTGGTCAGCAATCAAAACATGGGTTGAGGACTACTGCAATTTCTACTACAAGACCGACGAAATGGTTCAGAAAGACACTGAACTCCAATCCTGGTGGAAGGAAGTCGTAGAAGAGGGTCACGGTGACAAGAAAAACGAGACGTGGTGGCCTAAAATGCAGACATGTAAAGAGCTAATAGATACATGCACTATTGTCATATGGGTGGCTTCTGCACTCCATGCAGCTGTCAATTTTGGACAATACCCTTATGCAGGGTACCTCCCAAATCGCCCAACCATAAGCCGGAGGTTCATGCCTGAGCCAGACACTCCCGAATACGAGGAACTCAAGTCCAACCCTGAGAAGGCCTTCTTGAAGACCATTACCGCCCAGCTGCAGACTCTTCTTGGCATTTCCCTGATAGAAATCTTGTCCCGGCATTCCTCGGATGAGGTTTATCTTGGCCAGAGAGACACTCTTGAATGGACAGCAGATGAAGAACCATTGAAAGCCTTCGGGAAATTTGGACAGAAGCTGGAAGAAATTGAGGGAAAAATTATAGAGATGAACAACGATACGAAATGGAGAAACAGGGTTGGTCCAGTGAAGGTGCCATACACTTTGCTCTTTCCTACCAGTGAAGGTGGACTTACTGGCAAGGGTATTCCTAACAGTGTCTCAATCTAAAGCTTTTCCTAGTCAGATTGACTGCTAATTTGACACCAAAATTCTATAGCAGTAAAGCGTGTATCATTTATCAATTCTTCACTTGTAATGATGGTATGTGTATGTAGAATTCTGAGAATGTTATAAGTACCTATCTTATAAACTTTGTTCTGCTATATATGCCAAAATATGGAGGATCAAGAACTTGCGAGAGCATTCTTAGATGTGGATATGCAGAGATAAAAAAATGGAGAAAGGATTTCACCTCTTAAGTTCATTTTGATTATGTGTGTTACTCATTGTTCACTGTCCGCGTTGCCACTACACGAAGACTGTGTAACAGATCAGACTCGGAATCAATTATTGCGGTTGTGAAATGTTAAAATTGGGTGGGTGCTCAGGGCGGAGCCAGGATTTAAAAATAAGGGTGGCTAAAGAAAAAATTCAAGTAGATAATTTAGTGGGGAAAAAAAAAATGAGAATATGAAAACACTAAAAACAATACCACATCATATCAAACCGCCCCTAGGTCTTTTTCAATCTTTCGGTTCTAATTTGTTTGTAAGCTTGTTTTTTGAGTTGGGCCATTTATCATTTATGTTTTATTATGGACTGGACAGCTTGGGCTGGGCTATAGCTATTAAGAAATAATAATACTTTTTTTTTTTTTTTGAGCCATTTCTTAATCCAATTTATCCTCCACCTGTATATTGGCATTCTTAAAGTATTTGGAGTTTATGAAATTTTTTAAGTTAAATAACAATTTTTTAGCAAGTGCACAGTGATTTGTAGATGTTTTCCTTGCATGTATGTGTGTATACACAAAAGAACTATATTTATTTATGAAAATTTTTAAGTCGACACTAACCAAAGAAATATACTATTTATTTATAAAACTTTACATGTATGTGTGTATAATACACACACGTGAGGCAAGATCAACATCCTTGTATAAATGACTTTTTCCTCTTTCATCAATCTAATTGTCGGACTTGTGTAACAAATGGATCCGCAGTAAACGGATCCATAAACTAACATTATCTCCAGTGCACGACTTAGGACATCTTTTTTGCCTATAAATACAACTAACCTTCTTAATTTCTTTCATTCCATTTGTTATTACACTTTTATATATATATAAGTTGTCCATCATATTAATTCTTTGCTTCTCGTGTCTCTAGTTAGTCTTTTGTTAAGTTAAAAAGGAGGAAGAAAAAAAAATGTTAATTAATAAGGTTTTGGGAGCTATAAGTGGTGAAAATGAGAACAAGAAAATCAAAGGAACAGTTGTGTTAATGAAAAAAACTGTTTTAGACTTCAATGAGTTCAATGCTTCGGTTCTTGATCGGGTTCACGAATTGGTTGGCAAAAAGGTCTCTTTGCAGCTCGTTAGTGCTGTTAATGGTGACCCAGGTGAGCTCTTAACTTGCTTCTTGTTTTTCATAATCTATATGTTTGTGTGTGCGCGAGCCTGAGTGTGAATATATATTGTATATGTGTTTGTTGTACTTTTAGATTTTCAAAAGTTTATTTGTGTCGGACATTAGGGAAAATCACCTTGATAATTTTGATGTTTTTAAGACTAATAGAGCTTGGAACATTCAGTGCTTCGTGAATTTATTGGGAATTTGGTGTTGGGGCACAGCGGAAACAAAAGAAAGAACGAAAACAACAATTCAAACCACAACACAAGATATATACGTGGTTGACTAAAAATCAGGTTACATTCACAGATGAGAAGAAATTTTCTACTATTATAATATCTCTACATATATAGTGAATTACGGATTTGGTAGGGGTGAGTTACGAGTTTGGTAGAGTGAACACTGATGGCGAAAGAAAGTCTCGTGGAGTACACGGAGAACTCGGTCAAGAGTTTGTGTGCATGGTCCGGTATTAAAATTCTCTACTATTGTAATATCTATATATATATAGTGAATCTCTTCTTATCTATGGATGTAACCCTGATTTTGGGTGAATCACGTATATATCTTGTATTGTGGTTTGAATTATTATTTTCGTTCTTTTTTTGCTTCCGTTGTGCCCCTACAACTAGTATCAGAATCAAGGTGAAGATTGTTAGGAATTATGTCTCAAATTTCCATTATTGTTTTTCTTTCTTCCTTTTGCTTCCGCTATGCCCCCAACATTTGGGATCCATGCGTGAATTCTAATTTTCTATTTTATTTTTTCTAACGCTATAATGCTTTAACTTTTGTGACACCACCTGTTATCATAATTTTGTTCGACCTATACATTTAATGATATATTTTTGCATATTTAAACTATCTTAATTAATTTAAAATTTGGTTGATAATGAAACAATGATGTGGGTCCCATCACAAAAACTTGTGATGGAACTCACAAAACTGTCACACAATGGTGTAATTAATTTTTTCACATTTTATGTTCAATTGGTATTATTTTAATGAGCGTAAAAAAAACAAATAAATAAATAAAACCCTAAATTATTTTTTATTAAATTTTCTCTTATTTAAATATTAATTATACCATTTATCTTAATTTTATAATTAGTATCAATTAATTATAAAAATAAAAAAAAAAATTAAATTTGTAATTATCATTTTCTAAAATGATTAACTTATTATAATAAAACTTATTATACTAACTTTAAAAAAATTTAATATATTCATGGAAATTAAAAAATTACTTAACTTGTTAATATTTTATCAAATTAGTATGAATTTTTTTCATAATTTATTTTAACAAGAAAAATATATCAAGTGTAATTCAATAAGAAAGGGTATTATGATCATGTAACGAAAAATAAGTAAAATAGCACAAGACATAGTTCAGGCAGATTATTTACAAATTTAGACATAGTTGAGGGATTTTTTTTTTGCACTCTACCCTTTTAAAGATGTACAAATAGAAATGTACAACTCTCTCAAATCCTAACCCTAACCCTAACCCTAACCCTAACCCTAATACACTCTTTTCTATTAAACTCTGATATCTTCATTTCGAAATTTCACTATTCAACCTGCACAATACAATCCCTAACACCCTTATATATATAGAATAAAAAATAAAATAAAAAAATTGCCAGCTGATTCGTGTGTCAAAAACGGTGAATTGGAGCCATAAATCAGCATATCTCAAAAGTATCATTCTTCATTGTCTACCATGATATATAAATACTGATCGTAAGTGTATAGAAAAGCTAGTTCATACATTAATTGTAAATTTATTCATGCTGATAGCAAAAATATTAAATAATAGTCATTTTTCAAATATACATACATATATATGGAAAAAACACTTACAATCAGTATTGGTGTTTTTGTGCACCAAGTGTTTGTATTATTTACCGAAAGGAAAAAACTAACCCAACCTTTATAAAACTGTGAAATGAAAAACTACCAATATTCCTGTGAGTCTCTATTAGCTACTTTATGACTGTTTCATTCATTCTCTTTTCTTATCTATTATCCAATAAGTTTGCGATCAGTTAATAAACTATTGAGCTAAAGTTTGAATGTGGTGTGCCTCTGTAGGGAAAGTTGGAAAGCCAGCATTCTTGGAAAACTTGGTTACTACAATCACCTCTTTAACTGCAGGGGATTCAGCATTCAATGTCACATTTGATTGGGAGGAGGAAATAGGAGTTCCAGGAGCATTCATAGTCAAAAACTTTCATCAGAGTCAGTTCTACCTTAAGTCCCTCACGCTTCATGATGTTCCCGGTCATGGCCGGCTCCATTTTGTCTGCAATTCTTGGGTTTACCCTACTGGCAAGTTCAAAACTGATCGCATTTTCTTCATTAATCAGGTATGAAAATAATACAAGATTTATGTTTAAACCTTTGAAATGACCTATTTTACCTTATATATATATGCTTCTTTTAGAAACCACATCATATATATTTTTGCTTTATGTTTATAGAACAAAACATGATATATAAAAATGTAGAATTTAGTAACATACATGGTTTACTAATAATATGTAATGAGGATAGATTTTGGCATCGTAATAGGAAGGAGAGACATAGTTTGTAGTAGAAAAGAATGGAAAAAGAGAATTCATGTAACTCACTCCATCGTATGGGATAAAGACAAAGATGATGATCATGATGATGAAAATACAGGGCAACCTAATACATTAATGCTACTCATGAGAGTCTTTTGTTCCTGATTAAGAAAGCAGTGTGACTGAATGAGTTATCCCGAGGTTGTTGAATTGTTTGCTAAACAAACGAACTACGTAATAATTGGTGCAGACATATATTCCAAGTGAAACACCAGCACCACTTCGTCAGTACAGGGAAGAAGAATTAGTGAGCTTGAGAGGAAACGGAACTGGGAAGCTTGAAATATGGGACAGGGTTTATGACTATGCTTACTACAATGATTTGGGAAATCCTGATGGGGGTTCAGAGTATGTCAGACCAGTTCTTGGAGGATCTACCGAGTACCCTTATCCTCGAAGGGGAAGAACAGGCAGACCACCAACAAAGACAGGTTAGACATCTGTATTTATTTCCATATATATGTTGTTCTTGGCAGTGGCATATTCACACTTTGTGAAGCAATCAACACAAGAAGTAATTTTTTATTTAGCACTCGATCAAAATTTAAAATTATTACCCTGAAATGTTGCTACTATTAGTCTGTTAGTCACGTTTATTTTTTTGCTATTATCTTGACAGATCCTAACTCAGAGAGCAGGCTGCCATTTACTTTGAGCACAAACATTTTCTTTTATGTTCCAAGAGATGAGAGATTTGGTCACTTGAAGATGTCGGATTTCTTAGTTTATGCACTGAAAGCCTTAGCTCAATCTCTTATACCTGCCTTTGAGGCTATATGTGACAGCATGCATAATAAGTTCGAGTTGGACACCTTTCAAGATATGCTAAAACTCTACGAAGGAGGAATCAAGCTACCTGATGGCCCTTTACTTGACAAGATAAAGGCTGATATCCCCTCAGATGTGCTCAAGGAACTTATTCGGACTGATGGTGAGGGATACTTGAAATTTCCAATGCCACAAGTGATCAAAGGTATTAAATGCAACCACAATTGTTTAGTACAGACACTTTGAGTGACTTTTATTCTAAAATTTTGCATCATTTTTTGTAATGCACAAAATACAATTTTTAATTAGGAACTACTGATTCTTCATTTTCTCCTTCATTTAATTGTAATGTTTTCATGGTGTTGGGCAGAGGATAAATCTGCATGGAGGACAGATGAAGAATTTGCAAGAGAAATGCTGGCTGGTGTGAACCCTGTCAGTATTTGTCGTCTTGAGGTAAACAAAACTTATTTATATTTTTATTCTCCTTTTTATTCTTTTTTTTTTCTTCTTACAATATAAAAAATTAAAGAAATTTTGAAGTCCTTTGGTTGTCAAATCTTCTTTTCTTTCTCCCTCTATCTCAGCAACCAGAGACAGATAGTTTTTGTTCTTTAATTATTACATTCTAATTTCCTTTACTTGCAGGAGTTTCCTCCAACAAGCAAACTAGATCCTGGAGTATATGGCGACCAAACCAGTTCAATAACCAAAGAACACATAAAGAACAACCTAGATGGGCTATCAGTAGAAGAGGTAGCACTCACGAATTCCTTTTTCTAGCATAAATTACTAGCAATCGAATAAAACAAAGTCCCAATCGGAGCAGATACTGATCATGTACACAAAACCATATTGATTCAGAACTTTGCCTTCTTATTTTTTATTATTATTTTTTTTTTCGGGAATAGGCAATCAAGAACAATAGGCTATTCATATTGAATCATCATGATGGCCTGATGCCATACCTGAGGCGAATAAACACAACTTCCACAAAGACTTATGCCACAAGGACACTTCTGTTCTTGCAAAAAGATGGATCTTTGAAGCCATTGGTGATTGAATTAAGCCTGCCACATCCGGAAGGAGATAGAGGTGGTGCCATTAGCAAAGTATACACACCAGCTGAACATGGTGTCGAAGGTTCCATTTGGGAGTTGGCAAAGGCTTATGTTGCCGTAAATGACTCTGGCATTCATCAGCTGATCAGCCACTGGTATAAAGCTTCAACCTTGGTAACTGTAATTCAGGCTCGAATTTGTAATTGGTACTTAAATATCTTTGATTTCGACTGCAGGTTGAATACCCATGCAGTGATTGAGCCATTTGTGATTGCAACAAACAGGCAACTAAGCGTGCTTCATCCAATTCACAAGCTTTTGTATCCTCATTTCAAAGACACGATGAACATAAATGCATTGGCCAGGCAGATTCTCATTAATGCAGGTGGACTTCTTGAGTTGACAGTTTTCCCGGGGAAATATGCCATGGAAATGTCAGCTGTGACCTACAAGAATTGGGTTTTTCCTGAACAAGGACTTCCTGCTGATCTTATCAAGAGGTAATCATCAAGTCTAAACCACAATGACATTTCAGAAATAACCTAAAATAAAGACTTATTCATAAAAGTAGTAAAAATAAGAAAACTTGAGCAATCGTCAGAGAGTGGTCTTACTGATTTGCATACTACCTTTTCTTTATTTAGAGGGATGGCAGTTGAGGACTCAAATTCTCCACATGGCCTCCGCCTACTAATAGAAGACTACCCGTATGCAGTTGATGGATTGGAAATCTGGTCAGCGATCAAAACATGGGTTGAGGACTATTGCAACTTCTACTACAAGAGTGACGAAACGGTTCAGAACGACACTGAACTCCAATCCTGGTGGAAGGAAGTCATAGAAGAGGGTCATGGTGACAAGAAAAACGAGCCGTGGTGGCCTAAAATGCAGACATGTAAAGAGCTAATAGATACATGCACTACTATCATATGGGTGGCTTCTGCACTCCATGCAGCTGTCAATTTTGGACAATACCCTTATGCAGGGTACCTCCCAAATCGCCCAACCATAAGCCGCAGGTTCATGCCAGAGCCAGATACTCCCGAGTACGAGGAGCTCAAGTCGAACCCTGAGAAGGCTTTCTTGAGAACAATTACTGCCCAGCTGCAGACTCTCATCGGCATTTCCCTCATAGAAATTTTATCCAGGCATCCCTCGGATGAGGTTTATCTTGGGCAGCGAGACACTCTTGAATGGACAATGGATGCAGAAATATTGAAAGCCTTTGGGAAATTCGGAAACAAGATAGAAGATATTAAGAAAAAAATAGTAGTGATGAACAAGGATGAGAAATGGAGAAACAGGGTTGGTCCAGTGAAGGTGCCATACACTTTGCTCTATCCTACCAGTGAAGAAGGACTTACCGGCATGGGCATTCCTAACAGTGTCTCAATCTAAAGCTTTTCCTAGTCAGATTGCTATTTTTTATCAAAGTTTTAAAGCAATAAAATGTGTATTTTTTTTTTGGGTCCTTCGGGCACACCCCTAAGGCACCAAACTGGGATACTGTCGGCCCCACAACTACAGCACCAAGTTAGTCAAAGGTAATAAAAGAGGTGACAAGGCTCGAACCTAGGCGGATTGGGTGCCCAGGCCAACACCCTACCATCTCATCCAAGCCCCCGGGGCAAAAAAATGTATATTTCTTCACTTTAAATAAAAGTATGTTTATTTAGAATTCTGGGAATGCTAAAATACAAAAGCATTCTTTGATTTGGATAAGCAGATTAAATAGAGAGACAGGAGTCAGAACTCTCCACTCAATTAGATAAGAGTTCGTTTTGATAGGATGAATATTGTTTGTTTTATGTTCTCTAAAGTTGCATTTCTCATTAGTTTCAGTTAAAAAAATTCAGATATGGTGATAAGTTGCTTGTGCAAGTAAAAAGGCAACTGTGTGTGGTACATACTGAAATACTTCATGAGAATGAGTGTGTTTTTTCAGGCCAAAAAGATAGAACTACTTGTCATCTATAGATCTGTCAAACTTCTTCCTCCATGAAAGATCGGGGCCAAAATGTGTATCACGTCTACACAAGTAGGACGTATCTTTTCTTGTAAGTGTCAAGAACGTATACTTCTTACGCTCGCTTTTTCTGGATTTTGGCATATTATAGTTAACCCCTCTAATTGTACGATTGTAACAAATACTCTCTTCTTATGTTGTGTTTGGTATGAATGAAGAAAGAAAGTGCGGAGAAAAAATACAAAAGAAAAAATGCGCTTCGAAACACAGGAGAGGCTAGTATAACTATAATTTATCCTAATTTATCCTTGTATCAATTGGATTAGTCAATCAAAGTTAGAGGTTAGCTAAGAATTTAATTGGGATCAAGGATTAAAATTCTTGCATTAGAATAATTGCTTGACTTGATTGACTTGGCACATTCAATGAATCTGCAAGTTGGTGAAGAAGGAAAGCCATCCTTTCTTTCTCCACATGGCCAATGACTTTGCAGTCCACCACAGGACATGAGTCACATGACGCAATACTTGTGTGCATTCTTTCAACGTGGCAAATTAACAATAATTTTCTTTTAACAAAAAAAAAAAATTGACAATAATTTTCTAACATTTCCAAGACTGTCTAACACACCATTCGCAATATCAATAATTGTCATGATGTAATAAATTCATACAGAGTTAATATAAACTGATCGATATAAGTTACGTATCGAATTTTAAAAAAATTATTGTCGCAATGTAACGAATTTGGACATAATTGATATAAATTGATCTATACAAATTATATATCGAATTTAAAAACAAGAATTATAACATTTTAACATTCTTAGTTACCGGTTACATTATGACTACTAACTAGAGAGAATAATTTTATTTTGCTGTCACTTTCAAGAGGTGTAACAAAATAACAAATTAAATGAAAATGGCCAAACAAACAATGCTAAATATGGAGCAAAAGGAATTAAATTTTAATCACAATAAATATGAAACCATCACCTACGTACGAACTATACCACGGAACTTAGATTGGAAAGTGCATTGGAAAGAGCTTGAAGTCTCACTGCTTTTGTCTTGTCTAGTTGTCTCTTACTTATATATATATAGTCTTTTATATATATATGTATGTATATAGATATATACATATATATGGCAGGTAGAGGTTGACCTCAAACTAACCTTATCCCAGTCAACCTCTAATTAACCTTATCCCAGTACTAGAAAAGAAATGGTGTATTTCTTGACATTTGTGTTGGAAAAGGAATGAATGAGGAAGCTTACAAATATATTTCAGATTTAATATACATCTGTGTCAAACTAATGAAATTGAGATAAGCTCATCTCTTTTCCCTTCCAACTAAAAGGAAATTTAATTATCTTCTATGATTTCTTAATTTGGAAGAAAAATAGGAGAAAAATTGGGTATTAATTAAGTTGGATAATTTGGAAAATGAAATTGGCGATTTCTCGATTTACACTCAATGAATAAAGCTAATTTTGTTCTTGCTTTTTGGCAAAGAAAGGAAATGAAAAAAAGAAGAGTTAAGGTATATATTAGTAAATTTAATTTTCAACGGAAATAAAAATTAATTCTCAAAAAATTGGATGCATCTCCATTAATATAGGATTGATGAAGAACTGAATTGGCCAAAAATTAATTATGTATAAAAAAAAGTAGTAATACTTACACTAACCATTTATAGTGAATTACCTAATCGAATAATTTTTAATTAACTATTTATATCAAATACAATTAAGTGAAAAAGGTCTCCTTCCTTATTTATTATATAATTAACTAATTAAAAATGTACGTCTAATAAGAATCATTTCCCAGTCTAATAAGAATCATTTCCCCAATAAGAAATGAGTATAGATTACATCAAATGCTATAAAAAGCAAAATAAAGTCATTCAGAATGGTATCAGCACAATGGAAGCATCTCAAGTTCTTGGAATGTCCAACGGGGAAAAATAATAATAATAATAATAATAATAATAATAATGGAGAGTGTTTGTGTGTGTGTGAGAGAGAGAGAGATACATTAAATTAATGTTTGTGTGAGAGATTGTGCTACTCCTCCATTTCATAAAAAGTGTTACTTTTAGGAAACCGTGATTATCACAAATTAAACTGATACGATTTTCGCAACATAATACTATTTTTGGGGCCAAAGTAGTATTTATTAATGAGTAAAATGACTTGATGCTTTACAAAATCCTCCATTTTATGGAAAGGAAAATAAATTTAAATCAGTCCTCCATCAATTAAAAACTTCAAGATATGTTTTACAACCCCAATGAAAAAAAAAATTAAAAAAACAAATAAATAAAACAAAAGGTCCTGTCACTCATTATCCAAGTGGGGATCGACCTTATTTAATACTATGTGAAAGCCAAGTCAAGTCAGTGTGCAAATCTACAAAGTCTTTCAAAAAAGTTAAATTTAGCATACCCTAGTTAAAGTTCAGACTAGTAGAGCTTCCTGTGTGAACCAGTGAAGCTTTTCAATAACAATTTGGATACGAATCGCGTATCAAATTTGGTAAAAAAATTGCATAATAATGGACGAAGCAAAATCTAACATTCTTACTTACGCTTACATTATGACAGCCAGTGATAGAGAATAATTTTATTGTGCTGTCACTTTCGAAAGGCGTAACAAATTAAAAGAAAATGGCCAAACAAACAATCCTAAACATGGAGCAAAAGGAATTAAATTTTAATCACTATAAATATGAAACCATCGTCACCTACGTACCATGGAACTAGATTGGAAAGTGCATTGGAAAAGTTTGAAGTCTCACTACTTTTGTCAGAGTTGTCTCTTATATATGTGTGTGTGTGTGTGTGTGTGTGTGTATGGTAGGTGGTAGAGGTTGACCTCAAACTAAGAAAATGTGTGTTTCTTGACATTTGTGTTGGAAAAGGAATGAATTAGGAAGCTTACAAATATATTTTAGCTTTAATATACATATGTATCAAACTCATGAAATTGAGATAAGTTTATTTTTTTTTCCTTCTAACTACAAGTAAATTTGATTATCTTCTATGATTTCTTAATTTGGAAGAAAAATAGGAGAGAAATTGAGTATTAATTAAGTTGGATAATTTGGAAAATGAAACTGGCAATTATTTGATTTACACTCGATGAATAAATTTAATTTTGTTCTTGCTTTTTGGCAAAGTAAGGAAATGAAAAAAGAAGAGTTAAGGTATATATTAGTAAATTTAATTTTCAACGGAAATAAAAATTAATTCTCACAAAATTGGATGCATCTCCATTAATATAGGATTGATGAAGAATTGAATTAGCCTAAAATTAATTATGTATAAGAAAAAAGTAATGATACTTACACTAAACACTTACAATGAATTACGTAATGGAATAATTTTTATTTATTGTATAATTGACCAATTAAAAAAATAGGTCTAACAATTCCCTGCAATATTCAATTCACGAATCATTTCCCGAAAAAGAAATGAATGTAGATTACCATCAAATGTTATAAAAAGCAAAAAGTCATTCAGAATGGTATCAGCACAATGAAGCATCTCAAGTTCTTGGAATGTCCAACAGGGAAAATAATAATAATAATGGAGTGTGTGTGTGTGTGTGAGAGAGAGAGAGAGAGGGAGAGAGAGATTAAATTAATTAAATATACTAATTCAATAATAAGAATGAAGTCATATATATATATATATATATATATGAAAGAGATTGTGCTATTTATTAATGAGTAAAATGACTCCAAGATAAGTCATATATATGAAAGAGATTAGTCCTTCATCAATTATATTATTTATTTATGAAAGAGATTAGTCCTTCATCAATTATATATATATGAAAGAGATTAGTCCTTCATATATATATATATTATTTATTTATTTATTTATTAATGAGTTAAATGACTTGGTGCTTTACTAAATCCTCCATCTTATGGAAAGGAAAATAAATTTAAATTAGTCCTTCATCAATTACAAACTTGAAGATATGTTTTACATCCCCCAATGAAAAAATTTAATAAATAAAACCAAAGGGCCTGTCACGGGGGGGAGATCAACTTTATTTAGTACCACGTAAAAGCCAGGTCAAGTCGTCGTGCAATCTTCAAAGTCTTTCAAAAACAAAAAAAAAATTAGCAGACCCTTTGTAGAGTTCAGACTAGTGTGAACCAGTGAAGCTTCTCAGTAACAGCACCATAGTTGATCTTCATCTATAAATTGGTACCAACCCTTTCTTTGTTCAACTCATTCAATCCTTCTAAGTTGTGTCTCTTGTTTGTTTGCTTCTGATCACTTGATATCTTGTTGAGAGGAGAGAGAGAGAGAGATGTCTAATGAGGTTGAGGATATGAACAAGAGGACCAAATATGATGAGGAGGTGGGTGGTGAGAGCAAGAAGATCAGAGGGAAGGTTGTGTTGATGAAGAAGAAATTGCTGAATCTGGACATCGAAAACGTCGTAGCGTGGGCTCGTGATTTGGTTGATGAGAAATTTGGTGGAAATGAGGTCTCCCTGCAGCTCATCAGTGCTGTTAGCTGTGACACAGGTATGTTCTTGGCGTTCTATTTAGTTCAGAAACTCTTGTGTGTGGTGTGTGTGGTGTGTGTGGGTGTGTGTGTGTGTGTGTTTGTGTGTGTGTGTGTTCTTACTTTTTCAATTAATCTTCTGATTGTGGTTTGTGTGGTTCATGAAGAAACAAATTAAACTAAAGCTACTACTCCATTGTCCACAGTGGGAGTTAACATGCCTCTCTCTCTCTCTCTCTCTCTCTCTCTCTCTCTCACTCACACACACACACACACAGTCATCAGTACTATTTACAGGTACGTTTTTGGCATTCTATTTAGTTCAGAAACTTTTGTGTGTGTATGTGTGTGTGTGTGTGAACATGTGTTCTTACTTTTTCAGTTAATCTTCTGATTGTGGTTTGTGTGGTTCATGAAGAAACAAATCAAAACTAAAGCTACTACTCCATTGTCCACAGTGGGAGCTAACATGCCCCGCCCCACCCCCCCCCCCCCCCCCCCCCCCCCCCCCCCCCCTCTCTCTCTCTCTCTCTCACACACACACACACACACACAAACTGTTGCAGTTTGCCACCAAAGCTATGAGTGTCACAATACTCAATAGGGAATGAGACAGATCTTGCAGGTGAAAGTTGGTGTGCCTCAACAATGAGTCAATGGCCAAAACAACCAGTCAAGTGGTCCATTTTGTTATCATTTTGCCTCCCCAGAAGTGCATCTAATCATAAATCTAAATTAATCATTCAATTGATCACTGAATTAGATCTTGATCAGTCATAATCAAAGATTTTGATAGTAAATTTGTTCTTTGGGTTCATTGAATCTAGGTATTTCAAATTAGCAGCCTATTAGTTTTGTTTTTTTTTTTTTTTTTTTGTTAATTTGGTTCATCACTTCCACAGTTGGATGGATGGTTTTCTGGGCCATATACAATGAGTGATTTACTGATGGCAAAAACAATGTTTTTAATTTTTATTTATTTATTATTTATACTTTTTCTGTGGGGTAGGAATATTATAATATTCCTGTTAGCTTGTAAATGATGCAACATAATATATGCACATATATATCACACATACATCTATGCCTCTTTTTTATAAAAATACTTTTTCTTTGTTTTTTTTTATTATTAATTCAAAGGTAAACCTAGTGTTTGTTAGAGAGGATTCCTACCGCGCTTCTTGTGCACCAAAATGATGCCGTTTCGGTACAGAGAGCACCAACCCCAATGCATGCCCCATGAATTCTCTGTACCGGATCACCACAGGAGGGAATCCAAGTCCTTATGACATGGAAAAGCTAACCTTTAATCTCTTGAAATAAAGTGAACTAAGGCTTCCTAACTAGTTTAATCTTAAGCTTTATGGGTTTATGCAATATAAATTCTCAGTTAGAGAGTTTGGACTCTCAGTGTATGATAAAATGCCAAGCTTGGTCCACCTCTAGCTAGGAAACATTTAGGTTGACAATCAAAAGTATCATTGGATCTATATATATACATATCAAAAGTACATGTATAGTAAACTAAACTCTTTCTTGTTCATTTTCTAAATTCACAGTTGATGAACCCTAAAAGTACTAATTTTGAATTTGATGTATGTCTGCAGCAAAAGGGCTGCGAGGGAAAGTTGGAAAATCAGCAAAATTGAAAGATTGGTCTAAAATCACATCTCCGACTGCAAATGATTCAGAATTCAGTGTCACATTTGATTGGGATGAGGGGATAGGAGTTCCAGGGGCGTTCATAATCAGAAACACTCATCACACTGAATTATACCTCAAGACGCTCACACTTGAAGATGTTCCTGGTCACGGTCGGATCCATTTTGTCTGCAATTCTTGGGTTTACCCAGTTGACAAATACAAAAGAGACCGCGTTTTCTTCACTAATCAGGTATTAATCTAGCTTTTGAAGTGTGTGTGAATGACTTCTGATAACAAAATCTAATGGCCTTTATCGATGTTAAGCTTACCGAGAATCACATCAGCTGCACAGTTGGTTAATGTTCATACACAAGACAATCCATAAATCTGCACAATTGGATTATAATTTAGCTCGAGTTTATATACATTGTTAAGAAAGCACTTAGATGAACTAGCATAAGTGAAATTGTCTGCTAAAGAAACAAGTTATATGATATGTGTTGCAGACATATCTTCCAAGTGAGACGCCAGAAGCACTACGTCCATACAGAGAAGAAGAATTACTGAACTTGAGAGGAGATGGAACTGGAAAGCTTGAAGAATGGGACAGGGTCTATGACTACGCTGTGTACAACGATTTAGGTGATCCTGATAAGGGTTCAGAGTATGTCCGCCCAATTCTTGGAGGATCTACCAAGTACCCTTATCCGCGCAGGGGAAGAACAGGCCGCCCAAAAGCAAAAGAAGGTTGGATGTGTGTGTGTGTGTGTTTTGAGCTAGCTCCTCAACTTATCAACTGTGCCCTTGTTAACAGCTACATGTACTAACTGGGTAATGAGGAATTAATCAGGAAGATATTCACCTTTCTTTTCTTTTCATGACAGATCCTGAATATGAAAGTAGGCTGCCACTGCTCAAGAGCTTATACATTTATGTTCCTAGAGATGAACGATTCAGTCACATAAAGATGTCTGACGTCGTCATTTATGGACTGAAATCCATAGTCCAATTCCTTCTTCCTGAGATTAAGGCTCCATTCGACAAAACTCCCAATGAGTTCGACCAAATTGAAGACATACTAAAACTTTATGAAGGAGGAATCAAGCTACCTGATTGTCATTTAATCGACAGTATTAGAAAAGAAATTCCCTTTGAGACTCTAAAGGAGCTGCTTCGACCTGATGGTGACAGGCCATTCAAATTCCCAGTGCCTCAAGTAATCAAAGGTACACATACAAGATAGCCATTTCTAATTGCACTCAACTTTTGGGACATTGCTTCAAAGTTTTGTGACTTATCTATGATATGCTATTTACCTATCATGTCTATCTGGAGCAGAGGATAAGTCTGCGTGGAGGACGGATGACGAATTTGCAAGAGAAATGCTAGCAGGACTAAACCCTGTTGTCATCTGTCGTCTCCAGGTATTTTTCATTGTGTACATTCTCATGCTCAATTTCTTCGCGGAGAAAAATGAATTTTCTTTTCGTTTCCATGCATATATCAGCAGTAAATGGCAGCATTGTGGTGTTTGATCTTTGCTAATTACTTGCAGGAGTTCCCTCCAAAAAGCAACCTGGATCCTAAAGTTTATGGCAAGCAAGACAGTTCAATGACTGAAGAACATATAAAGGACAGCCTAGATGGGTTAACTATACAGAAGGTATTATTAGATTAACTCCTTTCACACAAAAATATAATATCAAATAATCGAATCACTTTATCTCAATTAGTCGACTGTAGACTCGTACCATAAACAATGATAACAGTTTGAAATGTTTTGTTGAATAGGCAATCAAGAATAACAAGATGTTCATATTAGATTACCATGATACATTGATGCCATACTTGACGAGGATCAACAACATGACTTCCACAAAGACGTACGCCACAAGGACAGTCCTCTTCTTGAAAAATGATGGAACTTTGAAGCCATTGGCAATTGAATTAAGCCTACCACATCCAGAGGGAGATGAATTTGGAGCCATTAGCAGAGTATGTACACCAGCAGAACATGGTGTCGAGGGTACTATTTGGCAGTTGGCTAAAGCATATGTTGCAGTGAATGACTCTGGCTTTCATCAGCTCATTTGCCACTGGTATGAATCTGCAAGAAAAACTTTGGTGATTAAAATTTAGGCTCTTTCTTGTAATGGGTTGCTGAATATCTTTGATTGTGGTCACAGGTTGCACACACACGCAGCAATCGAGCCATTTATTATTGCAACAAACAGGCAGCTGAGTGTGCTTCACCCTATCAACAAGCTTTTGCATCCTCATTTCCGGGACACGATGACCATAAATGCACTTGCTCGACAGACACTCATTAATGGTGGTGGACTGCTTGAGAAAACCCTTTTTCCAGGAAAATTTTGCATGGAAATATCATCTGTCCTTTATAAGGACTGGGTTTTTCCTGAGCAAGCTCTCCCTGCTGATCTCATCAAGAGGTAAATCATAAAATCTAAACCATATCTTTGTAATTTAACAGGGAGTCTTTAAATTCAGAAAGCAAATAGAAAAAACCAATCTACTAAATTATGTACTAATAAACAAGTTTGGCATGATTTTAGGCATAGGCATTGAAATTTTGGTAAATTACAATGGTCTTAACAAAGCAGACCACAAACCTTCTTTGAAGTTGTGATTTTACTGATTCAACATGCTACCTTTTTTATTTATTCAGAGGAATGGCAGTTGAGGACTCAAATTCTCCGCATGGAGTCCGCCTACTAGTAGAGGACTACCCCTATGCTGTCGATGGGCTTGAGGTCTGGTCTGCAATCAAATCATGGGTTCAGGATTACTGTAACTTCTACTACGAGAGCAATGAAATGGTTCAAAAAGACACTGAGCTTCAATCCTGGTGGAAGGAACTACGGGAGAAGGGTCATGGTGACAAGAAAGATGAGCCCTGGTGGCCTAACATGAAGACTCGTGAGGACTTGATCAACACATGCACCATTATCATATGGGTGGCTTCTGCACTCCATGCAGCGGTCAATTTTGGGCAGTACCCTTATGGGGGCTACCCCCCAAACCGTCCAGCCATGAGCCGCCGGTTCATACCAGAACCTGGTACTCCTGATTATGATGAGCTTGACTCCGCTCCTACAAAGGCTTTCTTGAAAACAATTACTGGCCAGCTGCTGAGCGTTCTTGGCATTTCCCTCATTGAGATTTTGTCCAAACATTCTTCGGATGAGGTTTTTCTTGGGCAAAGAGACACTCTCGAATGGACAACAGACACAGAACCATTGAAGGCCTTTGAGAATTTTGGAAAGAGACTGAAAGAAATTGAGGAAAAAATTATAAAGATGAACAAAGATGATAAATGGAAGAACAGGACTGGGCCAGCGAACATGCCATACACTTTGCTCATTCCTGCCAGTGAAGTTGGACTTACCGGCAAGGGAATTCCCAACAGTGTCTCAATCTAGATGTCCTTATGCTCTACTAATAGTTATTATACAGTTTTAATATGCAAATAATGTGGAGAAACAAGCATAAAGCATTACAAGAAACTTTCTTCAGCACATTAGCTAGCATTAGTGTGTATCAGGCTGAAATAAGTTCATATACTGAACTTCACGTCTCTTAAGAAGTAAAATCTTTCTAGCTACATAGAGCAGAGCTCAGTTTTCTAGTATATGCTATTACTTGAGCAACACAAAGCTCCATTTCTTGCAATCTTTGTCATTTCACATAATGTGTGTCTGCTTTAAACATTAAAGTTTAAACTAAGCGCACAAACAGAGCTGTCACTAAAGAGTTAGAAGCTCCACGTATGAGTGCATTGCAAAAAGAGCTGTCATTGAAACATAAAGAGTGACTACCAAAAGCCTAATTGCAACAAAGGAAAATTACAGTTGAGAAAGAGAGCGTATGTAAGAACTACAGATTGACTTTTGTGCCTCATATCTTCTTTTAAGTTCCTCCTTTTTTATATTCTACCGCTTAATAAGAGCTGTCATTATTGTCATATACTATGTTCTTTTGGTTATAGTTCAAGGAATGTCTTGTTTGTCAATTGATCAGAGGTTTTGACTTAGTTTCAACAATCTTATCTTGAATCCTTTAACAAACTGTATTGTTGATATCACAAATGTTATCTTGAATCCTTTAACAAACTGTATTGTTGATATCACAAATGGGCATTAGCCCAAATGGTATGAGATCTCCTCCCTCGTTCGAGCCTTGTTAGGGGCAATATTGTGACTGTGTGCGTGTGTTGCTTGAACATTCGGGAAAGGGGGAAAAAAAATCAATTGTTGATATCAATCTACATTGAAGTTTGCAATAAAAATTTAGGAGGCTTGGTAGATGACAACCGATGAGCCAAACATAAACCAAGTTCATGTATATAAAAATGTTTGTCCACTGAACTCTGTATGAAAATGTTAATTAATGATGAAAAGCAGTTTTCCTTAGAAAACTACCATAAACCTAGAAATAGTATAGCAACACAATCATGAAAATGCCGACCAGTTTATTTTGGACTTGATTGTACACGTCAAAATTGAATAATGAAACCAAATGAAGGAAGCATGAAATCAGCATAGCTAATCAATTTATGTTGGATAAAAATTTAGTTTAACAGAGAGCTATTGAGAAATGTGAGAAGTTTTAAGAAAATAAAAAATGAAGAGGGACAAAAGGCTTGAAAGCAAAGATGGGGAAGCTCAAGAAACAATACACAGTTTACATATACAGGACCTTGTTTTGTCTATGGAAATTTTGAGGAAAAGCCTCAGATTACAATTTTCCAAGGGGCAAAATCATCACCAAGCAGGCCTTGAGAATCCATTTTGCAATGGGCAAAATCAATTTCTTAAGCACTGTTTTCTGTCTCAAGAGGGAAAACTGAAAATATTGGTTTTTTTTTTTTTAACCTTAAAATAAGATCTTTGAATTAAGAATGCAAAAATTCACACAAGTACAGGTGTAAATGTACACAATAAAAACCCAGAATTAAGAAACTCCAAAACAAACAAAGATAAGAGTAATCAATCAAGTATAAACAGCACTAGAAGTAGTGTTTTAATAGAAAAGCAAAACATAAATTGACTAGAACATTATAAAAGCCATGAAGAATTTGTTTTACAGGCACAAACCCAGTTCATTCCTCAGTTGAAGAAGGACCTAACCCAGTTGAAGGGCTATCAGCATAATAATCTTGATGTTTCACATTGATGCCATACTCTCGCAGAGCACTAGAGAGGTCCTCCATTGTCAAAATCAGGCGCTTATCCTTTTGCTGCTTATCTCTTTTGTCCTTGACTACAGCTGACTGTCTTGCCTTGCATTGCTGAAGAGCATCAGACGCAACCTCTGCAATGAATTTCTGAGTAGCAACAGATACCAACCTAATTAATCGAACATCAGGACATTGAAATCCGGTTTTCGCTAAGTAATGCTCTACCATTTCGTCAGGAAGAGTAGGGGTGTAGTCCATCAAAGATGTGAGAAAATCCGACAGTGCAGTATCGTCATCATGTCTGCCATCATTCGATTGCTGGCCGTGGTTCATCTTCTCTCTATCTATAGATAAAAATGGGAGATCAGTAAATTGCTGGGAAAAAAAAAAAAAAACTGAAAATATAGTCCTGATAATTTTAAGAACTGAATTTTTTAAGTGCTAAATTTATAAATTTGAAAACTTGTTTGATATTGCTGAAATCTAAGTGCTGAATTTATAAGACCGTTTGAGAAGTACAAAACACTGAACTCTGAAAATTGACCAGTTTACAATTTTTACCCTCAATACCCTGCAGTAAATTTAAAAATTCCTAGTTTTTTGGTTTTCTTTTCTCCTTCTAACTTCTGAAATAGCATTGTCCATATCCAAATGAGCTTATCCTCACAAAAGATACTACAAGCAATAATATATAATGGATCAATCACTTAAAGCATTTTCATGTCATCAAAAACACTAACTGCTTTTCAATACTAGGTCCATCAGACTTTTCTAATATCTTAAGAACAGCCAGTAACTAGTTATCAATATCTACAATTAGATCAAGTAACGTGAAGAACAATCAAACAAAGTCAGCGTAATACAAATAACAAGATGATGTGAAGAAGTTATGAACATGATACTGTTTAACAGACCAACTTATATTGTCTATCGCAAACCATTAAAAAATATATATAATCAATCACTAATATTCTGAAGTTCGGGTATAATTCTAACAAGTTCAGGTACAATTCATTACACAAAAGGTATTGGACTTCTTTTCTGGAACTTTTTAATTCTTCTTCTTCTCTCTCTTTCTCTCTTGTGTATTTGGGAAGAGAAAAATTCTGAAATTAGAGGCATTGAGGAGTATCTAAGGCTCTAAGCATAGAAACACACATACTTTTTTAGTTTGTTTAGTAGACAATAGAAAGACCCACTTTAGAACTCCAAACATGAATTTTTTTTAGGTGAATGGGCTTAGTAAAATTCTACCAATCGTCACAAGACTATGAGTTTTTCTTTTTTAATTATGCTATACTGATGAAGAACGTGTTACTTATATTATTCAAATCGTAAATCATGATAATAACTAGAAATAAGTAAAGAACCTCGTTCTCAAAGCTTCGACTTCAATATAAAAGGAATGGGATCTCAAATAGAAGTTCAATTCTAATTATTAAAGATTTGGAATGGAAGTAAAATTACTTTTGCTTTTGTGTGTGTGGGTGGGGATGTTGGATTAAAACCAAAAACTGAGTTCCCATTTTGAATTGGCACTCTGTAATTACCTTCCAAAATAAATTTCTAGTCAATTAATTTCCTTATCCATCATTTATTACATTACAGCTGCAACAATCAAATATATTGCTGAGATTGAAACCTAAGCTTCTTTTGTGGCTTGGATGATTATGGATGAAACTCTTTGCTAATCAAACCCAAGTCCACTTGCCATTAAAAAAAATAAAAAATAAAAAAGGAAAACCCAGGTACCCAATTCTAGAAAACAAGAAGGTTCAAACAAAAACCCTAATTTAACTCAAGTAAATTAACAACTACATCATAGTAAAACGAAAAATCTCAGAAAATTTACTGAGTCAAATACTCATGCTAGAAGAGAGATTGTTTCTATTAACCCTGATATCCAAATATAGAACCCTAACTTAACTGGATAGCAAATATATCATATATTGTATAATGAGAAATCTCAGAAAATTATTCATACAAATATTCATGCTAGAAGACAGGATTTTTTTTTGTACATAACAACAAAGATTTAATGAAATAACTGTGCATCACTCACCTTGATCTAATAGAAATCAAAGGAGCATCTATAAAGCGACTTGATGCTGTTACTGTGAGAGGATCACCAGTGTACAAGAAGAAGAGAAGAGGAAAGGCGTCTTTTTAGAGAGAGAGAGAGAAGCCGTCAATAAGAGAGCTTTAACCCAAACGGATGCTGTTACTGTGAGAGGATCACCAGTGTACAAGAAGAAGAGAAGAGGAAAGGCGTCTTTTTAGAGAGAGAGAGAGAAGCCGTCAATAAGAGAGCTTTAACCCAAACGAGTCATATTAACTCTCTCTCTCTCTCTAGATATATATATATATATATATCTAATATATATTTATAATTAACACTTAAAATTCAACTTTTTTCGAACAGAACATGATGTATTTTGTATTTTTCATTTAATGACAAGTCAATATTGTTTAACCTACACCGGTGCCCTAAGTATTTAAGGGGTGCCTTGTAAATTCGGACTTCTTGAGTTTAACACTTAGGCTCAGTTTGGTAGAGTGGGTTTGAAGGGAAAGGGAAGGGAAGGTGATGGAAGGTTATAAAAAAATTGTGTTTGGGTAAAATTGGTGGAAGGGAAGGAAAGGAGAGGGAAGGGTTTGGAGGGTTAAGGCAAGGCTTGAACAGTAGATTTGTTAACCTCTCAAAAATGGGCGGAAACGGAAGGAAAAGGAAGGCAATGGCACATGTGATAATCGTGATGCCAATTTTACCCACACAAAATCAAGGATTTAGTTAAGCAAAACAAGAATTACAGACCTTAATTGGTTGATTTAGCAAAACAAAACCCGTACATATAAGTTAGCCATTGCACAGAGAAAGAGAGGGGGGAAGCTTACAGCGGCTGAAACTTGCGTACAGCGAACCCGAACTGGAACAACCGGCGATGGAAACGGCGAACCCAAACTAGAACAGCGGGCAAGAGAAACTGAAAGATATGGGTTTTGATTTTTGGAACAATCTGAAACAATATGCGGATATGGGTTTTGAACCTTTGATTCTTGCAAATGATAGATAAACATATGGGTTTGGAACTTGGATTGTTGTAGTTTTGTGGTTTGCAGTTGCAAAAGAGAGAGAGTGTTGCAGAGAGAGAACGAGAATAGAGATGGAGGCGGGGACCCTAAAATGATGACCCTAAAAATATTATATTTATATTAATATTTTTCTTTTCTTTTTCTTTTTCTTTTATTTTTTTTTTTTTTTTTTTTTTTTTACAAATATTACATACTTAAGTTATTAATTTTTATTTTAAATTATAAAAGGGTATAATAGTAAATTTACCGAAATACTTTCCTTTCCTTTCTTTCCCCAAACATAATTATTATCCTTCCCTTCCTTTTCCTTCCTTAATCAACCAAACACAATACTAAATTAAAATTATCCTTCTCTTCCCTTTCCTTCCATTTCCCTCATAACTAATCTTATCATTCCCTTTCAAACCCACCCTACCAAACATAGCCTTATTGAAATAAAAAAATACCCGAATTTAAATGATTGGTGAAGTCCTAAACTCAGGCGTTTTGAGTTGGCTACACAAAATACCTCATCTCTTTTATTTTATCTCCTAGTCTCATCTCTTTTATTTTATCTCCTAGTCTCGTCTCTATTGAACGAAATAATTTTGTTCTTTATTTTTGTCATCTATACTAAATAAAGCATAAAATACTTTTTGTAATCTTTCTGATTTTTTTAATTTTTAATTTTTGGAGATTTTTTGATCTTTTGGATTATTTTAATCATTGTCTTATTTTACATGCCGGACATTACAGGGTGTGTTCTGAGATTTGGTTGGGGCATTTCCTTAAGTTCAGGACCCTTGAAAATGCATTGGCTGCCATTTCGATTTTTTTTTTTCCCGTGTTTCAGGTCGGGAGGTCTCGGGTGGCATCCGCAATCGGAGTTGTTGTGCACAAGAATTATTTTTTTCGAGTTCGTTGCATTTCTTACATTATTTATTTGATGCATATATATGTGGATACATGATTTGGATAGTAGTTGTAATGTGTTAATGTGTTTATATATATATATATATATATATATATATATATATATATATATATATATATATATATATTTGGTAAAGATGATAATTGTTGATGTGGGCCCCACCTAGCACTAAGTGTGATTTATATCATCACATACCACATTCTGGCCATTTATTTTCTTCTGTCACGCAGCCCCTTTCTCTCTCTGCGTGAAATCCATTTTCTCTCACTAAATCACAAATTATAAAACTTGATTTCATCATTTTTCACTTGGATTTCAACTTTGCCTTCAATGGCAAAGTTGATGAGCTCGTTGAGGACTAAGTTTTGATCGGAGTTGATCTTGATTTGGACATCCTAGGGTTTTTGAATTTAGGGGCTTAATTGGGTGCAATTTGGGATTTTTTTCTATACTTGAGGTAAGGGTTTCCTAAAGCATACAACCTTTGTTTTTGGTGAATTAATTCTTTAAATTTGAGTTACCAACTTGTATAGAATTTAGCCTTTATTCCAAGCATATTTTGTGAAGTTCCAAATCTGAAATTCGTAGTTTCAATAATAGTGTGTGATATGTATTTAGAAACTGAGATAGTGAACTCCCCTAAATGTTGATTTTGTTGTGTACATAAAAACTGAAACTTAAATAATTAGCATGATTGTGTTTTGTCGTTTTACAAAAACTAAAATTCCTATGCTTGAATGACTTCAATTGTGGGACCGTTTTGAGATAAGGATTGTTGTTATTGTTAATGCTCAAAAACTGAAAATTTTAGCTCATATGGTGGTGGGTATTATGTACTTAGAAATTCTATTTGAGCTCCCCTAAATGTTGATTATGTTTGTGTACATAAACTGAAATTTTAGTAATTAAATTGATTGGGTTGTTGCTGATTTACAAAAACTAAAATTTTATGTTGAACTTACCTCATATGCGGGGCTGTTTTGTTGTAAGGATTATAGTTGATGGTGTTGCTAAAAAATTGAGATTTGTAACTTCTTTAATGGTGCATAGTACGTGCTTATAAACTGAAATATAAGCTTTCTAAATGCTGATTGTGTTATGTGAAAAAAAAATAGTAAATTTAGTAATTCCATAGATATGTTTTTTTGTGTTTGCAAGCTGAAATTTATATGTTTAAATTACCTCATATATGGAACTGTTTTGTTACAAGCTTGTTATTGTTCTTGTTGTTGTTCAAAATCTGAATTGGTGCCTGGACTTTACAGCATGAATGATTATGTTATTGTGGTTTCAAAATTGCTATATTGATTTGCCATTAAGTATAATTTATAGAACTGAAATTTGATGTGGAGATGCTATAACATTATGAGATTTTGAAGGATGTCATTCATGCATCACATTGGGTATTACATGGGGCAAAAAAAAAAAAAAAGACTTTTTTTTAGGAGGAGATTGTATTTTTGAAATGAAAGCAATAACTGAAATTTTGGGGATTTCATTTGCAAGATTGCATTATGTGATGGTTATTACTTCCCGAACAAGTATGAACCATTTCCTTATTGTTATTCTTTGTTTGGATTCACGGAAGCATTAAGGAGTGCGTATTAGGTATCTTCTACTGAGTCGTTATGCTCACTCCTTACTAATATTTTTTTTCGGGACACGGAAATGAAGTGGCGAAAGACATTCCCCACAGGCTTAGATAGGACTTGACGAACTTTCTTGTGTTAATTTTCTATTATATATACAAGTCTTGTAAAACTTTAAACTTGTTTTATATCTCTTTTGTAAACTTATGTTCACGGACTGTGGTCGGATGTAATGTATCATGTAAATGGACTTTTTGGTTTTTTTTTTTTTTTCTGTCTACATGTATGATCATGATATTACCATTATAGATGCATGTGGTGACTGTTGTGGAACAGGGTTAGCCTTTAATATAGCTCACAAATGAGTTCGGAAATTACAGGACTTTAGAAACTTAGAATCCGTATTTCAGTTTTTAGATTTGTATGATATGTTCCCTTGTAGTTTAGAATTGAGAATAACTGTAGTGACAGTAGATGACATCGGGTTTGAGTATGGACCCAAATACTGTTCGGACCCCTGGGTTCGAGTTGTTACAAATTTGGTATCAGAGCTTTAGGTTCGAAAACCTAAGGACGACGGGTAGGTTTGACCCAAGTTAAGTTAGAGTTGGGATTGACAGTATTGCATGCTTATGTGGTTATTGTTTATATAGTTAAAAGCACAGCTTGTTATTATGTGTTTACATGTGAATCGATTATGAGACTTATAAAATGCTGATTAAATTTAAACATGCTAAATGATAATGTGTTTATTTTTATTAAGTTGTTGTTTAATAGATGTGAAAGCATGCATATTTGTGTGATACCCCTCGATTCTAGAATCACAGGTGATCAAGTCCGGGCACAAATCCGAGGGATACCAAACAATCAATATGTAATTGAACACAGAATATAAAAAAAAAAAATGAAATAAGACAAAATAATAATAAGCTGATAAGAATTCTAAATACGAAAAATCCTTCAAATAAAATTTTAATATAATTTAAACCTTCCAATCCTTACAACTCGGGAATCCACCAAGTGGACCCCTAATAATCCTCAACTGCAAATGAAATACAGAATTAAAACCCAAGACTAAAATAAGAAAGAGACTCCTATATAGTCGGAAGAGCGAGTGTCTGTATCTGCATCACCACGATCAAGCCATAAGCCTGGTACTCACGAACACCTGAAAAACAAGGGTGGCTCAGGCCCACATGCAAGTTCCATACTACTACAATCTATACATAAACCCGATACGCAGATACATCCTAGATAGCTCGGCAATAGTTAAAATAGTCCATTAGATATAGATACACACTATAGGACGCTCATTAGTCCAATAGGTCTGTCTCAGCCTGAGTAGAGATACTATGCAAGTCGCACATACTGTGGTCATGTGTATCTAGACCTACCAGGAAACAACACCTATGTCCAGTTATCCATCCTAGGCGATATACGCACCCTAACCATGGTCCTGAGACTCAAGCTTATACCATGGCACCATAATGATATGTATATAAAGTCCGTATACTCCTAATACAAAATATCATCCATCTTTTGTAGTGGTCTGATATAAGTATAACAATCCATCCAGAAACCAAAGTAGGTCATTCAATTCATAATTGATATGACACAAATATGAGTGGGACTGAACCTTTATGGTAAATTCACACCTCAATCCAGAATAGGTAGGTTATAGTGTTTGAACTAATCCATACCTAGTATGCCACCGTCCCATACCGGTGCATACCATCCTCCATCCAATATAGTTGACAAATTAATAATAAATATTCATCAACTATACTCCAAAATAAACATAAATACAGTCTATTATATGTATGACCAAATTATGCATCCAGTATATGATTATAATCATAAAACTTTCATTTAAATTGTTAACGCATTGATAGACAATTTAAACCATCCATATCCATCCAATTGACAAAACAGAAATTTCAATCGTTCATCAATTAACACCCACACCATGGTATAATGACTATCATAAATATGAGCTGAGCACATTATACTAGACATCCATAACCAAACTCTCATACTAGTTCATTTAAATTATTAAAACAAAGACTAGTAATGAAAATCCTCCTTAATCCCTGACGGCATGAAAATTATCGTTTCATTACATAACGTCCTTTTTAATCCTCCATGTTAAAACCTGTGTTTGACATAATATGTCAACTAAGAAGTCTCACAACACATTATATACAACCCCAATGGTATTTTATACTTACCAAAATAAACTGGTTAAAACAATGGATCTGGATGAAGTTGGGGAACAAGCAGGTGAAGGGCCATCCCAACCAAACAGGGTTTTAATGGGATAGGGCCGAGAACGAGAGGTGGATGATGATCCACAAGTACCGGAGGACGAAGTTCTAGTAGCAAAGGCTGTAGCTTCAGCCTTTCAGAATTTAACGGGTACCATAACTCCTCAAGTGGTACCACAACCGGATATTCAGCCACAGGGGGCAGAGATTGAGTGGAATCATGGGTACCTGCTCTAGTTTAATAAACTCATGAAAGTAGCATTTAAGGGAGGTCCAGACCAGTTGGTGGCGGACGATTGGTTAGATGAAGTTGAAAATTATTTCAGGGCAATAGTCGTACCCGATGATCGGTTGAAGATCACCTTAGCTACGTACAAGTTTGTTAGTAACACGGCAGCATAGTGGAAGACCATAACTAACATGTATGATATCGACAGTATGAGTTGGGATGCATTCAAGAGTCTTTTCTATGGAAAGTATTTCCCGCAGACTAAGATATGGGAATTGAGGACGCAGTTCGATAATCTCAAGCAAGGTGACATGTCAGTAACGGAGTATGAGAATAAGTTCACTTATCTCTCACGTTTTGCTACGGATGTGTTAGGGAACGAGGAGGAGAAGACATGGCGTTTTGTGTACGGCCTAAATTGTTCTATTAGGCTGAGGGTGACACTTTTCGGATTAAAGAATTATTCGGAAGCGGTTAAGAGAGCACTGATGGCAGAAGCAGAAGCCAAGGATTGGCAAGAGAGGAGTGGTACTGTGGGTTCTCAGGAACGAGGTACGAGTGTGGGTACTTCTTCCAGGAGTCAGGACAGGAAGAGGCACAGATGTGCTTTATTGTTTACTCAGGAGCAACGGATGGCAAGTGCTACTCCTATTGCTGGTGTTTCTTCAAAGCCTTCTAGGACAAGCTTAGTGTGCTATCACTGTAAGTAACCAGGACACCGCGAGGCGGAGTGTCTTGATAAACCTAGTTTCGAAGTTTGTTTTCGGTGTGGTCAGTCGGACCATATGAAGAAGGATTGTCCACAGAGGAGATGAGATATTACTATGATTAATTCTTTGTGTAACGGGGGATACCTGTGAAATTAGGCAGTTGCCTGTGCACAGTTGTGCTAGAGGTAACGGGGGCTACCTGTGAGTTTAGTAACGGGGGTTACCTGTGACTGTGCTGTAACAGGGGATACCCGTGAGTCGTATCGGTTGTAACGGGGGACACCTGTGAGCCGGCATGTGTTGTAACGGGGGATACTTGTGAGTCGTGTCGTGTTATAATGGGGGCTACCCGTGAGTCATGTTGTGTTACATAGTTATCTGTGAGTCGTGTTGCATTATTATCTGTGAGTCATGTCGGGTTACATGGTAGTTTGTCAGTCGTGTTGCATAGTTATTTGGGAGGCATGCCACATTGTCACTTGTGTGTTTTGTTATGTGGTTGTCAGTGTATCGTGTAGTGTCGTAACGGGGGATACTTGTGATTTTGGTACAATAACGGGGGTTACCTGTGACTGTGTAGCGGGGGATACCTGCGAGTTTTATAGCGGGGGATACCTGCGAGTTTGGGTATGACAGGAGGTACCTGCACACAGTTTTTCTAGTAAAGGGGGCTACCCGTGAGTTTGGACAGGTGCCTGTTTACTTTGTGTAGTGTCGGGTTCATCTGTGTCAGGATGGTGGACATATCCAGTAATGTGGTTTCGGACCGGGTGATGATGATAATACTTAGTGTGAGCCCTTGGGGCAGGATATAGATCAAGGAGTTTTGTTTGAGTTTCAAGTTGTAATGATGTATTTGTAAAACTATATGAGCATTCCAAACAGTTTTATTAAATAATGATGTGTATTTTATAGGCAGTTAAGCTCTTATGTAATGGTTTTGATGATGGATTAATGACAGAAAGGTTTTAACCAAGTTACCTTAAAGGTTATTGATGTAGTGGTTAGTGTTACTTAGTTGTTTTTACGAATGAAAGGTTTAGAATTTCACTTGTTTCGTCTCTGTTTAGTTCCTCTTTCTTGGTATAGCGTATACAAGGTATCGATAGGTGCGTGTTTTGTTCTATTACGGTAGAAGGACTTGATCTTCCTTCTTCTTATGTCAGTCCTAGCAAGGACTTTGCCATCTGTGAGTTTTGTATCTCCACATAGGAGTTGTGCATGTTCGTGGGCGAAAGCACTTTTTAGAGTTCTCTATTTTGTTAGGATTCCGAGTAAGGATTTGTTCTGGATCATTCGACTTACCTCAACGGTAGGAGGTGAAGTCCTTGGTTTTGTGGGAATTGTTCCGAGGGGTTATGACCGATGTGATGTGAGACGCGACTTGTTTACCGGTGTGTACGTTTTCTTAGGGTCTTAGAGTTAACAATAGCGCCTAGTAGCTGTGATTTGACTCGTGTGTTAAGGATGGTTAGACCGTGTGTCATGAACCATATGTCTAGAGTTAGACATAGAGATTGATGTGTGCATGCTTGAGGATTGGACATGAGGACAAGAATAACGTTGGTGTTGAGGTCGGATCGACGATGGGAATTGTCTGGCCAACCATTTCTCTGAGTCAATTCTTTCCTTGACATGATGTCGGGTCAAAGGTCAATGTTTTTTTTTTTTATTATTTTTTTTTATGTGTGAATGGGAAGATAATGTTTTGTCTGGATGAGTTTCATATGGAATGGGCATTGTGGATCGTGTATGTGAGTGTACTAGTAGTTCTTTCTTATATTTTGACTGGTATGTCGTATTGATCAGTTGTAGAACCGGTAGTTGGTTGTGCAGCTATGGCATAGCTAATGATGACGATGTCCGTCGGGAATGGTGTTGTGAGTATCTCTGGAGTTGCGATTCGAGCTTGTGAGCAAGTTTATCGAAAGATTTTGTATTATCCTTGTTAGCATTTGGGGTCACTAACGACCTTGAGGCGAGTAGTTTCCTTAACTGTTTTTCACGAATCTATGGACTTTGCAGATTGTGTTGTGCCACTGGTTAGAGTTTTCATGGTAGACTGTGTGGATGTGAGAGACACGACGCTTTTTCTTTTTTAGGAGGACAGATTTCGAGAACGAAATATTTTAAGAAGGGTAGATTGTAATATTTATGATTTTTTTTATTTTTCATTTTTGGAGATTTTTCGATCTTTTAGATTATTTTAATCCTTATCTCGTTTTGCATGCCGGACACTATGGGGTGTGTTATAAAAGTTGGTTAGGACATTTCCTTGAGTTCAGGACTCTTGGAATGCATTGGCTGCCATTTCGATTTTTTTTTTTCCGTGTTTCGGGCCGGGAGGTCTCGGGTGGCATCCGCAACCGGAGTTGTTGTGCACAAGGATTATTTTTTTCGGGTTCGTTGCATTTCTTACATTATTTATTTGATACATATCTATGTGGATACATGATTTGGATAGTAGTTGTAATGTGTTAATGTGTTTATATATATATATATATATATATATATTTGGTAAAAGGTGATAATTGTTTATGTGGGTCCCACCTAGCACTAAGTGTGATTTATATCATCACATACCACATTCTGGCCATTTCTTATCCTCTATCACGCAGCCCTTTTCTCTCTCTACGTGAAACCCATTTTCTCTCACTAAATCACAAATTATAAAACTTGATTTCATCATTTTTCACTTGGATTTCAACTTTGCCATCAATGGCAAAGTTGATGAGCTCGTTGAGGACTACGTTTTGATCAGAGCTGATCTTGATTTGGACATCCTAGGGTTTTTGAATTTAGGGGTTGAATTGGGTGCAATTTGGGGTTTTCTTCTATATTTGAGGTAGGGGTTTCCTAAAGTATACAACCTTTGTTTTTGGTGAATTAATTCTTTGAATTTGAGCTACCAACTTGTATAGAATTTAGCCTTTATTCCAAGCATGATTTGTGAAGCTCCAAATCTGAAATTCGTAACTTCAATAATAGTGTGTGATGTGTATTTAGAAACTGAGAAAGTGAGCTCCCTTAAATGTTGATTTTGTTGTGTACATAAAAACTGAAACTTGAATAATTAGCATGATTGTGTTTTGTCGTTTTACAAAAACTGAAATTCCTATGCTTGAATGACTTCAATTGTGGGACCGTTTTGAGGTAAGGATTGTTGTTGTTGTTAATGCTCAAAAACTGAAAATTTTAGCTTCTATGATGGTGGGTATTATGTACTTAGAAACTGTATTTGAGCTCTCCTGAATGTTGATTATGTTTGTGTACATAAACTAAAATTTTAGTAATTAACTTGATTGGGTTGTTGCTGATTTACAAAAACTGAAATTTTATGTTGAACTTACCTCATATGTGGGGCTGTTTTGTTGTAAGGATTATAGTTGATGGTGTTGCTCGAAAATTGAGATTTGTAACTTCTTTAATGGTGCGTAGTAGGTGCTTAGAAACTGAAATATAAGCTTTCTAAATGCTGATTGTGTTATGTGTATAAAAACAGTAAATTTAGTAATTTCCATAGATATGTTTTTTTGTGTTTGCAAGCTGAAATTTATATGTTTAAATTGCCTCATTTATGGAACTGTTTTGTTACAAGCTTGTTATTGTTCTTGTTGTTGTTCAAAATCTGAATTGGTGCCTGGACTTTACAGCATGAATGATTATGTTATTGTGGTTTCAAAACTGCTATATTGATTTGCCATTAAGTATAATTTATAGAACTGAAATTTGATGTGGAGATGCTATGACATTATGAGATTTTGAAGGGTGTCATTCATGCATCATATTGGGTATTACATGGGGCAAAAAAAAAAAAAAAAAAAAAAAAAAAAAAAAAAAAAAAAACATATTTTTTTTGGGAGGAGATTGTATTTTTGAAATGAAAGTAATAACTGAAATTTTGGGGATTTCATTTGCAAGATTGCATTATGTGATGGTTTTTACTTCTCGAACAATTATGAACCCCTTTCCTTGTTGCTATTCTTTGTTTGGATTTACGGAAGCATTAAGGAGTGTGTTTTAGGCATCTTCTACTGAGCCGTTGTGCTCACTTCTTACTAATATTTTTTTTCAGGACACGGAAATGAAGTGGCGAAAGACATTCCCCACAGGCTTAGATAAGACTTGACGGACTTTCTTGTGTTAATTTTCTATTGTATATACAAGTCATGTAAAACTTTAAACTTGTTTTGTATCTTTTTTGTAAACTTATGTTCACGGACCGTGGTCGGATATAATGTATCATGTAAATGGACTTTTGTTTTGTTTTTTTTTTTTTTTTTGTCTATGTGTGTGATCATGATATTACCATTATAGATGCATGTGGTGACTGTTGTGAGACAGGGTTAGCCTTTAATATAGCTCACAAATGAGTTCGGAAATTATAGGACTTTAGAAACTTAGAATCCGTATTACAGTTTTCAGATTTGTATGATGTGTTCCCTTGTAGTTTAGAATTGGGAATGACTGTAGTGACAGTTGATGACCTCGGGTTCGAGTATGGACCCGAATACGGTTCAGACCTCTGGGTTCAGGTCGCTACACTTTTAGACCTTAATTTAAATGATATGTATGGTTTGAAGGAGGGAAAAAAAAGTGAAAGTAATTTTACTAAAATACTTTAGTTATGTTAAGTGATAAATTTTTCTTAAATGATGTCAAATGACATTATCAAAAGATCTAATTAAAAAATAGAGAAATGATAGGTCTTTCGACTAGGGATGGCAATGGGGCAGGTTTCCCTAAATCCCGCCCCGGCCCATTTAATTTTTGTTAAGTCCATGCCCGCCCCACGACCCGCGACGGGCTCAATTTCATGTCCAACCCCGCCCTGTTGGAAAATATTGTGCCCTGTGCCCGCCCGGTTAACAAATTTTTTTTTCCCACTTTTTGGGACTTTAGTTGCTGTTATTTAAATATGGAAAGATTGGGAATGACACAACATAAATGAAATTATGAATCCCAACAAAAATACAAAAAAATAACATGCACATAACATAATTCAGATAATATAATCAACAAAAATAAGGGTTTAATACAACAAAATCACAAGAAGTTCTAAGCTCTAATTTCAACCATAACCAATACAAAAGTAAATTAATGCCAAGTTTACATCCCAAATGAGTTATTAATATTATATATATATATTAAATCTAGTTATATGCTTAGCGGGGTGAGGCGGGGTCCCGCGGATATGTATACTGAACCCTTACTTGCCCCGTGATCCGTAACGGGTACAGCCCCAACGGTATAAAAGGTGTTTCCATATCCATTATTAACGGGGCGGGACGGGCCGGTAAAAATTGACACCCCTACTTCCGACCTTAATTGTCGACTCTTTCTCCGAATACAATGTGATTGAATTACATTGGAACTCTTAAAAAAAATCCCGTAAACATTTATTTCTCTTCGACTTATTTTCAATCACATTATATTTAGAAAAAGAGTCGATAATTGAGATCGAAAGACCTATCATTATTCTAAAAAATATAAGAGCTTCGTTTAGAAATAAGATTTGAACTAAAAGAAGAAAAACGAAGATTTTGGGTTAGGAAATGGGCTTCAAGGATGAGGCCCAATTCTCATTTATTTGCCCCATGTGATGGAATTACTTACTCTCCTCAATTTTTTTATTTGTTTATTTGGTTTATATTATAAAAATTTTAAAATTCTAAAATTGGCCCCTCTCAAACTTTTCATATTCTCATTTTGTATATCTTGAATTTTAAAATTCTAAGAGTCTAATCTTTAGCCTATATTCTCTCTCTGGTCATTAGACAATAGACACTATATCTTAATATTTAATCCTTTTCTCTTTCCCATGCTATGTGAATTTTCCTTTAATGAGATATATTAAAGGTATTAAAAAAAAAAAAAAAACTTAAGTTGCATTTGAAAGTACCAAATGACTGATTTAGATGCAATCCTCTCAAACATAAATATGTTACATGAATATCCTAATTAAACACATGTCTACCGGAAAAATGACCATATTGTAAAATGTAAATTTAATGAAAAAGAATCAAGACTGCACTTACCAAAAATAAGAGCTACAAAGACTGCTATTACACGTTGTGACACACACACACAAAAAGGATTAAGAGTAATGGAATAAAACAACATTGCATAAATTACACCGACACCTTTTAAGTTAGATCAAATCTCGCATAAATGAACAATTGGGTTTAACTTATAATTAGTTCGTTTACTTATTTAACGAGTTGAGGTTGGACTAAATTTTCAAATTTATTTGATAAACGATCCAAACATGGTCAACGTTGAGTTTAGTTCATTAGATTTGTGAGCAAACTTGTTAACTTAAAACGATTTAGATTTTAGATTCTTATTTAAAGAGGTTCAGTCTAATGTTTACTTATTAAACGGTCTAAATTTAAATTTATTTTTAAAATTTATTTGGTAAACTAGTCGAGTTTAATCATTGAGGTCAGCTCATTAGATCAGTAAACAAATTGGTTAATTTAAGTTTATCTAAATTTAAAATTTTTATATTAAAGGGGTTGGTATTACAAAGAGGACTCGCCGGCCTGAATGTTTACCCACCTAAGAAAAATTGTCGACCTAACCAATTTAATAACTTAAAATTTTGGATCGAATGGTTGTCGACCTAACCAATCTAATAACTTAAAATTTTGGATCGGATTGCAAAAATATGGACCCTTTAAATTTATACCATACTGATATATATAAATTCGCGAGTTGAGGCCGAAGAGACCTAAACTCGGTTCGGTTCGATTTATTAATTTGCTGGGCTAAAAAAACCATAATTGAAACCAGGGTTTAAGCGTCCCTGTCAAACCTTTCTCTCTCTGAAATGGAGTGTTTGACCTCACCTTAGTCCCCTGCTTCCTCTTTCTCTCTCTTAAATGGCACAAACTCCTTTCTCCCTCCTTCTCCGACGTCTCTACACGAAGAACCCTAACCTCCACTGGGCCTCACAACCACTCTTTCTCTCTCATCGCCTCGCACCCAAAAACTTCCCTTCTCTCTCCTTTCTCCAGAGCAACAGCACAAGCACAAGCAACAACACAACCACAACCTCCTCGGACCCCAACAAACCCACCTCCCTCTCAGCTCGCCTGAGCTTCGTCTTCGACCAAATCGATGCCATTGAAAAAGAACGCTCCGAGAAGGACGAGACCTTGCAGAGAATTCGCGCTTGGCGCGAATCGAAGAAGAACAAAAACAACGAAGACACCAAAAATCTTGGATCAGATTCTCCTGAATTGGGCTCTAGCGAGTTGAAATCTACTGGGTTGGACTCGGGTGAGTTGGAGGCGAAGAAGAACGAGGAGAGAGGGGGTTTGATGAAAAAGGCGGTTGAGTTGGTGCACCCGTGGCCGGAATGGATTGAATTGATGGAGAGATTGGTGCACCAGAACTATTTTGATCACAGAAGGAAGGATGAGGACAAGATGATCGAGGATTTGGGGTTTGACATGTCCCAGGTTGCCGAGGAAGGGATCGATTTTATGAGGGACTGGAAGACTGTGCAGACCGCATGCATTAATTTCGGCAAGGATCGGTTTGATATATTGAGGTTTGTGGTTCGGTTTTTTGTTGAGTATACTTTACTGTTTCATTGTAATTCTCTGATGATGAAATGATCTCAGTTAAGTTAATGGGTGTTTAGCATTTTCTTGAATCCCTAAAATGTAAATTTTAACCAATAGAAAAGACTCTTTGATGGATGCTAAATATTGCTAATCAATGTTTGGTTGCTAAGATAATACAGGTAAATGAAAAAAATGAATTTTTTGAAACTGATGTTTCTTTGCGTGTGTTTGTGTCTCTCTTTCCTTGTTTAACTTCAAAATGCTCTATTGTATAGTTTGTTTATCCTATCTTCATTACATTCTGCAATGGATGCCAATTACAGTTTCAAGTCAATGGACTGTGGATTTATTACAAACAAAGGAAATCCTCTTCTTAATTTTTTTGTTTAAACTTTGCGATTCTAATTTGGGAAATGGGAAGGAATTGAAATCTTGAATCTTAAAGTTTTCATGATTTAGAATTTCAGAAAACAAAGACCTCCATTCAACTAATCTTTGTAGAACTATTTGGTTTCGCTGGGGTGAGTTTGTCAATTTTTCAAAATCAACCTGATATAACACATTGGTATTTGATTGAGATTTTATGTTCTGTCTTCCTCAGTTTCCTTGACTTGCAGATAGAAGGTAAGAGGAATAGAAATGCATGCTTATAATTAGTTGTGATTGCACCTAATCCTATAGAATGCAAATTCTGTTGCCTAGGATAAAAGTAGGAGGAAATATGATTGTATCTTAAGAAAAAAATTTAAACCCGAAAAGTCATGGAAGTAACTCACCAAAAAAAAAAAAAAAAAAAAAAAAAAAAAAAAAAAAAAAAAAAAAAAGAGTCGCGCTGCCCATCTAAAAGACCAAAATATTAATAATCCGTTCCATGTTATCCCCTTCATCATGTCATTCTTACATACCATGATAATATGCTCATATAAGAGAACTACCTTATTTAAAGAATTGAGACTCGTCGTTTGTCAGGAGTCATTGAGAATTTTTCCTACTAAATTGGCATAAAGTAGTGATTAACTGATTAATGGTTTAGCTTTACTCAAGTCCCTTGGATGGAATAGAGTTCCCCAAGAGTGCATGCAAATCTGAGGGCTAGATTATATTATACGTATGGTATTTTGTATCTTAAAATATACATTTCAAATAGTCAGCCCAATCCTTAAAGTTGTGTTGTATAATGTCTGATGCCTATAGTCTTGCTTTCCTGCTTCAATGAGTTATCCCGATTGATTATTTTGGTTTGTGGGGTTCTTGATTGATAATCATTTATGTGTTTTCTGTTAGTATTTCCCTAGCTTTAGTGTGTATAAGTTATTATAAAATTTCAATTGAAGTCACTTTGGTTGAGATGTGCTTAGGATGGGAATTGATTTCAGGTCATTGTCGAGACAGGATATTCAAATTTTGGTTGGTCATGGATGCCCTAGTGCGGATAAGAAGGTGGTTTTTTCTGCAAAATTATTGAGGAAACACGTCCATCTCGATGAAGGAGATGTAAGTGTTACTGCATTGGATCGTTAGTAGGTCATTGTTTACCCAATTATGCATCACAAACAATTGATGATGAAATTCCCTCCATATGATGCATAATATTTGTCAATTTAATATATTATATTTGGCTGTATGTAAAACATTGTCAGCATTAAACAAGCAAATGTTTGCCCCAACCATGGATGTTTGATATTGTAGGTAAACACATGTTTTTCTGTAGTTCAATTTGCCTCTTAGACGTAGATGATGCGAAATTGCTTAATCTTCATTTATAAAGATGGTGCTGAGAAGTGCATATCTTTTGTATTTCTTAATACATATTCATGTCACTCCCTTTTCCCTCTTATGCAATTCTATCCTGCTTATAATCTCTTGTACCCCATCCAACCACTTGCTCCCCACAAAATCACACAAAGTCTCTTTGGCGGGCAAATGAGTTATAATGGTCTTTACCATTATAACCTGCGGGTTGTTTTCTTTGCCTCTGCTTTATTCTTTTATTTTCCTTTTCCTGCCATCATTGTTTCTGAGAATCAAATATAGACCTAAGGGTGGGTCTTTAGCTGTGGTGACCTCGTGGGTGGGTGTGCATGGGCAGGTGCGAGGCACTGGCAAGCTACAAGTGCACAATCCCACATTGCTTGGGTAAGGTTTGGGTGATTGTGGCGACTTTGTGGGCAGTTGTGCGTGGGTGGGTGCGAGGCACTGGGAGGCTACCATGCTGGTAGGCTACAGTGCACAATTCCACGTCATCTGAGTAAGGTGAAGGTGAAGTGCTTATATGTGCTAGTGTTATCTTAAAATAGTATGAGATTTTTTGGGGTAAAACCGAAAAACAAAACCGTGTGAGCTCAGGCCCAAAGTGGACAATATCATACAAGAACAAGTACCTTAGTGGAATTAGGCTAGAGGAATCCAATGCAAGCATGAAAGAATGTCACTCCATGTTTATAGTGTCTTCATTGTTGATCCTAATGTGGCGGATTTGAGAAATGTTGGGCCAATCTTCCCCCTTTGGCAACGTGATTTCGGCAATGGACATTTGTATATATGCAGGTAAGAGAGGGAGTTGGGCAGCCCCTCTTCTGGCAAGGACCAGAGCTTAGTGCAGTTCCAAATATATAAATTTGTAAGAGAGGTGAGGAGTTGAAGCCCTTGTAGTTCAGTGATTTCATATTTGGAAGTCATTTATTCAAAGTTCGGTAAAAGTGACTTGCAATAATCACTCCTCCAGAAATGACCCTAACACTTCTTCATAGTCACCCTCGATGTTGGAATGTGGAAGAGATGGGAGTGCTTGCAAACCCCACCCCATCCGACCCTTCATCAGTTTCTCGCAATTATAGATAGAAGGTGAACGTAGGTTAGATGGCAAACTTGTGTGTGGAAATGATTCAACTTTTGGATAGTTCCATATATACAATCTTTCAAGAGATGTGAGTTCCATATACAGTTCCATAATGCACACCCAATAAAAATTTGCTAAAATAAAATGTGCATAGCACCCTAATATAAATATCATGAAATACTCAACAATTAGAAGGATTTTCTTACGTTTATTCATGATTTTCCAGGAACCAAACAAAAGAAATAGAAAAATATTACCCTAGAATTAGAGAAATAAATAAATGAAATAAAACACACTTATACAGAGATCAGTGTGTGTATAAACACAGGAAGAATAATAAAGAGCGCTCCAGATGAGGATTGGAATGAACCTTAGTTACAGCGAAGAGAGAAGTGGAGGCCGCGAAGAGTATAGATCACTTGTACACATGCACTCGGGAGAGAAATTAGAGGAACCCTAATACGAATATTTATGAATAGAAGTTGTTTCAAATTTCAAATGACTTTACCCATGCTGATTTGCAGAAATGCGGGGGCTTATTGGAGGGCTAAAAATGTACTCTAGCTACTTAGGCCCAACTGTTCAACCAAATAGTTGGGCTTCGGTTGAAGAGTTGGGCCTATAAATCGTTATTCAATTTTAAAATGGTTGATATAGTTGGAATTGACACCACTATGTGAAAAAAATGGTGAATTTTCACTGTAAAATTTATGCGATTCAATAGTTGTGTGTCATAATTGTGTTTTGGAACTCCCGTCTCTTGAAACATTATATATATGGAACTGTCCAGAAGTTGAATCATTACTTGACGGAGGTTTGCCATCCAATGAACCTACGTTCACTTTCTATCTATAATTGCGAGAAATTGATGAAGGGCCGGATTGGGTGGGGTTTGCAAGCACTCCCATCTCTTCGACATTCTAACATCAAGGGTGAATATGAAGAAGTGTTGGGGTCATTTCCGGAGGAGTGGTTATTACCCACCACTCTTACCAAACTTTGGATAGATGACGTTCCAAATCTGAAATCACTGAACCACAAGGGCCTTCAACTCCTCACCTCTCTTACAAATCTATTCGTCTGGAATTGCCCTAAGCTCTAGTCCTTGCCAGAAGAGTGGCTGCCCAACTCCCTATCTTACCTGCATATGTACAAATGTCCATTGCTAAAAGCACATTACCAAAGGGGGGAGATTGGCCCAACATTTCTCAAATCCTCCACACAAGGATCGATGATGCTCGCTTTGGATTCCTCTAGTTTGGCATTCTTTCATGCTCGCATTGGATTCCTCTGGTTTCTATTCCAGCCGAAAAATCCCCTAATTTCACTAAGGTACTTATTCTAAACCATGTACTACAACATAACCAAAGTTGTTGCTTTCTTCTTCTATCTATTAGTTTTCCCCACTTTCCTTGCACTGTCAACACCAGTGCTGTGCATTTCTTGGAATACCAGAAAGATTGGTGTTCACATTATGACCATGCCCAGATGAATTCTCAAATTTGTTGACATTAATGGTTGCAGAGAAACTTCAATTCTCAGTCCAGTATGTGCCTCCACATTTGGTAAATACAGTCTTAATTAATGTCAGTTATAGAGAACATGCAAGATGATGATTCTAGCAAGTTTGTCATCGGCAACATGCATAATAAATATGGTTTAATTTGATGGAGAATATTAGATTAATATGATTTTCTTTTGCAGCTAAAGACCCACCCTTAGGTCTGTATTTGATTCTCAGAAACAATCCACAGTTAAAAGCATCTTTTATTTTATTTTTCTTTAGTTATTACAATCTGATTGGTGGGCACATGAGTTATAATGGTCTTTACCACGTGCTATAAAACATTTTAATTCATTAAGGAGTTAAGATAGAGATTACAGAATTTGACTTGGACATGAAATGTCTGACATGGTGGCTTCAAAATAAATTAAGACGCAACTTCTTGATGCCTAAAATGGTTTCTAATCCGGCTGTAAATGCTAGAAGTGGAATGTTGTGGTTACAAAGATCATAATCTTTCCCTGGAATATTTCATCCTTCTGCTAAACAAATTAAATTGGAAATTGTAAAAATGCTATATTAATTATGGTTATTTGTTCATATTTCAGGTCTGTAGTTCCTGCAGCTTGAGGAACTCCTGTGAAAGAGCATATCTTATAACAAATAAAGAGGATGAGGCACGGACTATTGATGTTATGCGTGTCATCTTGACATATGGGTTTGATCCTGTAAATGGGTCAGTTGTCAATGAATCTCTTCTGAAAATAAAGTCTGTGAAGACTGTAATTCGTAAATTGCTTCATGAGATTGTCAAGTTGAGTGCTGTTCCAATAGATCCAAATCTTCCTCCTCCTGTAATCAATAAGCCCCCACCAAAGGTGAAACAACCACCTCCCCCTCCAAAGAAACGAGTTGGACGTGATGACATTGAGATGAAAAAAGGAGATTGGCTATGTCCCAAGTAGGTTCCATTTCTTGAAGTTTCGTAATTACATGCAAAGTTCTTTTCCTTCAAAATTAATAGAGAGGCTCTGGCAATATGTCGTGAAGATATCTTTAGAATATCATCTGCCAATGGAACCCATTTGTTGCTGCCTTCTTAGGGTGGATGATCCTGTGAATGGAAATCTTTGCATGTTATCTATTGCATTCTTGGAATGTAAAAATCCTAAATGAAGGTGCTTATCCCGAGATGATAAGTGCAGTGATTTAATTACCAACCAGAATTTGCTATATTTATGCTTAGCTAATCCCATTCATTTGGAATAAAGGCAACGATGATAATTATTACGTGACGTCAGATGTCGCCTTGAGTTGGGTGATTATAAACAATAAAACACTGCTTTGTACACACCCAATTTCTCTGGCTGGCACAAGACTGCTTGATAATAGATGATTAAATTGTCTAGGATGGTTTAGTATTGGTGGTAATTTGCTGTTTGGGCTGCACTAGGTGGCCCATCAACGCATATTTTGGTTTTAAGCGCATCATTATGAATTGTTTCAAAGCTTATTTTGAACCCCAGTTAGTTACATTTCAGCAACTAATGTATAACATAATTAATATTTCCTGTTGCTGAGAATGATGAATAATTGTCTCAGGTGTGACTTCATGAATTTTGCAAAGAACACAGTGTGCCTGCAATGTGATGGCCAACGTCCTAAGAGACAGCTCCTCCCGGGAGAATGGGAATGCCCCAAGTATGATTCTGCTTGCTGCTGCAACATTTTATTTTATTTTATATTTTTTATGATTTTGTCTTTAAGATAACTTTGAATCTTTTGATGAATTTGAAATTAATGCATATACGTGACTCTGTGATTTTGAAATTAATGCATATACATGACTCTGTGATTTTGAAATTAATGCATATATATCTCTAATATTAATAATATTGCTCATCATGTAATAATAGGTTAAAAAGTTCACCAGGGTGATTCCAAGGGTCTTTTGAAATAAGGGGGCAGTTGCAGTCTTATGTTTGCCCTTTTCCCCCCTTCTTTCAAAGTGGACATTATAACTGCAATGATTTCAATAGTCTTGACTTGCTGCTAATGCTATAAAAAAAAAATTGTGGTGCCTCACCACAGCCCAAGAAATGTGGTTCTTGGAGCCATTTATGACTTTCCACTTGGAAGTTATAGATACAGATTTTGTATCAATGCTGTTAGTTGCATTGTGAACAGTTTGACATGTTTGTCCTCGGTCCCTATCTTTTGGCAGGTGCAATTTTTTGAATTATAGGAGGAATATGGCATGTTTTCATTGTGAACACAAGCGTCCACCCGATGAATTCACAGAGAACCAAATGCAAGAAAGGCAACGTGGTCCCAGAACAAGTATGGAGAAGGTCCCCAGCAGGGCTGAAGTTTCTAATGCATGGAATTTTGATTTTGATGACAACGAATCTGATGGAGCAGATGTTGCTACTTTTGAGTACGCGGATTCTCGAAACATGAATGATGATTTTCCCCTAGATAGTCGAGTTCATGGAGAAAATATTAGGGGAGCTGAAGATTTCCACAATGCTAGCAAAAATCCAAGGGTGTGTGAGAGAGAATACTCAGATCCTGGTCAAAAGAAACCAGGGATGGGATTTGATGATTTTGATGATGAAGAAGATGATGTCGACAGTTATGAGCTAGACACTCAAAACAGTAACCAAGTTAAGAAGAATTCTTCAATTGATTTCTCTGAGGTTGAAGGTTATTCTGATTCTGAAGATATTGAAGTCTATGGTGGGAATAGGCTTGCTCCTCAGAGAACCAGGTCATTGTCACACAATAAGCCTTTGAAGCCAATTCATAAAAAAACACCTATTTCTGGCTCAGAGGATGATGAACTAGATTTTGATTCAGACGAAGACCTTCCAGTTCATCCCAACTGGAAATCTAGTCATGTTGCTGATTCGAGACAGGGAAATAGACGTAAAGGGGGAAGGAGTTTTGGTTCAGATGAAGAACTTGAGCTCAGTTCTGGCTCTGAGGACTTCGCCAACAAAGATTTTGGACCGAGGCAGAATAAGGGGAATAGACGAGGTTCTAGTAGAGGTGATTTCAGGAGGGGAGGAAGGTCTGATACATATGATGATGATGATGAGTCTGGTTTAGAATCCGGTGATGATGATCGACGTTCCTTTAGAGGGAGCCGGAGAGGTAATAAAGCAGGCGCAGGAAACACTTCCAGGGGTCGTGGTCGTTCTGATTTTTCTGGACCCTCACGATCTAGATCCAATGACATGATGGGTGATAGAAGGAAACCTTTCAATGACAATTTCAATAGATCATCGCGAGGGTCTCATGGTAATAATAGATCATCACGAGGGCCTCAAAGGGATGACTATGGTAGGCATAGAGTGAATGACAGAGAGGCTGGTTTTCAGAATTCCAGAGGCACGAGACGGGGAGGATTTGGTAATCGTCAACGTGAAGTGAGTGACAGAGAGGCTGGTTTTCAGAATTTCGGAGGCACAAGACGGGGAGGATTTGGTAATCGTCAGCGTGAAGGGTCTAATAATTCTTACAACCCATACGATGATGAACGGTACAAAAGGCCACGCATTAATGTGCGATGAATCTGAACCATGATTCAACTGGTTTTTGGTAATTGGTTCGTTTCTGCCCCACGGGTTTCCAAAATGAGTAGACTTCAAATATCAAGAGCTCATTTTTCATTAAAAATGCTGCAAGAAGGAAAATTGAAAAAGTATGACTCTTCCACCTGCAAGCCTTGTATCAAGTAAATCAGCAGAACTTCCCTAGCAGTTGCAGACGACCGACCTGAAGTTCAATTGTGCTAAATATAAGATCTGATCCTTCTTTTTCTGTGAGAGTTGAGCTTCGCATTCAGTTTGGTTACCATTGCTTGGCCTTGTAGGTGTGAAGACGATGCAATCACTTCGTGCCGGTCTATCCCGGCGCTCTCCATTCTTCTTCTCCCAACACCTGCAAAAGCAGGACCAGCACTGGACCATTAAGTTTTGTTGCCACAGCAAGACAACACTGGGCCTCATAAGTTTTGTTGCCAATAGTGAACTGTTGAGCTTTATTTGCATTTTCATTCCTATTATCATTCAAGGGCTTTTTGAGTTGCTGTTCCCTATTGGGATTAAATTGCAGGATGTATTTTTTCTTTATTGTTTTTTATTTATTTTATTTTTATCATAAATGTGTCTTCTTCCTGTGTATGCATGCAGTTGGTAAAAATAAATTGATGAAAATCATATTATACCTGTTTTTCTAATATGTTACCTTAGCATTGTTGACTTCTGTTTCTTTATTGCCTTTTTGTGTTTTTCTTTTGCACTGTTGCATCCACATTTGTTCAACGCACATGAAGCATTTCAACATTCATACTACACAACCCATGGGCAATTACGGTATAACTTTCTCTGTCCTTGAAGATGTGGGGAGGTGTCGGAGTCCCGACATGACTGAACTGTGTTTTTTTGAAGTTTGTTTTTTTGAAAGGTGACAAAAATACACATCGGTGGTTGGATTTGTATGTTGCCTATATATGGCGAATTATTGTTCCTGTCAACTTCGAAACAAACACGCGGCACGAATATTAAATAAATAATATCATATTACTTGTAATCCGTTTAATAAATAAGTCAAATTTTATTTGATAAAATTTTGTGCCATTAAGATCAATGTAACACAAATGAGACATATTTACTTTAATGAGTTAATTTTAATATGGGTGTGATAGATTTATCTAATATGTTTAGTTAAAGAGGTCTAATTGGATTATTAACGGATTGGTGGATAAAATACAAACATAACATGTTTAATCAACGTGTCAATTTGAATCGATTGCGATAATTACACTTATTCTCTTATAGTTACACGTGTATAATAGACTGATAAATGTCATAACTAATGATCAAAATGGTTAAGGTGGATGTGACAATTTTTTTTAGCTTTATATGACAAACTTGCCTTTTAAATTAGGGTTAATTACACTGCCCTCCTATGAGGTTTAAGCAAATTACATACGGATCAAGTGTTTGACCTTTATTATTTTGACCTCCCCTAAAATTTGGCTCGTGTACTTAACGACACCCCTGCCATTAATAAAAATTTAAAAAATGACCAAATTTTCCTTTTCTCATTTTAAAAGATCTCAATAACCTTATATTTTGACATAAAATGAAAAAAATATTATGAAATGCCATTGAAATGCAAAGTATCAATTTTCTCACCAATTTTATATTATTAAATTTTACATTTTTTTTTTTCAAAAAAAAAAATTATGTAAGGTAATATAGTGTTTATAAGATAGAGAAAAATAAATAAATAAAATGGTAATAGAGTCTTTTGGTTTGAGAGATTTTTTTATTAAACTATTATTAAATTAGATAAGATATGAAAGATATTTCACACTTTTAGGGGAGGTCAAAGTAATAAAGACCAAACACTCTCTATGTGTAATTTGTTCAAATCTCATGAAAGATCAGTGTAATTCACCTTTCAAATTACTAAGAAAGCTTTTGTCCAATGCTTGTTGAGCGAAAGATAATTATTCCCATAACTAAATAAAATTATATTGACAGAAATACGTATGAATATAATTGTCCTTTCACATAACAAGTATTGGACAAAATACTTTTACAATAATTTAAAAGGCTTGTTTGTTATATGAAGTTTAAAAGGCTTGTTTGTTATACGAAGCTAAAAAACTTGCCACGTTAATTGTTGACCATCTCTAATGGTTAGTGAAACTCATTGTTTTGTTGCACAGGAGATAATTGTAATTATCTAAAATAGGGGGAAGATAAGTGTAATTTTTTAAAATGTTATGAGTGTAGAAGTTTGATGGGCCCATTTTATTTTTGATTATTTTTGATGGGCCCATTTAATAGACCAAGGAAGATTTCCTCCTCCTAATTCAAAACCATTGACCCAATTACGCGGTCTATTAAATGGGCCCATCTCCTTATAGTACCCAATTCAGAACGATATTGATCTTCATACTGCCACGTGAACGGTGATTGCGTCCGGTTCTCGAAACCGAACCGGCGGTCTTTAATTTGAAGATTTTTGTTTTTCCCCTTCTCACACCTCTGAGAAACAAAACCTCATTGGCCCTTTATTTTCAAGTTTCCCGGCAACACCTCTTTCACATATATATAATTATATATACACGCATATTTACGTACATATATATACACACACACATAATACGCACACATCTTATTGTAATCTCTATCCTCTATTCCTATGCTTACTCTCTCGTCTAAACTGTTTTGCTCTTCAGTCTCTCTGGGTGCTTTACGGTACGCTATTTTCGGTAGTTACCGTGATACATATAATTTAGGGTTTAAGGTCGATGAATGGTTTTCAATTTATGTGTTTGATTTTCTTAGATATTTCTTTTTATGATTTACTGTTTAAATTTGCATTCCCATCTTTTGAATTTTAGATCTCTTTTTTGATATAAGCAAACGAATTTGAATTGACGTGCTTGCCTGATTTGATTCCTCTAGTTTTCTACTACGTTTGAAATGAATAGAAAGTGGCGTTATATGAATCGGTTCATATTAACCATTGTAGACCTTTAAGTGAATCTGCAAAATGTCATTGGACTTAGAATAATTAAATTCTTTAGTGAAATATAATCTTTAAAATTCAGATAATAAATTTTGCAATTTGGGTATTTTGGGTCTTATTGCTAGTATATATTTCAAATATGCGATGGGATTTTTTTATATTATCACTGAATTTTCATTTCGGTGAACCCATATGAGCTACATAAGTTTTAGCATTCATGGTTTCAATCTTTCATCACTATATTTATCTTGTGGTTCATCATCATCATCTTCGCTTTTCTCCACTTCATGCTGCCAATCCTGCTTCAGTTGATCTATTTTGATCATGTTATGTTAAAATATATGGTGTAAATCGTTGGTATTGGTCTTTCATAGTTAAATGGTGGCGTTAAGTCCAGATCTTACTTGTCGACTACATTAAATTAGCATACTTCTTGTAGATACTTGATAGTTACTGATACAAGTAACTAACGAAAAGAGTTGGAATACAAGTAACTAATGAAAAGGGTTGGAATTACTTAAATGCATTTAAATGAAAAACTTCTCTACAATGCAAAGACTAGAAATATGATTAATGAGGTTTCAAATTGTTACTATGTCATCTGGGATTTTTATTGGGAAAGTAGGAACAGGAAATATACGAGAGAGATTTGTTAGCTTGTTAATTGTAACTCCTTTTGAAGCTTTTGTGTTTTCCTTCATTTTTCATTTTTTACCAAATACTGTGCTCATCGATGTCTGTAGTGAGAGTTTCCTTTAATGAAATGACTTATATGACAAAGTTTCTAATGTGATACAAATGCTTGTAATGATTTTATTTTGCTTTAAGTGTTTCCTTTCGGATTAGGACATAATCCCTTACTATATTTTATTCAAATTATAAAAGAAATGTATTGTTTACTACATATATTACGATCCATTTAGTGAACGACCACTTTACTCTCTCCTAGGTTGTTTGCAAAAGTGCAACCTAAAATAGTTTACAAACAAGTCAAGAATGGCTGAATTGTAATCACTCCTTGTGATCCGCTTTCCTCCACAGTTATTGCAAGTCAAATTTGTATACGAACGGATACGAAGAATGATGAATTGCTACTGCAGACTGTTCTATGATCAACCTGTAATTAGCTCTATTTCAGAAATGGTCAGAGTCCACATACATCATCCAAATCACTAGTGCGCATGTGTGAAGACAACAAAATAAAAAAGGTTTGCAAGCAATTATTCTTTCAAAATCTGTGCAAAATATATTTTTTATATGCTTGTTGTGCTTGTTCTCTTTGAAAACACCTAACTGGTAATAATTTATTTTATGTTCTTAATCCTTCGGAGAAGTTCGAACAGCCGCCAAGACTGATTTGAGATGGTTAAACTGATTTGGGAAAATATCATTTCTTCTTAGGATGAGTATGTAGTAGGCTATTCTTAACAGGAAGGACTGTTTATTGGTGGATTGAGGTTCAAATGGGGACTGGTGAGCTTGGATTGAGGAAGGATGTGTGGTATGACCGAGCTTTGTTTGGTGAAGGAATATCTTCATCTTTTATATATTGCCTATTAAGATGCATGGAATATTGAATTATTTGGTAGGTAATGGAGGTGAGTTTAGACTTAACTTTATTATCTAGCATCTTAATTTCATGGTCCTCTTTCAAGAACTCTGCTCAGTGAAGATCATTAAGGAAGAAGAGGATTTGTTTGGAAAGAGTGTGGAGATGTCTTTATACAGTTTGATCCTCTTATGGGAGTTTGTCATAGACTCATAGGGGATCCAAAGCTTTCCTAATAATGGGCGTGAGTTCCTTTCTATTCTTCTAAGGTCTTTTTCCGCACTTGGACTAATGCAATGGTTAAATTTTTAATGGCGATAGACTTGTAATTTATAAAGGTGCAGTATACTTGCTTGATAATACCCCCCGCGCCTCTCTTTTCTTGCATTTATTGGTGGCTTGGAACTTAAGGTGTTTCTGTTTTCTCATTTTGGTATATGGTGTGCCTAACTTGGTTTTGGACTTGTTTTGTGGTGGGAGTCGGTGTTGGGGATAGGAAGAAGGTGCGCGGATGAAAATATTCATGCTACCTTATGGTGTAGTTGGAGCCTGGGGGGGAGCGGTGTGGAACTCTTTTAAGGGAAGTAGGAGAGGTCACTTGTATTATATGTCGAACCTTTTCTTTTTACTTTTTATACTTACATTGCCCCTCATTGGGGTCTTTTCTTTAGTAGTTTAGTTACATTTCTTTTACATTAGGGGGAAAAAAATGCTGTGTCTGGTTGATTATCAGTTTTAGTATACTCAAGCCTGCAAAAGTGGTTTTTATTCATATATAATGATCTCGTATTATATGTTGAACTTTTTATTTATTTATATACATACATTGCCCCTCATTGGGGTCTTTTCTTTAGTTATATATAATAATATTTGAAGTTGCATAATCATTTCAGGAATAAAGTCATGAATTGAGTTAAAGGGTTATGAGATTGTATTTTTCAGCATCTCATTGTCAATGGTGTTGAGATTTGAGAATATGACATAATGATGCTCTTACCTGGTTTATAAGGTTGTGTGCTTCTCAAATATCACTAAATCAAGGAAAGATCTATTGTTGGTGTAAATTTTTCTACAATTGACATTGTGCCATTATTTGTTGTTTTCATAATTACTATGCTTGTATTTTAAAATATATTGCATAACTTTGATTTATATCTGCTTCATGAATTTCATTAGCTATTAATATTATTTATAATTTTCAGATAGCAAAAAGTTATCATGGCCCCAACAAGAAAATCTAGAAGTGTGAATAAGCAGTTTTCAAATTATACTGAGGCTTCTCCAGATAAAGAAATTGGAAATTTAAAGAAAGCTCGGCAACAGGTGAGTGTGACTTCATTTACTAGGGTTGAATTTTTCGTACTTTATTGTCATGGAAAAGTCCTTGGCCTTGCTGGGAGTGTTTTTGGAGTGAAATATTGATCCTTGCCTTTGCTTCTATCTTGTTTCTTATACACATGCTGTATTGTTTCAATTGGAAAATACAGATAATACACACTTCTTACTAAGCTATCTGGAAGGTTTGCATTTCCATTGTTGAAATGTTGTGTCTATCATTTATCTGATGGTGTCACTCTACATCACTTGCTTTCTGTATCTGAACTTTTTCTTCTGTCCAAAAAAAGGAGTTTTCAGAATTTGAGATGATAGTAACACTCTTTGTCCAAAAAGGTGTCACACTTCTTGCTTTCAGAATTTGACCATGTGAACTTATTGTTGACTATCACACTCTTACGCACAGAAGCGGAAGTTGTCTGACAAGTTAGGATCTCAATGGAGCAAGGAAGAGCTTGGGTGTTTCTATGAAGCCTACAGGAAGTATGGGAAAGACTGGAAGAAGGTATGCTGTTCTTGACCTGATTTCAGTTTGCTCTTTTAGAAATTAACCAGCTGATTATGAGTGAGTACTTTATTATTTTAATTTCAGCTTTTATATTATGTTCCCCAGCTATGTTTTTCACTGATGGTGCTAGGATGCATGCTTTTGATGTCCAATTTTTTATTATTTATGATGCTTGATAAAAATTTATTTCCTAATTGATGAAAACTGATTGATAATAATAATGCTTAACTGATAAAACTGCTCTTGTACTAAAATGCTTCATTGTGCTTTTGTCAACCTCTTCTGATGAATGGTTTATGTGGATTTCCAGGTTGCTGGTGTCATACGTAATAGATCTGTTGGAATGGTGGAATCGCTTTACAATATGAATAGGGTAGGATGGTCCTAATACTAGCTAGATTGATAAGTACATTCACCAACATGAATCAGTGTTTTGCAATGATTTTTTTGTTTCTTTATTTTCTATTTTCAAGCAAGCAAATATTCTTGTCCTGCATCATTGTTCTCAACTGAATTTGCACTGGGGGGACAGCTTGTAAATCCCCCTTCCCTTTCTGGGCTTTGGTTTTTCAGTTCCTACTTGTGGTATTGATGTGTTGAAGTTAAATGTAACATCAAAGATTATGGTTCAGGTTCAATTAATATTTGTCTCTTGGATGTTGGTTTTTAACTATATGCTTTTCCTGATTTGTTGTTCCTTCTCTTCGTATTGCCACTTCTTTTTCTTCTCAGTTGGTACTATTCCACTCATTTCTTTTATTTTTTGTTGTATCTCTGTTCATGTTATCATTTTTACAACTTGAAAGAGAACTGAGAAATCTAATGGACCGTAACCCTAGATTGATAAAGAGTAGCTTAAGGCCGTGAGTCCTAGAGGGGGGTCTTGTTCAATTTTAACTAACAATAACTGATTTTAAAATGTAATAATTACATTTAAAAGGGTAAATTATACTGATGTGATGATGGATGTATAAGATTACAATTTTACCACCTATCTTATTTCACACGATCTGCCCATCCCAGAATCTAGCTTTCCTCTTTCTCTTCCGTCCTCGATCGTTCACAATCTCTGTCTTTCTCTATCATTCTCTGTCATGCCAAGCAATGCGCGAGCTATTGAATTGTTGTTACTGGTCTTCGACTAATCATTAGAGTCCCATCTTTGGTTGGCAAGGCAAGATTCTAATCTGGTTCATACATTCCTGCCTTGTTTTTGTGTGTGATACATTCCTGCCTTGTTTTTGTGTGTGTGCGCATCTAAGAAGCACAAACACAGGTACAACAAGATACGGACACGGTGATGCAACAAATCTCAAAAAAATAGGACACGGCACAATACGTAATATATATATATATATATATATATATATATATATATATATAAAAAAATTAACTTTTTTCAGTTTCTCAATAATAATACCATATACATTCTAAGGAATGTATCCACTTTTTCTTCCAGTCTTCTTCTTCTTCTCGCTTTCTCTCACTGATTTGGCTTACATTTTGATATGAGAATTGAGAACAAAGTTTCAGACAAAAGAATGAACATATGATGTGAATACACTTATTTTCTTGTTGGGTTTTTAAGCCTAATTTTTATATTTAGATTTTTATCCCATTAGATTATAAAATTCAAGGATTTTTTTTTTTTTTTTTCCTAAATGGTACTCACACACACATGCCTCCCCCGATGCTTGAACCCCTGACCTCCCTTTGTGAAGTAAGGGCCTGATACCGCTAGGCCACTGGTCCTTTGGTTATAAAATTCAAGTTGAGCCTAATGCTTTAAAAAAATATTCACAAATTGACCTTGTCATGTCCTGAAAAGTGTCCTGGCCGTGCCTTTACGTATCCAGCCTTGTCCTTGGCGTATCCGGCCTGTCTTTGTCTCAAAAAAATATTCATTAAAAAATGTGGACACTTCTAGCCTTGACGGACACGAGTCCAGCGGTGTCTGAAACCGACATGGCACTTCCGACGGAGTGTTCGTACTTCCTAGGTGTGCATATATCCATATATGTGTAGCAAGTTTGGAAATTCTGAAAATATCTTGGCATTTCAACTAGGCTTCAGCAAATACAACAGAGCAGTTACATATGCAGTCGTGTCCTTTGTGTATCCGGGCTGTCTTCATCTCAAAAAAATAATCATTTGAAAATTCGGACACTTCTAGCCGTGACGGACACGTGTCCGGCAGTGTTCTCAGCGTGTCTGTGTCAGAGATGTGTCTGACACCACCATGGCACTTCCGATGGGGTGTTCGTACTTCCTTGGTGTGCATATATCCATATATGTGCAGTAAGTTTTGTCCTGGTGGAAATTCTGAAAATATCTTGGCATTTCAACTACGCTGCAGCAAATACAACAGAGCAGTTGCGCTGAATAAAGCAAAACAGTCATAAATCATTATAAGATCAGAACAATTTTACCCTGACACTGTTGCCGGCCACCACCGCCACCACCGCCAACACTGATCAACTTCATTTTCTCTCTCCTCTTATGCATAACCGTTACTGCTACCTCTCCTCCTCCTCCACAAATTTTTTTTCTTTTCTTTTTTCTCCATCTCATACTGCTTAGTTCGCTCCTCTCCACCCTCCAACCTCCTCCTCCTCTCTCTCTCTCTCTCTCTCTCTCTCAGATAAATCATCTTTTTTGCCTTCTCCCTGCAAAACCAGAATGATATCAAGAAAAAAAAGACAACAAAATTGGTCTTTCGAGAGAGAAAGGGAAGAATGTAGATAAATTAGTAGTAAATAGTGTAGATGGAGATAAAAACTGTGCTTTTGCAAACTTTATATGCTAGCTTATTGTGGATTTCTACATAATGAATGAAGCTGTTTCTGAACGTTAATAATCTTTAATGCTTCTGATTTTCAGGCGTATCTATCCCTGCCAGAGGGGACAGCTTCTGTGGCTGGCCTGATAGCAATGATGACTGATCACTATAATATCCTGGTTAGATTGGATCTTAGTTTTTCAGTGTTTTTACATTGATATTGGTAGATTGTAGATTTGAATGGTTTTCTAAAAGTTGTTTCTCTCTTGGTGCTTGTCTGGAAATGCACTTTTTCTATCTTCTATTTGAGCAAATGTTTGGAAAGACACATCGTATAAAAATTATTGTTATTATTAGTCAAACAGGACAATGAATTCGAGATATATGAGATGTGGAAGCAAGGAAAATTGTTTTCTGGAAGCAAGATAGAATTATTCCATTTGCTTTATAATATTTAGAAAATTATAGTTTCAGAAGTAAGAAAATCTAATTTCTCTGCCGTCAGTGAATCAGAATTAGGTTGTATTGCTGACTACTGCACATATAAAAGGATGCACTAGGGCACGGTTCTGCTGTTTCTGGTTTGAGTTGTATGAATTTTGGTTTAAAAGAGTGGTTGTTGGTTCCTTGTGTTCGTTTTAGTGCGATTCAAGGATATTTTGACTAGTTTAAACACCATTTGGGACATTAGGCCAACCATTGTGATGTCCTGCACAAGTAATTTTAATACATTAAAATTATAAATCATTAATAAATGATAATTACATTTTTTTGCCAGGTAAGCTATATATGGTGTTGATGTAAAAATAAATCTAATATTTTTAGAAGTCTTCTACTTGTTGGGAAATAGTTTTTTTTTTTCCCCACCCTAAAGGGATATGTACTCTGGCTCTCTAAATTAATTTTTACTTCTTGAAGATCTTTGGCAGGGAGAGTAGTGTCTTTCTTGCATATGGTAAAGTTATGTTTTCTTCCCTCTATTGTAAAGTTGTGGTTGTCGCACCGCTGTCCATCATTTCATGCATACACTTATTTTCCTAGTCATTTGCTTGTATACCTTTGTCCCACATGGATGTGCTAATTGCATGCAGAAACCAAAGGAAAGTGTACAAGGATGTGCTATTTTGGAAGTATCAAAAGACGTTTCTCTGAAAAAGAAAAAGAAGTTTCTCATAACTTCAAGCCGGTAATGTATATGCTGTAGGGTTTCAACATCCAACGGGTTAACTTTGTCAACCAGTTTGATTGCAAATCCAGTTGAATTTTCCTGATTTTCCATATACCGGGTGGATAAGATATATGTGTATATATATTTGGTAACTAAGAATCAACCCACCTGCTAGCCACTTTGGACTCTTGGATGGTTTGTGAACTATGGATGTACGCAATCGCCCGCAAATTATGTGCATCATTTAAACCCAAGCCTCACCATTGGTGAAACTTGAACCAACAACCTAAGGGAGTACCCCCAAAGGCCTTGACTGTCAAGCTGCCCATGCGGGCTGTGATAAGATATTCTAGTTCCTTGAGGCCTTTGGGTCTGGGTTAATCGGCTCAACATGGCGTACAGGATCAAAAAAACACCAGCTTTAAATGTGATTCATATATTGTTTTTGAACCTTTTCTTGTTTTATTGTTGAAATGAATGTTCTTTTTCTGTCTGCATTCTTTTTCTTCTTCCTCCTTTTTTTTTTTTTCTCACAAGTAAGATTTTCTGTCTGAAATTCTTATATCTAGTATACATGCTATATCTTACTGTTTCACATGAATGTTAAATTTATTTTCTGGCAGTTTGAACACTGATATAGTGATTGTATCAATCTAAAGTTTTAGTGAATGTCTCTTGTGTTTGGTTTGTCATTACAATACTTAAATCGTCCATGAGTTACATTGTTTTTAATGCTAAATTGGATTGTTGTGTTTTGCTAAGTATCTTTAGTTTTAACTTAAAGTAGCTTAATATACATGTTAACTGCATGTATTGTTAACTTACAGGAAGGCAATGATAGTGATCGAGAGAGCAATGATACTTCAAGATTATCTCGGAAGCCTCAGAAACGTGGTCGGAGAAAGGTTCAGGTTATTTCCTCTAAAGAAGATGTTTTGCAATCTCAATCGGTTGCCTCAACCGATGGATGTTTATCATTACTGAAGAGGAGGCGCTCTGACGGTATAGCAGCTACCCTTCCTTTTTTCCCCCTCGAAGCTAGTTGTTGATTGTATTACTTTGTTTTCTTTGTGTATGGTGATATATTCTTTATTTTCTCATTTATAACATCAAAACTGGGGATTTTATTGTATTTAATGGGTAAATAATTAGAAATCAATGTATAGTTTGGGACGCGTTCCCCTTTTGAACGCTCTTTAATACATTTTACTTATCAAAAAAAAAATAATTAGAAATCAAGAAGAGACGAACCTTATTGGGGAATGTTGCTCACCTGATGTATGATGAAACTAGACAATTTAGGAACCGATGCCTTAGGTTCATCTGGTCTTGACTTTACCTGATTTATGGCCTTGACTTTACCTGATTTATGTGCTTTTTCAGTGATATGTGTACTTGTAACTAGTGCCAATTAAAATGGGTCGGTGCATTTTGTGGGATTCATTATTGAAATACCCTGATATTTCAATTTTGCACTCTTGCTTGAATTAATGCTATGACCACATACTCGAGCATTGCATTTAATCATTTGTGGCAAATTAGACATGGTAATTGCTACATGTAGGTTCGTGGCCCTTGGTTGATTGAACATTGGCAAATCTATCTCCTAATGAATCTACATATTATTTGTGGGTTCTAATAGATAATTAGGAGAGAGGTCTGATGACGTAAAGAGATCCCAATTCAGAGAGAGAGAGGTAGAGAGGTTATTGTAGACTCCGCACAAAGTCTTTCTTGTGATAAAAGCAAGACCAATCTAATACAGAGATCTAGAGGTTGCGGTATGGTTTAGAGGATCTCTTCTCTTTTTTTTTTTTTTTATAAGTAAAAAGTATATTAGAAAAGCGTTCAAAAGGGGAACGTGTCCCTAATACAAAACGAAAAAAGGACCTAAGGACCAATAGCATCCAAAAAATCAAAGAAGTCATCAATCAAGGAGCAGGCGCTTCCTCTTGCATAACAGAATAGAGACCGAAGAATATGAACTTTTAGATTTGCTAAAGACGATTCTTTTCCTTCAAAATTTCTGTTATTCCTCTCTCGCCATAGGCACCACCAAACACAATGTGGAACAATCCTCTAATAATCACAAGCATGTTCTTTAACTGGGCATCGTTTCCATGTGTTAATCAATTGTGAGGAGTGTTTAGGCATTACCTAATAAACGCCAAACATGCTAAATATGAAATTCCAACAATCGTACGCTATGGGATAGTGCATAAGAATGTGATCCACGGATTCTCCTTCTGCTTTGCATAGATAACACCAGCTAACAATGACATTGCCTCTCTTTCTCAATTTATGCAATGTCAAAATATTTCCCAAGGTGGCAGTCCAAACGAAGAAAGCGATTCTAAGAGGAGTTTTAGAACGCCAAATAGACTTCCATGGGAAATCATGACCAACGAAGTTGGACAAACACAAGAACATGGATCGGACACCATATCTACCATGAGCTAAAGGGACCCACAAAATATCAGTTAATCCTCTGCCATCATCCTTCTGTTTATACAACGTATCCAAAAAAACACAAGCTTTCTCCATTTCCCAATCCTGAAAGGGGCGCCTAAAACGCACATCCCACGTAACTCCACTACTATCAAGTTGATAACAATCAATTACGTAAGCGTGCTTATTGTCAGCAATACTGTAAAGTCTAGGAAAGGAGTGAGACAACAGCTGATCTCCGCACCATAAGTCCTCCCAAAATCGAACATGTCTACCGTCGCAAACTTTGAATCTAATATGTGAGGAGAAAATCTCCATAACCACTTTCCCAAAAGAGCTCGATTAAAAAGGACCAGCTTTCGAATGCCTAAACTGCCTAATTTCAACAGTTGGCATACTTGTTCCCAATTAACAAGATGATACTTAAACTCCTCTCCCTTTCCACCCCATAGAAAATCCCTCTAAATTTTTTCAATCCTTTCAACAACAGAACATGGGATTTGAAACAAAGCATAAAGTAGGTAGGAAGGGACGAGAGAGTACTCTTAATGAGAGTGACTTTCCCCCCCTTAGAAAGATATGTTTTTTCTATCCTGCTAATCTCTTCTCATATCTATTAATCACTGGGTCCCAGTTCCCTAGTCTCGTAGAGGAAACTCCCAAAGGCAAGGTGAGGGGATCTTGAGGTTAATCACGTATTAGTTTCTTTGCTTTATTTATTTAAGTTGTTTTTTCCTCAATTTTTAGATTGTATGTTCCTCATTATTTAGGTTATACTAAGAATAGAAAAAAATTATGATAAAGGTGTTCTCACTAAACTTGTGCCCTAATAACCATGAGACTGCAAGGCTGTAAAAGACAGTCTTAGCCTCTCTCAATTAACAGTTAAAGGGTGTAACCCAGTTAGAGTGTCCTCATAACATATATGCTCTTGTGAATATATGATAAAACTTATATTTTGAAGAAAAATATATTATAATAATGCTATATATATATATATAGATATATTTAAATTTTAATTACATACTACTCCCGCCCAACCAAGGGTGGAGCCAGGATTTCAATTCAGGGGGGAGCAGCCGAGCAGTGTAAAAAAAAAATCAACTAACATGACAAATATTGATTGTTCAAATCAAGAAGCAAACAGGACAAAAATAATTGCAAAATAATATGCTAAATCAATGACCAATATAAGAACTAAAAGTACGCCTTTGTATTTTGAAATCAATGCATGAAAATTACACCAATTGACTTCATAAATTACAGTATAAATTCAAATAAGAAGAGAAAATGATTGTAGGGAAAAAAAAAAAAGTAAAGAAAAATGAGAACTTTGAAAGGAAAGAAATTAGAGTTTGATTCTAAGTCACATAATTCGCTCAAACCACTGGTGCTCCATCGCTCCGCGCGCGAATTGGCGTTTTGAGAGCGAATTCGCCAAAAATTCACGCTCTCATGTTTTTGAATTCACGAATTCAATTTAAGAATTCGCCGGTTTTTAAAGTTCAATTCGATGAATTGTGTAAGGTAAAATTGCGTATTTTGTTCAAGAATTCAACTACTTTTGACAATAAATTTACGAATTTAGTGTGAATCTTGAGAAATTTCGATTTTACCCCCAACTTAAATAGACCAAATAAGGTTAATTATGTCAAAAAGTAATCAATTTAATTTAATTAAGTAAACTCTATCCTTTATAGATAAAAATCAAATAATATAAGTTATATAACAATATACTTAATATTTAATAATACTTACGTAACTTACCTTCATTAGATAATATTTACGTAACTTACTTTCATTAACTTTTGGGTTTGGAAGTTTGGATATTTCATGTCTATTTTAAAGTTTAGCAGTAGATTCTTTTGCTTTTGAACATTGCTATTTCAAAGACAATGATTGTCATCTTGAGAGCTTAAAGCAGGTTAAATGTATAAAAGACAATACTTTTGAACATTTCTTTTTCTGTTATGCCCTATTCACTGTTATGTTTTTATTTTTGTAAAGCAGCTTGTTTGATAATCATGTTTGTTAATTTATGCATTTTTATAAAGTAGGTTATATTGGTTGTACATATTTGATTCACTATTCTGTCTTTTTATTTGCAAGAAATTTATTTAAAACATATATTTATTATTATAAATTAATATTTTATATATTTATAATGCGGCGCTCCCGCTCCAAGATTTTTTTGGGATTTGCCGCTCTTGCACTCCCGCTTCCGCTCTATGTGACTTAGGTTTGATTGAAGAAGGGAAATTAAACTTTTTTTTATTTTTTATTTTTTTTAAGGAGATCAAAGGAATTTGAAGGGTAAAAGAGAAGAAATAAAAATTTAAAAGATAATTTTAGAAATTAAAAGTTTTTGGGGGCCATTAAATCCCATCCCCCCCCCCCCCCCCCCCCCCCCCCCAGCCCTGGGAATGTGTAGCTTTGCTCCTGTATCTGGAATCACATGATGTGTGTGTCTCTCTCTCTTTAAGTCAAGTTGACGTGTCTTGGGATTTGAGATAAGGCCAGCTTTACGAGCTGCCACTATTTAGCCACCAAGTACCCCAAAGATTCTAGTGAACTAGGCGACTGGGTTATGACAATGTGCCTCAAAGTGCGCTATGACAAGTCAGCCATGTATTCTTCTTGATTTGTGCCATATCTGCATACCTCGAGGTAGAATATGATGTGCCAATAGCGTATTGACTTTATATCCCCTTGAGTCTTGTTCTCAACTCTTCAAGATGCCTTTTCAATCTTCAAACTTTCAGGAGATATTCATTGGAGATGAGGCAAGAGTTCTTCATATTATTAATACCGATAGTAAGGCTTATATGTGGGGAAGAGGTCTATGTGAGTAAATATATAATTAGCGAAGCTCATTGGAGATGATGTACACGTGTGAAAAGCCTAAGATTTGTTTTCACAACTCAGACTGTCTGTTATGTGAGATGAATTGCACGGCGGTGAAGTCTGTAGTTGGCCCCTATGAAGCCAATAGCCATAGGTCTGCCAGCTAAGTATCAAGATCTTTGGCATCTTCTCCAATTTTCTAAGCTTCGTTTGCACTAACTTCTAAAAGTAAGCCATGACAAAATTGCTTATGTGGTGCTTATAAGGTAATCAATGGGTTCCTGACACTCACATTTAGAGTCTTGCCAGATAGAAGCTTTTCGGTAAGTTTCTAGCAACAATAGAATAACATATGAACTATGAACACAAGGTAAAATGCCAGAAATAATGTATTAAATCAAAGGAGCCTTTGTTGTAGTCCCCCTTATATTTTAAGAGAATAACCATGAAAAAGTGCAAATATGCACAAACAATAATAAAGAAGAGTGTAAGTAACAAAGAAAATTAATAATAAAGATGCATTCTTGAGGATTCCCCAAATTCACTATGGGACTCTTCTTGCAGGTTAAGAGCAAAACTTTACACACTTTTCTTCCGGGTGAAGAGCCAGCCTTTACAAGCTATCCCAAACTCCCTTACCAAGTGCAATTTCCTTCACTTAGTCTTTACAAGGGTGTACCAACCCTTTTTAGTATCAAAGAATGATAATTTGTCACGAGCCATGTAGATATTGTCCGTTTTGCACACTCTCAAAAGAAGAAGTTTTGGCTTACCCAAACCGAGAGCCAAGATTTATATTTATATAGAAGAATAGGATACAAAGAAAGGAAACCAAATCAAAGAAAGACAGAAAATATGCCAAAATCTACATGATCCTTTGATTATGGGATCTTATCTACGGGATCCACGGGGATCTTATCTATGTGATCCCATGATTATAGGGATCTTACATAAAACACCTAATAAAAGACTAAAAACAGTGCACACAATACCAAATCTGCTTCAATTACATTGGCCAAGAGTTAATACTTTAAATGACATTATAGATTGGTTTGTGATACAAACCAGTGCACACAATACCAAATCTAAGTTTATGTGTGCACTTTTTGCTGCTACAATATGGAAGATTTGGATTATAAGAAATTCAGCTTTGTATAATGGATTCAAGGATGATGCTGAATATGTGGTTCAAGCCATAGTTTGGGATGTGCTTGCATATCTCAGTGTTACACTACAGGATCTGATAACTGTGTTTTCATTATAGTGGCACTCATGTTGCAGAGCTGTGCAATTGGTTATGTGTTCAGGTTGGCCGGTTTATTTGGATTGGATTGACAAGATCTATGCTCCTAGTATGCTTTGTCATAAGAAATTTCAAGTTCAGGAATTGGTCTTCTTAATGGGCTGGAAGTTTTTTTTTTTTTTTTGGTCTGTTTAATTTTTGTTTGCTGTGATTGGTTAATGGATTTAGTCCATTATTGTTTTTTTCTATTGGAGGTTTTAATCTCCTATTTGTAATTGTACGTCATCTTTTTTATATATAAAACAAAAAAAACACCATTCAAGAAAAAAAAGAAAAAAGAAAAAAAAAAGAAAGACTAAAAACAACTAATAAAAAAAATAAAATAAAATAATAAAGATATTTCAACACTCCTCCTCAAGCTGGAGTGAAGATATCAATAAAGCCCGGCTTGGTAATCGAGGAATGAAGCAAAGATGGACCAACAAATTTGGTGAACACATCGGCCGACTAATTAGAGGAACGAACAAAGCGCGGCTTGATAATTCCCGAACGAACTTTCTCTCTAATAAAATGAATGTCTACCTCTACATGTTTAGTCCTCTTATGAAGAATAGAACCTGGAGCAAGCATGCTGGTTGACTTATTATCACAAAACAAGTCTGAGGACTGTTTTTCACCTAGCCCTAGCTCCTCCAAGAAAGATCGAAGCCAAAGAATTTCACAAGTACCCTGAGCCATGGCACGATATTCAGCCTCTGCTGAAGATCTCGAAACTACATGTTGTTTTTTACTTTTCCAGGATATAAAATGGTCTCCATAGAAAGTACACAAGCCAGATGTGGAATGTCTATCAGTTTTGGACCCAACCTAGTCTGCATCACTGAAATAGGATAACCCAACCTGCTTGCTAGAAGAATAGAATAATCCAAGTCCAGGACAGGACTCAAGAGCAAAAGCCAAATTAGGACGGGTGTTGGTAAGATAAATCAATCTTCCTACCAAGCGCTAATATTGCGAGGGATCAGAAAGGAAATCTTTGGACTCTGTCGAGATCTTCAAATTAGGATCTATAGGAGTGGAAGCAGGTTTACACCCAAGCATACCCATGTCTTGAAGAAGATCCAAAACATACTTCATTTGCGATAGGGAGATACCCTGCTTAGATCTAGCAACCTCAATTCCTAAGAAATATCTGAGTTGCCCAAGGTCTTTCACATCAAAAGCTTTAGCCAATTGAAGCTTTACTTGAGCTATCCCTGGGATGTCATTGCCAGTAATGGTGATATCATCAACATAGACAAGCAGGATGATACATCGACCTGAACGGTGGATAAAATATATATGGTCAGATTGGCATCTAACAAACTCCATGGATAGAATTACATCACTGAAGCGGTTGAACCAAGCTCTGAGAGATTGTTTTAATCCATACAAAGACTTCCGCAATCGATTAACCTTTGTAGCATACTCCCCCTTAGTCCGAAAACCGGGTGGATGATCCATGTAAATAGTCTCAAGAAGATTAGCGTTAAGGAAAACATTCTTCACATCAAGCTGATGAAGAGGCCAATTATGAGAGACAACAAGGGAGACAAGTAAACGAACTAAGGACAATTTAGCCACTGGAGCGAAGGTATCATTAAAGTCTTTACCATGAATCTGAGTAAACCCTTTGGCTACCAAACGAGCTTTATACCGATCAATAGAGCCATCAGCCAGATATTTAACACTGAATACTCATTTGCAACCAACAGTCTTTTCACCAGGTGGGAGAGATACAAGCTCTCATGTTTCATTATGCTACAAAGCATCCATTTTTACCTTCATAGCGGACATCCAATTAGGATTCCGAAGAGCCTCAGACAACTTTCTGGGAATAGAAATGGAATCAAGTTTGCCTAGAAAGGCTCGGTAAGACCCTGAAAAACCATCCTAAGAGATATACTGCGAAATAGGATGATCAGTACTACAAGCGAATCCAAATCTAGCAGGGGGTTTGCAGTCCCGAGTTGGATACCGAGACTCAGGAATAGGAACAAGGTCAGGGCAATGTAAAGGAGAGAGGGATGTACCTGAACCTGAGTCCGAGGAGGATGAAGGCAGTGGAGGCGGAGCACGAGGGCGGCGTGAATAGACCTGCAAAAGAGGTGAGGAAACAACAAGAGAAGGCTCTTCTTGGAGTGTTGTGAGCCAGTTTATGCATGCTACTCGTACAACTCATATGGATGCAGTATATCATATTCTTCGATATCTTAAGTCCTGTCCTGGACTTGGATTATTCTATTCTTCTAGCAAGCAGGTTGGGCTATCTTGTTTCAGTAATGCAAACTATGCTGGGTCCAAGACTGACAGACGTTCCACATCTAGCTTGTGTACTTTCTATGTAGACCATCTTATATCCTGGAAAAGTAAGAAACAACCTGTAATTTCGAGATCTTCAGCAGAGGCTGAGTATTGTGTCATGGCTTAGGGCACTTGTGAGATTCCCTAACTTCGATCTTTCTTGGAGAAGGTGTCGGTAGAGGATCCCTAAAGTTGTAGAGGCCATCGTGCTCATATCCCTTGCCAAAAATCCTCTTCGAATGCAGGTCCTTTAATGAGGAAAGAAAATCACTGCACAGTTTAGTGATTTGGCAAGTTTGCTAACCGATAGAAGATTAAATGCAAAATTAGGAACATAAAGAACATATGGCAAAATAATATCAGGATATAGATGAACATTTCTTTTGCGACGAATAATGGTGGTTGACCCATCGGCTAGACTAACAGCCTGACTAACAGGGTTAACGGGAGTAGAAAATAATGACAACTCACCAGTCATGTGATCATTGGCTCTGGAATCCAGAACCCAAGTAGGTTTTCCCGCTTTAACGTGATAAGCAGAAGGAGTACCTGTAGCTATAGTAGTCGTGAGAGTAAAAGAGCCGGCCCTGGTAGATAAGGCTCCGAACTGCTCCTGAAGTTGACCAATCTAGGACTGTAACTATTTGAAGTCCTGAAAAGATGGTATGGGAGGAGTTGAAGTAGGAGGGACAACAATCTGTAGAGTAGTATACCCACCAATAGTATCGGCTACTGCGGCAGTGCGGCCACGGCCCGAAGATAAAGTGTCATTTTGGCTACTAGAATCACTCGTAGTACCAAACTAAGGCTGGTCCACATGTCGAAGAGGGAGGAAGAGAAAAACAATGCCGGAAAAATCGGCGCTTTCCTCCAAATATGTTGCCGAACAAACACCGGCAGCCCACAAAGGAAAAAAAAAAAACACCAAAAGGACCCTTAGATCATAAAAAAACCTAAGGGAATTCTCCTAAAAAAGGAGTCAAAAACAGAGGGTTACTCGAGGGGTCCGGCGTAAGGGCTGGGAGGAGATGGAGGTGCGCCGGAGGTGAGGGAAAATGGAGAGAGGAAAAGAGAAGGTGGCGGTGTTGGGGAGGCGAAGGTTTTTGTTGAGCTTTGATACCAAAAAAAAGAAGTTTTGGGTTTTGGCTTACTCAAACCGAGAGCCAAGATCTATATTTATATACAAGAATATGGTACAAAGAAAGGAAACCAAATCAAAGAAAGACAGAAAATATGCCAAAATTTATGTGAACCCATGATTATGGGATCTTATCTACGGGATCCCATAATTACAGGGATCTTATCTATGTGATCCTATGATTATAGGGATCTTACATAAAACACATAATAAAAGGCTAAAAACAGCTAATAAAAATAAAAATAATAAAGGTATTTCAACACTCTCTGTGCTCCGGTTTTCAAAACGTTTCTACATAGTTAGGGGATGTCCATGAAACCTCTCCCTCTAGGCAATGTGGGACGTCACATAATCAATGTGTGTACAACAATAACTCTCTTGAAAGGTAGATTTGTACAGTGTAAGCTCACAATCCTAGAGTTAAGATTGAATAATCAAGTTGAAGTTTAATTCTAAGTCAAATGTGTATAATCTCAATAAATGATGCTCAATAAATGTTTCAATGGTGTCTTATGCGTAGAAATGTTGGTACAAGGCCATATTTATAGTCCCATACAAAATATAACTGTTCGGGGCATTTAATGCGTGAAGGGACAGTTGAACTAACCGTTAGATTTCAAATTTTGATTAAAGCAGCGATTAATGCATAAAGCAGTTGACTGGTCTGGCTAGAACAATCTGCTGATCCTTGTGAATGAGTCAATTGATTTGTTAGTCTTCTGAGTGCTTAAAACTCTCTAGACAAAACCAGTCGACTAGTCCTTTGGGATTAGTCGACTCGGTGATGGCCACATTCTGAAAAGAATGAGTTGACTGATTTGTCATTTTAAGTCGACGGATTCATTGAAGCTTCAACTAGTGGAGGCTCTGGTCAACATTAGTCGACTGGCTCTACAAGAGCAGTCTGCTGCAATTAGGACCTTATGCATTGGTTCAATGTCCAAGGCCTATTGCTAAGTGTCTAGGGATCAAATGAGTGATATGCGTTAGGTCCTAGAAACTAACTCCTATATTTTGAGCTTCAAACTTAGTTACTCAGAAATAACTATACATTGAGTTCTAGCTCTCACCATGGACTATCTACCCAATGTCTTCATCTTTGACTTCAATGTCTTTTGATCTTTTAGATTTCATCTTCAAGACTCGGATCCTTCTTGGCTTTGCCATTGATCCATTAGTTCACTCGAATTTAAGATAAACCTATTGAACACACTCAAGTGGACATTAGTACAACACTTCTTATAATCAAAATTACCTTTTACTCTTGGGTTGAAACCTTGGGGTCAACAAAATTAACTCATGATTTTTTTGTTCTTAGTAGGCACTTAAGTATTTCTTTGATTTATTTATTTAATTTTTTCTTTTTTTATCTTTTTCTCTAGTTGTGTTGTGTGAGAATGCGGGTTCAAATCTTGAGAGCAGTCACTTTGTGCAAATGTGTCAAAAGGTTAGGTCTCTATTTAGTCCACTCTTCCCAGCATCTTCGATTAACGGGGACCACACTGGGTAATGATTAGTTGATTATCTATCAGTTTATGATCCATTTTGAGTTTTGGGGAATGGATTGGTGTTAAGTGTTAACGACTTCCTCCTGTCAATGCTCAAGCTGATAGAGAGGGGGTGTAACAAGTCTTACATGTGGCAAGATTTTCTTCCATCAGTGGGCTGAACATGTGAATGTATTATAGTTATTATTGGGTGGTGAGATGTGACCCTAGGAATTAATTAATTTACTCATGAAAAAATGAAAGAGAAGAAAGAAGAGAAGAAAGAGAAAGACCGGGGAAAGAAAGTATGATGGCAGAAAATAGAGAGCCTTGGGGTTCTCTCCAGGTTTGTTACTATTTTTGCTAAACTCAAAAGGAAGTTGGAAATCCATCCCTAGTTAAATATGAGCACTCACCCTTTTAAGTTTCAGCAAACTGGTTGTGGATGATATATCATAAACCACCATTGTGTCTATATTGCAGTTGTCAATGGTTTTCTACATGCTCATATTATATCCGCATGGGCTTTGACTCATTGGTAAGTGATGGTTCTTATTTTCGTGACCCTTGTTAACAACTGATGCTTCAGTGCCTTTTCTTGTTCATTGAGCTTTAACAATCAAAATCTCTCCCTCTCTCTCTCTCTCTCTCTGTGCAAATGGAATTCTGTTTGAAATCGGCTAGCTGCTTAGGTTCAAGGATGATATCTCAGGAGCGAAATCTGCATGGAAGTCATTGGTTTTACCATCCATAATCTTAAATCTGTATCAGACTAGACGATAAAACAAACTTTACTAGTTCCTGTGTACAGGGATAGTTCTTAATACAAGTGTGACCCTTAGGCCCTGTTTGGGAAGTGTTGTGTTTTGTTTTGTAATGTTCCCGGCCTGCTACAGTAGCCCATTTTTAGTCCAAAACATGTTTGGCCCGCCTTGTTTTGTTTTCAACAGTACCAGAACACTCCAGGATTTTGGGCCCAATAGCTGGAACAAAAATTTGGTGTTTTATGTTGTTCCAGGCCCATTTTTTACTGTAGCGGGGGTAATAAAATTTTTTTTTAGGGCAAATCATTTCAGCCTCCCAATCGCCTCCATCTCTATTCTCGTTCTCAACTCTGGAACTTGCCCCCTCTCTCTCTCTGCAATTGCAAACTACAAAATCTACAAGAATCAGAAGTTCAAAACCCGCCTCCATCTCTATTCTCGTTCTCAACTCTGAACTTGCCCTCTCTTTCTCTCTGCCTTTGCAAACTACAAAATCTACAAGAATCAGAAGTTCAAAACCCATATATTTCAGTTTATCTATCTGTCTGGAAGAATCAAAAGTTCAAAACCTATTACCTATATCAAAACCCATATTGGCATATCATTTCAGATTGTTCAAAATATTAAAACCCATTTATGTCGTTTGATTTACCATCGGAGTGAGCCTCGCAGCCTCTATCATGAGGGATATCGATGCTGCCGATGATGAGGGGTTTCCAGGTTCCAATCTGTGGAGGTCGAAGCCGTGGCCGACCTGGAAACGCAGGGACTTGGAAGGAGTGGCGGCGGTGGTTTGCGGCTCTACTTCTATGGCGGCAGTGGTGGCGGATGCCGTAATCGGAGATGATCTGGGTGTTGCTCGGAGAGATAGAGGAGGTGATGAGAGGAGAGTGAGATGGGTGCGAGGAAAGAGTGAAGGAGGAGGAGAGAGAGAGAGAGATTGGGTTCGTGGATGTTTTGAGGAGAGAGAGATTGGGTTCATGGATGTTTGGATGTTTTGATCCTCGCCAAACATGTTTTGTTCTCATCTTAGAACAAAACATGACAAAACACTTGTTCTGTTTTAGACTAAAACAAAACACTACAAAACACAACGCATTCCAAACGGGGCCTCAGTAATTCAGGTTGCAAGAGAACTTAAAGTATCATTGCACTGTTTTACTTTTTCAGTATATTGGTTTATTTCTCTTTTTCCCAATTGCAGATTATGTAAATTTGAGTGTAATAAATCTTCTATAATTGTGCAAACTGGATTGACCACTCAAAGTTCTTTCTTATGTTATGTTTGAATGAGCTATAATCTTCTTTGAGGCCTGAATTTTGACAATTATAATATTATTGTAGGCTGTGCTGTTGGGAAAAGGACACCTCGCTATCCTGTTTCTTATTCATTTAGAAAATATGATGGGGAAAGCTATGATTCACCTAGTAAAAAAGGATGGAAGTCAGAGGTGGACAAAGTTGCACATGTGGCAGCATTAGCACTAACAGAGGCCTCACAGAGAGGTGGTCCCCTCCAAGTTTCTCACTCTCCATTTAAAACAGAGCGCATGAAACCCTTGCTTCTTCAGAGTCAGGAAAGGATGGTAGTAGTTGCAATATTTTTAATTGTTGCTTTTGTTGCTTCTATGATGTTGTTATTAATTGTGATTACTTGTTCACGTGTGACAGCATTTGAAATCACAGATGGCTAAAGCCAAGCTGCATGATACTGGAATGGATGAAGACTGTTTGGAGAGCAGTTTAAACAGCAGGGGAGCTGAAAATGGAGATTATCCTGGAGATACAAGTGCTTTGATGGATGTTGAAGTTGTTGATACAACAGAAGTCTATCAGAAGGGGAAAAAAGTTTATAGGAAGAGAGAAAATGTTAAAGACATCAGAACCATCCAATTTGATGATGGTCGGGAGGAATGTAGTGGCACTGAAGGTCTTAATGTGAGGGATGCGAAGAGAAACATCAAGGTTACAAATGTGAAAATTGAGCGGTCCTTTTCTCAGTCTAAAAGGAGGAGGGACAAGAAACTTTTTTTTGGAGGTATGTTTAATGGCGCATTATTTCATTGTCTTTTAAGTTTAAATATTCTTTGATCTCTTTATTGTGTCAGGGAAGGGTGGGGGTCTTTGTGTATTTTCAGTTTTAATTTTTGCAAGTTTTTCACTATTAACATCCTTTCATTTCCACAAAGTCTCAAGAGGATAATATTTGCCTTCACACCAGTAAGGAGGAACCTCCTCTAGGCCACTGGTGTGGTATAATAATAGGATGACAAGCCTTCTCCTTGAATTTAAATATGTAAAAACAAAAAAAGAAAAAAAGCCTCAAATTTCTCATTATTATTGTCCCACAGTTTGGAGGTGGCTCCTTCTTACTGGTAAGGAGGCAAGTATTGTCCATCCCAATATCAGATTTCTCTATTGACGGTTCATTATGTGAAGTTGCGAGTTAAAACAAAAAAAAACCTTTGTTTATATGGTAGAATGAAAATTTTGTGTTTACATTTTGCATTTTGTAGAAGACTGGAATTGTCTAATTTTCTTTTCATATGTGACTGAAGCTCTTGAATGGCTGATTACCCGTGTGGGATATGGGAATGAGGTCTTACATGGATTCTAGAAGCAATGAGTAGGAAACATATTAAGTAACAAAATAATTGCAGTTGGAGAACCTTAATGTGGAATAATTTCACATAATTATAGGAAAATATTGGGAAACAAGTTTCCTGGATGTTTCAGAAGAATTTTATTTTTAATAGATAAACTTGTGTTTGTTGAGCATATCCGTTCATTGAAAAGTTTTAAATTTAAAATGGTTTACCAGAACTTTCTAAATGGATATTCACTATTTTCCGAAAGCTGTTTGCTCATGATGCAGATTTTCTGTTTAAGAAAGAAATTTTGTTGTAATTTTTGTATGATCGAGACTCATTCTTTCCTGTGACTCTTTTTCATGTAGATGAAAGCGCTGCCTTGGATGCCTTGCAAACATTGGCGGATCTATCTCTGATGATGCCAGCATCGACAATAGAATCTGGTAAATTGATGCTCTACTAGTTTTATCTCTCTTATCTCTTTCTCTCTATGTGTGTGCGCGCGCTTGTGTTCATAAAAAAAATGTATGCGCGTGTACCAATATGCATATAAGTATAATACATGTCTTTCTGTTTTTGTATATATTGTAATTTCAACTACGAGTTATGGTTTTGTCAATGTTATTCAGTGTGACTTGAAATTTGTTTGTTTCTTGTGATCTAATGTTAAAATTCAGGGCATGACAAAGAACTCTATATGCTTGTTTACATTGCATTGTTTCATGGTTTCAGATTTCAATAATTTTTCTTTTTTCTGATATACTGGGGCGGAGGGAGGGGGGGACTTCCCAATTTTTTTTGAAACCTCTGTTAATAATACATAATTTAGGTTATTAATTGTAATTATAGTAGGAAAATTAAAGCTGGCCCCCCCTAAATTTTTTTGAAATTTGTTTTAATAGTATATATATATTTATGGTATTAATTGTGGTTTTAGGTAGAAAAATTAAATAAATAATTGTAATTCTTTTCATTTTTTCTTCTCATATTGTACATAAACATGTTTTTAAAAGTATACATTACAAAGAGGGTGGAAATTTTTTTTTGGCCCCCCCAATTAAACATTCCTGGCTCCGCCCCTGGATATACAGTTGATGTTTTGAAGGCAGGGAATTATCTTAGCCCTTGAAAAGCTGAGGAATAATGATTAATCATAAACGAAGGAATGGTTACGACAAATGAAGTGAACCAAGAACAAAACAAGAATCGCGACTGAAAGGTAAACACGCCACACACGAAGAACACAAAGATTTACGTGGTTTGACACAAGTTGTGCCCACGTTCACGGTGAAAATTCAGTGAAAGATTTTACGATGCAAAAATCAGGACATTAGAAGTTTCAACCCGAAACCCTAACTTTCGCTCTCACTCTCTTTTCTTTGACCTTTAGTGTTTCTCTCTATCCCACTCCAAACCCTTAATGCTCTTATATTTTGGGCTACAAGAGAGTACTAAATAGAGTCCATGATCCGCAAGCAGAAAACGAGTTAAAGAATTTTCCTCGGGGCTGATGCCCCCGAAACCCTTTTCTGGTCAACTGGGTCGAGCTGAAACAAAATTCGGGTCACAACATCACACAATGTTTTCCAAAGAAACTATGATCAACCTTCCTGTGATGGCTTTGGGACAATTTTTTTTTTTGACAAGAAACAATTGAAGCAAGCATACAGTAGAAATGCACTGTTGTCCATTTGAAATATCAAACATATAATTATAAAAACGAAGGAAATCTTCCTATCTTATGTTGATGCAGGAAAAAGCCATGCTCTAAGTATCACAAAGTCAGGACATGGACGTGATATGACATGGATATCTGACACTTCAAATTATTAAAAAGTAGATATGAAGGAAATGTTCTATTATACATGACAACTAAAAAACTTTATGACATGAAATGTTCTATTATATATGACAACTAAAAAACTTTATGACAGGAAATGTTCTATTACACATGACAACTAAAAAACTTTATGACGAAGGAAATATTCTATCATATACAACAACTAAAATTCTTTTTGTAATTTTCTAATTTCTATACTAGGAATTTCATAATATGAACATGGAGTTTATGCAGATATCAAATAAACTTTCAACACGCACACACACAATGTAGCAATAAATGTCATTATTTCAAGCACTTAGCCAACACATCCCTAGCAAGACACATCCTGAACACTTGGTTCACACATTCTAAACACTCCAAGGCTCCAAGCACAAGTTTTATATAACACAAATACATCCAAGAGTAGTCAGCTTGAATAATCACAATATGAACTCTCCTTAAAGAAAAATTAAAGTTGTACACATGGTTTCAAGCATGCAATAAATTTTCATATATATAGGATAATAAATTGTGATGATAAAGTAGGAAAGTAGTGATATATATAATATAATACTCTTTTCGCATTCCAATAGCTTCATCTGCTAAATTATGTAACTCTTAACATATAAGTAAATTTTAAAATTAATTAAATTTCTATATTTGTATTATTCAATAAACACATAAAAGAAATATATAGCCGTATCCACACCGTGTCCATGTCCTACTCCTTTAGGATTTTATGTGTTGCGTATCCATGTATCAGGTCCATGTCCCATGTTTTTGCTTGTGCTACTTAGTTGGTAATTTACTCCAACAACAGCTTTCTTACTCTAGCTAACAGCTTGTGGGATTCGGTTGGTGATTAAATCTATTGTAAATACTCCTTTCAACTTTGATATTACGAATTATGGGCAATGCGTGATATTCTTTTTGTTCATAGGGCCACCTAGGGTGGTTTGTCCTCTCATGGAGATTTGTGAGTTTGTCCTCTAATAAGACCCACCTTAGGTGGTCCAGTGTCTCATGGAGATTCATTATTCTTCTTTGGCAGTATCTTTATGTCTAGTCGTGTATTGTTGCTGATTGTTCCACTCTTCTCTTTAATGGAGGAGGCTTTGAATTTATTTGAGTGATGAAACTTAAAATCATGTTGTATGTCAACCTAATATGTGGGTTTTAAATTGCATTCTGGAGTTGTTTTCGCGCATGATGTTTGGGTATGCAATTTATACTATTGTTTTTAATTCATTTTATTTTTTGGGTTAAGAATCCTCTGAGCAGTTGAACGAGGAAAATCCAACTCTTGATGTAGCTGATAGGTCTAGTGTGCCCGAAGCTATGCCTGGGAGCCATGGAAAAGACGAAACCAAACTGTTGGGTGTTAGAGAAAAAGCCTTCTATGCATTTTCTGGAGCTGAGGCTTCTATGTCTGGAAAATCTAAACTTGGAAGGGACTCTGCAGTCATTGCTAATTCTCTTTCTGAAGGAGAACAGCAACCTCAGTCCAGCAGTAAAGTGTGGAAACGAAAACACAAATTCTCCTCTTTGAAGGTTTGTAGAGATTAGAACTCTATTAAATGGAATCTTCTTTAGGTGTTTGGTTTTATTATTTGTTTGTTCTTTTTTTTTTTTTTTTTAATTTATATATATATATATATATATATATATATATATATATTTATCTTTTCTCCCCATTGCTCTTTTTATGGGCATAATTTTTTTTCTTCATGGATTGATCTAATGGTCACACCAACTTCTCATACGATCTGTAGATCTAAAATTTGAAGCTCGTACAATTCTTATTTAAATGAACCTTTGGAGATTGCATTGTTAAATGTTTCTGTAGAAGCAAATAGTTTTTTGTTCCTGAAAACAAGTATTTTAATCTCCAAGTGTCTTGCATAAGTCTTCTTCTTCTTCTTCGTACTATGGATTCATGGATTTCGATATTTACATATGAGACATTGTGCTGCTATTGGAGTATTTAAGGTAGGAGGTGAATGACATCTTTAATTTTTACCCTTTTCCCTTTTGGCAATTAGATTTTAGAATCATCACTCTCTTTGAGGGTTAAATAGGTTCTGTAGTTTCCATGTTGATTCACATTTCTTTGTTTCCTATGCAAATGTTTCTCAGGCCTTTTCTAAAGAGGATGAAAATTCTGTCTTCAAAGCTAAACGTACTGGTCAAAATTTTGCTCCTTCAAAACAATTGAAATCATTCAAAACTGCAGAATGTTCTTCAAATAGTGATCAGCAATCAGGGATCGATTTGGCAGTATCAACTGCGGAGGCTCCTGCTAGAAGCCAGGTCAACTCTCTAACCAAACAAAGAAGTAGGCGTAAGATGGATCCAAAGAGAATGTCAATCCAAGACGGCATGATGTCCCGTGAAATTATTTCAAAAGATTTGCCTAATAAATACTCTACTTCACTCAAGGAGGGAGTATTCTATCGGAAGGTTATATCATCCTCTGTATATTAATCAGTTTTCCTAGAATGTGAATCTATATTAAACCTCATATTGAATTTGCAGGATATGCTTTCTTGTTGTCTCTCATCGTACATGGTTCGGAGGTGGTGCACGTTTGAGTGGTTCTATAATGCAATCGATTACCCTTGGTTTGCTAAAAGGGAGTTTGTGGAATACTTGGATCATGTTGGACTTGGACATATTCCTAGACTAACTCGTGTCGAGTGGGGTGTCATTAGAAGGTACCAGTTTGTTGACTCTGTAATTATCATTGTTCATAACAGATCTTATTAATATTTATTTCCTTATCCATTTAGCTCCCTTGGCAAACCTCGGAGATTTTCTGAACAGTTTTTGCGTGAGGAAAAGGAGAAGCTTTTGCAGTACCGGACATCTGTTAGAAAACATTATACTGAACTTCGAACTGGTATTGGGGACGGACTACCAACAGATTTAGCACGACCATTATCTGTTGGACAACGAGTAATTGCACTTCATCCCAAATCAAGAGAAGTTCACAATGGAAGTGTGCTCACCGTTGATCGTAACAAGTGCAGGGTTCAGTTTGACCTTCCAGAGTTAGGGGTTGAATTTGTGATGGTGATGCATTCTTTACAAAATTATTCTGGTCATTCTTTTGTCTTTTTTATTTTCCCATATTGCCCTGTCCAGAAGATGTTCTCAATTTGCACCATTCTAGCACCAGGACAAGTAAAACAGATTAAATGCAATATTTCTAATGGACATTTCATGTCTCCTTTAGTAATGTTAAACATTACCTATATTTCGCAGACTTTCTTACTTTTCTCAAACTTATCACCATTACTTATTTATTCTAAAACCATATAATTGTTGAGACGCTTATGAGTTGCTCATTTGTTGAACTTCCCCATTGCTTCTGCTGCACTGATTGCTGATTGCTGACCTTATAGTAATTCAACCTGATATGTATAATTTTGATCAGATTTGGCAAGTTGTCTTGCTATAAAGTTACAATTTTTTATGATGGTACTCCCATATTAACAATTACAGTAAAGTACTGCTGCTTTGCTTGCTACTTACCATATTAATTAATTATATTTTGTTAAAAAAGGTTTCAGTTTGAGAACCTGTGGACTTACCACTCTCTCTCTCTCCAGTTGCCATGGTTATTAACACGGTGTCATTAGTAGTTTACCTAATCATTTCTTTCCTTTTCTAAACTACTACTTTTTTCTTCCCATTTTGTTAAAAGATATAGAAAATATAAAATAAAAAAATTAAATAAATAAGCAGTGTTCTTTTATTCAAAATGCCTCGTGATGTTCAGCCAAATTTATGCTTCTGTAATTGCCCCCTCGCCCTCCCTCTTCTCTTTCTTCCACCAAAATGATGCACTGTCTGCAATTTTAACTTTTATTTGATGTTGGTCAGGCATTGGTATCAAATTATTATTCCATATAAGAACTATCTACCGCTTCCCATTGGAGTGACAGTGGATTATTGATCTTTAATTGCAGGATATTGATTGCATGCCTTTGAATCCATTGGAAAATATGCCAGAAGCTCTAAGGAAACAGCACATTGCATTTGACAAATTTGTCATCGAATCAAGAGGATCAAAAGCTGGACAATCAAATATTGGTGGCCCTATGGTTTTTGCTCCTATTGGGCATCTGGATAATGCATGCAGTCCTATGCATACTGTGAAAAAGGAGAAGGTTGGTATTCGTATAAGGCTATAACCATTGAAATTTTCTAATTCCAAAACTCATAATTCAATTTATTGCAATCCACTTTCCAGTACGGACTTCTTTTATTGTTGGTGTTTGTCTCATTATGACAAGAATATCTTATTTTTACCTTGTGTCTGTTTTTACTTTTTTAGGTTGTATTTATAATTGTTAGAACTTTTTTTTCCCCCTTGGCAATGATTAGAACCTTCACCAGTTGAACCTGTTAAATTTGATGACCAGAAAGCATGCATACAAGCTTTGCGTTATAATGGATGCAACAGTTTTGTGGATATTGACTGTAGGTGTTTGGACTGTGAAAATGAAGAATTAGGCATTTAGTTGAGTTTGTTAACTAGTAGTGTATGGACAACTGTAGTTTTAATGGATTGTTTTTTTTTTTTTTTATAAGTAAAATTTATTGAAAGACGCTCCAAGGGGTAGCGGAACCCAAAGGACAACACAAGGCTAAATAGCGCCTCAAGCCTTCAAAGAGGCCAAAAAAACAATGATCTCCTCAATAGATCTATAATCTCTCCCAAAAAACCCAACAAAAAAGAGTGGAAATAATAGAAAACTTAAGCATAGCAATCGGCTTCTCCTTTCCATCAAAATATCTTTGATTCTGCTCGAGCCAAATGCACCACCAAATACAAAGAGGCGTAGCCCTCCAAGCATCCTGAATGAGGGCCCCCACTGAAAAACCTCTTCAAGCCTCAATCAGCCCTCTGGAAGAACAAGGCATGACCCAAGGGATCCCAAACAAGCCAAGCATCAAATCCCAACAATCCCTGGCCATAACACAATGTAACATATATATATATATATACACACACTTCTCATTTGTTTAGGTAGAGTGGAATATTTTATGTCTCTTCATCAAAATTTTAGTTTCTCTTCAGTCATTTTTAATGAATATTGATTCTCTTTGGTGGGTGACAATGTTATTAGTAAAGAAGGAACATAGATTACAAGCTGGGGAGTTAGGTGATTTGATAATGATGGGGAAATTATAAGTCTGTCAAATGGAAACTAGGACACATAGTTCCACACCAACTTGATGGATATTCCTTAAAGAAGCAGGCACTTTTAAGGAGTCATGTCCATGTAGGACACGTGCTGAATATGATACTTCTTGGACACATCTTAAACATGTCTATAATATAAGGATAATTTTTTTAATTTCATAGAGCCATCAATGTCATATATTATTGAAGATTTTCTTCCACTGATTCCTCCATCAAATCTTCAATACTCCCCCTCAAGTTGGAGCATGAATTCCCAACTTGTCATTGAGATGACGAGTAACAACAAGTGTGAATGATGAAGAGAGAAGAGAGAAGACGAAGAATAATGCTACCGAACACACCGACAGCCCAAACAAGTCAACAAAAAACTGCCGGAGAAACGGCAAAGGCGAGGACAATACTACCGAACACACCGGCAGCCCAAACAAGTTGATAGAAACTGCCGGAGGCACGGCAAAGACGAAAAGAATGCTACTGAACACATCGGTAGCCCAAACGAGTCAATAAAAACTGCCGGAGACACGGCAAAGGCGAAGAACATTAATGCCGAACAAACCAGCAGCCCAAACAAGTCACAAATAGCACCGAGAAATCCTTAGCAACGTTTCAGATGCTAAGGGAATACCCCAAAATAGGGGTCCGAACATAGGAAGAGAAATTAGGCTCTGACACCATGTTGTAAAGCATAAAACGGAAGCGAAGAGATAAATAAAACAAGTAGAACACACATATATTACGTGGTTCAGCCATTAGGGCCTACATCCACGGCACAAAGAGCCCAAAGGGCTACATCACTTTTATAATACTCTCTCAATTCATACACAATACAATGGTGGAGGCTCCTTTATATAGGAGAAAAAGTTATGAGAATGGAAAGAATTAGAAAATAGGAAACAAGGAGGATTTTTCTCCACTAATTCCTCTAGTAACACCATATCTTCAATATATATATATTGTGTTCTTAGAATGTCTTTGTTATGGTAATATGAAAATTTGTAACCCAATCAATCAAAATAATCAATAATCACCCATAACTTATGGGTGATTATTGATTATTTTGATTCATGGGTTACAAATTTTCATATTACGCTTACCGAGTAAAATTCACTTATTCTAAAGTAATGTTTGTCATATATACTATAATTATATATAAACATATACTTTTTCGTTGTCGTATCTTTGTTGTTTCCATGCTCTAGTTTTTAAAGATTTGTGGTGCGTTACTGCTGATTGTCCGCTTATGTCGTGTCTTAACCGGTGTTCATGCTTCAATTAACTCCCACTCATAACTTTAGGCTTATGAAAACCTGTAAAAAATAGATATTCTGTTTTGGTAGTCTCCTCTTCTTTCTATTCTGGTTCCATTATGATCAATGCACACTCTTATAATCATTTGTCCAGATTACCCAGAAAACTACCTTGTACTTTAAACAAAAGCTTTCATTTTCTTTGAAAAATGAAGAGAGATGAGTAGTATTCCTTAGATGGTAATCTTAAGCTATCTTGCAGTCAAACAGTCTTCAAATGAATATAAGTTTGAAGTTGTTCTTAAATTGTTTTAATTAAAATTTAAGTTCTATGTGGATGTGGTGTGATGGCCCAGTGGTAGTGCACGTGTTGCTTGTGGCCAACGGTCCAGTTTCAAATCCCCACTCCATCAGTAAATAACTATTTAATTAAATTATTTAACTTATCAAAAAAAAAAAAAAAAAATTTTAAGTTCTGTGCTTTTCTTGAATCTCCTCCATGCTTCCATACCTCTCTCCAAAGTCTTAATTCCTTCTCTTTCAGGTTACCACTCTCCTAAGATCCTAAAGTTTGGGGATTTTATGCCAAAGGGAGATAACTCCTTCGGCACTCTCCAGTTACCAATAATACTGGCGTGTGCAAAAAGGTGAAAACACAAGAAAAAGGAAAATGACCAGAGTAAACCTATATAATTGGTGGTTGCTGTATGCATCATACTAATTGGATTTGTTCTCACTTCTCTGGAACAAGTCATTTCTGTTTGCCTCTGTCAGTGTTTTGTCCAGGCAAGAACTTTGACTGTATGAGGTGCCCTTTGATTTGTACATGCTTCTCTCAGGTTAAACTTGCCGTACCATTGGGGGTGAGGTGGCATATTTGCTGTGAAAGCACATCTACTTTGAGGAGATATTATTTTTTCCTTTTGTCCATATTGGATCTGTAGATGGTTGAATCAGTATAGAATTGGACACTTTTATGTCCAAGTCTAAAAACACGGTACTAAGAAATCTTTTTTGCACAGCTGCCACACAAGAAACTAAATAACACAAAACTATAAGCAATTTTCTCTAAATTTAGGAATAATCATGAGAGTACTTGTGGTAAGTTTTTTACTGACATTGATCAGAAATTAAAATAAAACACTTGAAACTTACATTTGTTGTTCTAACTTAAATCCAAACATATAATGTTTTCTCCAGAGAACATAGATTAAAATATAATATATTAAACTTAATATTTTGTTGTTTTGAATTTATTCTGAACATTTAAGTTTTTGTGTAGGTCGACACAAACCATGCCACGTCACGAGCTATAGCAGCAGCGGTTGACATTGTTAGTGCACAGCAAGCAGCATACAGTCAGCCTTCTATGGTGGCACATATCCATGCAAGGGAAGTTGATGTATGTTCTCTTTCTGATCTGATTTGTGCTTTAGGTGAAAAGGCCACAGTTTGGTGTTTATGCAATTGGTCTGTGTGTGTGTGTGTAAACGCCAGCTTGATGTTAAGGAATAGTTTGAATGAGGCTTGGATGGTTGTGATGGTAATGGTCCATCACAACCCTTATATTTTCTTAATGTTTTTTAGCTCTTTCTTTCTATTATATTTTCTTACAATTATTTTATTGTGTCCATAAATTTAGGTTTTTTGTTCTTTAATGAATAAATGTGTATCCTGTATGCGTTTGATTCTGATTTCCTTTGTTTATTTATTTTTTACTTCATGTCTATCATCTCTTTTCTGCTTGAGCTTCAATAATGTACCAAGTTCAAGAGGATTAAGGATGCCATAGGCATTGCATAATGATTGGTTGGATAGGATGTGCTGAATATTTTAGCTACATTTACACCTTTCAAGAAGACAAGAATTATCTTTACGAGATTTTTTAAACAAAAATTAATTATTTATTAAATATGCAAGTGACCAGACTTGTGGTTCCGTGAACCATGTTCTTCAGAGTTTATTAAAATACCATTCTTATGTTCACCTTGCAGGTTTCTTCTGCTACGCTTAAACTAAGGAAACATAACACTTATTCCGCTTCCCGAACTCCTTGGCTGAAGCCTCCAGCCGTTTCAAGTGGCCCTGACCACTGTTCAAGTAATTATCAGGAGTCAGGATCTAATGTGGTTGAAATTGTAAAAGATTCAAGATGTAAAGCTCATACAATGGTAGATACTGCTCTTAAGGTACATGACTCAGACTTCTGCTCTCTCTCTCTCTCTCTCTCTCTCTCTCTCTCTCTCTCTCTCTAAATTTACTCAGCTTAAGTATCTACTTCTGGTAACTTCTGCACTATTGCTGCACCTCTTTCTGGATATCTAGTTTTTCTACCTACCATTATGTATTTTGAAAAATATAAGTTAGCATTTTGTGCTATGTATCCTTATCTTGGGATCCAAGGGTTTTTACTTTTAAAAGCATTTGGGTGGGCTATTAGTGTAAAATTTGTTGATTATCACATCATCTGACCAGTTGATGAGTTTTGTCTCATTATAATAATTGTTAAGTTGTGATTGTTTTTGTTGTTGTTATCCAAAAGGAAGCATGGTACTGGGATAGTAGGATCCCTCCATTATGCTGTTTTTTTGAACTTTCTGGGTTTTGGGAGTTGGTAATATTGCAGTTATAGGGCACATATTTTAGTTATTTATATTAAACAGGGTTGGTTTGACTTGAAAGTCCCGTAGCTTCATTATAAGGCTATGCCGGGGAATTTGGCATGAAGGGCTACTTTGGCTGAGGGCGACATGCTTCTTTCTTTTTTCATGGAAGTCACTATTTTATTGCTCGGTTTGGGATGTGTAGGCTAGCCAATCATCCAGATCGCTCTCAATGGATTTAGTCCTATGTGTAGCTTACGAATACAAAGCTGGTTGATCATCCATGAATTTTGGCAATTTCCCCATTGTAATTGCAAATAATCATTTTCTCAAACATTGTGGTCGTCAGTCGTCTAATTGATGGCTGGACAGACAATAAACCAAAAAGTTATACCGATGACGCAACTATATGATCACTTGTTTAACCGTGAGACATGTATTTGTTGTCCATATAAATTATTCATGTTACACTGATTGATTTTGTGAATTATGAACCAGAAGTCATCTAGCTATTGTTATAGTAGAGTGTAGATTGATGTTGTTGATTATCCATCACGATATATTTGTTTGTATATGTACTTCAAATGTGAAACATGTTTAGCTTGCACTTAATGTCAATAAATATTTCAGGCAATGTCGTCAATGAAAGAAGGGGAAGATGCTTTCACAAGGATTGGAGAGGTTTTGGATTCTTTAAATAAACGAAACCTCTCACTGAATCGTTGGTCATCGGTGGTGAAATCCCCTGAACAATTTAATAGTGGCGTGGTTAATCAACCTCAATTGACTTCTTCCAAGTCGGAGCTACCATTGATGGGTCATTTATCTGGTCCCAAGGGGCCTAGTGATTCAGACAGGGTTGAAGCTCAAATTCCATCAGAGCTTATCACTTCATGTGTCGCTACTTTGCTGATGGTACAGGTAAATTTGAGTCCTAAAGCAAACTATTCTTCGATGTTAAACTTATGAACATCCACGCTTGATATTAAGTATTTTGTTTTATATTCATACACACATACATACATAAATACATATTTTCCCCCTTCATTAAGTCCAACATCTGTTATGCTTGAAACTTCAATCTAAACTGCATTCTTTCTTGCTGAAGCATTTGTTTGACTTCGATGCCCAAAGAATACCATCTAAATTGTTCTCTCATTGCCACCAAATAGAGTTACCACCACTACCTAACAAACACACATTATGGGTTTTCCTTTCCTGTTTCTTTGGCCGGACACCACTCGTTCATCTTATTCTGCTCATTGGCCGATCAGCTTTAACCTGTGCTGTATCTGATGTTAGATCACAATAGCCTATGATGTCCTCTGTCTCGTCATTTTATCTTCACGTATGCTTATATCTTCATTCATTGCTTTACATGGCACATGCCCCGCCATTTCTTTTCTTTTGCGGTTACTTAAATTTGCAACTACTTGTGATCATCAAGTCCATTGCCTATGTGCAAACTTTTGCACTTACATTGTTTTACGCACTACCTTATGCCACTGTTAATTGTCTCATCTTTTTCGGCATAAGACATGGCGAAATTTGATTTACATCACTTTCTTGAAATTTGCAGATGTGCACTGAACGACAGTATCCGCCAGCTGATGTGGCGCAGATGCTGGACTTTGCTGTTACAAGCTTGCATCCATGCTGCCCTCAGAACCTTCCGATTTACAGAGAACTACAGATGTGCATGGGAAGAATTAAAACGCAGATATTAGCACTAATGCCAACTTAAATGCTCTCTCTGCTTGTTCAAATCGGAAAATCCCTGTATCTATTTTCAGTTTCCAGATAGTTTTCTGTACCTTTTTCTTTTTATTTCTACCATATCCTGTGGTGATGGACTCTTCCAAGAGTTACGGTATCAAAAATGAATCTTCTTTCATCAAGAGTATCCTTTGCATCTCTTTTCTTAATCCTTGTTTTAATAAACGTATATTAACATGAGATCATCACAAATCCTAGAAGGAAAAAGGTGTATTTACACGACATAATTGATTAAAAACAAAAAAAAGAGAAAAATGAAAGGAATTTTTTCTTCTAAACCTCATATATATACACACACACACACACACACCTAGTTGTGAGGATGAGAAATGAGGTTGGGATAGAATACGTTATGTAGTTGTAGGGTTTACTGTATAGGTGGTTGAAAAGGTCGCGATTTTTATGGGCGGCTTAGTTGTTGGTTTTCCACTATCCAAGTTGAAGGCTGTGCCCTAAAGAGAGCTGAAGTTTTGCAGCTACCTCCATTTCCAAATACTCTGAGCTTACCTTCTAAAGATCCCAATCGCAACCAACTATGAGAAGCACACCTTATTGACACAACCACCAAGGCCACCCTTCCTGGTTGTGTTTGTTGCAGTTGATCATATAATGAACGCCAAGCACCACCCAACCTACGGTGGAGCAACTATGATTTGGCAGCCATTAACTACCACTTTCAAAACCATCGCCACCATCAACCACAAAAATTAGAGTTTGGTGGTGTTTGATTACTCAATTCAGTATTTAATTCTGAATGTATTTAAATTAAGTGCATTTGATAATGCACTTTGAATATAGCTAAAAATAGTAAGTACTGCTTAAAATGGGATAAAATTTTAAGTGACTAACTGGATGATGAATATTGAAAATTCAAAAAGATTTCAAAACATATTTATTTTTTAATGACTACTTAAAAACTTCAGGGTAACTTAAAATTTCGTACTTAATTTTCAATTTTATCAAACAGCACCTCAGTGTTTCATATAATTGTACCAAAATTAGAGTTGTGTGTTTCATATAGTTTTGTATTAGCATTTAAATCACGACGCAACTAACTAAACCCATTTTTAATTTTTAATTGGTAAAATATAAACACTTCTCACAAATCAAAATTTAAATTAAAAAAAAAAGAAAATCAAATTTCCATAAGTCAAAGTAAAAATCAAGGCAGTAGACAGTAGAAAGTGAGAAGAGTTTCTATTGGTGTTTTTCTTTTTAATATTTTTCAAATCAAGGGTTTATTTTGTCTTTTAACTAATAAAATTGTACTTAAATTCTAAGACACATAAAGTGGGAGCGGGAATGGGAGCGGGAGCAAGAGAGCAAATTCGAAAGTGGGAGCATGAAAGCGGCATAATTAAGTCATAAATATTGAGAATTTGAGTTAGATTGCATACGGAGCGTGAGAACGACTCCCATTAAGAAGGATTGTGTGACTTAGCTTCAATCTAATAAAAGTTAGTAGATCAACGATTTTGAATTAAATTTTTAAAAAGGTTCAATGTCAAAAAAATACAAAAATATGGCAGTTAATAATAATTTAAGAAAATAGCTATCAAATTTTAATTAAAAAAGCCATGAAATTTATAAAAATAAATAAATAAAAATTGGTAAACTATGAAAATTTGAGGATCAACTTCTATACTGGTATATAAAAATTGTTATGTAAATTTCTACATCAGAGAAGTCAGTATGTTTTATAATTCGAAAAAAAAAAAAAAAAAAAAAAAAGCCCTTCTAAATCAGTGTGTAATTATATACCCAGAATTACGAACAGATGTGTCATTTCATAATTAGGGTTTATGGGCATGAAAGTTCGTAGTTTTATAATTCTTGGACTAATATTACATAATTTTGTAATTTATTGTTAAATTGACGACCTTGTTCTGAAAGTTCATAATTTATAATATTTCATAATTGAAGATTAATTGTCATTTGTCCACAGATTATATTAGAGGAAGAATTTATATTTTGAGGAATTAATGCTTTTGGAACTAACATGATTATCATCCTATTAAAAATTCTAATACTCCTTTAACCTTTTTCTTTGAAAATGATGCATATAATCAATCAACCTAAATCTAAATTAATAAATATAAATTTAAACTATATTATTTTAATTATTGAACCTAGATATCCATTCACTTAAACTATATTCTTTTAATTATTGAACCTAAATCCATTCACTTGAATATAAATTTAAACTACGTTCTTTTAACTTTTTTGGATATAGGAATTTTGAAATATTCACCCAATTACAAATTCAATTTGCTTTTTTTATTAGTAGGAAATTATACAAATTTCATGCAAAAATTTGTCAATTTAAATATGTAAATAAGCTCAGATATAATTGTCATATTGTATTACTCAACATCATCTCAATTAAAATTCTGCTATATCTATAAATATTTGAGTTTGGAAGCTAATTGGTTGAGTAACCCAAAAAATGAGTTACTTACACACTCAACTCAGTGAGACCATTGTTTATAACATTATGCTTATGGCCCGTTTGCCAGGCAAAGCGTTTTGGTTTTTTTATCAATACCAAAACAATAGTTTTGTGTTTTATTGAAGGAGTGTTTTGGACAGAAATCAAAATCATATTTGGTAATGAAAATTTGTTAAATTCAGATATTTGTTTTAGTTTCTCCACTATAATAACAAAACACGCAATATCACCGATTTGCTGATATGAGTGGGTCAAAAAATCTAATATGTTATGAACTACTTCAAATCAATATTAGTTGTCCCAAATATGATATAGACTCAAATTTGAATACCAATATCAAAAAAATAATATCATTACACATGTCAAACGGGCCCAATTAACATTGAGTGTAGTGAAATAGCTCGGTGGTAGAGTATTATTGCTCGTGGCCAAAGGCCCAAATTTGAGTCCCCATCTCACATATATGTCCGTAAATAAAAAATAAAAACATTGGAGATATATTCATTAGATTGTTAAACTGACAATTTTTTTTCTTTTTTTTTTTTAGGAAAAAAAATGACATACTTCAATCTAACTCAAGACAGTAGTAAAAAGTATGAATGATATAATAATATATGTTAAAATCATAAATAAATACAATACCTTACCGGAAAAAATAAATAAATAAATTGATGTAAAGTCATGAAGTTCATAGCCATCAAAATTTTCGAATTGATGAAAAAATTATGTCAAAATTCTGCAAAATTTATATGATAAATTTTTTTATTATTTTTGTAAGCTTAAAGAAACACTGAAGTAAAATGATTAATAAAAATAAAATCTGGAAAGTGCACATAAAATCTTGTCACGTGATAAAAGAAAACAATAGAAATAAAATTATGGTAAATACCTAAAGTCATCTAATCGCAGATTCGTAGGTCATTATGTAACAAACAACTCAGAGTAAATTTATATTATATAAATATATTATAATTTTTAATATTTCTTTGTTTAAAAATATTACTTTTTAATATTTCGAAAACACCGATTCTAACAAATTAGTCTGCTCTCAAGAAGTTGCTCCTCATGCAACAAATCCCTCAAAAAGTTATTGGACTAAATTGGTAAACAAGTATAATTGTAATGAAAAGTTCAAAATTTATTAAATAATGACTAGGGATACTTGTTGTGAAACGAAATATATTAATAATTAATTGTATTTAAATTCATAATATTACAAGAAATTAATTTAAAAAATGTATCTTTAGTATAAAAAATGTATAGATTTTTGATTTTTTTTGTAAATCCGTATTCTATTTTATTAAAAGATTTATAATATCTCTGTGTTCGTTTCGTATTGTATCGTATCGTATATACACCCGTATCTGTACACTAGATGCAAGCACAATATATATAATGTATTTTGCCTGTCCTATATGGCCTATATTTACTCTGGCTGAATGGTAACACTAGCAGTCTCCCTCCAAATCAGAGCTAGAATGGGCAAAACTTGATTCCTTCTGTCTTGCTTCCTTCCACTCTCAATTCTCTTTTAGATTCCACTTCCTTCTCCCACTTGGCCTCAACTGCTATGCTATATATCGAGTTCCCAAATATAGCTTTATCCTATGCTATGCACCAATCCTAGACAAACTTTCTAGTTCTACCTTGGATAAAAAGTTAATGTCTTTACTGGGAATACCAATTATTAATTTCCTCACTTTATCTTTCCACCAGGGAATCTTCTTCACATTTGTTCTTCTCGATCATGTCCATTCTCTGCTGTCATCTGCTCTTACTTTCAACAGAAATGCAGGTTCTATAATATTTCTCCCCCTTGCCCACAGTAAGCCCAGTTATTATGGGGTCTTAAAGCGGCCATGTGTAAACTCGGACGTCGTGACTTTGACTCTCACAAGGAACAAAAACATTCGGGTTTAAACTTTAAATGATATTTATGTGTGTGGTTTGCGAGTTCAAATAATGTGTGTTAGTAGGGGGTGATTGCACATATTTAAAGTTTACCTTAAAGTTAGAAGTGCAAAGGGCCGGTGGTTGAAAGGGCATACAATATAAAAGGAGAAACAACATAAAGTTAAAAAAACAAGAGGATAAGCTCTCCGGCTCTGATAAAAATCATTGATGAAAATGTTAGGCTTATCATGTAATGTTAAATTTGCTTAATAAAAAATATTAAGTGTAAAGGTAAAGTTAATTTTTTTCCTGGTAAAGGTATTTTTTATATATATTTTTATATTTTTTATTTTGGTAAGGGTAAAGGTAAAGTATATTATGTGTGCAAAAGATGTACAAAAGAATTGGCAGAAGCCAACAAGAGAACAACAGCAGATTACTCAAAACTAAGCTGTACAAAGCTGGTGAAGCAAGAGCACAGACAGTAAAAATGGAATTCCAAAGATGATAGGGAAAAGGGTAAAAAAATAAAACGTGAGAACTGGATTTAGCTAAGGACTTGCAAAGAAAAAACAGTAAGTATTTTTTTTTTTTTTTTTACTGTCAAAAAATAATAAAAAAAAACACAACATTAAGCTAGGGAAGTGGAGAAATGACATGGAATTAAGGACTGTCTAGAGTAGAAAGCTTGTTCTTAAGGGCCATCCATAGCACAAAGTTGTGGTTGGGATGTTTATATATACTATTGAACCAGACTTTAGTACTGCTCCAGTGGACGTATGGGGATGGAGATAACACTCCAATTTTTTTTTTTTTTTTGATGACCGAACTCCCCTAGGTAGGGCCCTTCGGGCCCACCCTAAAGGCACCAAACTGGAAATATTGCAGCCGGCCCCATAGCTACAACACTAGGTTAGTCGAAGGTGATAAATGAGGTAGCAAGGCTCGAACCTGGGCTGATGGGTGCCCAAGCTAACACCTTACCAACTCATCCAACCCCCGGCACTCCAATTTTGGTTGTCAAAAAAACACAAAGAAAAAAAATAATAATAATAAAGAATTTGAATTCCTGTGCCATCTTATGTCTGTCCTGACAACCAAATTAACAAACCAGTTTGGAGAAATAAAGTACCCAAATAGTTCTTTGATTTGTGACAATTTATCAGTGTTCTTTTGAGAATAAAAGATTATTTTATAGTTTAAATTGTAGATTGGGGTTACTGAATGTTCATTTGGTTGTAATGCTTTCACCTCAAAAGATAAAACTGTTCTTGTTTTGTAATTAAGTTCTACAATGTCATCAGATATATGACATTGTTGTCTATATGGTACAACTATTATTGACATGCACATGATCATGACTTATGAGTCTATGATTGCATGGCATGGTATACTTTGACATGTATATGAACATAGCTCTAGGAACCACTAGGGTTTTTAGGAAAAAAAATTAATTGCTTTTGTATATAAGGAGATCAGTTCAACCACACATTGTCATGTGTAATGCAGCAAAATGCTGCACCTGATCCACTATGCCAAGTTGAAGTTGCTGCAGCTCACATGGAGAAGTACTCATGAGCCTACTGCTGTATGTCATAGGAAATAGGCGCACCAAAATGCCGTGCAGCCCCGGTTCACTGTAAATTAATAGCAATTTACTATGGCCAAAGTGCTAGTTGCAGGCAAATCAGGCAGTAAAAATAGGGGATGAAAACCGATGCCGCGATTTCATGGTCTAATCCCATGGAAGAGGCCTCTTGAGTGAGCATTTCTTCAAGAAACTATGGGCATTGTACTGATATTAATACTGTAATTGGTTCAGGAATATCTGAGATTTTTCAGCTTTTGTCTCTCATTCTGTCTCATGTTTCATATCTATCTTTAAAATTTAGTAAATCAGTAGGTCAATTATACCATGAATCATCCAGCTCACCTCATTCAAATATCAGCACAAGTATATATATATTAGCCCAAAAATCAGACGTGTTATTTTTTTTCAATTAAATTTTGAAATGAAGACCCTGGTAAGCATCTGGATATATCACCTCTTTTCTTTTCTGAAACTTTCTGTTATCTTGCTAGTAGGGCAAAAATTCATCTGAATTTATCACCTCTTTTCTTTTCTGAAACTTTCTATTATCTTGCTATTAGGGCAAATATTCTCTTCCTCATCTGCTCCATTGAGAGAGAGAGTAATATATATACACACACAAACACACACATATATGCACACATAGTTGCCAGTGGAAGCTCCATACCAGAAAAGGTCATGAGAAGTTATTGGAGAAGTGGTCCCCTACTGAGATTTCAGAACCCTAGGTTTCATTCTTAAAACCCTTACTCTGAAAGAATTTCTAGTAAGTTCAGGATTTCAGTCAGTCCTTTTTTTATGGGAAGAAGATTGCACAATCCATTTGTATATAGTATAATATAAGCTGGCAAAGATTTAATATATAGGATTTCATGTAAAGCCATCACTGGGGTTCTGGTGTACTTAAAGTAACCCTAACCCTAGTAAATATGAAACATATATATATATGTTTTATTTATTTTTTTAGTTAAAGGGTAAGCTTGTATTAAAATGGTAAAGAATGTACAAGGCTGTCCTAAAATATAGGAACAACAAACTGCACAAGGCAGCAGCCAAACCCTAGCCTGATACAAAGGCTTGGGCCCAAAGATAGCAAACAACTAGCTCAAACTACTAGCAACAAACTACAACGTACACATACAGCAAGTGACATTCCACAGCATACAAGTCCTAGGCTTTTTTTTTTTTTTTTTTTTGAAAAGAAAAGAAAAAAGGGACATTCCAACTCAAGGCAATCCAACCTTAAATGGTAAAGAATGTATATATATGTTGTGTCAAACATATATATATATGTTTTTCTTTTCTTTTTTTTTGATTTTTTTTTTTTTTGCCCCTAAAAAACTTCAAAAGTTGAGGAGATACCACGTACTGCTTGTAGCTATATATATGGGAATTTCAGTGGTTGTTTATTGATTAATTATCAATTCAAGTTTTTTTTTTTTCTTTTTTCTGCAAGTATCTATTTAAGTGTTGTGTATAAAAGAGAAGAATTCTCAAGATTAAAGATATAATTACATCTGTAGTATGAACTACTTCAGCTTCTTTGTTCGATAGGAAATGCTCTAGAAGATATTCATCACTTAGGCCGACCCCACCATTGTCGACCAATAAAAAAAAAAAACGAGTAGTAATTCAATAAAATTAAAGTACAATAATGGAAATATGAACCCGGCCACAGTTTAATGATGTGTGTGTGTGAATTGAAAATCCTTCAGGTGTCAGATAAATGATATATCAGCAAGGAAGTCTGAAATTAATATTAATATGTCTGTATGTTGTAATCATATATGTATAGACTCACAAATCATACTTGAAATTGAAAGACCATACATCAAGAATGCTTAAACTAGTCATTGGTGATCAATTTTCATGGAAAGAAAATCTTAAGTACCTAGCTACTTAATTCAGTCATTGGCTTGGACAAGCTATATACATACACAAACAGTCAAATGATATGTTTATCTTCCTAGAGGAAAGCTCAAGACACTAAAGCAAAATAGGAAAGCTCTAGAGATTCATATATATGATAGTTGCAATAACAAAAAAGGGTAGGAAATTTTTGGTGTTTGTTTGGAAAAATCTTGGAAACAAATGGAGGTGTTCATCGAATAATTTTTTTTAAAAAAATCTTAATTAAGAGAGAGAGAGAGAGAGAGAGAGAGTGATTTCAGTTGGAATTTGAAAATGTCAGATCAAACCTAAATGAACTAAGACAAGTTTTCTTTAAAGTTCAAAGATTTTTGTACAAATCAAGCAGTCTAACAATACAGCATCTTAATTATGTAAAATATATATCAATGTAATACCTTTTGAAATCAAGATAAGATCATTACAACCTTATCTTAAAAAATAATAAAAAAGATCATTTCAAACCCTCCAAATTCATACATAAATCCAAATTACAAGCCATAACACCACTGATCTTTCTCATCACATTTTACATGAAATATTCCTTCCCCTCTACAGAAGAAAACAGAAAGAAATCAACGGGGGAAGAAAGACTAAGCTGAGAAGTTATATATATAGATGGAAAGTTACCTTATAGACTAGTCCCAATTTGTTCATAAAACCAATCCTTGTGATTGAATCTTTACCATTGAAAACTAGCACACAAATGACTGAAAATAGTGCCTTTTGCACCATCTTGTGCATCATCACTAAAAAGACAAGATGCAGCTGTTCAAGATGGCTTTGTGAGAGAGCTCTCACCCTTCTCAATGACTATAAAATCTATTGGAGTTGGAATTGGAGTTGGAGTTTCAGTTTGCTTACCAATTGGTTGGCTATCTTTATGTGTTGTTGCTTCATCTTTGTCTTCAGTGCTAGTACTAGCTGCTTTGTTTTGGTTAGCCCTCTCTCTTTCAAACTCCCTATATTTATACAAATACTTGGATGTAGCCTCAGCATAAGCATCAAACCCTAGTGAACTCAGAGCCCAACAGATGTCATCGCCGTTCACCGTCTTTCGGTTCTCCTTGTGACACTTGTCAGAAGCTTCCCCAGTCACAAAACTTATGAACTCTGTTGCACATTCTTGAATTGTTTCCTTGGCTTCTTTTGAAATTTTGGCACTTGGTGGCAGGGTCTGCTTCATGATCCTGCCCACATTGGCAATAGGCAGGAATTGATCATGCTCATCAACCATTTCTAGTTAGAATCAGCTGATCGGCTTGATCTTCTCAAAAACTGACATCTGTTGCCCTTTAAGATATCGCCTGGTTCGCTTCTATATAGATCTATATACACATGTGAATGTTCATAAGCATATGCATATGACCAATGTGTCATGACTCTAACATGGGTCACACCAATTGGTGGGTCTACATGGTGGATCGCAAAACGTTAATTTAAATCGTTACTCGTTAAGATATCGTCTTATTCGCTTCTATACAGATCTACATATGTGCATGTTCATGCACATATATGTCTATGAACAATGTGTCATGACGTACTCTAACATAGGTCACACCAATTGGTGGGTCTCCGTACATGGTGGATCCCGAAACATTGATCTAAATCGTTGTTCGTTAAGATATCGCCTGATTCGCTTCTATACATATCTACATATGTGTATATTCATGCACATACATGCCTATGAACAATGCGTCGTGACTCTAACATGGGTCACATCAATTAGTGGGTCTAAATGTTGGATCCTAAAACATTTGCCTGAATCCCTATGCTACATTAATTTAGGCCACATCCATGGATGCAAAGTGGGATAGGGGTTTTGTCATAATTATGAAAATAAAAAAATATAAGTACTCATTCCAAATCTTGACTATTAAGCATTAAAAAAATCTGCAACTAGTAAATCCAGGGGAAAGATGTTAATTCCTTGGGGGAATACAAATTCTCATGTAAATTTTTTTTTTTCTTTTTATTTCAAAATAGTAATTCTGGATAAAATGAAGTTTTTTCTTTTAAAGTTGTATAAATCATATGGCAAAGTTTTTTTTTTTTTTTCAGTGAAATGAATATCCAAGTCAAAGTTGCCAAGAAATTATTTCTACATATTTTTCTTGGAATCTGGCAGAATCCACGGATTGGCGTGTGAACAAGTTGAAATTATTTCAAAAGTAACAAATGGAATTGCTTTTGAAAATTTTGAAGCATATATTGGATTAATCCATTGTAGTACAATGGTCCCCACTAACTCCCCTCTTCAAAAAAAAACACTTTTAACTTTTAATGCTCCCAATTTGTCTAAATTTAGTTTTAAAATGCTTCCAATCAAAACAATCTTTTATCTTATCAGAAGAAATGGAAAGTTATAAACTTAATTATTTTAAAAATTGGTCATCAAGTTTAAAGAATGGACTACATTTGTGCACGTTTGCTTGGTTTGGAGTGGGTCCAACCAAAAGTTACAGAAACCTTGTGTTTGATCTAAGTAGGGTTTCTCACTTTTTGGAGGCAAGGAATTTCCTTTCGAAATATAGAATTTTATGGTCTCAATCATGTCATACAACTATGGAATTTCAGATAAAAAAAATGTTATCAATGTCTAAATATGCTTTTCAATCTTTAAATTAATGAAAACAAATACTAGTACCAAATGGCCTTACCATGTCCCTGACTATAGTTAGTTCCATCAGTCCAGCTTCAAATGGTTATGTAGCATGTCATATATCCATGCAATATCCACATGTCAAATGTGTCGAATTTCAAAACAGGACACATAAACACAGCTAAATATTTATATTATTTAATATTTTAATGTAAAATCATAACTTTAGGTAACATAGTGTCTAATATAAGCATTTCATTCGTGTGGAAGCAATAATAAATAAAGTTGAATCATTGGATGTATTTTTTAAGTGTGTATCGAATCAAAAAAGTTAAATACATATTCCATACCCTGTTTGAGTATTGTCTGTTTGACATAGTTACTTCACCAACTTTTAAAGAACTCACGTAATATAAATCTAAATAACCATGATAGCTAACCATGCTTGATCAGATTCTTATATGCCACTAAACAAAGTTCATGCTTAATTAGAAAACTCAATTTATTAAAAAATCTGACAAATAATTTATACTAATATGGATTACTTGCTCTGATTTTGGTTCCTCCTGCATTTTGAATCAATCAAAATGTCAAAATGAGGTAGGGGTAATAATGCAATTTTTTTTATTTTTTTTATTTTTTTAGTATGGGTTTCAGCAATACATACCAAAGATTTTATAACCATCCCTTTTGGGTAACTTAGTTACAGATTTTTATGCTAAAAGTCTATGGTTCTATGCTATACAAAACTTCCATTAACAGTAATGCTCCCCAAATGGTATGTATAACTTCCTTTAGATATGGTTGTAACTTGAAGGCCATAATTTAATTGTATCACATAGAAGGCTATGGCAATTACTTAAGCTTTTCTTTTGTTTTTTTTTTATATGTGTGTGTATATATATTAGTATATTGTCATCCTAATCACTTATATCAATATATGTATATGTTGTGTACTTTTCAATCATAAATGTGTCTCTTTTTGTTTGTTCAATAGTTAGCTGTAAACTAGCCTAATAATCTACAATTTGAGACATATACATATATTTCACTTATCATGAGATGTGAAAAATCTGAAATAAAGAAGTTATCCTCCTTTGTCCCTTGTTTTCTAAATAAAAACTTAATTTTAAAATTTTAGCAAAAAAACTTCACATGCATTTTTATGCATCAATCAATCATCATAATTACGAAAAATAAAATTAAATTAGTCAGCCATCTAAATAAAATAAAACACATATTACTAAGGATTTTGTGGCCTTGTGTATCTCTCTTATCTCTCTCAAAGTGGATGGTGAATTTTTAAATCTTCTAAAAGACAAAGTGGATGTGTAAGTCTGAGTGATGTGTGTGTTTTTTACCAATAAAATTAAAAAGAAGTTAATAAAAAAACATCCACACTGTTGTTCCAATTCCTTGTGTCGTAGAGATTTGCCTTTGTGAGAATCAATATATTGTAATTATTAAGGTCACCATTATAAATGTACCTTCTTTAAAAAAGTACATTCAAAGTATAATATAAAAAGATATACAAAGCTTCTCTTATTGACACATCTAGGGTTTGGAACTTTATTAGGGTTCCCCATTACTATTTAGGTATTAAAATAAGTAATAAACAAATGAATAGGGGATGCAAATCCATAAAGGGACCTTGAGAAACCCTAGAACCTTTGATAGTCTTTTGAGGACCTACTTAGAAAACTATTACACTGTGAGTTTCCCTCTTTACACTTTAGAGTAATTACTTTGCTCTAAGGTTCCATATCTACCTACCCTAATATTCATAGGCATCTGATGTGATTAGTTTTTATTTTATAATGTCACTTGAAGAATAATAGTGACTTTGCCTAATTTCACTTTTTTTCCACTCTTTTTATTTATTTATTTATTTATTTTTATCTCCTCTAGGTTTTACTTAGCCTATATGGATGCTCTGAACTTGCTTTGGAGAACATTTTTCTTGCTTTTATTTTTCTTCTCTATGTAAGATTTGTTCTAAGGCCTACCCAAGCAATTCCTATACCCCATCTGAGTGAAAGTTGAAAGGGGGAGAATTTTTTTTTCTTCTTAAAGTACGGCATATCATCTAACTAAAAGTAAACTACATATCAATTTTTGTTCTCATTGTTACTGATATAATATTGTAGAACATTTGCAGTTGCCTCGCTAGTTCAGTGGATTAGTGTCTCCCGTGAATCTTGTACTATCAGGCTTCGACTCTTTATATCTACTAATCTAACATTAACACTTCTTGCCTTGAAAAAAAAAATTGTAAAGCATTTGTTATGGTTTTGTAAAATAAAATACTCGTACCACTTTTTTTTCTTTCTTTCTTTTTTTGTTAGGGTAAATTTGCCCCATTGGGGCTCAAACCGTTCACTTTTCTTTTGAGTATAAGAGGTCATACCATCTAAACCAACACTCTGATAACATTTCACCACTTTGTTGAAGGAAGAATAGGTAAAACAATAGGTAAGCAATTCAAAAACTTACCACCTCATCCACCATTATCACAACACTTAAATCTTAAAATTCATAGATGTTTGGTAAATTGAAGATTTGACTCTGAGTTAATTGGCTCATAAATAATAATCCTCATTGTCTTGGATAGCACTTCCATTCTCACTTTCTTACGATTTTTTTTATAATATCATATCATATTCAAATTATTTAAGTCGAAGATCATACACACTCTTTTCCTAGTGTTAAATTGAACTAAACTATTAGTATCATTTAATTTTATTGTGTGATTAAATTAGACTTTATGGAAGAAGAAAATAAAGAAGTAAAAAAAGAAAAGAAAAATCAACATCAACTTTGTGTTTATTCCATATGAATCATCAAACAAAGAATAAAGATTCCATTTTCTTAAAAAGTTATATGGCAACATTAAAATGACAGCATAACAGGAAAAAGGGAAGAATATTTTGGAAGCATCGAATTGATATTTTAAATTTAAAATTAGAAAAAAAAAGTTTTAATTAAAACTTTAGATTAATTTTTTTATGATTTCACATTCAAGCCCTTGATAAAGTGCTTCTTTAAAAGAGTATTTTATTACTACAATCAATCATATTCAATAAGTGGGCTCACTCATTTTGAACCTGTGGAGGGTTTTAATCATCCTGCTAGAGGAACGCCCAGACTAAGAAGCCCAATCAGATTATCACACACTTGGGCCATGTTTGGTTGGAAAGAAATGGAAGGAAAAGAAAAGTAAAGAAATGGAGAGAGATGATTTTTTGTGTGTGGTGTAAAATTTTGAAAGTAAAAGAAAGAGAATGGAAGGATTTGAAGGGATGCACAAGGCTTAGCATTTCTAATGAAACTTTTTTAATACCACAATTGCTCTTATTTTTTTATGACACAAAATTTATGGATTATGATGGCAAATTCATTAAAATAATTTTATTCCTTTTATTTTCATTTCCACCCTACCAAACATAGCTATGGAATATGAATAGTAGGGTATAATGGCTTAGACTCTTAAATTTTGTTGTCCGATTAACCAAGAATCTTTGTTTGACCTACAGCCAACAATTCAGTCCTGAAAGATAACCAGGCCTGTCACAGCTGGAAAATATGGTCCAATGTCCAACTTTTTGCCATATGAAGTCCTATTGGAAATATATATATGTATATATATATATATATATATATAGCATATTTGTAGAGAGAGCTTTTGTTGAACATGTCAATGGTGGTGGGGCTAGGAGGCCATTGGCTGCCCAAGAGTTTGGCAGCCAGGAAAATGAGGTATTCTATTTTAGAAAGCAGAAAAAGGAAGACGAAAAGACAAAGAAAAACACTTCTTGCTATGAACATCCCTAAGTGTTTTTGGATAACAGGGTGTCCGGTGCTTTGCCCCGACTAATCCACGATACCGGTGCAAGGCGTCCCCACCAACACAAATCGGGTAAAGTTCGGACAATGTCCGCAGGTGTGGCTCCTAAGAAATTGTTTGCATTAGGAAGAATCGATCCCAATACTTGCTTCATAAGGCACCAGGGCCCAAGACTTTTCCAATGTAGGCCAACCCCTTGGGATTAACATTCCTAAGTTGTTTGGTTACTATTTATTTGGTTTTTGAGAGGAAATATTGCAGAAGTGACCTCTCTGCTACAGAATTATCAACTAGCAAAGAACAGCACAAAAGTGGTCATATTCACTATTGAAATAATAATCAAAAGAAAATCATATGTGGTGAATAAATACAGGAAGCATCACATATATACAAAGAAAAAGCCTTGGGCTTTCTTGTATTTCTAGGAACTGAAACATGATTGTCATAAAATCAATACAACATACAAATAAAACAAGAAATGTAGTGAAATCACAGAGATCTAGGAGGTTTCTCTAACAATGCAGACAGAAAAACTTCATCCTTTGATTTGGGAGAAATAACCCACTTGTGTTTCTTGTACCTAAACTGCAGAAACATGTACATGTAGTCATCTAGATCCCTTCTGTTACAAAAGAATCGATCGATCCACAACAACCCTCCCGGCCTCAAAATCCGGTCCCAATCAAAAAGTATAAAATCCATCAATTGCAGGTCAAGCCAGCCATCCATAAAGCCAGTTGTATGGATCAAATCCATCGTGTTATCGAAGAATGGAAGGCGTTGATTCAATGTTGCATACAGAGGAATTAGACCTCGAAGTGCAATCATCTCGTTGAAAGGAGCCCCTAGGTTTAGAGCTGTTGAGATAATTGTAACATTCTGTTCTCTCATCCTTGCAGCAAATGTCCCGGTACCAATGCCAAAATCAAGTCCTACCCTAATCTCCCCCGGCTTAATAGCCAAAACATCTTTCATCAGGAAATCTACTGGCAATGTAGTGTTGGTCACCCATCTAAGCTTTTCTTTTTCCATTTCAAAACATCCCGTACATTTGGAATAACCCCTCTTAGGGTTCTTGCTCGATAAGCACTCAAAGTTCCTGCAATGATAATTGCTCCACCTAACATTTCTACCATCCGGGAGCTTCCACAAGGACTCGTTGATCGAGTAAGGCTTCTGGTAGAGCTTAGAAGCCCTTGTCAAGCACCTCCTCCGGGGCAATGGATCACAACCGTTAACCATAAGCTTCTGTGCAAGAATCCAATCATCTTTACAGTAAGACCCGATGTCATAGTCCATATACTCTTCCAATTCCTTCTTCATCAGCACACAAGCATGCCCTATTGTGTTGTATATCCTATCTGTTCCATATATATTGATCTTCCCAACCCTATTCTCTTTCGGGGTTATATACTTCCGGATCTCCTCAATCACAAAATTGTTAATCAGAGGTTCTTCCTTCACTGTCATGTTTCTAATCCCTTCAACTTTAGGCAACCGGATTTGCCTAAGAGCGATGTGAGCACTATAAAGAGGCTGAATCACCTCTTCCTCTATAAACTTTTTATACTCTGATTTAGAAATGTTTGTTCTATCCATCACACCCTTGTTCTTTTCCATCTGTTGCACTTTCGATTCGAGCTTGTCCTGCAAGCTCTCCATCTTAAGAAGTACTTCCTCAACCCGAGCTGACAATGCATTTATGTCGAAACCCTCATAAACGTCCTTCACTCCATAAAAATGATTGCAAATATCCTCATTTTTCAAGAAGAAACCAGCCGAATAGAATCGAAAGAGACTCGATATGCTTACGATTATAACAAGCCCTCCCAACACAATCTGAAGCCAACCCATTATTCTTGCCAATCTACACTTTGGAAAACATAACCCCCTCATATTTACTACGTAATACTTAAATCTACACACTTTTCTTGCTTGCCCTCAAATATTCACCTCAATCGCCGATAATTTATTTTGGGTTCCTAAGAAAAAAACGAAATGAATTTAAGATTCAATAGTATCAAATTAACAAAAACACAACTAATATGATTGTTGAATATCAAAATTCATTATGAAGCTAAGCTAATTCAACAAATACAAACTAATTTAAATTATTTTGGGTTCCTAAGGAAAAACAAAATGAATTTAAGATTCAATATATCTAATTAACAAGAAAACACAACCAATACGATTGTTGAAATGTTGAATATCAAAATTCATAATGAAGCTAAATTAAATTAATTTGGGTTCCTAAGAAAAAACAAAAAATGAATTTAAGATTTAATTTATCAAATTAACAAAAACACAACCAATATGATTGTTGGATGTATAAATCCTATATAAATTCATACGGAAGCTAAGCTAATTCAACATATACAAACAAAGAATGAAGTTGCTAAAAATTACCAATCTTTGATCTGTGAAAAGCAAGCGATGATGATCGAAAAACGAGTTCATATGCGACGAGCTTTGTGAATCCAGTATAAGCCTCTGTTTCAGATCAAAGTCTACCCTGCTGATTCAATTCTGAATTACAGAAGCCATAATGGTATTTTTAGAAACCCTAGAATTACTTCAAAACCTTGCTTAAATTGTTCACAATCTTAGCTTTAGAGCTGGAAAATCGTGACCTTCAAGCTCTGTGACACGAGTTTCGATGATCACATGTTTAACTAAGCAATTGAAAATCTTTAAAAAGAAGCGAATCTCGTGATAAAACCCTAAAAAACGCTCGATTTAGCACTCGAATATTATATGTATTGTATGTATGTGAAAATCACTATGTGAATATGAAGCGTTGACTGCGAGGTTGGTGATGGTGGGTTAGGTTTTTCCATGACCGAATATCAGCTCGAATTGCGGACAGTTTTTGAAAAACCTTCGACCGTTAAAGTTGCATTCTTGAATTTAATGAGACTGACGAGTGACGACGGGTCATAAATTTTCCCTACCTTACTTGCCTGTGAGGAAACAAAAATAAATAAAATAAAAATAAATAATCACCTTCGGAAAAAAATAATAATAAATAAATTCATATAAATATATATTTATAAATGTAATGTGTATATTAAATAAGGACTTGATTAAAATTTTAGATTCACATGCAGCTAAAACCTCAACTAGTTTAAAGTTTCATCTAATTCGTTCATTAAGCAAATGAATTGAATTTTAATTTAATTATAAGCTCCTTTGATAATCGGACAAATTTTGAATAACGCGTATAAATTAATGAATATGAATTCATGTAAACTCATTTATATTTGTGAAGACAGACTTATATAGATTCATTTTCTTGTTATTATATTATATAAGCGTGCTCATTAGAAGAGTATTAATATTGATTAGTTAGATAAATAAATTTTGTAAGTAAATTAGTTGAAAATGTTTACTTGTAACTTTGTGAACGCAAGCTTAATCCCAATTTGAATAAGAACACATGATTAAATTTGATTCATTATATTAAAAGAATTGAGATAAGTTGAATTCAAACTTTTTAAATTGTGACAGAGAGTTCGAGTTTCATTTCTTAAAAACCATAATGGTATGTAGTGATAAATTTCTAGGCTTTTGAGGTAAATATCAATAAGTTAATGTAAATTTTGGTAGGAAAAAATTTATTGAATACTTACCAGAAAAAAAAAAAAATGAAAATGGAAAAATGTATTGAATAACCTTAAACCATCTTATCAACTTGACGACCCTAAATTAATATCCAAATCATAGGTCAAATTAAAGGGATTTTGAAAATGTTGTAGGAAAATTTTATTGAATACTTACCAAGAAAAAAATATATATAAATAAATAAAAAATAAAGGAAGGAAAAATGTATTGAATAACCTTAAACCATCTTATCAACTTGACGACCCTAAATTAATATCCAAATCATAGTTCAAATTGAAGGGATTTTGAAAATGTTGTATACTGCCACGTGTCCTATGATTATATATTTTTAACGCGAGTCCATCTACGACAGCACATAAGAAGGGCAATCTAGTCCGAACACATTTAAAATGGGGAACCCGGTGAAGATCGCCAAAGTGGACCCATATGTCCTTGAATATTTGGAGCCAATATCGCCTAAAACAATCCAACCATAAACCATTTGAAACCATAAATACTCACCATTCATAATCTACCCCACACTGTCCTAATAACATTTTTTTTTTTTGACAACTAATAAATCTTGAGTCATGCTATTATAATGAAGCCTACTTCATGACCATCATCATAAACAGTCAATCTTTTAGTTGTGATTATGTATTACAAAAACTTATAGTTTAAGAGATAATTATACATTCAATATTTTGTATCAAAATTTATTTACATTAAATTACACAAAAATAGTTGAACTTTTGCATACTCTTTTGACATTATTTTACTAAATTACGTTGCCAACTTTGACACCTCATACAATTTTTTTTTATGTTATTTTGTGTTGATTTATTTTTTTAACGGTAAATAACCTTAATACCATGAAAGATGAAATTTTTATATGAATACAAACACTAAGACATATTCGAAATAATTACAGTGAATAAGAATGCGAGGGCCATGTGAGTGGTGACATCATTGATGTAAGTTAGTGAATGAGACTACTAGGGTCACCAGAGTGGTGACATCATTAGTGGAACTTACACCGTTAAGGGCCCGTTTGGAAAGCGTTATGTGTTATAGTGAAATGCTCTAGTTTAGAACAAAACAAGTGTTTTGTAGTGTGGTATTCTGAAATGAGAACAAAACATGTTTGACAGCGAAAAATTGCTCTGAGAATTTTGGAACAAAAACATGGTAGAACATATTTGGCAATGTGTTTCGTTCTAAGAAATATGAGAACAAAACATGTTTGGCAAAGTGAAAGTGTAACCAAAATTAGTAAAAAAAAAAAAATTAATTAAATATTAATACTAAAGAATATTTTTAAATAATGTGTTCATTAATACATTTTTTATAACTTTATTAAATATAAAGTAAAAATTTATTATTGTATAATTGTAATATACAATTGATATAACTTTTAATATATATATATATATATATATATATATATATATATATATATATATATATATATATTGTTAAAAATTTATCTTAGTTTATTATAAAAACCAATAAAATAAATTCTAAATTGTAAAACCTATTAATGCTACATATTATTTTCCCAGTTATGGACTACATTGTTTCAATATGGAACTGAAATAAAGTTTTAACATATTATACATTTCATGAAATTTAATATATTACATACATGAGTTTCAAAAATATTACGGCATTTATCAACTGCCACAATAATCAACAACAACAACATAAGCAATAACATAAAGAATATAGTTATAGTAAGACGAAGACAACAACCATAGATAATGTAGTTTTGCCGATTTTGTTGAGCTTGCATAACAGCAATTACATCCTCCAACTCTTCCTGCACATGACCACCCACTTGCAGATGTTGGTGCATGTCATCCAACCATATAAATGCACGATCATGTGACTAAATCAGAACAAAGAGTTGTATATTATTATAATGCACCTGTGACAGTAAGATGTACTTAAAAAAAAAAAATTAATGCAAAGAAAATTGTATACCTCCCAAACTGGACATCTATAAAATAAACGTCCATAATTCTTTGAAATTCCAGCCGTATAAAGATTCATTCGACCCCTTCCACATGCACAAGGTGGCCCGTCACCCTGTATCTTATACATGACTGCATATACAAGTTATTAAACTGATCCAAAAAAGTTAATAAAAAAAATAAAATAGAATCATTTATCGAAATCGTAAAGTAATGTTAAAATAAAGTAGTTATTACAGTTATCCAAATCCTAACAAATAATTAAAATAAAGTAGTTGTTACAATTCTCCAAATACTAACAAATGGAACAAGTATAAAAATCTTATTACAGTTATTCAAACATGATAAACATGTAAATCCTATTTTAAGGGTGCCGACTTGCATTCCATATAGTATCAGCAATATGATCGCGTACGATATCCATTGGTCACGAGCGAGAGTGCGACGCATTAGGCTGAACATCAACATCATCATCTCCAAAAATTTCATCTATCATCGCCTCCACAGTTGCATCATTAAATATTGGATCTACATGCGCCTCCTTTCTTATAAAGTTATGAAGTGTGCAGCAGGCTAAAACAATAGCAACTTGAGCTTCAGACCTATATGGGGGAATTTGCTTTAAGATAGGGAATCTCATCTTAAGCATCCCAAAACAACGCTCAATTATATTGCACAATGATGAGTGCCTGTGATTATATATTTCTTCTCTACATTAGGATTGCCGAGAAACTCTACGGTACTCTTGGAAGTGTTACCGTTGGCCCCTGTAAGGAGCCAAGAAACCCGGTTGATTGGCATACCCGGAGTCCACCAAATAATATTTCCCTGCCATTTTATAAACTATAAGGCACGTTTTTTTACCATGATATTTTAAATAAGTATTGCAAAATTATAGCAAGTATGACATTTACCTTCTGGAGGCATTGGGAAATGCAAATCCTCATTATTAATGGTCTCGTTCAATATCCTAGAATCATTAGCAGACCCCTTCCATCCTGCTGCGACGTACGTGAACATTATATCAAAATCATAAACAGCCATTACATTTTGTGTGGTATCCCCCTTCCTACCATGAAATGGTATTTGCTGGTCCACAGACACGTTCGCATGGACATGAGTTCCATCAATTGCCTCTACACAATTCTTAAAAAAATGGTGGTACTTTTTTTACTTCTTTATATGGTTAGGAACTTGGCTAAAATCTGGAGCGACAATAATATATTTCCCTAAATCACAGACTTTTTGTAAAACCGCATAAAAGTATTTTGAAATTGTATAGGTAAAGTGTTGAAATCTTTCTGTGACCACACGATTCCTTTCATTATGAGCTAAAATAAGCAAAAATATGCCAACTTATTCATAAACATTTACCCCTGTAGAGTCTTTCAACCCTAATAACTTAAGCTCCCCACACAACTTCAAAAAAACAGGGGTAGACATCCTAAAATTTTCAAAACATCTACTTCCATGCCCATGCAAGATTTCCATTATATATGTTTCCCCGGTTAAAAGAGAATCCCTACAAGGTTGTTTCGCGTAATGTTTCTTATAATACTCAAACATACATGCCATTATGATGACACAATCATTCTCCTCATCACCATCATCATACAAGTCAATTATTGTCCTAATATCCATCTGTATAATACAAAATTTAATAAACGAGATAAATTACAATCATCTCAAGCGAAATACCAAATAATAAATAAAAGCAAGACAACAAATAAAATCAAAGCAAGCGAAATAGTTATATTTTCATTACAATCAAACCAAATAACATAAATACGAGTGTACTTAATATTACAATCAACCAAAGTCATAGCAAAACCAAATAAGAAATAAAAGCGACACACCAAAAGTCATAATACGTACTAGTACAGTCATCCAAAGTCATATAAAACCAACATACCAAATCAAATTCCTTTGATTCAACCAATCTTCTTATCATCAGGAAGGTCATTAAGAAAGAAATCCCTCTAAACTTCATCAGTACGTAACATCTGTGTGACCTTAGCTTATTGTTTCATATCAACGCCCTTCAACTTATTCAAAATATAACAACATAATTTAAAATCACCTTTTATGTTGTCTGGAAAATTGACTTCAACTTGCCCAGCTTCATGAACTGTTTTCATATTAGATGATGAAGAAACGACTATGACCCTTTCAATTCGATCTGTTTTCTTTCTATAAGTGTCACTCATTTTCTCCATGACACGATTCATTGTGGAGGCAAAACTCTCTCTCTTTGGTTTCTGACCACGAGGTTCAGGAGAATGAGTGAACTCATGACGGCCTAACTCAGCGAAATTATCATTAAGGTCAAATGAGGTATGTGTGCCTTCATGGTGTGCGGGGGCTTGGTTGAGAATGAGTGGACTGTAGGAAGTATAGACATATGCACTGTAGCGTGTGTGCCTCCAAATATGGTGGTGAGCTTGTCAAAATGATTACATGGCCTCTTTCGATACTTATCATATTGGGCCTTCACCTACAAATTATTAAATTACTATTAATATTAAGTATATTTTTTTGTTAAATCAACATACATTTATTTGAATAACTAACCTTGATCAATCTAGTCCATCTTTCATTTTCAACTATAATCATGCCCGTCTCAGCATTGTATCTCACGCCTGTTTCTCCTAACAAACTCACGAAGGCTTTGTAGTCAACCCTCATGTGGTTGAATTTGCTCTTAAGTTGTTTCGGTACATAATTCTTGCCTGTACGGACCGTCATGCCTTTTCGTATATTCTTCCAACCATTTGGACTAAAAGTTGTGTTATTCCGATTACTAGCCTTCACTTCTTCCTCTATACAGATGATGAAAGCTTCAAGATGAGAATCATCCCATACTAGTTTTCCATCATCGGTATTGTTTGTAAGGTCCTCTATTTCTTCTCCCACCACATTGTCAGCATTGATATCCATCTAATTACATAGTTTTAATAAGAATGTGTTAAAAGGGTCATTAACAACTGTAATCTCCTATTAAGAAAGTACAAATACATTTACTAAGCTGTCATAATAATATGATACTCGCATATTTTTTTTGTCGATTTCTAAATAGATATAACTGTTCAAGTAATTAGTTTTATATGTTTACAAGAACCATGAGTGCAGCATAACAACACTAGAAAGTTTTTAAATACTTATATGCCATAATTTTCTCCCCTTATATTTTATATCAAAATGGGTAGAGGAAATTCAAGAAATGCAGTTCATGTCTGGGTGTCAGCGATGGTTAAAACTTTTTAGGTTGTGTTTGCAATAAAGGATTTGGAATAAGCAGAGTTAGTGTTTGGATTTTTGGCTCTGTTTGGGTTAGATCATTATAGATAAGGAAGAGCTTAGGTTGGAGTTGTTACCATCGCACTAAACAATGATCTCTCTATCAGAAATCTTTAACATGAGCAAAATTAGTAGTTAATTATCATTATATTTAATTGAATAACAATAGGTGATGGAATTTAATGCTTCATGTCCTCCCTGTAATGGCCCAACTTCCCACTTAATTAGTCTATCTCATTTTTTGAGTCCTTTAGTGAGAATAAGATAAACTAGACAGAAATAAAATTGATAGCTACAACAATTAAGTACACTGTTAGGTCAAGGGAAGCACACAAACATGGAAATTCAATGAAAGCCAATAAAGTACTCGAACAAACACAATATTTAACACGGTTCGGTAAAAACCAACTTTCATACACAAAAAAAGAGAGATTTCATTATAATAAATAGAGATCTCAAAAATAGTACAGTACCAATATATATACACACACACACACACACACTCCCATTGACCCATAAAAAATGGACTTGAGACACAACTCGTAAAATATAAAGTTAATCAAACTGGGATTTGAGAGACAAATCCTACCACCCTCTTCAATATTTTAAATTTTTATAATGCTGCATTTGGGAGCACAGGCATTTTCGAAAATCAAAATTCCAAAACATTTTGAGTCTCTGTAATCCAAAACAGAAAGCAAACTTCCAAAACATCTCATTTTCAGGCATTTTTTACCAAATCTACAAAGCAAACTTCAACTTTCCAAATAGTTGAGAACAAAACAGAGAATCAACAAAAATAGTAAACATTTTGAGTCTTTGTAATCCATGTATCCATATATATACATATGTGTGCCAGTGTGCGTGTATATACACACAAATATAAATATACACTCACACACATAACCAGAAATGCCAAGTGAGATTTGGTGAATTTCACACTTCTAAAGATTTTTTAAGAACTCCAAAATGCCAAGCAACTCACTTGGTGTCGACGATGAATGTAATAGACTGAGAATTGCCTGTGAATCTGAGAGTGCAGAGAGCAACGGCGAAGCTTGGGTTCGCCGGAAAAAGCAGAGCAGAGGTGAGACAAAGGGTTCCTCTCTTCAGATCTGCATACACACTGGTCGATTTGAAGCCGATCTTCAAACAATAGTACCAATTTTATATAGAGCACAACGAATTCTGATGAAGAAGAAGCAGAGGAACTCACCGGTGAGAAGAAGACGACTCTCGGAAAGCTTCAACCCCGCGTTTGTGTCAAGTACAGCACAACCTGTGTATCGCCTCTGTTGAGCCTTGCAAAAAACCCTAGAAATGTTTTACCGATCTCTTTATACTTGTTCTCAGAATGGAACAAGTTTGGGCTGTTGTTCCACCCGCTACAGTTAATAGTGGGCCGGCTTCATTTTAGGAACAAGGCGGAACAAGGAAATTTTGTTCCAACTTTTGGGTCATTCTTCCAAAATGCTCCACCACTGTTGAAAACACTACAGGTCATACCAAACAAGTTTTGGGCCGGAAAAGTGAAACTGTAACATTTGGGAACAAGGTAGAACAAACACCAAACTGGGCCTAACCCGTGAGTTCTACCAGTGAGGTAAGGTGTGACATCATTAGTGAGATCCATCCGTTAAATTTGCTCAAAATGTATTAATTTAAAAAAGAGTTATGACACCTCAGTAAGGTAGACCCCACGGTATCATTACTCATATTTTTTACAAATATCATATGTATAATCTATTTTCTCTCACTATATTAGCTCACACCAACGCACTCTTCTCTCTCTACCCTTTATACAAATTCTCTTCCACCCTCTCTCTCTCTAAAGCCCCGGGAATTGAAGCATTTGAAGTCATGGAAGCTAAGCTCTCTTAGATGAGGTAAACATTGTCCACCAGCTCTATTTATTTATCTCTCTATGTGTAAGTGTTATATACTTATATATATATATATATATATATCATATATGTATATATTTCTAGTTTGTTCTTGTTTTGTTGTATCTGTAGAAAAGATAGACAATCAGAGCCGTTCAACTTTTAACCGTAAGTAAAGCATTTGTCTAGGTTTTGTCTTTTGCGCGGGTTTGGTTCTTTGATGCTATTTATTAATGGAGGTTTGTGGAATCTCATTCAGATTACATTCAGCAAGTTATTGATTTGCTTATAAGAAGTCTCATTGTAGTTTGATCTCTCTTTTTCTTTGTATAACTGGTTTCTCTGTTCTCGAATCAGTGAAAATTCTATAAGATCACAGGACCACAGGGGAATCATCAGTGCTAACTCTGGCCGAATTCTTGAGGATTGAATGGTAAATTTGAATTAGATTTCATATCTGTTTATTTTTCTGTATTGATATCAATGTACCTGTTTGGGTTGTCTGAATTTTGTTTATTGTTCTTGTTTGTTGATGGATTTTTGCTATGTGAATGTGTTTGGATGACTTCAGACGGTGAAATCCTGTGTGATAATCGATGTGGGTATGGTTATCTTGATCTGGATTAGTGTTTTTGAAACAAACTCTGCTTGGATGTGTGTGTTTGTGTGTGTGTGTGTTTTTTTTTTTTTTTTTTTTTTTTTTTTTTTTTTTTGTAGAAATTCTGTATGTGGGTTTTATTGGGAAATCGGGCAAATGGGTTTTTGGTTTTGATGTGTATGATTATGGTAGTTAGTTTTTGTTGATGAGATAGAAAGTTATATATATATATATATTATTGTTGGTGATTATGGTCGTTAGCCGGTTTTAGGATCCCTTGTCAGGGGACCCCTGGTTGCAAATCCCTTTGCTCAAGGCCCTACTTTGGTTGCGAGTCCCCTTGGTCGACCCTCTTTGGTCTCAAGTCCCCCAGTCATGAAAATGTATTTCATCCATGGCCATCGTTCGTGTTTTTTATTTCCCTAGACGCGTGTCACTTCACATATTTTTGAAGAGTCCATGTAACATAGATCAAACTTTAGTATAGTTATCCCTGCAGACATGATATCTGGAGCTTGATATTATTGGACATATGGACAGTAGCATCGTCCCTTCTGCCAATCTAATAATGCTAACATTATGCATGTCAAAGGAGGATACATATTCATCTATAGTGAAGAGGTTGTTTAGTGAACTACTTTATTGTTTGCCACCAATTCTGCATCAACCTCCTCTGGACTTGCAATTTATGCAGTTATGTTACCTAAGGTAGCCATAATAAGGTAATGAATTTAACTACATCAGTTACAAGTGAAGCTGGAAATTTTCATCTCACATTATAGAGCAATTTGTTTACTCTCTTACTTTCATGATGTTGTGGTTTCTAGCAAGTTTTTGGCTCTTTTTTGTACAAAAATCCTCTTCAATGAAATCTGGAAGACTGTTTTCATTTTTATTTTTTCCTTTTAAATTTGGCGCGCTATATGATTTCCATCACAAAATAAATCAGTTTGGAACCTGATACTTGAATGATCTCTAGCACAGATTACTAATTTAAATACTAAATTTCTTTGTCGCAAATATAAGTGAAACCAATCAAGGGCACATGTTCAGACATCTGAGTATCTGTGCCTTCTCTTTCACATTGAAGCTACAAAACTGTGAATTTATGCAATGAACTTATTATTATTATTATTATTATTATTTTTTCTTCCTTTCATTGTCAATTCTGAGGTTAAATATGATAAATTAATTCAATTATGCAACCTACCACCCTCTGGTCACCACAATGAACAACCGTGAGTTTTTGAAATTTTCATCTGACATTATAGGGCAAATGTTTGTTCTCCTACTCTCATAATTAAGAATTCAAAACATCCACGAGTTTTTGAAAGTTTACTCAATTTTACTTCGTTTTGAGTTACTATAAATTTTTTTGACATTTGCAATTTCTGGCTATTTTTGGGGTACTTTCTGTACAAAATTCCTCTTCAATGTAATTTGAAAAACTTATTTTCCCTTATTATTTGGTGCACTATATGGTTTCCATTACGAATAAAATGAGTGTGGAAGCTGATACTAGAATGAGATCTAGGGTGGCTTATTAATTTAAATACAATTACATATATTTATTTATTCTTTTTTGTGGCAAAGATCAGTGGAACCAGTCAAGGGCACGTCTGAAAATCTGAGTATTTGTAATCTCTCTTTCACATTAAGCTAAATGTGTGAATTTGTGCAATGAACCTAAAATAAATGATTTTTTCTTCATTTTCAGTCTCAGAGGCCAGATTATGATACATTAATTCATATGTGATTGAAGGCATCATTATATTGAAACTTCTTATATGCTTATATTCCTTTATGACCTCATTTGAGTTTAATATTCTCATGATTTTTACTTCTTGGTTATATTATCATGGTTTTTACTTCTTGGATTATATTGTCATGATTTTTACTTCTTGGTTTATATTGTTTGGCGGATAGACTCAGTTCAGCTTAATCACGACGGCAAGTGCGTTGAAGAAATGTTCTCTGGGCAATTATTACTTCATGATTCTCTTGATATAAGTAATATATTTGGAGAACCACAGGTGCTTGCTCGAGTTGGGGTTGAGTACCAGGCCGAAATTCCGCCCATGATTACAAAATCCGAGCGTCTTCAGCTTTTAAAGAACCCGGCAGATATGAAAGTCAATGATGTTTCCCATTCTTTTCTGATGGGATTACCCGTTCCTGTCTTGTGGATTGATGATGAATTAGATAATGATAAAAGTGGGGTAGGATCTAATAATGATTCTAATGATTCAGTTAATCCAACTGAGGCATTGGGGTATAAAACCAATGCAACGAGCCAAATTAGTTTAAATAAGAGAGATTTAGAAATTAAAGTTGAATCCTCGAATCTCAGGTTGGAAAATAAAGAGAAACTAAAACCGCCAAGCTCTGAACCTGCAATGCTAGGAAAAGATAACTGGGATCAGATGTATAGAAACAAAAGCTGCTGTTTAGTTCCTGGCTTGTTAGGTGACATGGAGAGTGGAATTGAAGTGGATAGTTTTCTCCTTGGTTTGTATATTTTTGGGAAGAATTTTGCTCAGGTGAAGACATTCATGGAGGTCGAATGGATGGGGGAAATTCTAGCTTTCTACTATGGGCAGTTTTATGGGTCTGATGGACATCAGAGATGGTTGGATTACTGGAAGATGAACAGCAAGAAGTCGATACTTGGGTATAGAATTTTTACAGGATGGAGGCAACAGGAATTCTTATCCCGCTTGCTTCCCCATGTTTCAGAAGAAGTTCAAAAGACTGTAATGGAGGTATTTCATTCTTCTATGCTACATAAATGACATATTTGTTAGTTTTCTTATTTCATTATTGATGAAATGGACTCTCCTGTCTAGTTATAGCTCACAGCAATGAGCAAATTTCAAACCGAAATGTTATTCTGTTTGGAATATATGCTAGCATTGCAGTTTTGGTCTCATTTAGTTATCTATGCTTGTTATACAATTCCTTAAAGAGATTCGACATTCTAAATCTGGATATGTTGTGCTCAGTGTCATACCCCTTTATGGAGAGGGAGGGAGGGAGTGTGGGAGCTGATGGCTGACCTAAAGCCATAAACCATTAGTGAGACCCATATGAATAAGAACCCTAAGTACATTTGGAATGCTGAAAGATTTCATATACAACTCAAAGCTACTGAATCAAATTAATGAAGTCTTACTCTCAACTACTTGGGATTGTCCGAGTAATTTTTTACTGCGATTCAGCCGTATTTAGAGCTGAAACAGGTTTTTGTTTCTGGTCACTAGTAAATTGGACAAAAGCTTTGTTTCTATAACCTCCACCATTCTACCTGGGGCTTCTGGAGCCTGTAATTCTATTTTTCTTTATTGTCGTGTTTTCTAAATGAAAGTTGAAGTGCTAAAGTTGTTTCCAAAATAAATTTACTTAAAGCTGTGTGGTTTGAACAATCTTCCTCACTGGTTTATGGTTTTTATGGATGCTGAATATAGATTGTGATATGAATTAATCAGCAAATGAAGTGCTGGACAGATTGAAATTATCTTCTCAGGTAATCAAACTATGATGCTATCTAGATGCATGCGAGTATACTCTCTTCCCTATTCTGTGTGGCCAAACTTCAGATCTTAAAAAAAAAAAAAAAAAAACGTCATCATTTGATTGTTTGTTTGTTTCTTCTTCAATTTTTTTTTTGTGTGTGTTGGGGGGGGGGGGGGGGGGGGTGTAGAAGAAGCCTATATTGTATACCTCGACTATATAATGTTCATGTTGATGGCTGTATTCTTCTTATTCTTCCTCTAAGCTTATAGCTTTCTTCTAGCTAAAGAGCATGCGTGGCTTAAACTTTCCTCCACAAGTGGGGTTTTGCACCGATCAACTCTACTTCTTTCAAGAGAGATCTGGATCTTTAAAAAAAGGGTATTGATGCTGTTGGATGAGGCAGTTATAATCATGTTAGTTAAGTTGGCATGATATGTTTTTGCATAGTGTATCTACAAGAGCTGCTGATATAGGATGGAGCCTTGAGTTAGGGAATTAAGGCTAGTCTTTCATCAAATTTTGGTCCATTATAACTTCTTCTTCTTCCTTTTTTTTTTTTACATTTTTTTTAAAGGAGAGGATGAGAGTTTTAGTAAGATTTATTATTATTATTATTATTATTGCGGCCATGCATTGGTGGATGCTAAAGAAAAAAACTCAAAACTTTCTGGACTGCAAGGAAAACCATGATATAAGATGGTGGGGAATTAGGATTAGGATTTGAGGACTATAGTTATTATAGAAGTAGCGAAGTGTTATATGTCGCTCCCTAATTTTCCTACAATGCCCTCGTATGAGAATGTTCAAGTAGATGATGTAAAGGCCGATGCTTCTGGGAAAATAAAACTTCAAATACAACAAAGTGTAGATCTAGAGCTAAGAAGCACGGACACGACACAACACGGACACGGCGACACGGCAAATCCAAAAAAATTAGGACACGGACACGGCAAATAGTGTATATATATATATATATATATATATATTTATCAGCATTAATAATTTAAAAAAAAAACACTGATATGTTTAGGTTGGAATATATATATATATATCACTGATATGTTAGTATATATATGTATCAGCATCTTTAGGACACGGACACGGCGAATTGTGGCATCTTTAGGTTAGTATATATATATATCAGCATCTTTAGGGTAGTACAAAACAAAAAATAGAACATATCAGCATTAAAAATTAAAAAAAAAAAAAAATCCAGAAAAGTGTGTCCGAGCCGTGTCCGAGCTGTCTGAGCCGTGTCCGTGCCATGTCCGAGCCGTGTCCGAAAATTAAAAAAAATAAAAAAATTCCAGACACGTTTTTTGGTGTGTCCGGCACGTGTCGGGGCGTGTCCGACGCGTGTCCATGTCCGACACGTGTTGGACACGGATTCTTCGCCCATTTTGGAGTGTCCGTGCTTCCTAGATCTAGAGTATATAGAGTCGCCACCTAACATCGAGTTATGGTGTGCTAGGCCACATGGAGAATGTGGTTAAGAATTAAATATAATGGCCCTATATGATGACATTCATATTGTTTGACGAACTAAATTAATGGATTCAAAAGTCTGATTATACATTGGAATGTGTTAGGGACCCCATGGTTTGACCAACTTATGCATGATTGCTAAGATTTTGCATGGTTCTTCAAGTTTATACATGTTAGTGTATGTAGAATCTATTTGAGATTTTTTTTGTTGTTTTAGGCTTTAAGGAATGAGATTAGACCTATTGTTAAGACCCAAACTTAAAGTCTTTTTGGCATAATGCGGGTGACTTCTTAGCTTACGACTTGACTCGAAGAGAGTTACGACATGAATAGACTTACTCAAGAATGACCTAGGTATTAAATGTAAAAGATGCAAAATGCAACTAAATCTAAGCTGAAATTATACAAATATTGAAAAATAATTTGATTTTGAAAATAAGATTTTTTGCAGTAAAAAAAGGGTTTTTTTTTTTTGGAGTTTCGGCAGCATTTCGGTTTATCATACAGACATATGAAAGTATTTTTTGTGATTTTTCAGAATTTTAATGAACCTAAAATGATTTATTCTGTTGGAAAAATGTGGCTCAACTCTAAGAGACCAAAAAGGGCCTAAAATAGTGCGTATTGGTGACATTGCCACTATTTGGGTAAAATTCGTGTTAGACCATGATTGAAAGACCATTTTGGGATATGATGAAAACATGATTTTCAGAAATGTTTCAAGTTGAATATGTGCTGAAAATTTGATTGTTTTTTCAGAAAAGGTAGATGTGGAATACTTTGTGGGGTTTACAAGGCATGTAAAAATGATTTCCCAAGAATGTATATTTTGCTAAAAAAACATCATGTAAACTTTGAAAAATATGCAAAAAATGTCAATTTTCGGGTCTTGTCAGAATTCCGGTAGAATAACGGTGATGTCCTAAGACTAAGTCTAATATGTGGATCCTAAAAGTACATGGTCATAATGACTAATTAAGCCTATTTTTTTTGGGAAATTCTAGAACTCTTTAATAATTATTGCGATCGGATGGTCCTGGAGTAGTGACACTTTAAGAGGAAGCTACATTATGATACTGAAAATCTACATCACATAATTAATAAATGAATGGATTTTAAAAAGGTAGTCATTGCTTGGGGCGGTGGATAAAATTTTAACAAACAAGCATGAGGATTGGGTTCGAATCTGAGAGCAGCCACTTTGTACTAAATTAAACCAAAATTAGGTCCATCACCAGTCTTTCCCTCTGAGCATCCTAGCACTGGGTAGACTAGGGAAGCTTTAAGAAGAAGCTGAGATATGTGCGGTAACACTAGGACAAAATTTCACATGATTGAAATATCACTCTCTCAAATTGTAGTTTTCTGAATTAGAATTAGGCGGAAGCGCATTAGCTGAGATTTTATTAATTATCTCAGATGTTACTCCATTGGAGCATTTATTTTGCACTGATTCTAAAGTTGTGATGCATCTTCTCTAAAATTATAATAGTTAGAAAAGTAAAAAGTTTTTACTGAATTTGTACAGTGAAAATCCTTATTCATGGTCATTCTATGTACCCTTTTCAGTTTCTATATAGTGTTAATGTGGTCACAGGTGCATTTTATTTATTGTTTGATTGTTGACCATGTGTTTATGCAGCTAAATTTATTTTCCATCTTTTCCATAAAGAATTGTTGTCCTTTACTCTCATTCAAATGTTATGATCTATCATCAGCTCTCGAAGACATTTACAGAGGGAAGGACTTCTTTGGAAGAATACGTTACCACTTTAAAAACGACTTCTGGCATCAGTGTCCTCGTGGAGGCTGTAGGAATTGGTAAGGGGAAGAAAGATCTCTCAAGCCTCTCAGTGGAACCTAGTAAGACCAATCAAGTTTTTCCCCTCCGGCCTGAAATACCAATTGGCAAAGCATGCTCCTCCCTCACATCTGAGGAAATAATCAAGTTTCTAATGGGTGACTTCCAGTTAAACCAACGGCCAGTGGCCTAGCGGTATCAGCTTCTTACTTTTCAAAGGGAGGTCAGAGGTTCAAGTCTCAAAAGAGACGTGTGTGTGAGTACCAACTAGGAAAAAAAAGAAAGACTTCCAGTTAAGCAAAGCTCGATCAAGTGATCTTTTTTGGGAAGCCGTTTGGCCTCGTCTGCTAGCGAGAGGATGGCATTCTGAGCAACCAAATAATCAGGATTTTTCTGATTTGAAAAATTATCCGGTTTTTCTTATGCCTGGTGTCAATAAGTCCTCAAGAAGGAAACTTGTGAGAGGAGACCATTACTTTGATTCTATTGTTGATGTTTTGAGCAAAGTTGCAGCAGAACCAAAACTTCTCGAGCTTGAGGCTGAAGAACTTGGCGGGAGTTGCAAGGAAGGAATTGGATGGGAGCCAGAAACCACATTGGACCAGAATGATCCATCTGATCATCAAAGGCGTTGTTACCTTAAACTCAGAATTTTGACTTTGGATACAAACTTCATGAAGTTCACTATTGTTGACACCAGTTTGTCTCCTGGCGAAAAATCATCCAAGGTGAGTGAAGTGAGATTACCAACCGATTTTAATACTTTTAACCTGAGTAGACATTTACGCGAAGCTGAGGGTGATTCATCTGAGAACTTGGTGTTTGAGCCGGACTCAGCTAATATGTCATTGAATTGTCAGAAAATCGGTAATTTTTCCGATCAGGCTAAGGATGTATTTGATAATAGCAGTTCACACCAAAGTATGCATATTAATGGCTCAGAAACTGCAAAGAAACTGATAGAGAGCCACCACGATCATAACACCAGTATATCTTGTGACAAGCAGTCGAGGAGAATTATCAAGCACCAAATCAGCCAGAAAGTGAAACCTGACCAATCAATCTTTTTAGCCCGTCACGAAACGGCGGATATTGGCTGCCTGTGGTAAGGCAGAGACAAGACGCAACAAGGAAAATTTCACAGTAGGCCCTGAGTTAAAACCAGTGGAACCCTATAGCGTGTTGAACTCACCAGGTGCATGCAAGAATTTTCTTTCCCATGTTGGTCTTTCTCAGCAAAAGGAACTATCTAGTAGTTCTTTTTCAGAAGATAGTCCAAAGGAGGATAGCAGTGGCATTCTTAGTGGGAGTCGTTATGGTACTATAGTGTCTCATGAAAAAATTGAGAAACCTCAACCGTGGCCTTTGATCGACCTGAATCTGCACCATATGCCACCAGGCACTGAAATTGGTGAACATTGCATGATGGAGATGGATAATAACATGGCAAACACAGATACAAATAATTCAGGCGAATCATTTGACACAAGCAAGCTTGTGGAGGCTTCCAAGGAATTTAAAAGTTCTGATAATTACAACAGTGCAGAAAAGCAGGCAATTGTGAATCCCAGGAGGCAAAGCACAAGAAACTGACCATTAACTGCTAGAGCATGGGAAGCTCTTGTAAGTGGGTTCCTAAGCAAACGGACAAGAAAAGGCACAGAAAATCAGAAGAAAAAGAACCCAATATCAAGGTCGTCTCGTAAGTCTCTCGGCACAGCTGTTATTACTTCAGATTCTGGCATTAGTGATATTGGTAATGTTGAGTCCAAGGAAGAAAAAGATTTGGATGGAGATTGGAATTGTAAAAATTATATGTTCGGTGAATCTCTTGTTGAATCTGAAAGAAAAGCTGTTCAAGAGCTACTAGAGATCTCTAAATCTGCCTACCATCCAGAAGCTTTGCATATCAATGATAATTGATCTGGTTGGGGCTAATTTGAGATTTATCTGCCTTGGATTGGGTTCTTGAATTTATTGGAATTGAGAAAGCAGCCACCATCTTCACAAAAGAATCTTGCGATGCTGCCACTAGCCTTGGAAAGTTCTGTTTGATGCTTTTATTGACTATAAAGGAAAGTACCTGATGTACAATCTGCTTTTCCTCTTTCTACAGTTCTTGCAAACCAACTAGTCACCAATGGCCGTGCATCACCTCACAGGGTAGATATCCATTTTTGAATAAACATAGGTATATTTTTTTGTGAGTTTACCTAACTTTTTTCTTTTTTGACGAATAGACTGAAGTGTCACTTTGCCGGGATGTGGTGCGTCACATTCACAGCAGGTTGGCAGTTGGCACTTGTTGATTAATGCAGAGATAATATTCATAGAGGAGGCAAGCTCGCTTTTTACAGAAGTATAAGACAATCTTCAATCTGCAGATGGCTGAAGTAAATCCGCTGGTGATAACTGAATGCCGGAAAGTTGTGAAGATTTCAACGATCCTTGGGCACTTTGTTACAGGCTGTTAAATCAGATGAAGCCCCAATGATTTGCCAAAAACATAACAAGGCAGGGAGAGTTTAAGTTAGTGTTGTGTGCTACAAGTGCAGCATTTGGGGCTTGAAATATCTGACGCTTTTCCTGTCTTTAACATCGCCTTGCTCCGGTTATTCATATTTGCTTTTACAGTGAAGGATTTTATGTAAGCTCTGCTAAAGCAACAAATCTAATATCAACCACGCTGCCCATGTGTTTCAAGTGGTCATGTTCTGATCGAGTTCAGCAACCATGAAGCAGCAGCATTTGAGTGAGTTCCTGACTATTTAGTCCTGTGGTAATGATTAAAGTTTCTGTGTTTTGTCAAGGATTCTGTCTGTGATGAACTGACATTTCTTTTATTGTCTTTTGCTTAGTTTAAATATATTCTGCTTGCTTCCTCTTGCTTGAGAATTTTCTCAATAAATTAATCAGGGTGCTTTTGGATATCCCATTTAATTACCATTCCACTTACTTTAACAAACTAGATTCTTGTTAATTAACCTTATGGTAGCCCTTATTATTAAATTTTGCATTACCTTCAAAAAAAAATATAGTATATATTTTCTGTATAGTGTTGGACAGTTGGTAGTTTGTTAAGGGGTGATTTTTTTTAACTATGTTGTGGATAATTTATATTGCAAAGGCAACTTAAATGATTTTTTATCAATTCTATGATGACATCATTAATGAGGCCATTACCTATTTAGATATTTTTAAGCATGAAAAATTATTTCCAACCAAATATAAAATAAATAAGAAAAAGCTTGAATATTGACATTCAATATGCAATAACCAGTAAAAATAATAATAATAATAATTGTACTCAATTGAGTGGGTCATAGTTCCAATTTGGGTTAGCTATATAGATTCATTCAAAGTCAAGGAGATTATGTTCTTTTCTACAACCTCAATTTATGTTCTTTTTGGCTTTATTCTTCTCATTTGGCACCTTAATAGTGGATCAAATCATTCCTTTTTATCAATGCATCAATCATACAATATTTCAAATGTCCAAACTATCTTGGACTCTCTCTCTCTCTCTCTCTTTCTATCTCTCTCTTATCTTATCCTCAATGCCACTTCCATTTTTCCATGAAATTCATTTCTTATTATGTAACCTTTCTTTTTCTTTTTCTTTTTTAGCACATTTCTCTTTTAACCGCTAAACACTCTACCATAGAACATGGTAGTCTTTTAAAAATTTCTTTTTAACATTACAGGTATTTTACCATAAAATGAATCTCCTTTGTGCTTCCTATTCCATTCATCCTGCTCTAATTTTATGGGTAACATCCTTTCTTGATCATGGATAATCAAGTGGAAATGGTCACTTTTGGGTATTTTTTTTTGTCCATTAATATTTATTATACCTTCATTTTTTCTTATAGAATTACACATTACACATCTATTTTTGGTTACCTAAAATTTTTAGATACCAAAGTATTCATCCATAGTTTTAACTTGATAATAACTTTCACTTTGGTTTTAGTAACTACAAATTATGTTGTCAACAAATTACATACACCGTAGAACATCCTATCGAATATGCTTAATAAGTCAATTCATTGCCATAGCAAAAGGATAAGTACTTAATATTGTTTCTTGCTGATTGTTGTTGTTTAAAGTTTGCTTATTTCCCCATCTCAATTTTTTTCACATAAGTTACTAGTCCATCAACATTTCCTTTATTAAAAATATACAGATTGTTATTTATTTCTTTTTGTCATCTGTTGAGTATGGGGAGGATGGGTCGTGTTCCTCTGTTCATGGGGATGCGGGCATGGTTTTGTGGAACGGATGTGAGTCTGATGTTGATTTGCTTACACCTTTGGCAGTTGTTAGACCAGAAGAGAATTATGCGGAAGGAAGGGGATTTGATGCAAGGTTGGCTGATTTGGAGAATGATTGGATGAAAGAAAATGGTGTCGAGATAGGTTCTCTTTTGGGTGTGTCATTTGAGGGTTGGATGGCGGAGGCGACTAATCTATTCCTAGATGTTCTTAATGCTCAGTTTGCTGATAGAATGGATTGTAGGGGGAGTGCTCCAGTGGTGAGAGAGGAGAGAGGGGCTCCAAGTCCCTCGACTGTTGTTACTTATGAAAGGAGGAGGAGGGGGGCTAGGGGAAGGGCCAGTGGGAGGAGGGGTGAGACGGTCAATTCTACTCTTTCCCTATGAAGCTTCAAATTCTATCATGGAATGTCCGGGGTCTTAACGACCCGGCTAGAAGGAAAGTAGTGAAATCGGTGATTCGGAAAGCGGGTGGTCATCTTGTACGTCTTCAAGAAACAAAGATTGCTTCCATAACGGATGTGATTGTTCGAAGTTTGTGGGGTGGGAGATTCGTGGAGTGGTGTGCCTTGGATGCGATTGGCTCTTCAAGTGGTATCCTGATTATGTGGGATGTCCGTTGGATCTCTTTGTTGGATTCTTAAGCTGGGCGTTTCTCGGTTTCCTGTATTCTATCCATGGTGGAGGATGGCTTTCGGTGGGTTTTTTCTGGAGTCTATGGGCCTACGGAGGATAATGAGTGCCATCTGTTTTTGGAGGAGCTGGGGGAGATTCGTAGGCGATGGTCGTTGCCTTGGTGTATCGGGGGGGATTTCAATGTTGTTCGTTCCCCTTTTGAAAGATGGACAGGGGGCAGATGGACAGCTGATATGATGGCTTTCTTAAAGTTTATTGATGCTTGCTGTTTACTTGATTTGCCTTTGGTGGGTGGGCCTTTCACTTGGTCCAGTGGTCGATCTCCTCCTACTCTTTCTCGTCTTGATAGATTCTTGGTGTCGAGTGTTTGGGAGGAGAAGTTTTCTGATGTTGTTCAGACCATCTTGGCTCGTCCTTTGTTTGATCATGTTCCGTTGCTGTTGGACTGTGGCGGGCTGCGTAGCAGAAGATCCCCATTTAGATTTGAGAATATGTGGCTCCGGGCTGAAGGTTTCTTGGAGCGAGTTTGATCCTGGTGGGCGGGGTATGGAATGGTTGGCACTCCGAGTCATTCTTTGGCAGGCTAGTTGCGTTTTTTGAAGAATGATCTCAAAGTCTGGAACAAAGAGGTGTTTGGTAACTTGGTCTGGAGAAAGAATCGGGTTCTCTATGAGATAGCTGACATTGATAAGATGGAGAATCAAGGTCTTTTGACGGGTCCTTTGAAACTTAGGAGGGTGGAGTGTCAAGCAGAGTTTGCTGAGATTGTTGTTATGGAGGAGATTTCATGGAGACAGAAATCTAGAGCTTTGTGGCTTAAAGAAGGTGACAATAACACTAAATTCTTTCATAGACTTGCCAATGCTCACAGAAGGGGCAACCACATTGGGAGGATTAGGGTGGATGGGGTGTTGATTAATAAAGAGGAGGAGATTAGTAAGAGCTTTTCTAAGTACTTTTCGACTTTGTTCATTGGGTCAGCCGAATGGCGTCCTTTGCTTGATGGGCTTCATTTTGATTCTATTTCGAGAGAGGAGTGCTCTGTTTTGGAAGAGCTTTTTTCAGAAAAGGAAGTTCTCTCTGCTCTGAAGAGCTGTAATGGGGATAAAGCTCCTGGACCGGATGGTTTTACTATGAGGTTCCTTTTGGAGTGTTGGGAGGTGGTTCGTGAAGAGGTGATAAGCTCTTTTCATGCCTTCCATGCGCAGGGCTCTTTTGAGAAAAGTTTGAATGCAACTTTTATTGTTCTTATTCCGAAGAAGGGAGAGGCAATAGATGTTAGAGACTTCCGCCTTATTAGTTTGGTGGGTTGTTTTTACAAGTTAATTGCGAAAGTCTTGGCTTCTAGGTTGAAGAAGGTGATGGATGGTGTCATTTCTGACTCTCAGAATGCTTTTGTGGGAGGTCGGCAGATCTTGGATTCTGTTCTTATTGCTAGTGAATGTGTTGATTCCCGTTTGAGCAGCGGTGTTCCGGGTGTTCTTTGTAAGCTAGATATTGAAAAGGCATACGATCATGTGAGCTGGAGTTTCCTTCTCTACTTGTTAGAGAGGATGGGATTCGGTGGGCGGTGGAGGAGATGGATTTTTTTTGCATCTCCAGCGCTCGTTTCTCTGTCCTTGTGAATGGAGCGCCGATGGGTTTCTTCTCTAGCTCGAGGGGTTTGAGACAAGGGGATCCGCTTTCCCCTTTCTTGTTCTTTTTTGTGATGGAGGCTCTTAGCAGATTGCTAAAGAGGGCTGTGGAGCTGGGTTTTTTGAGAGGCTTTCGGGTAGGCAGGGATGTTGCTTGTCAATTGGAGGTTTCTCATTTGATGTTTGCAAATGACACTATTGTGTTTTGTGATGCGGATACGTCCTAGCTGAGGTATTTGAGATGCGTTCTGATTTGGTTTCAAGTTGGTTCTGGCCTTAAGGTTAATGTTGGGAAGAGTATTCTTGTGCCTGTTGGGGATGTTCCGGAGATTGAGTTGTTTGCTCACATCCTTGGATGTTGCATTGGCTCTTTTCCCATTTCTTATTTAGGATTGCCTTTGGGTGCCCCTTCGAGATGTGTGGGGAGCTGGGATCTGGTTGTGGACAGAGTCGAGAGGAGGTTGGCGGGTTGGAAAAAGCAGTACCTGTCCAAGGGGGGTCGGGTTACCCTGATTTAGAGCACCCTTTCTAGCCTTCCTACATACTTCTTGTCTCTGTTTCAGATTCCTTCTTCAGTGGCTGAGAGAATTGAAAGATTGCAGTGCAACTTCCTTTGGGGGGGGGGGGGGGGGGGGGGTTGGTTCGATGGGATCAAGTGTGCCGTCCAATTCGGTTCGGAGGCTTAGGGTTTCGGGCTCTTCTTGGTAAATGGCTCTGGAGGTTTGGGATCGAAAGGCATTGGTTATGAAGGAAAGTTATTGCTAGCAAATTTGGGGAAAGTCGTGGTGGGTGGTACTCCTTGGAGATGCGTGGTCCAAGGGGGGTGGGAGTTTGGCATTTCGTTCGGAGGGGTTGGGATGATTTCTACAAGCATATTCGTTTTCGTATTAAAGATGGAAGGAGGATTAGTTTTTGGATGAATCTCTGGTGTGGGGATCTCCCTCTTGCTCTCGCGTTCCCACAGCTCTATAGGATTGCTTCTCATCGACAGGCCATGGTTGTTGACTGTTATCATCTTGATAACGGGAGACTGTCTTGGGATGTTCGTTTCAGAAGGCATTGTCAGGATTGGGAGATCGAGGATGTTTCTCGTTTTCTGGAGTTGTTGTATAGTCAGGTGATTTCTTTTGGGGGATCGGATTGGTGGTTTTGGATTCCTACCTCGCATGGCCGTTTTGAGGTTAGGTCCTTTTTCAGATGCCTTCCGGTTGGTCATGGAGATCCCTTCCCTTGGAAGTCTATTTGGCGATCCAAGGCTCCCCGCAAGGTCGCCTTTTTTGCTTGGACTTCTGTTCTGGGTAAGATATTAACCCAGGATAATCTGAGGAGGAGGAATCAGGTGGTGGTCAACCACTGTTACATGTGCTTGTGTAATGAGGAGTCTGTTGATCACTTCCTTCTACATTGCAGCATGGCCAGAGATTGTTAGGATTTGATGCTTTGTTTATTTGAGGTTCATTGGGCCATGGCTTTTTCCTCTAGAGGGTTGATTGAGGCTTGGAGAGGCGTCTCTGTTGGGGCTGGCATTAAGGATGCTTGGAAAGTTACGCCACTTTGTATCTGGTGGTGTATTTGGCTTGAGAGAAATAGGAGATATTTTGACGGGAAAAAGAAGCTTGTTTCTATGCTCAAGTTCTCTGTCATTCCTACTTTTTTTTGTTGGGTTTCAGGGAGAGATTATAGATTTATGGAGGAAATTATTGTTTTTTTGGCCTCTCCGAAGGTCTAAGGCACCCTTTGGCCCTTGTGTTCCTTTTGTTTCTTTGGGCTTCGCTCTCCTTTTTGAGTATTTTTAATAAAATCTTGCTGATCAAAAAAAAAAAAAAACCTAGACTTTTATCAATTTTTTTTATTTTTTCCAATTCAACAAATACCATATTGAAGGTCCTTTTTTCAATTCCCATCCTTAACGCATTTTACGTGATTCAATTCTTGATAGTTTTTCTCCATAAACCCACTGTCGAAGCCAGGAATTTACTTTTCTTTTTCTTTTTTGCGGCGGGGGTTTAGATACTGAAGAACAATAATATAGATTTTTAATGAATAAATAATAAATATATGAACTTAATTGTCACGACTCACCCCGTTGTGTAGATATTGTCCTTTTTGCACACTTTCTGTGCTCACGGTTTTCAAAACGAATCTTCGCAGTTAGGAGGTGTCTGCACATATAAATGCCAACAACAACAACCTCTCTCCCCCAAGGCGATATGAGATGTCACAATCACCCCTTCTTGGGATCCAGCGTCCTTGCTGGCCTGACCCTCATGGGCTTATGCATGTTGTGTTACTTGAATATACATAGTTTTTTCGAGGACAGTTGTGAATATAATAAATGGAAATGTGATTAATCAATATTTGTTGTAAAACACAAAACAGAAGTGAAAAGAGAAATGAAACACGAAGAACACAAGGATATTATGTGGTTCAGTCACTAAGGCTTACATCCACGGCACAAAGAGCCCAAAGGGCTCCATCACTTTATAATATATTCTTTTTTAATCTTTGTATACAATGATCACCTCTATTTATAGGTGAAAGAATAGAGGTGATAAATATGAAAAATACATTAATGGAAGATTCCTAAAATCAATACCATAAATCACTCCAATCAATATTCTATCATAAGCTAAAATCTCTCCTATGATATTCTCATATCAAATATTATGTCAAGTAGTAATTTAAGGATTCCTATAATAATATTTTCCAAATATAACATCTTTTAACACTCCCCCTCAAGCTGAAGGGTGTATGGAAATAATGCTCAGCTTGCATATCAAATCATAAAACGGATCATTTTCCAACGATTTGGAAAAAGACAATAAAACTGCTAGAGACACGATGAATGCGAAGAACAATGCTACCGAACACACCGGTAGCCCAAATAAGTCCACATAGCACCAAACACATGGCGAAGGTTACGAATAATGCTACCGAACACACCGACAACCCAAACAAGTCAATAAAAACTGCCGGAGACACGGCAAAGACGAAGACAATGCTACCGAACACACCGACAGCCCAAATAAGTCACAAATAAAATCGAGAAACCCTTAACAACATTTCAAATACTAAGGGAATGTCCCAAAATAGGGATCCGAACCTAGGAAGAGAAATAAGGTTCTGATACTATGTTGTAAAGCATAAAACGGAAGCGAAGAGAGAAATGAAACACGAAGAACACAAGGATATTACGTGGTTCAACCACTAGGGCCTACATCCATGGCACAAAGAGCCCAAAGGGCTACATCACTTTATAATATATTCTTTCTTAATCTTTGTATACAATGATCACCTCTATTTATAGGTGAAAGAATAAAGGTGATAAATATGGAAAATACATTAATTGAAGATTCCTAAAATCAATACCATAAATCGCTCCAATTAATATTCTATCATAGCCCATAGGCTAAAATCTCTCCTATGATATTCTTATATCAAATATTCTGTCAAGTAGTAATTTAAGGGTACCTATAATAATATTTTCCAAATATAACATCTTCTAACAATATTAATGTCACAATACATCCCACCCTGGGTACATACTATCCGCTTTGCACACTCTTCGTGCTTACGGTTTTCAAAATGCGTCTATAGAGTTAGGAGGTGCGGGTTTGAAAATCGTGAGCATGGAGAATGTGCAAAGCGGACAGTATTTACACATTATGGGACGGCTTGTGACATTAATTTTGATTGATCATATTTCTGTTTACTATATTTACAACTCGCTCGTAAAAACTATGTATATTCAAGTAACACAATTATACAAAAAGAACATCTTGATCGGAGAAGCATTTGGGACAGGCCACGTGTTCATTTCATTGGCGGAAACAATCCAACCCATTTGGGGCTTCGGGGAACCAAAAAAAGAAGCAAAACAAATTCAATTGTGTGTGTATTCTAGTGTATCTCTCATGCCCTTTTATAGTGAATATTATCAAGAATTTTCCAACAAGTCAAATTAGTTAGAACTCTACAAAACCTAGAAAATCCTCACTTGAAATAATTAAAAATTAATGAATGAAACTGCCACCACATTTTTAATTATAATGTGGTGGTAGTTTCCGATACAAACACAACATTCCTAAATTTTAAAAAATTTACTCTTTGCCTAACCTTAACAAATTTATAATTTCTTCATTTTGTACTTAACCTGTGATATATAGTTCATCATATGCCAGAAATTTAGCCTCCATTACCACCTTCTTAGTGTCCTCGAAGCTTTCATCAAGCTTTATGAAATGCTCGTTTTATGTCTTTGTCATTTAGAGCTCCTCATTCCACCATTAGTTTTCTTCTAAAACAACTACCTACTTAGACTGTATCACTTTAATTTCTTACTTAATTTCCATTTTCCTTGTTTAGTCATTTTATCACTGAAAGAGAATCCTTTTTTGCCCTTTTGAGTTCCACCAAACTTGGTTGGCTAGTTCCCTTACTCTTCCTTTTCCATCTCCTTGTAAATACATTTAATAACAATTAATCTATATTAGGTGGCTAACTCTTTTCCTTTATTGATTCTCATTCCTTATATGTTCCTTGTGTACTCACTCTCTCATGCCAGGAAAAATCCTATCAAATTTTTTTTGTTCTGCTTTTCAATGTTATCGAGTGTTAATACTTCTTCAGTTCTTGTGTTTTCTTTTACAAGATCATTACTCTCTTGGACTATCTTCCTTACCTGCAATCATTTACTAAATTGCGAAAACCCTCACTATTGTGATTCAGACTATAGGTGGTCCAAGAAAATGGAAATTTAAAGAAAATAAAAATTTAGAGAATTGGTCAGTTCAAGCCAGTTCCATTTGAATGATTGATGATGATAGGGTTCAATTATTTATAATATCTTAAATCTTTTGTATTTTCTTATTTTGTTAGATTTTTAGGGTAGAAATATTCTTGAGTTTAACTTTGATACTTTTGGCTTTGGATTATACATAGGCTTGACTTGATGGATGTTTGATTGTGAGTTATGTGTCAGGTTTAATGGGCCTAGTGATCTAAAGAAAATTTGGGTCTTTTAGTCTTATTTGGCCACAAGTTTCCTTGGCTTCCGAGTTAAGGATGGCAACTAGGTAGTATGGGATGGGAGCTCCTATTCTGCACATGCCCTGCTGAGGAGAACCTAGACCTGACCCCGATTCATGCCCACTAGGAATTTGCATTATGTATCTCAACCCTGACTTTGATTGACCCAATCAAGCCATCCCACCCTGCGCCATCCTGCTTCACCTGCTAACTAAGAGAATGAAATTCGGATCTATGATTATAGAGACTGGTAGATCTATGTAGCAAATGTAAGTACATCAATTTGTATACTTCCAAAATAAATTGAATCACATTGCCAACTTAAGAAATGATGGGCGGCAGCAGTATTGACAACACAATGGACGAAGATGTTAAGTTTCACTAAAAAAGCCTAAAAAGTGATAAAGGGGAGATATGAGAAATAATGGTTTATAGACTAAAATACTAATTTTGTAGATATTTGGGTGATTAAACTGTAGGTGATATTAAAAGAGTGATTCAGTAATAATGGTGTATGAGCGAAGGGGGATGGGCTTAGAGTGAATCTGACCTGATACCAACTTGAGTTTTACATTTTCCTCGGAATTGCCTCTACCCTGAATAATTTTTCCTGAGCATTACAGTAGCAACTAGACAAGGAGAGCTGATGTATCTTCTCTCGGGTTTTGAGTGCCTAAGAATTAAGGCGTAATTGCCTAGGCTTTTCCTCTCATGTCCTTCTCTTCTATTTGTTCTTCCCTAATCGAATCCTGTATCTCTGAAACCTTTATTTGCAAATTAATGCTGAGGCAACCTTTTTCAAAGAATTAATTAAGCAACACTACAAAAGGAAAAACAAAGATATATACATATGGTGAAAGATAATAGAGGAGAAAGAATAGTGGAAAGAGGGGTAAACTAAGGTATTCAATCAAATCGGAACCACAAATCCAGAGTACATTTATAAGACCACAATCAAAAGCATGCCTAAGCAGCCTTCTCTATATGGTCTAAATCCAAACTTACCAAAATACTTCCTAGCAACAGAACTCATAAAAAATAGATCTAGCCTAAATCTAGCAACATTGAAACCTATTAGAGACTTGAGATATCGTGAATCTTCAAGTCAATCAAGCTCCCTAGTGGTTTGCCTTAAAAATCAAACCAATTTTCCAAATTTCTTTATTTTTTAGATTTCGTATTGATTAGTTCTAAGTTTGCTGTAAACCAACCACAGACCTCCATTTTTTAGGCTTGTATTAGTTGTGTGAAAGACCAGACATTATGCATAACATCAGCACAGTTTCCTGTAGTAAATTCATCAGTAAATAGATCTCCAAAAAATTAAAATGTTCCTTACTCTTTATACAGAGAATCTAATTATTGATTTTAAAATGTTTCATTAATCGGCTTGCTAACGACAACTACTCCTGCCCATTTGGGTCATGCTTAACCCACGCCTTGCCCAATCTTGTCTTTTTCTCTAAATTGTCCTCAATTCTTAGAAATGATTTGATTGAAGTCACTATGAACCATGCCTGTAATATATAGTTTTGCTGGGGATTTGACAACCCATTCCACTTGTGGTGAACTATAATTTCTAATAAACAAGATATTTTGTAATAATTTTTTTTTTTTTGATAAGTAAAAATAATATAAAAAAGCGCTCAAAAGGGGAGCGAATCCCAAGGAAACAAAAGGCCACAAAACGCCTCAAGCCTTCAAAGAGGCTAAAAAAATAACAGTCTCCTCAACAGAACGATAGTCTCTACCTGAGACCCAACAAAAAAGAGTGGAAATAATGGAAAACTTAAGCATAAACATAGGTTTCTCTTTGCCAACGAAATATCTCCGATTTCTTTCGAGCCAAATGCACCACCAAATACAGAGAGGGGTAGCCCTCCAAGCATCCGGAATGAGAGCCCCAACTGAGACACCTCTCTAAGCCTCAATCAACTCTCTAGATGAATAGGGCATAACCCAAGGGACCCCAAATAAACCAATCATCAAATCCCAACAATCTCTTGTCATACTGCAATGCAACAAAAGGTGATCCACTGTCTCCTCATTGCTCCGGCACATGTAACAACGATTGATAACCACCTGATTCCTCCTCCTCAAATTATCCTAGGTTGAAATTCTACCCAAGACTGAAGTCCAAGCAAAGAAAGCCACCTTAAGGGGAGCCTTAGAGCGCCAAATAGCCTTCCAAGGGAAAGGATTACCCTCTCCAACAGTAAGGCACTTGAAAAAGGACCTCACCTCGAAACGACCCTGAGCATGAGGACTCCAAAGCCAACAATCAGACTCCCTATGAGAAATCACCTGACTATACAGTAACTCCAAAAGACGAGTGACCTCCTCAATTTCCCAATCCTGAAAATGCCTTCTAAACTGAACATCCCAAGTTAGTGTTCCGTTATCAAGATGATAACAGTCAACCACCAAGGCCTGTCTATCAGAAGCAATCTTGTTAAGCCGAGGGAAAGAAAGAGCAAGGGGACGCTCCCTACACCAAAGGTCCTCCCAAAATCTGATCCTCCTACCATCCCTGATCCGAAAACAAACATGCTTACGAAAAACATCCCATCCCTTTCGAATGCACGTCCAAACCCCCACACCCCTAGGACCACTCACCTCAAGGGAACACCACCCACCTCTGCTTTCCCCAAACTTGCTAGCTATAACTTTCCTCCAAAGCCACTGCCTCTCAACCCTAAATCTCCAAAGCCATTTCCCAAGCAGAGCCTTATTGAAAGGCAATAACCTTCTAATTCCTAAACCTCCACTCCGAAAAGGACAACACACTTGCTCCCAACGAACTAGATGGTACTTGAACTCCTCTCCTCTCCCCCCCCCCCCAAAGAAAATTACGCTGCAGACTCTCAATTCTTTCAGCCACCGAAGAAGGAATCTGAAAAAGAGAGATGAAATAGGTGGGAAGGCAAGAGAGAGTGCTCTTAATCAAAGTGACTCGCCCCCCTTTGGAAAGGTACTGCTTCTTCCGACTCGCCAGCCTCTTCTCAAATCTATCCACCACCGGATCCCAAATCCCTACACATCTCGAAGGAGCACCCAAAGGTAAGCCTAAGTAAGAAATGGGAAAAGAGCCAGTGCGACATCCAAGGATCTGAGCAAACATCTCGATATCAAGAACATCCCCAACCGGCACTAAAACACTTTTTCCGACATTCACCTTAAGCCCAGAGACAACTTGGAACCAAATCAAAATGCATCTCAAGTGTCTCAAATGGGACGCGTCAACATCACAAAGGACCAAAGTATTATCCGCAAACATCAAATGAGAAATCTCCAACTGACAAGCAACATCTCTACCCACCCGAAAGCCTCTCAACAAACCCAGCTCAACAGCCCTTTTCAACGACCTGCTAAGCGCCTCCATCACCAAAAGGAACAGGAAAGGAGAAAGCGGGTCCCCCTGTCTCAAACCCCTCGAACTAGAGAAAACACTTTTTAATGTTTGGACTGGAAGTTTCATATAATAAAGAACTTCAGAGAATTTTTTTCAAACAAATGGAATAGAATCAGGCACATTTAGTTTTCGCATTATTGTTTTTAGTGGTACCATCTCCAGAGAGTAGTGAGTTCTAAAAGTGTGCTACAGTTCTAGTAATGGTGCTTTAGCACCAAAGCTTTTGTTCAAACTCACATGCAAACAATTCCCAGTTTAAATAAGTCCTATTTGTATACCGGAGTTATAGGTCTCCTTTTCGCATAAATCGCAAAAAATAAACCAATAAATAGGGGTGGTTTTCCTTAAAGGACTTCTATTGCCATCAAGGTGCACCAAAACTCAACTGGTTTCCAACCCTCATCTCGAAATATAATCGTGAATGATGCTTACTTTAGTGTTATTTAACTATTAATTCTTGAAACTGCTCTCTTTGGAAAATACCAGTTGTCTAAGACATCCCATGTGAAACAAGAATCTTGGATTTGACTAAAAGTGGCTTTCTTGATACTGGTCTATAGTAACAAGGTGGCTAGAACTCAAAACTTACTTTTATAAAGAGAGGAGAAGTAAATGCCACTTCAACCTTAAAGTAGTTTGTGGAGATCTATATATATTTTTTTTTTCCTAATTGGTACTCACACACACATGCCTGCACTGAGGCTCGAACCCCTGACCTCTCTTTGAGAAGTAGGGGCTTGGTACCACTAGGCGGCCTATTGGTTTGTGGAGATCTATTACCTATTGATACTCTCAGAAGTCTTTTCACATCGAAAGTTCCAAAAATAAGTAACTCAATTATCATGAATTGGTGTTAATTTGAGCAATTTTTGGGAAGTAAATCCACCAAATATATGAACAAAATGTGACTTCAGTTTAGTGAATTTTTAAAATTTAAGTGCTTGAATAGAAGAGGTCCAGAGGATATTCAAAACAACACCGACATAACATGAAACCATGCACTTCTTTGTTAATTGACCATGATAAATGTATCTTAAAGTGACTCTTGCTTAGGAAAACACATCGGAAAGGAGTGAATGTGTGATTGATGTTGAAATGTCGAAATTGCCCCCTCAATAATTACCAAGAAATCTCTTCACTTGAGCATAACCCATTTCTGGAAATGCCTTTGAATGAGACCATGTGAAGTTTCCTTCAAACTACTAGGAAAAAAGGTCTGTTTCAATGCGAGACTTTCCAGATATATTTTGTTGGATAGTCTGGAAAAGGTTTCTTCTCCCTACTCACCATGTTTTTCTTTTGAATTTTGTAGTGCAGGTCTCAATTATATTTGTATCATTTACTGATAACAATTTAAACATTGAAGTTCTTTCTGTGTTTAGACAGCATTCTATCCATTGACATAACTTATTACATTCCCCTGGTAGGTTTCTAGATCTCATTGATCTCTTCATCTGGTGCCACATTCCAGTCGTCTCTTCGGTAGCGTTTTGCGCATCCATGCCAGTTGCTGCTTTGAGTAAGTAATAAATATTGCATCTATATTTTTGTTGTGGGATGGGGAAAAAGATAGACAATCCCCCTTTATGATTTTTATAATTAAGTGTAGTGTATGTATTTAGTGTGCACCCTTTTTTTTTGTTCTAGTAAACAAATACACTGAGGTTATTCTATCAAGATCATTTATTTATATTCTATTTTCCTAGTTCCCCAGCTAGCACTTTTTCATGATTAATGATCAATGGAGCTTTTTTTTTTTTTTTTTTTTTTTTGTATTGGTGAAAAATAGATGTACCTTTTTCTTGTGTGATTGAAGATAATATTTAACCTTGATGCCCAATTGGTTAATGAATGTATTCATACTTGTATATGTATGTGTTTGTGAATGCATACACGTGTATATGTCTGTATGATGTGTATGCATGCACATATGCATATGATGTATGCATGCACGCATTATTATTTTATTTTTTATTTTTTATTTTTTATTTTTTGGTGCCTGTGGAGAGAGAGCAGGGAGGGAGAAAGGGGATGGTATAACCTTGAGCAGGAGAATGTTAAATTTCACCAACCTTCCTTTACAAACTCTTTTGCTATGAGCTAATTAGAGCTTCTGTTTGCTGTTTGATTTTTTTTTAAAATAAATAAATAAATATATTTTTAGCATGTTGAGGGACCAGCATAAATTATTACATAGATCAGTACTTGAGATGAAGACAGAAAAAATTCACTCTTTTCTTGATGGTTTATTTTTTGATAAATATATTAGCCACTGATGTAAGATTATCTGTATCTCTATTTAATCAAACATCCTTATCAAGTGATGTAACATAGCTGTGTCTATCCCTTTCTACCTATATCTAAAAATTTAGCAATTTCATCACTTGTATGGCTTGTATTCCTAGTATCTGAGACATAACCCTGTTGAATATTTATTGCGATATTGCTGACACCATTTGAGATATTTTCAGGATACATAAAAGCTGGAGTTTTTGCCATTGCAGTGCTAGAAGGATTGGACTGGAAATAGACCTGACCCACGTCATTATTTTACACCAGATGGTAGCTCTTAGACTTGCTTTATCATTATTGATACCTGGAGTTTTTGCTATTACACCAAGCAATGGCTCCACATCCAGGGGGCTACTTGGCCCTTGTGAAAGATCAGTTGGGTCAAGTGTCCACCTTGGGCAAGCCAGTTTATGAGGCCATCCTCATCACAGAGTTGGGAGATCTTTTGATTTGGGATAGTAAGCAAGAAGCTCAAGACCTCATTTGTGATCTTCTTCTGTGAAACTATAATGTACTTCTGCTGGCTAGAGGATAAATACCTCCACTATAGTCTTTTGAACTTCTTCTGAAACATGGGGAAGCAAGCGGGATAATAGTTCCTGTTGCTTCCATCCTTTAAAAATCCTATGCCCAAGTATCGACTTTCTGCTTTTCATCTTTCGGCAGTCCAACCATCTTTGATGTCCATCAAACCCATAAAATTTCCCATACTAGAAAGCTAGAATTTTCCCCATCTCTTTGACCTCCATGAATGTCTTCACCTGAGCAAAATTCTTCCCAAAAATATACAAACCAAGGAGAAAACTATCCAGTTGAATTCCACTCTCCATGTCACCTAACAAGCCAAGAACTAAACAGCAGCTTTTGTTTCTATACATCTGATCCTAGTTATCTTTTCCTAGCATTGCAGGTTCAGAGCTTGGCGATTTTAGTTTCTCTTTATTTTCCAATCTGAGATTCGAGGATTCAACTTTAATTTCTAAATCTCTCTTATTTGAACTAATTTGGCTCATTGCACTGGTTTTAGATCCCAATGCCTCAGTTGGATTAACTGAATCATTATTAGATCCTACCCCACTTTTATGATTATCTACTTCATCGTCAATCCACATGACAGGAACAGGTAATCCCATCAGAAAAGAATGGGAAACACCACTGACTTCCATTTCTGTCGGGTTCTTTAAAAGCTGAAGACGCTCATTTTGTAATCATGGGCGAAATTTCCGCCTGGTACTCGAGCGAGCACCTGTGACTCTCCAAAAATATCACTTATATCAAGAGAATCATGAAGAAGTAATTGCTCAGAGAACATTTCTTCAATGCACTTGCCGTCGTGATTAAGTTGAACTGAGTCCATCTCCATGAAAGAGCTTCTTTACAATGAAGGTGAAAAAAGGATTTTTTAGTCCTTTATATTCTTGAATCTACAAAAATTTGTTATTTGGATAAAATTCATCTCTTTTGAAGGTGAATACAAAACTAAAATTATTTTGAACTATTTCAAAATCTACTAAAATGTAAAATGGTATAAATGCATATAAGGTTCATATGTAATCAGGTTGTCAAGAGGAAAATAATTGTCATCCATGTCATTAGGCATTTGGCTCAACTTGAATGATGAAGCATTTGACAAATGAAAATGGGATTTCTCCTTTTCTTTTCTTTTATTTTAAGAATGTGTTATTTGCTTCTTCAGGCACATCAGTCATATATAGTAAACGCATACGTATATACATCAATGCATAAACTCTGTCAGATTCTTAACTTGGAACACTTTTTTGAAGTTCGGTCAATGTTGATTATTGTAGCTTCTGTTATTTTACTTTTCTGCACTAGTTATCTCATTATATATGTTGCTCACAAACACATACAGCAAATTTTATTTTTTTTATAAGTAAAAATAAAAAAAAATAAAATAAAATGCAGGAAGGCATTTTATATGAGGAAGTAGTTCATATATAAGTATTAGAGACCATTAGTTGGGGATACGATTTTCAACTGTGATAAATGGTTGTCTTTTCTCTCCTGTTCTTAAATTCTTCACTGTCACTCCTAGCTATGATAGATGTGTTACTTATTGTTGCTGACATCATTGAGAGATCATTTTATCTGTCATGTTTATGATATATATATATATATATATATATATATATATATATATATATATATAATGTTATTTTAAAGAAGATATTTTAACTTTTTGTGGGGCCCATTATTATAAAACAATTTTTATGGCCTAAAGGCCATTATACCATCACCAATTTCTATCTCTCGTCAGAAACTCTCCCTCCCTGAATTTCCTTCTTTTTTCTTTTTCTTTTACCTTAAATTCAAGGCTTGATCTAGCCTTACCCTTTGTGAAATTGATAGTACCTCTTAAGGCAATGTTGGAGAGCTCGTTGAGGCCGTTATTTTGATCGGAGCAAAGTTCAATTTGGTCACCCTTTGGATTTTGAATTTTTGGACATAAATTGGGGATTTTTGTCTCATTTGAGGTAAGGGTATTCTAATTCACAATTTCTTTGATTCTTTGTGAATTTTCCCTTCCAAAGTTGGTTATAAACATGCTTAGTTTTAGTTATTTTGAATATGGTAATTGTATTTAGTTGTGTTCATGATGATAAGTGATATAGTGTGTTAATTGAGCCTATGAACTTAATTAATTTGTTGTGATGAAAAGCATGCTCAATTATAACAAGTTGTGTGTAAAATGTTTGCCAATTGCTATGTAAAATTGGAATTATTAGTTGTGGAAATAAATGTTTAGAATTTCTTCTCAAAATGTGAATATGACGTTGATGGAATGTGTGAAATTTAATTGTTGGCCGGATTTGTGAATTGAAAGTATGTAAAATGCCATGATTTGGAAATATGAGAATGTGATATTGTGTGGAAATTCATGTTTTAACTATGCTTAAATGATGTGGATGATATGTATGACATTTCTCTATTGTCATGGCATTGAAATTTTTTTGCATAATTCATGCATTGCCATTGGGAAAGTAAAGGGAAAAATTTGTTTTAAAAACAAATGAAATTGTTTTTGGGAAAAGTTTTTGAAAAGTGTTTGTGAAAACCGGACGCCTAGGAGGCGCCTAGTGATCCGTGGTGTTAGTGTGGTCTAGAGGGGAGCTAGAGAGAGACTTCGGTGTGGTTGAGCTACCTAGGCCCAGACGAGGCCATGGAGGTGCCATGTGGTCAGGGAAAGCTAGCCAACCCTCCCTTCGTGACGCCTCGGAGGTGCCTTGGGTCGGATCGCACTAACGGTTTGGAAGTTGAAACGGCATTGTTTCAGAAGTGAGAAGCGACATTGCATGGCGTGGCATTGCATTAGCATACATTGTATATTTGGTGGTTATACGACTTGCGTATGTATTTGTTGATTATTATCATTACTTTACTTGTTTTCCCTGAGGCATGATCCCATTTACTTCTACTCTATTCCTTATGTGGATTTACGGGGTCATAAGAGGTGCGTCTTAAACACTTCCTACTGAGCTTTATGCTCACCCCATCATTTTAACATTTTTCAGGTCACGAGAAGAAAGTGGCGGATGACGTTCCTCTACAGGTTTTGATGGGTTAGTGGGCTGTTTTGACATATTTTGTAGTTATGATCTCATTTTATTATTATTATTATTATTATTATTATTTTTTATAAACCTTGGGATGACACGTATATAATGTATTGACATACGAAAGGACGGTAACGTCTTTAGTTGACCTCGGGTTCGGGTAAGGACCCAGTTAGCGATTCGGACCCTCGGGTTCGAGTCGTTACATTATCCATACTGGATTTATTGGGAATTCAATTCCGTATTTTTTCTTCATCCTCTCTAGCAACATCAATTAATCTCATTATCACTTTGTCTACTTCCTGGTTGAGATTGATTCATCAATGTGGCCAGCTTTAAAGCCATAGAATGTTATGTTTGAAATGGTTTCGTAAGTCAAGATGACCATACAGATAGACATTGTACACATAGCTATGTATGTATGTATGTTTGACCTTGGTTTGACAGGATTAACATTGTACATTTATTAATGATTTATCATTACTTTTTACCACTTACGCTAATAGTTTGGTGTTGGCCATTATGTATGGATCATTGTCAGGTAACTGCCTCTATTTATACCAACGTATATGGGAGTTTGAAATATTTTTTGGACTTTTTAATTTGTATTTCTTGCCGGTATTTAGGAAAGAGTCATCCTTGGACTATGATGTGTTTCCCAAGCATGAATTATTGTTATTTTTGTTAATGTCAGATTACTGGAATACTTCTTTTGTTGATTTAGGATCTATATGCAATGACACTTGATATTCATGGCATTTTTGCTGGTGTTTGGAGTCCTGGACTTTGTTTGACCATTTCGTGTTTCTGCTGGCTGTTCTTGAAGTGCAGGTTATGTTTTCTTGTTAGAGGGACTTTGGCGGTTTGCCTTATGAAGGCTATTGCCCAATGTGGTCATCATCAATCAAAAGTAAGGTGCTGGAATGGATAGATTGGATGTAGACTTCATTTTCAGATTCTTTTTTCACTAAGTAGTCATGGTTGAACCTGCATGTCCATGCTTGACAGACCAAGCTTTCTGTTGCTATAAAAACGTTGAAGTTTATAAATGATAAAATATTACTAAGGATAATAATTGTGGCAAAATCTCACTTCACGCGAAGAAATTAATCATCTCTCTTTCACGCACACATCAAGAAGTCAAAGTAAAAGAACCAGCCATTCTGTAGAAGTCTGATTTCACATCTGGCCATGCTGTTTCTGGGGCCTGTGCATTTAAAGTAAAGAGCCGCCCACGACGAGCACAACAAACAGCCACATTATGTCTCCTAAATGAGGAGCTTTCAACTCTAAATTCCAGCTCATAGTATTTGATACTCCTCATTGAATCCTCTCTCAAAGTTGATTTTATCAGGGTACCTTTCACATCAGGCAGCCGGCTCAATCCTGTAATTGTCTGAACCACAGCTTCTCCTACTTCCTTCGGCCCGCCAAATGCTTCAATTCTATAAAGAAACACAAAAACATAAGCTCTACATTCACATAAACTTAGAGAGAGTATAAGAAATACTTTTCAACTGGTCATGACTAGGGGACTCACCTCATCTAATGGATGAGGTAAACTGTCAATAGCACCATTGTCTATGAATATAGGACTTATTATACTTTATTATTATTGCCATTAAACCAAGTATGACATGTTTAGTCATTGTCCAGGAATTTACAAAATCTTTAAAGCATCTAATGTCGATTTCTTGCAGATTGATGATCAAGGGGACTCACGAGAAATCAAGAGGAACTGGTGAAACAATGACACTAACGTTTAGCTCGCCGCTTGACTTTGGTGGACCAAATGCAACAATTGGCTCGTTTATATTTCTGCGCCGCTGGTCACTGGCATTGTTCAGGGAAGATGGATCCAGTGATCTCTCAAATTCTGCTTTTCTAGCTGCCCGAATTAACAGTGTCCGATCTCCAAACCATCTTGCTGGGTATACGAATTCTGTTCACAAACATAAATTAAATTCTGAAAGCATTGGTTTCCCTTTAATTAACTTGTTAAGACTTTGTTTGGTTGCAGATTTCGTGAGAGTAAGGAAAATGAAGAGAAGGAAAAGGTAAAGGGAAAACAATCTTCCTCATTTTCTCTTAAATTTCAATAAAGCTCCAAGTTAGAATTTTCTCAAAAATATCAGAAAGAAAAATACAAAACAAAAAGAGGATAATGAATTGTGAAAATTAAAACTTTCCCTCTCTCCTTTTAGTTATTTTTCTCTCCTACTTTCCATGATAGGAAAATGGTTTCCTTTGCATTCTCTTTTAACTTTCCTCCCTGCGATTGAAGCAAGAGAAAAATAGAAATGGGACAAAATGAAATTATCATTTATATGTTGTAGTATTAATTTCATAGAATTATTTGGCCAAGTTAATTAAAGTAATACAACTTGTTAAATGTACAAATAATTGAATAGTCATAAATGTTGGTTCTCATTTTATAAATGTACAACTGTTACTAACCAAATCCTTCATTTGTTTCAACGCAACGTCTGTAACCTGCAATTGGATAGAGCACGTCCAGCTTAAGATTCTGACCAGTCTCTGGCGACAACCCAAGCAGAAAACTTGTTATTCCTGCAAAATTAGCACCGAGAGCAAGTACAGAAGCTGACCCAACTCCAGTTAGTAGCCGACGCCTAAAAACCGAAGCGAGAGGTGCAAATTGGTCGGCCGGAGATCTTCCCGGGGGAATTGTTACCCCTTGCGGGCTGTCTTTCTGGTCACCGGACGGTTGAGTCATACAAATCCGGTGGAGAGATTTTGGTTTACATGCATGGAGGTAGTGTTGCATGGCCATTGTCCACTCTCTTTTGTGCAAGAACTAAGGTTATTCATGTGTGGAGCTGTTGGGGTTAGTACGTTGTACTTGAATTCTTCCCAGAATTATTGATATAACCAATGAAAAAGTTCCACGTAACGTGCCTTGTTTTTTATTTGCTATTATGCTAAAATGTGGGGTAATTAGGAATTCATCTTCTGCAAATAAGAGTGATGTGGCATTATGTGATTGGTGCTGTGATGGTTTGTTTGAGTGAGTGTGTAGGAGTAGGCCATGTCAATGATAATGCTATCCAGTTTTGGTGGCTCTCACTCATTTGGTTACATGAAGTCTAAAAACAGAGACTTTGATTTGTGAAAACACGTTTCATTTTCATCATCTTCTTTTTTATTGTCATTAGTATGTTATCTTCTCTCAGGTTATATTTGGAGACACGATGTGTTTGAATTTAAAATTAGAAGGGAAGGTTCAAGTAAATTTTGTGGGAATTATAATTTTATTTGGCATGTGTTATTCATTGGTGATATATAAAAATTGTTGACTGCAAAATATTGTGAACTTCCAAGTTCCAAAGATGCTTATAATGTTACTTTTCACATGTATTGGTTCCTTTAACATTAAACTTAAGGCTCTAATAAAAGAGATTAAAATTCTAATCAGATTGCGCCAATCAAAATAAGCAAATTTGAGTTTGCTAATTCAGCTAAGATTTAGGTTTGTTAGCTTAGATTTATATTTTGAGAATACGTGTGGAAGGATTTTAAACCTTATAGAGGTGAATTTCAAATAGCAAAATGAAATGATTTCTTAGAAGAGTAATGTTCTTAAGAGGGTCATGAGATGGGTTATGAGCTCTTCACATAGGCAAATGAATCAATTAATACATTTTCAATTCATTGGTTAAATATGAAAAGTTCGTTACTTTCTTAAAAGCATTACTTTACATAGGCAACATGTGTGGGCTGAGGAGGCGTTTAATGAGAGCATTATGTGGTACGCATAATTGTGCAGGGAAGCTATGTCATGCAAGCAATCCGTGTGAAAAAAGTAGAATACGAGAGTTCCAGAATCTTTTAGAATTGTGTGGTTTTGGAGTTATTGTGAAGCGAATTGGAAGATTCTAAAATATTAGAGAGACGTACATTCTTGTATAAAGTTAAAGATTTTAAAAGTATCGCGAAGTGTGGAGAGTTTTAGAATAGAACTACTAAGCCTATAAATATGTTTTGGAGCGCTTTGGAACCAAGAAGCTCCAAGTAGGAGTGAGAAGCTCAAGAGTGAGCCATCTTCAATTCTATAAATAGATGAACTAAATGATCTCACTAAAATCTATACTTCTCTTTAAACCTATGTTCTATTCTTCACTTTATCTAGTTCAATTTATCTAAAATAGTTTGACTTCCATCTAATCTCATAGTTGAGGCTTGTTAAGCTTCTATAGAAAAAAAATCCTTTCGAATTACTCTATCATTGAAGGCCTTCCAGTGAGGGATTTTAAATTTGTATTTACTAAATTTTCAAGTTTTCAATTTTCAATGCTGAATTGGCGCAATCTGATTACTCCATATTTAATTTGTAATATATAGTATTCAAAATAAGCAAATTACTCCATATTTAATTTATTCACTCGACGATAACAAAATTATGTTAAAAATGTGACGTTAATCATTACCTTAGATGCTCACTGAACATGAACATCGTTTAATGAAATACTTGTAACAATAAAAAGTGTTCAAAATCAAATCATTTACTTGAATACTATATATTACAAACTTATCATTTGATTTACTATTATTTACTATTTTTATAATCTAATATAATAGGCAGTCTAAAGGTAGATGTAATACATATGAGCATCAATCATGCCAGTAACAAAATAAAATTGATGTTAATGAATATTGTTAACAAAATATTGTTGATATTTAAACAATATTTTTTTAAGTGAGTAAAGAAATTTAAATGAAGTAACTCGATAAAGATATTAATCTAATTCTAAATTGATTGTTAGCTCGTTACACATATTTCTTTCATTTCCGTTTGAATTATGGTCTTTAAATAATAAAGTAACTTTACTATTATGCCAATATATATGTCCTTTAGTTAAACATATAAGTAAAAGTGAAATTAGAGATTTATAGAAATTTATTAAAAGGTCTGTTATGTTAGAAAATAAAAGATTAACTTCCAAAACAAATGTTAAAATGTTTCCTTGAGTGAGTGAGCATGAGATTAGGAGATGTCAAATACACAAATGCATATGCAGTTATGTACATATATTTTTATACAGAAAAAACACACACAGACACACATATTTATTAGCAATAAAAATCTAAGTAAAATTAATACCACATCTCGAAGAAAAAAAAATTAGAATCAATCTTCAAGTCCTTTGTCTTTATTCTTAAAATTGAATTGTTACTCCACAATTATAATTCAATACTTTTCATTTATTTAAGTGTTATAGAATAAAATTATCTTTTCATTTGTTATAATTATCTTTTCATCATTTGTGTAAAATTTTGAAATTTTCATTAGTGAAGTGTAATATCTCTTATATTAGTACCAAATTCTCCAGCATTTTTTTGTCCCAGTTACTTATGAGGATCCAAATTTTTATTTTCAATGATAGATTCTTCAATCTCACTAAATTTGTTGAAAGAAAACGAATGTATTTTAGACCAAATGACACAACAAAATAAGAATTTTATTTCAAGGTTGGAAGTTAAATGAGAATATATACACAGGTGCGATATCATCAATATGAATTATTCTCCCATTCCCACCTAGAACCATCACGTACGATCTCATTTTTGCACGAAAAAAATAATAAAGTATTAATAAATGGCGAATTACAAAATTATAATGCACAAAGTTGACAGAGCATCAACAAGTTAGTGGTCTAGTGGTATCAGGCTCTTATTTTTTAAAAAGAGAACCTTGGTGGACATATGTGTGTGTGAATACCAATTAAAAAATAAATAAATAAATAAATTTGACAGAGCAAGAAGGACAAAAGATTAACAAAATTATAAAATATAGAATCAACAAAATAAGCCAAAATAGAAAGAAAACTAGTACAAAGATTAATTTAAATAAAAAAGTAAACACCCTTAGAAGATGATACCTCTTGCTAAATCTATTGTATTGAGTCATATAATTAAAAGAAAAGACAAACTTGGAAAAAACATAAATCAAAATATAACATATTAGATTCTTCAACTGCTTATTCATTTTTTATACCCTCAAGCTTTTCCAGAATTGCATAAGAAAGTGGTGTACTTAAATGAAGTTGCAATGTCACTAAATGTCCAACCATAAAAAGGAATAAAAATTCAATAAGGTAATTTTTGAGACTTTGTTAAACTTTTATTAAAAAAAAATTTAAAAATATTAAGAAATAGAAACAGGGGTTTACACTTTTAAATTGGTATAGATATAGATACATATATATAGAAAGATATAGATATAGATTTTTTATTTGTTTTGGAATATTGTGGATTAGAGCTCTAGGAATTTTTGGGAATGATGGATTGCTTTTAAAATAGTAGGACGGAAAAAAAGTATATATATTTCCCTTTTTTTTCGGAATATTGTGGATCAATGGTATGAACTATGAGAAGTGATTTAAGAGACTTTTATGAAGAAAAAAATGTTAAAAAATAGAGAAATAAATTAACTGCTTTAATGAGGTATAATTTATTATGTGCTTTCATGAGATTTTATGTAAAATAAAAAATAAAAAATATTAAAATATACTTTACACTTTTAGAATAGTGTATATATATATATGTGTGTATATATATATAGGGTCAAGGGTAGAAAATACCTTTGAAGTATGCTTACAGTACATATCACACCTCTCAAGTTTCAATTTGGTGCAGTTAGGTCCCCTGACACATTTAAAATCTAAATTGACCAAGTTATCCTTACCGAACCATTTTATAAAATATATAAAAATATTTTTTTTAAAAAAAAAGACCAAAAATGACATGTTTTAGTGACGTTTTGCACACCCCATTTACCAAGTCATTTGCATCATCAGAAGGCTTTTGTGGAGAAGAAGCATGACACAGCTAACAGTGACAGTGAGCTCCCGACGAATGGACTGTGTTTCGGCAACAGAGAAATGGTCTTTGTTCATATCGAGCCCAGCGGCGATGATGAAGAAAGGTGGAGTAGGATGGTTATGTGACAGATTTATGGATGTGCTCGGAGAAGATGGCGGCGCATCGAACTAGACGAGCGTGAGTGATACTTGTTAGGTTTGTGGCTCAAAATTTCTGCGCAGAAAATTAGTTTCCTTTTTTGTTTTGGAAGCTGCAAGAAACAGTTTCCTGATTGGTTTTGGAATCCAGAAGGGGAAAAAGGCTAAAGATTTAGGAAGGAAGTTATACCTGTTATTTTAGAGTTGAAGATTGATATGGTAATTCCTTGTAGGTAAGTTGATCCTTGTCCAACAAGGAATTGGATTTGAGGAATACTTGTCCAACAAGGAATTGAGTTTTGAAGACTCTATAAATAGAGATAGGTATGAGGGGTTTAGAGAGAGAGAGAAGAGATAAAAAATGTAAGAGGTTTAAGGGTGAGTTTTGTGAGGAGGGGATAGTATATGTAATTCCCGAGTGTATACATGTAGCCTCAAAAGAGATGATGAGTGAGTGAGTGGGGTTTTGACATATGGTTGTATATTCTCTTCCTTGATTCATAATAGTAAAATCTCTCTCTCCCATGGACGTAACCCTAGAGTTGGGTGAACCATGTAAAATATTGTGTTGTGCGTTGATGTGTATGATTGTTATCTTCATATATGCTTCTGTTGATATGATGTGATGATACTTCCGCTGTGTATGATAAAGGAGGGATTTAACTCTCAACAACAGCCGACCGTTGAGTGGTTTGGAGGGAGTTAATTATCCCTAACAACTGGTATCAGAGCCGATGGTAGGTCAGAGCCTGTGATTGGTCTTGAAGATCAGTAGAAGAAGATTGGTGCGAAGTTTGTCAGAGCAGAGGATGATAGTGAGGTGCTATGGAGATTCAATCAAAGTTGATGATGACACGAAGGTATGAAGAAGGTGATAGCGTGAAGCCCATGAGGAACAAGTCTTGTGACAAGTTAGAAGATGCTCGTTTTCAAGATGGGGCAAAGGTGATAGAGGTGAAGCCCACGGGGAACAAGTTTTGAGGACAAGTCAAGAGTGGGTGCTAGTTTTCAAGATGGGGTAAGGGGTATGAAGAATAAAGGGGTTTGCTCTAAGCCTGATAAAGAGCAAAGGGGAGTATGAAGAGTGAAGATGAGAGGTTTGTTACTCTGGCCAGAATTGCAATTGATGAAGATGAGTTGAAGATTGGTGGGTTGCCATGCGTGAGCAATTGAACACCAATGGGGTGGATAGAGAAGATAGAAGAAAAAAAGAAGAATGATGAATTTGAGAAAATGTGGAGATTGTTAAAGTGTTTCTCAAGTTCATCATAGTGATTTATTTGAGGTGGAGAAATCTTCAGTTGAGGTGGAGCTATGAAGAGATCCTTGTTCAAGGTAGAGCTATGGAGAAGTACATGAAGATTGAATTTTAAGCCAAGGTGCAGATTGTTGGGTTTGTGGCTCAAAATTTGTGCGTAGAAAATTAGTTTTCTTTTTCGTTTTGGAAGCTGCGAGAAACAATTTCCTGATTGGTTTTGGAATCCAGAAGGGGAAAAGGGCTAAAGATTTGGGAAGGAAGTTATACTTGCTATTTTAGAGTTGAAGATGGATATGGTAACTCCTTGTAGGTAAGTTGATCCTTGTCCAACAAGAAATTGGATTTGAGGAATACTTGTCCAATAAGGAATTGAGTTTTGAAGACTTTATAAATAGAGATGGGTATAAGGGGTTTAGAGAGAGGAGAAGAGATAAAAGATGTAAAGGGTTTAAGGGTGAGTTTTGTGAGGAAGGGAGAGTATAAGTAATTCCCGAGTGTATACATGTAGCTTCAAAAGAGATGATGAGTGAGTGAGTAGGGTTTTGACATGTGGTTGTATATTCTCTTCCTTGATTTATAATAGTGAAATCTCTTTCTCCCATGGACGTAACCCTAGATTTGGGTGAACCATGTAAAATATTGTGTTGTGCGTTGATGTGTATGATTGTTATCTCCATACATGCTTGTGTTGATGTGATGTGATGATGCTTCTACTGTGTATGATGAAGGAGAGATTTAACTCTCAACAATAGCCGACCGTTGAGTGGGTTGGAGGGAGTTAATTATCCCCAACAATACTGAAGGTGATGCGTGAACGTGATGTGCTCCTGTTGTTGGTGCGAATAAATCTGACGCGCCTTTGCTATTGGTGTGTGTTGATTGTGACATCCATCGCTATAACTCCGACATCAGCTGACGTGACTGCAAGCTTGTGATGACGTACTTAAACGATGTGCAAAGAAGATAGAGTAACCGATTGGCGATGGGTTTGACGGGGAAGGTGAGTTGCAGTTGGTCTTCTTTGGTTCGGGTGGTCAGTAGCGAAATAGATGATTACGTCTGTGAGAAGCTGATAATGCGTGGCTGCCGGTGCAAAAGTGGTGGTCTCTTTGTGATGTGGACGTGACGGTCGACTATTAGTTGGTGTCACCGGTGGTGAGGAAAACCTCGACGACGGTTGTGGATCTGAGGTTGGCAGCATAATCTGAACGGCGGCAGTGAAGCGGCGGCGGCGGTGGCAGAAAGTTTTGAAGAAACCACTAGCGATTACTCGATCGACGAATTACATATATATATACCCCTGGGCATTTTTGGAATAATAAAAGAGCAAAATGTGTATTACAACACTAATTTATGTCAAATTTTTGACAATGGGTAATTTTGCATAATGTCAAAAAATTAAGGATATTTATTGCACACTTTTTCAAATAGAGAGTAAAAAAAACATACTTAATAGATGTTTTATGCATTTACCCCGTGCGCGTGCGTGTGTGCGTGTGTGTGGATAGATAAATATATGCATTTACCCTGCGCGTGTGTGTAGATAGATAAATATATCATATAATCATTATTATTTCCCGATCTCAATTTTCTCACCATGTTCTTATCATAAAATAGATTATTATAAATGAAACCAAGATCCTAGAAAATGTATTAACGCTAGATTTTTCATATTGTACTTGTAAATATCCCAAAATATTCTCTTACATTCCTACTTTTAAAAAGTAAATTGTGTTTTTTCAGTGAAAAATTCGAAATGCAATGTATGAGCATGAAAGTGGGATACAAACAAATAGGACAAATTGGAGAAAGCCAGTCGAAATTTTATTTTTTGAACAGACAATTCTTTGAACTCCTAATTCAGCAAAATACCCCTTTTTTTTGTTTTCGATCTTTAACTTCTCCGGAAGCTTGCAATTTTTATTTATATTTTTTGTTGGTAGTTGTACGATAGTTGATAAAGTAGATTTTCAGTAGTGAAATTCTCTACTATGCCCTTTCTTATTGGCTAAAATTTCATTAGTTCTTTATGTGTCTGTATATATATAATTATATATATCCATATAACATTTGAATCAATATGCTAATCCATTTCAAATACATACACTGTTTGTATGAGTGCCTTCAAGAATGGAGCCAAGAATTTAATTTAAGGGCACAATGAATATAATTATTAATTTTCTTTTCAATTAACCGTGCAACAAACCAAGAAGTCCAAAAATTCAAATACTTTATATATCATTGTTCCAAAAATTATACGGTAAAAAAATTCAAAAATATAAAATATGAACATTAAATTCATAAAATTGCAGTAACATTTAAAAAACAACAACAACAATAATAATAAAAAGTATAAGAAGAGAGGAAAAAGAGTGAAATGGCTAAGGCGCGTTCAAACGTCGGGATGAGAAAATTTACCTGTCACTCAAAATACACCTGGGATATGAGATCGTGACGCCTAAAAACTCTCTTTTTCTTCGAAAAAGTAATATAGCAGATAGAGCATAGGGCGCAACTATTATTGCACATGCATAAAAAGAACCCAGAAGGCCATTAGGCTTTAAAGGAGCCGCCTTTTTCTTTTGCGAGTAATTATATATATATATATATATATATGTATGTATGTATGTATAGTGGATACACAAAGCAGGAAAATGATACATATCACGAATTCACTAATGATTTTCGTGATAGGTAATTTGCTTCCAAATAGGTAGTTTGCTTAAAATAAAAATGCCAGCAATGTATTATTTATCTATGGAAATTCCAGCAACTTGAACCCAACATCTAGGGCAACAGTCTATTCAGATTTGACTTATTTTTTCAATAGAACACTCTACCTCGAATAAATCTGTATGATTTTGAAAACAAAATTCTCATTTTTTAACATAAAATTAGCAAAAAATAGATCGTTTAAGAAGTGGAGTATATTTTATTAATGCAACTCACCGAAAAGTTTGTTTGTGCTAAAAGATCATAAAATGCACAAATTTTAGAAGAGTATTTTTTTGGGTGACAAGTGTTAGATTGTGTTATAAGGTGCATTCTATTTAATTCATGAATTTTGAAAATCAAGTACATGCATTCTATTAATTCATGAAATTTGGAAATAACATGTATGTATGGAAGTTTCTTGGGAGGCTTAAGAACCTTATCTTGATCGTTTGAAGGCACTAGAAAAACTAGAAGTTTATTCCTTAATTAATTCAAAGCTCGATAATTTTCTTATATTTGAACAATCTGAAAGCAGATTGCTTCACTTAATAGTGCATCCTGCAAATATATTAGTTAGAAGGAGTTCAAGCTTGGTTGAATTTCGAAAAGAGAACGATTAAAATTCCTTACACTTTGTGAGAGGTTTCGAATGTTGTCAAAAAGCCTTAACCCTTCTCTAAGTCTGTGGCAAGTGATTGGCGGCTAGAAGATTGGAGTTCATTTATTTTATTTTATTTTTTACAGAGAAAATTTTCATTTGCCACCTCATTCAAGATGCACATCTTGAAATAATTTCGTATTAGTACTAGCCGGCGATGACATTTATAATATCTCAATGGCTTCGTAAATTCACAGTATACACATTTTGCTTCATCTCTAAAAAGGTATATTGTCGTCACATAATTGGAGTATTGAAATTGAAGTTGATGAAATTGGAGAAAAATAACTAATATAATTGAACAAAAAAATTTCTCAAATTTTACCAATTTAAATTTTAAGACTCAAATTCCATGCAACCAAACAAGACATTTATCCTTTAAAAAAAAAAAATCATTTACATTTTCTAATTTTTATTATACAAATGTATATATATTTCACTGGATTGCCTTTTTTATTTTTAGTGCGCCGTAAGACCAACTGTTGTTTAGTGCACAATGCAAATGCACAACAAAAGGAGTAACCGTTGGTACAAATATGTATAAATTCAGACATACTTATGTAACACACATTATAGATATATATATATCTCGGACGTCGCAGTAAGCACCGCTCTTCCGAAACTTGACGTGTATAAATAACCCCATTCGCCCCCAATTTCAATTCAAATCTCCAATTTCGTTCTTCTTTCGATCTGATCTGCTACGGACACAGAACCAAACACTACGCAAAATGGCGATGGCGAGGGCAAGCTCTGGCCTCGCATACCCCGAGAGGTTCTACGCCGCCGCCTCCTACGTCGGCTTCGACGGATCTCCCAATTCCTCTTCCAAAGCCCTCACCTCCAAGTTTGCAAACGACGTCGCTCTTTTGCTCTACGGATTGTACCAGCAGGTAGGTTACCAACATCTGCAGTTTTGCGATCTGATGTTGTATAATGTGAAATTCGTTGTTCTATGGTGTAATCGGCGTCGATTTGTGATTGTGTTTGTGTTATTGTATGAATGGTGTATTTAATATGTGGAGTTTGATTTGAATTCTGGTAGATCTGGGTTTTGGGGGTTGAGTTTGGTGCTGTGAAAATGCTGATCCGGTAGCTAAGAGAAATTATGAGAAGATTAGAAATTGATAATTCTACTGTTACGTTTAATTGTATGAGCAAAGCTTTTATTTTCTTTTGTTTCCGTTGGTTTTCTCATTAGGATTAGTGGGGGAGATGTATGGTTGCGCTAGCAATTGTGGTGGTGCTCGGTTTATTTTTGCATTTAGACGTCACTTTAGATTCGTTATTCAATATGTTTACCACTAATGTGGAATGTGAAGTGTCTTTTCATGTTGCTTATGGATTAAACGTGAGAAATATCGTTTGAGTAGGGGCTATTTGTTTTGGCTTGAGAGATTTGCATATGGAGCTACTGAAAGTAATTGTTCTGGATTTTGGTTGTAGGCTAGTTCTGGACCTTGTAAAATCCCAAAACCCAAAGGTTGGAGTCCCGTTGAGCAAAGCAAATGGGCGAGGTTTGTGTACTTGAGCTCTGTGATATGTTATATGTATGTGTGTGTGTGTGTATATATATATAAGTATCTGTGATACGTTATTTTTGTGAATCCAAGTTTGATTCAATATTTGAAACGCGTGGTCTAAACCAATGCATAAATTGACCCTAAACTTTGGGGAGAGTTGTACTGGTATGAGCTTCAGTCATCAGCACTGAGAATTGAGCTATTCTATATTGAATTTCTGGAATCAACAATTTAAAAATGACAGATTAGAAATTAGAATCTTTGGGGGGCAGCAAATGGTCTAAAAGGCCTAAAAACCAACAAAGAAATGAAGCCAACCGAAAGCTATGAAATGATGGTAAAGAATAAGAACTCAGTTACTACATATATATGTTAATAATCATAAATTGTAGTTTTCATTTGGAAAACTAAAAGGGTATTGATAAATTATGGAGGAATAGTCTTTATCATCATAGATTTCTATGATTTAGAAAGCTTGTATTACTACCTTTGAAAGGCGGGAAAGTTTATCTGCATGGATAGCTTGTATGTATGATTTGCAAGGATCAAATTCTGTGACAGTATTTTTGTTGGTGATTGCCTCCTCTCAATTGCATACTTCATCTTTGTATAATTGTTGCAGAGGAGGATTATTGGGTCTCCTTCATTGCAGAAAAAAAAAAAAAATAATAATAATAAAAAAAGGATTAACAATTATGATCCTTGCAAAAAGTTGGAACGATGCTAAATAATAGAGTCCCAAGACTTAAGTATGATCCTTGCAAAAAGTTAGAACGAGGCTAAATAATAGAGTCAAGAGGTCTTGGGTGCCTTGAGTAGTCAAGAGGTTTTGGGTGCCTTGAGCAGTTCAGTTCCCACCCCCCTCTCCTCCTTCTCCTTTATATTGAGTTTTTATCACAAGATAATGAAAGAAATGGATCGTTTGTTGAGTGTTATAAAAAACAGATTTCTTTTAATGAATATTATTTTGCTTAGCCAGCTGGTCTTGACTAGAGGCTGTAGACTGCTTGATTCCTAGGAATTGGTGCAATACTAATAAATCCGACAAAACTATACTTTATCTTCCAAAAACTATATGAAAGAATCAATCAACAAATAGGAGCTCCTAGTATTTCTAAAAAAATAAGGAGATGAAAAGTTATGCTCAAGTGCCCAAATGGAGAACTCCACCCTTCAAAAGATCTTTTATTCTTCACCCCCAATTGCTCCACCAAAGACAAAGCGGAGCCATTCACCAACCCTCTCCAGCACCCTACAACTCCTTCAACTAGTGATCACCTCCTTCGTCAATCCAAGCATCACCCTGTGAACTCCAAAGACAGCAAGAAATATTGCCCTTGAGTCTTTTGCCACCGAACAGTGTAAATAGCCAATCTGTTCTTCCGTCCCTATTGCATATCAACACCTGCTGACAGTGGTTTGTTTTGAGGTTGTAAATGTTTGACATCTTTCCAAGAGCTATTGTCTATCCACAAAAAGCTACTTTGAAAAGAGCTTTCATGCCCTAAATTTTACTTTCGCAGGAATCTTTGATGGTTTTCTCAAAAGGGGTTGATTGAACTATACCAAAGGTATCACCCACAACCAAAATGATATTTAAACTCACCCTAACATTTCCCAGGGAAGCCTTTCAACAGCTTTTACAACCTTTTCATCACATACGTTAGGAGTGAGAGAAGGAACATAAACTTCGTAGCAAGCTCATTATTTTTTACGTGAGTGAGCCTCCCCCCCTTTGATATATATTGTCTAATCCATCCTGCCAATTTCTTCATGAAGTTCTTGATAACTGAATCCGAAACCTCTGCAGTATTAAGAGAACCAAAAGGGATAACAAGTAGCTAAAAGGGTTCCTGTCCTAGTGTCCTACGCCCTAAAATGCCTTCCAACTTGTGCACCCTTCACCTCTCCCCCCTGAATCCAATCTCTCTTGCACCAATTGATCTTCAATCCTGAAACTGCTGAAGTGTACACTTCAAATAGTTCAGTTGGTCCTCTTTATATCACAGAAAACAATCCTCTACCGCCAAAATTTTTGTCCTAATGACCCAATTCTGAAACTTGAGTAACCCTCGCATCACTGGTCTTCGCATCATATGAGTGAATTTTCATCACTATAATGAAAAGCAAAGGAAAGAAATAGTTCCCCTCTCTAAGCCCCCTAGAATTTCCATGGAGATCTGCTGGAATCCCATTCGTCTTGTCTCTGAAACATTTTCTAATGCATAGAATTCTATGCCTTTTCAACATCCAATTTGCACACAACCCTGCTCATTAATCCTAATCCTACTTCAATTACTTGTTAGTCTAACTCTATGGATAATTATAGAACCATTTTTGTATTTGTGGACACAAAGATTTATTTGGATCTAACAAAAAGATTTATTTGGATCTAACAACCATGAAAATTATCATGTCTGATTGCTTTGGGGAACAGATCTATAAAATTTCCCTCATGGAATTAAAAAAAACTTAATTTAATATTCATGTATTAAGAGGATGGCTAGGGAAGGGTATTCAGTGGCCAATATCTAAAGTTGATATCACTATTGTGAGCTTCTTGTTGTGCTTGTGTGCTGATTTCCATCTTCCTTTAAGGACATTGCCACTAGAAACCTTTACTGGTACAGTAGTAGTGTTCTCCCAGTACCAATTTTTATCTAGGAGTGGATTAGAAAATTCCTGTCAATATCTATTTTGGGTAGTACGTGCAAAGGCATTCTATTTTTCAAGGATTCGTTCCTCGTTGCTACTGCTAAGAAGCCTCAAGCTAGGTTTAAGTCCAAGAAAATTTATTTTTATGTTTCATTAAAGTATTCATTCTTTGGCAAATATTATAGATATGAAAAAAAGATAAAGAAAGGTCACTTCCTATCATGTATGCGTGTGTATGTTTATAGGCGGAATGCTCATAATGCGGATAATCAATTAAGAGAACTGTAGTGTTTCTATAGCTTATAAACATTCAATTCTCCTTTATGGTCGAATTCCTTAGTTAATAATATACCCTCACAAGTGTTCTATCCTTGTCCCTTTGTTCTGAAGCATTGCTCTCTCCTCGTCTAAATTCAAGATTAGTAACTAGACTCACTAATTACATTTTATTTCTGAATCATTGTACATCTATTACAATTTTATCAGTCTCCATTATAAATAGTGTCCTCTTTAAATGCAGTTGGCATGGGCTTGGAAACATGGCTTCCACTGAGGCAATGCGTCTCTTTGTAAAAATATTGGAGGTTTCTGCAAAGTTGATTTTTCTGTCACTTTACCACAGTGCAACATTTAAGAACCTCAGTTCATTATACTGTTTCAAAATTTTTATTTACTTATTATTTATTTTCCCCCCTTTTTGGATAGGAAGAAGATCCGGGATGGTATTCAAGGGCATCCAACTTTGTTGCGGAGCCTGTTGTAGATGTGGAAATTAACGTGAGTATTTTTATAGTTACATATATATATGGAGTTAATTTTTCTTCTTCTTCTCTCTCTCTTTTAAATTATTTGTTAATTCTAGTTATAAATTGATTCTCGGTATCATATTTTGTGATCGTGATCTAAAGTACTGTTCATCTCGCAGACACATTACAACCAGGGGTAATTAACAAGATGACACTTCTGATAAGAACCTACATAATCCTACTTATCAAAAAAATAAAAAATAACCCACATAATCCCATATTTTCAGAATTGCCACTTATTGAACTGAATTCTTTTGATAAGTCACTTTTTGGACTGTTAGTAAAATTTAGCATTTTCCCACCATTTATTGTCTTTAATTTAAATCATGTGGACTTTTGGTTTATAGTTGTGGTGAAATGTTTTTGGTTCAGTGGTAGAGTAGCATCACAGTCATGTACAAATGTCTAAAAGTCAAATTATGGGAGGCCCATCAGTTGTGGTTCAAGGGAGTTAACGTGGTGTGGCTGTCTGTGGGCTAATTTATGGTAGGATCACTAAAACCGCTAAAAGGGGAAACCTTTTTTATATAGAGAAGATGGTTCTTATTTGGTTTGTTGGTAGCATATGATGATTTCTTTGTAATATAGCTAATATGAGCTTATTTTTCATAGGTTAAGGGGCCATGGGGAAGAAACTTCAGGTTTCTTTTTCTGATTAACAGAGAAAGTAAAACCTAGGCTCCATCTGGATGACAAAAATGAGGGATCAGGAATAAAACTAATTACTAGAAAAGATGTCCAATAATGAGAGCAGGGCATTTTTTTCGTTTATACATCATTTCAATTTCTACATAACTATTATTGATGAGTTTTTTCTCTCCCTTTTGTGGGAATTAGACTGCTTAATCCATGTGGGTTCCTAACCCCATAGATGTATTGTTGAGGTGGATAATACTTGGCATCTCTATTCAGTCATGTGGCATCTAGGTTGAAGCCCATGTAAACTCTTGTAGCATGACTCATAGCCATTTCCTAATAACAATCTCCAATCTCTAGTTGACATGTGGAGCAGTTCATAGGACACGTGGTCTTTTCTGAATGTGTCATGTATCAGGCATCCACGAAGCTTCTAACAGATCAAGTCCTATGGTTGAGCTCACCCAATTCTGGCTCCTTGGACTATTGACAAAAGGGTATTGCCACCACCGTGCACCCTACTGCCTAAACCAGAATCTTATGCTGTGCTGCAATTAGCTCTATTGAACAACTTGCACCATGCACTCTACTGGTATATAGCCGAATAGCTGCATGGTGCCATGTCTTCATAAGGTTTGACTGTGCACTTCTCTAGCTGCTTACTTCGTCTTCTCCATAAATAAATCCTTGAAAGTGTTTCATGAGGTTCAAGTGCTCACTTTTAGGCACGCATTCCTTCCCCTCTCCCCCTTTTTTTGTTTCCAGACACTTCCTGTGTTCTCTACACAAAAGACAACTTGTTGTGCACTACAACTTGATGAACCCCTTGTGCTGCCTCTGCCTGAGTTAGGAGCAAGACTTTAGGGCTCTTGCTGCTTGGTGCAACACATGAAGTGGTTTAACTTGCTGTCATGCCATAGTCCACTTTGGGATTCTAGAAGTGCGTGGTCCGATGGCTGGACTCTAGGATATGCCGAAGCTCTCCCTTGCTGTATTAACCTCAACCTGGCTTAGAGAGGGCACCGAGTGACTTTTCCCTAAGGAGAGCATGTCGCATGAGTACCTTTTTCCTAACTCATATATTAGAAATAGATCCCTACCTTGCGTTAAATGGGGGATCTTCTAGAACACTTAATATCTCTTAGAAACACGTAGACAGGTTTCAACCTCTCTAAATAGTGACTAAGTTCAAAACGGCAAGAGTGTCATAACTATTTTGTGGTGACCTGCAAAAGTCTCTTTCTCTGATAAGCCAGCGTCGACTTCCAACTCAACATATTACACAAACACCTCTACAATATTTTTCTGATCTGTTTACAAGTTCCATATAGTGTTTCTAGTTGATTACGGATTTGGCTTCAGTGAGAACTTTTAATCACATTGATCTCTACAAATAATTTAAGAAGAAGATTCACTCTGATTAATGTGCGCATCCTATTAAACTCATAATAGACAATCCTTTATATATGTCAATTATACACGCTCATTTGTGTACATACATATACAGTAGTGATATCTTGCTCCACGGGGAGCAAGAAAATCCATCCGCACTTTTTATATTGACCGTTAGATGTTACATTCCAAACCCACCTATTTAATTTCCTTTTAATACAAAACCACTCTCTCCCTGGTTTTAGTTTCCAAATTTAATATTACGAATACCACCAACTTTAACAATAAAAGGTAACCACCAAAATTTGTTACTGCCTTCTTCCCATGTCTGGTTGTGATCTCAAAATTTGCTTGTACGTTCCCAAAATTCTAATTAACCTATTTTTCAATTAGACACAGCTCACATTGGGTAATGACCCTACTCAAAGTAAAGAACTCTATAGAGCTTAATGTGGAAGGTTAAGTGACCTGACATTACTGCCTCTGGATACATTGGTATTTCTTGAAGGAGATTTGTGATTTGCATCCATTAATGGAATCGAATAATCCTATCAAGAACAGAATTGCTCATCACCAATACAACTAAATTCTTGAGTTCCTTTCATATATTTCAGATTTCTAATTTATTAAATAAAATAATGTAACATTGTTTATTAGTAAGAATACAAAACACATAAATTTTAATTCCTAATAGTATGGTTAAATTTATGTTTCTGCCTATGCATTGTCTCAGCACCTCCTATTACTTAAGCATTTAGGTTTCTGCATTGCCACTATCATAATTGTTGCCACTGCATGTGTGATCCTGGAACAGGTGATTTGAGGTTACACTGATTTATAATACAGGTGTCTTTGAAATTTTTTTTTTGTTGATTTTGTATTAAGGTAAAAATAGTTACATCCTGTAAAATTATGACTGGATGGAATACATTTTCTTGGGGTATATATATATATATTTCAAAATAGTATTTTCTTTCAATGATCTAGTTGAAATTTTGGTTTTTTTTGTTGTTGTTATATTAGTCAAACCACAGTAGTGAGACGTGAGAGAGGGGGTGAATTGAGTCGAGAGGTTTCTATTTTTGGTAATTACCTTATATTGTTAGAGTTGGGTATCGGTAATATTAAATTTGGAAACTAGAAATAGGGAGAGAGTGGTTTTGTATTAAAAGGAAAGGATATAGGTGGGTTTGGAATGTGATCGTTAGATTAAATCTAACTTTCACTATGGAAAGTGCGGATGAATTTTCTTGCTCCCTGTGGAGCAAGAGATCACTACCGTATACATATATATAGTAGGATTATTTAGTAATTTCGTAAATAATCAAGATTCAAGACTACTTAGTAAATTTAGATTTAAACCGTATTTTTTTTTTTAAATTTAAATTTTAGTCACATTCGAACTCAAATATTATTTAGGATTTGGCCATGTTTTCACTGACCCCCTCACCTTTTTACTAGTCCTATTTATATAAGAATATACACTACTTTTTTCATCATCGTCTTCCTTGCCCTTTTCCCATATGGATGGGGTCAGTCACATGAATTCTCTTTTTCCATTCATTCTTATTGTGTACCATGGCTTGTTTAATATTTAATTTGCTTAATGATTATAGTCATTTATTTTTTTCAAATTTTGATGAAAAGATGTGATTATCTTTCATACCAATTATCACTAGTACGATTATAACATCAATAATTTGAATAATATTTGTGCTAGTTTTGTGATTTTTTATTAATTAGGTTATTTTTATAAAATTTATCGTATTATTTAATTATTGAATGGAAATTGAATAAACTTATCTTTCTCGTACTTCTGGTTTGCCATAGGATTCGCACCCCCTTTGGTTGGTATGAGATAACCACTCTTTGTGGTGATCCTTTCCTAGGAATGGGATCCCTATTAGCGTGGGTGGATTCATAATGGAATCAAACAGAACAAAAGTGAGATTCCTGTTCGAGCCCCCAATCCTGCCAACAAGAAGGGCGAGGCCAAACATGGTTAACCCAAACCCACTTATCCCGTCCCGTGTTGTGCTCGAATCGTGTTAGAGTGTTTTTTCACTTATCCCGTCCCTTGGTAACCCAAACCCACTTATCCCGTCCCGTGTTGTGCTCGAATCGTGTTAAGAGTGTTGTTTCAAGTATTGCCACCCTTGTAGATAAGAATTTTGGATGCAACTAGAGGGTATTATGTTGCATTGGAGTCAAGTTATTTGACTGTTTGTTCAGATTTCCATCTGTGATTCACTTTGTTTTAAGTTCATGTGAATCCTCAGAACTTGACATAATTTAATTCTGTGGGGATAGTTCCTCAGAACCTTGACATAATTCAATTTTTTGGGGATATTTCATCTCTATCTTTGTATGTATAACCACATTGAGACTGTAAGGAACATGGTAGGATGCGGTTTAATTGAAGCTATGGGCTTATAGAACAGTACAATGGCAGAAAGACTCCAAATAATTGGGATGAGGTGCTTCTGGGTTGAGTTGAGTTGAATTGTATGTCGTATTGTGACTCTCCTAATTAATTGACAATGATATTTTTCTCTTCTTCTCTCTTGACATCAACGTTGAATTCTTCTTAAGAAGCAAAGGTTGGGTGATTGAAGAGTGGATTCTTACATTCACCAGATATTTTTTAAGGCCGCAATTTTTTAAAAAATTTCGATATTTCATCGGCTACAGTTAATTCCATCTCCTTGGAGAAAATTAGAAAATATGTGAGGTTTTTGTAGTAATCAATGATAATTCCTTTAAATGTGTGCTTGTAAATTTTGATTATATTTGGCGTATACACATGCATGCTTGCATCTGTGCCTCCTGGATAAGACTTCTCACATGGTTTATAACTTCTTCATCCACATATATACTTGGAATATATGGTAAAAGAGGGAGAACTAAAACAAATTCTATTGTTGGCAAAATTATGCAAATTCACCATTGCTTCTTTTCCATTTACAAAAAGTTGTGTGTCCTTATCTCTTTTTTTTTTTTTGGTGGTTGTGATTCAGACTTTAGCCTGACATCTGTACTTGCAATCATACAGAGAAATGAGGAAGAAGTTTATTATTAAACGTTTTTGTTGAGTTCCTTGAATTATATACTTATGCTGGAATAATGAAATCTTTCATGTATCATTTCCATAGCTATTGTACTTATCCAGACATTTTTTTTTTCTTGTTCATTTTGTTGATTTTATAGCATATTCCAAAGGTTAAACCAGTCACTGACAATGGAAACACTTCTCCCGAGACAAAGACTATTCCCACTGAAAACGGGAGCCTGTTGGAAACTCAGGATAAAGATGTTGTATTGGAGGGCCTTGGTTCAGTTGGTGTCTATGATCAATGGGTTGCACCTCCAGTATCTGGTCAACGGCCCAAAGCTCGATACGAGGTTTGCTTGTCTTATTTTTCAAGTCATTAGTTGGTTCTTATTTCTTTCTCGTCTCCCCTTTCTGAATCAAGTTTTCTTGAATTTGCAGCATGGAGCAGCAATTATTGATGATAAGATGTATATATTTGGTGGAAATCACAATGGACGTTACCTTAATGATCTTCAGGTACAGAAACTATTTGCCTAGATGCATAAAAACACAATTAGAAGTCATATACTTGTATACATGACTCATATGGAATGGAAGACCGTTGGCTATATTTTAATATGTTTTTGATAGTGTTGAAATATATTCAATTCTTCCAAATAATAGCAAACAATTTCTGAATTAGTGCGGGAATTTGAATATTACCTTTTCCCCTTCTTCGGCATTGTTTTCCTTTATATCTTCTATCCAATTTGCTTTACTTATAGGGAAGATTATCAAATTTTCCAGTTTTAACTTTTGCTTCTAGGTAGCTGTAGATATAATATTTCTTTAATCCGAGCAAATTTGCAGGTACTGGATTTAAGAAGTTGGACTTGGTCCAAGGTCGAAGTTAAATCCGGGGCCGACTCTCTGGAATCACCATCTCCAGTACCAATACCTCCCTGTGCCGGCCATTCCTTGGTTAGTATGAATACAAATTTCTTCTTTACTTCATTGATATTGGACGCGAAGTTGTGCAATGAATGTTTGAAGTTGTTCGTTATATTTATATGATTGATCTTTATGCCAATGCTGACTATCCTCTTTTGATATTGGACGCGAAATCTTGCTATGAATGTTTGAAGTTGTTTGTTATATTTATATGATTGATCTTTATGCCAATTCTGACTATCCTTTTTTGTTGATACATTATTTTTTTTTGTTTCTGTAGATTCCTTGGGGAGGAAATAAGCTTCTTTCAATTGCTGGACATACAAAGGATCCTTCTGAAGCTATGCAAGGTGTGAGTCATGTAATATTTTATTATTTAATGGGGATTTTAATTTTTGGGATATCACAGTTAAATATGTGGAATATTGCAGAAAGTTTTTGTTGGTATTACTGATTTGTAGTATCGGGAAAATTTCAATGAAACATAATGAGAGCATTGTCTATCCTTCTTCCTTTTCTCTTTCTTTTAGTGAACTCGATAATTTTATTTATTTAAAAATTATATTTAAAAACAACCACGTGGAATTAAACTCATGCCTATGTTGAATCATTTTTGTTAGCTTAAGTACAAATTTGGTCATATGTGAATTAAATTCAGTCTTTTAATATCTAATATGAAGGGAAATCATGTTAGAGTCAATAAGCTATTGACTATGTCTGCAAGGTGAACACCTCATCTATGTATGAGCTCTCTTTCTAATCTACTGAATTCTGAACACCGTTCCCATCCTTTTCTGATGCATACACCTCTGTGGGTTGGACTGGTGGTTGGTTGGTCAGCACGTCTCAAGAACCACTCCAGAGTTTTTAAAATGAAAAAAGACATTTAGATAAGCATGTAAGGGGTTTTCTTTGTATCCCAACCTAAGTTAGATTTTAGTTCCTTTTTGCCCCCCATTTTCAACTGTTCCTTAAATTTATTTCATTTGCTGGTTATAATCTTGACTAAAAATATGCTCTTGCTTTGGATGATTAGCTTGCTCAGGAAACATTGAAAATAAATATTTGGACTGATTTAAACAGAACTTAGTTGAAAGATAAAAATTCATTGTATTATCATCCACAATAAAATTTACTGTGAGCATTCTTTCACGTGGCTGGTCCTTCAAGACTTCTGCACTTTATTTTGATGGAGTCTGTTTGATGTTCATTGTCGTTCTTGTACCTTCTGAGCTTTCTTCCATCCAGGAAAGCTGGAATTACTGGAGATTTATCATGTTTGTTAGAAATTAGAACCCTTACTTGTAGATATTAGTTTCTTTTCTTTTTCCTTCTTCTTGCTTTATCTTTTGGATTTCTTTACCTTGTGACAGTGAAGGTATTTGATCTGCAAACTTGTACTTGGTCAAACTTAAAGACTTATGGGAAGCCACCGGTAATTATTCCTTTATACCTTAACTACTCCCTTCTTTTACTTCCATCGATTTAGTGCAACATTAATTGCTTTCATTTTTCTCATGGAATCAATCATTTCTGACAAAATTAACTGTCAAATTTGACTTGTTGATGTAGTTTTGAAATGCCACATCTTTAAACTCAGATTTGGATTTTATTTGAAATCTCTAACAAAAGAAATTTATTGGGCAAGTTTACGAGCTGCTTGTTTCTCATTCCTTTTCACAGGGAATGCAGAAACTTGTGATAAAAATGTCTCCTAATATTTTTTGACGCTTTGCAGGTCTCACGCGGAGGCCAATCAGTGACCCTTGTAGGGACAAATTTAGTCATATTTGGTGGACAAGATGCGAAGCGATCTCTCTTGAATGACCTGCACATTCTGGACTTGGAATCCTTGACCTGGGATGAAATGGATGCCTTGTAAGATGCCATATGGAAATCTATGAAGCTAGTTTGTTTTTCCTTTCCAAGTTTTTGTTATTTGACATGGTTGAGGAATGTTGATGAGCTAAGAAGCACGGACACTTCTATGAAGGTGCCGTGTTCGTGTTGGACACCAACACTTCATGGACACTCCTAGACACATGTCCGACACTTCATGGCCATGTCCATTATTTAAAAGTAATTTTTATTATTTCGGACACTTGGTCTACTCATAGGATAGTAATATCATATATAATATAATATAGTCTTTTTGATATTCGAAAAGAGTTGTCTACTAATTTATTTAAACTCCGTAGAGAATTTATAAATTAATTAAAGTTCTATGATTGTCTCATTCTATAGATATATAAATGAAAATTTATATTTATATTAGCTGTATCCACGCCATGTGTCCTACTTTTTTAGAATTTAACGTGTCAGCGTATCCATGTAGTATCGTGTCCATGTCTTGTGTCCTTCTCTGTGCTTCTTAATTGATGGGTTTAAGGTTGTGCCATTTTAACATGTCAATTTTCCGTTATAATGACGTGAGTTCTTCATGAACCGTGTTAGTTTTCCTATTTCACTCATTTAACTATCAACTGTCCTTATCTGGGATGTTCGGATGGTTTTCTGGTTTCATTTCTTAATAGATGCACTAGTATGGTAGTATCCTAGCAGCTACACTTGCACAATGACACAACCTTAACCATTATACACAGCTTCTTTGTGTTGAATGCCTGATATAGCATCACATGACAGCAACATGGTTTCACTCTCCATAATTTAGAAATATATTGAAAAAGCTGAATGTTCAGCTCATTACTATTCCTCATTTGCAATTGACCCTGTTTGGCTGTTTGACAACTATATCATAGAACTTTATTTATTTATTTTTTAAATATACACTTATTTTGAGGTTTTTTTGTCTTCATTTTTTGTAGGGGAGTGCCACCTTCTCCAAGATCTGATCATGCTGCTGCAGTTCATGCGGAGCGTTACCTTCTTATCTTTGGTGGGGGTTCACATGCTACTTGCTTCAATGATCTGCATGTCCTTGATTTGCAAGCTGTAAGATAACTTATTTGTTTTCAATGTTTGTGTTGTATAATTTGATAATTTGATTTTTATTTTGATTTATATAATATATTCTGATTGTAGATGGAATGGTCAAGACCAACACAACAGGGTGAGATACCAACTCCACGTGCTGGCCATGCGGGTGTAACAGTTGGGGAAAATTGGTTTATTGTTGGAGGTGGTGACAATAAGAGTGGTATGTATTTGAAAACTGAGCATTCATATGACACTGATCAGTGGTGGTGGATCTTTATATCTAGGCCTGTTGGAAAATGCTTAGTATAAATATCATACTTTATAAAAAATACATGGATATTCTGAATCATGAATGAATTCATGTTAGAAACCAACGCTGTTGATGGTCAGCATAAGGTTGCATGTCATTGATCACAGTGATCAGGTTCTTACAGCTATGCCCTGCACCCAACAAGAATCTGATTTTGATTTGCCAATTTAATTTTGGTTTTTGGACCTTTTCTTCTACTTCATCCGACTGTCCTTGAAAATTCATTATACACAAAGACTTTTGAAATATGCAGTTGTCTTTGGAAGATCGTACTAGTGCAGTAGGAATTTAATAATGTCAAACCTTCTAGGCCGCCCCTACGTTATATTGTAATTTCTACATTTCCTCTGGATGGTTTAAATTTTATGTTCTTGGTTCAGGCGATGTCCTATTAGCATCAAATTTTGTGAGTAAACAATCTGCTTATGAGATATCTGATGATGGAAGAAGATTGAGAGAAAGAGAGAGAAATAATTTGCATTTGAGGGGTTTGAGTCATTGCTTGAGCTGCAAAAAGTAGAATGCCATAATCATTACAGAATGTGATGTTATCTTTCTGAACCTCTGTCCATCTATAATTCTAATTGCCTCTGCACTTCATTCTTTCTAGCTCTCGTTCAAACTATAAGGGGCATCTGTGAAAGGGTTCAGAAGAAGCTTGTAGATTAGTATTGGTTATAAATCAGATATGACTGATAGAGAGGACTGTACCATATCATAATCTTCTCTTAATTAGAGTATCATCAGTATTAGAATAAAGGTCATGCATTGTTCTATACACTTGAATTCTCAATGGGATTTGAGATACTAGTTTAGATTGTATAAACTAATTCATTTGGAGAAAAATTCCATATTCATGCATATTTGGGGAATGTCAATTATTTCATGATCTAGAACTTATCAAATAACCATGACCCTGTACCTTTTAGTAGCCTTTTTGGTTTAGTGGCTCATTAATATGTGATTAGTTTTGGTACTTATCAAAAAAAAAAAAAAAATTTGTGATTAGTTTTGGCAAGTTCGATAAATTTTGAATTCTTACAATTTTATTAAAAAAAAATATTTGCTTGATGATTTTAGTTATTGTTGAAACTTGTTGATGTTTAAAATATTTCACCAGAAAAAAGGATAACAGCTGTGATTTGGTGGAATTGCTCTTTAAATGCTTTTACTTTACTCATTGTGTTGTTTGATTCCTTTCTTTTGCCTTCTTGCAGGGGTCTCTGAAACTGTTGTCCTCAACATGTCTACTCTGGTTTGGTCAGTGGTAACTATCGTTCAAGGACGTGTTCCTCTTGCTAGTGAGGTATTTTGCATTATTGGAAGATCTTTTCTTAGAACTTACTTAGAGCTGCAAGTTTCCGTAACCTATCCATTCTTTAGTACTTTAATTATGTGCACCAGTCTAACGGTAGTTACCACTGACCAAACCAGAGTAAAATAGTGTTGAATGATGAGCAAAATAGTATGTATTTTGCCTTTGTCCATCATCATTGTCATTAATTGAGCAAGGAGTGAACGCATTGTGCCGAGGAGATAAGCACTGACTTCTAGAAAAGATTCCACAAAGTGGCACCATGGGGTTATGGCTAATTTGTGGTTTTATTTTGACAAATACCGTTTATATGCATACCATTCACCAATTTCAGCTCTAGTTGACAGGGTGAACCGTGATATCAATTGCATTCATGGCTACAAGAACTTGAGGAAGAGAAGGCCAAATCCCAATGTTCTTAGTAGTACTGAGGCATTAATGATAGATAATATATCAGTGGACAGAGCGAGAGGAGGGAGAGAGACCCAAAATCTGTCTCTTTTATCAATCTTGAAATACTTATTGCTATTATAATTAATATCGGGCATGTTTCACACTACTCTATTGCTGTAAATGTTTCACTAGTTTTGCTCCTAGGTTTTAATGAGCCATTCAAAAAAAGAATCAACAGTCAAAGTCCAGTCTGATAAATCATTGATCTCTAATTGGACTGGACATGAGAAGATGTAAACTGAGCTACTTTTACATTACTTTGTAATTGAATGTTTCACTGGTTTGAGTGATTGGTTTAAAGCATACCTCCAAAGAAGAAAAAGGAACATTCTTTCTTGGAGTGATTGTTTGAGGGTTTACCTGAATTGAAGAGCAAGTCTAGTTTGATAAAACTCTGATCTACACTTGTAATATGTGAAGATCACAAGACATGAACACATCATTATCAAGATGTGGATTGTAGAGCAATTTATAGGTTATGTTTTGTTTAACAATTTTGGAATTTCTTTATTAATGAACTTGCATGATAAAGTAATATACATTTTGAGTCTATATGATTGCTTAACAATAATGGAGCAAAACCATAGCATATCTTTTACTACTATGAATTAATGATTAGCCTTATATTTTTATGTTTTGGTGTTCTTTTTTGTTTTAATTTTGAACAAGCATGGGTCACTAGTTATCATCCAGCCAAGAAAATTGTGGTATAAGGTTTAATTGATGGGCCTGAGAAGAGATTTGTCATTGTTACTGTAGAAGTGTCAAATTTATTATAAATTTGGGAAGGATGCAATGGAATATTTGGGATACAGGTTCTTTTGATTATATTATTGTACTAGAAAATTGCTATGGATTTTCAACTAGTGCAGGCTGTGTTACACATGTATGGAAATGGACAATTCATTGTCACTTATTTGAAATTAGTGTAGTAACATATTGTTAATTTCTATAGTTTGTGTTATAAAATGCTGGGTTTAGGTAGGACATGAGATGAAACCATGTTTTTCATTAGATAATACTGTTTATAGTCTTTGCATGCACAAGTTAGTGGAATCCTTGCTTCAGATTACTTTAAACTTGATTTTGTTTCTAGGCAATTTAATATAATTATCTGCAATTACAGGGCCTGAGTTTGGTTCTGAGCTCCTATAGTGGTCAAGATATTCTAATATCTTTTGGAGGATACAATGGGCGGTACAACAATGAGGTTAAGAATAATCTTCAACTACTTCTGCATGGCCTTTTCATTTCATTGTTCTTTCAATTTGATTTTGTTTTTTGCTGTCAGGTTAACGTCCTTAAACCAAGCCATAAATCAACCTTGCAATCAAAAATGATGGAGACTCCTGTGCCTGACAGTGTTTCTGCCGTGCATAATGCTACGAATGCCACAAGAGACTTGGATTCTGAGTTTGAAACCAGTCAAGGAAAAATAAGGGAAATTGTTATGGACAATGTAGATTCGGAGCCCACGGTATTGTCATTTTGCTAAACTATCAACTTGGATCTGCTGTTTTGACTTTTCCATCAAAATGGTTCCAATGCAAAATACATGCAAGCATAGATATGAATGAACTCACATTATTTTTGCTAAATAAATTTAATCTATTTTCAAATAGGCAGAATTCACTTTTTATTATGAGATTTTTGGCAGTTTGCAGTTCTCTCAGATTATACGTAATCTGGGGAGTGGTGATAAAATCATCTGGTTTTTTTGGGTGCATAAATCTTCAAATTGACAAAAATATATTAACTTGTAAACTTTTTTTTCAGTGTAAAATGAGGAATCTCGTAAGTCCAGATTTTGCGAAAAAAAAAAAAAAATTCCCAACAAATTTAGAATGTTGAATTCTTGTTTATATTTCAGCATGTTCAATTTTTTTATAAATAAATTGATTTATAATTTTCTGTTACCTATTCAAGTTTGCATTTTATTCTTGAGTTTTTAGTTATAAAAAATTTCTTGTTTCATGTTAGCTTTGGCTTCCTGACTTTTTTGACTTTCCACATCATGAAAAATTCCAAATGTTAACTTATTCCTTACTTGTCCGTCTTGCTGCCCCTTTCTACTTACGTTTGAAAGTACCATGCAGAGAAACCAAAACAAAAACAGCAGTGAAAATGTTATAGCAACCCTTAAGGCAGAGAAAGAAGAATTAGAATCATCACTTAGCAAGGAGAATATGCAGTCTCTCCAGCTAAAGGAAGAACTATCAGAAGCCGAGACTCGAAACAGAGAACTGTACAAGGTAACCGTTTTTAGGTATTTGATTGAGAAATTGTTTGGGAGGTGAATGCATTGAGGTTATTTTCACTATGGCTAGTTTCTAAAAATATAAAAAAAGAAAAAAATGAAGCATAACCTTCCATTTAATTTTATGTGAACAGAGTTGTACCAAGACAATTGGACATTTAATAAATGAAGCAGTTGGTTGTTGCAACTTAAACCCATAAAACTGAGTTTAGAGATGTTGTAGAACATAATTCCTGCACTAGTTTGCTTAGAATAAATGAATTTAAGTCCTCATATTTGATGACATTAATTTTACCGATATCTGAGGTAAATTTATCATCTTTCCTTCATACCTGTAAAATTAAATTAGTAATAAAAGTACTTCAAGAAATATTGTTAGCAAACAAATTAAAAATACTATTATTATGAAAAGTACTTTAAAGAATGCCATTACAGCCTAACATGATTTTTAACAAACAACAGTAGTCTTAATACAGCTTTGGTGATAAAACTGCCTTTTCTGTAATAATGGCAATGCCTAACAGACCCTTAGTAAGTAAACATATAGTAATAAAAAATATTTACATATATGTAGGACATCATAATATATTATATTTTACTGATTTGATCACGTTTTATTATCAATAAAGCACTTGCCATATTTCAACCTTTTAATTCTTCTTCGTACTTCTCCAAAATTTGCATACCTTCTCAACATCCTTTCTCAAAAAAGTGATCCTAGTATCATGGTTAGAAGGGAGTTTGAAATCCTTACTTATTACTCCTAGAAAAGAAAGTGAATTTATTGAAATTAAAATCGAATGCAAGGCGCAGAGTAATCTACAATTTTTTTTTTTTGAATAACTAGTTCTTTTTCTTTTTCTTTTTTAAAACCTTTCCGAATTTTGGTTTTCCTTTTTTAAAATCCATAGTTCCATTCTGCACAACACTTGATCTGCTTCAAAGCAATCCACGTAATGACAGCACTCCCATTCTTTTCATCTGAATGACACTAAAGGAAGGGAAAATGAGGTTTTTTTTTTTTTTTGGGGGGGGGGGGGGGGGGGGGGGTGGTGGAGGAGTTATCACAATAGTTGGATTTTAAATGTATTCTAGCATTAGCTGCATTACCATTATTGTTGATATTTGAGATCACTACTTCACTTTTCTTTTTGCTCAGAAACCATTTCGTTAATTAAAGGAAAAAGTCCAAGATTCCCGATTCTAGATATAATACTTACCTCAATGTTCAACCACAAAGTCTGGATATATCTCCTTTTGCGGCTAGGATTATACATATATTTATTAAATGTATATATATATTGGTATATTTTGCAAGTAGGAATATGTGGAAGGGAAAAAACAATTCCGATTTAGATCTTTGTAAAAAGAGAAAATATTCTCTCTTGAAAAGTATAGAACAGTGTCATTTAACTATAAAAGCTCTAAAAGCTTTAGAAATTATATTTTTGAATAAAAAGGATCTCTCTCTCTCTCGGTCTATAATATGGAATTTGTCCAAGCAATCCATATATATATATATATATATGTAATTTTTTTTTTTCTTGTCAAGCAATCCATATTGAAGATGAACAGGATTGAATCAATTTTTTCTTATAAAAAAAGAAAAATTGTTGTATTCTAGCATTAGCTGCATTACCATTATTGTTGATATTTGAGATCACTACTTCACTTTCCTTTTTGCTTAGAAACCATTTCGTTAATTAAAGGAAAAAGTCCAAGATTCCCGAGTCTAGATATAATACATACCTCAATGTTCAACCACAAAGTCTGGATATAATATCCTCAATGTTCAACCACAAAGTCTGGATATAATATCTCCTTTTGCGACTAGGAATATACATATATTTATTAAATGTATATATATATTGGTATATTTTGCAAGTAGGAATATGTGGAAGGGAAAAAACAATTCCGATTTAGATCTTTGTAAAAAGAGAAAATATTCTCTATTGAAAAGTATAGAACAGTATCATTTAACTATAAAAGCTCTAAAGGCTTTAGAAATTATCATTTGACTATAAAAGCTCTAAAAGCTTTAGAAATTATATTTTTGAATAAAAAGGATCTCTCTCTCTCTCTCTATAATATGGAATTTGTCCAAGCAATCCATATATATATATGTGTGTGTGTTTTTTTTTTTCCTGTCAAGCAATCCATATTGATGATGAACAGGATTGAATCAAAATTTTCTTATAAAAAAAGAAAAATTGTTATATTATAACAACTATGGTTTTAAGAAGGCGTCTGGTCCAGTCCAGATGCTTGATTCTCAGTTGGCCAGTCAACTTCCTGTTTTGGTTATATTTCTCACTTTGGATATTTGGTTATCTTGTAGTATACACTGAATTAACCCTCTTGCGTGCAGAAAAATGACCTCCTTTTTCAGTCGAATTTCATTTAAATAAACTGAATTAATATTGCAGGAGCTCCAATCTGTACGTGGTCAACTTGCTGCTGAGCAGTCGAGATGTTTCAAACTTGAGGTACCTGCTCATCATATTAGGCTTTTCTTTGTTGATTCTCAGCTATGGATATAGTAGGAAATCTTTTCCTGTCACAATAGGCTATCATTTTTTTTTTTTTTTTTGATAAGTAAGAATTTTATAAAAAAGCGCTCAAAGGGGAGCGAAACCCAAGGAAACAAGATGAAAAAACCAAAAAGAGCCTCAAGCCTTCAAAGAGGCCAAAAAAATAACAATCTCCTCAACAGAACGATAATCTCTCCCTGAGACCCAACAAAAGAGAGTAGAAATAATAAAAAACTTAAGCATAGAAATGGGTTTCTCCTTGCCATCGAAGTATCTTCGATTCCTCTCGAGCCAAATGCACCAAAAAACACAGAGAGGGGTAGCTCTCCAAGCATCCCGGATGAGCGCCCCAACAGAGATACCTTTCCAAGCCTCAATCAACCCTCTAGAGGAACAGGGCATAACCCAGGGAACCCCAAACAACCCAATCATCAAATCCCAACAATCTCTGGCCATACTGCAATGCAACAGAAGGTGATCCATTGTCTCCTCATCGCAACGACACAAGTAACAGCGATTGATAACCACCTGCATTCTCCTCCTCAAATTATCCTGGGTTAAAATCCTACCCAAGACAGACGTCCAAGCAAAAAAAGCCACCTTAAGGGGAGCCTTGGAACGCCAAATAGCCTTCCAAGGGAAAGTGCCATCCTCCCCATCAGAAAGGCACCTGAAAAAGGATCTCACCTCGAAACGACCCTGAGAGTGTGGACTCCAAAGCCAACAATCAGCCTCCTCATGAGAGATCACCTGACGATACAGTAACTCCAAAAAACGAGTGACCTCCTCAATTTCCCAATCTTGAAAATGCCTCCTAAACTAAACGTCCCAAGTTAGTCTTCCGTTATCAAGGTGATAACAGTCAACCACCAAGGCCTTCCTGTCAGAAGCAATCCTGTAAAGCCGAGGGAAAGAAAGAGCAAGGGGAAGATCCCCACACCAAAGGTCCTCCCAAAATCTGATCCTCCTACTATCCCTGATCCTAAAGCGAACATGATTACGAAAAATGTCCCATCCCTTTCGAATGCAAGTCCAAACCCCCACACCCTTAGGACCACGCCCCTCAAGAGAACACCACCCACCACTGATTTCCCCAAACTTGCTGGCAATAACTTTCTTCCAAAGCCAAAGTCTCTCAACCCCAAATCTTCAAAGCCATTTCCCAAGAAGAGCCCTATTGAAAGGCGGCAACTTCGAATCCCTAATCCTCCACTCCGAAGGGGACGACACACTTGCTCCCATCGAACCAGATGATATTTGAACTCCTCTCCTTTCCCTCCCCAAAGAAAATTCCGCTGCAAACTCTCAATTCTCTCCGCCACCGAAGAAGGAATCTGAAAAAGAGAGATAAAATAGGTGGGAAGGCAAGAGAGAGTGCTCTTGATCAGAGTGACCCGCCCTCCTTTGGAAAGGTACTGCTTCTTCCATTCTGCCAGCCTCTTCTCAAATCTATTCACCACCGGATCCTAACTCCCCACACATCTCGAAGGAGCACCCAGAGGACCTAAATAAGAAATAGGAAATGAGCCAGTGCCACAGCCGAGGATCTGAGCAAACATCTCCATATCAGGAACACCCCCGACCGGCACTAAAACACTCTTTCCAACATTCACTTCAAGCCCAGAGACGACTTGGAACCAAATCAAAACACATCTCAAATGTCTTAGCTGGGACGCATCAGCATCACAAAGAACCAAGGTATCATCAGCAAACATCAAGTGAGAAATCTCTAACTGACTAACGACATCTTTACCCACCCGAAAGCCTCTCAACAATCGCAGATCAACAACCTTTTTCAACAACCTACTAATAGCCTCCATCACAAAAAGAAAAAAGAAAGGAGAAAGTGGATCTCACTGTCTCAAGCCCCTCAAACTAGAGAAAAACCCCGTCGGAGCTCCATTCACAAGGACAGAAAAACGGGCACTAGAGATACAAAATAGAATCCATCTCCTCCAACGCTCCCCGAACCCCATCCTCTCCATCAAGTAGATGAGGAAACTCCAACACACATGGTCGTAAGCATTCTCAATGTCCAACTTACACAAAACACCCGGAACCCCACTACTCAACCTGGAGTCCACACATTCACTAGTAATAAGAACCGAATCCAAAATCTGACGACCTCCCACAAAAGCATTTTGAGAATCAGAAATGACGCCATCCAGAACATTCCTCAGCCTAGAGGCTAAGACTTTGGCAAGCATCTTGTAAAAACAACCCACCAAACAAATAGGACGAAAATCCCTGACATCCAGCGCTCCTCCCTTTTTCGGAACAAGGGCAATGAAAGTGGCATTCAAGCTCTTTTCAAAAGAGCCATGAGTATGGAAAGCATGAAAAGAGCCCATCACATCATCTCGGACCACTTCCCAACACTCCAAAAGAAAACGCAAAGAAAAGCCATCTGGACCTGGGGCTTTATCCCCATTACAGCTCTTCAAAGCAGACAAAACTTCCTCTTCAGAGAAAGGAACCTCCAAAAGAGAACAATCCTCATCCGAAATAGAGTCAAAATGAAGCCCAGCCAGTAAAGGTCTCCACTCAACCGGTTCGGAGCCCATCACAATAGGCTATCTTAATGATTTGGTAAATAACCACATCTTCTCTTTGGGACTATTATTGTTATTATTATTATTTTTAATCTGTGGCATGCTTTAAAATGGAAGTATGGAAATTCATAGTAGCATGTTCCGTTGATTGATTTGAAGTTTTTGTTTCCTCATCCTCCCAACCAAATGGAAAGTGGAAGTTAATTTTTTACTCTTTATTAGTTTTTTTTTTCCCTTTTCTTGTAGGTGTTTGGGGTGGTGGGTGTGGTCTGAGATGTTCATTCTCATTCATTTATGCAACATAATGTCAATTTGTGCACCTATCCCTACCCCGCCATTTTTGGTGTCCTTAAAGAAAATTAATTTTTTTGGATATAAATATTGAAAATTGGCTTACTAGCTCAACGGATATATTACCTCAGCCAAAAACTTCTATGATTAATTAAAGAAGGAAAAGTTGACCAACTTGATTGTGTTTGTGTATGTGCTTTATCTATATGTACAAAAGAGAAATTCAGGCTGCATAAAGTCAAGCTGTGAATTTGGTAAAATCCCATTAAGTTGAACAAATGATTATATTATGTCATCAAGCACTTTGACCTTGTAGGCTTGTAGTTGTACTTGAAATACTGTTCAACTTAATTTTGTTTTATTCCATGACGCAATCGCCCTCCCCCCCTTGCTGTTAACTTGTGTTTACAAGATTTATCTGTGTTATTTTTAACTTCCTAGCTTTTTCTAGTATCTTCTTATGGTTGTTTACGTGGTTGTGATTGTTTTTTATTCTCTGGTTTTTGTGTGGAGGCCTATCTCCACTTTTTTTTCTGTACCATATTTGTATCAGTTTTATACTTCTTAATACAAATCCCATTTAAGGGAAAAAAAAAAAAAAAAAAAAAAAAAATTCCCCCTTACCCTCCCAGCCACCCAAAAAGTAAAGATGAATAAACCACAGGAAAAAAAAAACCAGAGAATAAAAAACAATGGACTCAGCTTCTCCAGTATTAGCTCTTCTATTCTTGATGCATTATGTGGTTTAAGTAATGGATTGTGATTTGGTCTAATCTGTGTAATTCTTTTTTCGGTTTTGGTGTGTGGAGGGTTGGAGGGAGGAGAATGTGTATCTAAGAAAAGAAACTAGCCTCGTATATATGCTGAACTGGAAAGGAATCAATCTAGTTTGCTAATTGCTCTTTGAACCGACAGGTTGATGTTGCAGAGCTACGACAGAAGCTACAGATGATGGAAACCTTACAAAAAGAACTCGAACTCCTCCAGCGACAAAAGGCCGCTTCCGAACAAGCTGCCATGAATGCAAAACAAAAACAGGGCTCAGGTGGTATGTGGGGTTGGCTTGCTGGAACCCCTCCCGACCAAAAAACCGATGACGCCTGAGAAATCACAAACCGAAATACATAGTGATTGCTAGAGTTTGGTCTCATTGATCCATTTTTTCCTTAATTTTTTTTTTTAACCCAGTTTTTTAAGAGATGGAAATAAGATATATCTGAGTTCTGTTGGCCTGAAGTATCCTATTGGGTTTCTGGTTGTATACATGAAATTTCAGCTATGTAATTGCATGAGGCTGTCATTCTATAGTTTGCCTTTTACAGTTTTTATTTGGAGTTTGTATTTGAATTTTGAAGTTAAGAAATTATTTTGAGGTGGAAGTATAGAATTTCAGTATTTTCCTTCAATGTTCTTTGCCTTTTTTTTTTTTTTTGTGAGACAGTAAATATGATTCGAGAATAATAATGTAAACAAATGTAATTTGGATGAATTTGCAAAGATCTGTTATATGTTAGTCCTACAAATCTTTTAAATAAAAATAATAATAGAAATATTAAGAATAAGGAAATGAATGCGTATAAAACTTGCAAAAAATCTAAAAGTTGCAAGCAAGATAAATGATTAGATGGAAATAGTAAGCAGAGGGGGGAAATGGAAAATTTGTGAGTTGTCTGGATATACAAATTTTTTTAAAATTTTTTTTGGTGTTTGAGAAAAGAAAATATTAAAACTTAACAAAAATAACTTATCCATCATTTTTGGACAAGTTATTTTACATGTTCTACCTGATGGATTCGACCTTGATCCATTGCTTTGCCAAATACTGAAAAAGCAAAATTAGAGAAAACATTTTACCTGAAAAAGAAAATCTTTTCTGATGAAAATATTTTATGTCGAAACAAAAAGAAAATTTTGAACGAAAAATTATTTTCCTAACCATCTAACTTTCTCATAAAATGTTCCTACAAAGGAAAAAAAATAGAAGAAAATATTGATTTGTTAATAAATTTTATTCACTTGCAATAATGCTCTTTCTTTGATGATAATTGACAAGTTTAATGCTATTCAAAATATAAAATGGTAAATTTTTGATAATATTTTTTGAACCTTTTTCGATACTCATACTCAATTACATCATGAAAAAATTTTTCATCTAACCAAACCGGTCAAAAGGAAACTAAGAATTTTACTTGAATGTAAATATCTCCCCCCATTTAAAATAATGATATATTAAAAAATTTTCATTTAACCAAATCTAAAAAAATGAGGTAATAATTTAACTCTTTCTTCCGCTTCAAATTCAAATTATACGTTACATTCCAACTTTTTTTGTATGTTATTTTTTGTGACTTGATAATCCAACTCAGATAATACCCCAAACCCTAACTCTAGAATCGATGGAGATTAAGAAGAATCCATAGAGATTATTCACGTTGTAAGCTGCATCTCTAGCTAGAAACTTATGTCAGTGAACTTGTGTTGTGTTTGTAATGAAGTTTGGTTGAGCTTTGGTTGGTTAGAGGAGATCTGTTTTATCCTTCAATTTTGAAAAATGGAAGAGAGAAAGGGACGATCGGGATCAGAGATGAAGGGATGACGTGGCAGCCACGTTGGATTCTGAGTAAAATCGGTTATTTTAGTCGGACTGAGTATCATTTATCGTCTTGGAGTCATTATTGTCTGTCTGATCTATACAAGCCTAGGCTATGCCCTGCTCCGTTAATTTTGATCAAACTGTTTGAGCTTTGAAAATGGCAGCTTCATCCTGTGTTTACGATGTGTTCTTGTCTTTCAGCGGTGTTGATACTCGCAACAATTTTACGGCTCACCTCTTGGCTGCTTTGAATCGCCATAATTTTTACACTTTCAGAGATGACGCTAAACTCAAAAGAGGAGAAGAAATTGGTCATGGATTACTCAAAGCAATCGAGCAATCTAGGGTTTCTGTTATCGTATTCTCGCAAAACTACGCGTCCTCAAGATGGTGCCTTGAAGAGCTTGTGAAGATCATGGATTGCAAGAGCACACTCAATCAGATTGTTATTCCCATCTTCTATGATGTCCAACCCTCCGATGTTCGATCACAGAGGGGTTGTTATGCAGAAGCATTTGGGAGTCATGAAAAGCAGTTTGACTTGGAATCGGTGACGAAATGGAGGTCTGTTCTGGCTGAGGCTGCCAATTTGTCCGGTTACGTCCTGCAAAATGAGGCCAATGGGTACTAAATTCTCTTCATTCTCTTCATAAAAGCAATCTAAAACATTACCAGTTTCATCACTTATTTATTTTGATGTAAAAATTGCTTAGTTTCATTTTTTTGAAATTTTTTTTTTCGCTAAATGGTTTAATTTTTTTAAAAAATAATAATAAAATTGGGCAGGTGTGAGTCGACCTTTATTGAAACTGTTGTTGGAGGAGTTGCAGATAAATTAAATCCAACGGTTTTAAGTGTTGCGGAGTACCCAGTTGGAATACAACATCGTGTTCAACGACTGAGTGAGTTTCTACAGTTGGGGTCAAAAAGTGATGATGTTAGGATAGTTGTCATATTGGGGATTGGTGGGATAGGGAAGACTACAATTGCTAAAGCGATGTATAATCGCATACATCGTTTTCATCAGTTTGAAAGCAGTAGCTTTCTTGATGATGTTGGACGAACTTCAATGGAAATCAATGGCCTTGTTAAATTACAAAAAAAGCTTCTTTCCGATCTCCTAATGGATGGAAATCAGAAAATAAGAAGTGAGGATCACGGAATTGAGGTGATAAAAAGGCAAGCATGGTGTCGAAGGGTTCTTCTTGTTCTCGATGATGTGGATAACATGCGCCAATTTAAGGCATTAGCCATAAATCGTGATTTGCTACGTCCTGCAAGTAGAATCATAGTAACAACTAGAGATTTGTCTTCAGTAAGTTCGCTTCGAGTGGATGAGGTGTATAGGCTTGATGAGCTGAATAAGGAGGAATCTCTTCAACTCTTTAGTTGGCATGCCTTTACAAGCGACCATCCTAAAGAAGACTTCGAGATCCTCTCTCAGGAAGTTGTGAGTTATGCTAAGGGGTTTCCTTTAGTTCTTGAAATTTTAGGTTCCCTATTGTTGGACAGAACCATACCCGAATGGATAAGTCAATTGAACAAGTTGAAAAAGATTCCTCATAAGGATGTTCAAGGGAAACTTAGGTTGAGCTTCGATTCACTTGATGATAAACAGAAGGGTTTATTCCTAGATATTGCATGTTTTTTTGTTGGAATGGACCAGGATTTGGCAATCAATATACTAAAAGGTTGCGATTTCTACCCAGAATCTGATATTGGGGTTCTATCTCGTCGTTGTCTTGTAAGCATTGATGGGCATAACCGTCTGATGATGCATGATCTGATTCAAGACATGGCTAGAGAGATTGTCCGCCAAGAATCTCCTGAAGAGCCAGGCAAACGTAGTAGATTATGGTATCATGAAGATGTTCTCAATGTACTGAGAAATAACATGGTAAGAGCCCAATACCTGAATTAATTATACATCTTGTCACTGTAAAAATGTCGTAGAACACAACACATCATGAAAGTCACAATCTAGGGTGTGAACCTATTTTCAACACAATGTCACACACAGGCTCGCGCACACGCGCGCACACATATTCATATGCTCATATCTACAATTACTATCATCAGGGGACAAAAGCAGTTCAAGGTTTAGTCCTGAACTGGCCTGAATCAAAGGAACTACAATTAAATTGGAATCGTTTACAACTAAATTGGAAGGCATTTACAAAGATGGAGGGTTTGAGACTCCTAAAACTCGATTTTGTCCATCTAAGTGGAAGCTACAAATATCTCTCTGGAAGACTTGTGTGGCTATCTTGGAAAGGATTTTCTTTAAAATGTCTACCATCAACCTTAATTATGGATAATCTGGTTGCCATTGACTTGAGCTATAGCAACCTTAAACAAGTTTGGAGAGGAAGAAAGGTATGAGACTATTACTTCAAATTCAATTATATATAATGACATGCATAGAAATTTACTGTCTCTTTATGGTCCGTGACAGGTTCTGTATAAATTGAAATACCTCAATCTCAGTCATTCATATTTCTTGATCGAAACTCCAGACTTCACGGGGTTCACCAGTCTTCAGAAATTGTTGCTTAATGATTGTACAAAGCTGGTAGATGTTCACCAATCTATTGGGTGTCTGAAAAATCTTGTTCTCTTGGATCTGAAGAATTGTCAGAATCTTCAGAAGATTCCCACGAGCATTTTCATGTTGGAATCTCTCCTTTATTTCAACCTGTTAGGCTGCTCCAAATTAGAGTGGCCAGCATACTTTCAAGGATTGCAACCTGAATCAAGCTTTTCGTCGTTACAGTTATCAAGTAGCATTCGGAAATTATATATGGAAGACTGCAATTTAACATTTGTTCCTAGCGAAATTGGTAGTTTGGTGTCCTTGCAATTTTTGAATCTTAGTGGAAACAAATTTTCCAACATACCAGCTACCATCACTAGTCTTCTGCGACTGAAAGCCCTCTATGTGAACCAATGTTCTCGGCTTGAATCGATTCCGGCACTTCCAGTAAATTTATTAGGATTGAGTGCAAATTACTGCACATCATTGCGGAGCATATCAATGGAATCAAAAGTAGCAAAAGCACCATTCATGACTTTTTACGGTTGTCCCAAATTACTCAACAACAATTTTGCATATAATTTTAGAAGAAAGCTCCTCCGTTGTCATCAGGTACGCTAACTCTGTCTACATCATGGCAAAGCATATCAATGGAATTTTGTTATTCAAACGTGCAGCAGTGCTACCTACCGCCTTTATATAAGCCCAAGACCCTTCCCCTCCAGAACCAATATTGGGACTAGAACCGACAACTCCAACCCATTAGCCCAACTAGTATAACATCTCCTCCCTTAAAGTGGGTAGGTGAGGTATTTGAGTTTCTGCAACAGGCATTTGTGCATGCGTGTGAGTATTTACCTAAAGAAAAGAAACAAGGCCTTATTTTAAATGACAAATGTTCGAGTTTTGATGACAAAAATTTAGCAATCAAAAAGTAGCATTTTGATTTCATAGGTCACTTGCATTGATCAATACACTTACATGATTAATCAAACTGCGCTGCTGCAGGGACTGCCAGAACAAGGTGAGTTGAATATTTTTCTTCCCGGGACTGAGATTCCGAGGTGGTGCAACTACCAAAGTGAGGGACGCATTTTACGTTTTCGGGTGCCTCAGCTGGTGGGTCGGATAGCACAAGGGTTTATTCTCTTTGTTGTTTTTTCTAGCCGGGGCTTCAATCAAGATTGTGACAATTTAGCTATTTGCTATGACGTTTTTAATATAACCAAGATGTCTAGGGGATCAATGAATCAACCAAGAGTTGATTTCTATCCTGTAAGTTTTGAAGATCAGACGTGGCTCTCCTACGTACCAAACCGGTGCCTTGAATCTAAGTGTCGGCTGGACAGCGGAGATGAAGTAGAGATGGTAATATTTATAAACCACCTTTGGCGGGTGAACAAGTGTGGGGTTAGTCTGGTTTGCGAGGGTGATGACAAGGATCCCGACTCATATGATGCCACAGATCACTCAATGACAATTGCCTCGGATATTCCTCCAGTTGATGGATGTGTGCCTGTGGCACAGTCGGTAACGGATTATGAATTTCTTCGTGAGATTGGTAAATATGAATTGCTAGAGTAATAAACAATGTGTAGTGATACTTCCTCACATTATAAAGTGGAAGGTCGAGAGACAAGTGTGTGCTTGTGTGTATTATTTGTCAGAGGAAAAAAAAGGTATGAATTGATTTGAGAGGAATTATATGTGAGAATTTTAAATAACAAGTGGTAAATAATATATGTTTGTAAGAATTTTAGTTGTACAAAGAAATGTCATTTAATTTGGGAGGTGAAGGATTGAAGTCTCTCTTAAAGTACTCTGGGGCTCGTGTGTTAGGAAAAAGAAAATTTGGAATTTCAAAACCAACTTAAATAGCCAAGTATCCAATTCTTCTCTCCAAACAACTATGGATTAATCAGGTTATAATTTAAAATGAGGTATTAAAATTAAGAAGTTGTTTGCATAATTTCTAGCTCTTTTGTGCGAGTCTTTTATCTAGACTCAAGTGTAGTGACCTGAATAATGTTCTTAAACTTATATTGCTCTGATGGATCGTAAAAATAGTCCAGAAAGTGTCTTCTGTTGGCTACTACTATTAAAAGTGTAAGCAGTTATTTATTTATTTATTTTTATTATATGTGTATATACACATTTTTATACAACTTCGTATACCATTGTATTGAAATTAATTATTAAACTCCAGCTCGGCCTCTTCAGAACTTTTTAGAACAATTACTCTTGCATCCCTTGGATATTCCCACTTCCTGCAATTTCCAATCCCATAATAGAATCAGAGGAGAACAAAGATTGAAAAACTCTTGGTTCTGTTTGCTTGGCTTCCAATCCAATTCACCTGTCTTTGAATTTTCAGGCTAGTAGCTTCAACCAACGGACAAATTCTGAAAAACAGGTTATATTTATCTTTTTATGGTGTTTTAATAGGTTTAATCTGATTAACTGTTTACGAGATATAGGTTTTCGAAGGAATCGAGTGAGGAGGAAAGAAACCATGCTGAGAAATTGATGGAGTATCAGGTGTTTGACAAGTTGCATCTACGGTCAATCTTGTTGATTTTCTTCATTTTGTTTTACAAACTGAAGTACTTTGTTCTATAATGGATTTGGTCCTAAATACTTGTTCAATGAATTTCAGAACAAATGGGGTGGGAAAATAAATCTGCAATCTATTCTTATGCTACTATTTGAGTTTGATCAGTCTGAGAAAGGAGATGCGCTGTATGGTGAGTTTGGCGGGCTTCTATCTTTAATGCAAGACAATGTAAAGCATGACTTTGCTGTTACAGTTTTTATATATAAAGGCTTTTTAAACAAGTTGCTCTGTTCATGACATGTTAGATAACTGTATCTATTTTGGTCATTTACTTGGGAACAGAGGTGGCCAATGGAGCAAACTATCCAACACCAGAGCACTACTCAAATCTGGATGCTTAATCCGTGCGCTATCCATGTTCTGGTCTGCAGACAGCCGATATTCGGGTCAGCAGACCGTGAATGGCTAAAGCTTCAATTATTCCCCAACTCTCTGCCTGTTATATCATTTTATGGTCTCAGGTACCGTACTTCCTTGCCCGCTAGTGGAGCTGATATCCAAATCCAAGAAACAGACCTCCTAGGGTAGTTTGGCCAACGACCGCTCCATCAATATTTGAACCAATTGCCGGCCATCAGTGGCCTTCTCTATCGAAGGGACCTCCAAAGGAGCCTCTTGTTGAGAAACCTCCCATGTCTCTACCTGCTGAGTTTCAATACATAGGCTTGAGTTGACTATTCTAAACACAAATATCAACTCTGAAGAGAATGCTTACCAAAGTTGCTTCCGTTATAAAGGCTTTTTAAACAAGTTACTCTGTTCATGACATGTTAAATAACTGTATGTGTTTTAGTTAGCACTGATTGTAATTAATTTGTTGACTTAACAATGGAACTTATGGAGAAGCCAACTAATGAAAAACTTGTGGTAACTTTTGATCAAAAGTTATATATATATATCTCTTTTGATCCTCACACCCATTTAATGGTTTTTTTTCGCTCGTCGTGAAACCAATTTCCCTCCTCTCTCTCTCACGCCAATTTTGACTGTCTAGCGCCTAGACCGCTCGCCACTTTCACTCTCTCTCCAAAATCCGAACAAATTTTTAGCATCTCTCTCTACCTTTCCTCCTCCTCCTCTCTCCCTCTCTCTATATATATATGTATATGCTTCTTTTTTTGCCCTAAATTTATCACCATAACTACACTAATCGATATCAACTGTCAACAGCTAACCAACGTCCTTAACAGTGTATCTATTCAAGAGCAGGTGTTCGTTTCTTGTTTGATCTTTGTTTAAGTTTTCATTGTTCCAAGGAGAGAATCATGTTTGGTTACTGAGAGACTTGAGGAAAATGAAAAACAACAGAAAGTACTGCGATCCTATTTTTCTTATTGCCTTGATTTACAATACCTTGATATTTTGTTACTTTAAGAGAAGAACACTTCAATTAAGCTCCAACTAGTAGAGTTTTAAATCAAAATTGGATTTTGAAGGTCGTTTTTTTTTTTTTTTCCTTTTTGTTTATATATTTTCTTAGCAACGTAATGAAGTGTAATATTCCTGTCGTTTGATTGGATTTGTTAACTCACATATAGTTGTGCTTTGAGAATTGAAGCTCCAATAAGGGCGAACATCTGTCCTCACTTGTACATCTCTCTACCGTTCATATGTCTAATGCCAAAACTCACAGCTAACTTATCTATATTTGTAATTATGCTATATAGATATTGCACTTGGGCTTCTTGGCTTTTCTAAAGCTAGGGCTTGGTTCTTAGGAAGAGAACAAGCGAGCTGCATCAGTGTAAGCTCTCATCTCTATGTCTCAGTGTCTACATGTGCTTGATTAATTTTTGCTAGGTTTTCTTAAATACTGAAATTAATTGATTTGATCTCTCGGTGGACATGGTCATTCCTCCCTCTCTCTCTTATCTCTCTCAAATGGTTGTGCATCCAATGAAATATTTCTTTCACAACATAGGTAGCTATATACGGTTGAGCTTCTCTTTCTTTTCTATTCATTGTTTTCTTTACTTCGGTTGAAATTTCTATGGATATGAATTTTTTATTTACAAGGTTTGTATGTGTGTCTGTGTGCACGCATGCTTTCATTCAAAATCTAGTGCTTTGAAGTTTTTTTGGTTGACTGACAGAATTCAAATTGCTTCTGTTTTCATAATCTCCAATTTTTTGGATTGTAATTGTAGTTTCCGTTTGAATTCTGGAGTGAAAAAAAGAATAAAAGATTTAAAATTAAAAAGCTGAATGAGCAGAAACTTCCTATTAACAGAATGACACAATTTTCCCTTGTTTATGTTTTTGTTCGGGAAGTAAAAAATAGAGTAAGATTTCAGGTGCCATGAGAATAATTTGGTTGCTAATGTTTTTGTTCTGTTAAGAAAGTTAAACAATAGAGTAATATTTATCATTAATAATTTGGAAGTGTTTTTGGAAAGCAGAAGGCTGATGATCCAATGGCATGTGAGCAAATGTAAGAGAAATCTGATGGGATGTTTAACCTTGTCCCTGCCAATCTGATCGGTGTTTATTTGAGAGATACATGTATTGGCATGAGTAGTCTTACTTATCAAAAAGTATTGGTACGTGTAGTCTTCTAATTTTCTTTAATCTTCTAGATTTCCCAGTTTAAATCAGCATTCTTGTTAGAAGTGTTTCTCCCCCATGTTTTCTTGTTTGAACCGTCAAATATTTTCTAAATTTAAACATTTGACCTAAAAGAATTTCAGACATTTATGATCACTCAAAGCTGTTTACACATATCGGAATTTTGTCAAACCAGAAATCTAATATTGTGTCATCTACTTCTCTTTCTTTTCAGAGGTGCTTCTATATGTTGGCAAAGATATCTTTTGCAAATTGGCTAAATATATTTATTGTTAACCTTTCACTTGATTAATAACTCTAAGGCAAAGGTGTGGTTTTTCCAATTCAACCAAATGCATGATCAGAGCAAAAGTTCCCTCTCCTTATGCTAGCTTACGATTGTATGTAGATGTGATTGCTTGATGCTTTATTCCAAGGTAAGATTTGCGTTTTTATAAGTGAACTTCATCTCATCTTGATTAAATATTTTTTAAATGCAGAACATTTAGATTTCCTGTTACTTTCTACCTATTGAACTGCTATTCATATTAACTTAAAGTTTACATAAACAAATAATAAATTTGAGTAATACTTTAATGCTTATTGTAGAAAATCTTTTCCTGTCACGAAAGACTATTTTGATGATCTGGTATATAACCACCATCTTCTTTGTCGGGACTATTTTTTATTCTGTGGCATGCTTAAGAATGGGAGTATGGAAATTCATAGAAGCATGTTCCATTGTTTGATTTGAAGTTTTTCTTTCCTCCATTGAATGTGTGTGTCTGTATATTTACCTATATGTATAAAAGAGATATTCAAGCTGCATAAAGTCAAGCTGTGAAGGGTAAAATTCAATTATGTTGAACAAATGATCATATTATGTCATCAAGCTTTTGATCCCTGTAGGCCTGTAGTTATACTCGTTTCAAATTAAGGGAAAGAAAAAAAATACTGTACAACTTATTTTTGTTTTATTCCCGAATGCAAATTTTCTCCCCCCTCCCCCACCCACCTAAAAAGAAAAGAAAAAATTAATAATAATAATAAAGGGGGAAAAAACAAAAACAAAAACAAAAGAAGGACTAAACCTCCTACATATTATGCATTATGAGATTTAAGCAAAAGTAATGGATTGTGGTTTAGACTAACGTCTGTGTAAAGCTTTTTTCATTTTGGTGTGTGTGTGTGGAGGGTAAGAGAGAGGACAATGTATATCTAAGAAAACCAACTAGCCTTAGATATTTGCTGAACTGGAAAGGAATCTAGTTTGCTAATTGCTTTTTGAACCGACAGATTGATGTTGCAGAGCTACGACAGAAGCTACAGATAGTGGAGACCTTACAAAAAGAACTTGGAACTCCTCCAGCGACAAAAGGCGGCTTCCGAACAAGCTGCCATGAATGCAAAACAAAAACAGAGCTCAGGCGGTATGTGGGGTTGGCTTGCTGGAATCCCTGCCAACCAAAAAATCCGATGACGCCTGAGAAATCACAAATCAAAATACATAGTGATTGCTAGAATTTGGTCTCATTAATTCATTTTTTCCTTAATTTTTTTTTTACCCACTTTTTTTCACAGATGGAAATAAGATTATCTGAGTTCTGTTTGGCCTGAAGGGAACCTATTGGGTTTCTGGTTATACATGAAACTTCAGCTATGTAATTGAATGAGGCTGTCAGTCCTGTAATTTGCCCGTTACAGTTTTTATTTGGAGTTTGTATTTGAATTTTGAAGTGGAAATTATTTTGACGTGGAAGTATAATAGTTTTTTCAAGTTCTTCAATGTTCTTTGCTTTGTTGTTGTTTTTCATTGCTGTGTTTTTTTGTCTGTATGATTCGAGAATAATAATGTAACCAGATGGGATTGGATGAATTTGAAAAGATCTGTTGCATGTTAAAAATAATAAGAAGAAAAGAAATATTAAGAATAACATATAAATCTGCACAAGATAAATGATTAGTTCTTCTCGGCTTGAAAGTAAATGGAAAATTTGTGAACATTGAAAACAAAAATTTTGACATTATTTTCTCACCAAAATAAATAAATAAATAATAATGTCAATAAAGCTCCTTTTATGATAGTAACTAATTTGAATTGACATTCAAAATCCTCAAACTTTCGGCCAGGGGAACATCCTTGAGTGACTGAAAGCTTGAGACAAAAGTAACTGCTATTTTCCCTAATCCAAATCCAATCCCATTAACCCTGAGCCTAGTAAAATTCCTTCCTTTCGGATTATAAGAAACTAGAGTACAACATTACTTGATATCAAGATCTCTCCATCGTTCCAAATCAGGGGCGGAGCTCCAACCTACTATATATAGGTATATATTTTTGGTATATATATATACTTACATGGTAACTCTAAATAGTGCCCCCTCAAAATTTTAAATTCTTTTAATTTCCTTTAAAAAAAAAAAAAAAAAAAAAAACATATATCCTTTCTTCAAGTATACAATATATTTTTCCTTTTCTAACCTTTGTTTCCTTTTTCAAAAAATTTCTTTTTTCACTTATGTATAATTATGTATTTTTTTATTTTTTTAAACTTATTTCTTGTTATCGATGACATTTGTGATTGTATTTAATTAAAGTATTATTAATTAATATTTTGATTCTTATATTTGTAACTATATTTTTCGGTATTTATTTAGCATATTATTTTACAACTATTTTTCGAATTAAAAAATTTATATTGTCATATATATTAATTTTTTTTTTTTTTTTTAAACAAGTGCATTATACCCCTTTGAAATAAAATCCGGGCTCCCCCTGATCCAAATTGTGATCGGTTGAAGTGGGGAACCTGTGATCCCCATCCCCAACAGAAATGCGGTATTCAAAATGCAATCTTTACTCCAAGACGCAGCAACTCCATAATCTTTCATTGACCACAGATCAAGTTGATGCTCGCGAGTTCTAAGTACACACAGGCAGTTCCCCAACACTCCCAATCTGGTAAAATCTCCCATACCCGGAGGCAGTGGAATTGAGTGGAATTGTTCGTCCTCAACATTAAATGAATAAATAAATTGAGAACCAGTCACAAGCCAATGGATAGCCCCGTTCAAAGTAACCCCAACCTCACATTCCGATTTCATGAGTGAGAACGGTGCATCTCTTAGAATTCTCCATATACCAGATGCAAGACTAAAAACCTCAACCAATTTACATACAATTACTGTTGGGAAACGTGCTAGTTTTAAAAACTTTTCGAGGGATTTAAATTCATAGATCTTGATTCATCACATAGAGACAAGTTTTATGCAAAAAATAAAATAAAATAAAATATGATGTATTGTTCAACTAAAAGATTGAATACTTACATCAAGGTTTGAGTAAACCTCAGATCTCTCCTCTAAAGTGAATGTTCTCACTTATTGTAGATCCCTTTTGCTAGACATCTTTTCCATGGATCTCCATCTTCTTGGTAATGGTCTTGCCTTTAGGAATCACTCATAAACCTCCTTGAATGACCTTGGAAAACTAGGCTTGTGGGAGCCTCCATTAGATGAGAACATAAACCCTAATTTTCTAGAGAGAGAAAATTTATTCCTTTTTCCTTCTCATAAAAATCACACCCTAAAATATACATAGACCATGTATATTTATAGGCAACATAAAAATAAAGAAAAGGAAACAACAAATCCTTCTCCATCTCTAATTCATATGTCTCAAATCTAATATGATTCCAATATCAAGTTGGGCTATGAGTGAGAATCCATTGGGCCTATTATTTTATTGGCTACAATGAATTAATAATTGGCCCGGTCCATGGTCCCAATTCAATTAATTCATAAATTAATTTCTACTCCACTAAAAGAAATTAATTGAACTCCAATTAAATAATAAATAACCTCTAAGTCAATATTGCACTTTGACCCCTCTATGCATAATTAGTTATCGGATAAATATAGCCATCAATCCGACTACTTAATTAATATATTTATTTTGGTACCTTTGATTATTTCTGGCTCGATCACAATAAAACATTTGTTTGACAAAAATAATAATTTAAATAAATAAATATATAATAAATCATTTTGTCTAAAAACACACGAAGGCCTTCGAATTTACTTTGTGATCAACCATAATCAATACAAAATAAATACAAGTAGCAATGACGCAAATATTGAAAATATAACCCTCTAACTATTAATTACATAACTACCCAAAGTGTCGGTAAGGATCCCGAAGAATCCGCCGAACAAATCAAAGTAATTATTAATTAATAAAAGAGTCTATACTTTTCTCATGCTTAAGAGTCAAATGCCATGACGGTGATAGGGAGTAATTGCATACGACGGCTCTCGCAATATATCTCAACCTAACGCGGATCCAGTTCAAGTCTTAATTAATTATGAGTCCATCCATAATTACCGACTATGAACAATTTATAATTACTATTTATATATCATGCATTGATTGTCATCACATACATATATATAAATATTTCTTGTAATTAACTGGACACTATCAATTTCATAGTGAATCGAAACATAATACATTGAATTCACCAATTATATAAATCATAAATATTTCAGATATGTCAGGAACATATGTCAATACAATCCAGATGGGAATTTGTTATGCCAGGGCATATAAATCCCAACAGCTCCCACTTGCCCTCATAGCTAATTCAAATTGCACCTAACTCCAATGTTATCCAGATGATGATCAAAATTATTGATCAATGACACCTTTGATAATGGATCAACAAAGTTGTGTTCCAATGCAATGTTTTAACTACAAGTGCATTTTCTTGCCGGACAATATCATGTAGAACATGATACTTCCTCTCAGTGTATCTTGTTCCTCTATGGAACCTTGGGTCATTGGTTTGGACTACTTCTGCACTATTGTTACAACATAGCTCAATAGGCAGGCTAGTATACTCCACAACCTCTAAATCAGTGAGATCAAACTAATAGGCTTCCTTTGCCGCCTTTAAGGCTGCAATATATTCCACCTACAGGTTTGAGTCAGCAGTTGAAATCTGCTTAACAATCTACCAACTGATCTCCCTTCCATTAAGTGAACTTACACTGAGTCATGAACCTCATAGTATCTACTTCTGATTGAAAATCAGAACTAGCATACCTGACTAGGACCATATCATCACATCCATAAATGAATATGATATCATTGGTTCTCCTTAGGTACTTAATGATATTTTTCACAATAGACCAGTTGTCAAGTCCAGTATTGGACTGATCTCTACTGACTATCCCTACTATGTAGCGGATGTCCTGTTTGGTATAAACCATGGCATATATGAGACTCTCATATGCCGAAACACATTGTTCCAGTCCCATTTGCTCAATCTCCTTTGATAGTCTTGAAAAACTACTTATTAGAGAGAGCCATCCATATCAATAAAGCAAGAACTCATTCTTTGAGTTATGCATACCAAACTTGGTCAAAACTTTATCAATGTAGGATTATTAAGATAAGCCTATTTTCCTTTTAACCTGATCTTGCAAAAGCTTGATCCTAGGAATATAGCTTACATCTTGAAAATCCTTCATTTAAAAGTAATTGAACAACTACCTTTTAATTGATGACAAAACTTCCACGTCATTATAAATGAGTAGGATGTCATCAATATATAGAATTAAGAAAAATAATGACATTCCCTTGTACACTCATGATTTATTCACTAAGAAATCTTCTGGTATCTTTTTGTAGATTAACTTGCCTTCCATAGGAATCACCCTACTAGAAAGTTCTACAAGATCCCAGAATTTATTAGAATACATAGATTCCAACTCTGATTTCATAGTAACTCACCAAAACAATCTGTATCCATATCGGTTCACGCTTCCGTGTAGCTTACTGGGTCCAACTCATGTTTAACAGGGATGTCCATAATGGTCTCACCTAAAAACATGATTCTGTCGAATTGGATGATAATCCTCCCACTACATCAATGTACCGATGCAAGAATCTGTGTAATAGATGATGCTAACGCATCAATAGGGAATTCATATATTATTCTCAATCTCTATAATAAGTGTGTTCACATGTGGTACATCTGGTACTCATACCAAATTCTCTAACATTATGCTACTAAGTATGTGATTCATAATATGATTCTCCTATAGATAAACAGTGAGTCAAAACAATTAACTTTTATCTTTGAGATCATAAAATAATCCATCCTAGTGACATTTAGAGTAGCTATCAAATCTAGCATGCCTATGATCTGCTTCCAACTTACTTGTCCATATCAAGCGCACATGTGCAAGACTACCCCATATGTGCATATGATTCAAACTAATATTTAGTCAAAAACACAGCTCAACGGTATCCTTGAGACAGACTAAGATGGAATGCAGTTCATAATGCGCATCGATGTCATTAACGCTAAACTCTTAAATGAAAGAGATAATGTAGCATAGCTGATCATAGATCTACCCATGTTAAGTGGAATTCTGTTATTCCTATTTGACACCTAAATACATTTAGCGTCAATTGCGGAAAACTGGTACATCATACCCTCATTGACCATATAGTCTTTGCACTATCCCAAGAAATACTCATATCCTCGATCAGATCGAAGTGTCTTGACAAGTTTACCTAATATGTGTTCCACATCAGTCTTAACCTTCTCAGAAAATACCAAGAGTTTAAGACTTGTGTTGCATCAGATAAACTTATCCAAAACGTGAGTAATATTGCTTGGATGTTCATAAGACCACACGTGTCAGTGTGTACCGACTCCAATTGTCCTTTATGTCTATTTCATCTGGCTGATTAAGCCCTAAGAGTTATCTATCCTTCAAAACAGGGTTCACAAGCTTGGTTTAGGCTCCCCTGCCTTACTAGGTAATTAACCTTCTTTGACCAATCTTTGAATCTTATTTTGATTGATAACAAACCAAAAATAGACATTAAAAATACAATGAGTCAGGAATAACAAATTTGCTCTTAACATTCAATCTAGAAGATGCAACATTAGTTTCTACATCCTGCAAATCTTTAAGAGTTTGTGATTATGGTATATTAACCATCTTTCAACACACCAGAAGTAATCGCATATCTATTCAATTTTATAAAACCAGTTTTACAAAATAGCAACACAGTTTTTATAAACCACAAGTGAAACAAGAATAAGATAGCGTCTAACTTCTGTGCATAAAAATAGTTCTCTAATACTAATATCCTCATACTCTCTATTTTCAGATGTAATACTCCCACTGACTTAGTTACAACCTTGGCATCAGGTCAAAAGATAAATATATACCCATATCATCAAGGCTTCTGGATTCCTGAAATCCTTACAATAAATTGCAAACATGTTTAGTGGCTCCAGAATCTATCCATCAGGAATCAATAGATACAACCACATAACATGGCTCAATGATTAAATATATATTTTCCTATGCCACGTCATTGCTTAGACAGTTTGTCCTTTAGTGTCTTAGTTAACGGCAAAAGAAACAGTTTCATTCGCCCTCAACATACACTGCCTTATTCCCTTTAACCTTTTAGATACCTATGTTTTGTGCTAGCCTAGTCCTATTATCATCCTTCTTCTTTGCTTTGCCCATCCACTTGGGCCTAGAAGAAGATGGTATAGACTAGGTTAGATTGATAGGAACGCCCATACTCTTGATTATCCCTTCTTCTGTTACCAATTCTATAAGAATATCAGCGAGTGTGAACTCAAACTGATTCCTTATTTAGTTCACTCTAACAGAGTCGAATGAGTTTGGTAACAAGGCAATAATCATGTCAACTTGAAACTTATCACCCAAGTCAGCCTTATTGATCTCCAGCTAATTTTTAAATAATAAACAATCATTTTCCAAAATTTGATTTCAAACTGGAGTTCATCAGGCTATCTTGATGGTATTTAAATTTGACACAGTACTTAGGCATATGCTCTATCTAATCTCACCAAAATATCTCATTGACATTTAATATGATGCTTGAAGAAAATAAAATAATACAAATGTTAGGTTTGGAGTATATTCGAGCTAAACTCTAGAATATTGCACCAAGTCATATCATTTGCCTTATCTAATTTATTAAAAGCATTAATGTCAAATTTGGTATCTCAAAGTAAAAGAGATAGGTATAGGAGTAATAAACACATTTTGTACCCTTACGTTGTGAATAAAATATCTAAGTTCATTTTCCAGTCATTATAAATAAGGTCCAATATCATAGAATATGTAAGCAAGTAGATAAACTGGATTAGACATAATTAATCTGAATATAAATGCATTCATACAATATGCAAGGTGAACTATTAATAATGTCATGCATATTTAAAATTAAAATGAGCTTGTTAACCACATAATACAATAAATCTCAATCGAATAAGAGATCATTATCATTATTGGTGAACAATCCCTTTTAATTAATGCGGGTCCCTCAACTCTGTAGCATAATAAATCAACCAATCAATATGTGTGATACCCCTTGGATCCGAGACACGGGTTGATCAGGCCCAGGCCCAAACCCGTGGGAGTATCAAACAATTAATATTTTATAGCGAACACAGAATACAAAATGACTTAAGAAATGAAAGTTTAAAGCTGAAAAGAAACTAAAAGATAATCCTTAAATAATTAAATACTTAAATTTGATAAACCAAATATCCATAATTTGAACAACTCGGGAATCCATCTCTAGTGGACCCCTAATAAAAGTCTCACACTAAATGAAAGTAAAATAAAAGATAAAACCCAAATCCAAGATCTGGAAAGAAACCCTACATCTTCGGTAGAATGGAAGATCGTCTCTGCTCTGCACGAACAAGCTCAAGCCTGGAACTGACGTACACCTGAAAAATAGGAGTGGGTCAGGCCCACGAACAAGTTCTAACCTACTACAATCCAAGCAGAGACTCGATACGCATGTACATACTAAATAGTTCAACAATAACTAATAATCCGTACATAAATATATCCACACTACTGGACTCTCGCTAGGCCATGAAGGGGGTCTCAACCTGGATAGAAGGCATCACACAATACGCACCTGAGTGGGTATGAGTACCTAAACCTAAACAGGGTATACCTCAACCTTCACAGTCAGCTACACATCCAACTGCATATACGCACCCTAACCGTCGACCCTGAGACTCAAGCTCATGACACGGTAACATAAAAATATATCTAAACTCCGTTTCTATCCATCCACCAGAAATCCAGTAAGTCACTCGGCGTAGTCAACCGTACCGACTTATATATATAAGGAGGATTGTAGTTTATAACCCGTGCCCTTACTCCAAAATAGGTAGGACTTAGCAATTTGAGCTAATCCAACCCAGTATGTCACCGTCCCATACCGGTACATACAATCCAATCCGTCCAATAGTTGATAAAGCATCGATAATTATAACAACAATATCAACAATTCCATACTAAACATAATAGAATGCATTAGCAACCATTCTTAAAAATACCAATAATTGATTCACATTGAAAATATAAATATCAATGTCAACTACTCCTTACTATGCATATTGAAATAGATAATCAACATGCTTATTTACATGCACAGTTGACAAAATAATGACCATATAAATGTCAATACCAACAGTCCAAACTAAACATGTTAGAACAGATTAACAAACATGCTTAAGTAAGCCAATTCAGAATCCATAATTTGATCATACAGGGCTTTCTTTATAATGATAACCTATTCCCAGTTTCCATAGAATTAACAGAGCCTAAATAGATATTTTCCCACTCACATCCATAGCATGCAGAATAAATATAAGTAATCTATTATACTTATAGTTTCCTGTCCAACAACTTGCCGCACCAACCGTTAAATTTAATCATCAACTAATTTTCAGTGAAATATAAATTTTTAGCATAGTTTCTATTGTCATGAACATATAATTCGAGTGGACAAGCTCTCACAGAAAATTTCTAATATAATTAAGAAATTAGAAACTCCAAATCTACACAGTCTACAAGACCTTCGTAATTAACTCCATGTAATCCTAATGGTTAACGCTTTGTGTCCAATTTTATATAATCTGGTCTTTGCATATTTATGTTTACCCTAGACCACTCCTAAATCACCCATTACAGTATTCATTCACCAATAAACACATTAAAACAATCACTAGGAAGCCTAATCACTGAAAAAATTTGGAAAAACAACCCACAGAATCAAAACTCACGCATAAACAACCGGGAGCCGGCTCCAGAATATTGGAGCCGCCTCCAATGGCCCTGGAGCCGGCTCCTAGACCATTGGAGCCGCCTCCAGTCCAAGGGGAGCCGGCTCCAATCCAATAAGAGCCGGCTCTCCCCCTCCTCTTCTTCGTGTTCTCCTCTCCGGTCGCCGTTTACGCCTCCGACACTTCACAGTAGAAGGTTTCAGAGAGTTTCAATTAATCCTAGAAGATTCCAGTCCTTAACTCAGTCCTTATTATGCTACTAATATGGATTAAACCAAGAATTAAATAAGACAGTTCAAAGTTAAACAGTTTACAAGTTTTAAACCAAATTCAGTTTCAGTTACACTCTAAGCATGACACAGACAACGTCTTTTATTTTTAAACCTGTAATTCATCCTGGAACCATTGAGTATGCAAAGAACACGAGTATAAGGGAGAGAGTAAGGTTAGAACTTGCCTTTTGAGATTTTGTTAAAATCTCTACGTTGTCTTCTACAATCTCCGGCGACTCCTACTGCAACTTCCTCCGTTCCTCGTTTCTAATTCCACAGACGTGTTTTGGTTGTATTATTTTGTTCCCTAAGCAGACTTTTCTTATGTATTTATAGGCAACCAAAACCCTAAGTCCAATTATACCTACCGTCTGAAACGAGGCCCATAAACTCAACCTAGGTTATAAACCTTGTCGGCTCCTTAAATAAACCTAAACCTAAACAGAACTAAAACCCTAACCACACTTTTATACCTAGTCACAAATTAAAACATGTAATTACTAAGTCAACAATAAAAATTCCAAGTTAACTACTAATTCAATTAAAGAAACAAATAAAAATTCAAGTTAACCGTAAAACAGAAAATAACATACAATTTACAGAGAATTTAAAGCCAAATAAATAATTAAAACAATTAACTTAAATAACACAAATAAGTCAACTAAATCAAATCATTAAAAAGTCAATTAAAACACAATTCAAAACAATTAATGAACCAAAAATAATGAATAATGAACCAAAAATAATTAATAAACAGAAAACAATTAAACAAATTACCGAGACTATCCTTTTAAAATTAGGGGTATTACAATATGTCAATAACTTATCCTGTTGGAGGAGTTCATTATTACTATTGTTGAGATTCATTTACTATTAGGTGAGCACTTCCATTAAAATAGTATGTGGGTCCCTTAACCACTGCATAAAAAATCGGATAACCAATACACCAATAACTTATTCGGTTGACGAAGTTCATTATTGCTATTGGCGGGCAAATCCCATCATCTCCATATCTCTTAAGACAATGCCTTGTCTATCTATATGAAATGACTCCCGATTATGTTTAGCCTTTCTAAAATCACCTAGTGTAGACCACTCCGTTGGGGAGCTAACACTATTGATTTTAGATTGAGTGTATAACATAATTAATGCTCTAATGAAAAATAAAACATTAAATATGTTGTCATTATAATCTAGACTCTTTAAATCATGCGTAGGGCCTTATTTTTAAAGATCTAATTACAATGAACATTTAATATTTTTATTTTCATGAGACAACCATTCTTGTAATATTAAGACTCTTCAAATCATGCGTGGGGCCTTATTTTTGAAGATCTAATTACAATGGTTTTAATAACGAAGGCCATGGGGTAATGTATAAAAATCCCCGCTCCCACTCAATTTTTAGTCATTAATAATTAGGGTTTTCAATTTACATGATATAATGCATGCAAAACGTCTTGATTTTAATCCCATTAAATTTAGAAAATATTTGGACTTTAAACGATTCACTAATATTTAATTTGAAGCACACTTTAAAAATAATTTACAAAAATAATTTTTCGTTTCCCAATAAGTGTCCTCAAATTAATTAGTAATCTAATCCAATTAATTTTCATAATTTAATTAATATAAATCAAGCCATTTAAATAAATATCATGGATCCAATGCATGAACAATAATAATTAGCAATTAATTATTTCATGCATCACATACAACAATAAATGACAGATAAAGCAAATTAAATGGCCAATGGATTCAGCTTTTAACATTTAATTACTCTAAGTATTGCGCGAGGATCTTCCATCAGCTTGCAAACACCCGCAGGAGGTTGATACGCGCTAGGAAAAGCAAAACACTGCTTGGAACGCGACTGGAGGGCCCCACACGCGCTCACACGAGCCTGGGGCATGCTGCAGGTGAAGCCACGCGCCCCCACGCGCTGGCACGCGCCTGGGGCGCGTGGGACGCGTGGGACGCGCCTCCACGCGCCTGCACGCGCGTGGAGGCCATACACACTTGGCTGGCGCGTACAATGCACGCGCCAGCATATGTCACCTCCTGGCGCGTGTTCCTCACGCGCCAGGCTCACCCCACATGCACTACACTTGATTCTAGCCTCCTCCGACGTCTCTTCTCGCCGCCGGTGATGCTCCGGCCACCGGAAAAACGCCGAAAAATCCAGAAAAATTAATAAAAATTTCCAGAAATTAAATTAGGCCTTAAAAAATTCCAGAAAAATTCCGAAAAATTGCTAAAAAATCCCAGAAAATTTCTGAAGCCTAATTTAACCCTCTTGGACCTTCTTGAAGCTTCATAGCATCCTTTGATGAAGATTACATGGCTTTAAATAAATTTACAATTTGATATACAATGGAAAAAATTAAATTACATCATTGAACTTTCAAACGGCTAAATCAAAGCCTTAATTACATTCATCCAAAGATAAAATTACATTCATTTAACCTATAAGCTTCATCCATGGCCCAACCATACATCATCATTCATTCACAATCATTCATACATCATTATGTATCAATATATATCAACATATTAAATCATACATCAACATACATCAATAAAAATATATATAAATATAATTTTGGATCCATGAATGATGATTTTCATAAAATCATGATCTCTAGTAATGAATCAAACCATGCTCTGATACCACTGTTGGGAAACGTGCTAGTTTTAAAAACTTTTCGAGGGATTTAAATTCATAGATCTTGATTCATCACATAGAGACAAGTTTTATGCAAAAAATAAAATAAAATATGATGTATTGTTCAACTAAAAGATTGAATACTTACATCAAGGTTTGAGTAAACCTCAGATCTCTCCTCTAAAGTGAATGTTCTCACTTATTGTAGATCCCTTTTGCTAGACATTTTTTCCATGGATCTCCATCTTCTTGGTAATGGTCTTGCCTTTAGGAATCACTCATAAACCTCCTTGAATGACCTTGGAAAACTAGGCTTGTGGGAGCCTCCATTAGATGAGAACATAAACCCTAATTTTCTAGAGAGAGAAAATTTATTCCTTTTTCCTTCTCATAAAAATCACACCCTAAAATATACATAGACCATGTATATTTATAGGCAACATAAAAATAAAGAAAAGGAAACAACAAATCCTTCTCCATCTCTAATTCATATGTCTCAAATCTAATATGATTCCAATATCAAGTTGGGCTATGAGTGAGAATCCATTGGGCCTATTATTTTATTGGCTACAATGAATTAATAATTGGCTCGGTCCATGGACCCAATTCAATTAATTCATAAATTAATTTCTACTCCACTAAAAGAAATTAATTGAACTCCAATTAAATAATAAATAACCTCTAAGTCAATATTGCACTTTGACCCCTCTATGCATAATTAGTTATCGGATAAATATAGCCATCAATCCGACTACTTAATTAATATATTTATTTTGGTACCTTTGATTATTTCTGGCTCGATCACAATAAAACATTTGTTTGACAAAAATAATAATTTAAATAAATAAATATATAATAAATCATTTTGTCTAAAAACACACGAAGGCCTTCGAATTTACTTTGTGATCAACCATAATCAATACAAAATAAATACAAGTAGCAATGATGCAAATATTGAAAATATAACCCTCTAACTATTAATTACATAACTACCCAAAGTGTCGGTCTAAGGATCCTGAAGAATCCGCCGAACAAATCAAAGTAATTATTAATTAATAAAAGAGTCTATACTTTTCTCATGCTTAAGAGTCAAATGCCATGACGGTGATAGGGAGTAATTGCATACGACGGCTCTCGCAATATATCTCAACCTAACGCGGATCCAGTTCAAGTCTTAATTAATTATGAGTCCATCCATAATTACCGACTATGAACAATTTATAATTACTATTTATATATCATGCATTGATTGTCATCACATACATATATATAAATATTTCTTGTAATTAACTGGACACTATCAATTTCATAGTGAATCGAAACATAATACATTGAATTCACCAATTATATAAATCATAAATATTTCAGATATGTCAGGAACATATGTCAATACAATCCAGATGGGAATTTGCTATGCCAGGGCATATAAATCCCAACAATTACCACCTTGTACTGGCCGGTGGCCGAACTACATCCAAACCCATAAGCCACACCCGTAGATTTTTTCTCTTTCCCCGTTTTGGGTTCTGGAAGGGTAACATATCCCAAAATTGGGTTGTGTATCACTGTATGTTTACATTGTAATGGTAGTAATCCGACAAACAGAGTAAACCATTGCAAGAACCCAAAAATTCTAGTGTCGAACTGTTGAGATTTTACCTATTGTTCAGCTGTAGGATTGAATTATTTTCTCATTGATTTAGGGCTAATTGGTAGGTAATTAGTTTCTCGATTATTATATATTTAGTTATCTATTTTAACTAGATATTACTCTATAAATTGAATGTAATACCATCATGAATAATATTGAATAAGAATTTTGAAGTCTTATATTTGTTCTCTAAATTTCAAGATGGTATCAGAGCCATCCTTATTTTTTTGATTTCTTTGAATTTCGCCTTGAACCCATACCCAGACCCATACACAACCAATTTATCCATATACATTCATACAACATAATCATACCCATACAACATAACTATACACATTCACAGTGATTCACCTATCACAAGCCGCTGCCAAACTGCTGAAGATCTCACCGGATCGGGATCTGAAACGACGACGACGAAGCCGCAGCCTCTGCCATCACAAATCTCAGCCGTCGCCGGACCAACAGCCGTAACCAAACCGCTGCACCTCGACTGCTCTGTATCGTCGTCGCCAGACCTGTATCGCCGTCGCCGAATAGGCCGTGCCGTCTGAACCAGTCCTCTCCGTATCACAGCCGAGCCATCATCGTTGGCGAACAAGGAGAAACACCTACAGCCGCAGGCTCCAACATCGCTGCCAGATCTGATCCCATCGCCGGAACTACCGAACCGAACCGGAACTGCTCTCTCGTGGCGCCGATCTCTTGACAACCCGCCACCGCCAGTCGTCTTCCTCGACTAGAGCTCACGGCCGAGCTCTACCGCCGGTTCGTTTTCTCCTCGCAGGACTTGTCTTCCACAAATCCTTTCTTCTTTTGTTCTTCTGATTCTGATATATCATATATATATATATACATATATTATATTTCAAAAAAAAAAAAATCTGTTTAGCCACAAGTGTACTCCTATTCCAATTCTGGATTAGTTCAAAACTAAACCAGTTTTTTGTAACCTCATTTAAAAACTGGTTTTGTGATAAACCAGTTCCAAAAAAAAAAATGTGTGAAAAAAATATTGAATTATCTGGAGCAGACAAGTCTACCTACAAATGCACTCATTGCAACCAGACTGGTCATACCAAAAGTCGCTGTTTCAAACTTGTGGGATATCCGAAATGGTGGGATCTTCACCGTTGGAAGAAGAATTCAACAAAGACCTCCACTGCAGCAGTTGTTAAGACAGTCGATACTGGTGGTAAGAATTTCAATATTTCTACACATGTTGCTAATAGTGCATGGATAATTGATTCTGGTGCTACAGAACATATGACATTTGATTCTAGACAGGTCCCATCTCTTAATTCATCCTCATACAAATTTGTTTCTATTGCTAATGGGACTTCGATCCCAGTTATTGGGGAAGGATCTTTGCAATTCACTAATAATTTGCATTTAGATTCTGTTTTAGTTGTTCCATCTTTAGAGTCTAATCTTTTGTCACTTTCCCAAATAACCACAGCTTTATCTTGTGTTGTCATTTTTTGGCCTGATTTTTGTATGTTTAAGGACATCCAAACAAAGTAGACGATTGGTTGTGGTATTAGGCGAGGGAAACTGTATTACTTGGACTTGATGTCCAAAAGTTCCGACAAGCTATGACAAGCATTGACTGTGGATGGTTCTGAGGGGGAGAGAACAAAATCTGAAATCTGGCTGTGGCATCGACGTTTGGGGCATGCTTCCTTTGGTTATTTGAAAAAATTATTTCCTAGTTTGTTTGCCAAATTTGATGTTTCGAGTTTCTGCTGTGATGTTTGTGAACTAGGAAAGAACCACCGTGTGTCGTATCCATTATGTTTGCATAAAAGTCCACTCCCTTTTATGATTATACATTCTGATGTTTGGGGTTCGTCCAAAGTCACTACTTTAGGTGGATCTCGTTGGTTTGTTACTTTTATTGATGACTGTAACAAGATGACCTGGTTGTGCTTAATGAAGTCCAAAGGTGAAGTGAACTTATTATTTCATAAGTTTCATAAAATGGTTGCAACTCAATACAATGCACATGTTCAGGTTCTTCGTAGTGACAATGGTGGAGAATATCAGAGTTTTAACCTTCAGCAGTATTTGGAAGCACATGGAACTATTCATCAAACCACTTGTTCCAATACACCCCAGCAGAACGGGGTTGCAGAGTGAAAAAATTGCCACTTATTGGAGGTTGTTCGTGCTTCATTGATCGAAGCGCATATGCAATTATCATATTGGGGAGAAGCACTTACCTCTGCAGCATATTTAATCAATCGAGTACCTTCCAGCTCTATTGACTTTCAGACACCATTGCAGGCTCTCACTGAAGCAGTTGTTGTCCCAACCGTCCCAAATCTACCTCCTCATGTCTTTGGTTGTGTAGCATTTGTATACCTTCATAAGCATCAACGCAACAAGCTAACATCTCGAGCATTACGATGTGTTTTTCTCGGATATGCTACTCATCAAAAGGGGTATCGCTGTTATCACCCTCCAACTCGATGAATGTTTATCACAATGGATGTTGTCTTCCATGAAGACTCGATGTATTTTTCCTCTGCGTCTGAACTTCAAGGGGAGTACCAGAGCGAAATTCAGACTCTAGATTATGATTATCACATTTTTGACATTTTTGAGGATGGTGATTCTAGTATTGATGACTCACAAGTTGGACCAACCAATCAGGAATCGGGTGAATTGGATTCAAGTGGTATAAGTTTGGATCAAAGTAGTGATGAACGCCTAGAAATGGGAAGTATGACGCCAACCCCAATAGGAAGTATGGCGCCAACCCCAATGGATAGTATGGCGCCAAACCCATCGTTGTCCGAGTTCGAGTCCCTCGCAACTAACATATCAAACCAATCGCCTGTTGAGGATGTTCCTGATTTAGTGCCTGAGCCACTCAGAAAACAATTACCACCGCGTCACACTAGAGGTATTCCTAAACCCACATATGAACCCGAACTTTCTAGTAACGTTAAGTATCCCATGAACAATTATGTGTCGAACCATCGTTTGTCAGAATCAAATTTGTCATTTGTAAATCAATTATCTGCTGTATCTATTCCTAAAAGTGTGCAGGAAGCCTTAGCTGACCCTAGGTGGAAAACAACTATGAACGAGGAGATGAAATCCTTACAGAAAAATGAAACTTGGGAACTCATTGATCCTCCACCAGGAAAGAAACCAGTTGGATGTCGATGGATTTACACTGTGAAATATAAAGCCGATCGCACAGTTGAACGCTTTAAAGCAAGATTGGTGGCGAAAGGTTACACCCAAACCTATGGAATCGATTACACAGAGACGTTCGCACCTGTAGCCAAAATCAACACAGTTCGGGTCTTGTTGTCTTTAGCTGCGAACTTGGATTGGCCATTGCAACAATTCAATGTAAAGAATGCCTTTCTACATGGTGAATTATCTGAAGAAGTCTACATGGATCTCCCACCAGGATGTATGATACCCGAAAAGTATAGTCGGAAGGTCTGCAGGTTAAAGAAATCATTATATGGGTTGAAACAATCTCCAAGAGCATGGTTTGGAAGATTCAAAAAGTCTATGATATCCTTTGGCTACTGTCAAAGCAATTCAGACCACACGTTATTTCTTAAGAAACAACATGGTAAGATCACTGCACTCATTGTATATGTAGATGACATGGTGGTTACAGGAAATGATACTGAAGAAATGAAGGCTCTTAAGAAGTACTTGTCCAGAGAATTCGAAATGAAAGATCTAGGTTCTTTGAGATATTTTCTTGGGATTGAAGTATCTCGATCGAATAAAGGAATCTTTCTATCTCAAAGAAAATATGCCTTAGATCTATTACAAGAGACTGGCATGACAGCATGTCAACCAGCTGAGACACCAGTGGAAGAAGGACTGAAGTTATGTGTTGAGTCCAATCAAGTACCTACTAATAAAGGAAGATACCAAAGACTTGTAGAGAGATTGATGTACTTAGCACACACGAGACCAGATTTGGCTTATGCATTGAGCATTGTTAGCCAGTTTATGGATGATCCTGGAGAGCAACATATGAATGCAGTTATGCGCATTTTGAGGTATTTGAAATCTGCTCCTGGAAAAGGAATTTTGTTCACTAAGAATGCTAGTTGTCAAAACATAGATGCATATACTGATGCTGACTGGGCTGGAGCTATAGATGATAGGCGATCTACTTCTGGTTACTTCACTTTTGTGGGAGGTAATCTTGTTACATGGAGAAGCAAGAAACAACATGTTGTTGCTCGCTCGAGTGCAGAAGCTGAATTCAGAGGTATGGCACTTGGACTTTGTGAAACTTTGTGGTTAAGACTTCTCTTGCGGGATTTGGGTTATCTACCTAGGCAACCGATTCGATTATATTATGACAATAAAGCAGCATGTGATATTGCCCATAATCCAGTTCAACATGATCGTACAAAGCATGTCGAAATAGACAGATTCTTCATTAAGGAGAAGTTGGATGGAAAAATTGTGGAGTTGCCTAAAATTCGATCTGAGGATCAACTAGCCGACATTCTCACCAAAGCAGTCTCAAATCAAGTGTTTTCAAAAATTTTAGACAAGTTGGGCATGTGTGACATCTATGCACCAACTTGAGGGGGAGTGTTGAGATTTTACTTATTGTACAGCTGTAGGATTGAATTATTTTCTCATTGATTTAGGACTAATTGGTAGGTAATTAGTTTCCCGATTATTGTATATTTAGTTATCTATTTTAGCTAGATATTACTCTATAAATTGAATGTAATACCATCATGAATAATATCGAATAAGAATTTTGAAGTCTTATATTCATTCTCTGAATTTCAAGACGAACTGGACACCATTGCTTGAGTGCAGTTACAGACATGGTCCTGTAGTTCAACCAATGAAAAACTATAAAGCTAAGGGAACATGATATTGATGAAGGGTGATGTTGCGAGATGAACAGTATTGAAATAAGGGTCTAAGAGTAAGTTGAACCAAGTTTTGCAAACACACCTGGACTGTAAGAGGGTCCTGATTGGAGCCGAGAAAGAATGTCCATGATGATGAAGTCAGGCAGATCCGTTATGGAAAAACTACGAATGTGAGAGTGTTTCTTGCTGCGTTCCATTCTGTTGATTTCTGTTTTCTGCTTCTTCTTCACTTCTTCTTTGCACATATGCATGGCTTCGATTGCTGTTTGTGTGTGTTTAATCGATCGCACACCCAAAACGCACAAGAAAACCCTATAACAGAAAGGCCCTACTATTATTTGCAGCTATCTTTGTGTTTGGAATGAGAGGATTTTACTCAGGTCCATTTGGTTAGGCGGAAAGTGAAGAAAAAAAAAATCAAGTTTCTTGCTGCTCGGTGGGGCTTGGGGCTGTCACACAAAAAGGCCAGTGTTCGAGTCCTCTACTAAGCCTTCTAGTTTTTTCGACTAACCTGATGCTGTAGCTGTGGGGCCTGCTGCTGTATCCCGAGTTTGGTGCCCTGGGGGTGGGTCCGAAGGGTCCTACCTCAGGGTGTTCTGGGTTATCAAAAAAAAAAAAAAGTTTCTTGCTGCTTTTGGTTAGGAAGAAAATTTTTCAAGAAGGTTGTGGAAAAATATTATATTATTAATTTGAATAGTATGAAAGAGAAAAGAAAATGATTTACTTACCAAATCTATCCTTATAATTTTAAATATTAAAAAATAAATTAATTTTGTGTTAGATGAATCATCTTTATATCCAATTATTTAGATTAATTTTTAGTAAATAAATAATAAAATAATGGATTATTAATAATTATTATTATTTGTAACATCTCAAACCTGTCCCAAACGTACATTTTAAGATCTACCTCATGTAATCACATTGTACACACAATAAGATGAATAATGAATTAAACTGAAAAACTCTAAACGAACACCCACACAATGCATCATTAATATACAACTACAAATTTCAGATTTCAAACTACATAACATGTTTGCAAAGAAAATTCAATTTTAGTTATATAATGGTTCAAATTAGATAATTTAATTCACAAGGAAACAAAAGGTGAGAAGTTTAGAACAACCCCTACCTCTACAAGAGTTGAAACCCAGCCAAAAGCCACTGATTGATTGTCTAAAACCACCAACAATTAAGAAAAGATGATGAACAAAAATACTCCTTTGTAGTACAACCAAAGCTTATTCTTTCAAGACAAGTTTTGAAAAACAGTGGTGAAGGAATGAATTTAATTCTTGTATCAATGGAAAACTCTCTCCTTCATGGTCATTTTCTCTTCCAAAATTCCACAAGAAAGCCCTCAAAACCAAGCTCCAGAGAGAGCTTCAGCGGAGTAAGAAATGAGAAGAAAGAAAGAAAGAAAAAAGGGAAAAAGAAACTGAGACTAGCTGCCGAAAATGGGTATATAGGAGTTAGTGGAATGTTGCCACTTAGTGTATAGGTGTCCTTTGCATGAGAAAGAGCTGTGCGCCAAGTGTAGTGCATGGTGTCAAGCAAAGGCTTGGTGAAAGTGTGACCTTGCAAAAGTACTAAAACAATCCCCAACATTATTAAAACCCCATCATGCCATTACCATAGCAAAAGTCCATACTATCCCTTATACAAATTATGAATGGCATACAAAATAAAATGATCACAGCAAAGAAAATAATGTGGAACCCGGCAATAAAATAAACAAATACATGAGTGCGAAAAATATTAGGAAAATCGGGAAAATGAAAGACACCACATTATATTCATATTTAAATTAGACAAATTGAGAGAACTACATTTTAGTTGTCAGATTCTTTTTATTTTTTGTTTTCAATAATAATTATTTATATTTATATGTAGAATATAGTTCATTTATCATAACATACTAATGTTATGTTGAATTATTAAATATATATATTTTTTAAGCCCCATCGAAGAAACACTGAATGGCAACTCTGGGATAAAATTTGTCATGCAAAAGTAACATATTTTATAGTTCATGCATAATAATTTTATGGTTCATGTATAATTTATCAATCTCTTTTCATATTTTATGAATATGAATCACTTCAATGCAAACCTGTATAGATAGTAAAAAATAAATATTATATTGGTTTTCAACCATGTGAGATTGTTATGTCATATAAATAATATGATAGACTCAAATTAATCTCTTCTCATATTTCTATTGAAATAATGATAAAAATTAAAAGTTACATTATTTAATTTATTTCCATAAATTTTAGGTAACGATCTATTGGATATAATGAATGTGTCCCAGTATATAATAGTTGTTGGAATATTTTTCTAAGTCTGAATTTAATAGACCACGCTATATTTGTTATGTGACAAAAAAAAATGGAGAAACAACTCGGGGCATAGTAGGAAATTTGGAAATAAAATGACAGTTTTGTGTGAGAAAGTAAACTGTTCTGTGTTTTATGTGGGAAAATATTTTGGGAAAATTTATCCGATGCGGGAATCCCACTTTCCCCAAAATTTTCTCTTTCCAGGTAACCAAACTCACAAAAATTTAAAAAAAATTCCGTTTCTTTTCCTTTCTACCTACTTTACGCTAACCAAACGAACCCAAGGAAAGTGATTTTATACATTTGGAAATAATTACTTTCAGTAAAAAACACATTACTTTTTACAAATAAATTATTGTTTAATTTATTTTAAATACTTCTATGGCTAATTTTACAATAATATATGATGTTACAATATTTATAATAGCAATTTTATTAAGGAAGGGGTTTAATTGTTTTTATAATAAATAAAAAGAACAAAATTGTTTATGAAAAAGACTTACCTAACATATTTAACATTGTCAGCTTTAAAAACTCCAAATTCTAATTTAATTCAAATGCTCTATTGAACTAAATTTGATAACCATTAAAAACGCTTTTAATGGTTACCAAACACATCTAAACATAATATTTTGAAATAGCCTTTTTAAACTAAAGAAGCAATTCCAAACTGGCTCTTCATATATTTGGAACTGGTGAGATTTTAAAAGAGATGAATTTCATGAAAAATTTCAAAACTTGGACGAATCTTAAAAAAATTGGAAGGATTTGAAAACGTCTTTTTATAGTCTCATCTCTCCCATTCAAACTAATTTATCAAGCTTTCACTCCCTCTCATCTTCCATGAAATACAACTGATCAATCTTTAGTTTTTCAATTGTAGTTAACTAGTAAGTATTTCACTCCACCTTGGGATATTATATCCTTCTTGTATATAGTGAAGGTACATCTTTCCCTTAGAATATAGGCAAAAGTGCAAAATATTCTTTGAATTATGCAAGATACCCTTACTTTCCAACAATTACTAATTACCTCCCCTTATTAATTTATTATAAAAGATATTCTCTGTCACAGAATAATTTACTACTTTCAGAAGCTTGACTCATTTGGGATGAAGGGAGTATAATATACCATACTAGCAAACTACCAATAATACTGACATAAGCGGAAGCCATAAATTTGTTCACGAGGAATAGGTTACTTTGAATCCACAAGGTGGGTGTTTTGAATCCACAAAACAAAAGAGAATTTAGAGAAATCTGGTATATTATTTGATAATCGAATGAATGATCTGCTCTGCAGTATAAGTATTTATAAATAAAACCCTAACAGCATAAAGGAAATCCTAAAAACGTAAGGAAACTAACAAAGTAAGGAAACTGCATAAAAGAAATCATAAAAACGTAAGGAAACTAGCAACGCAAGGAAACTGCTCAAAAACAAACTTGCTCTAAAAATTCTTAAAAAATAAAGAAAGAAACCTAATTACTAAAAACTACTAAATACCAAAGAAGAAAGCAAATCGAATCCGTTTAATCTTCTAACGAAAATCCCAAAATATTAAAAAATGAGAAAACGCCATTTCCGAGCCCTAAACGATTGAATTTGGCCAAAAGACGCCCTACCTCGACAGCTAAGCTGCCGATATATGCGAGTTGGGCCATTTCTGATAAAACTGAGCTCTTTCTGGGTTCACTTCGGTATCAGTCCAGAAAATCTGTCAGTATGCCCGTTTGGCCCCCTAGAGGTCCAAACGGGCCATAAAGGCTTCAGCAATCAGTTCTACATCAAATGCCCTCAAAGAAGTTCACGATTTTCACCCAAAACTAGTCTCAGGCATACAACAGTTGCTTTAGAGAGGGATGCATACAAAGTTTCCATTAAGATCATTGTGCAGGCCAAGTTTCGACAAGCCAACAGAACCCTAAAATTAATTATACATCTTGTTACTGTAAAAATGTCGTAGCACACAACGCATCATGAAAGTCACAATCTAGGATGTGAACCTATTTTCAACACAATGTCGCACACAGGCTTGTGTACGCAAACTTACACACACATATTCATATGCTCATATCTACAATTACTATCATCGGGGGACAAAAGTAGTTCAAGGCTTAGTCTTGAACTGGCCTGAATTAAAGGAACTACAATTAAATTGGTATCGTTTACAACTAAATTGGAAGGAATTTACAAAGATGGAGGGTTTGAGACTCCTAAAACTCGATTTTATCTTGGAAAGGATTTTCTTTAAAATATCTACCATCAACCTTAATTATGGATAATCTGGTTGCCATTGACTTGAGTTATAGCAACCTTAAGCAAGTTTGGAGAGAAGAAAGGTACGATACTACTACATCATGTTGGAATTATATATATATATATTTAAATAATAAAAATTATTTTATGGTCCTATGCACTACGTTTTCTAAAGTAGGATTGCAATGTGATTATTGATACTTGATGGATTGAGTTGTACTTTCCAATTTGGTGGTCTAATTGGGAGTACGGTTTTATACGGTTGGATTGTGGTTTTCCAACTTATTTGGTGTGATTTAATTTTAACCAATAATATCTAAGTTTCCATAATAGGAAGAGAGACTTAGGTATGCTTGTTTATAGAGAAGTCGTCCCCCCCCTGTTGTTATTATATATAAGGGTTTTAAAATCCTTATTCAGACCTATCGTATCGACAACTCTCAGAAGGAGGTAAGGCGCTCTAATGTTTTACAGGAACTCACGGAGGATTACATGGATATTCTAAAGGTATATATGCATTAATCATCAATCAGGTACGAGTCTAAATTACTCTTTAATTAATTAAAGAATTGTTGATTTCTACATGAATTAATTTGATTAAAACCTAACAAATAGTATCAGAGCAAGGTTATAATTAGAATTTATCGTGTAGAAATCAAGATAAGAATAATTGAATATATATTATATCTTGATGTCGGCATAAATATAGATGAGTTAAAGTACATACATATGTGTGTGTGTATATATATCTTTCAATGGCGATAATTAAATCCATGACGATTGGGGATTTTTGCTTTCGGGGCTCATTATTTTAGTGTTCATGATTTGTGTTTGCGTTAAAATTAAACACATGTTAGATGATGTTGGTTGGATATTCGCCACGTCTTATAATTCATGTTTCTTGGTAAAGGATTCGTGAATATATGACCAGATTTCATTAAGTGGTTATATGAGTTAAAGTTAATGAAATATAATATTATAATATTTATTTATTATATATTGGCTCAAGAAAAAGCAATCTGGTCCGTTGTTTTCTTGCTGAGTCTTGGTGAATATGCATGTGGTAAAGAAGTCAATGTTCGCATTAATTGCTGCGATGTATAGATTCTCCCACCTGAATGGTACATGAGATTTATGTTGTGTTTGCATATATAAAAATAGTCAGTTTTGAATTAGCATTTGGAACCAAGTACAAACAATTGGCACCTCATTTTGGTCCATGATAAGAATGATATCACAAGTAATATGGGTTTGTGTAATCCCGCATGCATATATTTGGGACCTTGTATATGGGTAGTACACTTTGTTCGGAACAAAATTTCAGTTCAAATTTTATATTTTGGATTCACTGTTAATTTAAGTTCAAAGGGATTGAATGATCTCATATCCTTTGAGATGAAAGGTTCAAAAGCTGTAATAGTAATTATTGAATCTTTAGGAGACTGCATATAAAATTGAGATGTTTTGGTTTTGATATCATACTCATGGGTTCATTATTTATGTCCCACTTGTGGAACTATAGAATAAATTATTTTGAAATTTATTTTATGTACATGGATGGTTATAGTTTTTCAGTTAAATTTAATCCATGTCGATATGTTGTTCAAGAATTTGATTTGTATATGATTCTTGAATGAAATACTCTATTATGCATTAATATGAGAAATTGATCTTGAATTACATGAATCATAATGGAATGATTTGATTGTCCAGTACATATTTTGTATGGATAAACTATTTGATATATAATATACATGCTTAAAGTTTTGCTATTTTATTTTAAATAAAATAAAATAAAGAATTGAGATTTTAAATCTTGATTGATGTGCATGTTATTATTATATTATTCACTGTAATTTCTTAAGATGTATGAGGAGGCTTTATTTTATTTGTATTAAAGCCATTTATATTATAGTGAAATTAAATGTTCTATAATTTTAAGTTTGGCTTATGTGCACTAAATAGATAAATAAATATGAACATAAATAAAATAGAATATCTATAGTTTATGTCTTTCCTTGAGGTTTAGGAAGACCGGTAAAGTGATCGTTTCAAAGGTGGTAACCAAAGTGAGTGATGCCTACCAAAAAGGTGACACGCTCACAGAGGTTATTATTATTATTATTATTATTTAAGACATTGGTCTTATTGAGGTCTCACAGTACACTTACCTACATGAGGGCATTTGTTCTGCCAAAAGGTGATCAATGTCTTAGTGTGGGATAAGTGAGTAGAATATTTGAGAGTGCTTGAATTATAACTCAATAACCCTCTTGCCAAAAGGTAGTGGAAGTGTTTAGCAATAATTCAAGTATAATCAAATAGGTCTATGTGCGATTTTATCGCAGGTTTGGGAGTAAAGTCAAATCTAAAATTCTGCCAAAAGGTGATTTTAGATGGCATTTTATTTGTTCTCGCAGGGTGGATGGTTTTGCACATAGTACAACACCCTGAGAAATTTGGCTTAAAACCCCAAGCACGAATTAAAGTAATAATCCCTAAAGCTGTGACGTATTATTTTATATGTTGTTTATGTGGTGTTATTCAATATAACATTTATTTAGGTTACAAACGCTTCCGCAATTTAAAGATAGCTCATAGGGATTGAACCATTGAATGGTTAAAATTATATTGCCTAGAAGACAGGTTTTGATATTATATTGGGTTTCTTAGACCATGAGTCTATGTTTTTTGAGGAATAAACTCATATGCCTAGTGCAGAGTCTTCTTAGGTACAGAAGTTGTTGCATTTTTAGGTGGACTAAAGATACTACCATGCCATTAGGTTAATTAATGCTTCTATTAGTGATACTATTCAGGGTGGTATTCTGGTTTTTGATACTGCTAATGAGTTTCTTGATTTTATCAAGAATTAGTTAATGGGCACTAAGAAACAAGTACAATACTATAATTTGACATAATTTATATTAGTAAGATATGATGGCAATGGTTCAGTGAGGGAGTACATCTATAAGATGTGCAAGCTAATTAATGATTTGAGGTAGTAGGGAATCATATTTGATGATAAGTTATTTGTCCACTTGGTAATCTATTCTCTACTTAGGTTTTTCAGCTTTTCAATGTGAATTATAATTCACAAGAAGTTAAATGTGGCATTAACCAGCTGTTAGCACTTTGTGTGATTGAAGGGGAACGACTCAAGGGTGTTAAAATTGAGTCAGCTTATCTTGCGGTGATAGTAAGAATAGTTTCAATAAGAAACTAGGCGGCAAAAAAGTGTATAAGGCTAATAAAGAAAGGCAGACCAATACATGAAAAGACATTGATCATAGAATGTTAAATGTTGGTTCTATAGCAACAAAATGATATCAAAAGAAAAAGGTCATTGTGGTGAAACAGAAAACAAAGCATGAAAGAAATTGCCATTTTAATTTTGAGCCTAACTTGATAAAAGTATAGGTAAAGACATGGTAGATGGATTCGAGTGTGATCCTACCTGTTTCTTATTTTTCTATAGGCTCGATACCTTCCGAAAAAAATCGTGCTTTGGTTAGAGAGGACTCATCTATGCTATGCAAAGGATATTAGGGAATGTCTCTCAAAAGATACTTGAACGCTTGGTCAAGGATGAGATTATTGGGCCACAAATTTTATACGTTAGTTGTGTCAAAGACAGATGCAGAGAAACATAATTTTAAGGCTAGTCGGTCATTTGGTCTTTTAGACTATATTTATACCCAATTTTGTGGTCCATTTCTTATTGTAGCTCGTTTGCGGTAAAGATATTTTTTTGTCTTCATTGATGGGTTCTCAATGTATGATTGTATACTTAATTCACCAGAAGTCCGAAGCACTTGATGTGTATAAAATATACCAGACTAAAGTTGAAAGTAATTGGGTATAGTGATTATGTTTTTAAGATCGGACTAAGGTGGTGAGTTTTATTAGGAGAATGGATAAGGAGGGTGTAAATTGTAGTACTTTCAGTACATACTCAAAGAGCAGGGCATTGTGCCACAGTACATCATTCCTAGTTCTCTTGCGCAGAATAAAGTTGTAGAAAATATAAAGTGTAGGGATGTCTTATACAGACAGAGTTATATAATGCAAATATTAAGGAGCTTGATACTCATACTACCAATGATTATTTTATTAGACATCTTGAAAGATTAAAGGATTTGAGATTAACTGTCATATAGACCTACGAAGATTATTAGAATATGTCATATAAATTCGATGAGAGTGGCGAATCTAGTGGGAGTTTAGAATACTGTAGTTTTTTTTTTTACAGAGTAGCAATTTTTAGTATCTATTCCATTTATTTCAGGCTTCATTCCATTTTCTTTAGTGGTTTTAGTTAAAGCTCTTATTCTCACTCTTTCAGCTATTCCCACTCATTTAGTTATTTCTCTTTTGCAGTCTCTTCTTTCAGTTTCCAATCTAGTTCCTAAGCCAGTTAGCTTAGGAGATCTTCTAGAGCTTGGAAGTGTGCTGTAGTTGGTGATTTTGAGGTGTCTGGTGGATATAAGACAAAAAATTGATGGCCAAGTGCTTAAACAAAAGTTAAGTGTTGATTTCTTTGAGATTTTTCTCCAGGTTCATTAAAGGAATCTTTAAGAGTCATTCTTTCATTATTAAGTATTTATGGCTTAAGCAAGTTTTACAGTAGTGGTATCCAAAATTTTAATACAGTGGTTATTAATTGTAGGTTCAAAGAGAATATTATAGATAAATGCATATACCTCAAGTTCAGTGGGAGTCATTTTACTTTCCTTGTCCTATATGTTGATAATATTTTGCTAGGTAGCAAAGACATTCATATGATACATGATACTGAGAATTTCATATAAAGTTTTTGACATGAAGGACATGGGGTATGCAGAGTATGTCCTTGGCATTAGGATCCATAGGGATCATGCTACTGGAATACTTGGACTTTCTTTAAAGGCTTATATTAATTAAGTATATAGAAACAATTTAAGGGTGACCAAGCGTAGGAAACCCATTGACATAAAGTACATTTTCAAGCATGAGAAAGTTAAGGTTTAAGTGCTATTAAGATTTCCCCATATGGTTACAGAAAGATTGTTGCAAATTCTCTTACTAAAGTCTTTAGCCGAAGATAATAAAGTATTTAAAGAGCACGTGATTCGGATAAGTGTTCGAGAGTCATTATGTTATAATGTCTGGTATTTCTTTTATATATGCTACATTGCAGTTAGTTTTTTTATAGCTTGTGGTAACAGTTATTTTTTCTCCAGTTTACACCTTATGGTGACAGTTATTTGCATCCAAAATAAAGTTATGTTGCATCATTATTATTATCTTGATATATATGGTTTATGCACGTGCTATTATGTTTGTCTGGGAGTGATATTTCACTCATGAGGTTATTTGGGCTAGATATGAGATTGACACCATATCGGTAAATCCAAATATAAGATTTGTCTGGAGTGGTATTTCAGTCACGAGGTTGTTTGGACTAGATGTGAGATTGACACCACATTGGTAAATCCAAACATAAATATTAAAGTTTGCCTGTGGGAGTATTTCATACTCCATGAGGATAGCTTGGGCTAGATATGGGATTCGCTCCATATCGGTAAACCCTCACACTGAACAGAATGTTGGCAGTTTGCTGTAATATGTTCAGGTGACATACCGCGACGGTATGAAGTAGGACGGATAGTGAGGTGTGTGTTTAGACCACATCCAGTTTGCACATCTCATGAAATACAGTAAAAACCACTATATTTGCTTGAATCCTAGATGGAATCAGTTTTGAGGCCATGAAATTGTTTAGACTAATATATTACTTGTCTACGCATTTATGATCCACTACTGAGGAAATTTATGGAGGAAAGTGTTCAAAAGTTTTAATATATCAATTTCGATAATTGTGTTTTCTAAATAAAAATGAGTGGCCACTCGACTTTTATAAAGTGTGTTGTAATCTATAGTGTCATTTTATAAAACTTAGAGTGCATGGATCAAGTGGGAGATTGTTGGAATTTTATATATATATATATATATATTTAAATAATAAAAATTATTTTATGGTTCTATGCATTACGTTTTTTAAAGTAGGATTGCAATGTGATTATTGATACTTGATGGATTGGGTTGTACTTTTCAATTTGGTGGTCTAATTGGGAGTATGATTTTATACGGTTGGATTGTGGTTTTCTAACTTATTTGGTGTGATTTAATTCTAACCATTAATATTTAAGTTTCCATGATAGGAAGGGAGACTTAGGTATGCTTGTTTATAGAGAAGTCGTCTCCCCCTGTTGTTGTTATATATAAGGGTTTTAAAACCCTTATTCAAACCTATCGTATCGACAACTCTCAGAATGATGTAAAGCGCTCTAATGTTTTGCAAGAACTCATGGAGAATTACATGGATATTCTAAAGGTATATGTGCATTAATCATCCATCAGGTACGAGTCTAAATTACTCTTTAATTAATTAAAGAATTATTGATTTCTACGTGAATTAATTTGATTAAAACCCAACACATCAAACTTAATTATATATAATGACATGCATAGAAAGTTACTGTCTCTTTATGGTTCGTGACAGGTTTTGTATAAATTGAAATACCTCAACCTCAGTCATTCTTATTTCTTGATCAAAACTCCAGACTTCATTATGGAGGGTGGTAAAAAAACGTGTTTGGCTTGCCGGAACCCCTGCCAACCGAAAAACCGATGACGCCTGAGAAATCACAAATCAAAATACATAGTGATTGGTAGAATTTGGTCTCATTAGTTCATTTTTTCCTTAATTTTTTTTTAACCCAGTTTTTTTTTTTCAGAGATGGAAATAAGATTGTTTGAGTTCTGTTTGGCCTGAAGGAACCTATTGGGTTTCTGGTTGTATACATGAAATTTCAGCTATGTACTGTAGTTTGCCTGCTACAGTTTTTACTTGGAGTTTGTATTTTTTTTTTCGTCTGTGTGACTCGAGAATAATAATGTAACCAAATGGGATTGGATGAATTTGAAAAGATCTGTTACATGTTAAAAATAATAATAAGAAAAGAAATATTAGGAATGACGTATAAAATTTGCACAATATCTAAAATTTTCAGTGCAAGATAATGATTAGTTCTCTTTTCCTTTGGCTGCTTACATTGTTATCTGAGTTCTTTTTACATTGTTATCTGAGTTCTGTTTGGCCTGAAGGGAACCTATTGGGTTTCTGGTTGTATACATGAAACTTCAGCTATGTAATTGAATGAGGTTGTCAGTCCTGTATCACCATGAAATTTGCACAAGATAAATGATTAGTTCTTCTCTTTTCCTTTGGCGGCTTGAAAGTAAATGGAAAATTTGTGAACATTGAAAACAAAAAATTTTACATTATTTTCTCAGCAAAAAAAAAAAAATAATAATGTCAATAATGCTCCTTTTGTGGTAGTAACTAATTTGAATTGACATTCAAAATCCTCAAACATTCGGCCAGGGGAACATCCTTGAGTGACTGAAAGCTTGAGACAAAACTAACTGCTATTTTCCCTAATCCAATACCACTAACCCTGAGCCTAGTTAAATTCCTCCGTTTCGGATTATAAGAAACCAGAGTACCAACATTACTTGACATCAAGATCTCTCCATCGTTCCAAATTGTGATCGGTTGAAGTGGGGAACATGTGATCCCCATCTCCAACAGAATTGTGGTATTCAAAATGCAGTCTTTACTCCAAGACGTAGCAACTCCATAATGTTTCATCGACCACAGATCAATCTGATGCTCGCGAGTTGCAACTACACAGAGGCAGTTCCCCAGCACTCCCAACCTGGCAAAAGATTCCAAACCCGGAGGCAGTGGAATTGAGCCGAATTGTTCGTCCTCAACATTAAAAGAAAATATAAGTTGACAACGATTCACAGCCCAATGGATAGCCCCGTTCAAAGTAACCCCAACCTCACTCTCTGATGGAAAAAATGATAACGGGGCTAACGGGGAATCTCCCAGATTCCTCCATACACCAGATGCAAGACTAAAAACCTCAACCATTTTACATACAATCACGACCTTGTAGTGGCCGGTGGCCGAACTACACCCAAACCCATAAGCCACACCTTCAAAATCTCTCTCTTTCTCGGTTTTGGGTTTTGGAAGGGCAACATATTCTCCCGAAATTGGGTTGAGTATGTTTACATTGTTATGGTAGTGATCCGAGAAACAGAGTAAACCATTGCAAGAACCCAAAAAATTTAGTCTAAAAATGGACGACATTGCCGGTAGAAGTTTTCGGAACCACAACGGTCTGTGACGTTGATTAGTGTAGTTACAGACATGGTCCTGTAGTTCAACCAAGGAAAAACCATTGAGCGATGGAAACACAATATTGATGAAGGGGGGTGATGTTGCGAGACGAACACTACTGAAATAAGGGTCTAAGAGTAAGTTGAACCAAGTTTTGCAGACGCACCTGGACTGTAAGAGGGTCCTGATTGGAAGCCGAGAAAGAATGTCCAAGATGATGAAGTCGGGCAGATACATTATGGAAAAACCACGAGTGTGAGAGTGTTTCTTGCTGCTATCTCTGTGTTTGGAAAGTGATTTTATAAGTTTGGAACAGCTCGAATTGGATTAGGAAAGGGATTTGGAACGGCTTGAATTGGATTAGGAAAGGGATTTGGAACGGCTTGAATTGGAATAGGAAAGGGATTTTCGAGCTGCTGCTGGAATAAAAAAACACTTTTATCTAAATAAATATTTTCAGTAAAAAATCATATTAAGTATTTGGTTACACGTTACTTTTTAAAAATACATAATTGTTTAAAAATACATAATTGTTTAATTTATTCTAAATACTTCTATTGCTAATTTTACAATAATATCTGATGTCACAATATTTAATAATAGCAACTTTATTAAAGAAGTTTTAATGAAAAACAATTACCTAAAATATTTAACATTGCCAGTTTTAAAAGCTACAAATTCTAACTGAATTCAAATGTTCTATTGAACTAAATTTGGCAACATTAAAAACGCTTTTAATAGTTACCAGACATATCTAAACATATTTTTTTGTAATAAAAATGCTTTTAAACTAAAGAAGCAATTCCAAAGTGGCTCTTCATATATTTGGAACGGGTGGGATTTTAAAAGAGACGAATTTCACGAAAAATTTAAAAACTTGGACGAATCCTAAAAAAATTGGAAGGATTTGAAAACGTCTTTTTACAGTCTCTTCTCTCCAATTCAAACTAATTTATCAAGCTTTCACTCCCTCTCATCTTCCACGAAATACAATTGATCAATCTTCAATTTTTCAATTGTATTTCACTCCACCTTGGGATATTATATCCCTTTTGTATATAGTGAAGGTATTTCAATTGTATTTCACTCCATCTAAGTGGAAGCTACGAATCTCTCTCTGGAAGATTTTGTGTGGCTATTTTGTGAAGGATTTTCTTTAAAATGTCTACCGTCAACCTTAATTATGGATAACCTGGTTGCCATTGACTTGAACTATAGCAACCTTAAACAAGTTTGGAGAGGAAGAAAGGTATGAGACTACTACTTCAAACTTATTTATATATAATGACATGCATAGACATTTACTGCCTCTTTATGATTCGTGACAGGTTTTGTATAAATTGAAATACCTCAATCTCGGTCATTCTTATTTCTTGATCAAAATTCCAGACTTCACGAGGTTCACCAGTCTTCAGAAATTGTTGCTTAATGATTGTACAAAGCTGGTAGATGTTTACCAATCTATCGGGTGTCAGAAAAATCTTGTTCCCTTGGATCTGAAGAATTGTCATAATCTTCAGAAGATTCCCGCTAGCATTTTCATGTTGGAATCTCTCCTTTATTTCAACCTGTTCGGCTGCTCCAAATTAGAGTGGTCAGCATACTTTCAAGGATCGCAACCTGAATCAAGCTTTTCGTCGTTACAGTTGTCAAGTAGCATTAGGAAATTATATATGGAAGACTGCAATTTAACATTTGTTCCTAGCGAAACTGGTAGTTTGGTGTCCTTGCAATTTTTGAATCTTAGCGGAAACAAAATTTCCAACATACCAGCTACCATCGCTAGTCTTCTGCGACTGAAAGCCCTCTATGTGAACCAATGTTCTCGGCTTGAATCGATTCCAGCACTTCCAGAAAATTTATTAGGATTGAGTGCAAATTATTGCACATCATTGCAGAGCATATCAATGGAATCAAAAGTAGCAGAAGCACCGTTTTACGGTTGTCCCAAATTACTCAACAACAATTTTGCATATAATTTTAGAAGAAATCTCCTCCGTTGTCATCAGGGACGCTAACTCTGTCTACATCATGGCAAAGCATATCAATGCATGGAATTTTGTTATTCAAACGTGCAGCATTGCTGCCTACTGCCTTTATATATGCCCAAGACCCTTCCCATCTAGAACCAATATTGGGACAAGAACCCGTACTCCAACCCCTTAGTATAACGTCTCCTCCCTTAAAGTGGGTAGGTGAGGTATTTGAGTTTCACAGGCATTTGTGCATGTGTGTGAGTATTTACCTTAAGAAAAGAAACCAGGCCTTATTTTAAATGACAAATGTTCGAGATATGTACAAAGAAATGTCATTTAATTTGGGAAGTGAAGGATTGAAGTCTCTCTTAAAGTACTCTGGGGCTCGTGTGTTAAGAAAAATAAAATTTGGAATTTCAAAACCAACTTAAATAACCTAGTATCCAATTCATCTCTTCAAACAACTATGGATTAATCAGGTTATAATTTAGAATATCCAAATGAATGCACACATCATCTAAAAGTTTCAATGCAAGGTAAATGATTAGTTCTTCTTTTTTCCTTCCCTTTTGACTGTTTGGTTAGATGAAAATAGTACAAAAAGAAAGCAAATGGAAAATTTGTGAACACTTTCTGTTTGATCAGGAGGAAAAGGAAAATTTTGAGGAAAAATTATATTCAATAACCACTTCACTTTTTCACAAAATTTTCTAACCAAACAAAATAAATAAATAAATAAATGTATTTCTTTTACCGGTACTACTTTGAATTGACTTTAAGTGTAAGGTTTCAATTATATATATATATATATATATATATATATATATATATATATATTGTTAATTAAAGAAAAAGATTTCTTTTTTAAAATGGTGGGACTCATATGTTATTACAAAACTTATAATGGCATAAATCCATTATCTCTCACGATCGTTCTGTCTTGTCTTCTCTCCCTCACTGATATTTCTTTTTAATTTTTCTCATACAACTTCAACTTTTGATTTCTTCTTCAATCTTTAGAATTTTTAAGAGCCGTTTGCGGCTATTCGAAGCCCACGACGAGATCAACAAGTTGATAGGAGCAATTCCTTGGTTGGTGCACTATAGGAGATTGAAAAATCCTAGGGTTTGAGGTGAAAATTGGGGGTTTTACATATAAGGGGTTCCTAATCCATGAGATTCTTGCTCCCTTATGAATTATTCTTTGTTAATTATAGTTAAACATGCTTAATTTGAGATGAATACCTCTAAAATGATTTGATTTTGTATATGGAATTCATGATTATGTGTATATGTGGATTTGTGTGAAAAACATGCTTAAAATGTTGATTTTTTATGCTGGTGTGTTTGATAACTTGTTAAAACATACTATGTGGAAAGCATGTATACGTGTTAATTTTTCATGCCTATGGTGTTAGTAACTTATTAGAAATTGTTAAATGGAAGCATGTTAAATTGTATAGTATAAAAGTCTTTCATTTGTCATAGCATTTGAGAAAGTATGTAATGTTCATGCATGTCATTGGGCATGAAAATGGGGAAAATTATTTTGAAATGAAAAAGGAAATTTTGGGAAGAAGTTTTGATTAAAATGGTTTAGAAAAAATCCGGTCGCCGCGGGGTTACCAAAGGGCCGGTGTGTTAATTTAGCCTAAAGGGAATTAGGGAGATTGCCTTAGGAGATGTAATTCACATAGGAGCAAGAAAAACGGGAATTAAGAGCCCCTACCTCAAATTTACACAAAACCCTTAAAATGGGTCTTGAATTTCGAACTCCAAGGAGGGCACCAAATATGGAATTGTTCGTATGGATGCGTAGAGCTCGTAGTGGGCTTCGTTTTGCCTCAAACGGCTCTTTAAAACACTAAGAGATGAGGGAGAAATCAAGCTTAATTGTGTAGAAGAAAAAAAAAAAAAAAAAAAACAAGCGGGCAGAGAGGGAGTAAGCCGAGAGAGAAGAAAAAAAGAAAAACAGTGGGTCTGTAATGACCCATTACCCATTCCATAGACTTAAAATTGGAGTGGGTCCCACCCATTTTTTTTTCTTTTATCTTTTTCTTTTTCTTTTTCTTTTAAATTGCACCACACACAGACATTACATTCTCCCCAACTTTAAAAGATTTCATCCCCGAAATCAAGACATTCCTGAGGAAGAGAATAACGCTGGGTACTTGGAACGAACCTCTTGTTCAAGCTCCCAAGTAGCCTCCTCGACTCCGTGGTGTCTCCAAAGAACTTTCACTATTGGTATCGTCTTGTTCCTCAACACCTTCTGCTAAGTGTCAAGGATCTGAACCGGTCTCTCCTCATAGGAAACATCCTCATCAATGTCCACATCTACCAAACTCAAAATGTGAGATGGATCCGGCTCGTACTTCCGTAACATCGATACATTGAAAATATTGTGGACCTTGTCCAACTGTGGTGGCAAAGCAAGTCTGTAGGCAACCTCTCCTACACGGTCCAAAATCTCAAAAGGTTCTGTGAATCGTGGCGATAACGTACCACTCTTCCCGAACCTCAACAACCTCTTCCGTGGAGAAACCTGAAGAAAAACGTGGTCTCCCACCTCAATGGATAACGGCCGTCTCCACTTATCCGCATAACTCTTCTGTCGGCTCTGAGCTATAAGTAACCTCTGTCTTATTAACTTAAACTTCTCAGTAGTCTCGAGTACAATGTCGGGTCCTAAGGCGGCTGTCTCGCCTACCTCAGTCCAACAAATAGGAGACCTACAAGGTCTACCATACAACGCCTCAAATGGAGCCATCTGAATGCTCGCCTGATAACTGTTGTTAGCAAACTCAATAAGTGGAAGGTGATCCTCCCAACTACCACCCAAATCAAGCACACATGCTCGAAGCATATCCTCTAAAATCTAGATAGTACGCTCCGACTGACCGTCAGTCTGTGGATGGAATGCCGTACTCAAATGCAACGCTGAGCCAAACGCTACTTAAAGTCCTTCCCAAAACTTCAAAGTGAACTTGGCATCCCTATCTGAAACAATGGTTACTGGAACTCAATGCAACCTTACAATCTCCTTCACATGAAGAACACCAAGCTTCTCTGCATCATCTGTTGCCTTAATAGGCAAAAAGTGAGCCGTCTTAGTCAATCTGTCAATGATGACTCATACGGCCTCATTGCCCCTCCGTGACCTTGGAAGACTTGTCACAAAATCCATAGCGATATGTTCCCATTTCCACTGCGCTATAGGCAATGGTTGCAATAAACCGGCTAGTCTCTGATGCTCGGCCTTCACCTGCTGACAGGTAAGGCATCTAGCCACAAACTGTGTAACATCTTTCTTCATCCCGTTCCACCAATACTAACGTCTCAAATTGTGATACATCTTAGTACCACCTAAATGAACTGCAAAGCGGGAATTGTGAAACTCCCGTAAGACGTCCTCACGACAAACCGTAGGAACCACCAACAAACCCCTGAACCGTAGACCCCGATCTGCATGCAAGGCCCAATCTTTCACTGTCTCACCACTAGAGATCAAAGCATGAATGGCATCCAAATCTGGATACTGTCTCTGCCACTCAATCACTTATCTGACAAGAGTGGGCTGAGCCACAAGACTAAATAAGAATGCCGGCTCGCTGTCAATATCGTCATCAAAATAATACAATCCCATCTCTGACAAATCCTTAAGCATCTTCCACTTTCGAATAGCCAAACAGGCCAGAGTCCCACGAGATTTCCGGCTTAAGGCATCTGCTACCACATTTGCCTTGCCTGGATGATACTGCAAGTCAAAATTGTAATCTTCCAAGTACTCAACCCATCGTCTCTGCCTGTTGTTCAAGTCCTTTTGGGAGAAAAGGTACTTGAGGCTCTTATGATCTGAGTATACCTCGAATCTCTCACCATACAAGTAGTGTCTCCAACACTTCAAAGCAAACACAACTGCCGTTAACTCCAAATCATGAGTAGGCTAGTTAAGCTCATGAATCTTCAACTGTCGAGACCCATAAGCTATTACTCTACCATCCTGCATCAACACACATCCCAAACCATCACGTGAGGCATCACAATAAATCACATAACCCAAGCCTCGCTCAGGTATCACCAACACTGGAGCTGTAGTCAACCTTGTCTTCAACTCCTGAAAAGATAACTCACAGGCTTTATTCCACGTAAACTTGATCCCTTTCCGGGTCAAACAGATCATAGGCGCTGCCAAACGGGAGAAATCCTTCACAAATCTCCGATAGTAACCCGCTAGGCCAAGGAAACTCCGGATCTCAAAAACATTATTGGGTTGCTCCCAATTCAAAACTGCTTCAACCTTTGATGGATCTACTGACACTCCACCTTCTGAAACAACATGTCCCAAAAATTTCACCTCCTGTAGCCAAAACTCACACTTCTCATATTTGGCGTACAATCGATGCTCCCGCAAAATCTGTAAAACAATACTTAAATGGATCTCGTGCTCCTCCCGAGATCGTGAGTACACAAGAATGTCATCCACGAAAACTACCACAAACTTAATCGTGAAAGACGCGGTTCATTAAGTCCATGAATGCCGCTGGCGCATTAGTCAAGCCAAAAGGCATAACAAAGAAATCATAGTGTCCATACTGTGTACGAAATACTGTCTTCGGGATATTTTCATCCCTTACCCGTAATTGATAATAGCCAGACCTCAAGTCAATTTTCGAGAAACAACTGGCTCCCTTCAACTGATCAAATAAATCATCTATCCTTGGCAAAGGATACTTGTTCTTGATGGTGGCACGATTCAACTTCCGGTAATCAATGCACAATCTCAAAGAACCATCTTTCTTCTTAGCAAACAAGACCGGCGCGCCCCATGGTGACACATTCTGTCGGATGAAACCTTTTATCCTCAAATCATCAAGCTACCTTTTCAATTCTTCTAACTCAATTGGTGTCATACGATACAGTGCCATAGAAATCGACGCCGTACCAGGCATAAAATCAATAGTAAACTCCACCTCTCGGTGTGGAGGCAACTCTGTCAAATCATCCGGAAACACATCCAAAAAATTACGAACAACTGCAGGATAATCTCCTTCCACAACATCATCCTCTTCGACCATAAGGCTAGCCAAGAAGTAATCACCATGACTCCGTCCACGAACTCCATAAAATAATGAAATGTGGGAATCACTCCGATCTCCCACGAAAAAGAAAGTCTCCCTCGGGAGTACAAACTGTAACCCTACCTCTAAAACAGTCGATCGTGGCATGAAAGGAAGCTAACCAATCCATCCCGAGAATGACATCAAAGCTAGTCATCTCCAGGAGGATAAGGTCAAACACAAAAGTCCGTCTGGCTATCACAATGGAACAATCCCGCATAACTCGACTCAAAGACACTGAAACCCCAACTGGCGTATCAATATACAATGCCCGATCCATAAAACTGACCTCTAACCCCGATTCAAGTGCAAATGATGATGATATAAAGGAATGAGATGCACCAAAGTTAAACAAAACACGGGCCCAACAACCAAACACTATAAATATACCTCGAAGAACCGAAGATCTAGGAGATGCATCAGTCGGTGCAAGTGAAAAGACACGTCCCTGCGGTGCCTGTGCCAGTGAACTACTAATCTGTACACCAGACTGTTGTGTCGACACAGTAGGAGTATCCCTCCTTGCTGGTAGTGAACCCTGAGAAGACTTGGCAGGTTGTAGTGGTGGCGGTGGTCTGAAACCTGACTGAACTGTAGCCGATTGTGACAGCCTCTGCTGTGACCCTCTGCCACTACCGGTGCCTGCTCCTCGAGTAGGATAATCCCGGATCAGATGGCCTTGCTGGCAATGAAAACAAACCACTCCACTTGTATCAGACCCAGCTGGCAAAGGAGTGGTAGAAGCGGATTGTGCAGACTGCTGCCCCTAAAACTGAAATGAACCACTCTTGTTCCTCTTCCAAGAAGATCCCTCTGAAGATGGCCCTGCACCCCTCTTTTGCTTCAACTGCTCTCTTCTTGCATCCTTCTCTTTATTATCAGCCTCTAGCATCAAAGCCCTTTCCACTGCTTCAGAGTAAACCTTAATGAACTGTGCCGTGATCAACGGCCTCATCTGATCATTAAGACCAGAAACAAACTTCCGAGTCTTGTTAGCTTCATCTTTCACCATTTCTGGAGCAAAGCGAGAAAGTGAAGTGAACTTGTTCTCATATTCCGCCACTAACATACTCCCTTGAATAAAGTTATGAAACTGGTCTTGTAACTCCCATCTTTTGGAAAGCGGAAAGTACTTTTTATAAAACAATTCCTTGAACTTGTCCCAACTCATCTCCTCCACCTTATATCGGCTCGTAACCGACTTCCACCATAGTTTGGCATCCTTAGCAAACTTATAAGTAGCTAGGATGATCTTCAAATGATCCTCCGTCACATCCATTGAAATTAGTTGAGTCTCAACTTGATCCAGGTAGTCATCTGCTGCCATTGGATCCGCACCGCCCTCAAACATAACCGGCATCAGCTGAGAAAACCCCTTAATGATCTTGAGACGCTTCTGAGCTGGCGTTTCCTCAACTTGAACTGTAGGCTGTGGTGCCGACTGCGACTGAGCAGCAATCTTGCCTTCACGGCATTTTGCAACAAACGATTCAACTCCAGTGCCACAGAACCTTCACCCACTTCTACGGGTGCTTCAATATTATCCCTCCTTGTGGGGACAACTCTCGGGGGAATCAAGTCCCTAAAAAGTATGTCCTCATCATTTAGCTCCTCCGGATTGGAGCTGGAGCTCTCTCCAACATCACCCCTAGTCGGTCTATGGCCAACTTCCCTGGTTTCCTCATGCTGTGACATCGTTCTATAAAACAAAGAAAACAATTCAATAACGATAACACTAAGGTCCAACTGTGAACAACCCAACGCAAAAAGATACTGTACAAACATTTAGCATGTAATACTATACAATGAACACATTAATAGAAGCATATAGGCACATAAGCACGTAAGCAAGTAAGCAGTTAAGCATGCGTTTTCACATAGTAAAACACTTTTGCAAATAAGGAAATAACACTGCAAATGACTTCCTAGACAACCCTAGGTAAGCTTCTACCCGTCGTCCTAATGGTATTCGAACCATCACTCTGATACCAAATTTGTAACGACCCTAAACTGATACCATTTAAAAAAAAATTCGGCATAACCTCCCCTAAAAAATGGGCCTACCACAACCTGTTTAAAAGAATTTTAAACCTGTCCCAGCACAAATACAATTAACATACTTCAACATTCCATCCATCCGTTCATTATACCTCAACATGGCTCATCTCATGGTAGAACATCTACATACCATTTAATCCCAATTATCATAATTACAGTCCCAAAATATAGTTACAATAACAAGAGTTTCACAAATCTCTAAACCAAATATAACAAACTAAGATTTTACAAAAATATGAGACTTAATACAAAAATAGCAAAAAGAAGTCTTTTAATCCAAATTAGGCCTGTGGTGGAAAGTCATCCGCCACTTCTTTCCCGTTTCCTGAATTTTTTTTATTAAATAATAGGGTGAGCATAAAGCTCAGTAGGTAAAACTTAAGACACGCCTCTTGTGTCCCAGTGAATTCAACCAAAGAATAGAGCAATGGGAATGGGGGTCATACTATGCCGAGATCATATCATATAACAATCAACTCAAATATAAACAATATAATGTAATGGGAATGCAATGCATGTCAATGTCGCTCCCTATTTTCACATCTCAAAAATCATCACTTTCAAACTGTTAATATAACCCGCCCTTTGGTGACCCCTCAGTGACACGAGAGAAGGATTGGCTAGTGTCCCTGACCCTTGGTACCCCCGCGGCGTCATTATGGACCCAGCTAGCTCAACCACGCTAGGGCGACTCCCTAGTTCCCTCTAGGCTATATTAACACTCCGGCCCTTTAGTACCCCCGCGACGACCGGGTTTTCATAAAACATTTTTCATTAAACGCTTTCCCAAAATCCCCCTTTTTCATTTCAAAACAATCTTCCCAATCATGACCCATGGTATACATATATGTTTTGCTTTCACAATGCCATAGAATTAAGAGATTTTATATTTCACATTTAAATATACTCTACAAATATTGAGGAAAAATTACACATGCCATCACATATCATTTCTAAAAAATTTTACAACAATATAGGTATGCTATATCAACTATTAAATAAGAAATTAACCAAATAAACACGTTCGCATACAATTCACATAGCCCATTTAATCACAACTTCTCATATAACATCTACATCATCCTCAAGACAATTAATTCATAATCAAGCATGCTTTACAACAATTTAGCAGATGTAATTCACATAAGAGCAAGAAAAAGGGGAATTAAGAGCCCCTACCTCAAATTTGCACAAAACCCTTAAAATGGGTCTTGAATTTCGAACTCCAAGTAGGGCACCAAATCTGGAATTGTTCGTATGGATGCGAAGAGCTCGTAGTGGGCTTCGTTTTGCCTCAAACGCCTCTTTAAAACACTAAGAGATGAGGGAGAAATTAAGCTTAATTGTGAAGAAGAAAAAAAAAAAAAAAAAAGCAGCGGGAGAGAGAAGAAAAAAAGAAAAATAGTGGGTCTGTAATGACCCATTACCCATTACCCATTCCATAGACTTAAAATTGGAGTGGGTCCCACCCATTTTTTTTTTTCCCACACACAGACATTACATAAACGTTGTAAGACATACTTTAGATCTTAATCACGTATTGTTGGGACTGTAATTACGATACGTGGATTAAATGGTATGTGGGTGTTCCACCATGAGATGAATTATGTTGAGGCATGATAAATGGATGAAAGGGATGCTGGAATGTATTATATATTTATTGTTTTGGGATAGATTAAAAATGCATTTAAACAGGTTGTCGTAGGATCCTTTTTAGCGGAGGTCATGCCGAAATTTTTTTTTTATTAATGATATCAGTTTAGGGTCGTTACATTAAGAATCCTCAAACATTCTGCCAGGGAACATTCTTGAGTGACTGAAAGCTTGAGACAAAAGTAACTACTCGGTGCCCTAATCCGTTAACTTTGGGCCTGGTAAAATTCCTTCGTTTCGGATTATAAGATACCAGACCACCATCACCATTACAAGACATCAAGATCTCTCCACCATTCCATACTGTGATGGGTTGAACTGGGCAATATGTCAACCACGGAATGGGGTTTTTCAAAATGCAATCTCTACCCCAAGACGTAGCTACTCCATAATCTTTCATTGACCATAGATCAAACTGATCCAATTGAGCATCAACATCAAGTACCCAGAGGCAGTTCCCTAGCACTCCCAAGCTGACAGAACATTCCAAATCCGGAGGCAATGGAATTGAGCCGAATTGTTCGTCGTCAACATTCCAATAATATATTTGAGAACGAGTCACAACCCATTGGATAGCCCCGTTCAAATTAATCCCAACCTTACCCACTGATGATGACATAAGTAAGAATGGTGCATCTCCCATAATTCTCCATATACCAGATGCAAGACTAAAAACCTCAACCAATTTACATACAATTACCACCTTGAACTGGCCGGAGGCCGAACTACTTCCAAACCCATAAGCCACAATCGTAAAATTTTTCTCTCTTTTTCGTTTCCGTTTTGGGTTTTGGAAGGGCAACATATTCTCCCATAATTGGGTTGAGCATGCTTACATTGTTATGGTAGTAATCCGAGAAACAGAGTAAACCATTGCAAGAACCCAAGAATTCTAGTTTTAAACTGGACGACATTGCCATCTGACGTTGAAGTTTTCGGAACCACAACAGTCTGTAACGTAGACGAGTGTAGTTACAGTCACGGTCCTGTAGTTCAACTAATGAACAACCATTAAGCGATGGAGACACAATATTGATGGAGGGTGATGTTGCGAGACGAACATTGTTGAAATAAGGGTCTAAGGGTAAGTTGAACCAAGTTTTGCAAACACACCTGGACTGTAAGAGGGTCCTGATTGGAAGCCGAGAAAGAATGTCCATGATGATGAAGTCAGGCAGATCCATTATGGGAAAACCACGAGTGTAAGAGTGTTTCTTGCTGCTTTCCATCCTGTTGATTTCTGTTTTCTGCTTTTTCTTCACTTCTTCTTTGCACATATGCACGGCTTCGATTGTTGTTTGTGTGTCTTTTAATTGATCGCACACCCAAAACGCACAAGAAAACCCTAGAACAGAAAGGCCCTACAATCTGTGTGTTAGCCCCTTGACATGATTTGACACTGTAACACTGTGTGTTTGGAATGAGAGGAACGGCTCGAATTGGATTAGGGAATTGAATAAAAAAACACTTTTATGATTTTTATCAGATCTATTAAAAAATTACTGTCGGTAAAAAAACGTAGTAAGTGACAAGTTACTTTTTATAATTAAATTATTGTTTAATTTATTTGGTAATAATTTTTTTAAACACTTCTATTACTAAATTTACAATAATATTCTTTAATATAATTTCACAATATTTGATAATAGCAACTTTATTGAGAAATGAGTTTAATTGTTTTTATAAAAAATAAAGAGAACAAAATTATTTAATGAAAATAGTTACTTAAAATATTGGCTTTAAAAACTCTAAATCTTCAAATATTTTACTGAACTAAATGTAGTAATCATAAAAAACACTTCTAATAGTTACCAAACACAATAAATATAATTTTTAAAGAGCTAATTTCATAAAACCCCTACTATTTTCAAATTTTGATCACAATCCCCAACTTATTTAAAAAAAAACTCCTACACTTAAAAAGTGATCACATTACCTCCAATATCCATGTCTGACCCGTTAACCGAGCTGTGAATAACAAATTTGACCTTGCTATTATTTAATGTTAAATTAAAAACTGAAAATAATTTTTCTAAAATTACAAAACTACACTCTTCTTCTTCACCCCTCTAAAACTCTCTCTCTGAAACTCTGTGATAGCGTGATAAAAACAGAGGAGGAGTTGGTGGTGGTGGATTCATTTTTGACCAACTTGTGATGGTTGTGAGATAGTGGAGGCAAGCGCTAAATCGGAGTGGGACAATAAACCCTATAAATCGAACCATGTTTATCCTCCATCGTGTGATGATTGACCGTCGCTTGAACAAACGGCTCAAATTCTAGAGCTTTGTGTTGTTGTCGAGGAGGAGGAAGAGGAGAAACATGACCTTTTTTAAAATGGGCGTGACCGGTTCTGGTTCGATCGAGCAAAGATATGAATTTCTTAAACCTGTTAACGGCGACCACCTTGTAATTGGCATCAGCACTGTTCATGGACTTTACAGTTTACACAATGACCTTGGTCGCCATGCTGGCACCAACGATCTTCAAAGACTCAATCCTAATTTCTTACCAATCGCAACACCAAACCCAAATCAATCAACATGGTCACTCTTTCTCTCAACACCCTTAAAACCATCCTCCGTCTCCACCATCAAATTCATATGTCCTTCCCCCCCCCCCCCCCCCCCCCCCCCCAACGGCAAGCTCCGCTACCACGACACCATACCCACCTCCTCTTTGTCGAACTCTCCATCTCCTATTTATCGAACTGTGAGAATTTTAAAACGAAATAGGGGAATGAAGATGACAAGGATATTTTTTAAATTTTATAAAAAAAAAAAATCAGTTTTAAATTTAACATTAAATAGTTTGGTCAAATTTGTTATTTCACAGCCCAATTAACTGGTCGGGTATGGATATTGGGGCAATGTGATCACTTTTTAAAAATATAAGTGGTTTTTTGAAATAGATTAAGGGTTTATAATCAATATTTAAAAGTAGTGGGATTTTATAAAATTAACTTTTTAAAAAAATAAAAACACTTTTAAATTAAAGAAACAATCCCAAACAAGCTCTTCATATATTTGGAATTGGTAGGATTTTAAAAGAGATAAATTTATCAAGAAATTTCATAAATTGGACGAATGCTAGAAAAATTGAAAGGATTTGAAAACGTCTTTTCACAGTCTCTTCTTTCCCATTCAAACTTATTTATCAAGTTTTCATTCCCTCTCATTTTTCACGAAATACAACTAATCAATCTTTATATTTTCAATTGACGTTAAGTACTAGTATTTCACTCCACCTAGGGATATTTGCAATCTAAACTGATCAATCTTTTTAGTATTTTTTAACAAAGTATTAAAAAATAATTGTCAATAAAGTTGATTTTTGTACAATATTTTGAAAAATACTGTTCTAAAACTGTATATTAATTTTTTTTGTTTAAATTTTTCACTATTAAAAGTAAAATATCAGCTCGGGATGTGGGAGTATCAATTAAAGGATAAGAGTTAAGTACAAAATATACCCTCACTATTAATAAAAAGATACAAAATAAAAACCCTACTATTTTTTTTTTTTTTTTGTTGCAAAAAACCTCCTATTATTTTTTTTAGATGCAAATTGCCCTTTAATCAGCCATTTTGACTAATATTTTATTTTTATAAAAATTCCAAAATACCCTTTTAATAGGGTAAAAGGCATCTTACCTTCGATTATTAATTTATATAGAACACTATTTCATCAATTACTAATTACTTTCCATTATTAATTTATATAGGGCAAAGTACAGAAAACCCCCCTTCGACTTGTAACATTTTCTAGTAAACACCCCTTATCTATTTTTTTTTATCAAATAACCCCTCTCGCCTTGTAACATTTTTTCAATAAATACCCCTTGTCTAATTTTTTACCAAATAACCCCCCTCAACTATCTAAAGGGGGTAAAAGAATTTATATTTGGACCAAAATGCCCTTTTATTTAAATCTTAATTATCTCAAACTTCAGAAATTCATATCTCACAAACCGTACATTTAAAAATTATAAATAATATATGCACGGAAAGCTTATGAAATAAGGATTCCAAAAATATAAAATTTGTATAATAAGCCTTTATAACTAAAGAAAAATAGGCAATCTAAAAATCTACTTTAACAATTTTATTTTATTTTTTTTAAAAAAATATTCAAAATATATGCAAGAAAATTTTCGTAATCATTCATTTACATATGGAGCCGAATATATAAAAAATTTAGTGCCAACAGAGATTGATTTCATGAGATATCATATTTTGTGTCAAAGCATTTTTATTCTTTTACAGACTCACTAGTCAAAAATAAAATAAAAATGAATATTCGGTCTCTCTTGGGGCTAATTGTTTTATATGTTATGCCCCATATGAAAATGAATAATTTTAAAAATTTTATTGCAAATAACCCAAGTATTTTATATAAAATAAAATAAAATAAGAATGTTGCAGTAAATTTTTAGATTGCCTATTTCTCTTTGGTTATAAAATTTGTTAAATAAATCTTATATTTCTAGAACCCTTGTTAGATATTAATTTTTGAAATTCGAAAAAATTAAAATTTAAATAAAAGGACATTTTGGACCAAATATCAACTCTTTTACCCCCCTTAGATAGTTGAGGGGGGTTCTTTAGTAAAAAATTAAATAAAGGGGATTTATTAGAAAGGGCTATAAGTTAAGGGGGGTTCTTTGGTAAAAAATTAGATGAGTGGTTTACTGGAAAATGGTACAAGTCGAGGGGTTTTTTTTCTGTACTTTGCTCATTTATATATTTAGGCAATTACTAATTACCTCACCTTATTAATTTATTATAATGACATTCCTGAGGTTTGCCAATTTATTATTATTATTATTATTCTTAGGATGTGAAAGACTGAAGCCTTTAACTTCAATTGCAGGTTTGACTAATGCTTTGGATAGGGAAGCTTCAGGAGGAGAAGTCTTATCAGTAATACACTTAGTATTAATTGTATTTAATACTGTGTCTATTCCTGTTTCAATTCTCCCAAGCTGAGATCCCTTAGTATTAATTGTATTTAATACTGTGTTTATTCCTGTTTCAATTCTCCCAAGCTGAGATCCTATCGTTTGCAAACAAACACTCGTATAATTGTTCTGCCTGTAAACATGAGAAATGTCTTTCTTAGTAGCATTACAGGATGGATCAATTATTTTAGGTTGGCTATAAGCCTTGGTTTCCACTTTGGCACCACTGTCAGGGTCAATCCTTTTCAGAATTAGATGTTCAGTGGGAGGATGGACAGAGTGATAAACCTTATCTTCAGATGTGGTCCATGTTTTGAGAAAATCATCCAGTATGTTTATATTAACAAGAGAATGATTGGTCATAAAGAACCAAGAAACAAAAGGTATAACCATTTTGCGTTCTTGTAGAAAATCATAAAATTGAGTTTTAAAAAGCTGTAATTGTTTTTGGTCAAAAGCTTTAAAATACTAATTTCTGAATTCTTTATATTGATCCTGTTGAAATTCAGTATTAATGGCAATTCTATCTGGGACAAAATCCATTAAAACTAATATTCATGAGGGTCATTGATGTCTGTAGGATCATCAAATTGATCCTTGACAGATTTATTTCCGATTCCCATTTCAGATGGAGTTGGGCTGAATTCAATTCCAAATTGGCGACGAGACATACCTATTAGTGCTTTCTCGTAGACTCCTCTTGGAATTTGATTCTGAGATTGCTGTATTCCTTTCAGCTTGAGTTGATTTGAACCAACGACTTGAGGGAGATCGTCCTTTCTGTAATCCGACGAAATCGAATGGCGAGAAGGAGGACAAGAAACATGATAAGGAAGATGACTTCCTTTAGATGATGTAGATCTAGGTAGATCTATTGATTTTCTGAAATTCAGAAAAACATCACCATCTTGGTCCTGAATAATACAGTCCAAGCTATGATTAGCAATTGGCTTTGCCGGAACTGCGTTAGAAATCGTCCAATGTTCAGGAAATGTTATTTCACTCCAAGGAATCATCCTTTTTGTGGCAACATTTGATGTGTACATATTGGTGTCCCATAACGCTGTCACTCCTTTAGAGTCTTTGCGTATGGTATTTGGACACATAGTATCAAGTACTTTGTAATGGATGCGATAAATAACACGTATCACTTCCGATCCAGGTAAATAATCATACCCATAGGTCTGAACACGAAGACTGACGGCCTCATGGATATTTTTATCTGTTAAAGATAAATTCAGACTAGGATAGACATTAAAATAAACCAGTCCATGACATAGACTGGTTTCCAGTGCACCCATTAAGGAAGGGTGAAATTTCAAACATCGAGCATCCCGAAGGGTTGCTTGAATACAAGCATCCATACCTAACAAGGTTAAAGGTTTAAAAACAATTTGAATCAAACCTATATGGATGTACTTATATTTGTGCATGTGCCTCTGAAGGTCACGGGAAGACAATAACTTAATTATTGTATCCTTAGTGCTTAATTGTATGGTCTGTTTCATGGTCTTGACAGTCCATAGATCAGTTAAATTAAGCATTCCGATTTTGTAAATGCTCTTAGCACTTACTGGAGGGATAGTCCATCTGTTCAATTTATTTTGAACATTGGTCCATTCCACTAATTCAGTATTTTTTACCAATTCTGAATCCTGGTTTTCCTGTACTCCTGAAGAGGAGGAAGAAGATGGTTTTAACATGTCTGTCAATTTTTGTTAATGCTTTAAGGTCTGCATAGTATAAATATTATAATATTATATAATGAACAGTAAGTTACTATTCTGTCGTCGTTCTGCTTAAGAGAGATTCTATTACTCGTCTGGCAACGATTTACTGGAAACAATACCCTGTGCAGCAATTTAATGCAAAAAGCGGGCTTTTAAATTCCAACGCGACTTTTGGACGACCCATAATTGAATCTGGGATAAACATAAGTTAGACAAAATAATAGTCATATTGTTCATGACATAATTACGATAATAATCATGCTACCAGTACCTAATAAGCATTAACAATAAAAAGTTAAGCCATCATGGCTCTGATACCAAATAATAGATGGGAAATCTGATTATCAGATTTACGAGGTTATTCATCAAATGTTGAGGTATAGCCAAGTTTGTAAAATCAACAACAATACTGACCCAACCATTGCTAAATTTGTCGTTGCTGGTTTTACAGGCATCCTTAAAGGATGGTGGGATAATGTTCTCACCGACATTCAGAAAGCTGAAATCTTTTCTGCTACCAAGATAATTAAAGATGAAGCTACCCAACAACCCGGACCTGCTCCGGATGCGGTTTACACCCTCATCACTACTATTATCCAACATTTTGTTGGCCCCGAAGGCGCTAATAGTGAACGGAGTCGTGAACTTCTACAGAATCTAAGATGTCCATCTTTAACTCATTTCCGGTGGTACAAAGATGTATTCTTGGCAAAGGTTTTCCAACTTAATGATGCAAATCATGAGCACTGGAAAGCCAAATTTGTAGATGGTTTACCAACCTTCTTTGCTGAAAGAATCAGGAAAAAGCTTAGAGATATGAATAATGGTATCTCTATCCCTTACAGAAACTATACCTATGGTGGATTAGTCAACATTGTAATCCAGGAAGGTCTAGCTCTCTGTAATGATCTGAAGTTACAATCCCAGTTAAAAGCACAAAGATTAACTGGTAGGAAAGAAGTAGGTGAATTTGGTGATCAATTTGCCTACCAGACTCCCTTATCTTATCCTAAACCTAGGAAAAGAAATAAGGTTGAAAAACCTTATAAAAGGAAGTATTCTAAAAGAAAGAATTATTCAAAGGAAAAGGATAATTCTAGACAGTATACTAAGCCTAAAAGGAAATATATTCCTAAAGCAAAGGGTAAAGGAAAGCCCAAAGCTAAGGCTAAATGTTTCAAATGTGGACGTATAGGCCACTATGCAAACAAGTGCAGAACTAAGGAGAAACTCAGTAGTCTTCACATAGAAGATGAACTGAGACTTCAATTAAGTAAATTGTTACTTAATACTAGTTCTTCTGAATCAGAATCATCAGCTGATTATGGAGATGTTGTTATGGAATTACAGTCTTCTTCTTCCTCTTAAGCAGAAATTGGAAATCCTAGATGTTCCTGTAATCCCTCTCATGATGATTATTATAAGGCAATTGTTGAGATGAATGGGTTAAGCTTAAATGTTTTGACTTCGACTCAACAATCCTTATTGGATCTTATAGATCATATCCAGGATCCTTAAATCAAGATGAAAGTCTTTGAAATAGGTTCTGCTCTGGCACGATCTAATGAGGATACGGATAATCCAGATTTTCTGAGAGCAGAAAATCATTACAGCATGAAAGAAGTTCTAAGCAGATTAGAACACCAAGGACAAAATTCTCGTCCTGCTAATCTCCCGGATCTCAAGATGGAGATTAATCTTTTAAAAGAAGAAATTCGCCAGTTAAAGTCTCGTCAACATAAGATGGAACTGGAAATTACTCTTTTAAAAGCAACATCTGTAACTGAACCTTCATCATCCTAGATTGAAGTCCCTCAAACCGAAAGCACAAATTATCTTCAACTCTTGAATCAAGTTACTTACCAAAAATGGTATATCTCTATCAATTTGGTAATTAATCAAGAGTACACTATCACTAATGCTATTGCCTTAGTTGATAGTGGTGCAGATATGAACTGTATGCAGGAAGGATTGGTTCCTACTCAATATTTTGAGAAAACCACTCAAGGTCTTACCAGTGCAAGTGGTGGTAAGATGCAGATTAAGTATAAACTTAATTATGTTTTCATTTGTAAAGAAGGTATTTGTTTACCATCTACTTTCTTACTCATCAGGAATATGGCACAACAAGTTATTTTGGGCACCCCCTTTTTAGCTTTGATCATGCCAATTGAGAAAATTGATTCTCATGGAATATGCTCTAATTTACATGGTCAGTCAATCACTTTTTAGTTTTTGACCCCACCAGTAAACAAGCATATCAATGCTCTTAAAGATAATATTATCTTTAAGGAAAAACAACTGAATTATTTGCAAAAGGAGGTATCCTCCTTAGCAATTAATCAAAGATTGGTACAACCCACTGAGCAACAGAAAATTGAGTCAATACGACAAAACTTTCTAAAGGAAATCTGTAGTGAGATTCCTAATGCTTTTTGGGCAAGAAAGAAGCATATTGTTTCTTTACCCTATGAAAAGGGATTTACCGATCTCATGATTCCTTCTTAAGCTAGTCCCAGCCACATGAAAGCTGACTACTTGGAATTATGCAAAACTGAAATCAGCTCTTTAATGGCAAAGAAGCTTGTCACTAATAGCTACTCCCCCTGGAGTTGCAGAGGTTTTTATGTCAATAAAAATGCTGAAAAAGAACGAGGAATTCCTCGATTGGTTATTGATTATCGACCACTTAATCTAGCTTTGAGTTGGATCCGATACTCAATTCCCAACATCAAAGATCTTTTTGATAGGTTACAATCTGCTGTAATCTTTTCTAAATTTGATCTTAAATCTGGATATTACCAGGTACAGATAGCAGAAGAGGACAGGTACAAAACAGCTTTTTACGTACCTTTTGGACAGTACGAATGGACAGTAATGCCATTTGGATTAAAAAATGCCCCTTCAGAATTTCAACATATTTTGAATGACATATTTAATCCTTTTACTGAATTTTCTATTGTTTATATTGATGATATTCTTATATTTTCAAAATCAATCGATCAGCATTATAAACACTTGAAAATTTTCAAAGATGTTATTTACCGCAATAGTTTAGTAGTTTATGCTCCTAAACTAAAACTGTTTTTAACTGTGGTCAGATTTCTTGGTCATGAAATTTGTGATGGAAAAATTAGACCTATTAATCGCAGTATTTAGTTTGCTTCTAAATTTCCAGATGAAATTAAGGATAAAACTCAGCTTCAAAGGTTTCTGGGTAGTTTGAATTATATTCGAAATCACTACAGAGATCTTGCACGGGATACAACAATTTTGTACAACAGGTTAAGGAAATCTCCTTCCCCATGGACTTTGGAACACACCAAGGCCGTCCAGAAGATTAAACTCAGAGCCAAACAAATTCCTTGCTTAGCTCTAGCCAATTCTTCATGGTTCAAAATTGTGGAAACAGATGCATCCAATATTGGATATGGTGGCATTCTTAAACAGAAGAATCCAAATACAGGAACTGAAGAGCTTGTTCGCTTCACTTCAGGAACTTGGAAAAATGCACAATTAAATTATTCAACCATCAAAAAGGAAATTCTTTCTTTGGTTAAATGCATTTATAAATTCCAAGATGATTTAATCAATCAGAAATTCTTGTTACGTATTGATTGTAGTGCTGCTAAACAAGTACTGGAAAAAGATGTAAAGAATTTGGTTTCCAAACAGATATTTGCTGGTTGGCAAGCTGATTTATCTGCTTTTGATTTTTCTATTGAATATATTAAAGGCAGTTCTAATTCTTTACCTGATTTTCTAACTCGTGAATTTTTGCAGGGTTCATGAATCAGCCCCCCCATGGGCAGGGCCGGGGTAATACTCCAAAGGCTCGTGGCAAAAATAAGGCTAAGGCCAAAGTGGTTATACCACTAAATGATGATCAATTTCCATATTTGGATCATGTTGTTGATCTGCTCAACACACCTTCTAAAGGAAGCAGCAGTACACAACAGAAACAACAGAAACCAACCATGAAAGAGGTTCTTGAACAAAAGACTCAATGGATACCTAATCAAAGGTATATTCAGACAGTACTGGTACTGGATTCTCAGGATGAGCAATGGATGCCAGATCCTTGGGAAGTGAAATCCAGATATTTCCAAACTCAACAATATGCTGCACCGGATAGTCGCCATAGATATATCTATGAAGCCATTCTTACTGAAACTTCCTCTGTGGAGATCAACCACACGAAACAATTTCCGAATTCCAAAGATAGTCCTCTTACTTATAGTAAAGCTATCTTTAAGAGGCTTATACGGCCTAGTGACTACAGATTAAATCCTAATTTGCCAAGGAAAATATCCTATGGTCACAGTTACAATTATTGAGATTATATCTCAGCTTGGACATATTCATTCTTTTATCAAAATCCGAAGCATAAGCATTCTTGGTTCTTCAAGATATGCCCTCAATCAGTTAAGGCTGATTTCCCAAACTGGGTTATACCCTGGTGGGCTATATTTGGCCCTGATCTAGATATTTTGCCAGAGTCAATTCGGCAGTTATACTTGCCATGGCAACAATTTCATCCTCAATTACGGGGACAGGATAATATTCCTGTAGGGAAATCCACCCTCTTGTTCTTTACTGAATTTGGAATCCCTTGGATTTGGAAATGGGATTTCCAATGTGGTTATACCACTGACAAGTTACCAGTCCTTCAGAGGATCTTTTATTACCGATGGTGGTCCGGCATGACTCAAGACCCTATCCAAGCCCTCCTCCATCATATCAGAAAGAAAACACTGGAATACATGGATATGGTTCCAAAGTTAACTATTCCAGAACCCGAAATCTTTAACCCATTTGAACTTTTTAAAGATATGATCAGAAAACAACAACCATTAATTACCGAAGCCGATTTAATGGTTAAATGCATGGATTTTATGAGGACCAAATTTGTTAAATCTTTTGATTCCTCCACACCTATAGTACGAGATGATGCATCCATGGTGTCAGTCTCTAGCCAAACCAGTCAAGAAGGTAATCAGTTTTCCTGTCTCGCTGGGTATGCACAAGATCCCAATGAAGATCTTATTTCTGAAGATGAGCCTACAGTAGCTGACTATTGGGATTCTCTCACCAGTCACTTGATGGATAAGATGAATCCACCCAAAAAGTAAAGATTCCTCTTATCCTGCCAACAGAAGAAGACAAAGAACTTTTCCCCAAAGTCTTTGGTTCTACAGTATTTCCTTCATCAGATGTCTACTTTCCATCAGATAAGGAGACAGAACTTAGTGGTGGGCTGACCGACTGCATTATTCCAGCACACAATCCCATGCACTATGCGGACTTCAAAATGTTAATTTCAAGTCCATTTTATGTATAAATAGAGGGCAGGTTTCCCTTCAATGTATCTTTCAATTTTCCTTTTCTTCTCCTTGTAATAATTTTCTGTACTAGCTTGGAAGTCCAATAAAGAAAGTTTTCTGGAAGTCTGTTTAAATTTCTTATTTTGTCTTATCATATATTATCGTGTTTATTTCTGTATTATCCTATAATCGATCTCTATAAACGATCCCTCTATTATTTATAAACGATCCCTCTATTATTTGGTATCAGAGCCATGATGGCTTAACTTTTTATTGTTAATGCTTATTAGGTACTGGTAGCATGATTATTATCGTAATTATGTCATGAACAATACGACTATTATTCTGTCTAACTTATGTTTATCCCAGATTCAATTATGGGTCGTCCAAAAGTCGCGTTGGAATTTAAAAGCCCGCTTTTTGCATTAAATTGCTGCACAGGGTATTGTTTCCAGTAAATCGTTGCCAGACGAGTAATAGAATCTCTCTTAAGCAGAACGACGACAGAATAGTAACTTACTGTTCATTATATAATATTATAATATTTATACTATGCAGACCTTAAAGCATTAACAAAAATTGACAGACATGTTAAAACCATCTTCTTCCTCCTCTTCAGGAGTACAGGAAAACCAGGATTCAGAATTGGTAAAAAATACTGAATTAGTGGAATGGACCAATGTTCAAAATAAATTGAACAGATGGACTATCCCTCCAGTAAGTGCTAAGAGCATTTACAAAATCGGAATGCTTAATTTAACTGATCTATGGACTGTCAAGACCATGGAACAGACCATACAATTAAGCACTAAGGATACAATAATTAAGTTATTGTCTTCCCGTGACCTTCAGAGGCACATGCACAAATATAAGTACATCCATATAGGTTTAATTCAAATTGCTTTTAAACCTTTAACCTTGTTAGGTATGGATGCTTGTATTCAAGCAACCCTTCGGGATGCTCGATGTCTGAAATTTCACCCTTCCTTAATGGGTGCACTGGAAACCAGTCTATGTCATGGACCGGTTTATTTTAATGTCTATCCTAGTCTGAATTTATCTTTAACAGATAAAAATATCCATGAGGCCGTCAGTCTTCGTGTTCAGACCTATGGGTATGATTATTTACCTGGATCGGAAGTGATAAGTGTTATTTATCGCATCCATTACAAAGTACTTGATACTATGTGTCCAAATGCCATACGCAAAGACTCTAAAGGAGTGACAGCGTTATGGGACACCAATATGTACACATCAAATGTTGCCACAAAAAGGATGATTCCTTAGAGTGAAATAACATTTCCTAAACATTGGACGATTTCTAACGCAGTTCCGGCAAAGCCAATTGCTAATCATAGCTTGGACTGTGTTATTCAGGACCAAGATGGTGATGTTTTTCTGAATTTCAGAAAATCAATAGATCTACCTAGATCTACATCATCTAAAGGAAGTCATCTTCCTTATCATGTTTCTTGTCCTCCTTCTCGCCATTCGATTTCGTCGGATTACAGAAAGGACAATCTCCCTGAAGTCATTGGTTCAAATCAACTCAAGCTGAAAGGAATACAGCAATCTCAGAATCAAATTCCAAGAGGAGTCTACGAGAAAGCACCAATAGGTATGTCTCGTCGCCAATTTGGAATTGAATTCAGCCCAACTCCATCTGAAATGGGAATTGGAAATGAATCTGTCAAGGATCAATTTGATGATCCTACAGACATCAATGACCCTCATGAATATTAGTTTTAATGAATTTTGTCCCAGATAGAATTGCCATTAATATTGAATTTCAACAGGATCAATATAAAGAATTCAGAAATTGGTATTTTAAAGTTTTTGACCAAAAACAATTACAGCTTTTTAAAACTCAATTTTATGATTTTCTACAAGAACGCAAAATGGTTATACCTTTTGTTTCTTGGTTCTTTATGACCAATCATTCTCTTGTTAATATAAACATACTGGATGATTTTCTCAAAACATGGACCACATCTGAAGATAAGGTTTATCACTCTGTCCATCCTCCCACTGAACATCTAATTCTGAAAAGGATTGACCCTGACAGTGGTGCCAAAGTGGAAACCAAGGCTTATAGCCAACCTAAAATAATTGATCCATCCTGTAATGCTACTAAGAAAGACATTTCTCATGTTTACAGGCAGAACAATTATACGAGTGTTTGTTTGCAAACGATAAGATCTCAGCTTGGGAGAATTGAAACAGGAATAGACACAGTATTAAATACAATTAATACTAAGTGTATTACTGATAAGACTTCTCCTCCTGGAGCTTCCCTATCCAAAGCATTAGTCAAACCTGCAATTGAAGTTAAAGGCTTCAATCTTTCACATCCTAAGAAGAATGAAGAATTCCTTACTCTTCTTACTCAGAAAATTCAAGGACTTAAAATTCAGACTTTATCCCATGATCAATCTGAAATAGGTTCTGATTCTGATGATGTGTTATCTCATATTGAGGTCTTCCAAACTGATTTTACTCAGATACCTGAGTTAAACAGAATTATCTATGATAAGAATATCCACTCCAACACAGCCCCTGCTCCGAGTAGATATTATTATCTCAGACCTACACCTCAAGATATCTTGTATGAAGAAGATTATTTTCATACACAGAAATCTTTTCATGGCAAGACCATTTATGAATGGAACATAGATGGGAAATCTGATTATCAGATTTACGAGGTTATTCATCAAATGTTGATGTATAGCCAAGTTTGTAAAATCAACAACAATACTGACCCAACCATTGCTAAATTTGTCGTTGCTGGTTTTACAGGCATCCTTAAAAGATGGTGGGATAATGTTCTCACCGACATTCAGAAGGCTGAAATCTTTTCTGCTACCAAGATAGTTAAAGATGAAGCTACCCAACAACCCGGACCTGCTCCGGATGCGGTTTACACCCTCATCACCACTATTATCCAACATTTTGTTGGCCCCGAAAGCTCTAATAGTGAACGGAGTCGTGAACTTCTACAGAATCTAAGATGTCCATCCAAATAATAAAGGGATCGTTTATAGAGATCGATTATAGGATAATACAGAAATAAACACGATAATATATGATAAGACAAAAATAAGAAATTTAAACAGACTTACAGAAAACTTTCTTTATTGGACTTCCAAGCTAGTACAGAAAATTATTACAAGGAGAAGAAAAGGAAAATTGAAAGATACATTGAAGGGAAACCTGCCCTCTATTTATACATAAAATGGACTTGAAATTAACATTTTGAAGTTCGCATAGTGCATGGGATCGTGTGCTGGAATAATGCAGTCGGTCGGCCCACCACTAAGTTCTGTCTCCTTATCTGATGGAAAGTAGACATCTGATGAAGGAAATACTGTAGAACCAAAGACTTTGGGAAAAAGTTCTTTGTCTTCTTCTGTTGGCAGGATAAGAGGAATCTTTACTTTTTAGGTGGATTCATCTTATCCATCAAGTGACTGGTGAGAGAGTCCCAATAGTCAGCTACTGTAGGCTCATCTTCAGAAAAAAGATCTTCATTGGGATCTTGTGCATACCCAGCGAGACAGGAAAACTGATTACCTTCTTGACTGGTTTGGCTAGAGACTGACACCATGGATGCATCATCTCGTACTGTAGGTGTGGAGGAATCAAAAGATTTAACAAATTTGGTCCTCATAAAATCCATGCATTTAACCATTAAATCGGCTTCGGTAATTAATGGTTGTTGTTTTCTGATCATATCTTTAACAAGTTCAAATGGGTTAAAGATTTCGGGTTCTGGAATAGTTAACTTTGGAACCTTATCCATGTATTCCAGTGTTTTCTTTCTGATATGATGGAGGAGGGCTTGGATAGGGTCTTGAGTCATGCCGGACCACCATCGGTAATAAAAGATCCTCTGAAGGACTGGTAACTTGTCAGTGGTATAACCACATTGGAAATCCTATTTCCAAATCCAAGGGATTCCAAATTCAGTAAAGAACAAGAGGGTGGATTTCCCTACAGGAATATTATCCTGTCCCCGTAATTGAGGATGAAATTGTTGCCATGGCAAGTATAACTGCCGAATTGACTCTGGCAAAATATCCAGATCAGGGCCAAATATAGCCCACCAGGGTATAACCCAGTTTGGGAAATCAGCCTTAACTGATTGAGGGCATATCTTGAAGAACCAAGAATGCTTGTGCTTCGAATTTTGATAAAAGAACGAATATGTCCAAGCTGAGATATAATCCCAATAATTGTAACTGTGACCATAGGATATTTTCCTTGGCAAATTAGGATTTAATCCCCAGTTACTAGGCCGTATAAGCCTCTTAAAGATAGCTTTACTATAAGTAAGAGGACTATCTTTGGAATTCGGAAATTGCTTCGTGTGGTTGATCTCCACAGAGGAAGTTTCAGTAAGAATGGCTTCATAGATATATCTATGGCGACCATCCGGTGCAGCATATTGTTGAGTTTGGAAATATCTGGATTTAACTTCCCAGGGATCTGGCATCCATTGCTCATCCTGAGAATCCAGTACCAATACTGTCTGAATATACCTTTGATTAGGTATCTATGGAGTCTCTTGTTCAAGAACCTCTTTCATGGTTGGTTTCTGTTGTTTCTGTTGTGTACTGCTGCTTCCTTTAGAAGGTGTGTTGAGCAGATCAGCAACATGATCCAAATATGAAAATTGATCATCATTTAGTGGTATAACCACTTTGGCCTTAGCCTTGTTTTTGCCACTAGCCTTTGGAGTATTACCCCGGCCCTGCCCATGGGGGGGCTGATTCATGAACCCTGCAAAAATTCACGAGTTAGAAAATCAGGTAAAGAATTAGAACTGCCTTTAATATATTCAATAGAAAAATCAAAAGCAGATAAATCAGCTTGCCAACCAGCAAATATCTGTTTGGAAACCAAATTCTTTACATCTTTTTTCAGTACTTGTTTAGCAGCACTACAATCAATGCGTAACAAGAATTTCTGATTGATTAAATCATCTTGGAATTTATAAATGCATTTAACCAAAGAAAGAATTTCCTTTTTGATGGTTGAATAATTTAATTGTGTATTTTTCCAAGTTCCTGAAGTGAAGCGAACAAGCTCTTCGGTTCCTGTATTTGGATTCTTCTGTTTAAGAATGCCACCATATCCAATATTGGATGCATCTGTTTCCACAATTTTGAACCATGAAGAATTGGCTAGAGCTAAGCAAGGAATTTGTTTGGCTCTGAGTTTAATCTTCTGGACGGCCTTGGTGTGTTCCAAAGTCCATGGGGAAGGAGATTTCCTTAACCTGTTGTACAAAATTGCTATATCCTGTGCAAGATCTCTGTAGTGATTTCGAATATAATTCAAACTACCCAGAAACCTTTGAAGCTGAGTTTTATCCTTAATTTCATCTGGAAATTTAGAAGCAAACTCAATACTGCAATTAATAGGTCTAATTTTTCCATCACAAATTTCATGACCAAGAAATCTGACCTTAGTTAAAAACAGTTTTAGTTTAGGAGCAGAAACTACTAAACCACTGCGGTAAATAACATCTTTGAAAATTTTCAAGTGTTTATAATGCTGATCGATTGATTTTGAAAATATAAGAATATCATCAATATAAACAATAGAAAATTCAGTAAAAGGATTAAATATGTCATTCAAAATATGTTGAAATTCTGAAGGGGCATTTTTTAATCCAAATGGCATTACTGTCCATTTGTACTGTCCAAAAGGTACGCAAAAAGCTGTTTTGTACCTGTCCTCTTCTGCTATCTGTACCTGGTAATATCCAGATTTAAGATCAAATTTAGAAAAGATTACAGCAGATTGTAACCTATCTAAAAGATCTTTGATGTTGGGAATTGGGTATCGGATTCAACTCAAAGCTAGATTAAGTGGTCGATAATCAATAACCAATCGAGGAATTCCTCGTTCTTTTTTAGCATTTTTATTGACATAAAAAGCTCTGCAACTCCAGGGGGAGTAGCTATTAGTGACAAGCTTCTTTGCCATTAAAGAGCTGATTTCAGTTTTGCATAATTCCAAGTAGTCAGCTTTCGTGTGACTGGGACTAGCTTTAGAAGGAATCATGAGATCGGTAAATCCCTTTTCATAGGGTAAAGAAACAATATGCTTCTTTCTTGCCCAAAAAGCATTAGGAATCTCACTACAGATTTCCTTTAGAAAGTTTTGTCGTATTGACTCAATTTTCTGTTGCTTAGTGGGTTGTACCAATCTTTGATTAATTGTTAAGGATGATACCTCCTTTTGCAAATAATTCAGTTGATTTTCCTTAAAGATAATATTATCTTTAAGAGCATTGATATGCTTGTTTACTGGTGGGGTCAAAAACTGAAAAGTGATTGACTGACCATGTAAATTAGAGCATATTCCATGAGAATCAATTTTCTCAATTGGCATGATTAAAGCTTAAAAGGGGGTGCCTAAAATAACTTGTTGTGCCATATTCCTGATGAGTAAGAAAGTAGATGGTAAACAAATACCTTCTTTACAAATGAAAACATGATTAAGTTTATACTTAATCTGCATCTTACCACCACTTGCACTGGTAAGACCTTGAGTGGTTTTCTCAAAATATTGAGTAGGAACCAATCCTTCCTGGATACAGTTCATATCTGCACCACTATCAACTAAGGCAATAGCATTAGTGATAGTGTACTCTTGATTAATTACCAAATTGATAGAGATATACCATTTTTGGTAAGTAACTTGATTCAAGAGTTGAAGATAATTTGTGCTTTCGGTTTGAGGGACTTCAATCTGGGATGATGAAGGTTCAGTTATAGATGTTGCTTTTAAAAGATTAATTTCCAGTTCCATCTTATGTTGACGAGACTTTAACTGGCGAATTTCTTCTTTTAAAAGATTAATCTCCATCTTGAGATCAGGGAGATTAGCAGGACGAGAATTTTGTCCTTGGTGTTCTAATCTGCTTAGAACTTCTTTCATGCTGTAATGATTTTCTGCTCTCAGAAAATCTGGATTATCCGTATCCTCATTAGATCGTGCCAGAGCAGAACCTATTTCAAAGACTTTCATCTTGATTTGAGGATCCTGGATATGATCTATAAGATCCAATAAGGATTGTTGAGTCGAAGTCAAAACATTTAAGCTTAACCCATTCATCTCAACAATTGCCTTATAATAATCATCATGAGAAGGATTACAGGAACATCTAGGATTTCCAATTTCTGCTTCAGAGGAAGAAGAAGACTGTAATTCCATAACAACATCCCCATAATCAGCTGATGATTCTGATTCAGAAGAACTAGTATTAAGTAACAATTTACTTAATTGAAGTCTCAGTTCATCTTCTATGTGAAGACTACTGAGTTTCTCCTTAGTTCTGCACTTGTTTGCATAGTGGCCTATACGTCCACATTTGAAACATTTAGCCTCAGCTTTGGGCTTTCCTTTACCCTTTGCTTTAGGAATATATTTCCTTTTAGGCTTAGTATACTGTCTAGAATTATCCTTTTCCTTTGAATAATTCTTTCTTTTGGAATACTTCCTTTTATAAGGTTTTTCAACCTTATTTCTTTTCCTAGGTTTAGGATAAGATAAGGGAGTCTGGTAGGCAAATTGATCACAAAATTCACCTACTTCTTTCCTACCAGTTAATCTTTGTGCTGTTAACTAGGATTGTAACTTCAGATCATTACAGAGAGCTAGACCTTCCTGGATTACAATGTTGACTAATCCACCATAAGTATAGTTTCTGTAAGGGATAGAGATATCATTATTCATATCTCTAAGCTTTTTCCTGATTCTTTCAGCAAAGAAGGTTGGTAAACCATCTACAAATTTGGCTTTCCAGTGTTCATGATTTGCATCATTAAGTTGGAGAACCTTTGCCAAGAATACATCTTTGTACCACCGGAAATGAGTTAAAGATGGACATCTTAGATTCTGTAGAAGTTCACGACTCCGTTCACTATTAGCGCCTTCGGGGCCAACAAAATGTTGGATAATAGTGGTGATGAGGGTGTAAACCGCATCCGGAGCAGGTCCGGGTTGTTGGGTAGCTTCATCTTTAACTATCTTGGTAGCAGAAAAGATTTCAGCTTTCTGAATGTCGGTGAGAACATTATCCCACCATCCTTTAAGGATGCCTGTAAAACCAGCAACGACAAATTTAGCAATGGTTGGGTCAGTATTGTTGTTGATTTTACAAACTTGGCTATACCTCAATATTTGATGAATAACCTCGTAAATCTGATAATCAAATTTCCCATCTATTATTTGGTATCAGAGCCATGATGGCTTAACTTTTTATTGTTAATGCTTATTAGGTACTGGTTAATGTTTATTAGGAGACCTTACAAAAAGAACTCGAACTCCTCCAGCGACAAAAGGCAGCTTCCGAACAAGCTGCCATGAATGCAAAACAAAAACAGAGCTCAGGCGGTATGTGGGGTTGGCTTGCCGGAACCCCTGCCAACCGAAAAACCCGATGACGCCTGAGAAATCACAAATCAAAATACATAGTGTTTGCTAGAATTTGGTCTCATTAATTCATTTTTTTCTTAAATTTTTTTTAACCCAGTTTTTTTTCAGGATGGAAATAAGATTATCTGAGTTCTGTTTGGCCTGAAGGAACCTATTGGGTTTCTGGTTGTATACATAAATTTCAGCTATGTAATTGCACGAGGCTGTCAGTACTGTGTTTTTTTATTTGGAGTTTGTATTTTTTTTATTTTTTATTTTCCTTCTGTATGATTCGAACATTATTGGATTGAATGAATTTGCAAAGATCTGTTACGTGTTAAAAATAATAATAAGAAAAGAAATATTAAGAATGACCTATAAAATTTGCACAATATCTAAAATTTTCACTTTTCCTTTGGCTGAAATTATTTTTTTTTTTTGGAACTCACATTTTCTGTTTGGTCAGAAGGAAAACAAAAATTTTGACATTATTTTCTCAACAAAAATAAATAAATAATAATGTATTTATGATAGTAACTAATTTGAATTGAGCTTAAAAATCCTCAAACATTCTGTCAGGGGAATGTCCTTGAGTGACTGAAAGCTTGGGACAAAACTAACTGCTAATTTCCCTAATCCAATACCAATAACCTCGAGCCTAGTAAATTTCCTTCGTTTCCGATTATAAGAAACCAGAGTACCAGCATTACTCGACATCAAGATCTGTCCATTGTTCCAAATTGTGATCAGTCGAAGTGAGGAACCTGGGATCCCCATATCCAACAGAGTTGTGGTTTTCAAAACGCAATCTTTACTCCAAGACGTAGCAACTCCATAAACTTTCATTGACCATATATCAAGCCGATGCCCGCGAGTTGCAAATTGTTCGTCCTCGACAGCTTCGCAGTAGCCCAATGAATAGCCCCGTTCAAACAAACCCCAACAAGAAGTGAGTACTGGGCAAACGGGGCATCTCCCAGATTTCTCCATACACCAGATGCAAGACTAAAAACCTCCACCATTTTATATACAATCACGACTTTGTAGTGGCCAGTGGCCGAACTCCACCCAAACCCATAAGCCACAAATCTCTCTCTTTGTCGGTTTTGGGTTTTGGAAGGGCAACATATTCTCCCGGAATTGGGTTGAGTATGTTTACATGGTAAAAAGTAGTAATCCGACAAACAGAGTAAACCATTGCAAGAACCCAACAATCCTAGTTTTAAATCGGACGACTTTGCCGGTTGAAGTTTTCCGAACCACAACGGTCCGTGACGTAGATGAGTGTCGTAGTTACGGACATGGTCCTGTAGTTCAACCAATGAAAAACCATTACGCGATGGGCACACAATATCGATGAAGGGTGATGTTGCGAGACGAACACTGTTGAAATAAGGGTCTAAGAGTAAGTTGAACCAACACACCTGGACTGTAAGAGGGTCCTGATTGGAAGCCGAAAAGAAATGTCCATGATGATGGAGTCAGGCAGATCCATTATGAAAAACCGCCAGTGTGTGAGATTGTTTCTTGCTGCTATCTTGTGTTTGGAATGAGAGGATTTTATAGGTCCGATTGGTTAGCCTCAAGTTACTAAAAAGGAAAAGAAATTTCAACTTTTTGAAGGTTTGGTTAGAACCTAATTTGTGTTAGAGTTTGCCTTCTTTAAATATATATATCCTTGTCTAATTATAAAAAACTCAGTAATTTGTTCAACAATTTTAGGGAAATTATTTTATTTTTTATATCAATAATTCTTGTCTAATTAAATTTTCTTTTATTACAAAACTCATAATAAATAGATAAATATGTAACTTGTGTTAAAGTTCTATAGAAACTCTTTTAAAAAATTATTTTATTTTCTTTAAATATATCATTATCTAATTAGATTTCTTTTTATTAAAATTCATAATAAACAGATAAATAAAGATTATATGTGATAAAGTTTTAAATAAAATAAAGTAAAAAATTTGTGGTAGAGTATTATAGAAATTATTTTATTTATTTTAAATATATTTAAAATAAATAGGTAAATGCAGTTTATATGTAATAGAGTTTTATAAAAAATAAAATAGCTAATTTGTGGTAGAATTTTATAAAAATTATTTTATTTTATTTAAATATATTTATGTCTAATTAGATTTTATTTTATTATAAAACTCATAATAAATAGATAACTTGATAAAGTTTTATAGAAAATAAAATAACTAATTTGTGGTAAATTTTATACAAATTATTTTATTTTCTTTAAATATATTCTTTTTTAATTAGATTTTCTTTTATTAAAAAAACTCATAATAAATAGATAAATAGGTAATATGTGTTAGAGTTTTATAGAAACTCTTTTAAAAACTCTTTTAATATCAATTAATAAATATTTTTTTAATATTAATATTTATTCTGTAATTAGATTTTCTTTTATTAAAAAACTCATAATAAAAGTTAATTTGTGTTAGAGTTTTAGAAAAATTATTTATTTTTTATATGAATTAATAAATATTTTTTTATATTAATAATTCTTGTCTAATTAGATTTTCTTTTATTAAAAAGCTCATAAAAAATTAATAAATAGGTAATTTTTATTAGAATTTTATAGAAAATCTTTTAAAATCTTTTTTTATATCAATTAATAAATATTTTTTATATTAATAATTCTTGCCTAATTAGATTTCCTTTCATTAAAAAAACTCATAATAAATAGATAAATAGGTAATTTGTGTTAGAGTTTTATATAAATTATTTTATTTTCTTTAAATATATCCTTATCTAATTAGATTTTCTTTTATTAAAAAACTCAAAATAAAAGGTAATTTGTGTTAGAGTTTTATATAAATTATTTTATTTGTTCTTTCAATTAATAAATAATTTTTATATTAATAATTGTTATCTACTTATATTTTTTTTATTAAAATCTCGTAATAAATTGATAAATAGGTAATTTGTGTTAGAGTTTTATAGAAACTCCTTTAAAAAATTATTTTATTTTCTTTAAATATATGCTTATCTAATTAGATTTCCTTTTATTAAAAAACTCATAATGAATAGATAAATACAGTTTATATGTGATAGAGTTTTAAATGAAATAAAATAGGTAATTTGTGGTAGAGTTTTACAGAAATTATTTTATTTTCTTTAAATATATTCATAATAAATAGGTAAATACAGAGGTAATTTATGGTAGAGTTTTATAGAAATTATTTTATTTACTTTAAATATTGTAATACCCCTAATTTTACAAAAGATAGTTCGGGTATTTCATTAATTGTTTAATTGCAATTTTTTTAATGGTTAATTGTTTAATTACTTGCTTGGTTGCATTATTTGACCTAATTGTGATTATTTGAATTATGTGTCAGTTTACTTGATTATTGATTTAGTTGATAGTTAACTATTTAATTGTTTTGTTTTAATTGTTATTTAATTAATTAATTGTTTTAATTTAAATTGTTGTAAATTGACGTGATGTAATTAAATTTATTTAGTTTTAACGTGACTATAGGGTTGGTTGAATATATAATATACATATAAGTAGCCGACATAAGTTTTAACCTAGATTGTTCTTTGGGCCGCGTAGGTCATGTTTAGGATTTAATTGAACTTAAGGTTAGTGGCCTATAAATATACGAGTAATATTCTGACTAGGGTTTTATAAAATTATTACGTTATAGTAAGGGCTGAAGGAATTGGAGACGGCTGGGAAGAAACAGAGAGACAAGCAAAGGATTCATCGGAGAATTTAGACGGACGTCGGTGTAAGGCAAGTTCTATCCTTATTCTCTCCCTTAGGCTTCGTGTTCTTTGCATTCCTAAATAATTTTAGGATTGATTTAATCAATTAAAACGTTTTCTGTTTGTGCTAAAACTGAAACCTATCTGTATGTGTTGTATGCTTGTAAACTTGTTAAAACGTGAACTGTAATTGCATTTTTCACTGTTTAAACCTATGTATGGAATGTAATAATGACTTAAACCTGGATGGGGAACATACTGGGATTGGGTTACAGTGTCTGGAAGCCATGGCAGTGAGGTTTGAAGGCTGCAGAAGTCATCAGAAGGAGAGAAGACGAAGCAGAGAGGGAGAAAACCGGCTCTCCCTTGGAGAGAGCCGGCTCCCTTTGATGTGGAGGCGGCTCCCAAGTGTGGGAGCCGGCTCCAAGGTCTAAAGGAGGTGGCTCCACATTTTGGGAGACGTCTTCTTTGGTGATTTTTTATTTTTCTTCGTTCTCCAGTCAGTTTTACATGCAGTGGTTGATTCTGGAGCTTGCAGTTGAGTGCAGGGTTGAATATGGAAGGTCTAATTAATGTACATGGATAGATTAAAGCTTCAGACGTGGTGTTAATTAAGTCTACTTGCTTAGAAAAGCTTGGAAAGTAGGGATTTAATCGGGAAGTTACACTGTGTTTAAATCTGTAAAGCTAGTAATGTTAACTCTTTTTGAATTAGTAATTTTCTGATACGAATGATATAATTGTAACATGTTTCACTATATACCATGATCATGTATCTGAATTATACATGTGTACGATGTGTTAGTGTTGACGATGCTAAGCTTTAAATTTAGCATTAACTGGTTTTGTGAAACAATCAAAATTGAGCATGTATATATACATACTGTAATTCTGTCTTGATGCTTGCACTAATACTATTAGTATCAACTGTTGGAGGAATGGACTTTGTTGATGTTTACTTTAAATGTCTGTAATATGGACTGTAGAGAGTTGAATGAGAATTTGAAATAATCCTATCATTATATCAGATTTTATGGAACAACCTAAACTGAGTAGGTTTGTATATATACTGTGACTATGTTTCTTGATGCTTACGTTATGACTGTTAGTATCAGTGATGGATATAAAATTGAACATGTTTATGTATATAACTGATTTTGTTTATTAATGCCTACACTATGCCTGTTAGTATTGATTAAGTAAAAGTTAAGTCCAATTGATTGTAGTGTCATGGCAACGACTAGTTGAGCGGTACTACCATGATACATGATGGATTTTAAATATATTGTTATGGTACCTCGATATAAGCTTGAGTCTCAGGATCAATAGTTAGGGAGCGTATATGCATTGGGATGCATAGCTAGATATGATGGTTGGAGGTGTACCCTGTTTAGGTTTAGGTACACATGCCCGTTTCGTGTGCGTTTTAGCATGTTACCTTTATTCAGGTTGAGACCGGATTGTAGTCCAGTGAGAGTCCTTTCGTGTGACTATATTTATATTTACAGACTACAGACTATTAGATATTGTGGAATTGTTTAGGGTGTACATGCGTATCGGGTTTCTGTTTGGATTATAATAGTATAGAACTTGCGCGTGGGCCTGATCCACTTCTATTTTTCAGGTACACGACAGTTCCAGACTTAAACGTGTTCGTGCTGAGCAGAGGTTTCTACTCACTTTACTGACGACGTAGGATTTCTCTCCAGAGTTTATATTAGGACGTTCTTTCAGTTGTTTTAATTCAGTTTGGATTTTTATTAGGGGTCCACTAGAGATGGATTCCCGAGTTGTTAAACTTATGGAGTTTTGGATTGTCAGTTTTTTAGTATTCAATTTTTAAAGGATTTATATTTAGTTTCTTTCAGCTTTTAATATTTATTCATATTTCACTTCGTATTCTGTGTTCGTTATAACATATTAATTATTTGATATCCCTTGGGTTTGGGCCTGGCCCTGATCAACCTGTATCTCGGATTCGAAGGGTACCACAAATATATATCCTTGTCTAATTAGATTTCATTTTATTAGAAACTCATAATAAAATGTAATTTATGGTAGAGTTTTAGAGAAATTATTTTATTTTTTATATCGATTAATAAATATTTTTTTATATTAATAATTCTTGTCTAATTATATTTTCTTTTATTAAAAAACTCAAGTAGATAAATAGGTAATTTGTGTTAGAGTTTTATAGAAACTCTTTTAAAAACTCTTTTTATATCAATTAATAAATATTTTTTTATTTATATTTTGAAATAAATTTTTAGATAATTTTAATTTTATTATGTAATTTGTTATTTGAATTTTATTACCTAATTTGGAATAAATTTTTAGGTAATTTGAATTTTATTAGGTAATTTGTAATTTGAATTTTATGAAAACTCTTTTATAAAAGTAATAGTTTATTAGATAATTTGAAATAATTTTTTGGGTAATTTGAATTATATATATTGAGGATATCACATACTATTCTAATCCATATTTCACCATTTCCTTGTTAAAATAAATAATTAAGTATTAATAATATTTATTTTTTTACTACTTAAAATTATAAGGGTATTTTTGGTAACTAGAATTATTTTATTTTTTTTCTTTTTATTCTATCCAAACTAACAAAATAATTTTTTCTCATTAAAAATTTCCTGCTAACCAAATATATGAAAACTTATTATTTTTTTTTTTTCACTTCACTTTTCATAAGAATTTCGGTCTAACTAACCACACCTTTAAGGAAAGTGATTTTATACGTTTGGAAGTGCTAGAATTGGATTAGGAAAGGGATTTGGAACGGCTTGAATTGGATTAGGAAAAGGATTTTCGAGTTTCTGTTGGAATAAAATAACACTTTTATCTAAATAACAGTAAAATAAAATATTAAGTATTTGGTGACACATTACTTTTTACAAATAAATTATTGTTTAATTTATTTTAAATACTTTTATTGCAAATTTTATAATTATATCTGATGTTACCATATTTGATAATAGCAACTTTAATAACAACTTTTAAAAAACGGGATTTAATTATTTTTATAATAAATAAAAAAGAATAAAATTATTTAATGATAAAGAATTACTTAAAATATTCAACATAATCAGTTTTAAAAACTACAAATTATAACTAAATTCAAATGCTTTATTCAACTAAATTTAAAACTTCTAATGGTTACCAAATACATCTAGACATAAATTTTTTTTAAATAAAAAAACTTTTAAACTAAAGAAGCAATTTCAAACTGGGTCTTCATAAATTTGGAACCCATAAAATTTTAAAATTGATGAATTTCACGAAAATTTCACCAAAAATTTCATAATTTGGACGAATTCTAAAAATATTGGAAGGATTTGAAAACGTCTTTTTTACCATTTAGTTTTTCAATTGTGGTTAAATACTAAGTATCTCACTCCACCTTGAGAGATTATATCCCTTTCGGTAAATAATAAGATATTTCTGAATGAATGACTAGTGAATGAATTCAGAAAAAGGAAAAAAACTATAGACAGGATAATTCATTTTCAAGAAAAAAAAAAAATAGCTAGAACAAAATCTTAAAAGAAAAAAATAATAATAAAAAATAAAAGAGAACGAGAAAAAAATAATTACACGTATATATTTCTTTTTACAACTATCTTGGTGAATGAATTATTTGTTTTTTTTTTTTTTTAAAATCCATTTAAACAAGGATAGTTGTAAAAATAAAAAATAAAAACAAAAAGAAACATATATATATATATATAGGGATAAAAAAAAACAGAGGGGGGGAAAAAATTCATTCACTCAAGGATAGTTGTAAGAATCGATCTCAGAATTCATCTTCTACATGGATTCTTTTCTTGTTTTTTTTTAACCTTTCCCTTTATTCTTTTCACGATTTTTTTCTAGCTCTCTCTCTTTTATTTATTTATTTATTTATTTTTTCAGAATCCATCCATCTTGTGAATGGATTATACTATCTATATATATATATATATTTTTCTTTTTCAGAATTCATTCACATGGCACTAGTAATTATATATATATATACACACGCACACATTTTTATATGGATAGATTAAAAGGAGAGAGAAGAAGAAAGGTGAGATAGTTTAAAAGGGCATGTTTGTCTAAAAAAGTAATATTTGTACAGTCTCCTTAAAATAAAACTTAAGCAATTAATATATTTAAAACTAACCAATCCTAACAGCGACTGTGAAATGACAATGCTTGCACGATTGTAATTAGCATTCCTCAAAAATATTCCTGAAATTAATTATTTATTAATTATTTATACTGAATTTGGGATGAAAAGAATAAAAAATATTCAGGTGTTTTTTTTTTCTTTTCCGATGTCTCAAAATAATTTACTATTACTTTCAGAACCTTGACTCATACTTGACTCAATTGGGACAAAGGGAGCATAATATATTATACTAGTAAAATACCAATAATGCCTCAAGGAAGTTCACGGTTTTCATCCAAAACCAGTGCCTACAACAGTTGCTTTAGAGAGAGATGCATACAATTGGCCATTAAGATCACTGTGCAGGCCAAGTCTCGACTAGCCAACAGAACCCTAAAATGAAAACAAGAGCAGAGCTCTGTTTTGCCTTTGGATTTTGCGAATTCGAAGAGAGAAAGAGACAACCAGTATTAGAAATGAAGGGATGACGTGGCAACTAATTTCTTCTCCTCCTGCAATCCATGATCTTCACAAGCTCGTCAAGGCATGATTTTTACACGTTTCAGAGATGACACTAAACTCACAGAAACGAGAAGAAATTGGTCCCGGATTGCTTAAAGCAACCGAGGAATCTAGGGTTTCCATTATCGGATTCTCGGAAAACTACGCGTCTTCAAGATGGTGCCTTGATGAACTTGTGAAGATCATGAATTGCAAGAGGAAACTCACTCAGATTGTTATTCCCATCTTCTACGACGTCCAACCCTCCGACGTTCGCTCGCAGAGGTGGTGTTATGCAGAAGCATTTGCCAATCACGAAAAGGGGTTCGACTTGGAATCGGTGAGGAAAATTCAGTAGTACAAACTTTTCATTTGTTTGACAATTTTCTGAAGAAATACAGACATTTTCAAATAGCTCTGAAACCAAACAGAGTTTTAGGGCTTTGTTTGGTTTGTTTCAATATTTTGAGAACCAGTTTTTATTTTTCATAATTGAAAATCGTTAGAATTGTACAACCATACAAAGTATAATTGATTGTTAACGACTTTTTATATGTTTAATTGATGCTTAATGATTTTATTTACTTTTTTGGGGGTTTCTGTTTTTCTGAAGGAAAAATAGTAAAAGATGCACTTGTGATTTGAGTCAGAATTGTCCTCACCTGCAAGTCAAGTTTACTGTAAGTTGTTTTCAACTCTCAATCCCACACCAGTTCGGGCCTAATGTAAATTTTGATACAATGCTAAGTTCATTCTTTGATTATTCTCCTTCCTGCAAAGGGTCACTCTCACTTATGAGGCAGGTAACGGTTCATTCATTTCTTCATGAGATTGGAAATTAAAATTTATCATTTGGTGTTCGCCCGACTGTAAAAGATGTGAGTTGGTCAATGATTTTATATTAGTAATATCAAATGGTAGGTTTTGTGTCAATTATATCCCTTTCGGCTTTCAGATAAGGTACTAAATTACTAATGCATTGTCAAACTACTTTTTTGGAGTTGATATTGTGCCACACGCGAGGTGCAGGAACTATGATTCTTCCTCATATTTGTCATACTTTAATTTTTTTTTATAGGATTAGTTACTCCATTAATTCAAAAATGTTAAAAAAAGACAGAAAAGAAATCATTTTCTGATCTATATAGGTCAAGGTTATGCCCTGCTCCTCTCACGCACAAACTTTTCCTTTCATTTGATCAAACTGTTTGAGCTTTGACAATGGCAGCTTCCTGTGTTTACGATGTCTTCTTGTCTTTCAGCGGTGTTGATACTCGCAAGAAATTTACGGGCCACCTATTGGCCGCTTTGGATCGGCATGGTTTTAACACATTCAGAGATGACACTAAACTCACAAGGGGAGAAGAAATTGGTCCCAGATTGCTCAAAGCAATTGAGGAATCTAGGGTTTCCCTTATCGTATTCTCGGAGAACTACGCTTCCTCAAGATGGTGCCTTGAGGAGCTGGTGAAGATCATGTATTGCAAGAGGACACTCAATCAGATTGTTATTCCCATCTTCTATGATGTCCAGCCTTTCGACGTTCGGTCCCAGAGGGGTTGTTATACTGAAGCATTTGCCAGTCACGAAAAGCAGTTCAACTTGGAGTTGGTGAGGAATTGGAGGTTGGCTCTAGCCGAGGCTGCCAATTTGTCCGGTTACGGTCTGCAAAATGTGGCCAATGGGTACTTAATTCTCTTTATTCTTTTCAAAAAAACAATCTAAAACATTACAAGTTTGATCACTTAGTTTGATATTTCAGATCTTTGTATGTAAAAATTGCGTTTGGGATCATCAAATCAGCACTTTGGAATTTGAATTGGAGGAAATTTAGGTTAAACTTCAAACTAATATTGTTCCAATTCCAAAACGCTAATTCGATACTCCCAAACATAGCATTAGTTTCATTTTTGTGAATTTTTTTTCTCTCCTAAATGGTGGATAACAAAAAAAAAAAAATGGCAGGTGTGAGTCGACATTTATTGAGATTGTTGTTGGAGAAGTTGCAGATAAATTAAATCCTACATGTCTAAGTGTTGCGGACTGCCTAGTTGGAATACAACACCATCTTGAAAAACTGAGTTTGTTTCTTAAGTTGGGGTCAAATAGTGATGATGTTAGGATTGTTGCCATTTGGGGTATTGGCGGAATAGGTAAGACTACAATTGCTAAAGCTATGTATAATCGGATACATCGTCATCATGAGTTTGAAAGCAGTAGCTTTCTTGCAAATATTGGACAAACTTCGAAGCAACCCAATGGCCTTGTTGAATTACAAGAAAAGCTTCTCTGTGATCTCCTAATGGATGGAAATCAAAGAATAAGAAGCGAAGATCATGGAATTGAGGTGATAAAACGGCGAGCATGGAGTCGAAAGGTTCTTCTTGTTCTTGATGACGTGGATAACATCAGCCAAATGAGGGCGTTGGCCATAAACCGTGATCTGTTAAGTCCTGGAAGTAGAATCATAGTAACAACAAGAGATTTGTCTTCATTAAGTTCACTTCGAATGGATGAAGTGTATATGCCTAAGGAGTTGAATGAGGAGGAATCTCTCCAGCTCTTCAGTTGGCATGCCTTTAGGAGAGACCATCCTGTAGAAGACTATGAGATTCTCTCTAAGGAAGTAGTGAGTTATGCTAAGGGGCTTCCTTTAGTTCTTGAAATTTTAGGTTCCTTTTTGTCGGATAAAGCCGTACATGAATGGAGCAGTGAATTGAAGAAATTGAAAAAGATTCCTCATCATGATGTTCAGGGAAAACTTGCGTTGAGCTTCAATTCACTTGATGATGAACAGAAGGGTTTATTCCTACACATCGCATTTTTTTTGGTGGGAATGAACCAAGATTTTTCAATCAAAATACTAGAAGGTTGTGGTTTCTTCCCAGAATCTGGAATTGGTGTTCTATCTTGTCTTTGTCTTGTAAGAATTGATCAGCGTAACCGGCTAATGATGCATGATCTGATTCAAGACATGGCTAGAGAAATCGTCCGCCAAGAATCGCCTGAAGAGCCTGGCGAACGTAGTAGATTGTGGTATCGTGCAGACGTACTCGATGTACTAAGAAATAACACAGTAAGAACCCAATGCCTGAATTAATTACATATCTTGACAACGTGGGGGGTCACTGTAAAAATGCCATAGCACATGACACATCATGAAAGTAACACAATCTGGGATGTGAACCTATTTTCAATACCATGTTACACACAAAAACATACATATATCTATATATATTCTTATATTGGCAGCTTTTATTATTATCAGGGGACGAAAGCAATTCAAGGCTTATTCCTGAACTTGCCGGAATCAGAGAAGGTAAAACTAAATGCCAAGGCATTTACAAAGATGGACAGACTGAGACTGCTTCATCTCAATAATGTCCATCTAAGTGGAAGCTACAAACATATATCTGGAAGACTAGTATGGTTATCTTGGAAAGGATTTTCTTCAAAATATGTACCATCAACCTTGATTATGGATAATCTGGTTGCCATTGACTTGAGCTATAGCCACCTCAAACAAGTTTGGAAAGGAACAAAGGTATGAATCTATGATACTACTGTTTTTATCATCTGCTTCAAACTTAACTATATATAATGACATTCATGGAAATTTGTCATCTCTTTCTGTTGCTAACAGGTTTTGTGCAGATTGAAATACCTCAATCTCGGTCATTCCTATTTATTGATCAAAACTCCGGACTTTACGGGTTTCACCAGTCTTGAGGAATTGTTGCTAAATGATTGTACAAAGCTGGTAGAGGTTCACCAATCTATTGGATGTCTGAAAAATCTTCTTGTCTTGAATATGAAGAATTGCCAGAATCTTGAGAAGGTTCCCCTGAGCATTTTCATGTTGAAGCATCTCCTTTATTTCAATCTATCCGGCTGCTCCAAATTAGTTTGGCCAACATTTTTTCAAAGATCGCCACCTGAATCAAGTGTCTTGTCATTACAGTTATCAAGTAGCATCAGGGAATTATCTCTGAAAGACTGCAATATAACATATGTGCCCAGTGAAATTGGTAGTTTGGTGTTCTTGGAAATTTTGAATCTTGGAAGAAACAAATTTTCTAACCTACCAACTACCATCACTAGTCTTCCGAAATTGAAGTCCCTCTCTATAAACCAATGTAATCTGCTTGAATCAGTTCCAGCGCTTCCATTAAATTTATTGAGATTGAATGCAAACTACTGCACATCATTGCAAAGCATATCAATGGAATCAAAACTAGCAAAAGTACCATTCATGACTTTTTACGGTTGTCCCAAATTAGTGTACAATTTTACATATAATTTTAGAAGAAATCTCCTCCATTATCAGGTACGCCACTCTGCTTTGTTTTTCCTGTATATATTAGAAAGAAACCAAGCCTTATTATTTTAAAGGACAAATGTTGGAATTTTGATATACTACAAAAATTGCAGGGACTGCGAGAACAAGGTGAGTTTAATATTTTTCTTCCCGGGAGTGAGCTACCGAGGTGGTGCAACTACCAGAGGGAAGGACGTTTTACACGTTTTCTGGTGCGAAAGCCTGTAGGTCGGATAATACAAGGGTTAATTCTGTGTGTTCTTTTTACTAGCCGAGGCTTCAATCAAGACTATAGCTCTTTGGGATCAGTTCATGGCCGAAGATGTGATTTGTATCACGCAAGTTTTGAAGATCAGATGTGGCTCTCCTACATACCACTTCGATGCCTTGAATATAGTTTGGGGGGTTGCTATCATCCGTTGAACCACGGAGATGAAGTGGAGATTGAAATAAGAGCAATGATCAAGAGTTGGCGGTTGAAAAAGTGCAGGGTTAGTCTGGTTTATGAGGGCGATGACAAGTGTTATGAAAATGTTGCTGCTTCAGACGTTCTTCCAGTTGGTGAAAATGTGACTGCGGTAACGAATTCTAAATTTCTTGATGAGGGAGAGATGCATATAAATCCAACGGTACTTCCTCGGATTATAGAATGGGAGGTCCGTAGATGGATGTAATTAAAGAGGGTGAAAATGTTTTTGGCGCGCAAAGAAATTTTGAGAAAGAAGGAATGAAAGAAATTTTGAGAAAGAAGGAATGACTTGCCTGTCGATACGCGATTTGTATCGGTCAGTTTACATCGCGAATGTAACATTTTCACTCTCATTCATTGGTCAAATCATCTTATGATGTGTATTCCAAGAACATAAAAAGGTAATCTACAAGTTCCGTAAAGTCAGTGTGGTATAAGATGCGTGACAATTTGAATGATAATCTGAATTTTTTGTTTGATTTGCAAGTTCGAATTCAACCTAGCTAAAAAAATAAATTAAGAACGGTTAGAGGTTGGGTTACAGTTAAACGGTTCTTATGGTGGGTTGACTCAATTGAGTACTTTCAATTGGTCTAAGTTGTACTCCTAAATTAATGCATGGCAGTTTATAATTATTTAAGAATTATAGTATAAATTTGATTCACCAATTTGAATATAAGTTTTTTTTAAATAAAAGTATGGATTGATTTGAGATAAACTATATATGAGAATTATATATATATATATATATATATATATATATATATATATATATATTTACAGGGCAAGAAGAGTTAGAAATTAGATTAATAGATACAAAGAGTCGAAGATTCACTGGATTATTAACAAGTACAGTAGTAAATTTGTGTTTGTAAGAGTAATTGTATGAATAAATGTCATTTAACAAAATTGAAGTCTCCCTTAAAAATATTTTGGAACTTATTTGCCAGGAAAATGGAAAATAAAATGTGGAATTTCAAAATCAACTTAAATAACCAAGTTTTCATTTAAGAAACAAATTAATTGATTTCAAATTAACTTTAGGTCGAAAGCATGAGAAAAAATGGCTCCCGACTAATAAAGCAACCACTTCATTTAAATAATTTTAAAATAATTAACTTTAAATTTGTGTCAACTAATCACTTCAAATAACTAAATTACATGGGATAAACTGAAAAATGCTTGTGGTGTTAATGCAAGCATCAAAACAAAAGTTCACTTATTACAAAACAAAAAAAAAATACTTATATTAAAAAATCATTAATAAAAAATTATTATTAAATTTTTTTCTTTCAATTATTAATGAATCATTAATTCAACTGGTATAATTTCTTCTTTAATATGAAAGTGAAGAATTCGAACATTTATGAGTATGTAAACGTATTTACCTAACAAATGTATACATATATAAATTTCTCCCTCCAATTTTTAAACAAAAACCATATATATGCCTACCTTTAACAAATGCACCCCCTTCAACAGTTCCTTTTTATTCAAAAAGACTGATTGACCATTTATAGAGCGATGTGGCGCATTCTTATTGGTAAGTATACGAAATGCAGAAAGTGAGAACTGTACGTTACCGCGTTCCATGCCAATTCCACAATAATCTCGAAACGATTGGCACTTTCTTTCGACAAAACACTTCCCCCTTCTTAGGGTTTTAATACGCTAAATTTTCTTACGAGTTCTCGCATTTTCCTGGAAAATTCTTCATTCGTGGCGCTTCGTTTTCGTTCTTCTTCATCCTCGACCTCGATTAAAGGTATGCGTATCTATATCCATTCCCTCGACCATTATTTTTCTAGGGTTCCGAATTAGTTTTAGCTCGTACGATGATATCAGTGATGAACAGCAACGATTTTGGATTAGATCGAAAAGTTGACGTTAGTGGAGACGAGTCTCAATCGGAAGTTAGGGTTTCCGAGGACAATGCTGTTGTCGATGACAGCTCTGTTGAAACCACCGATTACAGTAGTGATAGAGGTGCTTTTGTAGATATGGTTGGCTCTGAAGAAATGAAGGTTTCACATGGCGTTGTGGGCTGTAGTTCTGAAACGGTGACTGATGTTGGTGGTGATGTAAGGGCGAGCTTGGTTTCTGCTGGGTGTGAGGGATTTAGGGTTTCCGCCGAGCATGCGAATCCAGCTCAGGAGAGTGATGTTAGTGTTTCTGGTGGAGATGCTGATGCCGTGGAGAGTAGTAGATCTGGTGAATCTAGGGTTCCAGAGATTGATTGTAGAGGGATTGATGAGGAAATGGAATTTAGGTTTTGTGAAATTAAAAATGAAGACGCCACACCGAGGGGGAGTGGCAATAAATTCCGTGATCGGAATGGTGGGATTGATCATTTCGGGTCTAGGATTGAAGGAGATAGAGTTACTTGTGGGGAGAAGGGGCTTGCAGAAGTGACTCATAGAGTGAGTGACCATAAATTTGATGTTTTCAATGGCGGGTTGGAGCATTCAGTATCGGGGGTCGGTAAGGGACTGGTAGAAGTGAGGAATTCAAGTGTATCTCAGTATGATTCAATGCTTTCAATGTTTGATGAATTTGCCGCAAATGAGAGTGGTAAAGCCTCGAGAACAGGGTCGCATGCCCTGATGGGTTATGAAAATGAAATAGGTGATATGGTTTGGGGGAAGGTGAAATCCCACCCATGGTGGCCGGGTCATATATATAATGAAGCCTTTGCAACACCTTCAGTTCGTCGAACAAAGAGAGAAGGTCATATATTAGTTGCTTTCTTTGGTGATAGTAGTTATGGATGGTTTGACCCGGCCGAGCTTATTCCATTTGATCCTAATTTTGCTGAGAAGTCACATCAGACTAATTCAAGAACTTTTATGAGGGCGGTGGAAGAGGCAGTTGATGAAGCGAGCCGGAGATGTGGTTTGGCTTTGGCTTGCTGTTGCAGGAACCCATATAATTTTCGGCCCACAAATGTTCAAGGGTACTTCTTTGTTGATGTGGTTGATTTTGAGCCTGGAGGTGTATACTCGGTGACCCAGATCAAAAAATCAAGAGACAGTTTTCGGCCAAGGGAGGCTCTTGCTTTTATAAAGCAGTTGGCAGTAGTGCCGACCGTTGATGAAAATCCGAGTATTGATTTTATTAAGAATAAGGCTACTCTTTTCGCTTATCGGAAGGCAGTGTTTGAGGAATTCGATGAGACTTATGCTCAAGCATTTGGAGTCCAACCAGTGCGCCCTTCTCATGAACCAAGAGAAACAGTGGTACAGCCTTTTAAGGTGCCATCTAGAGGTATTAACTAGTATGCTATTACTTTATTTACTGGTGGTGGTTTTGATGTTTCTTTCTTCTACCCTTTTTTTTGCCGGGCAAAATCTTCTTTTGATGCATTACCATGCTATATGCTGATCAATCAAACAATACGGAATTCATGCTCTGGGAAAGTAGCATCCTCATAATCCTACTAAAGGACATGACTTCTCTGAACTTGTTGCAGCTTCTCCTGATATTGAGGAGCACCTTTCCACAGCCACAAATATTACATTTTATAATAAGATTGTGCAAAGTGCATTGTGTTGCTTTCATATTTTTTATTGATTGTTAATAATAACTTTTGGGTGTTATATTATGTTGTTGTTGTTGTTCGGCACTACAAAAGTGAAATTTATATTAAGTTTCAAAGCTGAAGTATAGTGTAGAAATGGAGATTACTTGTTTTATTTTGGTGGAATAACGAAGATATAAAGCTTCATTTATTTCCTGTATAACACGATACAATAAATAAGTTGCTATTAAATGGTTTCTTCTATATGCATCATGGCCATTTACTATATTTTCTCTCATGCATGTGAAACACAAGCGGAAGATTACTTCCTACTCCCGGATCCACTCTTTTAGTAAAATTTTCCTATGTATGTATTTTTGTTATTTTTGGAATGATATTACGTTCTCTAAAGTTGATATGAATTTTTAATTAGATTCTTGTTTACAGGTATCATATTTTTTTTTCTATGCTAAAGGTTAATTGGTCACAAGCTAGGAATGTTCAAGAAGTGTCAACCATGTGCTTGAAATTACGAATTTCATTTTTAAATTATGGACATATCTAAGATGTATAGTATGTCAAAAACATGCCTAAGAGTGTGTAGAAGAGTCTGTATTAGTCATGGAGACAACTCCTTACAAGCATTAGCTCTTCTTTTATCAATATATAGTATGATTTTACTCATCGTACTTCATATGGAAATATGCTTGAGGATGTTCTAAATAGAAACTTTTATCTTGAATTTTGATTGAGCTCTAAAAGGTGGTGAGCAGCATTTATTCGATGTATTCTGATGCACAGTTTATCTCTTTACTTAAATTCTATTAAATTTGTGACATTTATGCTATGTTATTGTTTAAGTTGCTGTTACTTATTATTGTAATGACGAACTGCATCTTCAGTTTCAGTTTGTTTTGAAACAATTTTATATATACAAAAACCTGATACTTGCTTGTTCAGCTATCATATCCCTAACATGTGATGTCAGTGCGATTCAGACTGAAAATGGGGTTTACATCCCTTTTCAAATTGGCTATGGTTCCCTGGGCAATTTTGAGGCTGTTATGTGCATAGGTCCTACGTCAGTGATTTCTACCAAATAGAAAGCCATTGAAAAGATTATATGAATTACAAAAAGTAGAATAAGGAAAATATTAGTGCTTGTAGAAAAGTTGCTGGAGACCTTATGAGATCATTGTGTGAACATAAAAGTTGTTCATCTGTGAATGAAATTGCTTATGGGATAAAAGAAATTGCACATACTTTCTGTACTACTATGGGATCTTATAGACCTGCATACTAATTTTTCCCAAGATGTGGTTGACAAAATATTTCATAAATGTCAAAATAGGTGTGGTTGGTATGTTAACAGCTTTAAATTGCAAGAGGCAGCTGTGAAGCTTGCTATCCTCACTTACTCACACAATGAGTGTGGGTCAATTCATGAGTTAAAGAGATTCTATTATAGTCATCTTGAACATGGCAGAACCTTCCCACTAAATATCTGCTTGCCATAAATTCCATTGAATTATGGAGCAACAGATCCTTAGTTGTTGAATTTTGTGTTTAATAACAAATACCATTGTTTTTTTAGTGTATGGGATAAAATTGTACTTCACAAGATACATTTTAATTATTGAATGAAATGACAAATTTATGCAAAATAATAGCATAGTGGGAAATGAAATACACAACTAATGTTTGTTGATATGAAATGTCAAACATTCATCCTTTTAATATCTAAATTCAAACTAGAGCATATATATGATTTTTTTCTATTGCATTTATTAATAAAGTGCAAAAAAAAGGGTGAAGTGCAAAAAACACCCTTGTAGTTTCAAAAGTGTGCAAATAACACCCCTCGCGTTCAAATCCCACCCCTGTAGTATGTAAATTGAGCAAATAAAGACTCCTGACATCAAAAAGTGGCATGTGCAGGTCACGTGATAAAAAAAAAGCCTCTTTTATACAACTTTACACTTTTAAACTTCCCAAACTGCCCCTCTATTCTCAATTTAAGAAAAAAAAAACCATTATATGGATATACAGTACCAGTCAAGGTAATTTCTCTCTCTCTCTCTCTCTCTTCTTCTCTTTATGTCAAGTATTGAGGCGTGCCACAATCGATCATCTGATCGGCTTTAACATTCATTATCTAGGGCTGGGAAGTAGTAAGGATAAGTTTATCTATATAGATATATATATAGATATAGATATATATATATATATATCAAAAGTATTTGAATTGAACCAAAACAGAGAATCCAAAAGCTACCAAACACAGAATCCAAAAACTAAACAAATGGAAATCACATAAAAGCATTTGAATTGAAGCAAAACATAAAAAACACCAAAGCCCTAAAATTCCACATTTAGATCCAAGAAAGAGAAATTCATGACTTACCCAAGATAACGATGGCGCCAATCGCACTTTTCAGTTGGAAAACTAAGTTGTATAGAGAGAAAGCTTGGGGGAGAGAGAGAGGAGAGCTCAAGGGGTTTACAGAGCTGTTGTATAAGACAAATAAATGTATCTATATGTGAGTGTGTGTGTATACAAAAGATTGTTAACGGTTGCGATTGGCTCTTCCCACAAAAGAATTTGACATTGTTTTGTCTCGCAATGGGGTTGATCGGATTTGGTGAGATAAGAAGATGAGGATGGAAAGCAGAGCACTAACTCCTTCAATGATTCAGCACCTATTTTCTGTTTCATCTCTAACCCCAATCACCATTGATGCAATCTTTGACATATCTTTGGCTTTATTCTAATGCAAAAGATTCATCTTGTGCAATGGTATTGTGTATCACCGATCAAAAATAAATTATATCATATATATATATACACACACATTTATATCATAGCAATTGTACACACCCGTACATCATAGCAATTACCAATTTGATCGTTTAGGATGAAAAAGGAGGAGAGAGACACCAATTCGATTGTTTTGGTTGCTTTAGTTATTGTCGTTGATGATGATGGGTGTGCTGGGACTGTGGTGGTGGTTTGGTTTTTAGGGTTTCAGAGGGTGGGCTGGGACGGTGGTGGTAGTGGTGGTGGTTTGGTTTTTAGGGTTTCAGAGGAGGATGGTGGTTCTGTGTGTTTTGCCAAGTGATGGTGACAGTGATGGGAAAAAAAGTGATAAAACGATGCCGTTACCAATATGTTCCACTTATAGATATTTTTTATTATTTTTGTTATAAGAAACGTGGAGGGTATTTTAGTGTTTTTGCCTTTCTGATATTATTTATTTGACAAAAAGTACCCATTTGCTCAATTTACATACTATAGGGGTGGGATTTGAATACCAGGGTGTTATTTGCACACTATTGAAACTGGGGTGTTTCAATCTTTTATCTAAAAGGGAAAAAGATCCAAAAAGAATTGTTTGTTCAACATTCCTCAAGTTCAATCTGTATCTAACAAGAACTATAAATGTTACACACTATGTGTTAGTGCGTATTTTAGGTTTCAAATTTTAGTTTATTGTTTTTAATTGACATCAAATTGTCCTTGTGCTTTCTAAACATAGATCTCCCTGTTGGAAATGAAATAGGACTTCTGATGTGTACTATGTTATATCCTGTTGTATAGCTTAAGGTAGTAATAACTGTGATCATATGTTCTTGCATATCTGTAAGCAGTATTTTGTTTGGCTTGGCTTTGACCTTTGTTATTGTATTCTTTTTATTATTATTTTTATTTTATTTTTGACAAGTAAGATGATATTAGAAAGCGTTCAAAAAAAGGTATGCATCCCACAAAAGCTACACAAGGACCAAATAGGGCCTCTACACTCTCCCCCAATGATTTCAGCACTCCAATAGGAGTCTCCTCACCATCGAATGATCTCCTCTTCTGTTCCCTCCACAAGCACCACCAAATGCGATCATTAGTTTTTGGTGGACATTTACTGTGTCCCCCACTCTCTCTTAAATTTGCTAACAATTTATGGCTTCATAATTTTTAGGGATTTTAGTACGATTGTAAACAGAAATTGTCGAAAGAAGTCCTATGCGATCATCTTCTGTGATTCACTCATCAAAATTGGATTCAGTGAAATGCTTGCAGATAGTTAAGTGAAGTTGCATTTACCCATTGATTATGGAGGTGGTGGGTTGTTTTATTGAGTGAAGTGATTTCAAATTAAGTGATCACCTTTTTGGTGCCCCTTTTGACATATATGTCCTGTGAAGCCTTGATCGAATTTGTGATGTATCAGGTAGAGATGTTTTTAAAGATGCTTTTGTTATGAATTTTTTTTTTTCACCAGTTTTTGCTAATTTCTATCCCACTAGCAAAAGTGAAGTATTCTTAAGTGATGCTTTGAGTGTAATCTGAATCTGAATTAGTAGACCATATCCTAATTGAAGGTCTTTTAGCCTTGCCATTAGATGAGCTTGTTTCTCTTGGTTGCTTATGAAAGCTTTCCTCATTCTAAAGAAAGTTATTTTCTCTTGGCTTTTGAAAGCATGCTGGAATAAATGTAATTTTTTTTTTTTTTTTTTTCATTTTTTTGGAGAGTGCTATGTTGTATTCTGAATAGAATAAGTTTTAGAACTTTACGAATTTTGATTTGATAATCCTCAGTCTACACAAGTGATGATGCATAAGTTTCTCTCCCCACTCCTGATCATTTATGGTTAATTTTATTTCAGGGGTGCATCTTATGTTTTTCCCCATAATTGCACTCTGTTTTGTTTTTCTCACTTTTTTGTTTTACTTTCCATTTCCCTAATTGTTTTTTCCCACAATCTCGCTTATGGTATACGTTGAAGGAAAAAACTAAAGTAAGGTGCATTCCTAATGGTGATTTGATTCTTGTGTCATTTCCACTCGATTGTCCAATTTTTTTCCCAATGACAAATTTTTGTGTATTCCAATAGATTTTCCACTTACAAAATTAGAAGAGTAAGGTTTTTATATTATGTATGTAGCTGGGAAAATGTCCTGCTTATTCTATTTGTATAAAATAGTAAATTAACTACTATTTTTTTGTTTTTGTTTTCAATGATAATATAATATTATTCAGGCATAATGATACGTCCTTATGCTTGTACTAAGTGCCACAAAGATGGGAATGAGGTCACCATGTTCTGTTGTGGGGGTGAGATATCTACCCCCTGAATCTCATTCTAATGGAGCGGTCCACACCCCCAAAAACTGAAATATACCATAATGATGGTGGGGCCATTGAATAATGTTGATCAACACTACACGACGAAAAAAAATCATAAAAGAATTATGCCTACCCTCTGTTCTCTCATCTTTTTTGAATAGTTGATAGATGTGCAACAATGATAACTGTCCTAGCTCTCCTTTTCACCGGTGGTAGGAAAACTGCCAGCTTTGTAATCCATGAGCTGTCCTACTATCATCTGGTATTACAATTTTGGGTTGTGAGATTGAACTTGGTTGATTTGTTTAGAAGATGGATATCATTAATTAAAAACTATAGATAAAGAAACAACAGATTGAGAGTGCTGGAGCATAATGAGAGAGTGATAAACATCTAGAATTCGCTTAGCTTGGGAGCGACGCAACTGTTCATTTATATACCAATATATATGTGTTTGTGTGTGTATATAATATTTTCACTTTTTAACATATTTTAGGGATCAGTTTTTGGTGTATATGGTAAAAACTTGAGTCAATTGTGAGAATGTTGGTTTAAGTCCTAGAGTAACCAATCCACATAGGCCAGATGCAGGGCTAAGGTCCTTTTTTTTTTTTTTGGGTTAAATTCTAGGGATTCATTGTATAAGATAATAATGTATTCAAAATATTTAAATGATTTTATAAATTGATACGAGCCAAGAAATTGATACTTGCATTATAATTTTCGAAGGGATATCGTTCTAATTTTTATACATGATTGGATTAACTTAAGAAATTCCAAGAGAGCAAGCCTTCTATGTAAATATGTAAAAATAACAAGCACATATACAATGTATTTGCAAATGTATACTTTTGGGATGCGATATTTTCTTAAAAACTTGTTCGGATAGCTTTGTAACTGTGGTACATTAATAATAAATTTAGAAAAAATGGAATGAAGCTCGAGGTGTAGGTTCAATTCCTATTTGTTCATCTTTGTAATTTTTATTTTGTACTGCTTGTCCTCTAGTCCTTACTGTTTACAATAAATGCTACAAATGGTTGCCTACCATTCCACGAAGAAGAAATCATACACTTGGCTGCCTATCATTTGAAGGATAAAGAAACTGCGAAACACTTGCAAATTCATAAGATAAATTTGTATTGTTCATTCTTAATCATTTTAATTTGGATAAGCTAAATTTTTTGGTGATCTTTTCTTATTTTACAATAGTTTGAGCTATCTAATTCAGAGTAAATTGGTGATTCAGGCTATAAGCTGGTTTGGGCCTAAAAATGAGAACAATTAATCTGTCAATTTGAACAACTATGCCATGTTAGAATGTCCTGTAATCTTCTCTTTGGTATGTTTATAAGAAATTGGTGCTGTCTGACTAATATTAGTGATTAATTCTTCGAAACTGATATTAATTCAAGTATTTGAAAGCAACATATGAGATTCTGCGAACAATCTAGATTTGTAAAAAGTTCCTTTAGGTCCCAAACTTCTTTCAATTTGTCATTGACCAAACATTGGCTTTTTCTCAAAAGTCAAAAGCCTTGTGGTCAAGATGCATATTTGAGATAGCATTACATGTTATGACATCAAACTTGGGATAAAATGTGAAGCAAAAGTTATTGGGTTCTGAAAGAGATTTATTGTAAACTTGTCTTGTTGCACATCTGAAAGAAAAGATAGTGGGTGAGATTTGCAAGTCAAAAAGACTGAAAACTAGTGTAAGGCACATATGGACGTGTTTTACTTAATACAACTGTTTGGCTCATAATCATTGATAGTTAGATGTGTCCAGGGTTTATTAATAAAGTGGTGTAACAGAGATCGTGTAAGATTTTTAGTACTCTGAACTTCATGTGGTCATATTTTTTCCCAGTGCTGATAGTATGGTACAACCTCGAGATTGCTAATGATGAGCTGTGGTAGTCTTTGCTAGGCCAAGATTGATTGAGATTTTTTTTTCTTTCTATTTTTAAATTTTTTTTTTTTTTCCTTATTTTTTAATCTCTGCGCGGCTATTACATGATGAATTTCCCAGCATTCTTCCCCAACTACTTGCTGCCGAAGTTTGGTTGCTACATTTGTAATTTAGTTAATCTCAAGTCTTAAGCTTTCCTCATCCATTTGTTTGTTTTCTTGTACTGAAAAAAATATTAAGTTAAAAACTCTCTCTCATGATAATAATTATAATAATGCCAAGTTTTCTGGGCATGTCTCCTGCTGAATTGTTGTTATTGATGCATTCAAACTTGAGTTTTATTTCTTGAATCTCACATGCATTGCATGTTCTCTCAGAACTTGATTTCACCTCATTTATGATCACTGCGTCTTTCTCATAATATGGCTTTGTCATTTTGCCAGCTCCATTGAGTGGCCGACTGGTGATTGCAGAATCTTTAGGTAAGAAGAAAAATTCCACAAAACTAAATAAAGCAAAGGACCAAACAAAGAAAGACAGATACCTTTTTAAACGAAGAGATGAGCAGGATGAGTTGAGAAGACACCAAGTCCACCTAGGGCAACTTAGTTCCTCTTCCCAGACAGCTTATGTGGAGGGATCTTCAGCGTTAGCTGCTGGGGATTACGTGTTGCAGAAGAGAGCCCCAGCAGTTTCTACAAAGCCTCAGACTCCAATCAAACACGAAAGAAGTGTGACTATTGGCAGGGATGGCGCTTCAGCTCCAAGTCTGGATGTAACTGGTAAAGAAGCTGTAACTTTAGAGGAGAAATCTGCTGTTGCAAAATTTAGCAGCTCTCAGATAAATGCAAATAAGGTAGAGTTTGCTGATAATCATGCTCCTAATTTTCCTGTAGGTCAGAATCCAGACTACAACAGTTACCTCTTTGAAGAAAAGTCTTCTCCTGAAAAAGGGAAAGGCATTCAGCTCATAGAGAGCATTGGATCTAATGTATCAACTGGTCCTGCATCTGTGGGTGCTTCCAGTTTGCAAGGAAAAGGGGTATTCCCAGGTGTAGTAGAAAACGTGCGTCACATTTTTGAGCCAGAAGGTGAGGTGATGATGGATTTCAAACAAGATGCCCAGAGTGCTTCAAAGATTAAGTTGGTTGAAGGTTTTCAGCAATCTTCAAGTCTACCACCTACAGTGGAACAGTTGCATGGACGGGAAAGAGTTCAGGATGGTGGGAAGGGGGCAAAGAAGGTCAAGGTTCTTAAACGTCCTCTAGGGGAATTAAATGCTGAGAAATCTGCCTCAGGAGAGAAGAAGAAGAAGAGAAAGAAAGAGTTGGGCCCGGGAATGAGCTCTGACCGTAAGCGTATGACTACTGGAAATAGTGCTGCACTTTTGGGAAAAGTAGTAGGAAAATCTGATCAAGTTGGTTGGCCCCTCAGAGAGGATTTTCAGGTGCACCATCAGAAAAAAGTTCATGGGGCTGATAGTTTGTTGTTGCCTGATTCTGTTGGGACAGGAAACATTGAGCTTGAGCTTCCACAATTACTAAGTGATTTACATTCTCTCGCTCTCAATCCCTTCCATGGTGTGGAGCGTAACAGTCCTGCAATAGCGAAGGATGTATTTTTGAAATTTCGGTCCCTTGTTTACCAGAAGAGTTTGGCCCTTTCTACAGCAACTGAGGCAGAGTTGAATGAAGCTTGCACTGTGAAGTATCCATCTGATACTGCTGTCCCTGACAATTTTCAGGGTGAGAGTATTAGAGATCCTTCAGCTCTAAAACCTCGAAAACCTCCCGTCCGGCCTGATGATCCAACAAAAGGTGGGCGGAAACGTGGCCCATCCGATCGTCAAGAAGAAATTGCTGCAAAGAGGTTAAAGAAAATTACTGATCTGAAAACACTTGCTGCAGAAAAGAAAGCTGTTCAGAAGACTCCAGATGCTCCACGGGGAGATTTTAAAGAAACAGTTTCTCCAGCACCCCCCAAACAAGTCAGAATTGACTCTACCAAGAAAATAGAGCCTCCAGTAAAGACCCCCGAGCCCACAATGCTGGTGATGAAGTTCCCTCCGGGAACAAACCTTCCATCTGGTTCTGAGCTGAAGGCAAGGCTTGCTCGTTTTGGACCCTTAGATCATTCAGGGACTCGGGTTTTCTGGAAGTCCTACACGTGCCGTGTCGTCTTCCTGTACAAGCATGATGCACAGGCTGCACACAAATATCTTTCAGGAGGCAGTTCTTTATTCGGCAACGTGAGCTTGAGATGTCATATCCGGGAAATGGGTGCTTCTGCATCTGAGTCGGAACCGAGCAAGGTCCTAAAAGAAGACACTTCCGGTGAGACACCACAGTTGAGGGATTCTGCAGTTGAACAAAAACTGCCAGTAACACCTGCACAACAGCGACTACAACAGCAGACGGCAGTCCAGCTGAAATCGTGCCTGAAGAAACCTTCTGGTGATGAGACGGCTCCAGCCCCAGGTGGTAATGGTGGCGGTAGAGGGACCCCTCGTGTAAAATTCATGTTGGGTGGGGAAGAAAGTAGTAGGGGTGGTGAGCAATTGATGGTTTCTAATAAGAACATCAACTTCATCAACAATGCTACTAGTTTTGCTGATGGTGGTGCATCTTCTTCTACTACTCTTGCAATGGATTTTAATAGTAAGAATTTTCAAAAGGTCATTCTTCCACTGCCATTGCCTATACTTCCTCTTCCTAATGCTCAATATTCCAAAGCCCCAAATAATATGCATTATACTGACGTAGCAGTAGCACCCAGAATACCTCACAATCTTAACACGGTTAGCGCCCCAACAGCTGCGTTGCCTAGTGCGACCAACGTTGACATTGCACAGCAGATGCTAAACCTTCTGAGTAGGTGCAATGACGTTGTGACCAATGTGAAGAACATTTTAGGGTATGTGCCCTACCATCCTCTCTGAGGGTACTTTTAAAAGGGAATGATGGTACCAAAATCTGATGGTCAAATTTTTCTGAAGATGGTGCATTTTGCATTCAGTGGCGGCTTTTAAGAGAGCACTTTCTCTCTCTAAAAGTAAGGGCCGAATTGGACCCATTGGGGGTGGAGGAGAGAGAACACACGAATGGAGAGACACACGAATGGAGAGGGTGGTGAACAAAATGTCCTCAAAATATGTACTTCGTAGCGGGAATAACACCAAATGATGTACTGATGAAAGTAATAGTGATTAAGTTGCTTATGTTTCACTTGTGTGTCTTTTTTTTTTTTTTTGGTTTCTATGTGCTTTCGTTTAGACCTTTTATCTAGTGGGGACATTGCACGATATTTATGTTTTTTAGTCTTTATGTTATTATTTGTCATCATCGCTGAAAGTAAGTGATTCTCTCTTTCACGCGCGCGCGCGCACACGTACCTTTTAGATTATGTTCTAACTTCTAACCAAACAAATGCAAGGATGAAGTTATAAATGTTTTTGGGTGAGATGTCTTCCTGCCATCTTATTAAAAATGTTGAAGAGAGAAGGAAAAGTAATAAATTTGTGTAATTTTTTTTAACAGTTTGAAGGTAAATTGTAAAAACTACGTGAACTAACCGATTTATTTATTTCTCTAAATTTGTCAAAAAGTTTTACAGTGAAAACTTTCTCAAGTTTATCATTTTTTATTGTAAATGAAAAGATTTCCTTGCTTCAGTTTCCAATCACCATCTAACTTTATGTATTTAATCTTTTTAGGCTCAAGTGGTAAGAAACTCCTCTCTTAGATTCAAAATGTGCAAAAAAGCTCCTATTGTCAAAACTCCCTAGTGTTTGTTTTGGGGCAAATTGCTTCCTAATAGTCCATTTTGGCCTTTTTTTTTTTAAAAATCCCAAAATGCCCTCTTTTATTTTATGTTTTTTTCTCTTATCCGTTGTCTCTGTTCGTCTGTAAACTGCTCTGCACAGATCAAAATGGAATTTCTGTGCTGGACAAAGCTCGCCGGCGTCCATTATTTCCGTTGACTTCCATATATGTCAATCTCTCTCCAAACAATGAACTAATATGAGATATTATACATGAAAATCAAACCCTATTGTGAATAACTGTAAAATGAGATCATTTGTTAGCAATATAAAAATAAACCCATTTGTAACCGATATAAAATCAAAATCTCTTATAATAATAATAACTACAATACTAAACAATATGAAAGTACACCCTTCGTTTCCTATTCGTTCCCTCATCATCATCGGTATCATCATTATCATATAGGTGTCGGAGTCGGTGTTCGAAGGAGGAAAAGGATGAGTTGAGCAGCGTTGATGGCCCATCAGATCAATTTCTGGACTTAGTCCAGCACAGAAGTTCCCATCTTGATCAGTGCAAAACAGTATACAGACCAATAGAGAGAAAGGATAAGAGAAAAAAAATAAAATAAAAGGAGGGCATCTTGGGATTTAAAAAAAAAAAAAAAAATTGGTCACATTTTGAATGTTTGTTGCACTTGGGCCGCCATCTTTATATTAAGAAAACATTCACTTGCTATTTAAATATGGATAACACATCTTTTTTACAACACGTTGAAGGAATCACATTAGTGGTAGACTACCAGTGTTGAAGTAGAATTGGAAAACTGCTCCTTCCTCGTTGCTTCTCTTCCCACTCTCTCTCTATATAGCCTTGTATACACATTACACACACGTAGAAAGCCTAATAGCCTAATAATATCATTGTCTGTCATTCAGTTGTTGAACATGGAATACCGTCGTTTAAACCTCACAATCATCTGCGCCGACGACCTCAAAAACGTCAATCTCTTCTCCAAGATGGACGTCTACGTGGTGGTTGTAAGATTATTTATTTAATTGTGGCCCACATGATTTGGACATGTGACATATTACTTGGTGGGTAAGTAAATAGATATCAATTAATATTATTTATTTTTGGTCAACTTATAATTACTTTTTTGGTAATTACTTATTGGAGAAGTGTTTTCTTTTCTTATTCTTTACTTTGATGGAAAGTAAAATTATGTTACTATAAGGAAAACTGGTCCTCTCTGCCTTTATAAAAGTGCATATACTCCATCAATTATGTACAATTAATGAAACAACACGTAAAAGTTTTATGTGTGCAAAAGGCCAAGAGAGAGAAACCAGTTTCCACCCTTGCCTGTTGATCAGAGTTGCAGATTAATTCGTGGCCAAAGGATCTGGACGTTGGACTTAATCTCAACAAGAATTGATATCGTGAATTGAGGTATTTATATCTAACTAGTATTTATTTATGCATTATAGATATGTGAAAATCATGAAGTTCTAAGATATGGGATTCATGTAAATTTGTGATTAATGGCTTAACACGAATTATTATAGTTTACATGTGGTATCAGAGCTAGTGGTTTAGGAACTCATTATTTTTCATTAAAGTTGCATAAATAATATGTATAATTTTAAAATTAAATGATTGTATAATCCATTCTTTTAGAATCGTATGTTTAGATCAGTCCGTGTGATTTTTGGATTTGGGTACCTCAATTTCCGAGCCAAAATTAAATTATGAAAGTTGGTTACTGATACATAGTTTACATATGTGTAATAGTACAAACGTATGCAGAATGTGTGTAAGACAAACAATTTCAATGCTTTAGGTTACTGATTTTCGTGCATAACTAATGAAGAACATTATAATAATAATAATAGCATTTGTCTTGCTATTGTTTTATAGAAACAGTCAGTTGTGAAAGGATTACAAAAATTCATTATTATTATTATTTAAAAATTAATAAATACATAAAGTTTGTGTATTTTATTTTATTAAAGAGATTTAAATTATTGTTATAAGTATTTGTCCAATGATTTGAAGATTCTGATTTTAATTTAAAATAAATTAAAATTAAAGTTATTGAATACATAAAATATATGTATTGATTTATTTATTTTAGGAATTTGAATTTCTAGAATAATTTGTGAGTTTAGAAATTTAATCTAATAAATTAGACATGCAAATAACTTGTTGTTTCGTACCCAAACATACATACATATTGTAAAATCAATTTTAAATTGATTCAATAATGATCTTTAAGTCCGAAAATAAAATAATATATTTTATTATGTATATAAAATAAAAAGATATTTTTTATGAAATTTCGGACTATTAAGTTTTTGAGATCGAAGTTGCTTAAACTTTAATCGACAATTATGAGTATGTGCGTATAATGTTAAATGGGTAAATTAATAATTAATTAATTACTAGTTAATTTAATATTCATATTATGTGTGGGTTAGTAGCTACCAAAGTGGCCTAACCATAATGGTCGATGAATATTAATTTTAGTAGTAAATATAACTTAAAGATGAATTAATTACTGTCTAATTTAATATTCATATTATGTGAAGATTGGTAGCTACTAAAGTGGCTCAATCATAATGATTGATAAATATTAATTTTTGTAATAGACATAATTAATCATAAATTAGTTACTATCTAATTTAATATTCATATTATGTAAAGGTTGGTAGTTACCAAAGTGGCCTAACCATAATAGTTGATGAATATTAATTTTAGTAGTAAACATAATTGCAATATTTCATGAATTATGATGCTTATAATTTTTTGTGATATTCATGAATATTGATTTTATTTAATTATGAGAAATAATTTCTCAAAGGGAATTGATCTTCAAGTGATTAAATAAAAATTAAAGGGTCGTATGCATTTTTTTTTTATTAGGTAAATATAGGATATCCAAAGGTAACTTATTTGTTTAATTAAATAATGCATCACCAATAAAGGTATACATATAAATACATATAAGCATCATTATTAGTATTTTATAGTTGCCACCCAAAGGGGTACTATAGTTATACATTGTATTTATATTTTTAAGTTATACATACGTGTTGTTAACTCAAAGCATTATTGTTGTTAAGATTTTATCTTATTATGTTTGTTTTATTACATCCCTTAATGCGCATGCTACTTCTGTTCTGATTCTAAATATAACTAACTTCTCATAATGGAATGAGTAAGTTGAGTTCAAAATTTAGATATGTTAAATCTTGATTTAGCATTTTAAATTGAGAAACTTACCATTATTACTGATAAAAACAGTGAGGAAGAAAAGATTCTCCATAAAGCTTGGGAGAGATCGAACAGATTAAGCATTATGGTTATGCGAATAATTGTTCCTCATAGTGATAGTGCTAAGGAATATTTGATTATAAGAATGTTTTCGTGTTGTAGATAAATATCTAAAACGAAAATTATTAATTGATATAACTACTATGGATTTTTTGTTGTACTCGTACCATGTATGATCGTATTTTTAGATGATTAATGTTGCTGCAAAATTGAGAACCTTATGGATGATTGTGAATGGGAATTTTCTTATTCAATTTATTCTAAATTTCTTATCTATTCAGTATGGGTTATTTCGAATTAATATTATTAAGACAAGTGGAAAGTGATTTAATTGACTATTATGTTAATTTATGAGGAGACAAAACTTAAGTAGCAAGGTAATCATTATGTTCATCTGACGACTCAAGAAGTTAGAAAGAAATTTGGGAATAAGTCAGAAAAGGTAATAAGTGAGCAACACCCAAAATTAAAAGATTTAGGTCAATCTACTAAAAGAAAGTAATGTAATAATGAAAAAGTGTCATTAATGTATTGAACACTTTTAGAAAGATTACATGACATATAAAGAATGATTCGAAAAAGAAAAGTACACTTTTGGCTTTTGTATATTGCGAATTACTTGTTGAAATTCTTTTTAATACATGATCGGTTGACTTAAGTACTAATATTTATGTTTCTAATAGATGCAAGAATTATTTATGGCCTAAACCACAAATTCAAATAAGAATTTCTTATTTATAATAATTGGGAAAAAAAATTGTTGAAACCATTGTGACACTATGTTTAATGTTAGACAATGGATTTTATTTAAATTGTTTTAAAATTTTTATGTTTATTCAATTTCCCATAATTTGACTTTATTTCAAAAACTTTATGTTAATAGTTTTTCATTTAAATTTGGTAATGATATTTATTTAAGAAATTATAATTTGTGAGTTATGGCATTATTGTTGATTATTTTTGTAAATTCAAATTTGATGGTTTATTTATTAAAATCCTTTTGATCTTGTATCATAATGTTAGAATTAAGCGTAGCTCAATTAATAGAAAATTTATCTTTGGCATAAAAGACTAGGTCAATATCTAGTGAAATGTTAGGAAAATTAGTAAAGGATGTGATTCTTCTGAATCTAAATTTTACTGATTTTGATGTGTGTGTAGATTGTATTAAGGGTAGACAAACTAAACGCACAAAGAAATGAGCCACAATAAGTACATAGCTTCTTGAAATTATTTGTAAACCTTCTGATGTTCCATCTTTTGGAGGAGAAAAGTATTTTATCGCCTTTATAGTTAATTTTTCACGTTACGGATATATCTATTTGTTGTATGAAAAATCTCAAACAGTGGGTACTCTTGAAGTATACATAAATGAGGTTGAAAAACAACTAGATAGAAAGTGAAAATCATAAGGTCATATAGAGGTGGTGAATATTATGTAAAGTATGATGAAATAAGTTAATACTCTAACCGTTTGTTAAACTCCTTGAAATGTATGCTATTTGTGTTTAATACACTTTGCTATATATGCCACAGTAGAAGTGTGTAGCTGTAAGACGTAATCGTACTCTTATGGAATTGGTTAGGAGTATGTTAAGTAATTCCTCGTTACCCATAATGTTGTGGATATTAAGTAATCTAAAGGGTACAAGTTTTACTATCCAAAATATAGTACGATAATTATTGAAACCGGTAATGTCAGATTTATTAAGAATGGTGAAATCAGTGGGAGTGATAAAAATAAAAATTTGATCATTTCAGAAGTTAGGGTACAAATATCTTTACCCATAACTTATAAGGAAATAATTGTCACCAATGAATAGATTGTAGAAGAATCATAAGGAATAACATTAAGACAATCTCAAAGAGAAATGAGATATGCTATTCCAGATGACTATGTGATATATCTGTAAGAATATGATTTTGATATATAGTAAGATATATACGGATCCGGTTACATATTCACAAGCCATTACAGTAATGATTTTACTAAATGGATTAGTGTCATGAATGAAGAGATTATAAAGAAATCTTCTCTCTAGTATTTAAGAAGAAATATTTTAAAATATCATGGTATTAGTAGTTTATTATGATTTAGAGTTACATCAAATAGATGTGAATACAATTTTTATGAATAGGAGTTTATAAGAGGAAATCCATATGGAACAACTTGAAGACTTCATATTAGAGGGTAAAGAATTCATGGTCCGTAAACTTAAGATGTCAATATAAAGATTTAAACAAGCTTTCTAACAATGGTATATTAAGTTTAATGATACCATTATTTCTTTTGGTTTTAAGAAAAACACTGTTGATCAGTGTATATACTAGAAGGTTAGTGGGAGTAAGTTTATATTTCTGATTCTATATATTGATGATATTTTATTTGTTAGTAGTGATTTTAGTTTATTATATGAAACTAAAAGTTATCTCTAAGAACTTTGAAATGAAATATATGGATGAAGTATCCTATGTGATAGGAATAAAAATATTTCATTATAGATCACATTGATTTGTTTTTAGAATTGTCTTATAAAGCATATATTAAAAGAGTTTTAGAAGATTTGGTTGAAGGAACAATATTATGAAAAAGTGCAAAGTAATTTATGATTACTTTGTCTATTATGAAATTTTAATTTGTAGCATGCTTTGAGGCTATAATTTATGGTTGCAGAATTTATTTCAGGACTTGGAGTTATGGGTACCGTTTTCAGATTGCTGAAAATTTATGCTGCAATTGTTGATCTTCTTGTATGAAAAATGATAGGTATTCTAAAGTTGAAATACTTTATCATTAAAGAAGATATTTAGAAACAACAAATGTCTATTGAAATTATAAGCACACAACTTATGATTGCAATCCATTAATGAATGGATTACCATCCAAGACATTTATAGAACATGTTGAAAGAATGGGTCTTAAATGTAGTCAATGATGATTATTTTTTAATTGTGGATTGCTTAAATAGTGCTTATATATATTTGACATTTTGCGCTGATTAAATGTGTTTCTGATATTTCCTATTAATTAATGTACATGTACGTATTGTTTTAATAAGTGGTAATAGGAATAGTCTTGGAAAAGACATTATTGTTAGATCATTATTGATACTTCTCATTTATAGACTATGTTGAATAGATTACTAGTGTTGTGGTACATGGAAGGGATTGTGTCATTTAAGGATATATAACCGCCATGACTCGCATTGGTAATTTATTTACCATGGTATTTATGATGACCAATTTAATGAGTTAATCTAATTTATGGTGCACATTAATGACTATTTTACTAAACCACTGTAGAAATTATCATATGTGCCAAGTGGGAGAATGTAAGATTATTTATTTAATTGTGGCCCACATGATTTGGACATGTGACATATTACTTGGTGGGTAAGTAAATAGATATCAATTAATATTATTTATTTTTGGTCAACTTATAATTACCTTTTTGGTAATTACTTATTGGAGAAGTGTTTTCCTTTCTTATTCTTTACTTTGATGGAAAGTAAAATTATGTTACTATAAGGAAAACTGGTTCTCTCTTCGCCTTTATAAAAGTGCATATACTCCATCAATTATGTACAATTAATGAAACAACACGTAAAAGTTTTATGTGTGCAAAAGGCCAAGAGAGAGAAACCAGTTCCCACCTTTGCCTGTTGATCAGAGTTGCAGATTAGTTTGTGGCCAAAGGATCTGGACGTTGGACTTAATCTCAACAAGAATTGATATCGTGAATTGAGGTATTTATATCTAACTAGTATTTATTTATGCATTATAGATATGTGAAAATCATGAAGTTCTAAGATATGGGATTCATGTAAATTTGTGATTAATGGCTTGACACGAATTATTATAGTTTACAGTGGTGTCCATCGCCAGTGACCGGAAAACCAAGAGCAAGACCAACATCCACCGACGCGGCGGAACCATTCCCCAATGGAACCACCCAATGACGTTTTCTGTCGCCGACCGCCACTCCCTCCTCTTCCAGCTCCGCTCCCACGGCGTCCTCGGCCACCGCCACATCGGTTTCGTCTCAGTACCCATCCAAGAACTCCTCACCAGCAACACTGCCAACGAACGCGTCGTCGAGTATAAGGTCAGCAAGCCCTCTTGTAAATTCAAAGGTGAGCTGAAATTCTCTTACAAGTTCGGTGCGCCACCTCCTGTGGTGGGGGTGCCCTATCCACCTCCGCCGCAGACGGCTGCTTCCCATGGACATAATAAACATAAGAAGCATAAGGATGATGATGATGATGATGGTTTTTGGTGGGGTTCTCTGCTCGCATGTTTATTTGTCGATTGTATTAATTATTTCTAAATTTCTTGTTAGTGAATTGCAATTTTACAATAACCAAGTCATGAAATATACAATCACTCCATTGCAAATAGAGTTCTCATATAATTTTAATTTGAGGAGTGCTAATGGCAGTTGTCTAAGGGATTGTCCATTCATGAAGTTAGCATTAGTTAGTTTTAAATGCATTAATTACTTTTGACTTTCTATTTTTATGGGACTCTACTAATACTACTTTTTAGACAAAAATACCTTTTTAAATTATTAATTTTTTCTTATCTCCTCTTTTAATCGATTCATATGGAGATGTGTATGTATGTATGTATGTATAATAATAACTGATGTGAAGTGAATGGATGCTGAAAAAGGCAAAAAAAAAAAAAAAAAAGTTAGATAGGATAATCCATTCACAAGAAATGGATTCTGATAAAAAAAGTAAAATAAAAAAAGAGAAAAAAAATCCAAAAAAAAGGAAGAAAAAAGAACAAGATAGATTCTGAGATTTAAAAAAGATATATATACAAAATTAGTTACTTTTATATACGTATATATTTCTTTTTTGGTGACTGAATTATTTCCTTTTCTTTTATTTCATTTTTTTTCCTTAAAATCCATTTATAGAAAGATAGTTGTAAAAATAAAAAATAAAAACAAAAAGAAACATATATATATATATATATATATATATATATATATATATATATATAGGAAAAAACAAAAAAAGGAAGAAATATATAATTGATTTTTTTTTTTTTACCTTTCTTTTTATTCTTTTTGGATTTTTTTCTCGCTTTTTTTTTTTTTTTGTTTCTTCCTTTTATTTTTTTTTTCTGAATCCATCTATCTCTTGTGAATGAATTATCCTATCTATATATTTTTTTTCTTTTTCAGAATACATTCACATAACTAACCACACATCCTTGATTAAAAGAGGAGGGAAGAAGAAAAGAAGAAAGATTAGATAATTTAAAAGGGTATTTTTGTCTAAAAAGTAATGTTAGTAGAGTCTTATAAAAATAGAAAGTTAAAGTAATTAATGCATTTAAAACTAACCAATCCTAACGGTGACTGTTCACCGACGGCAATTAGCACTCCTCTTTAAATTTTAGTTAAAGACAAAAAGTTCAGAAATATATATATATATATAAAATTCAGATTGAACTGCAATACTCTCTAAATATTTAGAAAAATATTCCACTAAAAATTGAATAGAAACCATGTCAATTTCTACCACATTCAATCAAATTCCTAAAACCCCTATTAACATATCAAATCAAAATCACTAATTGGAAATATTTACTTCTCTAAATTTTTAAAAATACATAGCAAGTTTCATAAGACTGAAATCCTCAATGTTCAATATTAAATTGATTTGTACAAAATTTAAAACAAAATTTGTATTTGGGGTTTTTGAATATCAACAACAATCGAGAATATATAGAAAAATTTAGGGTTGATGAAGATGATGACACTCGGCTCTATCAACTCCTCCCTATGAACTAACTTTTCATGGTAAACAAAATTTCTTGCTATTTAATTTCATCAAACCAGGGGGAGCCTTATATCATCCATATAGGTCATCCAAGTCACAAATTCATGAGCCTTAAACCTCCGTTCACATCATCCATCCACACCAGAATCCACCTACACCAGCATCCACCTCTACCCAGCATCGCCCCTTAGCATATAGGTCATCCAAGTCACAGATTACATCGCATCCAAGATCCATTCCACAACAACTTACCTCATCCACAGATCACAACTTTCCTCTTACCTTATCTACAGATGGGATTAATCTTCCACCTCTCCTTCATCCCCCCAGCTCATGCCACCTGCTAATACTTCACTGACTCTCTCCCCTAAAGTACCATTCTCATCTAAAAAACCACCCCTTCCTCCCCTTCATCTTGCATTACGAAATCAATTATCGCCCATCCCTTGTAGCAGAGGTTCTAAGCCTCAGTTGGACAGCATCTCCTCAATAGGAAAAGGGATTTTGCTAGCATTTCACCATGACAAGGCCAAGTTATTTGCCAACATCAAGTCTTCACTACAGAAGGACAGAACCAGGAACCCATATAACAAGGCCATTACTGAGGTTGATTACTTACATGAGGGGATGGATGTTCAAATTATGGACGCATCCCAGTTTGATCTCATCATTGAGGTGGCTAGGCTCAAGGATCTTCTTAAAACTAAGGAGGAAGAGTTGTCGATTGCATTATCAAAGCTTGATCGATAAAGCTAGTTCCTTGCCTGCTAATATCCAAGTCCCTTAGAGCATCTCCAATGCAAAAATGTCAAATTGGGATGCCATATCTATATTTTAACAGTACTATAGTGTCAAAATGCTATATTTTAGCAATTCTACTCCAATGATGAAAATGCTATTTTTTAACACAATCACTATTCTTTTTCAACTACCATTCCCGCCATATATATTTGCATCAATAATGTTAATATTAGGCACATTTCAAGTCAAAAAAGGACCCATATATATATATATATATATATATATATATATATGTATAAATTTATATATTTGATTATATTATTATATAATTTTTTTTTATATAATTTTTTTTTCTTTTTAGGAAATGTATAAATTTATTATATATATATATGTATATTAAATATATTTGATTATATTATTATTAAAAATATATATATATTTAGGGCAAATCATTTCAGCCTCCTAAATAGTCATATATATTTTTAGGGCAAATCATTTCAGCCTCCCCAATCGCCTCCGTCTCTATTCTCGTTCTCAGCTCTGAAATTGCCCCCTCGCTATTTCAGTTCAGGTTCGCCGTTCGCAAGCTTCAGTTGTTGGCTCTCAACTCTCAAGCTTGCCCCCCCTCTCTCTCTCTGCAACTGCTAACTTGTATGTATGGATTTTGATTTAATTTTTTTTTCTAAATCAACTAATGAAGCTCTGTAATTCTCTGTAATTATTTTCTAAATCAACTAATCCATGGCAGGGGCGACCCCTGCTCTCTTCCTTCTTGACATCAAAGGCCGATAATCTTTTCACCAAACCCATTGAGAAAGAGGTTCGATTTTTGTTTACATTTTTTAATCAAGGTCTGTAATTCTTGTTTTGCAAATTAAATATTATTTGGTGAAATTTTTTATGATCTTTAAATATATATATATATATATATATGCCAAATTTGAGAACCCCTCCCTCGCTCCCTCCCTCTTTCTTTCTCTCTCTCTCTCTGAAATAGCAATAGTTATTTCTTTTGCTACAATTGGCAAAACTTTTGGCAAAGTTAAAAATTGGCAGCCCTTTTAGCATTGCATTAGAGAGCCCCTTTTGCAGTCCCCTTGCTATATTTTAGAAATGACAGCCCTTTTAGCTTTGGATTGGAGATGCTCTTAGCTCTTCCCTCGCCTGGAGGTTCTTGGTGCATGTCACACGCCACCTCCCCAAGTGTGTAGCAGTAACGGTTTACTTCAGCCATGTGTAGCTGATTCAAATTTGAATTGTGATGTGACAGTTGCTTTTATTGATTCTCTGGCTCAGCCAACTTCCCCCTTTGCAAAACAGTTGCACATGGTGCAGGGGAATAGTTCTTTTCAGGCAAATACTCACGCAATCTCGTCCCATCCCAACCAACCTGTCCCTACCCCAATTAGCCTACAACCTTCTTTGCCGGTGTGATACCCCCGGATTTTCGAATGTGGATTGCCAGGCCCATGCCCGAATACCCGAGGATATAAAAAATAAATCGGCAATAAGCGAACACAAAATACAAAAGGATAAATAAGAAAAGATAAAATGCTGAAAAGAAAACTAAAATGATAATCCAATATTTAAAAACTTCAGAATATATTTCCATTAGATAATAAAATCTTCTGATACATCTAATTCTCCAAAATACAACTTGGAAATCCATACTGTATGGACCCCTAGAAAAACCCAAACTGACAGAAACAACAGTAACAATTGTCTACAACTAAATATTGAATCATAAAGGAAAATCCTATATAGATAATCCGGAAGAATGATGATGACTGGTCTCTGTTCTGCACGACCAACTCTACATAGACTTGAAAAATAAATAGTGGGTCAGACCTATAAATAAGTTCTTTCTACTACATCTAATAAAGACTTAAGGAACAAATACATTCTAGTCAACTCATGCAATAACTAAGTAGTCCGTATATATATATATATATACACACACTAAAGGAACTTCACTAGACTATAGGGTTGTCTCAACCTGAATAATATGTAACACGCAAAACACACATATAGTGGGCACAAATACTTAGACCTACCAGGGCATACAACTACACTATATCTATCTACACATCCATGGCAATATACGTACCATTACCATGATCTTGAGACTCAAGCTCATATCACGGCATATAACTATATATATATATATATATATATATATATATATATATATATATAATCCATCCTATCCAAGCATAAAATAATTATCCGGTACCTGACATGAATATAAGTAGGACTTAACATTTTAGTTAATCAATTCCCTTATACATGAATAGGTAGGACTTAACGTTTTTTAGTTAATCCGTTCCTAATATATCACCATGCCATACTGGTGCATATAATGCATACAATCCATAAATGATGTTACAGTTATACGATCACATCAAATAAGTCCATACATAGCATGATATAAATCATATAGATATTCTTTTGCATTTAATTAAGCAAAATATAACAATTATAAGTAGCATGCACTGAATTTACCTCATAAAAATTACATGCATCTCAAATAATTGTACTCTCTACAATCTGATCAAATTTATTTAAAACCAAATAATTGATTAAAATAATTTAATCCAATCATATGTAATTAAATACATATAACATTATCCCAAAAATGATTTACAATATAATAATTAAATAAAATCATTTATTAATCCAATTACGCGTATTAAAATAAATACCACATTACTACCAATTTAAACATTTTCTTTACTTTCCACTAAAGTGGTAAAACCAACTAACCACTAACTCGTGTCCAAAAGTGGTTATATTAATTAACCACATAACACGCTACACGTTATATTAATATTCAGGCTTAATCGACCAACATCTAACCAATATATTATTATCCTATTGGTCCACCAACTAGTGTCCAAAAGTGATTATATTAATTAACCAGATAACACGTTATACGTTATTATCCTATTGGTTAACAATTTTAGGATAAAATATGTATTAACAAATTAATATTATGTACGGTATATTTTACCAATACATAACAACGCAATGTTATCCAAATACCAATAACCACTTAACCCAAAAGCCAAATACCACTTACAAAGTTTAATACAACTTCAAAAACCATTAAAATCAAACAACAAAGGATGCTGCCTAAACAAGTTATTTCGGTCGACCGATTCCGGTCGACCGAAACACCTATATCGGTCGACCGATACACTCCATCGGCCTGCCAAAACACCCATATCGGTCGGCCGATATATTCAATCGGTCAACGAAATATGTCGTCTTCTTCATCGTGACTACTGTTTCAGACCTACAACTCCTCTGTTTAGGTCCTAAATTGTTGTATTGAAGTCTAATATGATTATCAATGCTATTTAATACAAAAATACCCAATTCCCTAACAATTAAAATAAATAATTATATATAAACATTCAAAAACAACAAATCAAAATATAAACATACAACCACATACAACCTCTGTTTTAATCCAAATTAAGCATGTAAACTCATTTAATTATCTTGCTTAATTATCCTAAAGCTGTCTTAAACATGCATTGAACCCTAGATCAAAGAAGATGAGTGGAACAAAGAACTTACCTTTAAGGATTTCGGATTGAAACCCAACTCCTTCTTCTCCAGCCAACTCCTTGACGCCGGTAGTCATGGATGCCGTCGTCCTTCACTCTGTTGCTCTGGTTCGTCATCCACAACAGCCCTCCGCCTTCTTCTTCCTTTGGCCGTGATTCACATCATTCCTTCTTCCTCTCTCAAACTCTCGGTTTCTCTCTTTCCCTTTAAACTCACGTCCCAACCCCTTAAGTAGACATACATAATATACATAGACTATATAATAAAATAACTTATATAGTAGTTATATTGATAATATAATCTGACTATATACATATACACAGTACAATATATATCTATATATGTGTAAAACTAATCCTTCCTTTATATTAATAACTATAATAATATTAATAACAATAATATATATATATATATATATATATATATATATGACTTAATCTTCCATGTATTATTAATAATAATTATCAATAAGAATACATACCATAATAATTATAATTCAGTATATACATATATATTTATATATACCTAAATATATAAATACTCCATCCATTATTATTAATAATAATATTTATAATACTAATAATAAGAATATCCACACATATATATATATCCAATGCCCTTGGGTCGTAATCCTACCCATTTAGGCTCTTATCCAAGTAATCCATGTGACTCATTTGGTTGGTCCATTACTACTATCTAAATCCATCATTTTACATTAAAAATAAAATAAAATAATTATTCATGTAAGTAACACATAATTACAAATAAGTACACAATCAAGTCACATAGATCACATCACACAAATATGCACAAACAAAACCCACATTACATATCAAACAATTAAATAATTTAAGTACATAATTTAATTTAAATACTTAATTCAATTAAATACATAAACAAATAGCCATATAATCAATTAAATAATTAAAAATTTAATTAAATAAATTAAATAAATACTAAGACTATCCTTTTAAAATTAGGGGTATTACAGCCGACCTCTGGTTCACCATCTAAATAGAGCATCAGGCAATATACTAAGAGTTGGTCTTCTATTGCGCAGTTTCAACCAGCAGATTGGGAACTAAAATACTTCAAGCTTATTGCAAAAGATGATGCCATCCTTGTTGATCCACCCACCGAGGTGAGGAGCAATGGTCTGAGGTAGCAATGTTGTGTTGTTGGTACTTTTAAGAATACAATGCCATTTAGCTAGGGTGATCTCTAAGCAGGCATGTAAGTTGTGGCGTGGAAGAGGGCTCCAACATGTTGTTGCTAGCTCTGAAGGTGTTTTTTTTTTTTTTTTTTTTTTCAAATTTGGCTCTCTAGATGCCTGTAGAGGTCTTATGGTTGGTGAGCAGTGGTTCTTGGCTGGTAAACCAATCTCTCTTAGGCTTTGGAATTATAATACTGGCTCTCCCTCTCGATCATCTAAAATTGAGTCCATTTCAATCTGGATTAAGCTGTTTAATGTGCCTTTTGAGCTTTGGTCCCCCCAGGGGTTGAGCTATTTGGCAAGTACAGTGGGTAGACCAAAATTTGCAAACGCATTTACTCAAGGTAAAAGTAAAATTGATTATGCCATAATTTGTGTGGAGATTGACCCTATATCTTTTCTTCCTAAGTCATTCCAAGTGAGACTGGAAGATGATGAGATGGCAACAGTCAGAGTTCAACATCCAAGGATTCCAGATATATGTATAGCTTGCACAGCTTTTGGACACAAGAATAAGTTATGTCTGAGCACTGCTCCATTACTGAACAATGAGGTTAATTGTGCTCCTTCAAATCCCAACTTATGGCAATTAGTTACCAGAAAGAAGGGAAGAACTTCTTGCCACCCTATCCCCAATCCTTTCTCCAACACTGCCTCAAAACCTCTACAGATGGTTACTTCCACCTCAGAGAATCCACATTTGTGATACCCTCTAATTTTGAAACACGGGTTGATCAAGTTCGCGTTGCGAAATTAGGGGGTATCATAATTAGTATCAGAGAACTCCAGGCTCAAGTGTTTCCAGAGTTTCGTTCATTATAAGATTTCTGCGTAGTGTATTCTTTTATTTAGAGCCTAAGTATTAGGGTCACTGTATTCTTTTATGGTTCGTTAAATTACATACTGATTTCCATCTTATTGTGTTAACAGAATGGTTAATGCTGGAAGAAGATGGGAAATGCAGCAGAACAGAATAGCACGTAGACATCAGAATCATTTGCGATGTCAGCAGGTTGTAAAGGATTAACAAATGCCTTTGTTTCAAAAGGAGGAGTAGCAGACTTAAGAGTCTCGAGATCAGGACCAATATCAGGGTAGAGGTTCAGAGTATCCTCCTCAGTTAGTTGACATCATTGCTCTGGCTATAGCAGTAGGCGTAGCAACTGCACTTCAGAATCAGCCACATGTTCAGCAAGCACTTGTATTAGTACCAGTAGTTCGGGCTAATTCTTGGGAGAAAACTATGAGTTCTTTCACAAAGGGGAACCCACCTAAGTTCTCAGGCTCCACTGATATGACAGTGGCTCATCAGTGAAAGAAGGATATAGAGCGTCATCTTTGCATGGTTGAGTGTACGGAGGTTCAGAAGTAGATGCTTGCTACCTTCAAACTTGTTAGAGATGCACTCCAGTGGTGGGAGTCAGTTACCACTGTAGAGGATAGAACTTCATTGACTTATATTTAGTTTAGTGCTCGCTTTGATGAGAAGTACTTTTTATATGCAATCAGAACAGCTAAGAAAATGGAGTTCCTTGGCCTACAACAGGGGGACATGATAGTAGCAGAGTATAAGTAGTTGTTTACACGCTTATCTCTATTTGCTCCAGATGAGGTCGATACTAAGGAGAAGAAGCTCACTAGTTGACAGTAACAGAGTATGAGCATCATCTTGAATTTAGTGGCAGCTTCTATGGTTTCTGTCTTTGTAAGAGAACACTTTCTCTCTCTAAAAGTAAGGGCCGAATTGGACCTATTGGGGGTGGAGGAGAGCGAACACACGAATGGAGAGGGTTATAGTGATTAAGTTGCTTAAGTTGCTTATGTTTTACTCTTTTTTTTTGGTTTTTTATGTGCTTTCGTTTAGACCTTTATCTAGTGGGGACATTGCACGATATTTATGTTTTTAGTATTTATGTTATTATTTGTTGTCAACATCGTTGAAAGTAAGTTATTCTCTCTCTCACACGCACACAACTACCTTTTAGATTATTTTCTAACTTCTAACCAAACAAATGGAAGAATGAAGTTCAAATTGTTTTTGGGTTAGATGTCTTCCTGCCATCTTATTAAAAAGAGCAATGATAGGGAAATTGAATAATTTTCTAGAATAAGTCCCGAATTTGATTCGACTAAAGTAACGTCAAGTTGTTTAAAACACGCAAACATTAGATGCTAAAACATGGCTCACGTCATAAAAAACTATTTATTTATTTTATTAAAGAAATTTTATTTCAATTTATTTTATATTTTTTCTGAAGATCACGAACTCTATCTTCAGCACGAGGATGAACTCCATGTTATGATCTCAACAACGACAACTTTTCTTCTTTGAAGCCTTCTCTTTTTGAAGCACAGGACTCTGAAGGCAAGCCCTATCTTTTTGAAGCACTGGACTCTGAAGGTAAGCCCTATTGGTTTTACAATTTCGAAACCCTAGCGGCCTATAGATCGAAACCCTAATTATATATGAGAATCTCTAATTATATATCCTTGACTCTTGTAAACTTTGTATTATTTGTTTCCCTCTCTTCCCGTCCCAAATCGCAATACATAACAGAGTATAGATTACTATAGTTTTGAACATGGGTAGTTAAATGTGTGTGTATATTTTGAGTACTTGAGTTCTTATTTAATATCTATTTTGTTAAAATCAATAGCTTTGCATGTGTTGACTTACTATTAAAATGGTTGATTGTTTCAGTGATTTGATATATATATATATATATATATATATATATATATATATATATTTAAACTATAGTTTTATAAATTGTGTTTTGTGAATTTTGAATTATGGAATGGTTTGATAAATGGATTCAATAATAATATAATTGCAATTGGTACTATGCTATGAGATATAGCACGCTGGCGAAAAAGAAGCTTGATTTCTTGCCCATATGCTGGAGTGTTGATGGTCAAGACATTCTGCTGGGGTTTAGGCTATTCTGATTCAAAATCTCCTTTTGACTTCTATTTGGTAAAAAGCCCACAATGCTAGCTATGTCTTTTGACTCGCATAAGTAGTTCTTCTATTCAGGGTGTGGAAGCATAAGATTCCTTTATTTATTTGATAATGATTTAATATATTTCTTTCAAACGTTCAATAAATAAAATTTTGTGAATTTAGAATTATGAAATGGTTTGATGAATGGATTCGATATTAATATAATTACAATTGCCTTCATTTTTTAGTTGACGAATTACAGTGTAGAGAATGGGAGATTTCTGATTGCATTTTCTCTAATTAGTGTTTTCATAGTTGTATTGATAAATCTAATGTTGACTGCCTTCATTATCTTGGTTGCTCTGATTATTAATCACCAATGGGTGGCATGAAGAGTCCAACCAAATGAACTATAGTGGTGTACATCCTTTTGTGGTTTACTGGTATAAGTTATATTCAACTGGTTTAGATTTGACTGAATAACTAGTGGTGTTGGATTATAAAGAAATTTATTTTGCCTTACAACTGTCTTTGTCATCGGATGTATGGGATTACCAGTGGTATTGCTCTCACCTTCTATTCATGTCTCAATGTCTCCCTTTAAGTAAATGATGGTTGTAGTAAATGCTTGTAAGTTGGATAGGTTTCTTTGCTAGTTGTTGTTTACTTGGTGAACATGGGCTTCCATGATCATGTATATAGGCTTTGCCTAATTGGTTTTGAATAAGATCTCTTGTTTACCTTTTCAAAGACAATATATATATATATATATATAGATTCATTGCCATTAACAACTATATACGTAGTGTAGTTCCACTGTGAGATTGATCGAGCCTTGGCCGGCATGTAAAGCATCCAACAGTTTGTTTCTGATTCGGGTAAAACAACTTTGAGGTAACCCGAATATGTTTCCGCCGTTATTATTGTAATACTTGATTTCCTATAAATACAATTAATATGAATAATTACTTCTTATTCTTTATATGCTATTTAACTATGATTACTCAAGTTTAATTAATTTTGTAAAATGTTTGGCGAGGAAAAGCAGAATGGTCAGAGGCCATTGATCTGGGCATGCTTTGCTTAATGGACTGTTACCAGGGGTTTTCATCCGTAAGAGGCTATTGAAGAAGTCACTGCAAAAGGCTATTGATCTAGGCATACTCGGCTTAAGTCATGCGTTTTGGTTGCTTGTGGTTGTTTGGACTGTGTGATGGCAGCATTGTTTTCATTTTGGAAATGTTAGATTTTCTTATTATTATTTTGGTTCCCGTTAAGTGAACTTATGTTGTAATATATTTTCATAGAATCATTATTGTAACCCTTATTAGCAATTCAATTCTTAAATCCACGTTAAATATATTGAATTTGATGTATATTGCTCTTTTTTAACATGATGCTACAATAGGTTGGCGTAATGAACTTAAACTTCTTAAGCAACCTTAGAAATTTTTATTGAGAAATTTTTTAAGCAGCCTGTTAACCCGTTACCCAAGTCCAACCTTTGCATCTACTTCCACATCAGGAGATGCTTTTATTTTTCTTGAGCCTCAGCTACTGTTTCTAAACTTAGTTTACACTTAAATAGCATAAAAACTGGAGGAGTTTGTTGAAGCACTTGTAGATCTCTTTGAAAGGCACAAAGCAAGAGTTGGCCATTCTGATATGAAATTAAGAATTTTTTTTTTTTTTTTTACTAAATGACACTAATAGATAACTTTCAGCAATTGCAGTCAAACCAAAAATACCAATTATATATTGTAAGTGTCTCAAAAAGAGTTTAAAAAGTAATTTAAGATTCAGAATGCCATAGCAAACCAGTACAAAAGGAAAAGGAGCTGGTGCATCCATCAATTTCTTCCAATTTCTATATCAAGTTGGTGCATCCATCAATTTCTTCCAATATCAAAACTGGTGCATCCATTATAGGCACTTGATTGTAATCAAAACTAATTTGATTATAAGCACTTCAAATAGAACTTGCAAAATCATTGAAAACAAAGTCGATTTAGATAAGTAAAAATGCATTTGATAATTACTTATTTTTCACTCATAACTAAAATTTTTCATAAAATTATATACCTTAACTAAATCATTGGCTCTTAATTATTTTCACCGGTAAAAGAGCAACCATAACTTGAAGTATTGGACCTAAATCTTTCATGATTCTATAAAGCACAATGAATGATGTACAAAAAAAATCAATAACCTCTTGAAATTGAAAATGTTGAAAAGGAAATTAAAGGATAACGCATGCACTTAATTCTCAATTACCCCAAATGACTTCTCTGTAAGGGTGGAAAAATCATTAACCTCTTCAGCTTGTATTTCATTCCAATGTTGAGATGGATTAACCTCTTTTAAAAAATAAATAAATAGATGTTATAAATAAAATACAAAGTTTACATTTCACCGAGTTCGATGTATACATTTATAAACTATAAATTGATTTAAATATGGACAATTCAATTACGGAATGACTTTCTAGTGTTGCCATCTTATCTAGAATTTCTGAAGTAAGTAGACTTATGGTTCGTAAAACAACATCATTCCAAGCAGTTGGAATCCTTTGATGAGCCTGCAAGAGAAATATATGTTCATAATTAATATTATATGCAAGTAATGAGTAATTTACAATTTTAATCATATAAGAGTAGATGATTGATTCTTAAAGTTAAAAAAAAAACTATTTGATCAGACCTAATACAATTCACCACAATTGACTAGTGGAAGATGTCTTACTATTGTCAACAGGTAAATCGTTATTAGAGAAATATGAAGAAAGTACATTTTTTAATATCGATCAATTTGTCCTCTTTGTTTTACTAATAATATGTTACCTTTCTCCTTTTCGGCACTTGCAACTCATTTTGATCAATTTGTCCTCTTTGTTTTCCTTGAAAAACCTGTTACCAGATTATAGAAATAGAAACTTAATGTTGATAGATGAAGACCAACAAAATTGTAAAGGTAATAGAAAAGAAAAATAAAATGAAAGCATACCTTCTTTCCCTTTTTAGCCATTTTGTCAACAAGTGATTGTTTCCTGTTAGAAGGTGGGCCACCTTTCGTTTTTGCTTTTATAGGAGTGAGTAATTTCTTCTGAGAACGTGATGTTTCGTGAAGCTTATTACTACACTCCATTGTAGGTTGACCTATAACACTTGCTTGACTATCATGGCAACACGTGTCAAAGCTACATAGAATCCCATATATAATGAGATGGAACCTCATTTACATTTTCTTGTATCATCACAGATATTGCATGCCTACATAGAATCCCTCGAAACTCAAACAAATGGCACAAACATCCTACTTCACATTCACCTGCGTTGTAAAAAACCTCATAAGTTACCTCTTTCCGAGATATGTCACATTTTCCAAATTTATGTTCTCTAACTTCAAATGTAGAAACTGACTCTTATCTTTTAATAAGAGATGTATTGCAATACATCAATCCCCTAAATTTATCCTGGACGCGCTTGAAAATATTATGGGTGTAAGCATTTTGAAATTGCTTTTCAATGCAGAACTCAGTTACTGTTGGAATGGTATAACTGAAAGATGCAAAATCTGCTTTGTTTTATTTTTCAACCTTACTTTTTAAGGCACTATCTTACTATTCAACAAATTGCTTCAAAGAGGTCTTTGAGTGGACATATCCATCAAAGAAAGCATTCATGCTTTCACACTGTTGGGTAGTTGACATTCCAGCCCAAAAAATGCATTTCAAATAAACTAGAACCCAACGATGTCGATCATTATATAATGATTTCAACCAATCATTATTTTCAAGCTTGTAATTTTTAATCAATTCCATCCAACTTCTTTCAAACTCGTCACAATTCATGGATTCATATACAACACCTTTTAAGGTTCTCTTACTTTCTTTATATTGGGCAAGTCCACCCAACTTCACAGGAATCTTTTGCATTATATGCCAAAGGCACAATCGATGAGAAGATTTTGGAAACACCTTTGCAACTGCTGCTTGAATAGCTTTGTATTGGTCTGTGATAATAGCTTTTGGAGCATGGCCTAATATGCATGTCAACCACAACTTAAACAACCAAATATATATAAGTTTCAGTATCCTCATTAGATAGCAAACCACAACCAAATAAAGTGCTTCCTTTTAACAGGACCACGCTGTGCAAGTGTTTGACAATGCAATCGAATTTCTCTCCATGAAACCCCCTAACTCATCTCCACCTCCACCTCGCAGGCCACCTAACCACCTGAAACCTCCATTTCATCCTCCCCCTCAGTCCAATAAACTTCATTCTTCCTTCTCATCCAAAACTAACATTCTTCCTCTCACACGAGGTTCATCAATCAAAACCTTACCATCACAATCTACCCCAAGAAAACCTCCCTTAACACCCACAATACCTGCACCATGTAAACCTCCCTTGCCACCCAAACCACATGTTTCATGTAAACCTTCTCACACACCTTAACTTCACACTCCCTCCAAGCCCATACCACCATCTGTTAATGAAAAATCTAAGGACAACACAAATAACTATTATCCAAGTCCTCCTTCAGTCACTGGTGTAACAAAAAATAAGGTAAGGCTTGCTCTGCAAAATGATAGAATCCTTAATCCTAAAGGATTGGAGGTCAGTGATGTAGTCTTACTTCTAGAGGGTATTGATGCAGCAATCATGGATACATCTAAGCTTGAGCTTATTGAACAAGTTGCAAGACTCAAAGCATTGTTGCAGGAAAAAGATTTGGAGCTTAAAAATGCACATGGTCTGATCATTGAGACTTCGAACGCGTCTGAGCTGTTGAGGGAGTTGAAGGAGATTGTGGTTGTGCTTCGGCCCCTTCATTTGGAAACTTCCCTAAGTAAGGGTGTGGCTCATGCGGGGCTTCTCACCAAAAAAGTCTCATTTGCGGATCCAGCACACAAATTCATTGACGACCACAACTCCACACAGCTCACAGGCATACCTAACAATGCATTTTCTGGCCATACTACCTCGCATCTTGCTGTAGATCAGTTACCTCATCCTCCTCTATCACCCATATCCAATCTCTACCACTACCAACACCACACCAATCTCGAGGAAGGAGCTCAGCAAGATTTGAATTTGAATTCAAACCATGTTCCGGCCCCAGGTATTCCTCCTTTACAGCTTTTAGCTTCATGCAGTCACTTCAATTCTACTTTTGACCATGCCTTTGACATCACAAGTAAGCACATTTCATAGCCTACTCATTTTAGCTCTCATCACATAACTAAACAGTCTCTAACCACTACTGATCTTACTCCCTTGGACAATGACCACTTTTCGGAACTAACCATACACCTTACTTCACCATGTTCACCTAACCATAACAACACCACTAAACCCTTCACCTCTTTTGTATGTAACATCACTCCCAAGGTAACTAAATCTCCACCTATCCATTCCCTTGACGCAGTCCCAACCACCAGTTCTCACCATTTTCTATCCAAGTCCACTCCAACCACACAACCCTATCCTAACCTTGTTGATCTGATAAAATCCTGGGCTTCCATTGTCAAAACCCCAGCTAGAGCTCCACTACATTTCATTCAACAAGCTGGAAGTATTGATTTTATCATTTCCCCACCCCTTGATATTGAGCAAGCTGGCTTGCAGCTTATGAAATCGAGTCTCCTAGGCTACTTTGTTCATAAAAGCCTCCCATTTGGCATGGTTAGAGACTTATGCACTAATCTTTGGGCAGAAAATGGACTCTTGAAGGTTACTAGTTCTGAAAAAGGATTATTTGAATTCCATTTCTCATCATTGGACCAATGTAACCACATTTTGGCTGAAAGTCCCTGGTTCTTATCAAATAAACCTTTACTCCTCAATCTTTGGGTGCCTAATTTTAAGAAATCTCACCCCTCTTCCATTCCACTATGGATCAAACTTCATGGTTTACCTCTGCAATATTGGACAGATGATGGTTTAAGCTACATCACAAGCAACATTGGCCAACCCCTCTTTGCTGACTCTGCTACAATAAGTAGACAGAAAACCAGATTTGCCAAGGTGTGCGTCAATGTCAAGGCCTCTGATGATTTTCCATCTACTCTTAAGCTCCACATGAGTAGTGGGAAGATTGCAAATGTTGCTGTTGAATACATCAATTGCCCTTCCATTTGTTTCTCATGTATGCACTTTGGTCACACCTCCAAAACCTGTCACACCTTATCCAACAGAGTACAACCACAAACAACCAAGGATTGGCAAATTATTCCCTTCAAGAAAACCAATACAAGCACTCCCCGCTCCCCCTCTAAATCCATTTCCCCACTACCTAACTTACCAATCCACCCTGGGCAAACTATTATCACTCACTACTTTAAGCCCAATGAGAACTTCACTATTGATCTCAGCCCCTACAAACCTGCAAACATGGACAATATGAAAATGAATCAACCATAAGTCTTCCAGCAGATCTACACAAGGTTAAACCCAAAATTAGTAGCAAGGGTAAGGGGAAAAAAAAATTCTCACTCAAAAAGCCTGCAGGTCACCAAAGAGGGAACCTTCTTCTCAGTGGTAGTTTCGTCAACACCATCCAATGGTATTAGTAGCTATTTGGAATATAAGGGGTCTAAATGATCCCTTAAAATAGTCTGAGGTTAGAAAACTTCTTCGAGATTTTGGGGTGGACATAGCTGTCATCATAGAGACTAAAGTTCAGTCAATTAACACTGCTGCAGTTCACAAAGCTATTGCTCAAAATTGGTGCTTAGCACACAATAATCAGTTCTCTCATCTAGGCAGAATTTGGGTATTGTGGAATCCCAATTCAATTCATCTTCAAGTTCTTCAAAGTTCAAGCCAGGCAATCCATTGCTACATTACCATCTTATCCTGCCGCACCATATTTTATGCTTCCTTTATATATGGTGCAAATGATGCTGTTAACAGAATTAATCTATGGATTGATATTGAAAGGCATGCCATTGCCTTCTCATCCTCACCATGGCTGTTTGGAGGGGATTTCAATGTTATTAAATCAGCTGGAGAATGTTTTGGAGGTTCCAAGAAGACCACAAAAACTATACTGGAGTTCAGGAATTGCCTTCACACTGCAAACTTAGATGATCTCAATTTTTCAGGCATCTACCACTCTTGGACCAACAAGAGCCCTGGGGTGGCCAACATTTCCAAAAAACTAGATAGGGTTTTGATCAATGATTCTTGGAACCACACCTTCCCTCTATCCCATTGCCAATTCATTCCACCAGGCATCTCAGACCATTGTCCAATGATTGTCAAGCTAGGCAACCCTAGCCCAAAAAGGAAAATACCTTTCAAAATTTTCAACTGTTGGGCTGCAAATGAGAACTTCTTTCCTTAACTTCAATCCCACTGGAATAAGCATGTTGAGGGGTGCACCATGTTCCAAGTTATTACCAAACTCAAGAGCCTCAAACAGCCCTTAAAGGTTCCATTCTCTACAAACTTTAATGCAATTAAGGTTGAGGTTCAAAATGCAAAGGACCTCCTCACTTCTTGTCAGCGTGCTCTTGACTCCAAACTTGATGACACTGATCTAAGATTACAAGAGAAGGAATTACTTGCTAAATACACCAAACTTTGCACAGCTGAGGAGCAGTCCTACAGACAAAAATCAAGAATTTTGTGGCTCAAGGAGGGTGACTCAAATTCAGCTTTCTTCTACAAATCAATTGCTGCTAGACACAATAGAAATAAAATTACATCCTTGCTTTCCAATTCTGGTACATTGCTGGACATTGAGGACACCATCAAAACTGAGATCATCAATCATTTTACAAATGCATTGGGGATGAATCCTCATCCCTATCCAGGTATGGAACACCTATCACCATTTATTTAACTTGTCTTACCACAGCATCTTCTTCCATCCCTTTGCTCTATTCCCTCATATGAGGAAATTAGGGAATGTATGTTTTCAATCAATAGTGACAAGGCTCCAGGGCCTGATGGCTATAATGCTTTCTTCTTTAAGAAAGCTTGGCAGTCATTGGACAGGATGTCACAAGGGCCATCAAACAATTTTTCATGAATGGGAAGCTACTTAAAGAGATCAATACTTCCTATATTGCACTGGTCCCTAAATCCCCCAACCCAACAAACCTTAATGATTACATGCCCATCTCTTGTTGCACCACAATTTATAAATGTATATCCATTTTAATAGCCAACAAGCTCAAGCCTACACTACCCCATATCATTGGTCCAGCACAGTCAGCATTCATACATGGTCGAAGCAATGATGATTCTATCCTGCTTACCCAAGAACTTCTAAATGGCTATCATAGGTCTGCTCCTTCTCCAAGATGTGCAATTAAAATTGACATTAAGAAAGCTTTTGATTCAGTTTGTTGGGATTTCCTTTTTGATTCCCTTAAACTACTTGGCTTTCTTCCAATCTTCTTGGGTTGGGTTCAATCATGTGTCTCCACTCCTTCCTTTAGTGTCCATCAATGGAGAACTTTGTGGTCACTTCAAAAATGTCAAAGGGCTGAGGCAGGGTGACCCCCTCTCTCCATTCCTTTTTACAGTGGTTATGCAATGCTTTTCCTCCATCCTTGACAAACTTATAGCTGAGAGACCTTTCAAATTTCATTGGAGATGCAAAGAATTAGGCCTCTCCCCACCTTATATTTGCAGATGATTTAATGTTGCTCTCCCATGGCAGTATTCCATCAATTCAAACATTAAAATCTGCCATTGAAATGTTTCACACTCTATCTGGGCTTCAAATCAACCATACCAAGAGTCATGTGTTCCTATCTGGGGTGAACTCTCAATTGGAAGCTGCTATACTTGAAACTTTGGGGTTTGATGATAAGCGTCGAATACTGTATATTCAAGCGCCCTAAATTACATTAACAAAGTCCATTAATTGATTATTTTATGTAGATTATCTCCATTTGCATGTTTTTGTACATTTTCAGGTTAAATTGCAAAAAGGAAGCAAAAATGATGCCTTGTGGAATTTTGAACAAAAAGGGTGCCAATTCTAAAATTCTGGCAGCAGTAGAACCTGACTTTTGTCGCCATTTTCGACCTAACAAACTCAAAAACTGGACTTCCATCATAACATGAAAGATTTAGAGCTCTGAATCAGCTTTCTAAATCTTCAAGCGGTTTGTCATTCGGCGGAGTTTGGAGCAGAGAGTTATGATCTTCTTACCAGAGGTGCGCAGAATTGCCTGGCAGCACTGAAGTGCTTCCTTTCTCTCCATTTTCGACCAACCAGACTTAAGAATTGGGTCTTCATCAAAACATAAAGTTTTTAAAGCTCTGAATCAGCTTTCCAAATCTTCAAACAGATCATCATTCGGAGTTCGGAGTACAAAGTTATGGTCATTCTTCCACAGTGGGTTAGTGATAGGCAAGAATTGCATGTTACACATTACACTAATTTCGAGTGCTCGAGGCCACCCTTCGAGTGCTCGAAATTTGGCTAGATTGCAGCTCGGAAATGAACCCCTCTTCAGCCCACTTGTGCATTGGTTTCCACATTTCCACCCTCCTTCTTTATGGAGTGGTTGGGAATGTCTTTGGAGGAGAGAGTGAGCTTAGTTGAAAGATATAAGGCTACTAAGGGCCACATGCATCATATCCTTAATATTTTTACAAGATAGAGGAAAGAGAAGAGAGCAAGAAAGGTGTGTTCTTGAAGCAAAGGAAGGAGCACGAAAATGGAGTCTTTCTTCAAGCTTCCTCCTTCCTCTAGTGCATCAATGGGTAACTAAACTCTATCTAGGGAGGTGATGAAGCCTCCCCTTGTTGTTCATGTTCTAGATTAGGTTCTATTTTGGGGATTTTAATGTATAGATTTTGGTCTTTTCATAGTTTAGAGTATATTACTTCTTGTAATGAACTCTATTATGTTTAAATGATTGATGTAAGTTATTTAGCTTGACTTGATGATTCTTACATTAATCTTATTGCTTGTATTCTCATGGTGACAATGGGGAGAAAACTATGAAATGTTTTCAAGGCATGTTGATAGAAAAATGGATAGTCCATTGCTTAGGAACTTCCTTTGATGGGTTATGCTAGTTTCCTACTTCATGTGCTTTGTCATTTGCTTGAATGCTTGATGGTCTTTAGCTTAAGATAATATATTTGACTCTACATCCTAGTTTAGGTATTTCAATGTGTTAGCTTTTGAAGGATCATTCTTGTGCCAATTTAATGGATCCCTTAACAAATATATGGTAACTAAGTGTTGTCATGTATTTCTTGACCATTGCATATATTGTCCATCCCCAATTTAGACTTAATCTAGCATGTACTTAGGGTATAGTGTGAATTCATCTCCTTAGTCTTCTCTACCTAGATTTCTCTTTCTAAATTTCTTACAATTTTATTGTTAATGTATCTTTGAATTCCTAGTTTAGTGACAAACAAACAAACCCTTATTACCCCTTATCATTCTAAAAGTATTCTAGACTCTTAGGTTGCCGTAGACTAGCGCAGTCCCAGTGGTTCGACTTACCCAACCAATAGCCCTATTTTACAATGATTCGTGCTATTGCGAAGGTTGATGTTAATTGGCCAACCGATCAATTGAGAAAGGATCTCTACCTGTGAGGTACCTTGGTGTACCTTTGATAACCAAAATGCTCAAGGCCTATGACTGCAGGTCCTTAATGGACAGAATATTGCACACTGGACAAGCAAGAATTTATCATTTGCAGGTAAACTACAGCTCATTAGAGCTATCCTATTTTCTACACAAATGTACTGGAGCTTTAAGTTCATTCTCCCAGTGAGTATCCTACAGGAACTTGAAAGCATTTTTGGTGCATTCTTGTGGTCTGGGCCAGTTATTAAAAAGACAGGTGCTAAGGTAGCATGGGATAAATGTTGTGTTCCAAAGAAAGCAAGGGGCCTTGGTCTACCTAACTTGCATCTATGGAATGAAAGTGCAGTTATGAAGCATTTTTGGAATATTCTTAGCTCAAAAAAATGCTTTGGGTTAAATGGATACATACTTATTTACTTAAGGGCAAAAGTATTTGGGAGGTTAAAGTACCTGGGCAGTGTTCTTGGACTTAGAGAAGATTGTTTGGTCTTAGAGACTCAATTAAACCACTTGTCAAGATAGAAATTGGTGATGGTACTTCATCCAATTTTTGGTTTGACACTTGGTGCCATCTTGGTCCATTGCATCAGCATCTGTCTCCTCAACAATTTGCTACAACTGGATTTGATAGTAGGACCAAAGTAAGCACATTCATCCTTAATAACACATGGACCTTTCCAGATGCCATCTTGAACTTATTGCCTCAGCTTCTACCAATATCCTCACTTCCAAAACCCAACCCTGCCTGTAGTGACAAGTTTATCTGGATCCCATCTAAATCCACCCAATTCTCCATAGCAAAAACAATGAAGCACTTTAATTAGCAATATCCAACCCTACCATGGACTCATCTGGTTTGGTTCAAGCCTTCCATCCCCAAGCACTCGTTTACATTATGGGTTGCAATTCAACATAAGCTTCCAACTCTTAACAGAAGATGCACAATGCATATAAACTCCTCAATGTGCATTTTGTGCAATAGTGAACCCGAGTCTCATGACCACCTGTTCTTTGATTGTTCATTTGTTAAACCCTTGTGGCACTTTCTACAAGCACGTTGTGGGTTTTACATTTAACCATCATCTTGGATACAGTTCATTGCATGGGCATCGTATCACTGGCGAGACAACTCTCAGTTTCATAACATCACTATATCCAAATTGGGTTTAGCTTCACTAGTATACCATATATGGACTAAAAGGAATTGCAGAATTTTCAAGAAGAAAGTATCTCATGCCAATTCCGTTTTCCATAGCACTCTGGAAACCATTCGATCCAAGCTACTCACTTCCACAATTTCAGCTTCGCTCAATGCTAGGAGGGTTGTTGTGGACTGGGAGCTTCCTCAATCAGTGATCCGTCCTCCAAAGAAGCCTCCAGACATTGCATCCTAAGCTAAAATTAGTACTGTTGGGGATTTGCTCCATGAACACCGGTCTCCTGTGTTGATGTTTCATCATACACATTTTGTATTATCTTGGGCTTTCTTGGGCTGTACTGTTTCCTTGGGTTTAGTCCTTCTTGATGTTAGCAATGGGCTAACCTCTTGGGCTGTTATGTACCTTCTTTATTTTAATATATTTATCTTGAATTTTCAAAAAAAAAAAAAAAAAAAAAAAAAAACCATAACCAAATAAAATTGATTGCCCATGATGATTCACCCCAACAAATGGAGCAAAAGGCATGTCATACTTATTTGTCAAATAAGTAGTGTCAAAAGTGATAACATTTCTAAAAGACTCATATGCTGCCCTACATCTAGCATCAACTAAAAAAACATTCTTTAAGTGTCCTTCCTCATCCATATCAATCATGTAAAAGAAATTTGGATTCCTATTTTGCATGCCACAAAAATAATTACCAAGTGCTTCAGCATCTCTAAAGCCAAGTCTGAGTTGCCTTGCTTTTGCAATGTAGTTCTTGCACCCCCTCTCACCAAATGATAATTTCTCATATCCACCACCTTTAACAACAAGTGAATGAAAATTTTTTCTTAGTGTTATACCTGCTAAATCATTCAATTCCAATCTTTTTTTCACATGAGAATTTAGTACTTTGTTACATATATAGTGTCGAACCTTTCTCGGACTTAAGACATGATTATGGTTCAGATAGACACCACTAATAATGAACGTTTCCATCATCCTTAGCTATAACATTGATTTTGGCCATGCAGTTTGTCTTAGTTAAAGGCCTTGGATGAAAAGAATCTTTTGCCTTTGATTTTGTCTTACCATTTCGAGCATACTGTCACGAAGTGATTCCTAAGACGCTTGGAGCATAGAAGATACGCATGCTGGTTGGCTAAGAACATTCATTGACTGGGAATGGTTCCAGGGAAGGGGCGTGCAGGACCACAGGATGGTACCTCTTCAGAGTTCAGGCAGGTCGACTCGGTTCAGTTCGAGGTGCTTGTCGCTAGTCTTGGACTTGACTATGAAGAAGGGAGTTGGCCATCCCTGCACAAACTGGTCGGGAGCTGGAGCCGTTCCCCTGACGAGGCCATGGCAGGCCGAAACCAGTCAGCATGTATCCTTGGGAGGGCAGGTCGTGGTGGCTGACCAGGGCGCTTGCGCGAGCTGAAGCAACGCCTTGGTGCCGCACGGGCCGTGCCGCTGCGCCAAATCTCTAGGCCCGTGACAATACGCCAGTGAAAAGTAACTTGCCTTTCCATCACTTCTACTTTTTGCACTTATTTTTGCTACACCAAAATCTTGATACTTGGCATACTTATTATAGTAATTATGAACTTCTTCCTCAGACTCAAAAATCATCCCTACCTTGGGTTTTCCACTTCATTCTTAACTAATTGATTTTCTAACTCTTGGCTATTCACTGTATCGTTGTTATTACTCTCGAGATTGCAAGGGACATTTTTATCTTGGTTTAATGGCATTTCCATGTGAGAATCCTTCTCCATTCTCATGAAAAAATAAAATGCAACTGATCACCCAAGTAACCCCGACAATTTAAAATAGCAGTGCTCTACAATAGTAAAATACATCAACATGGTTTTCAATAACTTAAGAACACATTTAAATTAACAATGTTCAATACCTTAAAGTCTTCCAATGAAGAATAATTTCATTTTTTTTATTATTAATTAACCGAAAAATACTTTCTTACTCACTGGTGAGTAGGAAATTTATACTCACCATATATGTGGCACAATGCTAAATTGACAAATGTCTTTATATTGTAGAATTTCTTTTTATTTAGTTTTGTACATCTAAAATAGATTATATATAACCAGCAAAAGTATACTTTTTATTTAGTTTTGTACATCTGAAATAGTCTATATGAGAGGAGAGAGAATTATAATTTGATTCGCATTCATTTGGGTTTACCTTGGATAGTTATCAAATTATTTATTTTTTATTATTTTAAATGTAAGTACACTTGTCAATTTAGCATTGCGCCACGTACGTGGTGAGTATAAGTTTTCTACTCACCCGTGAGTAGCAAGTATTGTCCTAATTAATCAATATCAGTTACAAAAATCCATAAATAAAAAATGAAATTACTGGAAAAAAAAAATAATAATAATTTTTTCAAAACAATAGCCCATCAATATTACTTTAAGAGGAAAGAATATAAAACATTCATGGATATAAAAGTAGAACATGGCTAGACAAAATCACAGCTCTAATGAAGTAATATTATTTATCTTTATATATTGCTATGTTGAATAGATGTAACAATGATTGCTTTGTAGAACCACAGAATAGATGAAACAAAGAGGAGCCTCTGAAAACTATAATTGGTTTTCTTTGATTTTATAATGGAACACAGTTCTCTTTCAAAATCTTTGATCAAACCAAAAAGGCAATATAAATAAGTTAAAAAATAGATTGCAAAAATGTAAAAACATACCTTTAATCTTGTGGGGAGAGCTGACCAAGATTATAGGGTTTTTCTTCTCTTTCAGTACAAAACAAGATTATTGGATTTTTCTTCTTCTTTAGCAAAACTAAGTGGGATCTCTTTTTTCAATTTGGGAGACTTTTCAGTTTCCCGCGTGATCAAGAGATTGCGTGGAAACACTCTTCCTCTTTAATTTGAGATTTTTTTTTAGTTTCCCGGGTAATTGAGAAGTCGGCCCTTTTTTACAACGAACTTTTAGCATCTAATTCAAGATATGGTGTTTTAAACAATCTGACCTGGTTATTCGGTTCTGATTCGGGAAAACCATTCGGTGATTTTTATCATTTTCTTATTAAAAATGTTCAAGAGAGAAGGAAAAGTAATAAATTTGAGTAATTTTATTTTATTTTATTTATTTATTTATTTATTTATTTATTTTTTACAGTTTGAAGGTAAATCGTAAAAACTAGGTGAACGTCACACAATATTGGCAATAAAGTGAAATATTAATAATTTAATGAATGTCAAAAATACAATTCGTAAACATTGTAAAACACTAATAACACATTTTACTGATCCGATTTATATATCTCTCTAAATTTGTCAAAAAGTTTTACCGCCGTGAAAACTTTCACAAGCTATCATTTTTTTAATTGTAAAAGAAAAGATTTCCTTGCTTTAGTTTCCAATCACTATCTAACTTTATGTATTTAATCTTTATATTAAGAAAACAATCACTTTGTATTTATTTTATTTAAAGCGTGTTTGACATTCACTTTATTAAAAAAAAAAAAACATGTTATCATGAGTAGTTTGAGCTCCACTGATTAAAGCTGGTTTGTGTTCAATTTTTATGCTTGTTCAACAAACTAGTCAAGTTCGAGCAACTAATGTTTTACTCCATAATTAATTAATTAAGTTGGTGAACATGTTCATGACTTGTTAAGGCTTGTTAATTAGGTTTAAACAGTCCAGCTTGATCCTTATGCAGCTCCAATTAGGGTCTTAATTTTTAGACTCTATTTGGTTAGATGAATAAAACGAGAATGTTAGTTAATTGATTAAATTAATTGTGTAGTTAGGATTATTTAATTTTATGATATGTGTGAGGTGTCCTATTATCATTATTTGTTTTAAAAAGCGGGACAAACAAAATTTAGTATTTTTTCTCTCCAAAATTTAACGTTTTGAGGGTACTGTGTGACATTGACTTTCTCTATCGTGGAACGTGATTACTTGTCACGAACAGAAACAAGCCGCTTCCATTAATTTGATGGAAATTACAAAAAAAAAAAAAAAAAAAAAAAAAAAAAAAAAAAAAATTCTAAATACTTTAAAACTTTGATTGTTATGAAACACGAGTTTCATTTTTTAAGAAAAGTTAATTTTGATAAATTCTTCTATAAAAGACTACCTTTTCATAATATATTTAAATCATAACACAACTTTACTACGCGATTTAAGGAAACAATTAGTGGTAGACTCGTATTGAAGTTAAACCGTTCGTCCTCGTTACTTCTCTCTCTCTCTCTAGTGATGCTGGACAATTTGTTGAAAATTTTAAAATTCGTTTGGATCGTCAAAGGTCAAATAGGGATAATTTTGAAGAATTCGTTTTTAATTCGGAGAGAGCCCAATTTTATTGAAAATGGCCCGACTCGCAAATTTGAATTGTTTTTTTTTTTGTTTTTAGTAAATAAGTTTTTATTTTTTATTTTTACATAATAGAGTAAGTTTGTTTTTGAACAGTTTTTTTATGGGATTAATTTTCTTACCATTTTTAAAATTTCTTTTATGCGAATTTTATTTATAAATACATATACTTACAGAGTTGACCATTCATTCACTTATTAATTTATTATCAAATTGGTCTGCCAAATCTTTTTCTTCAAGGTACCTTGCGTCATATAGCCTTTGTACACGCACTACACACAATATCATTGTCTGTCATTCCGTTGTTGAACATGGAATACAGTCGTTTAGACCTCACAATCATCTCCGCCGACGGCCTCAAAAACGTCAATCTCTTCTCCAAGATGGACGGTGTCCATCGCCGGCGACCGGAAAACCAAGAACAAGACCAACATCGACCGACGCGGCGGAACCATTCCCCAATGGAACCACCCAATCACGTTCTCTGTCGCCGCCAACCCCACCGACCACCACTCCCTCCTCTTCCAGCTCCGCTCCCATAGCTTCCTCGGCCACCGCCACATCGGCTCCGTTTCAGTCCCCATCCAAGAACTCCTCGCCAGCAACACCGCCAACGAACGCGTCGTCGAGTATAAGGTCAGGAAGCCCTCCGGTAAATTCAAAGGTGAGCTGAAATTCTCTTACAAGTTCGGCGAGAAGCTTACTCCGCCGCTGGAAAATGTTCACAATCCTGTGATGACGTATCCACCACAGGTCGGTGCCCCACCTCCTGTGGTGGGGGTGCCCTATCCTCCACCGCCGCCGGTGGCATATGCACATCCACCTCCGCCGCAGATGGCTGCTTCCCATGGACATAATAAACATAAAAAGCATAAGGATAATGATGATGGTTTTTGGTTGGTTTGTCTGTTGGTTGTTTGCTTAGTTTAGCGACTTTGATTTGATATATTAATAATAATAGGGTTTTAGAAATTTGATTGAATGTGATAGAAATTGACATGTTTCTATTCAATATTTAGTGGAATGCATAATTTTTTTTTCCCCTCAACTATTCATCTATAATTAAAATTTAAATTATATGAAAACTCTATTTAGTGTTACAACCAATAGAATTTCACAGGATTTGATTTTAGAATGAAATTTATGTCCTTTGGAAAGAAAGCAATTATAATAGGAAATGGATTTCATCGGACTTGATAGGAAATATTGTAGTTGTAACAAATTCGGGAAAAATTGATAGAATTTAATGGGATTTGTGACGAGGTGAATAACAACTTTTTCAAAGTATCTTCATTTTACCAAAAAATAATCCGTACCAGAAGGTAAGGTAGACGACAATTTTATTCGGGAGAAGAAGTTTTTTTTAGAGTTACAAGCAAGGGAGGGAATTGACAAAACTTTTTTATTTGCTGGTTATGATTTTTTTTATTTCGGATCCAATTGGATGCCCAGTTCATATACGTAAAGATTGGTTGTAATGAAAAATGACTATGAAGTCTTGAATGGATTTTTTTTTAGTTTGTTTTATTTTATTTATTTTTATTCAATCTCTGAAGCTAATTCAGAGAGAAAAATAAAATACTTTAGTTCATTTAGATATTTTATTTGTTATTAGTATTGATTAATAATTCAAATAATGTTTGACCATGATGTTTTAGAATATTTGACCAAATTAACTTATTTCACTCTTTTTAAATATTTATATACATGGTAACAAAACATCACGTAATTATACATATTATTGTTTGTATATTTTTATGTATATATTTATGTATATTTATAGTAGTAATAAAAAATTTAAGAATAAAAGAAGTATATTAAAATATTGTTTCATAATATGCGGTTTAAGTTGCCAATTAAAATTATTATAAATAAAAATTATGGTTTAAGTACCAATATATGTCCTGCAAATATACGTGCACACATCTCTCTATAAGGATAAAATGGTAAAAAATAATATTTCCATTCCAATTCCTTTTTGCATCCAAACATAAATAGGTAATTCATTTAGTTAAAATTCCAGTTTATCCCAAACACATAAATGAAATTCCATTTTAATTCCAATCCAATTCCTTTTCCAATTTTAAATCCAAATCCCGAAGGATTTGGTTCCAAACAGAGCGTTTAAATCAATTAGAAATATTTAATTTTCTAAATATTTAGAAAAACATTGCAACTTTCATAATATGAAAGTGTTTTAATATCAACAACAATTCAGAATAGAAAAACCTAGGGTTGATGAGGTTGATGACACTCAATTGAGTCAATTCCTCCTCATAAACTAACTTTTCATGCTAACCAAACTTAAAATTTCTTTTTCTTACTATTTTTATCAAACCAAAAAGAGCCTTATATTTTTACCAAAAACATTTTAACTTGTGGATTAGGTTATGTTCTTGCATGTTTATATATATATATATATATATATATTGAAATATATAATATTTAAAAAAAATTAAAAATGGTGCACAGATAAAAGAATCTCAGTTTACATACCAATTAAAATATAGTATCATAAAAAAATAAAAAAATTGATGTTTTCTCGAAAATAAATTGTTAAAAGGTAACATAGAAATATTTTAGAGAGAAAAAAATAATATTAGAGGGAAGATTTGACTTCAAGTACATCCAAATAAACCCCATTCATTGTTCAAATATATACAAAATTGGTAGGGGCATTCTTGTTTCACAAAAAGGGTACGTTTGGATTTTCAGCAAAAAATGACATCACCAACCCCTATTTTCAATAGGGGCAATTTGGTCAAAATATGAATAAGATAGGGAGTTATATGTATTTTTTTTATTTTTTATTTTTTTTCTAATAGAGGTGTTTTGCATATTTTTTATATAACCAGAAAGTGTTTTTTTGGCACTGAACCCTTTAATGATTTTTAATAAGCAAATAAAACTCAGGGACAATATTACCCTTAAATGGTCGCTAACAAGCAATTTTGCACGAGGATTGTAACTATTTGTCTTTTTAAAAACTTTAAAGTTGTTTAAAACAACTCTCTTTTATTTTGGTCACTAAAATTTAATTAAAATCAGAAAGTAAATAAATAACGAAAATGCAAGAGGGTGACTAAGTTTATATATATATATATATTTTATTTATTACTTTGTTAATTATGTAATTACAGACTAAGTGTGTTTTTATGATTGGAGCACATTAACAATCATAGAAATTATCTAAAGTCTTTTAACTTGAGGATCCTACTATATGTTGCAATAAACTAATTCTAGAATGTTTTCAACAATCATCTAAAATGATATAATTGTCATATATAACAAATATATATATATAACACTACCATTATAATTGTCATATATAGTTTATAAACGTATTTGGTATAAAAAAGATTGATGGTAATTAATTTCATTTAAAACACACTTCAATAAATAAGAATACAATCTTTAATCTACCAAAATTATAATTTTTTTTTGGGTAACTAGTAAAACTATATCTCTAGCTCTCTATATACGAAAGACGATGATTGATCAGTTCCGGTCAATCATTGATCGATTGCAAAACATGGATTACCGTCGTTTAGAACTCACAGTCATCTCCGCCGATGGCCTCCAAGACGTGAATCTGATGTTCAAGATGGACGTTTACGTGGCGGTGTCATTCGTCGGCAACTGGAAAAGCAAGAAGTACATGACCCACACCCACAGAGGCGGTGGAACCGCCACATGACATTCTCCGTCCTGGAGGCCCACTTGGTCAAACCCACCAACCACCTCCTCTTCCAAATCCGCTCCGATCGCGTCCTCGGCAACAAACACATCGGAAACGTCTCCGTCCCTATCCAAGAGCTCCACGGCTGCAACACCGGTGGTGAACGCGTCGTCGTCGAGTATCAGGTCCGGAAGCCCTCCGGGGAATTTGAAGGTAAGCTGAAAATTTCTTACAAGTTTGGCGATAAGTGTTCAGGTTGGTGGCTTGGTTCTGAAACTAACGTGCACGTGTGCAATGATAAATCATGCTTCACTACTTATGAACCTGAGGAGAATCCAAAGGTTACTATGACGGCAAATTACAGGCCCAAAATTGTTGGGAAAGGAAAGGTTGAAATTCAGTTTCCCTCCGGAAAGAAATTGGAATTGTATAATGTTCATGTTCCAGAAGTGACAAAGAATCTTGTATCTATGAGTTTATTGTGTGAGAATGGCATTAAGGTCGTGTTTGAGGATGCTAAGTTCATTATGACGGAGAAGGAAAGATTTGTTGGGGAGGGTTATGTTTGTAATGGATCTATTCAACTAAATTCTAATTAATAAATTAAGTCATTCTGCTTATATTGTTTATTGTTTTTCTATTTGGGTTTAACACGTTTATATATTAAAATTTTAAATCTTTAAATGATATGTTAAAACATGGCTTGATTTGATGATTGAAGCAAAAATGACAAAGAAGACATTTTTTTTTTCTAACTTCTAAGGTTGATCCAAATATTTTATAACTTTCATTGATCCAAAAGAGAACAAAATTAGGTTTAGGAACAAAATTAGGTTTAGGAGGAATAGAAAGTGTTTTAATAGGTTTTGGATTTAAAATCTTATGTTATTATTGAATATAGAAATGTTGAATTTATAAAAAATAAAATTTGTAATGATTCTTTATTAAATGATTTGAAATTTAATACATCTATTTGATGACAGAATAACTGAACCCACTTGAATGAAATTTAAACTTACATGGACCACAACCATGAGAGCACCTCTAACCAGAAGACCCTCCCACCGGAATCCTCAACCCAATCACCTCAAACCCCCATTTCAACCAACCTCAATAACCTTAGCCCCTAACTTTACATCCACAACCATCCCACACCAGAACCACCATGCTAAATTACCTCATCCCATCCTCAAAAAACCTCACTCAACAAACAAAAACACGTTCTCTAGACCAAAATTTCCATCAATTTCAAAAGATTTACCACCCAAAAAAGTTTCATTTGCTGACACAAAACCTGCTCCACATTCCTACAAATTCATTGATGACCACAACAACATCATGGAAGGAATTGATCCAACAGATACACAGAGCCTTATTGATGAAATATTCAGGCTGCGAACTGATCTTCAAGAGTTCAAAAGTACTTATAAGTACAATCATTTGCTTGAAGAAGTGGAATGGCTCAGAGGCATTATTGGTGATGGTCTCAAATCCCAAGAAAAATTGAGACCCAGGATTAATGAGCTTAATGATCAAATCATTAACTCCAATCATCTTTCCAGCATCCTAGCTCAAACTTCACCAGTTCAAGAAGCGCCAGATCAAGCTGCACCAGTTCTAAGTAATGCTGTCAAATGCAGCATGAATACAGCAAAAGCCACAACTTCACAACCTCTACAGCAACCACCATCCACAGCCACCCTCCACCACCACAACCAGATCATCAATCTCGAGGAAAGAGCTCAACAAGATTTGAATTTGAATTCAAAAAAGTGCTTAGTCCCAGGAAGACTTCAGCTCATTAGAGCAATCCTCTTCTCAACCCAAATGTATTGGAGTTCTAAATTCATACTTCCAATGAGCATTCTACATGAACTAGAAAGCATTTTTTGTGCCTTCCTTTGGTCTGGTCCAGTTCTAAAAAAGACGAGAGCTAAAGTTGCATGGGATAAATGTTGTATACCTAAAAGAGCTGGGGGGGCTTGGTCTTCCTAACTTGCATACTTGGGATGAAAGTGTAGTAATGAAACATCTTTGGCATATAATCAGTTCAAAGGACATGTTGTGGGTCAAATGGATTCATACCTTTCTACGCAAAGGCAGGAGTATTTGGGAGGTCAAAGTGTCTGGACAGTGTTCTTGGACCTGGAGGAGATTACTTGGTCTTAGGGACTCATTTAAACCCCTTGTCAAGCTAGAAATTGGTGATGGAGCTTCTGCCAATTTCTGGTTTGGCATTTGGTGCCACCATGGTCCCCTTCATCAACACATTCTTCCTCAACAGATGGCTGCAGCTCGATTTGACAGCATGACCAAAGTAAATACATTCAGCACCAACAACACTTGGGACATTTCCAGTAACCATGTTAAGTATACTACCACAGCTTCAACATACATCTTTACTTCCCAACCCCAAACCCAATTGCAGAGACAAATACATCTGGATTCCTTCCAATTCTAGCAAGTTTTCCATAGCTAAAACCATGGAACACTACAACCATCAATTCCCAAGCCTGCCTTGGACTCAATTGGTCTGGTTTAAGCCATCTATCCCCAAGCACTCCTTTACTCTATGGGTTGCAATCCAGCACAAACTACCCACCCTAAACAGAAGGTGTATAGCATATATTAATTCCACATTGTGCATTCTCTGCAATACAAAACCTGAATCCCATGATCACCTATTTTTTACATGTGCATTTGTCCAACCCTTATGGCACTTTCTACAGGCACGTTGTAGGTATCATACACAGCTTTCTTCTTGGACAGACCTCATTGTTTGGGCATCTCACCATTGGAGGGGGAATTCAGTTCACCACAGCCACACAGTTTCCAAAATGGGATTAGCTTCTTTAGTCTACCATGTATGGAATGAGAGAAATAGAAGAATCTTTAAGAAGAAATCAAACAATGCAAACACAGTGCTTCATCTCACTTTGGAAACAATTAGAACTAAGCTGCTTTCTTCTACAATTTCTGATTCACTTAATATTAGGAGGATTACCAATGAATGGGAGCTTCACAGACTCCCCCCTCCCCCCCAAAGAAGCCACCAGATGCAAGAGATTAGCTATGCTTAGCAACGTTGGAATCATCTTCCATCTCTCAGTACCTGATTGCTATGTAGATTCTTTGATCATACACAACTATTGTTGGGGTGTTTTGGGCATAAATGCTCTTTACTTTCCATTGGGCTGTTTCTTAACTGAGCAATGCTAAGGACAGTCGCCTAAGACAACTGTGAATTAACAGTCACTCTTTTCATTATCCTAATATTTGTAATTAATGTATTTATTAATGGTATATATGTTTCCTATTTTTATGAAACCCTAAAAATATGTATTTTTTGATAATACTACTACCCTTTTAGTCTCTCTCCTCACTTAAATCGTATCAAAGGTGTCACTAAAACATTACATGTTTCCTACTTTTAATAGGACATTAATTTTAACACAAAATTACCTTATTTCTTAACACTAAACTACCTTATTTCTTTCATTTTAACACAATAATTAATTTTAACACAAAAGTACCCTATTTCTTTCATTTGTCTCTACTTCCCAACCCTTCATCCGTGTGTATACACATATATAATCACCCACATATATAATAATTGATTCTTTTCTTTTCTTTTAGTTATTGTTTAACAGTGATAGTTGAGGGATAAAATTTTTTATTTTTTATTTTTCTTATTGAGAAATAAGAATTCATTCTCTATAAAATTTAATTATATATATATATATATATATGTATGTATGTATGTATGTATCAATTGCTATCATCTAAATTTATCCTTTACTGACTAAATCATTTTTATCTCTTATATAGAGAATGAATTCATATAACTAAAAGAAAAAAAAAGAATCTATTATTATATGTGTGTGTATGTAAACACACTGATGTGTGTGTGTAAACACATTGACGGGGTGGAAAGTAAAGACAAATGAAAGAAATAAGGTAGTTTTGTATTAAAATTAATTATTTAGTGTCTTATTAAAAGTAGGAAACATGTAATGCATTAATGACACTTTTGATATGGTTTAAGTGAGGAGAGAGACTAAAAGGGTAGTATTGTAAAAAAATACATATTTTTAAGATTTCATAAAAATAAGAAACATATCATTAATAAATACATTAATTATAAATATTAGGACTAATGAGAAGAATGATTATTAATTCACAGCCGCTTAAAGGTGACTGTCCTTAACATTACTCTTAATGAATTAACCTTTAACTTTTAAAAAAGAAAAATAATAATAATAACTTAACCTAGAATTTGTAAGAAAAGAAAAGGCTTTATACCTTGATTTTATTTCACCGTGGCTAAAACATTTAAAGAAGCAATGACTTCATGATATACAACTTTCTAGAAAGATGTTTGTAAATGATGTGATAGATTCTTTATTGTCAAATTAGCACAAGGATCAGAGCCAATGAATGAGTAGTATGTAGGACAAAATCTCTCTCTCTCTTTCTCTCTCTATCTCTCTCTCTCTCTCTCACACACACACACACGGATCTATTCAAACTTTTAAACATATCCTCGTTAAAGTTAGTGGCCATGTTCATGAACGGATTTGTAAACAAATTCACAAGAGAGTGGTGAAAATGACTTGTAAGGCTTGTTAATTAGTTTGATTAAATTGGGACTCAAAATCATTGAACCAAAATGAACTCGAGTTTTATTTTTGGTAAGGTAGCCTAGTAGAATTGAAGAAGTAATATCTCTGTTGTTTCTCTTTCACTTTTTATTATTCCCAGGGTCGGTCTCAAAACTTTTCATTTCCTTGTATAGTATAACATTCTTATAATTTTTCTTTCTATTATAAATCTTCATGGAAATAGGGAGATTTAATAACAAGCCTTTCTTAAAGATTTATATTCTTTCCACCTTATTTGTTTCAGGCCCTCAAATTATTTCTCAAAAAAATTTATTTCCTTCTACTAGAACCAACCAATATATATATATATATATATATATTTCCTCATTATTAACCAGCAGTAATAAGTATTAAATATATATTTAACCGCTCATGTATCGGAAATTGGTAAAACTTTCCATATACTTTAGAATCTTATTTAACTTTTACCTTTTTCTTCTTTCATTTTTTTTTTTTTTTTAATTTTATTTTTCCTCACGTATTTTTCCTCCTCTCGATTGAACTTTTTTTTCCCCTTCCCCACTCAATACTCATTATAATTAACAATCCCACTTTCTCACTCCGCAAGAAGATCGATTTTTAACATTCATTTATTCTACTGAAGAATTTGTTGGAATATTGGATCGAATTTTTCAAAATTGTGTTCTATTGTTCTATAAATTAAGTTATTTTATAGTTTTATTAATTTTTGTTATCATATAATTATATATTTTGTTTGTGAGTTGTGATCATTTTCATTTATATTGTTGAATGTGTCTACGAGAGAGAATGAATCCGGAAATGAAAAACATAAAAAGAAGAGAAGAATAGATATACCATTTCAATCTCAAAAAAGAGCTATAGATAAATTTGTTATAACAAATAATCAAAACATAACTAAAAATTTAGATGAAAATTTAACAACTGAACAACCAAGTTGATAAGGGCACAAAATTTGTTATTTTATATTCAATAATAAATGATTAATTAATATTTTTTATTAGATAAATGTTCTTATCCCTACTTTTAATGTTTTATAGGGGTTGATTTTGGAATAAGAAGAAAAGTGACAAAAATATCAAGTCAAATTGGAAAGCATATAATTCCAAATTAGAAAGTAGCAAGATTTTAGGAAGATTTTTATTTTATTTTACTTTCACTTTCACTTCTAGAATTAGAATTTTTCCTTCCCAATCGTTCCATTCTAAACTCTATAAATAGGGATATATATAGAGGAGATATAATTACATTGTTAATGAGAGAAAATAATAAAAGTTAGAGAATTTTTGTCATGAATTTCATTCTTATAATTTTTTTATGAAGAACATTTTTATTTTTATGTTTTATTTTCTTGTGAGTATGATAGCTTAAACATCTTTTCTCAAGGGAGTGATGAAGCCACCATGGTTGAGATATAAATAGTTATATCATTCCTGTTGTGTAAGTGATGAAGCCACCATGGTTGAGATATAAATAGTTATATCCTTTGTGTTATGTAAGTTTTTCTCTATAGAATATTATTTTACTCTTCTATTATGTGTTCTTATATTGATAAAAAAATTAGAAGGAGGATTCTTCATGTTTGCCAATTAATGGTAATTAGGAGAATGTCTACTTCTATTTACCAAAGATATATCGGATTAAGTAAAAATTAATATGTTCTCTCATATATAAGCAAGTGTTATTTAACGCTATAATTTTTCTTCATCTCTCTAAGTTGTAATTGGGCTGGTGAAATGATTTGCTTATCGGAGGAAAATTTACATAAAAAAATATATACAAATTTATTTACATTGAGTCATGGTGGTGGATTCTTTCTCTTGAGATTTTTCTATTATTTGATTACAACCCTTCAATTCTAGTTTTTATTTTCATTGTTCAAAAAAAAATTTCAAGATTGTTTTAAAAGTTCTTCTCTACAACTAAATTAAAAATAATATAATGATAAGCAAGCTCGAACCATGGCTTTATATAAATAAATTCATATATTTTTTTAATATAAATTTTCCTCCAATAAGCAAATCATTTCACCTTTCCAATTACAACTTGGAAAGATGAAGAAAAATTATAGAATTAATAACACTTGCTTATATATGAGAAACCATATTTTTACTTAATCCAATATATCTTTCGTAATAGAAGTAGGCATTCTCCGAATTACCATTAATTGGCAAACACGAAGAATCCTCCTCCTAATTTTTTATTAATATAAAAACACATAATAAAATAATATTCTAAAGAGAAAAACTTACTGTTGACACCCATTTTAGTAAATTTTGTATTAATGATGTGGCAATTAGCTTGGGCTAAAGACGGGACATTTGGCAATAATGTGGCCCAATAACGTGGATATAGTTTGGACTGAAGTGAGGTTGTATTCTTTACGTGGAAGACAAATTACATGCAAAGGAGGGAGAAGTATTTGAATTAGTTGATAGATAGGGAGAAGTATTTGAATTAGTTTAGTATCTATCTTTTAGTTGATCTTAGTTAAATATTTATGTTTATCTTTAGGATTAGTTTATTTCAAACCTATAAGTCAGTTGTGTTATAGAGTTTTAAGGTGAGTGAAATGCTTATGTTTAGGAATTAATTTACAGTTTATTCTATAAATAATTGTAGAAAAATAAGTTGTAAGACGTCCAGCACCCTCAGAATCTTTAATTTATTGTGTTTGCTTTCTCAAGCCCCTTTCCCAGAATAGCATCCTTGTTATTTCTATTTCCATCTCTCTATCTCGTTCCCTCTCTCTCTATCTCGTTCTATCTCTCCCTCTATTTCTTTCTATATCTATTTCTCTCCCCTTTCTATTCTCAATCTATTTCTATAAAGTATATATTCATTGTAAAAGTCCTTTTAATTAAGGCAATTCTGAACTCAAAATAGGATTTTTACTATTCCCTTTTTTCTCGCATCGTCTGAAAGTCAACCTTCAAAAATTGGTTTTGGCATGCCCATACACATCAAAAATAAAATAGGCTATAGCCTGATTTTAGCGTCAACATTTACACAACATGAATGATACAACTATTTATATTTCAACCCTGGTGGCTTCATCACTCCTTTGAGAAGTAGTGTTTAAGCTAGCATACTAACAAGAAAATAAAACATAAAAATAAAAATAAAAATGCTCTTCATAAAAAAAATTATAAAAAAGAAATTCAAGACAAAAATTCTCTAACTTTTATTATTTTCTCTCACTGACAATGTACTACCTTCTCTATATATGTCCCTATTTATTAAGTTCAGAACGGAACAATTGGGAGGGAAAAATCTAATTACAGAAGTGAAAATAAAATAAAATCTTCCTAAAATCTTGCTGCTTTTCAATTTGGAATTATTTGCATTCCAATTTGGCTTGATATTTTTAACTTGATGTGCTTTCCAATTTGACTTGATCTTTGTTAATTTGATAGAAAAACCAATTTTGAATTTGACTTTGACTTTGACTCGTATAATCTCATATTTTGCTATTTTTGTCTTTTTTCTTTTTATTCCGAAATCAGCCCATATAAAACATGAAAAGTAAGGATAAGAACATTTATCTAATAAAAAATATTAATTAATCATTTATTATTGAGTATAAAATAACAAATACTTTTGTACACTTATCAAATTGCCCCCGAACAAGCTTTTGCTAGTCCTATAGCACAAAAAAAAAAAAAAAAAAAAAGGTTCACAAAATTACTACTTTAACTGACTTCAAACTAAAAATGTGCCACTTTCGTAGACTACTTTTGATTGCATTTACCATATGTAATAAGGCCTTAAACCCCACAAACATCCAAAATTATGCACACATTGCACTTAACTCAATTACTTACATAGAATCAAAAACGATTGCATACATATCATCATCAAGTTACCTATAATGTCATGTGATACCTCTTGATTCTAAAGCCACGGGTGATCAAGTCCGAGCACAGATCCGAGAGATACCAGACAATTAATATGTAAATAAGTACAAAATACTAAAATGAAATAAGAATAAAATAATAAGCTGAAAAGAAATCTAATTATAAAATCTTTAAAATTTATAAATTAATATAAATTCCAAACTTTTCAATATTTGTACAACTCGGGAATCCATCTAGTGGACCCCTATCCAAATCCCACACTGAAAAGGAAACAACTGTAATAAAATCTAAAGCGAAACATAAAAAGCAGTCATAAGTAGTCGAATGAGTGAGTGACTGTATCTGCTCTGCACGATTAAGCTCTAACCCTAGAAGTGACGAACACATGAAAAATAAGGGAGTGGGTCAAGCCCACATGCAAGTCCTATCCTACTACAATCCATACAGAAACCCGATACGCAAATACATCCTAGATAGCTCAACAATAACTAAAGTAGTCCATATAGATATAAGTACACACTATAGGACGCTCACTAGACTATAGTGTAGTCTCAGCCTGAATAGAAGGTAACATGCAAATCACACGTAACGTGGTCATGTATACCTAGACTTACCATGGAACAGCAACTACATCCAGTTATACATCCTAGGCGATATACGCACTATAACCATGATCTTGAGACTCAAACTCATATCACGGCACCATAAAGTGTGTGTGTGTGTGTGTGTGTGTATATATATATATATAATCCGTTCAAGGTATGATATTCAAATGTTTATTGACCTGTCATATATATAAATAGGACTTAACTTTTATAGTTAATCCACCTTACATCAGAATAGGTAGGACTTAGTATTTTGAACTAATTCATCCCCAGAATAGGTAGGTCTTAGTGTTTTGAACTAAGCCATCCCTAATATGCCATCGTCTCATGCCGGTGCAAATGCACACATATAAGTAGGACTTAACTTTTATAGTTAATCCAATTTATTCCAGAATAGGTAGGACTTAGTGTTTAAAACTAATCCGTCCCTAGTATGCCACCGTCTCATACAGATGCATACGCACACAACCAATCCAACAATTGACAAAACAGTACAAGCAGTTCATCAATTATAATCCAAAACAATATAATAATAATCAGAACCGTTAGTAAACACATTATAGTGAAATTCTTAAACATAAATTTCATAACAATCCATAAATCCAACAATTGATGCAATCTAAACCGTTAAAACATCAATTAACTCCATATAAGCATATTACAGTTTCAGTTAATCAATTATGCTTATTTCAGTGCTTAAACATGATTAATACTGTTTAATCATACATACACAAAATGCTAGCATTATATTAAGCAATTAAATCCTCCAAATAGTCCAGAAATTAATACCGTTTTTAATAAATTAAATATTAATTTAAACCAAACCAAGCCTAGTTAATTGCCGGTATTCCATCACCCTTATAATACTGTTGAAATATGATTAAATATTATTAAATTATATGCGAAAGATTTGGTAAGTTTTAGTAAACAAACAACTTAACAAAACAGTGCTCAACATATAGATTTTTCTTTTATCTTCATGTTGCTTTATTCTTTAATACACTAATGTGATAATGCTTCCTAATATTTTTATATGTCATCACAATTAATTACATCTATTTGTGGGGTACATGCTTTGTTGATTATTGAATTGGTTATATCCCAATTAGACTAGTAGTGCATTGAAAGCTTTCATTTTGATAAAGGTGGATAACAAACCCTTTTCATTGAGTAGCCGAGATTCTAGCCTCATCAAGCACTGAATTTCTCGTGCCGAAATGTGGAGGGCCCGAACTCTAGGTTAATAATTGAATTCCAAAAAAAAAAAAAAAAAGTTGCAAAAGTAATAAAAAAGTGAGGACTTCTCCCAAAAGGAGAGAAGTGGGAAATGATTAGATGGAAGTTGTTTTGATTTGTAACCTAGTTGATTTGAGCTTGTAAGTCTTTAGGGGTGTTTGAACACTTAGTGCCCTAAAGCCGTCCGGTTTGGGAGTCATTGACCTAACGCTTGATCTCATGGATCGCTAGAAAGCTTAATAGATCAACACATTTGTAATACCCCTAATTTTTAAAAGGATAGTCCTGGCATTTATTTAATTGTTTAATCTTTTATTTAATTGTTAAATTGCGTGTTATTCTTTTAATCGGTTATTTTAATTGTGTGTTTCTTCCGTGGTTATTTAAATTTGATTTTTGTTTTAATTAATTGATTAAATTGTTTTGTTTTCTATTATTAAATTATTTTAAATTGAATTGTTAATAATATTATGTTTTTGTGCATTCACTGTTTTATTTTATTTTTGTAATGATAGTTTTAGGTTTTTACTTACGTATGTTTATAATGCCGACACTCTAGACATAGGTTTAGTATATGGGCCGACTAAGGTTTCTATTAGGGCTTTGGCTCTAATTAAACAAGAATTAGGGTTTAGGGTTGTACGTCTATAAATATGGTGATTTCGTTGGTTAAGGGTTTTGGAGAAAAACAAGTCTTGGTTCTGTAAAGAGAGAAGTTGAGAGAACAGAGCGTCGTAACGGTCTATCAAGGAGAATAATAGAGAGGACCAAGGGAGGTTTTTGGTGAATTAGATCAGAACCAGAGGAGGCTAGAAGGTAGTTAGTAGTTGCCGGAATGCTTAGAACAATGGCGACAAGGTTCTGTTTATAAAACTGTACAGGCAAGTTCTTCTCTTTTTCCTTCCCATTAGCTCGTGTTCTGTGCACCTAGATAGTCTCTAGGGATTAACTAATTAGTAAATGAAACTTATGTGTTTAATGTATGCTTGTTGATGATTCGTTTGCATTGAATTCAAATCTGTTTACAGTTCGTGTATTGTTGCTCCCAGTTCTGTTCATTAAAGCATATTATAATCTGTTGAGATCTTAGTTACGATTCTTACTTCTATCTTCTGTAAACAAACCCTAGGGATGTTAATGGGATGTTATAAGACTCCTAAGATCAGTTTGTGAAGAGAAATAGAGAGGTTGGAATAGAATTATAATTTCAGTTTTGTTCCTAACGCGGGTTAGTTCGGTAGCAAATTTAATTTCTGTAATTGATTTTAATTGTTGTTCTCAAGCCATTGGGATGCTACTGGGTATCAATATGAGACCTAAGCTTGGTTTTAAAAACTAACAGAGTGTTAGGAATAAGCCGGAGAAGGAGCACAAGAGCTGGAACAACGCACCGAGGACGAAGGCTCTCAAAGGAGGTGAGAGCCGGCTCCATAGAAGTGGGAGCCGGCTCCCACAACAAAGTAGAGCCGGCTCTAGGGAGTCCTAGAGCCGGCTCTAGGCTGAAAATAGAGCCTGCTCCAAATTTTGGAGCAGGCTCCCTTTCTATTTTTGATTTATTTTAAGTTTTTTTTTTAATTTTCTACGTATTATGTGCACTGTTGGAGCATGGAGACTATTGAAATGAATTTGGAACTTTACAGAGGGATTAAGGAATGAAGTTTGAGTGTTATTAAGACTCTAAATTAATTAAAGTTTACTTCTAAATTGTCGGGACAAACAGGGTAAAATTAAGGCACTTCCTGTGTTGTTAACAAATGGAAGTTGAATTAATTGTTGAATTAAATTTCAGCAATTTGATGGAATATAATGTGTTTATAAAACTTGTTTTAGAATGCATTCAAGTGCATGATAAGGTCATTTAATTATTAATTTTGATCTATGCATGCTTAGGAGGCTAGTTGCTGAATTATTAAATCGTTTCCTGCAACTATATGGTTAAAGCTTGGATTTAAATTGCCGAAATATTAAACAATCTTCTGAAATTGTTTTAGCAATTTATTGGATAATAATAGGATTATTTAACCTACTCACATGCATGATGGAGTCTCTGACATATTAAATTTGGTTTATGCATGCTCTGGATGTTAGTTGTTGATTTGTTAAATCGTCTTCTGCAACTATATGGTTAAATGCTTGGATTTAAATTGCTAAAGCTTAAATATTTTTCTGCAATTGTTTGGATGGTGGTTTTTGGGTCTGTAAATTATTAAACTGTTATATATGTTGTAATTTACCTGGATATGGAGGATTGTATGTACTGGTATGGGACGGTGACATACTAGGGACGATTTAGCTCAAAACGCATAAACCTAACCTAATGGATTAATGGAATGGATTGAAAGATATCGAATCCTAATTGTGACTAAGTCAGATCAGCTGTAACCAAGTTGGATGACTTCCTGGATTAACGGATGGTAGTGAATAGAGCAAAAAGACTACCAACAGGTCGGCGACTGAGTGCATCCGCCACTACATTCGCTTTCCCTGGATGGTACTGTATAGAAAAATGATAGTCTTTTACAAACTCCAACCACTTGCGCTGTCTCATATTTAGCTCCCGCTGAGTGAACAAGTACTGCAGACTCTTGTGATCACTGAATAATCTGAAGGACTCACCCAACAGATAATGCCTCCAAATACGCAAGGCAAAGACCACTGCTGCCAACTCCAAATCATGTGTTGGATAATTAAGCTCATGAGGCTTAAGTTTCCGAGATCCATAAGAAATCGGTCGCTCCTCCTGCATCAATACACATCCAAGACCCTGCAACGAAGCATCCGTGTAAACAAGATACTCTATCCCGTTCTGCGGAGTAGCCAAAACCGGTGCAGAAGTCAGCTTCCTTTTCAGCTCATCAAAAGCTCGCTGACAGTGTTCATCCCACACGAACTGTACACCCTTCTTGGTCAGATGAGTGAGTGGTCCTACTATCTTGGAGAACCCCTGGATGAATCTCCTGTAATATCCTGCCAGACCGAGAAAACTTCGAATCTCAGTAGGTGATGTAGGCTATCCCCACTCAACTACCGCTGAAACCTTGGCCGGATCCACTGCTATCCCCTTTTCTGACACCACGTGACCCAGAAATTTCACCTCCCGCTGCCAAAATTCACACTTCTCGAACTTGGCATATAACTGGTGCTCATGAAGCGTCTGCAAGATTATGCAAAGATGTCTAGCATGATCATCCTCCGACCGAGAATAGATCAAGATGTCATCAATAAAGACAATAACAAACTGATCCAAATAAGCCCAGAAGACTCTATTCATTAAGTTCATGAATACTACAGGTGCATTAGTCATCCCAAACGGCATAACTCGAAACTCATAAGAACCATATCGCGTGAGAAATGCTGTCTTAGGAACATCCTGCTCCCTGACCTTCAGCTGATGATACCCAGAACGCAGATCAATCTTGGAGAAATATGTGGCTCCCCTTAACTGATCAAACAAGTCATCAATCCTAGGCAAAGGATACTTGTTACGAATCGTAACCTTGTTCAACTCCCTGTAATCTATACACAGACGAAGCGAACCATCCTTCTTCTTTACAAACAGAACCGGTGTTCCCCAAGGTGATGTACTCCTACGAATAAAACCCTGGCTGAGTAACTGCTGAATCTGATCCCTCAGCTCTCTCATTTCTACCGGTGCCATCCTATAGGGTGCCCTAGCAATAGGCGCAGTGCCTGGAGTTAAGTCTATCACAAAATCGATCTCGCGGCTAGGTGGCAACCCTGGAATCTCCTGAAATACATCCCGGAAATCCTGTACAATCGGTATGCTATCCAATGACACAGTAATCCCCTCCTCATTTTCCTCCTCCACATGGAACAAATAGGTGCTACCGCCCCCTTTAGAACGTGGCATAGCTACTACATATATATCCTGACCAGGTATGGTAAAAATAATAGATCTATCAAAACAAACAACTTGGGCATGGTAGTGAGACAACCAATCCATCCCAAGTATCACATCATAAGTGTGCATGTCCAGGACCAATAGATTGGCTAGAAATCTAAGTCTGCCAATATCTAGTGTCACAGGCCCATCATTCTCATGTATAATAGCTGTATCACCCAATGGTGTAGAAATACCCTGAGGTCTAGTGCATACCCTCGTCCTCATCCCAGACAAAGCAATAAAAGTCCTAGCTACAAATGAGTGTGTAGCACCCATATCAAATAAAACACATCCATGCAAACCATGAATGAGAAACTTACCCTCAATAGTCTGAGGTGCCTGAACATCCTGTGGCATGGGGTTATACACCCTGCCATAGTGCAACTGCTGTGGTGTCTGTCCCTGAGTCTACGGCGGTGTCGGTAAAGCCAGATGTGTCTGTCCCTGAATCCGTGGAACCTGTGGAGCTGGTAGAGGCACTGGCGCCCTCTGTCCCTGCTGCACATACTGTCTTTGTCCCTGTCCTTGTCCTGCTTTAGGACACTGCCTGGTGGTATGACCATACTCTCCACAAGTGTAACAACTACCCTGGAAAGTACCAAATGGCCTCCTCTGTCGATTAGCCTGTGGCTGACCCTGTCTTGCCTGTGGTCCCCCATTCTGTTGCCTCTGAATAGGTGCCCCATTCCGGTGAGCATCTGAACCACCTTTGTGCTTCTTCCAAGGCTGTTGTCCTTGGAACTTGCCTTTGTCATTCTGCCGGTGACCATTGCCATTCCCCTTTTCAGCTGACTGATTAGTAGAGTCTTTATCTCCCCGATTCTCACCACGAGCCTGTCTGATGTCCACAGTCAACTGATACTGTTGTAGAGCGGCGTCTACCACCTGAGCATAGGTAGTATAGGCTGGACTACCTGTAATAGCTCTCTTGATAGACCACATCAGTCCCTTGACAAAACTGTTGCGCTTCTTCTCCTCTGTATCCACCTCCTCCGGTGCAAAGAGAGACAAGCGTGTAAACTGCTGCTCATACTCCGCCACTGTCATGTTTCCCTACTGCAGACTTAGAAACTCGGTCTTCATAACTGCCCTGACTGCATAGGGAAAATATTTCTCATCAAAGCGAGCATTGAACTCATCATAAGTGACGAGGTCGCTTGTAAACGCCAAACTAAATGTAGTGAATGTGTGGTTCAAGAAAAGCCTTTTATGTCAAATTTAAATTTATAAAAACCACTACCAACACCACTACTAACGTAGCAAGAGTGAGTAGGGATCGTCCCAAGGGATTATACGTGTTGGAATTTCAACTTCGACTCTAGCGTACCAAATGATTGCAAAAGAGAGTTGGGTTGGTTAATTACTCCTAGAAAATAATTAATTAAAATGCAATAAAAATAAAACTAAGTAGAGATAGGGATTTAAGAGATGAGAAGAGAGGACTTAGGGTGTTGGAATCACCACTAAGCTCATGTAATTAACCACTTGCTTTCCATTAATGGGGAATACATTGTTGTGAACAAAATTGGTTCGACTAGCAAAGGTGACTCAACAAGTGTATAATCTCTAAACAACATGTGAAAGGCTATAATATATCTATTGGAAGAGGAATATATTGTCTAGACAACATGTGAAGAGAACAAAATATCAAATCAAGTCATTAAACCTTTCATTAAGCTCATAGCCCAAATAATTCACAAGGATGACTTAGTTAAACATGTATTGTCTAAACATCATATGAGAGGCCACAATATATCTATTGGGAGAGGAATATATTGTCTAAACACATGTGAAAGATACAACATATCATAACTAGTCATTAATCCTTCATTAAGCTCAAAATTCCATTACACCACAATATTAGAGCATATGCTTCTTGCATTCAAAAACATGGAACACCAAAGAACAAGCATGAATTGTCTCCCCCATCTAACACTACATTATAACTACACTACTAGCATGAAAATAAACTAAGGGAGAGGTACAATCCATCAAGGAATAAGTATGAACCATCAAGAGACATAACAAGAGCATTCCATTAAGCACTAATGTCTAGCCATCACTAGATTTTCAATCAATCACACATAGACATGCAATTAATATAGAAAAACTAGTGTAGAGATCAATTCCCCAAATAATCACACATAAGACAACATGTAATTAAAATAGAGAATCAATGGAAGAATTAACCCATATGAATCATGTGAGACATAATTCCTAATTTAATCACACATAGACATGTAAATAAACTAGAGAATTAATAGGAAGAATTAGACCATGGAAATCATAGAAATATACCAAGATTCATGACATTCACAAGACTTAGGGCTCATCCAAGCCCTAAGTGTAGATCTAGTCAATCATGGAGGAGGTGGATGTAGTCATGGAATCAAGCTCCAAACATGGCTCCATCTTCTTCTTCCTCTTCTTCTTCTTTGAAGCTCTAGAAATGGAGAGATAGTGGATTTAGAGATGTGTTCTTGAGATGTGCCTCCACTTCTCTCTTTTCTTCTAACCCTAATCTCTAATTTTTCTAGAGAGAGAGAAATAAAAAATTACAATGTAGAAAATAAAAATGATAAAAAGCCTAAAGAATCCCCTTTTACAAATGGGTTGCTTCCCTTTATATAGAAGGTCCTTTTCTTAGTCACTAAGTCTAGAATATATGCCCAAAAATATCTAATCCCGCAACTTTTTGGTAGGTGAACTTTTGGGCGCGCACGGAAAAAGTGACAGCTTGCTGCCAGCATGTCCAGTTCGATCGATCCAACTTTTTCGATCGATGCAACTTATTTTTCGATCGATCCAACTTTTCTGATCGATCCAACTAAAAGTTTGATCGATCCAACTTTTTCTGCGATCCATCCAACTTTTCAGCTTTTCAGTATCAGCTTCTTTTTGCTCAAAATCAGCCTCTTTTTGCTCCGGATCATCGCTAAGACTTAGTTTAACTCCAAAAAGGCCTTAAGAACTCATTTTAAGCCCATTTTAACATTATTGACCCAAAATAGACAAAAACACAAATAAGTACTAAAACGGGTAAATAAGATAGATAAAGGTTCTAGAATACTCAAGCTTAAGGGGTTTAAATGTGTACTTTTCAGCGCTCATCAATAAGACAATGTCATCCTCTCCTCTGAGGTGGTAACTGACTCCCACCACTGTAGTGCATCCCCAACTAGCTTGAAAGTAGCAAGCATCTGCTTCTGAACCTCCGTGCACTGAACCAAACGAAGATGACGCTCAATGTCCTGTTTCCACTGGTGAGCTGCTCTCGCATCGGTTGAGCCTGAGAACACAGGTGGACTCCCCTTTATGAAAGAGCTCCTAGCCTTTCCCCAAGAATCCGTCTGAACCACTGGTGCTGGTACAGGTGCCGGCTGTACCTGAGACTGATTCCGAAGTACAGCTGTTACCCCAGCCTCTATAGCCCGAGCAACGAGGTCATTGAGGTGAGGAGGAATCTCTGGATCTCTGACCTGGTCCAGAGTCTGTTGAACATTCTCCTGTTCCTCCTGAAACTGATCCATGTCATCTTGAAACCCAAGCCTTTGCTGCTCTTCCTCCATTTGCTGACGCCGAAGGAGATATTGTTGCCTACGTGCCGTTCTCCTTTCCTTCCTAGTTCCTTGCATGTTCTGTCCATTTCTAGTGTTAACCATCTGTTAACACGAAAAGACAGACGTCAGTACCCTTTCTATACGAACCATAAGGAATACAATGAATCCTAACTTAAGCTCTATTCAAGAGAAAACGCTACGCGGAAGACTTAATACGAAAACATCCTAGAGACACTTGAACCTGGAGTGCTCTGATACCAACTGAGATACCCCTCGGATCTGAGACACGGGTTGATCAGGCCCAGGCCCAAACCCGAGGGAATATCAAACAATTAATATTTTATAATGAACACGGAATACAAAATAAATTAAGAAATGAAATTAAAGCTGGAAGGAATAAAAATAGAAACCGCAAAATATTATAATTATTAAAATCCATCAAATCCAAACTCCAAAACTCCATCAGTTTACAACTTGGGAATCTGTGATACCCCTGGATTTCCAAATGCGGGTTGGCCAGGCCCACGCCCGAATACCCGAGGATATCAAAACAAATCGATAATAAACAAACACAGAGTACAAAAGAATGAAGAAGAATAAATAAAATGCTGACAAGAAACTAAAATGATAATCTAATAATAAACCTCAGAATATATTTCCATTAATTAATAAACTCTTCTGATACAAATGATCCTCCAAAATACAACTCGAGAATCCATACTGTGTGGACCCCTAGAAAATCAAACTAAACAAATGACAGTAATAACTGTCTAAATCAGGAAACTAAATCATAAAGGAACTCCTATGTAGCATCGGAAGAATGAAGTAGACTGATCCCCGCTCAGCACAAACAACCTCTACTCCTGACGAATACCTGAAAAATAATGGTGGGTCAGGCCCACAAACAAGTTCTACTCTACTACAGTCCAAGCAGAGATCCGATACACGTATACATCCTAGTCAATCCAACAGTAACTAGTAGTCCGTATATATATATATATATATATATATATATATATATATATACACACACACTAAAGGAACCTCACTAGACTATAGGGTTGTCTCAACCTGAATAGTAGGCAACATGCAAAACGCACATATAATGGGCATGAGTACCTAGACCTACCAAGGTACATAACTACACTATATCTAGCTACACATCCCTGGCGATATACGCACCCTAACCACTGATCCTGAGACTCAAGCTCATATCATGGCACCATACTTATATATATATAATCTGGCAACTATCCTATTCAGTATAAATTAATCCTCCATAAGTCATTCAACTTGTTCAGCTGACCTGACTTGAATATAAGTAGGACTTAACATTTTAGTTAATCCATTCCCTTATATAATAAATTAATCCTCTATAAGTCATTCAACTTGTTCAGCTGACCTGACTTGAATATAAGTAGGACTTAACATTTTAGTTAATCCATTCCCTTATATAAAATAGGTAGGACTTAACTGATAAGTTAATCCGTCCCTAGAATGCCACCGTCCCATACCGGTGCATTAAACCACACAATCCAACAATTAATGTAACGTTTAAGGAAATACATCAAACAATCCAGAAATAACTATGATAATATGATATCAAGTTATCACAAAATAGGAATGACTTATTATTTATTTAAGCTTCCTATATCATATGTCCTACATAAACTGAATCTTATACATATGATGATATTTTATTATACCGTCAAATAAGCATTCTCCATATCCAATTCATCCTACACATTTAATCTTAATTGCTAGAACATATTAAAAGATTAAATTCATTCGTTTGTTTAAAACATCCAAATAGCAAGCATCATTATGATTGAATCTATTTAAATTTATTTAAACCCAAACCTAGTTCCTATTTAATGTTCAGGAATCCTAGGCATGTTTCTACGTTCCATCATTCCACAGATATGAAAAAAAAATACATAATGTAAACATATAAAAATTCATACCGGAAATCAAATCAAAATCATGCATTTATCAATTCATAACACAAGAACATATATGAACCAATTTCATAAAACCTATATTCTAATCCAATTAAACATGCATAATTGTTTAATTTTATGTGTTTAATAAATCCTGGAATTTCCTAGGCATGCATAGAAACACGAATCAAAGGGAAAGAGATAGAAGAAGAACTTGCCTTAAACTTTCGGATCGAAAGTTAAACTTCTTCTTCCTTGATCTTCTCTCTACAGGGTTTTTCTCCTCCTTCCTTCCTATTTCTCTCTCTCTCTCTAACTCTCTCTCTCTAGAATATATTACGTGATATATTTTCACTCCTTTTTCAACCTATAGTTGTGTATTTATAGGCTAAATAATAACCCTATTCCTTTTTCCAATCCAAGTCAACTTAATAAAGAAAAATAAAAAAATAAAAATATTAAAAAGTAACTTAAAATATGTTACGTATATAATCTATGTATATCCTTATTAATTAAATAAAATATATACATTAGATTATTTATTAATACTAAAGTTACCATAATATTAAAAGGTAACTTAAAACATGTTACGTATATAATCTATCTATATTCTCATTAAATAAATAAAATATATACATCAGATTATTTATTTATACTAAAGTTACCATAATATTAAAAAGGTAACTTAAAACATGTTACGTATAAAATATATGTATATCCTTATTATATAAATATATAAAATATATAGATCAGATTATTTATTAATACTAAAATTACTATAATATTAATAAATTACTTTCCTTTTTATATATATGTATATACATATATATCTATATATATATGTATACAACTATCCATGGGTAATTATCCATACCCATCCAACCTCCTACCTAAGTAGTTCATGGGGCCCAATTAGTTAGCCCATTACCACTAACTATAACCATAAAATAAAATAAAATAAAATATTTAATCATTTAATTTACAATTAATTACAATTAATCAAATACATCATTTAAGTACACAATCTAATTAAACAAATAATACAAATAATACCTAGACAAAATACAAATAACACACAGATAAGTAGCCAATTAATCAAGTAACACTTAATTCAATTAAACACATAAACAATTAGTCAAATAATCAATTAAACAATTAAAAAAAATACAATAAAAATAAATAAATAAATACCGAGACTATCATTTTAAAATTAGGGGTATTACATTCTTCCCCCCTAACAAAAGGAATTCTGTCCTCGGAATTCGCCCTTACTTCCTTCCATTATTCTTCCATTATGTTTGGAAACTGTGAGCGAAAAACATCCTCTTATTCCCAAGCAGACGCAACCTCACTATAAGGGTTCCACTTAACTCCAACATACCAAGTGGTAGATAGGGTTCCTATATTTTAAGAAACATAAGAATCATACGATGCGTAGGTTGTATCAAATAACAACGTAATCCTCCTATGTCAACAAGGGAATGATCTACATACCTCCAAGTGCCATAGAATATACGCACAAACTCCTATGCACCCAGCGCTAATAATTTGGTAATGCTAATTCAGAGGCGACTGCCTCAATTGCGAAACACAATCCTCTAAAAGTCAATGTAATAAGTAAAATTGACATTTCTCCAAAAATTGTCGTTCTTCTTACATAGAAAATAGAACGAGCAAACTACTCCCTGATAAAAAACTCTAGTATACGAGTTCAACTACTTACAACATCCCACTGTCGCCTCCCAACCGCGCGCAGTTCAGTACAAAGGGAAGTATCTTTTTCCGGCATATTTTTAAATGAAGTCGAGGTTTGATTGTACAACTCTTACTTCCATTTTCAACCAACAAATGAGAGGTATGTATTGTGAAAGATACAAAACCTCCAAAGTTGTCACACTAACCTCCTTGTGCCAACAATATCACAGACAAAATTCTGACAAGTGAAGTAAACACTTCCAACTGTCCATGAAAATCTAGGATATAAGCCTCAAACATATCCTGTATGGTCTAATTTAATCTCTTGATTAATTCCTCCGTCTATAGATATGAAGTAGAGCTACTACTCCAAAATCTTCATAAAGCTCCTTCGAAATAGCACTTTGCATCCACTAATATGGACATCCACATGCTATAACACCACTATCACTGAACTATAGAACTACAATGAGGTTCTAAAGTAAGTATCACTCAAATTTATGTCCTCAAGCGATCTTTCTTAATCCACCACTCAGATTCCATATAAAAAATTAAAATTCCAAATCAATGTCGATCCTTCCCATCGACCGTCACTCCTATTTAATTCAACTTCCATATTTGTTATAGGAAGTGGCTAAAGATTCCTACGATATCTGATGATCAACTTTCCACCTTTGTAGCAGGTTTTACACTTAGGGCAATTATATATGCATCCTTATCCGTATCTGTTCACCAAAACCAACATTTGATGTCATGATGTACCTTCTAACCATCTGAGCACACCGAGAAAAATTATAAATTTTCTAGCTCAGTCGCCCGACCTTCATATCATTATTTACAGAAACTACGAAATCCTCCTCGAGTACCTTAAACTCCATCTGAGTAAGGTAATACCGTTTTCAAGGTCAGCTCCAATATTCAAAGTTGACCTTCTCAACTACCGTAGTAATAACAAGTATTATTATTACACATGCTATAAATGCATCTAATAACTCAACAACTAACCGAAAGATTTAAATATTCTATCATTTGTTGAGAGCATCCATTTACATCATTGCTTCCACCAGACGGAACTTGATATAAAGTGTGAATCACCACTGTAATCCATCTAAACCGTCTCGTGATCCATTCTATTCGTATGAACTAAAGTCCTACCAGTTCAAAATAGACAAGAATCAAGTTGACCTAATGTATCAGTCAACCAATATCCCATCCAGAATCCTGACCCTTGTGTAAAATCAGAAATCCCGCAACTAAATCTGTAAAATGCTCTCTCATTTCCACTTTAGTATAGGAAATGGCTGCAAAGGATCTAGTGATCTTTGATGGTCCATCTCTATTATCTAATAAATATTAGAAGAACTAAAAGTTGTGAAACTCAGTCCGTGCATCCTCCATCCAATTTGTCTATAGAAAGTACCGTTAGTCCAGTACCACCAGCTTTTGTCTGTACCCAACGTTTAAATTGGAGCGTCTTCAAAAGCGAATTCTATAACTAAATCTATCCACCACTGATTCGTGATAAACTTGCCGATATTGAAAATCAATCGGTAATTCCATTTATCAATAGTCAACTATGATTTTAACTTAACAAAAGTCAACAAGCTACGACCTTTCCATACATACCATGCACCTCATCTTTATATAAGTATTTGGTCTCACCATCTTGTCTTTGACACACCCTGCTTCTTTAAGGCAAGTCAATGACAATCCGACTTCTTTGTCTAACTTCAAAAGAATATAAAATCTTTCCATCCTCTACATAAGTCATCAATTTCCTTGCAACAGCTAATTATTGCAAATTGTGACTAAAAAAATAATTCCATATTATTTATGGAAATGAAGAGACTTAGTTTCCTCCTCCATGTGCAACACCAGCTAATTCCTCCCAATGACACAGCCTCTTGAATAAATTCTTGATTAAGAGTTTACTAATGAATATTTATTCAGTCTCCTATCCTCACTCGGTGTCATTCCAATAAGTACTTAATCCAGTACTAAATCCTCTTTCTGACTTGGTAACAACTTCTGAAATTTTCAAGAAGATGTTCAGCAATCCAGCACCTCTGATATATCATCATGGCATTTTAGTGATCTTTATTTACCACTACCTCACGCATACTGAAATATTAACAATCACCAATATCATGACGTTATAATATGATACGAATCCATACCTAACGTAAAGTATATCAAACAAATCGTTCTAGATTATTTGACTCGTAATCATGGTTTAATTATCCCATCCCAAAACACACCATAATGACATATGTCCAGGTCCAATAAATTGGTTAGATTTATGTGTATCTACCAAATCCTATGACCATATGCTCACAAATCTAGCGTAAATAGCGCTATGACTCCATGTTATTAAAACAATAATTGGTTGATCACACACTTATGTCCCCAACTAAACCACATACCAAATCCCAAGTAATTAACAAAAAAAATAAAATAAAACACGTATGATAAACACAATAGAACAAAATATACTCCTACTTAGGATATCATTCTTTCTAGAAAAGAAAGTCTCCTTTGAAATCAACCTTACTAGATTGTTTCAAAATTTCCTTTTATAGTTTCGTAAATAATCATTCAACCTCGAAACATATCCTTTAAAACATTGCTTAAAAGCACAAATGTTTTCCCAAGCAAATACCAAAGGCTTAACCCTCATCCTCCTTATATGCGGAATGTAAACTGTCTTACTTGACTTTATAAATCGAATTAGAACGTCACAACATAATACCAATGCCTTTTTGTATGTGATTTAAAAATTATGTATTTCGTTCTGATAAAAACACATCCGATCCCCAAACTCCTGAACAATACTTCTTATATACCTTTTTTAGATATGATAAGAAAGCTTAATTATTTGTAGATTAAGCTATACTAATAACATTCGCTATACTATTAGCAATTCAGATCACCTCGCGCGATCATCCATCTTTAAGATTTAGTACCCTCTCTACTGGATGCACATAAATCTCCTCCATTAGGATCCTCTTCGGCTCTTACTCTTCGCTTGTCTCCTTTTTGAGATCAACTGAAGTCGTGTTGGTCCCGATATGCGGTGACCTATCACGTACACCTAAATCCTTCCTTGGCTTATACTTTTAAAGTAACGCCAAACGAACCTAAACCGTCAATCCTTAACTCTGCCTTCTGGCAACGAAATCGATAACATACTCCTCTACTCCTTTGGGTCTTTATTGCTTTCGCCTTGAACCCATCATTTTTCTAATGCTAACCATTCTATGACTACAGAATATAATTGACATCAGCTCCTCCTAACAAACCGTAAATAAAGTACAACGAATCCTAATATGGGCTCTAAGTTTTAAGAGACGCAGCGCGGAAGTCACATAACGAAAGACACTCCTAAGGACACTTGAACCTGGAGTGCTCTGATACCAACTGTGATACCCCCGGATTTCCGAATGCGGGTTGGCCAGGCCCACGCCCGAATACCCGAGGATATCAAAACAAATCGATAATAAACAAACACAAAGTACAAAAGAATAAAGAAGAATAAATAAAATGCTAACAAGAAACTAAAATGATAATCTAATAATAAACCTCAGAATATATTTCCATTAATTAATAAACTCTTCTGATACAACTGATCCTCCAAAATACAACTCGGGAATCCATACTGTGTGGACCCCTAGAAAATCAAACTAAACAAATGACAGCAATAAAGGAACTCATATGTAGCATCGGAAGAATGAAGTAGACTGATCCCCGCTCAGCACAAACAACCTCTACTCCTGACAAACACCTGAAAAATAATGGTGGGTCAGGCCCACAAACAAGTTCTACTCTACTACAGTCCAAGCAGAGATCAGATACACGTATACATCCTAGTCAATCCAACAGTAACTAGTAGTCCGTATATATATATATACACACACACTAAAGAAACCTCACTAGACTATAGGGTTGTCTCAACCTGAATAGTAGGCAACATGCAAAACGCACATATAGTGGGCATGAGTACCTAAACCTACCAGGGTACACAACTACACTATATCTAGCTACACATCCCTGGCGATATACGCACCCTAACCACTGATCCTGAGACTCAAGCTCATATCATGGCACCATACTTATATATATATAATCTAGTAACTATCCTATTCAGTATAAATTAATCCTCCATAAGTCATTCAACTTGTTCAGCTGACCTGACTTGAATATAAGTAGGACTTAACATTTTAGTTAATCCATTCCCTTATATAATAAATTAATCCTCCATAAGTCATTCAACTTGTTTAGCTGACCTGACTTGAATATAAGTAGGACTTAACATTTTAGTTAATCCATTCCCTTATATAAAATAGGTTGGACTTAACTGATAAGTTAATCCGTCCCTAGAATGCCACCGTCCCATACCGGTGCATTAAACCACACAATCCAACAATTAATGTAACGTTTAAGGAAATACATCAAACAATCCAGAAATAACTATGATAATATGATATCAAGTTATCACAAAATAGGAATGATTTATTATTTATTTAAGCTTCCTATATCATATGTCCTACATAAACTGAATCTTATACATATGATGATATTTTATTATACCGTCAAATAAGTATTCTCCATATCCAATTCATCCTACACATTTAATCTTAATTGTTAGAATATATTAAAAGATTAAATTCATTCGTTTGTTTAAAATATCCAAATAGCAAGCATCATTATGATTGAATCTATTTAAATTTATTTAAACCCAAACCTAGTTCCTATTTAATGTTCAGGAATCCTAGGCATGTTTCTACGTTCCATCATTCCACAGATATGAAAAAAAATACATAATGTAAACATATAAAAATTCATACCGGAAATCAAATCAAAATCATGCATTTATCAATTCATAACACAAGAACAGATATGAACCAATTTCATAAAACCTATGTTCTAATCCAATTAAACATGCATAATTATTTAATTTTATGTGTTTAATAAATCCTGGAATTTCCTAGGCATGCATGGAAACACGAATTAAAGGGAAAGAGATAGAAGAAGAACTTGCCTTGAACTTTCGGATCGAAAGTTAAACTTCTTCTTCCTTGATCTTCTCTCTACAGGGTTTTTCTCCTCCTTCCTTCCTATTTCTCTTTCTCTCTCTAACTCTCTCTCTCTCTAGAATATATTACGTGATATATTTTCACTCCTTTTTCAACCTATAGTTGTGTATTTATAGGCTAAATAATAACCCTATTCCTTTTTCCAATCCAAGTCAACTTAATAAAGAAAAATAAAAGAATAAAAATATTTAAAAGGTAACTTAAAATATGTTACGTATATAATCTATGTATATCCTTATTAATTAAATAAAATATATACATTAGATTATTTATTAATACTAAAGTTACCATAATATTAAAAGGTAACTTAAAACATGTTACGTATATAATCTATCTATATTCTCATTAAATAAATAAAATATATACATCAGATTATTTATTTATACTAAAGCTACCATAATATTAAAAAGGTAACTTAAAACATGTTACGTATAAAATATATGTATATCCTTATTATATAAATATATAAAATATATACATCAGATTATTTATTAATACTAAAGTTACTATAATATTAATAAATTACTTTCCTTTTTATATATATGTATATACATATATATCTATATATATATGTATACAACTATCCATGGGTAATTATCCATACCCATCCAACCTCCTACCCAAGTAGTTCATGGGGCCCAATTAGTTAGCCCATTACCACTAACCATAACCATAAAATAAAATAAAATAAAACATTTAATCATTTAATTTACAATTAATTACAATTAATCAAATACATCATTTAAGCACACAATCTAATTAAACAAATAATACAAATAATACCTAGACAAAATACAAATAACACATAGATAAGTAGCCAATTAATCAAGTAACACTTAATTCAATTAAACACATAAACAATTAGTCAAATAATCAATTAAATAATTAAAAAAAATACAATAAAAATAAATAAATAAATACCGAGACTATCCTTTTAAAATTAGGGGTATTACAGAATCCATCTTTAGTGGACCCCTATTAAACATCCAAAAGGAAGATAGAACAACTGTAAATAAACGTCCAGAAATAAAACTATAGAGAGAGCCCTACATCGTCGGAAGAGTGAATAGAGATCTCTGCTCAGCACGAACACGTCTAAGCCTGGAACTGTCGTGTACCTGAAAAATAGAAGTGGGTCAGGCCCACGCGCAAGTTCTATACTACTATAATCCAAACAGAGGCCCGATACGCATGTACATCCTAAACAATTCAACAATGGCTAATAGTTTGTAAATATATATATAGTCACACTAAGGGACTCTCACTGGACTACAAGCCGGTCTCAACCTGAATAGAGGTAACATGCTAAAACGCACACGAAGTGGGCATATGTACCTATACCTAAACAGGGTACACCTCCAACCATCGTAGCCAGCTACACATCCCGATGCATATATGCTCCCTAGCCATCGGTCCTGAGGCTCAAGCTCATACCGAGGCACCATAACAGTACATATATAAAATCTATCCAAAATCCCTAGTATTGCCGCTCAACAAGTAGTTGCCATGACAATACAAATCCACGGGACTTAACTTTTAGTTAATCCCATCCTTATTCCAAGTAGGTGGGTAATGGTATTGTTTTAAAAACCAAACCCATCCTTAGTATGCCACCGTCCCATACCGGTGCCTACTTTCCAATCCTCCAGTAGTCAATAATACCAATAAATCAAGTATATATCAACTAAATTCCAACATCCAACATTCAATGTTAGCAGTGATAAAATAAGCATTGATAAACAGGGTCACAACAACAACATATACATGCCCAATTTAAGTTGTTCCCTTTAGTCTGATATAAAGACAGAATTAATTAAAACTTCCATTTAACACCTTATAAATGACATACAGATATGTAGGGTATGTATCACAAAATCATAACCTCCACAGTTTATACTAACTATGATAATGTAAGCATCAAAACAATATTCACAATATGTATGTAGACATGCTCAAATTATAGTGTTCCACAAAACCGATCTAGTGTTAAACTCAAATCCTCCTAGTATTTAAGTTCCAACAGTTGTTATTATAGAAGTTAAGATAGCTATTATCTAGACCCATCCTTTCAATAATTTATACTAGCAGTGGTAAGGAAAAACGTGAACCACAGAACCACAATGCATCCACAAACATGCTTAGTCTAGGTTGAACAAGCATACAACACTACTGTAACTACCAGTTTCATAGCAAAACAGATATCATTTAGTTTGGTTTAATCTTCATTAGTCCTGGAATCATTTAAGAGTGCAAAGAGTATGAAGCCTAAGGGAAAGAGTAAGGATAGAATCTTGCCTCAGAAACTTTTGTTCAAAGTTTCAACGTCGTCTTCTTAAAAAATCCCGGCGAGTTCCAAAACCCGGTTACTGTTCACGGGTACGAAACACTATTCCCGAACTCAAAATCTGATCTCCACCGTTCAGATTGTGCGAGACTGAGTCCTGAACCTATCCTCCAAATTTCAGCTCGATCGGACCATGGACGAAGCGGAATCGGATGTTTGATGAAATCTGGGCAGAATGGAAAAAACCTGTGCGACCCAGTTACTGTTCACGAGTACGAATCAATGTTCCCGAGGTCAAACTCTGATCTCCACCGTTCAGATTGTGCGTCACTGAGTCGTGAACCTCTATTCCAAAATTCAGCTCGATCGGACCACGGACGAAGCAGAATCGAAGTTTTGATCAAACCTTGGCAAAATGTGAAAAACTGCGTTTTTCCTTCTCCACTTCCACAAAACGTGTGCTTTGTTTAAAAAAAACCCTACACAGACGTCTACCTTATACTTATAGAGTTTTCCTAAACCTTAGGTTCATTTAAGTCCAACTCACAATCCTAACCGGCCCATCCAATTAACATAGAAACCTACGACGGCTATAATATAAAACCCTAATTTATACTGTAATTAAAACCCTAGTTAGATGTATTTACCTAATTACCCTATTCACCATTAAATACTTAACAAATAATCTAATTGAACAAAATAATAATTAATAAACCCAATTAAACCAAATAAGACACACATAAAATAAGACACACATAGAATAATTAAACCAATTACACTTAAACCATTAATGCTAATTAAATAATTAAAACACTAACAAGTAATTCCAATCAAATAACTAAACCAATTACACTTAAACCATTAATGCCAATTAAATAATTAACACAGTAACAAGTAATTCCAATCAAATAACTAAAAATAAATATCATTTAAATAAATTAAATCACCACAAAAGAAAACAATTAAGCACTTAATAAAAAAAATAATGACACATAATCAAATAAAATGCACTTAAATAATAAATTAAATACCATTAAATACCAAGAATATCCTTTTTAAAATTAGGGGTATTACAATTAACTAATTAGTAAATGAAACTTATGTGTTTAATGTATGCTTGTTGATGATTCGTTTGCATTGAATTCAAATCTGTTTACAGTTCGTGTATTGTTGCTCCCAGTTCTGTTCATTAAAGCATATTATAATCTGTTGAGATCTTAGTTACGATTCTTGCTTCTATCTTCTGTAAACAAACCCTAGGGATGTTAATGGGATGTTATAAGACTCCTAAGATCAGTTTGTGAAGAGAAACAGAGAGGTTGGAATAGAATTATAATTTCAGTTTTGTTCCTAACGCGGGTTAGTTCGGTAGCAAATTTAATTTCTGTAATTGATTTTAATTGTTGTTATTAAGCCATTGGGATGCTACTGGGTATCAATATGAGACCTAAGTTTGGTTTTAAAAACTAACAGAGTGTTAGGAATAAGCCGGAGAAAGAGCACAAGAGCTGGAACAATGCACCGGGGACAAAGGCTCTCAAATGAGGTGAGAGCCGGCTCCATAGAAGTGGGAGCTGGCTCCCACAACAAAGTAGAGTCGGCTCTAGGGAGTCCTAGAGCCGGCTCTAGGCTGGAAATAGAGCCTGCTCCAAATTTTGGAGCAGGCTCCCTTTCTATTTTTGATTTATTTTAAGTTTTTTTTTTTTAATTTTCTACGTATTATGTGCACTGTTGGAGCATGGAGACTATTGAAATGAATTTGGAACTTTACAGAGGGATTAAGGAATGAAGTTTGAGTGTTATTAAGACTCTAAATTAATTAAAGTTTACTTCTAAATTGTCGGGACAAACAGGGTAAAATTAAGGCACTTCCTTTGTTGTTAACAAATGGAAGTTGAATTAATTGTTGAATTAAATTTCAGCAATTTGATAGAATATAATGTGTTTATAAAACTTGTTTTAGTATGCATTCAAGTGCATGATAAGGTCATTTAATTATTAATTTTGATCTATGCATGCTTAGAAGGCTAGTTGCTGAATTATTAAATTGTTTCCTGCAACTATATGATTAAAGCTTGGATTTAAATTGCCGAAATATTAAACAATCTTTTGAAATTGTTTTAGCAATTTATTGGATAATAATAGGATTATTTAACCTACTCACATGCATAATGGAGTCCCTGACATATTAAATTTGGTTTATGCATGCTCTGGATGTTAGTTGTTGATTTGTTAAATCGCCTTCTGCAACTATATGGTTAAATACTTGGATTTAAATTGCTAAAGCTTAAATATTTTTCTGCAATTGTTTGGATGGTGGTTTTTGGGTCTGTAAATTATTAAACTGTTATATATGTTGTAATTTACCTGGATATGGAGGATTGTATGTACCGGTATGGGACAGTGATATACTAGGGACGGTTTAGCTCAAAACGCATAAACCTAACCTAATGGATTAATGGAATGGATTGAAAGATATCGAATCCTAATTGTGACTAAGTCAGATCAGCTGTAACCAAGTTGGATGACTTCCTGGATTAACGGATGGTAGTTAAGTCATATCAACTGAATAAGTTGAGTGACTAACTAGTTGGTTTATTGTATGTCAGTTTAGTAAATAGTTGAACTGCATACCTTGGATTTGGACGGACTTTATAAATATGTTTATGGTACCATGAGTTGAGCTTGAGTCTCAGACTCGTTGGTTAGGGTGCGTATATGCAGTGGATGCGTAGCTGGTTATAATAGGTTGATGTGTACCCTGTTAGGTCTAGGTACTCATGCCCACCTTTGGGTGCGTATTCACATGTTGCCTTCTATTCAGGTTGAAACCCCTATTATAGACTAGTGAATGTCCCTTAGTGTGGATATATTTATACGTATGGACTAGATAGATATTGTGAGGTGTCTACGGTGTATCTGCGTATCGGGTCACTGTATGGATTACAGTTAGATTAGAACTTGCTCGTGGGTCTGACCCATTCCTTTATTATTCTTTTCAGGTACAGGACGGTTCCAACCTTAGAGCTTGATCGTGCTTGTCGAGGACAGTCTCACTTTCATCGGATTACGTAGGATATTCCCCGATGTTTCTAGTATTATCTATTTTCAGTTTCAGTCTTAGTTGAAGTTTTAGTTAGGGGTCCATCAGTGGATTCCCAAGTTGTAACTTTGAAGTTTTGGAGGATTGGAGTTTTAAATTTTCAGTTACACATGGAGGATTTTATTATTATTATTTCTTCCAGTTTTATTCTATCGTTATTGTTCTTTTTGTCATCTGTGTTCGTTTTAAAATACTTTAATTGTTTGATATTCCCTCGGGTTTGGGCCTGGGCCTGATCAACCCGTGTCTCGGATCCGAGGGGTATCACAACATTGCACTATGCTTCCATCTTTGATCCTTAGGGATAAAAAAAAAAAAATCGAGTGAAAAGAATAAGTGCACCTAGAACAATAAAGCTTTAATAAAAGGTCCACTCTTTGTCTTGATGATTGGTACTAGATTTGTGTGCTAGTTTGAGGGTAAGGATGTGATCATTTCTTTAGTTGGTTAAGATTGCAACATATTTGATGCCGGTCCACTCAAAAAGGATTCTAGTGTTGTTTTGATTTGCATGATCATTTTCGTGATGTGTGAAGGACCATACTTGCTTGCTTGATGTTTAGATTTTAGGAGATTGCTTGGAAATGTTTGAAAATTTGCATACTTGAGGTAGTTTTCTCCCAATGCTTGTTTGCAATATTGGTACCTTTTTTGAAAGAATGAGCTTAATGTTTGTGGGTATCATTTCTAGAAACTCTCACGAGACTTCACTCGTCCACTAGGGGTAACCTAGGGGTTTAAAAGGTTTATTGCATACGCTAAATGTAATCGTGTTCCTTACGAAAGTGGCGTTATCCATTTATTACTTTCTAGTTTATAGTTGTATAGTTGTTCATTTCATTCCTTTACTTTGTAGTTCATTGCTAGAGACTAGCAATATTTAAGTTTGGGGGTGTGATGAGTACTGAAAAGTGTGCATTTAAACCCCTTCTTATTCCCCAAAATATCTCAAATCTATCCTTATCCAAAATGGCGCCGCCATGGGAGGATCAATCCAGCCAAAGTTTGATAGATCTCAGCCATGTTCGATCGATCACAGCACAGGTTCGATCGATCGAACCCTCTCAAATCAGAAAAAAAATATATTTCCAGCTCATTAAAAGTTGTCTCATTGTGCAATCATTGGAGGAGCCCTTGGGTACGAGCCTAGACCATTGGGTGCGACATTTGAGCTACCTATATAAGGAATATGAGCCACTTTTACACATATGCTTAGATGTATGCTTTTTGGTAGATAGTTTTTGGAGACAATTCTTAGAGAGGAAGAAAAGAGAAGAGGAGGCTAGAGACATTCTTTAGAGGTTTTCCATCTTCCTCAAGAAGAAGAGTATTTCTACCATGGAGATAGCCCTTGAGGGTTGGAGGACACCATCTATGAGTGGCTAGACATTCTCTTGGGGCTAGAGTTAGCCCTAAGCATGCTTTCTTTATCTTGATTCATGTATTTTTTAGGGGATTTGTGTTATAATACATGTTTTGACATATTTATATACATAGATCTTGTTTATTTAATGATTTGTGTGGTTTAATTCTTCCAAGTGACCATTTCATTCTATCCATATGTCTATGTATGCTAAAATAAATGTTCATGTGTTTATCTCTATTTCCTGTGTTGTATTAATGCTATAGATCTAGAGATTGTCAAGACATAGTGCTTAATAGAATGCTCTTGTGGTTTATTTGATGGTTCATACTCATTACTTGATGGATTGTGCCTTTCTCTTAGTTTAATTAGTTTAATTTTCATGTCATTAGCTTAGATGTATTGTAGTTACCTTAGTTGTTAAATGGGAGGACAATCCATGCTTGTTGTTTGATATTCCATACTTATGAATGCAAGTAGTATATTTCTTTAATTTTGTGATGTGTTTGGATTGTGAGCTTAAAGAAGGATTAATGGCTTACTTTGATATATTGTGCTATTCATTGTGTTGTCTAGACAATATACACTTAATTGGTTATCCATGCTTGTTGAAACAACCACACATACTCACTATAGTTGCAACATATGCCTTCCCCTCATTAATTGTGAATTGAGTATAGAGAAAAGTGATGCTTAGTGGTGATCTCTAAGTTCCAAGATCTCTCTTTCTTATTTTCTTTATCCTTTAATTACTTCCTTGATATTAATCTTATTTAGTTTTAATTGTAGTTTAATCAACCAAACAACCTACCTTTGATTACTCGACCTACTAACCCTAAGCCTTGTTTCCACTACTAGTGCACCCTCAATCCCTTGGGACGATCTCTACTCACCCTTGCTATATTTTTAGTTAGTGGTAATAGTGGCATTTATAAATGTAAAACTTGGCCATACTATTTTGCACAAATTTGGTTGCACACCACGACGGGCGACCAGTGAGAGCAGATTCTTAGGTCCTGAGTTCATCAAGGATACTTCATAGAAGATTGCTCTTATTAGGGATTGCATGCGCACTGCCCAGTGTAGGCAGAAGAGTTATGCCGATTGTCGCACGCGTGTTTTTGAGTTTCAGGTTGGGGATCAGGTGTTACTCAAAGTGTCTCCTATGAAGGGTGTAATGCGCTTTGGGAAGAAAGGGAAGTTGTCTCCTCGATTTGTCGATCCATTCATGATTACGGATCGAGTTGGAGCTGTCGCTTATCGGTTGGCACTTCCGGATAATTTGGATCGCGTACACAATGTATTCCATGTTCCATGTTGCGAAAATTTCTGCGAGATGAGGATCGATATCAACATATCGATGTTGGGGAGATTGAGTTGCAGCCGGATGCAAGTTATTTGGAGCTACTGTGTCGTATTATTGACCGTCGGGATCAAACCTTCGTAATAAGGTCATTCCTTTGGTGCGTGTTCACTGGAGTCATCATAATGAGGCTGAGTCTACTTGGGAACGGGAGGATGTCATTCGCTCGCAGTTTCCTGAGATATTGGAAGAAGGTAAGAGTGAATTCCGAGGACGGAATTCTTTTTGTTAGGGGGGAAGAATGTAATATTCCTAATTTTAAAAGAATAGTCTAGGTATTTTAATTATTTTTTATTGTATTTTGTTTGATTATTTGGCTTATTTGTTAATTGTTTAATTTTTTTAATTTGTTATTTGATTTAATTGTTTAATTATGTGTTATGTGTTTAAATTGCATTTAATTGATTTAATTGTTTATTCATGTGTTTAAATTGCATTAATGGATTCCTTGTTTTCAGTAATTGAATTATTTTATTTAATTGTCTTTTATATGTTCTTTAATTGGATTAATTTGGTAATTATTAATTTTAATGTAAATAAGTTAAATGAGTTTTTTTATTATTATTTTTTTATTATTTTATTATTATTTTTTTTTATCTCGTTAATTAACTAGGGTCCTCTAAGAAGTCAGTATGTGTAGCCGACATGAATTATCTTAGGTTGCTCTATGGGCCAACTAAGATTGACATTAGGGCTTTGTCTCTAATCATACAGGGAATAGGGTTTTATTTAAGTCTCTCTATATATAGAACAATATGTCTACTTAGGGTTTTAGAATACACAACCTCTGTTCACGTATCAAAGTTACAAAGAGAAACAGAGAGGGGTTTTAAGCAAACAGAGTACATTCGATAAGGGTTTCGACTGCGGCTTAAAGGTCAGACCTAGGAGAAGGGAGGAGCTGAAGTAATAAGAGGCTAGACAGTGTTATAGTGTTGCCGGAAACGTAGACACGATGCCGGGATTTCATAATTGAAATCACAGACAAGTTATTTTCTTCCTCTTTCCTGTTGGCTCGTGTTCTGTGCACCTAGATAGTCTCAGGGTTTAATTGATCATTAATTGAGATTTACATGTATATTATATGCTATATTGATGACCTGTATGTGTTGAAATCTATTCTGTTACAGTTCGTGCATGTCTGGTTTCAGTTTTGTTTCTTAAACATGTTAAGTCTGTAGAAATTTTAATCTCTGTAATTGATTCCAACTGATGTAAACACACCATTAAGATGCTACTGGGTATTAATAAGACTCTTAGGAACAGTTTTAAAACCAAACAGAAAGGCTGGAAGTGGCCAGAGTCGAAGACGATAGTCAGAAGTAGCAGATGGCTCTCAGAGAGGGAGAAACCAGGCTCCATGGAAGAGGGAGCCGGCTCCCCCCAAGTGTAAAGCCAGCTCTACCCAGTTAGAGGTGGCTCCAATAAATATTGGAGCCTGTTCCACCAATTTTTGGAGCCTGCTCTACAAGTTTAAGAGCAGGCTCCCTTATTTTCGTAGAATCTGGACTTTTGGGCACTGTTTGGGACTAGTTTTGTATTCTGAAATAATTTTGGAAGTGTACTGAGGGTTTTAAATATAATTTCATGAATTACTTAAACCTTAAATGGCATAAATTATACCCATAGGCTAATGGATGGAACAGTAAAAAAGTATACAACTTTTGACGCTATTAACGGATGGAAAACAAATTGATTGCTTCACTAAATTTTAGCAATTTAATGGGATATAGTATTATTATAAAACATATTTTAAGTGCATGATGGGGTCATCTATTTGTTGGTTTTGATCTATGCATGCTCTGGATGTTAATTGTTGAAATATTAAATTCTTTTCTACAATTACATGGATTGCCGTCTAGATTTTAATTGCTAAAATATTAGACATTCTTTTGCAAATATTTGGATAATGGTTTTGGATTATAAATTGCTAAACTATTATTTATGTGTTGTAATTTACATGGATATGGAGGATTGTATGCACCGATATGGGACGGTGGCATACTAGGGACGGTTTAGCTCAAAACGCTAAGACCTAACCTTCTGGATTAAAGGAATGGATTGTAAAATATTGGATCCTAAATTGTGTTTAAGTCAGATCAACTGACTAAGTTGAACGAGTTACGGGATTGGTTGGTTATAGTTAAGTCATATCAACTGAATAAGTTGAGTGACTAACTGGATTGTGTTTTGTATGTCACCTCAATGAATAATTGAATGATGTACTCTGGTTTTGGATAGACTTTAGATATATGGTTATGGTACCACGAGATGAACTTGAGTCTCAGGCTCGTTGGTTAGTGTGCGTATATGCAGTGGATGTGTAGCTGGATATGGTAGATTAATGTGTACCATGTTACGTCTAGGTACTCATGCCCACCTATGGGTGCGTTTTCGCATGTTGCCTTCTATTCAGGTTGAAACTCTTATTGTAGTCCAGTGAATGTCCCTTAGTGTAGATACATATATACTTATGGACTAAATAGATATTGTGAGGTATTTAGGTTGTATCTGCGTATCGGGTAACTGCATGGATTGAAGTTAGATTAGAACTTGTTTGTGGGCCTGACCCACTCTTTTATTCTTTTCAGGTGCAGGACGGTTCCAGCCTTAGAGTTTGATCGTGTTTGTCGAGGACAGTCTCTCATTCATCTGCTTACGTAGGGCTTCTCTCGATGGTCTAGTTTGTTTTATTTTCAGTATTTAGTTCAGATGGGATTTTTATTTAGGGGTCCACTAGATGGATTCCCAAGTTGTACTTTTGGCGATTTTGGAGATTTGGAGTTCTATTATTTAGTATTATTTGGAAGATTTTATATTTCATAATTCTTTCAACTTGGTGATTTAAATTCTTAATTCTTTTTATATTCTGTGTTCGTTTTAAAATATTAATTGTTTGATATTTCCTCAGGTTTGGGCTTGGGCCTGATCAACCTATGTCTCGGATTTGAGGGGTATCACAGTTGGTATCAGAGCACTCCAGGTTCAAGTGTCTGTAGGATGTTTCATATTAAGACTTCCGCGTAGCGTTTTCTCTTGATTAGCACTTAAGTTTAGGATTCATTGTATTCATTTACGGTTCGTTTAAACTCGTACTGATATCTATCTTTCTTTGTTAACAGCATGGTTAACGCTAGAAGAGGACCGATGAACAGTTGACAGAGGAGAGCGGCACGTAGGCAACAAGAATGCCTGCGGCGTCAGCTAGTGGAGGAAGAGCAGCATTTGCAAGAGTTTCAAGATGATGGTCAATTCTATGAAGAGCAGGAGGAAGTTCAGCAGGCTCAGGATCAGGTCAGAGTTCTAAAGTATCCTCCTCACATCAACGACCTCATTGTTCGGGCTACAGAAGCAGGGGTAATAGCTGCACTTCGGAATCAGCCTCAGGTACAGCCGGCACCGATACCAGCACCGGTTGTTTAGACTGATACTTGGGAAAAGGCCAGGAGTTCTTTCACAAATAGGAGCCCATCTAAGTTCATAGGCTCCAACGATGCGAAAGCAGCGCATTAGTGGAAGAAGGATATTGAGCGACATCTTCGTCTAGTGCAGTGCATGGAGGTTCAGAAACAGATGTTTGCTACCTTCAAGCTAGTTGGAGATGCACTACAGTGGTGGGAGTCAGTTACCACCACAAAGAAGAGGATGCCATTGAATTATGATCAGTTCAGTACTCACTTTGATGAGAAGTACTTCCTTTATACAGTCAGGGCATCTATGAAGACAAAGTTTCTTAATCTGCAATAGGGGAACATGACAGTGGCAGAGTATGAGCAACAGTTCACGTGATTATTTCTTTTTGCTCCAGATGAGGTGGATACAGAGGAGAAGAAGCGCAACAGTTTCGTTAAGGGACTGATGTGGTCTATCAGGAGAGCTATTATAGGTAGTCCAGCATATACTACCTACGCTTAGGTGGTAGACGCCGCTCTACAGCAGTATCAGAAGCGGGATGACAGAGATTCTCTGTTAATCAGTCAGCTGAGAAAGGGAATGGCAACGGACACTGACAGAATGACAAGGGTAAATTCCAGGGACAACAGCCTTAGAAGAAGCACAAGGGTGGTTCGGATGCTCACAGGGATGGGGCACCTATTCAGCGACAGCAAAATGGGGGATCACAAGCAGGACAGGGTCAGCTACAAGCTAACCGACAGATGAGGCCATTTGGTACTTTCCAGGATAGTTGCTATACTTGTGGAGAGTATGTTCACATTTCCAGGCAGTGTCCTAAAGCAAGATAAGGACAGGGACAAGGACGGGGACAACATGTGCACCAGGGGCAGAGGGCGCTAGTGCCTCTACCGGCTCCACAGGTTCCACGGATTCAAGGGCAGACATATCCAGCTATACCGGCACCGCCATAGCCTAAGGGGCAGGCACCACAGCAGCTACATCATGACAGGGTGTAAAATCCCATGCTACAGGATATGCAGGCACCTCCGGCTGTTGAGGGTAAGTTTCCTATCCATGGTTTACATGGACGTGTTTTATTTGATACGGGTGCTACACACTCATTTATAGCTAGATCTTTTGTTGCTTTATCCGGGATGATGACATGGGTGTGCAGTAGACCTCAGGGTATTTCTACACTTTTGGGCGATACAGCCATTTTACATAAGAGTGATGGGCCTGTGACACTGGATATTGGTAGACTCAAATTTCTAGCCAATTTATTGGTCCTGGACATGCACACTTATGATGTAATACTTGGGATGGATTGGTTATCTCACTATTATGCCCAAGTTAATTGTTTTAATAGATCTATTGTGTTCACCATACCTGGTCAGGATATGTACGTCGTCGCTATGTCACGTTCTAATGAGGGCAGTACCACTTATTTGTTCCATGTGGAGGATGAAACGGAGGAAGAGGTTATTGTGTCATTGGATCACATACCAATTGTACAGGAGTTTCTAGATGTTATTCAGGAGATTTTAGGGTTGCCGCCTAGTCGCAAGATCAACTTTGTGATTGACTTAGCTCCAGGCACTACGGCTATTCCTAGGGCACCGTATAGGATGGCACCAGTGGAGATGCAAGAGCTGAGGGATCAGATTCAACAATTACTCCGCCAGGGTTTTATTTGCAGAAGTACTTCACCCTGGAGAGCACCGGTTCTGTTTGTGAAGAAGAAGGATGGTTCGCTTCGCCTGTGTATAGATTACAGAGAGTTGAATAAGGTTACTATTCGTAACAAGTACCATTTGCCCAGGATTGATGATCTTTTTGATCAGTTGAAGGGAGTTACATACTTCTCTAAGATTGATCTGCGTTCTAGATATCATCAACTTTGGGTTAGGGAGCAGGATGTTCCAAGGACAACGTTTCTCACTAGATATGGATCTTATGAGTTTCGTGTGATGTGATACCCCTCGGATCCGAGACACGGGTTGATCAGGCCCAGGCCCGAACCCGAGGTAATATCTAACAATTAATATGTAATCGAACACAGAATACAAGATGAAATACGAAATAAAAATAATAATAAGCTGAAAGAATCTAGAAATACAATCTTTTATAATTAAATACTTAAAATCTGATAATCCAAAACTTCATAAATTTACAACTCGGGAATCCATCCATTGGACCCCTTATTTAAATTTTCCAAACGATACTGAAATAATAAAAATAAAATCCAAAGCTAACATAGAGAAAACTCCTACATAATCGGAGGAATGAATAGCTGTATCTGCTCTGCACGTCCAAACTCTAACCCTGGAACTGACGAGCACCTGAAAAATAAGGAAGTGGGTCAGGCCCACATGCAAGTCCTGATCTACTACAATCCAAACAGTAATCCGATACGCAGATACATCCTAGGAAGACTCAACAATAACTAGAGTAATCCATATAAGTATATAGTACACACTATAGGACGCTCGCTAGTCCAGTAGGTTTGTCTCAGCCTGAATAGAAGGCAACATGCAAATACGCACCCTTAGGTGGGCATGAGTACCTAGACCTACCAGGGAACAACACCTATGTCCAGTTATCCATCCTAGGCAATATACGCGCCCTAACCATGGTCATGAGACTCAAGCTCATACCACGGCACCATATAATATATATATAAAGTCCGTACTCCTCCTAATACATAATACCATCCATCTGTGTAGTGGTCTGATATATGTATAACAAATCCATCCTGAAACCATAGTGGATTACTCAATTCACAATTGATATGACCCATGTTGGTGATGGACTTAATCTTTTATGATTAATCCATACCTTAATCCAAATTTAAGTAGGGCTTAGTGTCTGAACTAATCCGTACCTAGTATGACACCGTCCCATACCGGCGCATACTATCCCCCAGTTTCCGTAGTTAATAACACAGTATAATTACTTATTAACCACATCCCAGAATAGACATAAATATAGTTTAGCATGTACACAACCAATATATGCATCCAATATAACATTTAGATATCCCATTACAGTTCTTGTTATAAATGAAAAGACTGTACATTTAACTCCTCCAGATAACACAGTTGATGAGAACAGTATCAGATACTAATCAATTATACACTAAAATTTGCATAAATATAGTTTAACACGTGTATAACTAAATTGTGCCTCCAATAACAATTTTAGAATCCCAGTACCAATCCTTTAAATTGACAAATCAAGATTATACAATTTATTTCTCCATATAATACCATAACTGATGCTGGTATGTTAATTTGTAAACATTAGTTAATTCCAGCTAAGAACACATATATTTTAACAGTCATATGCTCTTAACATAGCTAACAATATGATTCATAATTTAAGATCATGCAATAAAACTAATTGCTAAAACAGTAAGCAGCGTAATGTAAATATTTAACCATTCACCTACGAGCCCTCTATTTGACCTTAAATTAATTCCTATCCTCAATAACTGAATGTGAACTTGCTTTTTAACATTATTATAAGTCTTATACACATATTTACAACATTTAGTAGCTTCAAATCAGTTCCAGAAAATTCAATTTCAGCCAAACGAACCCCAAAACACAGTTTATGGACCTTTTCAGAGAGAGCAGGCTCTAGAAATTAAAAGAGCCTGCTCTTTCTTTTCTTCAGAGCCGGCTCTAGGCTCATTAGAGCCGGCTCCACAACATCCTAGAGCCAGCTCTACCTTCTAGGAGCCGGCTCTAAGGGTTTCTCAGAGCCTGCTCCCTTTTCCTCTTAGCAGCTTCGTCCGTTTCATCGTCTTCTCTGATTTTTGTGAGTACCGGTCCTCTGTGGTATTTTATTATATGTTTTTAAGGTCTATTCTAACTCCAGATTGATTATAAAACAAGGATATACAATGATATTTAATCAAAACTTGAATTGGAAAACAAACTGTTACTCAATGGAGCAAGGTTACAAAGTTTCAGTTTTTATTTCTATCTTGTTAAAACAACCAAGAACAACTTTATTCCATGAATTGGAACATTAATTAAACATGCATAAAGGTTATAATTAAGCCTTATTTTAATTCTTGGAGTCTTCCTAAACACGCACAGAACACAGATTAAAGAGATAGAGAAGAACAAGACTTGCCTTAAGTTTCAAAGTTGAAACACTGAACCCACGTCTCTGAGTTTTAGTTTCCCTTCCTCTGCCTTCCTAAGCACTCTCTGTAAATTACTCACTCGCTGTTTCTCTGCCCTCACAACCCTCTGTATCACTGTATACGTGACTATGGTGAATAGGGTTTACAAAAACCCCTTAGCAGACGTAAACATATATATTTATAGGCTTAAGTTGAAACTCTAACCTTAATCCTAAACCACCGACAGGTCAGCTCAGAATAAAACACGATGAAATTAACAAAAACCCTAATAATTAAAAACAGTTAAGTTGCCTCTAAAACAATTAAACCAATTACAAATAAATCAACAAAATTAAATAAAACAATTTAAGCAATTAAACAAATAATAAAATCAGTCACAAAGATATAGCACTTAATGTAAGCTAAATAAATCTGAGAATTCAACAATTTAATAAATCAAAGAAAACAAGTAAACCAAAAAATTAATTCAAATAATACCAATAAGTCAAGTACGTCAAATAATTCAAAAATAAGTCAATTAAAACATAAATTGAAAAATTAATACCAACTGTGATACCCCTCGAATCCGAGACACGGGTTGATCAGGCCCAGGCCCAAACCCGAGGGAATATCAAACAATTAAAGTATTTTAAAACGAACACAGATGACAAAAAGAACAATAACGATAGAATAAAACTGGAAGAAATAATAATAATAAAATCCTCCATGTGTAACTGAAAATTTAAAACTCCAATCCTTCAAAACTTCAAAGTTACAACTTGGGAATCCACTGATGGACCCCTAACTAAAACTTCAACTAAGACTGAAACTGAAAATAGATAATACTAGAAACATCGGGGAATATCCTACGTAATCCGATGAAAGTGAGTCTGTCCTCGACAAGCACGATCAAGCTCTAAGGCTGGAACCGTCCTGTACCTGAAAAGAATAATAAAGGAGTGGGTCAGACCCACGAGCAAGTTCTAATCTAACTGTAATCCATACAGTGACCCGATACGCAGATATACCGTAGACACCTCACAATATCTATCTAGTCCATACGTATAAATATATCCATACTAAGGGACATTCACTAGTCTATAATAGGGGTCTCAACCTGAATAGAAGGCAACATGCGAATACGCACCCAAAGGTGGGCATGAGTACCTAGATCTAACAGGGTACACCTCAACCTATTATAACCAACTACGCATCCACTGCATATACGCACCCTAACCAACGAGTCTGAGACTCAAGCTCAACTCGTGGTACCATAAACATATATATAAAGTCCGTCCAAATCTAGGGTATGCAGTTCAACTATTTACTAAACTGACATACAATAAACCAACTAGTTAGTCACTCAACTTATTCAGTTGATATGACTTAACTACCATCCGTTAATCCAGGAAGTCGTCCAACTTGGTTACAGCTGATCTAACTTAGTCACAATTAGGATTCGATATCTTTCAATCCATTCCATTAATCCATTAGGTTAGGTTTATGCGTTTTGAGCTAAACCGTCCCTAGTATGTCACCGTCCCATACTGGTACATACAATCCTCCATATCCAGATAAATTACAACATATATAACAGTTTAATAATTTACAAACCCAAAAACCACCATTTAAACAATTGCAGAAAAATATTTAAGCTTCAGTAATTTAAATCCAAGCATTTAACCATATAGTTGCAGAAGACGATTTAACAAATTAATAACTAACATCCAGAGCATGCATAAACCAAATTTAATATGTCACGGACTCCATCATGCATGTGAGTAGGTTAAATAATCCTATTATTATCCAATAAATTGCTAAAACAATTTCAGAAGATTGTTTAATATTTCGGCAATTTAAATCCAAGCTTTAACCATATAGTTGCAGGAAACGATTTAATAATTCAGCAACTAGCCTCCTAAGCATGCACAGATCAAAATTAATAATTAAATGACCTTATCATGTACTTGAATGCATTCTAAAACAAGTTTTATAAACACATTATATTCCATCAAATTGCTGAAATTTAATTCAACTTCCATCTGTTAACAACACAGGAAGTGCCTTAATTTTACCCTGTTTGTCCCAACAATTTAGAAGTAAACTTTAATTAATTTAGAGTCTTAATAACACTCAAACTTCATTCCTTAATCCCTCTGTAAAGTTTCAAATTCATTTCAATAGTCTCCATGCTCCAACAGTGCACATAATACGTAGAAAATTAAAAAAAAACTTAAAATAAATCAAAAATAGAAAGAGAGCCTGCTCCAAAATTTGGAGCAGGCTCTATTTCCAGCCTAGAGCCGGCTCTAGGACTCCCTAGAGCCGGCTCTACTTTGTTGTGAGAGCCGGCTCCCACTTCTATGGAGCCGGCTCTCACCTCCTTTGAGAGCCTTCGTCCCCGGTGCGTTGTCCCAGCTCTTGTGCTCCTTCTCCGGCTTATTCCTAACACTCTGTTAGTTTTTAAAACCAAACTTAGGTCTCATATTGATACCCAGTAGCATCCCAATGACTTGATAACAACAATTAAAATCAATTACAGAGATTAAATTTGCTACCGAACTAACCCGCGTTAGGAACAAAACTGAAATTATAATTCTATTCCAACCTCTCTATTTCTTTTCACAAACTGATCTTAGGAGTCTTATAACATCCCATTAACATCCCTAGGGTTTGTTTACAGAAGATAGAAGTAAGAATAGTAACTAAGATCTCAACAGATTATAATATGCTTTAATGAACAGAACTGGGAGCAACAATACACGAACTGTAAACAGATTTGAATTCAATGCAAACGAATCATCAACAAGCATACATTAAACACATAAGTTTCATTTACTAATTATTTAATCCCTAGAGACTATCTAGGTGCACAGAACACGAGTCAAAGGGAAGGAGAAAGAGAAGAACTTGCCTGTATAGTTTTATAAACAGAACCTTGTCGCCGTTGTTCTAAGCTTTCCGGCAACTACTGACTACCTTCTAGCCTCCTCTGGTTCTGATCTAATTCACCAAAAACCTCCCTTGGTCCTCTCTGTTATTCTTCTTAACAGACCGTTACGACGCTCTGTTCTTTCAACTTCTCTCTTTACAGAACCAAGACTTGTTTTTCTCCAAAACCCTTAACCAACGAAATCACCATATTTATAGACGTACAACCCTAAACCCTAATCCTTGTTTAATTAGAGCCAAAGCCCTAATAGAAACCTTAGTCGGCCCATATACTAAACCTATGTCTAGAGTGTCGGCTTTATAAACATACGTAAGTAAAAACCTAAAACTATCATTACAAAAATAAAATAAAACAGTGAATGCACAAAAACATAATATCATTAACAATTCAATTTAAAATAATTTAATAACAGAAAACAAAACAATTTAATCAATTAATTAAAACAAAAATCAAATTTAAATAACCACGGAAGAAACACACAATTAAAATAACCAATTAAAAGGACTTAAAACATAAATTGAAAAATTAAATACCAGGACTATCCTTTTGAAATTATGGGTATTACATTCTTCCTCCCTAACAAAAAGGAATTCTGTCCCCGGAATTCGCCCTTACCTTCTTCCAATATTTCAGGAAACTGCGAGCGAATGACATCCTCCCGTTCCCAAGTGGACTCAGCCTCATTGTGATGACTCCACTGCACACGAACCAAAGGGATAACCTTATTGCGAAGGATTTGATCCCGACGGTCAACAATACGACATGGTGGCTCCAATAAGTTGCATCCGGCTGCAACTCAATATCCCCAACATCGATATGCTGATACCGATCCTCATCTCGCAGAAATTTTCGTAACATGGAAACATGAAACACGTTGTGGACGCGATCCAAAGTATCCGGAAGTGCCAACCGATAAGCAACAGCTCCAATGCGATCCTTAATCATGAATGGACCGACAAATCGCGATGACAACTTCCCTTTCTTCCCAAAGCGCATAACACCTTTCATAGGTGACACTTTGAGTAGAACCTGATCTCCAACGCGAAACTCCAAAGCACGAGTACGCCGATCAGCATAACTCTTTTATCTACTTTGAGCAGTACGCATGCGATCCTTAATAAGAGCAATCTTTTCAGAGGTATCCTTGATGAACTCAGGACCCAAGAATCGATTCTCTCCAACCTCCATCCAACAAACAGGTGATCGACACGGTCGACCGTACAATGCCTCAAATGGTGTCATACCAATAGTCTTCTGGAAACTATTGTTATAAGCAAACTCCACAAGTGGCAAATATTCCTCCCAGTGGCCCTTGAAATCCAGAACACATGACCGAAGCATATCTTCCATAATCTGATTCACTCTCTCAGTCTGTCCATCAGTCTGAGGATGATAAGCAGTACTAAGGTGTAACTCTGTACCTAAAGGCTGCTGAAAACTCTTCCAAAATCCAGATACAAAGCTCGAATCCCTGTCCGATATAATAGACAATGGAATGCCATGTAGCTTCACAACCTCTGAAATGTAAAGCCTCGCCAACTGCTGCGAAGTGTAGTCAGTGCAAATAGGCAAGAAATGAGCTGACTTGGTCAACCTATCCACAATGACCCATATGGAATTATGCCCTTGAAAGAATTTGGCAATCCTTCCACAAAATCCATAGAAATGCTCTCCTATTTCCACTCCGGAATTGGTAGTGGCTGTAGAGCTCCTGGCGGCCTCTGATGATTAATCTTAACCATCTGACAAGTACTACACTGAGAAACAAAAAGAGCAATGTCCCTCTTCATACCTGCCCACCAAAACTGCCACTTCATATCTTGATACATCTTATCGCCTCCTGGATGAACAGAGAACTCAGAGTGATGAGTCTCAGTCATCACATCCTTCCTCAAATTATCAGTAGAAGGTACCACTAACCGTCCCTTCTACCTTAAACCTCCATCAGCCCCAACATAGTAGAATGGAACCTCTCCGGAAGCTATCTCTGTGACCTTGTCAATGCACTGCTGATCCGTGAGTTGTGCTTGTAAAACCTTGCGAATGAAGGAAAGTGTAACCACCAAGCAAGCCATAAAAGCGTCTGACAACTCATCTACATTCTTCAAATCATTCCACTCAGTAGTGAATAGAGTAGAAAGACTACCAACAGGTCGGCGACTGAGTGCATCCGCCACTACATTCGCTTTCCCTGGATGGTACTGTATAGAAAAATGATAGTATTTTACAAACTCCAACCACCTGCGCTGTCTCATATTTAGCTCCCGCTGAGTGAACAAGTACTGTAGACTCTTGTGATCACTGAATAATCTGAAGGACTCACCCAACAGATAATGCCTCCAAATACGCAAGGCAAAGACCACTGCTGCCAACTCCAAATCATGTGTTGGATAATTAAGCTCATGAGGCTTAAGTTTCCGAGATCCATAAGAAATCGGCCGCTCCTCCTGCATCAATACACATCCAAGACCCTGCAACGAAGCATCCGTGTAAACAAGATACTCTATCCCGCTCTGCAGAGTAGCTAGAACCGATGCAGAAGTCAGCTTCGTTTTCAACTCATCAAAAGCTCGCTGACAGTGTTCATCCCACACGAACTGTACACCCTTCTTGGTCAGATGAGTGAGTGGTCCTGCTATCTTGGAAAACCCCTGGATGAATCTCCTGTAATATCCTGCCAGACCAAGAAAACTTCGAATCTCAGTAGGTGATGTAGGCTGTCCCCACTCAACCACCGCTGAAACCTTGGCCGGATCCACTGCTATCCCCTTTTCTGACACCACGTGACCCAGAAATTTCACCTCCCGCTGCCAAAATTCACACTTCTCGAACTTGGCATATAACTGGTGCTCACGAAGCGTCTGCAAGGCTATTCAAAGATGTCTAGCATGATCGTCCTCCGACCGAGAATAGATCAAGATGTCATCAATAAAGACAATAACAAACTGATCCAAATAAGCCCGGAAGACTCTATTCATTAAGTCCATGAATACTGCAGGTGCATTTGTCGTCCCAAACGGCATAACACGAAACTCATAAGAACCATATCTCGTGAGAAATGTTGTCTTAGAAACATCCTGCTCCCTAACCCTCAGCTGATGATACCCAGAACGCAGATCAATCTTGGAGAAGTATGTGGCTCCCCTTAACTGATTAAACAAGTCATCAATCCTGAGCAAAGGATACTTGTTACGAATCGTAACCTTGTTCAACTCTCTGTAATCTATACACAGACGAAGCGAACCATCCTTCTTTTTCACAAATAGAACCGGTGCTCCCCAAGGTGATGTACTCCTACGAATAAAACCCTGGCTGAGTAACTGCTAAATCTGATCCCTCAGCTCTCTCATCTCTACCGGTGCCATCCTATAGGGTGCCCTAGCAATAGGCGTAGTGCCTGGAGCTAAGTCTATCGCAAAATCAATCTCTCGACTAGGTGGCAACCCTGGAATCTCCTGAAATACATCCGGGAAATCCTGTACAATCGGTATGCTATCCAATGACACAGTAATCCCCTCCTCATTTTCCTCCTCCACATGGAACAAATAGGTGCTACCGCCCCCTTTAGAACGTGGCATAGCTACTATATATATATCCTGACCAGGTATGCTAAAAATAATAGATTTATCAAAACAATCAACTTGGGCATGGTAGTGAGACAACCAATCCATCCCAAGTATCACATCATAAGTGTGCATGTCCAGGACCAATAGATTGGCTAGAAATCTGAGTCTGCCAATATCTAGTGTCACAGGCCCATCACTCTCATGTATAATAGTTGTATCACCCAATGGTATAGAAATACCCTGAGGTCTAGTGCATACCCTCATCCTCATCCTAGATAAAGTAACAAAAGTCCTAGCTACAAATGAGTGTGTAGCACCTGTATCAAATAAAACACGTCCATGCAAACCATGAATAGGAAACTTACCCTCAATAGTCTGAGGTGCCTGAACATCCTGTGGCATGGGGTTATACACCCTGCCATAGTGCAACTACTGTGGTACCTGTCCCTGAGTCTGCGGCGGTGCCGGTAAAGCCAGATGTGTCTGTCCCTGAATCCGTGGAACCTGTGGAGCTGGTAGAGGCACTGACGCCTTCTGTTCCTGCTGCACATACTGTCTCTGTCCCTGTCCTGTTTTAGGACACTGCCTGGTGGTATGACCACACTCTCCACAAGTGTAACAACTACCCTGGAAAGTACCAAATGGCCTCCTCTGTCGATTAGCCTGTGGCTGACCCTGTCCTGCCTGTGGTCCCCCATTCTGTTGCCTCTGAATAGGTGCCCCATTCCGATGAGCATCTGAACCACCCTTGTGCTTCTTCTAAAGCTGTTGCCCCTGGAACTTACCTTTGTTATTCTGCCGGTGACCATTGCCGTTCCCCTTTTCAGCTGACTGATTAGTAGAGTCTTTATCACCTCGCTTCTCACCACGAGCTTGTCTGATGTCCACAGTCAACTGATACTGTTGTAGAGCGGCGTCTACCACCTGAGCATAGGTAGTATAGGCTGGACTAACTGTAATCGCTCTCTTGATAGACCACATCAGTCCCATGACGAAACTGTTACGCTTCTTCTCCTCTGTATCCACCTCCTCCGGTGCAAAGAGAGACAAGCGTGTGAACTGCTGCTCATACTCCACCACTATCATGTTTCCCTGCTGTAGATTTAGAAACTCGGTCTTCATAGCTGCCCTGACCGCATAGGGAAAATATTTCTCATCAAAGCAAGCACTGAACTCATCATAAGTCAATGTCATCCTCTCCTCTGGGGTGGTAACAAACTCCTACCACTGTAGTGCATCCCCAACCAGCTTGAAAGTAGCAAGCATTTGCTTCTGCACCTCCGTGCACTGAACCAAACAAAGATGACGCTCAATGTCCTGTTTCCACTGGTGAACTGCTCTCGCATCGGTTGAGCCTGAGAACACAGGTGGACTCCCCTTTGTGAAAGAGCTCCTAGCCTTTCCCCAAGAATCCGTTTGAACCACTGGTGCTGGTAGTGGTGCCGGCTGTACCTGAGGTTGATTCCGAAGTGCAGCTGTTACCCCTGCCTCTATAGCCCGAGCAATAAAGTCATTAAGGTGAGAAGGAAACTCTGGATTTCCTCCCTGATCCCCAGTTTGCTGAACTTCCTCCTGCTCCTCATAAAACTGACCTTCATCCTCCTGACGCTGCCTACGGGCCGCTTCCCTTCGTTGCCGATTATTCCGTCTAGTTCTTGCGTTAGCCATTCTGTCAACACAGAAAGACAGACATCAGCACGATTAAACCGAACCATCAAGAATACAATGAATCCTAAACTTAAGCTCTAAACAATAGAGAATGCTACGCGGAAGTCTTATACGATACGTCCTAGAGACACTTGAACCTGGAGTGCTCTGATACCAACTGTGATACCCCTCGGATCCGAGACACGGGTTGATCAGGCCCATGCCCGAACCCGAGGGAATATCTAACAATTAATACGTAATCGAACACAGAATACAAGATGAAATACGAAATAAAAATAATAATAAGCTGAAAGAATCTAGAAATACAATCCTTTATAATAAAATACTTAAAATCTGATAATCCAAAACTCCATAAATTTACAACTCGGGAATCCATCCATTAGACCCCTTATTTAAATTTTCCAAACGATACTGAAATAATAAAAATAAAATCCAAAGCTAACATAGAGAAAACACCTACATAATCGGAGGAATGAATAGCTGTATCTGCTCTGCACGTCCAAACTCTAACCCTGGAACTGACGAGCACCTGAAATATAAGGAAGTGGGTCAGGCCCACATGCAAGTCCTGATCTACTACAATCCAAACAGTAATCCGATACGCAGATACATCCTAGGAAGACTCAACAATAACTAGAGTAGTCCATATAAGTATATAGTATAAACTATAGGACGCTCGCTAGTCCAGTAGGTTTGTCTCAGCCTGAATAGAAGGCAACATGCAAATACGCACCCTAAGGTGGGCATGAGTACCTAGACCTACCAGGGAACAACACCTATGTCCAGTTATCCATCCTAGGCGATATACGCGCCCTAATCATGGTCATGAGACTCAAGCTCATACCACGGCACCATATAATATATATATATATATAAAGTCCGTACTCCTCCTAATACATAATACCATCCATCTATGTAGTGATCTAATATATGTATAACAAATCCATCCTGAAACCATAGTGGATTACTCAATTCACAATTGATATGACCCATGTTGGTGATGGACTTAATCTTTTATGATTAATCCATACCTTAATCCAAATTTAAGTAGGGCTTAGTGTCTGAACTAATCCGTACCTAGTATGACACCGTCCCATACCGGCGCATATTATCCTCTAGTTTCCGTAGTTAATAACACAGTATAATTACTTATTAACCACATCCCAGAATAGACATAAATATAGTTTAGCATGTACACAACCAATATATGCATCCAATATAACATTTAGATATCCCATTACAGTTCTTGTTATAAATGAAAAGACTGTACATTTAGCTCCTCCAGATAACACAGTTGATGAGAACAGTATCAGATACTAATCAATTATACACTAAAATTTGCATAAATATAATTTAACATGTGTATAACTAAATTGTGCCTCCAATAACAATTTTAGAATCCCAGTACCAATCCTTTAAATTGACAAATCAAGATTATACAATTTATTTCTCCATATAATACCATAACTGATGCCGGTATGTTAATTTGTAAACATCAGTTAATTCCAGCTAAGAACACATATATTTTAACAGTCATATGCTCTTAACATAGCTAACAATATAATTTATAATTTAAGATCATGCAATAAAACTAATTGCTAAAACAGTAAGTAGCGTAATGTAAATATTTAACCATTCACCTACGAGCCCTCTATTTGACCTTAAATTAATTCCTATCCTCAATAACTGAATGTGAACTTGCTTCTTAACATTATTATAAATCTCATACACATATTTACAGCATTCAGTAGCTTCAAATCAGTTCCAGAAAATTCAATTTCAGCCAAACGAACCCCAAAACACAGTTTCTGGACCTTTTCAGAGAGAGCAGGCTCTAGAAATTAAAAGAGCCTGCTCTTTCTTTTCTTCAGAGCCGGCTCTAGGCTCATTAGAGCCGGCTCCATAACATCCTAGAGCCGGCTCTACCTTCTAGGAGCCGGCTCTAAGGGTTTCTCAGAGTCTGCTCCCTTTTCCCCTTAGCAGCTTCGTCCGTTTCATCGTCTTCCCTGATTTTTGTGAGTACCGGTCCTCTGTGGTATTTTATTATATGTTTTTAAGGTCTATTCCAACTCCAGATTGATTATAAAACAAGGATTTACAATGATATTTAATCAAAACTTGAATTGGAAAACAAACTGTTACTCGATGGAGCAAGGTTACAAAGTTTCAGTTTTTATTTCTATCTTGTTAAAACAACCAAGAACAAGTTTATTCCATGAATTGGAATATTAATTAAACATGCATAAAGGTTATAATTAAGCCTTATTTTAATTCTTGGAGTCTTCCTAAACAAGCATAGAACACAGATTAAAGAAATAGAGAAGAATAAGACTTGCCTTAAGTTTCAAAGTTGAAACACTGAACCCACGTCTCTGAGTTTTAGTTTCCCTTCCTCTGCCTTCCTAAGCCCTCTCTGTAAATTACTCACTCGCTGTTTCTCTGCCTTCACAACCCTCTGTATCACTGTATACGTGACTATGGTGAATAGGGTTTACAAAAACCCCTTAGCAGACGTAAACATATGTATTTAAAGGCTTAAGTTGAAACCCTAACCTTAATCCTAAACCACCTACAGGTTGGCTCAGAATAAAACACGATGAAATTAACAAAAGCCCTAATAATTAAAAATAGTTAAGTTGCCTCTAAAATAATTAAACCAATTACAAATAAATCAACAAAATTAAATAAAACAATTTAAGCAATTAAACAAATAATAAAATTAGTCACAAAGATATAGCACTTAATGTAAGCTAAATAAATCTGAGAATTCAACAATTTAATAAATCAAAGAAAACAAGTAAACCAAAAAATTAATTCAAATAATACCAATAAGTCAAGTACGTCAAATAATTCAAAAATAAGTCAATTAAAACATAAATTAAAAAATTAAATACCAGGACTATCCTTTTGAAATTAGGGATATTACATGTGATGCCGTTCGGGTTAACTAATGCACCAGCGGTCTTCATGGATTTAATGAACAGAGTCTTCAGGGCTTACTTAGATTAGTTTGTCGTTATTTTCATTGATGATATCTTGATCTATTCAAGGTCTGAGAATGATCATGCTAGACATCTTCGTATAGTGTTGCAGACGCTTTGTGAACACCATTTATATACCAAGTTCGAGAAGTGTGAATTTTGGCAGCAGAAAGTGAAATTTCTAGGTCATGTAGTGTCAGAAAGGGGATAGCGGTAGATCCAGCCAAGGTTTCAGCAGTAGTTGAGTGGGGACAGCCTACTTCACCTACCGAGATTCGGAGTTTCCTCGGATTGGCCGGATATTATCGTAGGTTCATCCAGGGGTTTTTCAAGATAGCTGGACTACTCACTCATTTGACCAAAAAGGGTATACAGTTTGTGTGGGATGAACACTGTCAGCGAGCTTTTGATGAGCTAAAGACTAAGTTGATTCTGCACTGGTTCTGTCTACTCCACAGAGTGGGATTGAGTATATTGTCTACACAGATACTTCGTTGCAAGGTCTTGGATGTGTTTTGATGCAGGCGGAGCGATCGATTTCGTATGGATCAAGTAAGCTTAAGCCTCACGAGCTTAATTATCCAACACATGATTTGGAGTTGGCAGCTGTGGTCTTTGCCTTACGTATTTGGAGGCATTATCTGTTAGGTGAGTCATTCAGATTATTTAGTGATCATAAGAGTCTGCAGTATTTGTTCACTCAGCAAGAGCTGAATATGAGACAGCGCAGATGGTTGGAATTTATGAAAGACTATCACTTCTTTATACAGTACCATCCAGGGAAAGCGAATGGGGTGGCGGATGCACTCAGTCGCCGACCTGTTGGTAGTCTTTCTGCTTTATTCACCACTGAGTGGAATGCTTTGGAGAAGGTAGATGAGTTGTCGGATGCTTTCATGGCTTGCATGGTAGTTACGCCTTCTATCATTCACAAGGTTTTAAAGGCACAACTCACAGATCAGCAATGCATTGACAAAGTTGTAGAAGTAGCTTCCGGTGATGATTTAAGGAAGGATGTGATGCTTGAAACTTACCACTCTGAGTTTTCTGTTCATCCAGGAGGCGACAAGATGTATCAGGATATGAAGCGTCAGTTTTGGTGGGCAGGTATAAAGAAAGACATTGCTATTTTTTATCTCTCGATGTAGTACTTGTCAGATGGTCAAAATGGATCATCAGAGGCTGCCAGGAGCTCTACAGCCACTGCCGATACCGGAGTGGAAATGGGAGAGCATTTTTATGGATTTTGTGGAGGGATTGCCAAATTCCTTCAAGGATCACAATTCCATTTGGGTCATCGTGGACAGATTAATGAAATCAGCTCATTTCTTGCCTATTCGCACTGACTTCACTTCGGAGCAGTTGGCGAGACTTTACATTTCAGAGATTGTAAAACTGCATGGAATTCCATTGTCTATTATATCCGATAGGGATTCGAGCTTTGTGTCAGGATTTTGGAAGAGTTTTCAGCAGGTTTTGGGTACAGAGTTACATCTTAGCACTGCGTATCATCCTCAGACTGATAAACAGACTGAGAAGGTTGATCAGATCATGGAGGATATGTTTCAGTCTTGTGTTTTTTATTTCAAGGGCCACTGGGGGGATTATTTACCACTGGTGGAGTTTGCATATAACAATAGTTTCCAGAAGACTATTGAGATGGCATTATTTGAGGCGTTATACGGCCGACCGTGTTGATCGCCTGTGTGTTGGATGGAGGTTGGTGAGAGCAGATTCTTAGGTCCTGAATTCATTAAGGATACTTCTGAGAAGATTGTTCTTATTAGGGATCGCATGCGCACTGCCCAGAGTAAGCAGAAGAGTTATGCCAATCGTCGCATGCGTGCTTTGGAGATTTAGGTTGGGGATCAAATACTACTCAAAGTGTCTCCTATGAAGGGTGTAATACACTTTGGGAAGAAAGGGAAGTTGTCTCCGCGATTTGTCAGTCCATTCATAATTACGGATCGAGTTGGAGCTGTCGCTTATGGGTTGGCACTTCCGGATAATTTGGATCGCATACACAATGTATTCCATGTTTCCATGTTGCGAAAATTTATGCGAGATGAGGATCGGTATCAACATATCGATGTTGGGGAGATTGAGTTGCAACCGGATGCAACTTATTTGGAGCCACCGTGTCATATTATTGACCGTCGGGATCAAATCTTTCGTAATAAGGTCATTCCTTTGGTGCGTATTCAGTGGAGTCATCACAATGAGGCTGAGTCTACTTGGTAATGGGAGGATGTCATTCGCTCGCAGTTTCCTAAAATATTGGAAGAAGGTAAGAGCGAATTCCGATGACGTAATTCCTTTTGTTAGGGGGAAAGAATGTAATATCCCTAATTTTAAAAGGATAGACTCGGCATTTTAATTATTGTTTTGTTGTATTTTGTGTGATTATTTGGCTTATTTGTTAATTGTTTAATTGTTTTAAGTTGTTATTTGTTAACTGTTTTAATTATTTTAATCTTTGTAATTGATTCTAACTGCTGTAAACACACCATTGGGATGCTACTGGGTATTAATAAGACTCTTAGGAACAGTTTTAAAACCAAACAGAAAGGCTGGAAGTGGCCGGAGTCGAAGACGACAGTCGGAAGTAGCAGACGGCTCTCTGAGAGGAAGAGAGTCGGCTCCATGGAGGAGGGAGCCTATTCCCCCCAAGTGTAGAGCCGGCTCTAGGAGGTGTAGAGCCTGCTCTACCCAGCTAGAGGCGGCTCCAATAAATATTGGAGCCTGCTCTACAAGTTTAAGAGCAGGCTCCCTTATTTTCGTAAAATCTAGACTTTTTGGCACTATTTAGGACTAGTTTGGTATTCTGAAATAATTTTGGAAGTGTACTGAGGGTTTTAAATATAATTTCAAGAATTACTAAAACCTTATATGGCATAAATTATACCCATAGGCTAATGGATGGAACAGTAGAAAAGTATACAACTTTTTACGCTATTAACAGATGGAAGGCAAATTGATTGCTTCACTAAATTTTAGCAATTTAATGGGATATAGTATGATTATAAAACATATTTTAAGTGCATGATAGGGTCATCTATTTGTTGGTTTTGATCTATGCATGCTTTGGACGTTAATTGTTGAAATATTAAATTCTTTTCTACAATTACATGGATTGCCGTCTAGATTTTAATTACTGAAATATTAGACATTCTTCTGCAAATATTTGGATAATGGTTTTGGATTGTAAATTGCTAAACTATTATTTATGTGTTGTAATTTACATGGATATGGAGGATTGTATGCACCGGTATGGGATAGTGGCATATTAGGGACGGTTTAGCTCAAAACGCTAAAACCTAACATTCCGGATTAAAGGAATGGATTGTAAATATTGGATCCTAAATTGTGTTTAAGTGAGATCAACTGACTAAGTTGAACTACTTACGGGATTGGTTGGTTGTAGTTAAGTCATATCAACTGAATAAGTTGAGTGACTAACTGGATTGTGTTTTGTATGTCATCTCAGTGAATAATTGAATGACATACTCTGGTTTTGGACGGACTTTAGATATATGGGTATAGTACCACGAGATGAGCTTGAGTCACAAGCTCGTTGGTTAGGGTGCGTATATGCAGTGGATGCGTAGCTGGCTATGGTAGGTTGAGGTGTACCCTGTTAGGTCTTGGTACTCATGCCTACCTATGGGGTGTTTTCGCATGTTGCCTTCTATTCAGGTTAAGACCCCTATTGTAGTCCAGTGAATGTCCCTTAGAGTGGATACATTATACTTATGGACTAAATAGATATTGTGAGGTATCTATGTTGTATCTGCGTATCGGGTCACTATATAGAATGCAGTTAGATTAGAACTTGTTTGTGGGCCTGACCCACTCTTTTATTCTTTTCAGGTATAGGACGGTTCCAGCCTTAGAGCTTGATCGTACTTGTCGGGGACAGTCTTTCATTCATCTGCTTACGTAAGGCTTCTCTCGATGTTCTAGTTTGTTTTATTTTCAGTATTTAGTTCATATGGGATTTTTATTTAGGGATCCACTAAATGGATTCCCAAATTGTACTTTTAGCGGTTTTGGAGATTTGGATTTCTATTATTTAGTATTATTTGGAAGATTTTATATTTCATAATTCTTTCAGCTTGGTGATTTAAATTCTTAATTCTTTTTATATTCTGTGTTTGTTTCAAAATATTAATTATTTGATATTTCCTCGGGTTTGGGCTTGGGCCTGATCAACCCATGTCTTGGATTTGAAGGGTATCACAATATACTTCTTCTGAGATAGAAAAATACCATTAGAGAAGGCCGAATTTCCACACCAAGAAAATAATGAAGTGAACCGAGATCCTTAATTACAAATTCATGACCAAGTTGAGCAAGTAAATTTGTAATGAAGGTGTCATTGTTACCAGCAACAAGAACATCATCTACATAGATGAGTAGGATAGTAGTGATATTGTTGTCGCGGTAAATGAAGAGTGAAGAATCAGCCTTGCTGCAATAGAACCTAAGGTGAAACAAAAATTGTGAGAGACGGTCAAACCAAGCATGGGGTGTTTACTTCAAACCATATAGGGACTTTTTGAGTAAACAAACATGATCAGGAAAATTTGGATTTTGGAACCCCGGCAGTTGCTCCATGTATACCTTTTCCTTAAGATGACCGTGCAAGAAAGTGCTCTTGATATCAAGTTGTCACATACTCCAGTTAAAGAAAAGAGATAGAGCCATGACAAGTCGAATAGTAGTTGGCTTAACTACTGGGCTGAAAGTTTCATTATAGTCGACTCCGGATACTTGAGTAAAACCTCGTGTAACGAGCTGAGCCTTAAAACGATCAATAGAACCATCATCTCCATACTTTATACGATATGTAACGACCCACTCCACCACATGGTATGATATTATCAGCTTTGGGCCTGAGCCCACACGGTTTTGTTCTTGGACTTTACCCCAAAAGGCCTCATACCAATTGGAGTGATACACCTATATATAAGTACTTCACATTTTTCTTTCCAAGGTGATGTGGATTGTGCACCGTACCTCGCCAGTGTGGTAGCCGGACAGTGTCTCGCACCCACCCATGGCACACCTGCCCACAGGGTCATCACAATCCATCCCCCTTAGAGGCCCAACGTCCCCATTAGCATACTTTCGGCTGGGTCAGTCTCTAATACCATTTATAACGACTCACTCCACCACATGGTATGATATTGTCCACTTTGGGTTTGAGCTCGCACGGTTTTGCTCTTGAGCTTTACCCCAAAAGGCCTCATACAATTGGAGTGACACACCTACATATTAGTACTTCACACTTTTCTTTCCCAGACGATGTGGGATCGTGCACTCATAGCTCGCCAGTGTGGTAGTCTGACAGTGTCTCGCACCTGCCCACGGTACACCCGCCAACAGGGCCATCACAATCAAGGATGTCGGGCTTCCAAAGGGGGTGGATTGTGATAACCCTTTGGGCGAGTGTAATACCCCTAGTTTTCAAAAGGACAAAATGCGAATTTAATTTTGCATTTTGGTTTTTATTTTATTTTTATTATGACTTAGTTGTTTGAATTGATTGTTTTATTTGGGGAATTTATTTTATGTGTATTTGCTTAGTTGCTTAATTATTGTTGTGTGTATTTAATTTAAATTGCTTAATTACTGTTTATGTGTGATTTAATTTAATTATTTTATTAGTATGATTTAATTGACGTGTATTGTTGGTTAGTTTATATAATTTATTTGTCAATTATTTATTTTTTTATTTTATTTATTTTTTTTTTTTGCTTTATTTACAGTTATGCTTGGGTGACTCATTTGGTTTATATTTTAAATGGTTGTGGATATAGATTAGGGTTAGGGTTTTCTTTTACGGGGAGTATTTAGCCGACTTGTAGATTAGTCGAAATTAAAAGTAGGTTAAATATAGAATGAAGGCCTATATATATTGAACAAAATAAGTCTGCTAGGGTTAGAAAAACCCTATGCACGTATTAGTTTTGAGAAGGCAAAACAGAGGAAAAGGGGCAGTGACCAAAGGAGGAAGGGAATGTATTAGGTTTGCCGGAATTTGCAGACGAAGGTTGAAGGTTTCAAACTGAAACCTAGAGGCAAGTCTCTATTCTTCTCTTTCCCGTTAATTCGTGTTCTGTACATGCCTAGTTAGACTTCAGGGATTAAATAAAGGCTAATATGGATTTAAACAAACATAATAACATGTCTTCTATGCATATATGATTTTATTTGATCCGGTTGAATTAACTGTTTTGCATGAACTTATGTTTTTCTATTATTTGTTCCTCTGGTTGTTTACTTTTAAGTTTTGTTTAACGGAGGTTGGTAATGCGAATAAAGGCCTTGAAATTGATCTGAGTCTAAGATTAAACTCTAGAACATGTATTTAGAACAGTATTTAAAATTCAGAAATAAATCTGTTTTGAGTTGCTTTGAATTGTTAATTGAAATGTTGTAATCGTTGTTCCAGATCTTGGTTTTAATACATGTTATGAGTGGATATCAGTGGTTTAACATTTATCTAGGACTAAGATTTAACCTTAAACAAGGATTTAAAAACATTATAGAGGCTCAGATAATCACCGGAGTTAGAGAAAACGAGGCAGGAACGGACGAACTGCTCTAAAAAGGGAGAGAGCAGGTTCTCAAAATGAGAGAGCCAGCTCCCTCACACAAAGAGCCGGCTCCATGCTAAAAGAGCAGGCTCCCTAAGTTAGGGAGCCGGCTCTAACATAAATGGAGCAGGCTCTAAATTTTTAAAGCCTGCTCTTGCCCAGAAAGTGCATACTGAGTGTGTTTGTGTGCATAGTTTGAGCTGTACAGTGAATTCTAAAGTTGTTTAAAGGATACTGAGGGGTGTAATTAAATGTTAGGGACTTATTAAAATAGTGAAAAACATTATTACAATATTGGATTAAGGAAAGGAGTAAAATACAGCTCAAGAAAAATCTATACTTTGCACTATTTTGCTAAGAGATTTAATTACTGGAACTTAGCAAATTGTTGGTATATAAATTAATTATATTTAATCATATTGTCCACCATGTTATAAACATAGTGGATTAACTGTAATTTCAACTATGATTGGGTTGGAATCAATTGGTACTCAACGATTGTTAAATAGTATCAGTTTATGGACTATATGTGGAATTTAAATGCTATGACCTATTTTAGCTATTTAAATTATTGGATCATGATATTTAGGTTCTGAAGTGAATACCTAATGTTGATATATATGTATGAATTCATATTGGTGCATATTTTGGAGGATGGCAGTCAATTATATAGTGTTGTTTTAGTAACTATGCTATGTTGGATGATTTGCTAGTAATATATATTGGAGCTTAACAAGGTTGTTAAATATGATTTAAATATATATAATAAATCATATTTCTGGGGTATTAGAAGTAAAGTGAATTGACTGGAATGACCTGTGCTTAGCTTGGGTGTAATTGATGCTTAAATTTCTGTTAACTGTATCAATTCATGGATTATGATGGTGAATGTGAATGCTTGAATTGATTGTAGCAATTTACATTATTGGAGTTGGGTTTTAGGCTGTATTGAATGTCTAATATTTATCTATATAGATTAACTTATCTTGTGCATACTGTGGAGTGTGGTTGATGACTACTTAATATTGTTTTGTCAACTATGTTAACTGGAGGATTGTATATACCGGTATGGGACGGTGACATACTAGGTATGGATTAGCTCAAGCACTAAATCCTACCTAATTTGGAATGAGTTGGATTAACCATAAAAAGGTTAAGTCCTACTTATATGGATATATATGAACCGGTATGGGACGGTGTCATATTAGGGATGGCTTAGTTCAAAATACTAAGACCTACCTATATTGGGAATGGATTAGTTCAAAACACTAAGTCCTACCTAATTTTGATTCAGGTATGGATTATCCATAAAGGTTAAGTCCATCACCTACATGTGTCATATCAATTGTGAATTGAATGACCTACTATGGTTTCCGAATGGATTTATTATATAGATATCAGACCACTACACAGATGGATGATATTTTGTATTAGGAGGAGTATGGACTTTATATATTTATTATATGTGCCATGGTATGAGCTTGAGTCTCAGGACCATGGTTAGGGCGCGTATATCGCCTAGGATGGATAACTGCACATAGGTGTTGTTCCCTGGTAGGTCTAGGTACTCATGCCCACCTTAGGGTACGTATTCGCATGTTGCCTTCTATTCAGGCTGAGACAGACCTACTGGACTAGCGAGCGTCCTATAGTGTGTACTATATATATATATATGGACTACTCTAGATATTGTTGAGTCTTTCTAGGATGTATCTGCGTATCGGATTCCTGTTTGGATCGTAGTAGATCAGGACTTGCATGTGGGCCTGACCCACTCTATTATTTTTCAGGTGTTCAACAGTACTTGGCTTAGAGCTTGATCATGTTGATGCAGATACAGACACTCACTCTTCTGGTTACATAGGATTTTCTTTCTATTTTAATTTTAGATTTTAATTCTGTAAATTTATTCAATGATTTGGGATTAGTGGTCCACTAGGTGGATTCCCGAGTTGTACGGTTTTAAATTATATTTATTATTTCAAGTTTGAGGATTCTTATTTTAGATTTCTTTCAGCGTATTATTAATTTATTCTTAATTCAGTTTTTATTTCTGCTTGTTTACATATTGATTGTTTGGTATCCCTCGGATCTGTACTCGGACTTGATCACCCGTGGCTCTAGAATCGAGGGGTATCACAGTTGGTATCAGAGCACTCCAGGTTCTAGTGTCCTTAGGAGTGTCTTTCGTTAGAAGTCTTTCGCGTTGCGTCTCTTAAAAACTTAGAGCCATATTAGGATTCGTTGTACTCTTTTATGGTTCGTTAGGAGGAGCTGATGTCAATTATTTTTCATCCTTATGAAATAGTTGACACTAGAAGAAGGATGGGGTCTGCAGCGACAGCGAATCAGACCCGAATGAGTAGAGGAGTACGTTATCGAGTTCTCGATCAGAAGCAGAACTTGGGATTAAAGGTTTAGTTCCGGTTGGCACTACTTTTAGAAGTATAAGCCAATGAGGGATATAGAAGTGTGTTTTAGGTCCCTGTATAGAGGGACTAACACAATTTTAGTTATTCTCATAAAGGAGACAACCGAGGAATAGGAGTCGAAAGAGGATTCTAGTGGAGGAGATTTCAACAAACCCAAGAAAGAGGGTATTAAATGTTGAAAAGCAAGGATCACGCGAGAGTGATCTTGTTCGCTAATAGTATAGTGAACGATACTGGTAGAGTTGGCATGGATCGACCTACAGATAGTTAACCTTGGGGATTACCGTTAGAAAAGGTAGATAAAGTGAACTCTTCAGGAGTTTAGGATTGGATAGAGTTCTTACCGGAACGCAGCAAAGATTATATAGCACGGTCCGGGGAGTAAGAGGATTAGGTTGTGACGATCTAAGTTGCTTTATACAGCCACATTGACGGGTTGCATTCCGTGTATAAGGAGGTTGATGGTCAAGCCTTTGGCATTTGCTGAGGCAAATGGAGTTGGTTTTGAGCTATGTTTCGAGGTTGGGTGATTACCTCCGAAACTGTAGAAAGGAAATTGTGAACCAATCGGGTAAAGTTGATTTCTAAAAGAGATTTTCTTTGTTAGGAGGAACGATGTTTTACGTAAATTTTCTTGTGTTTTATTGTGTGTGCATTATGTGTTTCTTTTTTGTTAAATGTTCAGGAGGGGGAATGGGGTTTAGTTGGGGACACGCGTTATGTGATCAACCAACTATCATTTTGGAGGAATAGCGATAACTATGCTAGGATTCTGAGCATGTGGACATAGGATTTGGTATATATACTTTATTCTAGCTAATCTTTTGAACTTGGACATGCGTAATTATGGTATGTTTTCAGGAAGGGATAAATAAACCCCGCAGTGTGAGTCAAATAATCTAAATTCATTTGATATATTTTAATGCAATGATGAATTATCGGAGGTACTAACTTGCTGAACATCTTCTTGGAAATTTCAAGAGTTGTTCCCAGTCAGCAGGAGGATTTAGTAATGGTTTAAGTACTTATAGGAATGACACAGACTGAGGATAGTAGAGGGACTAACTATTCATCAGTTGATTCTTAATCAAGAATTTGATTCATGAGGGGGTGTCATTAGGAAGAGGTGCTGGAGTTGCATATCAAGGAGGAGGCGGAGTCACTCATTTGCACAAATAATATGAAAATTTTTTTTTTAGGTTACCGTTCGCAACAAGTAGTTGTTGCTCGAATTTTTTTTGACTATTTGGAGGATGAAAAGATTTCCATATGCGGTTGCAGTTAAACGGGATGTCTAATAGACACTTACTCGTGTTAGAAAAGTAAGATGTCAAAGACTTGAAGATGAGACCAGAACATCAGATATCTGTCTCATAATCTGATATCTGGTAAAATAATCTAGATGGACCGTCAGATATCATAGGATTCTTGCGACCATTTCTCATGCTGAAGCGGGATTGACAGAGTAGTTTCCACGGATCTAGATGAGAGGGTACTAATTCTACACAAGGGTCAGGATTTTGGTTGGGATATAGGTTGTCTGATAAAAGTTTAATTAGCTTCGCTTTGTCTATTGTGGAACTAGTAAGATATCAGTTCCTACGGATAGCACGGATCACGAAACGGCTTAGATGGATAGATGTGGTGATTCACACTTTGCATTAGGTTGCATCTAGTGGAGGTAATAGGGAGGAGGATGACTGTACTAACCGCTAGGGTAATTGAGCATTTGGTGGTTATTTTGAAGTCAGTTGAGTTTAGCATGTGGAAATAATAACACTTGCTGTTACCGGGAAAATGGAGGCGGTCAACTTAGAATATTTGAGCTGACCCCACAGGAGATCGTACTTTACTCAGATGAGTTTAAGGCACTGAAGGAGGATCGGTGGTTGTCTGTTTGATTCTAGGAAGGTCGGGGTGACTGAGATGTAAATTTCATAAATTTTACGGTGCAGTCAAATAAATAGGAGTTACCAGGTTCGTCTTGGTAAGCCGGTATAGATGGGGACATGTATATCATTATCTCCAAGTGTATCACCTGCTAACAAGGTGGACAGTTGATACTCGGATATCATTGGAGGTTTTAGCCACTTCCTATATCAACAGGGAAGTATGGCTAATCCGGAGGTGGATAGTTGGTAGGAAGTACCGGCATTTGGTTGGAATTTTAATTCCATAGGGATTCAGGGTCGTGGATATGCAAGTTCGAGGGTGGACATCATTATTAGTGGTGTTTGTTTTGGCGTGCTATGTCAGTTATACATTGCACTGGTAACGGAGTTATAGTAGGTGGTTATCTCTTATAAGGGTTAAACACTGCTATGGCAATGGAGTCCTTGAACGTGTTGGAGCAACAACTATGTTTCGTATTACACTGACTTTTCACGGCTTTTGTTACTCGAGTTAGGCAGTTGCCTATACTATAGCGCTACCAACTTGTTAAGCGCCAGATGTATTGAACTTTTATGCGTTTGTTCTATGGAACATGGAGGAATAGTGATTATTACCCTTCGCTTCATTTCGGGTACGATTGGAGCGTTGATAGATACAACCTAGGAGTTGTACATTTTTTTTACTATTTTTCTTTTACATAGAAACTTGGTATGTTGTTGGTTATGTTAGGAATTTGGTGGAGCTCAAATAAGCGGCTGTGCCATACAAAAACGGAAATGAATTTTGCACAGTAATTAATTCAGAGTTTCGTGAATTCCGAGGACGGAATTCCTTTTGTTAGGGGGGAAGAATGTAATACCCCTAGTTTTCAAAAGGACAAAATTGGAATTTAATTTTGCATTTTGGTTTTGATTTCATTTTTATTTGATTATATGACTTAGTTGTTTGAATTGATTGTTTTATTTGGGGAATTTATTTTATGTGTATTTGCTTAGTTGTTTAATTATTAGTTATGTGTATTTAATTTAAATTGCTTAATTACTGTTTATGTGTGATTTAATTTAATTATTATATTAGTATGATTTAATTGACGTGTATAGTTGGTTAGTTTATATAATTTATTTGTCAATTGTTTATTTAATTTTTTTTTTGCTTTATTTACAGTTATGCTTAGGTGACTCATTTGGTTTATATTTTAAATGGTCGTGGATATAGATTAGGGTTAGGGTTTTCTTTTACGGGGAGTATTTAGCCGACTTGTAGATTAGTCGAAATTAAAAGTAGGTTAAATATAGAATGAAGGCCTATATATATTGAACAAAATAAGTCTGCTAGGGTTAGAAAAACCCTATGCACGTATTAGTTTTGAGAAGGCAAAACAGAGGAAAAGGGGCAGTGACCAAAGGAGGAAGGGAATGTATTAGGTTTGCCGGAATTTGCAGACGAAGGTTGAAGGTTTCAAACTGAAACCTAGAGGCAAGTCTTTGTTCTTCTCTTTCCCATTAATTCGTGTTCTGTACATGCCTAGTTAGACTCCAGGGATTAAATAAAGGCTAATATGGATTTAAACAAACATAATAACATGTCTTCTATGCATATATGATTTTATTTGATCCGGTTGAATTAACTGTTTTGCATGAACTTATGTTTTTCTATTATTTGTTCCTCTGGTTGTTTACTTTTAAGTTTTGTTTAACGGAGGTTGGTAATGCGAATAAAGGCCTTGAAATTGATCTAAGTCTAAGATTAAACTCTAGAACATGTATTTAGAACAGTATTTAAAATTCAGAAATAAATCTGTTATGAGTTGCTTTGAATTGTTAATTGAAATTCTGAAATCGTTGTTCCAGATCTTGGTTTCAATACATGTTATGAGTGGATATCAGTGGTTTAACATTTGTCTAGGACTAAGATTTAACCTTAAACAAGGATTTAAAAACATTATAGAGGCTCAGATAATCACCGGAGTTGGAGAAGACGAGGCAAGAACGGACGAACTACTCTAAAAAGGGAGAGAGCAGGCTCTCAAAATGAGAGAGCCAGCTCCCTCACACAAAGAGCCTGCTCCAAGGAGCATGGAGCCGGCTCCATGCTAAAAGAGCAGGCTCCCTAAGTTAGGGAGCCGGCTCTAACATAAATGGAGCAGGCTCTAAATTTTTAGAGCCTGCTCTTGCCCAGAAAGTGCATACTGAGTGTGTTTGTGTGCGTAGTTTGAGCTGTACAGTGAATTCTAAAGTTGTTTAAAGGATACTGAGGGGTGTAATTAAATGTTAGGGACTTGTTAAAATAGTGAAAAACATTATTACAATATTGGATTAAGGAAAGGAGTAAAATACAGCACAAGAAAAATCTATACGTTGCACTATTTTGCTAAGAAATTTAATTACTGGAACTTAGCAAATTGTTGGTATATAAATTAATTATATTTAATCATATTGTCCACCATGTTATAAACATAGTGGATTAACTGTAATTTCAACTATGATTGGGTTGGAATCAATTGGTACTCAACGATTGTTAAATAGTATCAGTTTATGGACTATATGTGGAATTTAAATGCTATGACCTATTTTAGCTATTTAAATTATTGGATCATGATATTTAGGTTCTGAAGTGAATACCTAATGTTGATATATATGTATGAATTCATATTGGTGCATATTTTGGAGGATGGCAGTCAATTATACAATGTTGTTTTAGTAACTATGCTATGTTGGAGGATTTGCTAGTAATATATATTGGAGCTTAACAAGGTTGTTAAATATGATTTAAATATATATAATAAATCATATTTCTGGGGTATTAGAAGTAAAGTGAATTGACTGGAATGACCTGTGCTTAGCTTGGGTGTAATTGATGCTTAAATTTATGATGGTGAATGTGAATGCTTGAATTGATTGTAGCAATTTACATTATTGGAGTTGGGTTTTAGGCTGTATTGAATGTCTAATATTTATCTATATAGATTAACTTATCTTGTGCATACTGTGGAGTGTGGTTGATGACTACTTAATATTATTTTGTCAACTATGTTAACTGGAGGATTGTATGTACCGGTATGGGACGGTGACATACTAGGTATGGATTAGCTCAAGCACTAAATCCTACCTAATTTGGAATGAGTTGGATTAACCATAAAAAGGTTAAGTCCTACTTATATGGATATATATGAACCGGTATGGGACGGTGTCATATTAGGGATGGCTTAGTTCAAAACACTAAAACCTACCTATATTGGGAATGGATTAGTTCAAAACACTAAGTCCTACCTAATTTGGATTCAGGTATGGATTATCCATAAAGGTTAAGTCCATCACCTACATGTGTCATATCAATTGTGAATTGAATGACCTACTATGGTTTCCGAACGGATTTATTATATAAATATCAGACCACTACACAGATGGATGATATTCTGTATTAGGAGGAGTACGGACTTTATATATTTATTATATGTGCCATGGTATAAGCTTGAGTCTCAGGACCATGGTTAGGGTGCGTATATCGCCTAGGATGGATAATTACACATAGGTGTTGTTCCCTGGTAGGTCTAGGTACTCATGCCCACCTTAGGGTGCGTATTCGCATGTTGCCTTCTATTCAGGCTGAGACAGACCTACTGGACTAGCGAACGTCCTATAGTGTGTACTATATATACATATATGGACTACTCTAGATATTGTTGAGTCTTTCAAGGATGTATCTGCGTATCGGATTCCTGTTTGGATCGTAGTAGATTAGGACTTGCATGTGAGCCTGACCCACTCTATTATTTTTCAGGTGTTCAACAGTACCTGGCTTAGAGCTTGATCGTGTTGATGCAGATACAGACACTCACTCTTCTAGTTACATGGGATTTTATTCAAGGATTTGGGATTAGGGGTCCACTAGGTGGATTCCCGAGTTGTATGGTTTTAAATTATATTTATTATTTCAAGTTTGAGGATTCTTATTTTAGATTTCTTTCAGCGTATTATTAATTTATTCTTAATTCAGTTTTTATTTCTGCTTGTTTACATATTAATTGTTTGGTATCCCTCGGATCTGTGCTTGGACTTGATCACCCGTGGCTCTAGAATCGAGGGGTATCACAGCGAGTGTGCCGTGGGCGGGTGCGAGACACTATCAGTGTAAAGTCCAAAAGCAAAACTGTGCGGGCTTAGGCCCAAAGCGGACAATATCATACCATGTGGTGGAATGGGTCGTTACAAATGGTATCAAAGCTTGACCTAGCCGAAAGTGTGCCGACGGGGACGTCAAGCCTCCAAGGGGGGTAGATTGTGATAACCCTATGTGCGGGTGTGTCGTGGGCAGGTGCGAGACACTGTTAGGCTACCACACTGACGAGTTACGGGTGCATAATCCCACATCGTCTGAGAAAGAAAAATGTGAAGTGCTTATATGTAGGTGTGTCACTCCAATTGGTATTAGGCCTTTTGGGGTAAAGCGCAAGAGCAAAACCGTGCGAGCTCAGGCCTAAAGCGGACAATATCATACCATGTGGTGGAGTGGGTCGTTACACGATACACCCATTTTGATCCAACGATATTGGCATCGAATGGTCGGGAACTTGTTCCCACGTGTGATTGTCATAAAGAGCTTGAAGTTTGTCTTCCATTGCCGTCACCCATCGTGAATCTTTGAGAGCAGTTTTTAAAGTTTTAGGCTCGGATCGGGAAATACGATCAGAGGTGGTGGTGAGCGCATAGTCATTGGGATAAACAGGTGGTCGTCAGATTCTTTCTGGACATGAGACGATGGCAGCTGGACTATCTTGCATTGCTTCATTATGAGTGTCTGGAGAGAGCAATAAGTCAATAAGTGGTAAGTCGTCAGACGAGACATCTCGGTTTGTGATGGGAAGTGCCGAGACATCAGTTGATGATGCGGCAACGATTGGCTCCGAGTCTTCATGTAGACTATGTTGATTTGCAGGAGATGAAGAGTTATCATTGACGTGATTTATGGTAACGACTGGCTATGAATATTCACGTAGACTTGGCTGATTTGCAAGAGATGAAGGCTCCAAAATTTCAACAATATTTTCTACAAAATTTTGATTTGAACCTGCAACACAATTTTGGTTACAATAATATGGTGAATTTAAGGATACCGAAGCTTCCTTATTTGTCTTACTCAACTGGTCCGATTGGTGAGAAAGATCCTGCATAAAAGTTGCCTTCTTTGTAGAGTTAAATAATTCATCAAAAAAGGAAACTCAGACAAAATTAGTTGTGAAGAGGCAGGAGGATCACATGGAGCTTTGTAAGGAAAATTTTCTTCATAAAAAACGACAGGATATGTAAACTCTCTTTGTTTTGGGCTCTAAGCAGTGATAACCTTTATGTATGGGACTGTAGCCAATGAAAACGCATGGATATGTTTTCTTAGTAAATTTATTACCACCGTGAGATCATAGTGATGGAAAACATTGACACCCAAGCACCCGTAAACCACTATAATCAGGCTATTGTTTGTAAAGTTTATGATAGGGACTGTCATTCTGTAAAATGAGAGATGATAATCTGTTAATGAGATATACTGCCAAAAGAAAAACACCAACCCAAAGCGATAGAGGCAAATTTGCATGAAACAACATTGTTAAGCCTGTTTCGACAATATGTCGATGCTTCTATTCCGCTACTCCATTTTACTCAGGAGTTCCTGGACAAGAGATATATATTTCAATCTCACAATTTTTTATATGATCAAGGAAATCATTTGAATTAAATTCACCACCACTGTCGCACTGAAAAATCTTAATTCGTCAATCAAATTGGTATCTACTAGCCTTTGAAATTTGAGAAAACAATCAAGGAATTATGATTTTCTTCGTAAAGGATATAACCATGTAAACCTCGAGTAATCATCCACAAAAATTGCATAGAAACGAAACCGTTGATTTGAAGCCAAAGGGGCAGGTCGCCAAAGATCACAGTGAATTTTCTCAAGAGGAAAATTTAAAATTCTAGTTGAAGAATGAAAAGGTAATTTACAACTCTTTCCCATTTGACAACTAACACGTATGGAAGGTTTAGAAATCCAATGAGTAACATCAATAACTTTATTTTCCTTTAACAAAGATAAAATCTTTGAATTCGGGTTTTCGAGTCGTTGATGCCAAAGGGTTACAGATGATCCGCCTTTCCTTATTGCACTAAGAGCCTCTTGAGGAGTCCCATCTAAAGCATAAAGTTGACCTTTCTTACACCCCCTCGCTATTGTCCTTTGATTTCGATCCTTCACAACAAAGTCAGAAGCAGTGAATTAAAAAGTACACAAATTATCTAAAGTAAACTTTCCAACTGACAATAGATTTTTTTCAAATCAAGGACCACAAGCACATCCTTTAAATTTAATTGTCATTCATGCATATTAACACAAATATCACCAGTATGAGATATAGGTAAACTATTTCCGCCTCCAACATAAATCACATCACTTCCATTATACGGTTTTATGTAAGAAAGTTTACCTGTATCATTTGTCATGTGCGAAGCTACTCCGAAATCAACATAGAATGATTGGTCATTTGAATCATTAATAGCGAGGGTAGCAAGGGCTTGAGGAAAATCTTCAGGTTGGTATGAGTAATCAAACTTGTGCCAACAATCAATATCCAAATGATTTGCTTTTCTACAAATTTAACAAGAAACTTTATCATTATTTTCAATATTATATTATTTAGAAGGTACTGTTGTCCAGAAGGATTTTTATCCTTCGATAGGAAGTTATTGTTGTTTTGACCAACATTTCGATTGCTGTTTTGATTTCTTTAAACGTTGTACCTTCCGGCAGGAGTAAAACCTTTACCTCTTGAGTTAAACCATCCACGGCCTCCTTGACTGCTTCTACTACGACCTTACTGTTCGAAGAAGGCTTGAGCATGTTCCAGTACCATCTTCTCTTGGTCTCTTTTCGCAATTTGTGATTGCTCATAACCTTAAAGGGCTATACAAACTGAGAAAATGATGGGTAAGGTGGTTCGATGAGCATAAAAATTCAAAAAATTTCATAACTCGGACCCAAACCATGAGCGAACTGGAACACCTTACCAAGATCTGGAATTGGCTTCTTAATGGTAGCGAGATTATCGCAAATAGACTTGAAATCCTTCAAATAATCTTCCAATGATCGAGATCCCTTCTGAATTGTCATTAACATTCTTTTTAAATGACTTTCCTTCTCAATTGTGACGAGAAAGAGTTGCTCTTCAAGTGAGGTTCATACTTGATAAGCTGTTTCGGAGCCGAAAATCGAACTCTGCATGTCTTCTTTCATGGTTCCTAGTAACCATGAAACGATTAAACCGTCATTCGTAATCCATGACTCATAAAGCGGGTTAGCACCTTTGCTACCCTTTTCATCCTCTATCTCTTCAGCAGGTTTATCACCGTTTGTAAGATGATGATAAATGCCCAAACTTCATACTAGATGAGTGATCTGAGAACACCACATGAGGTAATTAGTAGTGGTGAGCTTGACAGAAATCAAGGTTGAGCATTGATGAAACAATTGGATTGTAAGCTGCGGTTCCTGTTTGGATGAAGTGGTCGACATGGTTTCAAGGCTTGCGGATGATGGCTCTGATACCATGAAGAATTTGAATAATTTGGTAAGGGAAGCGATATTTTCATTAATCAATCGTACATAATATATACACCTTTTGTGCACATTAATTACATGGAAATTTTGCATAATGAGAAAGAGTAATAGCTGTGATTTAACGTGTAATAGTTGTGATTGACCTTTGACGATCGTCCTTGATACTCTCACAATTTGAGAAGTTTGTTTCCTTAACAAACTCTGTATATTCATCACCATAATTACAAGGATAGTTTTCCTTAACACTACCTAGAGTGTGAAGGAGTGTTTAGGCAATAATGGTTTAGAACAGACCAAGTGTGTCCAATAGAGGGATAGCAGGTGTTGGTTAAATTGTTTCATTGTTTTTGCAATGGAGAATTCACCTGAGGGAGAGGGACACGAACTAAATTTATCCTTTTTCAGAAGATTGGGAATGGGAATAGAGGATGTATCTTGGATTTGGGGTAGTATGTTGATGATGGATTATTTGGGGTAGTATGTTGATAATGGATTGGGGAAAGGATCATGTAGAGTTGAGGATAAATAAGGATAGCTTGGTTTTGGTGTCATGGTTTGTATATGTGATTTGTTGTAGTGAGACAAGCTGGTGTAGAAGCCCTAAATGACACCACTTATCAAACCAAAAATTAGAGTTCTTACCATCTCCAATTTCAGGTGGATTGGGGAAAAGATCATGTGGAGTTGAGGATAAGTGAGGATAGCTTGGTTTTGGTGTCATGGTTTGTATCCGTGATCTGCTACAGTGAGACAAGCTGGTGTAGAGGACCTAAGTGACACCACTTATCAAACCAGAAATTAGAGTTCTTGCCATCTCCAATTTCAGGTTTGATTGAGCTTCGAAGACTGAGGATCTTTCTCCCAAGACCAAGAGCATTGTCCAAGTATTTCACTTCCCAAATGTTTCTTTCCTTGAGTAGATAGACATGAACGGATTTGTAACCATGTTCATGAACGGATTTGTAAACAAATTCGCTGAAGAGTGATGAAAATGACTTGTTAGGCTTGTTAATTAGTTTGATTAAATTAGGACTTAAAATCATTGAACCAAAATGAACTCGAGTTTAATTAATTGTGGACATTGAGTTTAAACAGTACAGCTTGATCCATATCAGCTCGGATTATTAGGATTTTTAACGTTTTGATTCCCTGTCATTCCATGTTTATTTATTTATTTATTATTGTTTTATGTTTGTGTATGTTTAAATCAGGAGCGAATTTCAAAAAACCCTCCTTGACTATTACCCATTTGCAAGAAACCCCCCCTTGTGAATATTTTTGGCAAGAAATTCTGTCAACTATGACGAAAGGGTAATTTAACTTACCTCCGTTTAACAATCTTGTGAGGCAATTTTTTCTAACCAAATTACCCTTACATATCTAAGTTCGAAGACACTGAAATTCTTCCATTACTGCCCAAGTGCAAGCATGCCTTCCACATCAATTGTGTTGATCAATGGCTGGAGAAGCACTCAAGCTGTCCTCTTTGCAGGGTTAAGGTCAATGCTGATGACCTTACATACTTCGCGTACTCAACTAGTTGAGCAGTTAGAGCGGTGAGCGGAGACCATCATGGTTCTTCGAGATTTAACATTGGAAGCAGCTTTAAGAAATCCGAAAAGAGTAAGAAAGAAGAAGAATTGCCCATCCAATTAAGTAGATTGTGACAGCGACGAAAATGAGCTCTGCATAAGTTTAATCACAAGATCATTATGTCTGATGTGGTCGGGAGCAGTGTGAGTTCTTCTGACCTCATGCTCTTGAATTCGGAGATGCTTAATGTTATGTCAAGCAATAGATTCTCTTCCTTGGATAAAAATGATGATCAATAATCCGTGACACCAAGTGGGGTTGAAGATACATGCATAAATTTTGTAGATCAATGAGGAAATGGAGAGGAAAAGAATGTTTGAGAGCAGGGTCAATAAAATCAACCAAATTGATTCATTGTTATCTTCAGATCTTCCTAACACTTCGGAGTCCAAAATATATCAAAGTCAAACATCAACCAAATTGATTCATTGTTATCTTCAGATCTTCCTAACACTTCGGAGTCCAAAATATATCAAAGTCAAACATCAAGATTTTTGAATCCCAACACAGAGAGATCGATATCAGAGATAACAGTTCATCCAAGATTCAAAGAGTTGAGCATGACTGCATAAGAAACTGTAATAGAGACACTTCTCTTTTTAAAAATAATGGTAATTTGGTCAGAAAAAATTGTCTCACAAGATTGTTAAACGGAGGTAAGTTAAATCACTTCCTCCTACCAATCGGTCAGTGGCCTAATAGTATTGGCCTCTTACCTCCTAAAAGGAGGTCAGGAGTTCAAGTCTCAAAAGAGACATGTGTGTGAATACTAACTAGGAAAAAAAATAAATCACTCGCCCCTCGTAGTTGAGGGGGATTTCTTGCCAAAAACATTTACAAGGGGATTTATTATAAATGGATAATAGTTAAGGGGTTTTTTTTGCAATTCACCCTTAAATCAATAGCACAATAACTTTATTTATTTATTTACTTATTTTTGGTAAGGTAGTGAAGTAGAATTGAAAAGTAATTAATATTTCTCTGTTGGTTCTCTTTCACTTTTTATTATTCCTAGGGTCGGTCTCAAAACTTTTCATTTCCATGTATATAACTCTCTTTAAATTATTTCTTTCTACTATAAATCCTCATGGAATCGGGAGATTTAATAACGAGCCTTTCTTAAAGATTTATATTCCTTCCCACCTTATTTGTTTCATGGCCTCAAATTCTTTCTCAAAAAATTTTATTTCCTTCTAGTACTAGAACCAACCAATCTATATATATATCATCATTATTATTATACCAGCAGTGGTAGGTATTTAACCGCTTATTTATTGGAAAATTGGTAAAACTTTCCATATATTTAGAGTCTTATTAACTTTTATCTTTTTTTTCTTCTTTTACTTTTTCCTCACGTATTTTTTCTCACATATTTTTCCTCCTCTCTATTACGTTGTCTCTCTCCTCTCATTAGAACTTTTTTTTTCCCTTCTCCACTCAATACTCGTTAAAATTAACAATCCCTCTATCTCACTCTGTCAGAAGATCGATTTTTAACATTCATTTTTTCTATTGAAAAATTTGTTGGAGCATTGGACCGTTTTTCGAAATTGGGTTCTATTATTCTATAAATTAAATTATTTTATAATTTTATTAATTTTTGTTATCATATAATTATATATTTTGCTTATGAGTTGTGATCATTTTTATTTATATTGCTGCGTGTCTACTAGAGAGAATGAATTTGGAAATGAAAAACATAAAAAGAAAAGAATAGATATACCAATTCAATCTCAAAAAAGAGCTATAGATAAATTTGTTATAACAAATAATTAAAACATAACTAAAAATTTAGATGAAAATTTAACAAATGAACAACCAAGTTGATAAGTGCACAAAACTTATTATTTTATATTCAATAAGAAATGATTAATTAATATTTTTTATTAGATAAATGTTCATATCCGTGATTTTCATGTTTTATAGGGGCTAATTTCGGAATTAAAAAAAAGAGACAAAAATAGCAAAAATATGAGATTATACGATTCAAATTCAAAATTGGTTTTTCCATCAAATCAGTAAAGACCAAACCAAATTGAAAAGCACATCAAGTCAAAAATATCAAACCAAATTGGAAAGCATATAATTCCAAATTGGAAAGAAGATTTTTGCTAGGAAGATTTTATTTTATTTTCACTTTGTAATTAGAATTTTCCTCTCCTAATCGTTTCATTCTAAACTCCACAAATAGGGACATATGTAGAGGAGATAGGATGTACATTGTTAGTGAGAGAATTAAAATAATAAAAGTTAGAAAATTTTTGTCTTGAATTTCTTTCTAATAATTTTTTTATGAAGAGCATTTTTATTTTTATGTTTTATTTTCTTATTAGTATGCTATCTTAAACACCCTTTCTCAAAAGAGTGATGAAGCCACCATGGTTGAGATATAAATAGTTGTATCCTTCATGTTGTGTAAGTTTTTCACTTCTGTAATTACAATTTTCTGTTACCAATCATTTCATTCTAAACTCCACAAATAGAGACATATGTAGAGGAGATAGGATGTACATTGTTAGTGAGAGATAATAATAAAAGTTAGAAAATTTTTGTCTTGAATTTCTTTCTTATAATTTTTTTATGAAGAGTATTTTTATTTTTATGTTTTATTTTCTTGTTAGTATGCTATCTTAAACACCCTTTTGCAAAAGAGTGATGAAGCCACCATGGTTGAGATATAAATAATTCTATGCTTCATGTTGTGTAAGTTTTTCACTTTTGTAATTAGAATTTTCCCCTCTCAATCGTTTCATTCTAAACTCCACAAATAGGGATATATGTAGAGGAGATAGGATGTACATTGTTAGTGAGAGAAAATAATAAAAGTTAGAAAAATTTTGTCTTGAATTTCTTTCATATAATTTTTTTATGAAGAGTATTTTTATTTTTATGATTTATTTTTCTTGTTAGTATGTTATCTTAAACACCCTTTCTCAAAAGAGTGATGAAGCCATCATAGTTGAGATATAAATAAGCCATCATGGTTGAGATATAAATAGTTGTATTCTTCACGTTGTGTAAGTTTTTCTCTTTAGAATATTATTTTACTCTCCTATTATGTGTTCTTATATTGATAAAAAATTAAAAGGTGAATTTTCATGTTTGCCAATTAATGATAATTCGGAAAATGCTTACTTCTATTTACTAAAGATATATCAGATTATGTAAAAATATGTTCTCTCATATATAAGCAAGTGTTATTTAACGCTATAATTTTCCTTCATCTTTCCAAATTGTAATTGGACTGGTGAAATGATTTGATTATCGGAGAAAAATTTACATAAAAAAATATACAAATTTATTTACATAAAAAAATTAATTGGACTAGGCATGCCAAGAATGTTGACGCTAAAATCGGCTAACTAAAATCGATTCTAATTTTGATGTAATACAGGCGTGCCAGAACCAACAATGTGGTTCGAGTGTGTGTTGTCAACTCTTGTCACCTTCAAAGCCTTTGCCTTGCCAACTGCTACTTTCATACTTTCTGTTAGAACAAAAACTTGCCTCATAAGGGTCGCCATTGCATTCTCAGGAGCAGGGTCGAGATATACCTCCAGTTTATAATCCAGTTATCCCTGACCTTCCAATTCTGACACCTGGCCTCCCAAAATGATGGCCAAATGGAGATTGGCTCCGATCAAAACGTAGAGCTCGGCTTGCTCTTTAATTTGCCGCAAACGGCATCCAAAAACTCCAAGAATCGAACAGAGCGATTAGGCCGGATTGGGTGGGAGCCAGTTGATTGAGTCGAGGAGAGCGAGTTGATTGAGTCGGTTGGGCCGTCATAGAGGGCATCAAAATAATATTAGTTGCTATTAAAGACATAAATAGTGGCACCCCATGTAAACGAACCACCTCCTTAAAGAACAGATTAGCCATTTGGACTGCATCGTTTGTCTTCTTGCATGCAATAAAATTAGACGCCATTATGCGCGTCCGGACGCAAGGCTACGGGCCTCCTTTTTAATTAAGCCCGATTTTATTATATCTTGGGTAAAAATTCAAATTTGGAACGTATTAGTACCATATCATCAACATAAAGGAGCAAGAAGAGTGTACCTCTTGAAGAGTTACATATGAAAAATGAAAGATCAGCAGTACTATGAACTCAAAAGTTGCCGATGAGCAATATAGGATGCCTTGGCATCAGTTAAGGCCATTCTCCTCCCTCTTTCTCATTCCATTAACGAATTAACTATATATTAAATAAGTTTGTAAAAATTATGTGGAGTCCTTGCATAACACTGGTTGGTTGTTATTAGGGGATATATTTTTACACAAAAGGTATAAAACAACCGCTGGAGGTAAAAATAAATAATCTAATTTTTTTTTTTATGTAAATCACACATTAGATTTACACCAAACAAAAATATACAGAATGGTTGGAGATGTCCTAACATCAAATTTTCATATAATATTTTAAGCTCCTATTTTTTTCTTATTCAACACTTGATATAGTATATTCTTTAAATAAATTTAGTAATTTTTCAATTTCAAATGGAGGTTGAGTATAGAAACAATCGTGATTCTTTTGAAAAAAAAAAAAAAAATTAGGATTCAGTTAAACCGGTAAGAAAATGGGTAATGATTATTTTTATAAATTTTAAACATATATCTAAATTGTATTGGACCACATCTAGGGATGACAATTCATGTTCGTTGGTCATAATTGTGTCATGTCGAGTCGATGCAAGGGTATTATACTAAACAGGTAAACCCAAATTCAACCCATTTAATAATCGTGTCAAGAACTCTTAACACTAACCCAACCAATTTATTAAACGGGTAAACGTGTTAACCCGTTTAATGACCTGTTTATAATCTGAACCCGTTTAAGGTTAATCCAAACCCGCTTATCTCGTGTCGTGTTCGAGTTATATTGGCGGGTCTTGTCGTAATTTGTCACCCTTACCCACGTCAACTAGGAGGATGAACTTTATCATTCGAGAAGAGAACCCCAAGTATTGTCCATTTCTTTAAGCTCCACAATCAAGGTTTCAGGTTCGGTTTGGTCGTATGAAATTAATAGAAAAAATTAAAGTAAAAAAATAGTGCAGCGAAGGAAAGAGAAATAAAAAGAAAACAAATTTTGTTCAAAAATTTAAATAGTATGAAATTTACTATTAAAAAAAATACATTATTGTAAGTTCATAAACAATTTAAGAAATAAAAAAAAAAAATTGGGGTTTCCATTTTTTTTTTTTTTTTTCAGAAAAAATTTCCGCAAAGAAATTTCAAGTTGGTATGGATAGTCTTTTACCACGAAGAAGAAAAGATTTATGAGGTGAATGTTTGAATAAATAGCAAAATATATGACAGTATTAGCCTTACGAATGGCAAAAATCTCTCTCGTGGATAGAACTTATGAGGAGTTCATGTTGATGTTGGTATGGATAGTCTTTTAAACTAATTTTGTATAAAAGAGATTTATGGTAATTTTCAATCTCATTCGTGGTAATCCTCCCTCTACAACTCCTCTACAATACTTGCCCATCAAGTAATGTACAATCCTTATTCCATAAATCCTTGCAAAAAAAAATCCTTATTCCATAAATAGAAACAAATCCCAAAAATCCTATATATAAATATACACACACACTACCCGCGGGTTGTTTATGTTGTTTTGGTAAGCACGCCCGAGCTGTTATAGTGTAGTAAAAACTCATATATATATAGATATATATATACACACACACACAACACGCAGTGCTTAACTGCAAGATAACATGGAAAACATGGAGTATCGTCCTCTACACATCACAATCATCTCCGCCGATGGCCTCCCAGACATCAATATGTTCTCCAAGATGGACGTTGACGTGGTGGTGTCAATCAACGATGGCCGGAAAACCAAATACGTGACCAACATCCACAGAGGCGGCGGAACCACTCCCGTCTGGAACCACCCCATGACGTTCTCCGTCGCCGAGGTCATATTGGCCAACCCCACTGACCTCTTCCTCCTCTTCAAACTCCGCTCCGACCGCGGCTTCCTCGGCCACCGAAAAATCGGCTCCGTCTCCGTCCCAGTCAAAGAACTCCTCGCCGACAACTCCTCCGCTGAACGCACTGTGGAGTATCAGGTACGAAAGCGCTCCGGTAAAATCAAGGGCAATCTGAAATTCTCTTACAAGTTGGGCGAAATATTTGCTGCGCCACCAGTGACGTATCCGGTGGCGTCTGGTGATCCACCAGGGTCGCAGGCTGCGGCGACTTCCCGTGGGTTTAAGCAGAGTGGTAAGCAGAAGAAGAAGAATAGTGATGATGATGATAGTTGTTTCTGTTGTTGTGTTGTCGAAGACGGTGATGCTGGTTGTTGTGATGCTGGTTGCTGCGATGTTGGTTATTGTGATACTGGTTGCTGCGATGTTGGTTATTGTGATACTGGTTGCTGCGATGTTGGTTGCTGTGATGGTGGTTGCTCGGATGTTACTGATTGTTGTTGTTCTTGTTTAGGTTTACTCCTGCTCGAGAATTTATTTGACTAGGGTTTTAGTTTCTATTTTCGGTTATATACCTTAAGAGTATTGCTATTTAGCCGACAAATAAAAACCTATTACTTACTTGAGTGTGACTATCCATATATCAAATATAATATTGAAACTCATTTTAAAATATAAGGAAATTAATTATTTAGAAAGTTGTAGTCCATTTTTTAAGTTTTATATAATATCTTTATTGACTATTAAAATTTCAATCATCATGCATATCAAATTATATATATATATATATGTATATATATCACATTATATCTCGATCTCTCTAAAATATAGATACTTAATTGCATCTCCTATATATAATTAAATAGGTATTTATTCATTAATATAATGATCAAAATTAATGATTTATGTAATTCCAAAAACAAAAACAAACAGAGGAATTTAAAAATACAATAAAATTCTTTTATTTCAATACCATGAAAGATATTATGAAATTTCAACAATAATACGCATATTTTTACTTAGGCCTTTCTTTTTACTTAGGCCTTTCTTTTTTTCCCAATTTGGTTCCGTTTGGTTTCTACGCTTTATTGAGCTTATTCTTGGGCCGTCATGAATTTCCAAGTTGGAGTGTTGGACTGACAGGTTGATAGAACTTCATTGGGCCGATCCAACCATTTCTCTGTCTGTGATTCACATTAGGCTTGGGCCCATATTTTACACGTGTCATGCCACAATTGGAGATTCCTGCCGACACAGGTGTCTGGTCTTTATTGAAGCACTATTTGTTATTTTGTCAAGTTTATCGACATTTGAGAATAGTTTTATCTGCAAACCTTTTCTCGGGTAATTCGGACAAGTTAAACGAATATGAGATAGGATTTGAGTCTAACTCATCAGAGAGATGTTAAACTCAAATTTAATTCTAATCATATCTTCAACATTAATTATTCAACATAAGCTCAACTCATACTTCTAAATTTTAATTCGGATTTAGCTTTCGTGTTAATTCGGATTACTCATATAACTAATTCTTACACCGAAAATTTAATATGATCTTAAATTATTTTTAAATAAAATTACTTTTAACCAAGAAAAAGTTTAAAGACGTTTTTTTTTTTTTTTTTTTGTAAATTTTTAATAAATTACGAACAAATTTTTATAAAATTCATTCTCCAAAATGTTAACATACAATAAGTTAAGATTTAACAAAAAAAAAAGTTTAAAAAAAAAAAAAAATGTAATCATAATTTAAATATTATATATAATGTATTTAAAAGTAAAAATATATATGAAAATTATATTGAAATTCGGGTTCGAGTTGGTTCGGGTTGCTAACACTTCAACCTAAGCCCAACTCTAATTAAATTCGAGTTTAGATTTTTCAACTCAAACCCAACTCTTATTGTAAAAATAGTTGTCCAAACAAATAAAAAGTCGGGCTGGGCTAAGGTTGAGTAAGTTGGGTTTGGTTTACCCAACCCAATAAAATAAATATGAATAAATTCTTTGATGAGTAGATAAGTACTAAAATTTTATATAATTAATATGGAAGAATTTTTGAAATTTATAAAAAGAATTTGATAAATTCAAATCTAGATACTTTGAGTTTTTTAAAATGGAACAAGACTTTTAGAATAATCACACGTATCCTTGCTTCATTCTTTCACTGAGTACTTGATTACAAAAACTTTTAAATTTTCGACTTGAAATTTTGACAAGCTTAAAAGGAAGAATTTTGATTTGGCTCATCAACATCTTTTTGAACTTGAATTTAGGTCGCCCAAATTTCGAATGAATCGAGCTTAATTTTATGTTTTAAATTGTTCACTTACCAAGCTCGTTCATCAACCTCATTACTATAGTCCCTTTTCATAATCACTTGAACTAAATATATAATGGAGTATCTAGTAAGATATGTTTTGAAAAATAAATCATTTAATAAATCATAAATATGCTTAATATTATGGCATGCCATGTCATCGCTTTTTTAAAAATTTTGTGGTGTATGAAACTAATTCAAAAATCTAAAAAATATAATGGCCATAAAATATTATGCGTATCACTTCATCCTAAATTTTTTATTTACATGGGCTATTAATGATCTCCCATGCTGATCACTTAATAATAAATATAAATATATACTGTAACCGTGAGAATATTTTATGAATATATATAAAAAAAAAAATAAAAAAATAAAAAAAAAGGTGGGCAATAGAACTTATTTTTGGATTCATTGAAAGTTAAAAATCAAAATTGATAAAAGAGTTGCAGTTTATTTATTTATTTTATTATTATTATTATTATTTATAGTGGCAAGAAAAACAGCTATGCCATACGGCATCTACAAATACAGTCATAAATACCGTACAAAGGCAAATAAATCAAGAAGCAATACAATAAAAACTGAAGAACAGGCCTCTGATTTATTAAGAAACAAGCCAAAGCACACCAGCGGACCACCTAAGGAGAAGAGCATCAACAGGAGTGACCCAAAGGTCAGGCCATCATCAAGGCAACAACTCCAAAGCTGCATCCACAAGGCCCCGCCGACTAGGAGAAAAACCACCCAAACCACGCACAAAAAAGTGGGAATACCAAAACCCGACATAAATCAGAGATCTAGCGGAAGACAAAAACACCAAATCCACCATGTTGAGCCAAAAGCAAGCCAACTAGAAGCAGATCTAATAAAATAACAGCAAAACGGCGTGAGACCCACCCACCAAGCGAACTTATTACACCACGCTGAGTTTATTGAGAGGTGGGAGGCAATGATCGCCCCCCTAGGAGTGGGGAGCAGAAGAGAGAAGATGAAAGGTAGGCGGTTGAGGGTCAGAGAGAGGCGAAAGAAAAGGTAAAGAGAGAAAGTAACTTCTAAGTATTATGCAAGGCAAAAGATACAAATAACCCTTTTTACATTCTCCCCTATCCAAACTCGCAACGCCCTCATTATTGCCTATTCGGGGTGTTCATTCGGACACTTTCTGGGCTGGGCGCTTAGCGTGATACCTGATCAAGGATTGAGTCTGACTCTGATACCAACTGTAACGAGTAGACGTTTGTCCATTTACTCAAAAACTCAAACTATTGGGTAGTGTTGCATAGTTCGATATAGAATGAATATCAAGTATATATTTTTTTTGTGAAGATAAAATTAAATTTTTAAAAAAACTGATAAAAATAATTTTTAATAATGAGAAAAACTAATTACAGAAATATTTCTAGAATCATCCACAAAGGGTAATTGTCATAAATGCCATCGGATGGCTTCAATTTTTCCACACACACTCGTGTAAACACACACAGTAGTGAATTAAAATTGGTAAAGTGCTGGTTCTCTGTAGCTTCCCAAACGGTTACATTCCTGATATGCATTACCTCACGCGGATACAAACACGTACAATAACGCGTGTAAGAAACACTCCTAAACACGTCACACCCACTTTCTCTCTCTATATATATATACCCACACAACACTCATATAATGTATAAAGTTCGTTCCATTGATCCTATTCTCGAGAAATCCTCACACACACAATCAATATATATCATCGTCTTTTCAGTTCCTCAATATATATATATATCTATTATTGTATACCCATCCAATCTTGGTTCATCGATCAATTGTTTAATCTTGATTCTTCAATCGGACATGGAGTACCGTAGTATAGATATCACAATTATCTCCGCCGAAGGCCTCAACGATGTGAATCTCGTGTCCAAGATGGACGTCTACGTGGTGGCGTCGATCTCCGGCGTCCGGAAAATGACCCCCGTCGACAAACGCGGTGGAACGTTCCCCAAGTGGAACCACCGCATGCAGTTCTCCGTCGCCGAATCCGCCGTGAACAAGCCCCACCTCTGCCTCCTCTTCCAAATCCGGTCAGATCGCGTCCTCGGCGACAAGGACATCGGCTACGTTTCCGTTCCCCTGAGAGACCTCCTCGCCGGCGGCTACACCGATACCGAACGTATCGTCGAGTACCAAGTCCAGAAACCCTCCGGAAGGCCTAAAGGTACATTGAAATTTTCGTTCAAGTTCGATGGGAATATTACTCATCCGTCCACGGCCGCGCCGGCAAAAGTTCACGAGCCTGTGACGGCGTATCCACCGTATGTTGATCCAAGTAAGGCCGGTGCGGCGGCGCCGGAGAAAGTTCACGAGTATGTGACGGCATATCCACCGTATGTTGATCCAAGTAAGGCCGGTACGGCGATGGCGTACCCACCGTATGGCGGTGCAAGTACGGCCGGAGCGGCGGTGCCGGTGAAAGGTCAGGAGCCTGTGCAGGCGTTTCCACCAAATATGGGTTCGAACACCACCGGTGCGCCGCCTCCTGCTGGGGTGGCGATGGCGTACAATCCACCTCCGGCCTATGCTTATCCGCCGCATACGGCGGGTTACGGATATCCGCCACCGCCACAGGCATATCCCGCCCCACCGATGGCGGGGGGGTATGGGTATGCACAGCCACAAGTGCAGAAGCCTAAGAAGAAGAAGAATAACTTTGGGATGGGATTGGGAGCTGGTTTGCTCGGAGGCTTGCTGGTCGGAGATATGCTGTCAGATGCCGGCGATATGGGTTCCTATGATGGTGGCTTTGATGATGCTGGTTTTGATGGTGGATTTGATTTCTAAATATTTTTTTATTTTTTTGATTTTTTTCCCCTCTGAGGTAGTGATTCGATGTGTGAATATTGGTAATATGAACTCATGTGATCATGTGATTTAGTTAATTTTTCAATGGACAGTGTTTTTCTTTCTTGGAATTATTCTCATCCAAAATTGCCAATCAATTCTATTTTTGTGCCATGTCATGTGATTCATCATCCATGTGAATTGTTTATCTACCTTCGTCCCAATTGTATAGTATTAAATTAATGTTCAAAAAAATATTATTATTATTATTGTTATTTTTTTATTTCTCCAATTTTTTAGGAAAGTTCGGCAACACGCATTAAATATTTTATTCATCCATCTAACTTATTTATATTTTAAACCAAAGGAATTTTTGCTTTGTATGAGAATAATTTGTGTATTTATTGTCTGTGTATTTTTCATCTGTCTTTTCATAAAGTAATGCTTCGTTAAAATCTACCCCAAGTTTTTTCTTGAAAGGTAAATTAAAATATATTAAAAGAAAAGAGGCCTAAGGTAACAAGCAATCAAAAAAAACAGAACAGGCCAGAGAGAACCCAAACATAGGGCCCAAGTCCAAGATGAACTCCAACCAAATCACAATGATTTCAGGAAGCAAGATCAGGGGCGAAGCTTCGCCTCCGGTCGGGTATTTCCCATTCCTCTGCAATACTGTTGAAAGAATTAATCCGAGATTGTGGAGGATAGCAACTTCGATCAAATTGTTTGTAAAGTCTTATGGTGCTGATAGAGACTTCTTTTGGAAAATCCTGCGATTGCGTTCATTCCAGACATTATAAACTAGGGTTGCAAGACTCATCTTGGATGGAATGTCCCCTAAGTTGTTACTTCTAAAACAATATAATTTTGTTTGGAATGTCAATAACCACTTCTTTGGTCTTTAAATTTTTTTTTTTTACATTAAACACTAATGCACCTAGTAATTGAGGCAAGCAACTAATTATCTGATGGCTGATGAGTTATGGAGGGGGATCCGAACCTGGCCTTTGACCACAAGTAACACATGTCCTACCACTTGGCTATCACACGTCCAAAAATTATACCATTAAGCAAAATTTCCTTTGGATAAGTATCTTCTAAATTTGTTAAATTAAAAATGTTATTTAACAAAAATTGTTAGTTTGTGTTACAAGTGGTTTTAGGAGGATAAAGATTACTAATTATGTTAATTGGAACTATATGATAATGGTAATCATTTGTGATTTGGGGGCAATAATAACAAGAAGTTTGTATAAAATATAGGGCTAATTTCATTATTTTACATGTAACAAAGTGCAATACTGATATTACAAGTAACTCATAACCCCTTAATGGTTATGGGGAGTCGAGCCAAATTTAGGAGAGGATTGACTACAAAGTTCAATCTATAAAAATTTAAATAGATTTTTATTTTGCAAAATTTGAAATAAGAAAAGACGCTTTGGTGAAGAATTATGAGATGGAAAGTAAACCGATAGGAAGTAAAAAACGAAACTAGTTTGGGATATGGAAATATGAAGATGGAAAGTTACCATAAATGGACGAAAAAACAAAATTAAAAAATTATTCACTTTCCATAAAGTGATATTCTCAGTAGCTTCCTGAATCTTTACTAAATTCCAATTTTTGGAAGGATTATTCACTAAACTTTCCTTGCCTGTAAAACAAGAAACCCTGGCCTCCTCTATATGAACACACACCGCACTGTGTGTTAAATATTTAGTCCATAAATCCACCACACACACAGACACACACTATATCGTCTTTTCGGTTCCTATTATACACACGCAATCTTGATTCTTCGATCAATTGCTCAATCGCATAACACAGACATGGAGTACCGGACTTTAGACATCACAATTATATCCGCCGAAGGACTCAATGATGTGAATCTTGTGACCAAGATGGACGTCTACGTGGTGGCGTCGATCTCCGGCGTCCGCAAACTGACCCGCGCCGACGAGCACGGCGGAACAAACCCCAAGTGGAACCACCACATGAACTTCTCCGTCGCCGAATCAGCCTTGCAAAAGCCCGACCTCTGCCTAACCTTCACACTCCGGTCCGCAAACTGATTCGCGCCGACAAGCACGGCGGAACAAACCCCAAGTGGAACCACCACATGAACTTCTCCGTCGCCGAATCAGCCTTGCAAAAGCCCGACCTCTGCCTAACCTTCACACTCCGGTCAGATCGCGTCCTCGGCGATAAAGACATCGGCTACGTCTCCGTCCCGCTGCCAGACCTCCTCGCCGGCAACACCACCTCCGAACGCGTCGTCGAGTACCCGGTCCAGAAACCCCCCAAAGAGCCTAAAGGTACATTGAAATTCTCGTACAAGTTCGATGGGAAGTTTACGCAGCCGCATACTGCGGCGCCAGCGAAAGCTCATGAGACTGTGACGGCGTATCCACCGTCTGTTGATTCAAGTAAGGCCGGTGCGGCGGCGCCGGCGAAGGGTCAGGAGCCTGTGACGGCGCATCCACCAAATATCAGTGTGAGCACCACTGTCGCGCAGCCTGCTGGGGTGGCGATGGCGTATCCACCGCCACCTTATACTTATCCACCGCAGCAAGCAGCGGGGGGTTACGGATATCCGCCACCGCCGCAGGCGTATCCGGTGTCGGCGATGGCGGGATATGGGTATCCACAACCACAAGTGCAGAAACCTAAGAAAAAAAAGGATTAGTTTGGGACGGGATTTGGAGCTGTTGATCGGAGGGTTGATTGTCGGAGATATGGTGTCAGATATCGGAGATGCTGGGTATGAAGATGGCTTCGATGACGTTGATTTTGATTTTGATTTCTAAATCTGTTTTGATCTTTTATTTATTTATTTTTTCCTGAGGTAGATGATTTGATGTCGTGAATTGGTTTTTAGGTTTGATATGATGAATTCATGTGATTTAGTTAATTTTTCCAATTTTATAAGTACCTTTTTGGCATTATTTTGTGCTAAAAACACTAATCACTTTATCTAGTAACGTCTATTTGTTGTTTATTTTCATCTACTTCATCATAATGGTTCTCTATCAAATTGTATAAAACTGTGAATTTTGGAAAAGCAATTTTTTAATTTTATTTTTAATTTCACCTATTTACTTGAATTCATATTCAAATATAAGAAAAAAATAAAATAAAATTAAACACACTGATTTTTTATTTTTTTTTGTCATCCATCATCCAAGTTATTTGTAATTGAAATTTAAGTTATATAATCTTTCTTAATGAGTGTGCGGTCTCTTCATCTTCATGTGATTTAAATTTAAACTAGTAGGAAATTTTACTTGTGGAATAGTTTTGTGCTCTTTTTATCTATTTTTTTTTTCATATCTCTTTCCATAAAACAGTGCTTCTTTAAATTTAGTCCTAACATTTCTAAAACAATAAAATTTTGTTTGGAAGGTCTGGAGGCACTTCTTTGTGGTTCCAAATTTGAAGTCTTTTGTCAGTCAACAATGTGTAGCTGAATGATAGGCTGGATCTTCAATTACCAGAAGAATCATATTGAGTGTATTAAGTGTGAGTTCAAATTTTCTCTATTGTGCAAGTCTATTATTTAAGTCTCATTCGCGTCGCGTGAGACTGGTACGGGTGAGAAATTCTCCAATTAGGAGGACATGTTTTTTGAAGAAGGTTTGCTGCAGTATTTAATTGTGAATTTGGTTCAATAACAAAAATTAATTGTTGGTTTGTAACAAGTAATTTTAGGAAGATGAACATTGCAAATCTTGTTCATTGACCTGTACGGCTAATACAACAACGTGGTGCAACAGTCAGTCTCTTAATGCACGTGTACAGTATTAACAATCGGGTAGTATTTAAATTGGCCCTTGTAAAAAGATTTGATTAAACAAGACCTTGAAAATGAATTAGAAATTTTGTGTGGTTCACCTACTACAAGCTGATTTAAGGGTATGTGAGTTTAGCTTCACTAGAGACGGGCTGCTGATTTTTTTAGGATAAATTGTAACATAATAAAATAACGATATAATGTAATTATAGATAATTATTACGTAAGTAATATGAAATCGTGATATTTGGCACAAATGATGTGGAATTGTGATTTATGTGGCATAAGGTCATAGTATAGACTTATAGTTAGCATGTGGTTTATAATTTAGTGAATTTGGTGGCGTTAATAAATTGAAACAGAGTATTGCACATTTATCATTTTCTTTTGTTTGCCTAACAGTGGCATGTCTTTGCATGGTCTTTGGCTATGTCCCAAGTAAGTATGTTATCTGTCTGTCTTTTATTTACCTACTTATTTATCACAAACAAAAAAAAATTATAACTTATAGCCTTTGTGAAGAATTATAGACATGGGCCTTAGTGACCAATTGATCTTATTCAGAAGATAATCCAATTTTTTTTTTTAGTTTACACACATGCATTAATTGAGCTTCAAACTCCTACCATTTCTTTAAAAAGTAGGGAAAGGTCTAGTATCGCTAGAATATTGGCATGGTGATAAGCGGTGGTCAACTTTAATTTACTTATTATTATTATTTTTTTTTTCATGAAACACTGCATTAGAGGCAATGTTGATGGGGCGATCAATTATTACAAAATAACAAAAGAAGAGTTTAAATTGTTAGACATAATTCTTTGATAAAATGTTATAGTCATGTCAACTTACTAGATGTATGCATGAACCATTATCACTATTGTTTGCTTCTTTTTCTTTCGTATAATTAGGTTACCTTCTAAGAAGGTATAGTATCTGATGTGAGTCAATAATAAAAGTCCACTCATAATAGAACGAATCCTTATGGGATAGGGTTATATTGAGGGTATCGAACTTCAAGAATTGTGGAGGATTGTTAAGTATAAAATTAATTGCTAATTTGATTCAAGAGAAGAAATAATTTTGATGTTTTCTATTTTTAAATTGTAAACAAAATAAAAACTAAAGATAAACTAAACTATTTAGAAGATATATCAAGAGATAAGAGACTTAGGGTATTGACTTCACCACTAGCCTTATAACATGGTCAATTGCTTCAACTATGTGATTCATACTTATGCATATTCAGGAACCAAGTGGCTACAAATATATTTTAATTCAATTAAGAAGATATATATGAATAAACACTATGCCATAACTCATATTCGGTTAGCACGAATTGTCTACCTAACTACTCTAATTTAGGGTGTAATACAACTCGTCTTCATTAGGCATGAATTATCAAAACATTCATTCACACATTCGTTAAGCATCATTGCATGATCACTACTCTTTCCATTAAGAGAAGCCTTTAGCCACCAATCTCTAACAATAAAAGAAGTTTGAATTCAATTATAACAAAATCAATTATAAGACAAGAGATTAATTTCATTAAAATTGATTATAAACATTAAAACCCAGTTGTTTAGTACAACTAAGTTAATTACACACAACATGCAATCAATATACATAATTCAGAAAAAATTTCAAAGTTAAGAACAATCAAACCATGTTATTCGATTAGTGTTACATCAATTCCCTAAGATGATGTTTAGCTACTCATGGAGATGCAGGATATCTTCATTGTTGTTGTACAAACTATCTCCATGGACCACCAAAAATTCCATAGGATCTTCTGTTCGAATTTGTGAATGAAATTTGTCTGATCAGAATACGTGAAAGGCATCATTTAACGTAGTGTCTATTAGGAAATACAACCACCGCCATATTGCGTCTTCTTTGAAGACATGTCTATGTAACAACGTAAATGTCATCTGTGACAACGTGAATATCCTGGTGTGAAAGGGTGGTATGTTGTTGCATACAGAGCCCTGTATATCATTCACATCTATTATTGTATAAAGAATGTTTGTATATCAGTATAATGGTATAAACCAAGAGGTGTGGTAGTTATAGACTGAACAGACGTCTTGTATAACTAGAGGTCACGTTGTTAGACTAATAATGGAAAGGTGCGATGGATGTAACATGTCTGTAAATGAACAAATACACCCAATAACCAAAAAACGCCACTCTGTCTATAGGTACCCAGGCTGCTATCATTTTAATTCGTTAATTTTTTCATTCTCTCTCTCCCTCTCAACATGAACCCAACCTAAGTAGGTGTGGGTTCAAGCCATAGAGTCAAATGGTTCGAACAATTCAACCAGACATCTATAGCAATGAGTCATATTGCGATTGGTCCGAACCAAATGTGTGATACCTCTCGATTCTAAAGCCACGGGTGATCAAGTCTGAGCACAGATCCGAGGGATACCAAACAATTAATATGTAAACAAGCAGAAATAAAAAACTGAACTAAGAATAAACTAATAATATGCTGAAAGAAATCTAAAATAAGAATTCTCAAACTTGAAATAATAAATTAATATAATTTAAAATCGTACAACTCGGGAATCCACCTAGTGGACCCCTAATCCCAAATCCATAAATAAATTTACAGAATTAAAACCCAAAAATTAAAATAGAAAGGAAATCCTATGTAACCGGAAGAGTGAGTGTTTGTATCTGCACCAATACGATCAAGCTCTACGCCTGGTACTGTCGAACACCTGAAAAATAATAGAGTGGGTCAAGCCCACATGCAAGTCCTGATCTACTACGATCCAAACAGTAATTCGATACGCAAATACATCCTAGAAAGACTCAACAATATCTAGAGTAGTCCATATATGTATATATAGTACACACTATAAGACGTTCGCTAGTCCAGTAGGTCTGTCTCAGTCTGAATAGAAGGCAACATGCAAATACGCACCCTAAGGCGGGCATGAGTACCTCGACCTACTAGGGAACAACACCTATGTCCAGTTATCAATCCTAGGCGATATACGCGCCCTAACCATGGTCTTGAGACTCAGGCTCATACCATGGCACATAAAATATATATATAAAGTCCATACTCCCAATACAAAATATCAGCCATCTTTGTAGTGGTCTGATATATGTAAACACTCCATCCTGAAACCGTAGTAAGGCTTTCAATTCACAATTGATATGACACATGTAGATGATGGACTTAACCTTTATGGTTAATCCATACCTTAATCCAATTTAGGTAGGTCTTAGTATTTTGAGCTAAGCCATCCCCAATATGACACCGTCCCATACCGGTTCATATATATACGTCCATATAAGTAGGACTTAACCTTTTTTTTTTTTTTTTTTATCAATCCAACTCATTCCAAATTAGGTAGAATTTAATGTTTGAAATAATTCATACCTAGTATATCACCCTCCCATACCGGTACATACAATCCTCCAATTAACACAGTTGACCATACAATATTAAGTAGTCATCAACCACACTCCAGAATATGCACAAGATAAATTTAATGCATATACATAAATATTAGGCATTCATTACGGCCTAAAATCTAATTCCAATAATGTAAAGTGTTACAATAAATTCAAGCATTCACATACTCCACCATAGTCCACGAATTGATACAGTGAGTAAATATTTTAAGTATCAATTTCACCCAAGCCAAGCATAGATAAATTTAGTTAATTCACTATACTTACAATACTATGGACATATGATTTATTATATATATTCAAATCATAATTAACAACCTTGTTAAGCTCCAATATCTAAAACTAGTAAATCCTCCAACATAGCATAGTTACTAAAACAACACTATATAATTAACTGTCATCCTCCAAATTATGCACCAATATGAATTTATACATACATATCAACATTAGGTATTCACTTCAGAACCTAATTATTATACTCCAATAATTTAAATAGCTAAAATATTTCATAGTATTTAAATTCTACATACAGTGCACAAACTGATACATTTTAATAGCCCTTAAGTACCAAATTCATTCCAAACCACTCATAGTTGAACTTACAGATAATTCACTACGTTCATTACATGGTGGAAAATATGATTAAATATAATTAACTCAAATACCAACAATTTGCTAAGTTCCGGTAATTAAATTCCTTAGCCAAACAGTGCAACATATGGATGTTTCTTTGAACTGTTAATTACTCATTTCCTTAATCCATTATTGTACTAAAGGTTTTCAATATTTAATTAAGTCCCTAACATTTAATTACACCTTACCATAGCATTTAAACAGCTTTAGAAAACACTGCACAGCCCAAACAGCCCCTAAAGCTCATTACTGTGCGATGCAAGAAAGAGCAGGCTCAACAAAAACATTGAGCCTGCTCCACTTTTGACTTAGAGCCGGCTCCTTCAACATTGAGCCGGTTCCAAGTCCCTAATAGAGCCGGCTCCATCATCTTTGAGCCGGCTCTAAGGTAATTTTAGAGTCTGCTCCTTCTCCTTTGCAGCCGTTGCCCGTTCAACTTCGTCTTCTCCAACTCCGGTGATTAAAGAGCCTCTGTGGTATATTCTAATTCTTATTCTAGGTTCAATCTTAGTCCTAAATAAGTTCAAACCATTGAGATCCAATCCTAACATGTGTAGGAACACAAGTATTAAAGCAACAATTACAATACCTCTGTTAACCAATTTTAAGCAAGCTGCGACAGATTTAATTCAGATTAATTTGATGCAATTAAATATTGTTCTAAGCACCTGTTCTAGAGTTCAAATTCAGTCCTAGATTAATTACTAGGCAACCATATGAATCGTTGATCTCAATTAAACAAGAAAATAAACATGTTACAGGAGAAACCAACTAACAGGAACCCAAAGAATTTTGGTATAACAGTTCCATGCAACAAAGTTAATTATCAGTTTAAACATGTATAATAGATTGTTTAAGCATTAGTTTAATCCCTGGAGTCTTCCTAAGCATGCACAGAACACGAATTAACGGGAAAGAATAGAACAGAACTTGCCTGTAATTTCAGAGTTTGAAACTGTAAACCACCGTCTCTGAGGTTTTCCGACCACCTTCTAAACTATCGTTCCATGCCTCTGCTATTCTTGGTTAAACCCAGAAGCAACCCTGTTCCTTTCTCCTTGGACCTCTCTATTAAACTCTCAAGGTTTACTCTCTGTTTTTCCTAAAATTCCTTTCTATTGCACTCTGTATTTTCTCTGTGTTTCTTAGGTACGTGAGAAGAACCTTGTATATTCTCTAAAACCCTAAACCCACATAACTATATATTTATAGAACCAAAATCTTAAACTAATTTTAATTTGTTTACAAACAGGAAAACAAAACCCTAACATTCATTCCCTAATATGTCGGCGACATCCGTGTAAAATAAAATCCTAAGTTACCATAAAGAAAATACAGTACATTAATTAAATAAAACAATTAAATCAGTATTAAAAATTAATCAAGTAATATATCATTAAAACAATCTCAATTAACATGTAAATTAAATACACACAAATATTAATTAAATCAATTAAGCAACCACAATTAATCACTTAAGAAAACAAAACAACTAAGTCACATAACTAAATCAATTAATCAATGAAAAATAAAATAAAATTTCCAATTCTATTCTTTTGAAAACTAGGGGTATTACAAAATGGTTCAAATCGAACCCAATGCATGCATTTTTTATGTAGGAGAGATACATTTTTAAGTCAGACAGAATATTATACAGAGGAGGTTCATTGTATTCACGAGTTTGAAGTGCTGCTACTGGTGGATGTAGACCATTATATCCTGGGAGACAAATGTCATTGAGTCCATTAGCGCGGGGCGTAAATTGTCTTAAGGACATAATATCTAATACTAACCTCGGTCCAGGTTCTTTATTTACTATTATTATTTTATTACTTTAATTTGAATGTTTAATTAAATATCGAGTTGGATATTTAATTAATTATTTTTAGCATATTATTAATTATATCATGGCGTATTAGTATAAGGTTAGTTATATCTTAAATGTCATTTGAAGCATATATTTTCCAACATCTTCTTATTCAATTTTCAATTAAAGTCTTCAAAACCCTAAAAGTTGCCAAGAACTCTCTCTTATATCCTCCCCTCCTCAGCTGGACATCTTCTATATATATGTGTGTGTGTACGTGTGTGTAGGGTTTCCTTCCAAAGAAAGAAGCCCAAATAGTTTTTTTTTATATTTTTATCAGTTTGCAATTCTGTTTTGACTTATTTGGAGTACGAATATCGAAACTGCTATTAGACACAAAAACGACGGGCTTCGAGTCTTTTTTCCATAGCCGCTGAGTTTGCCTAATTCTGATTTTTGAGTAAAAAGTTATGCTTAAAATACTGAAACAGGTCTAGAATTTCCTACTCAAGTTAATTCCTTATTGGAATAAGAAATCTTTTTTTCTTTCAACCCAAAAATGAATTTAGCTTGCTGGAAACTCTTTTAAAAGTCTTCTAGAAATATCATTAAATGATTTTAACCATTGGATTACCTTGGATTTCCATTCGTTGATTGAACTCAAATACTCTGAAAGTAACAGAATTAACTAAATTTATGAAGAATACCTGAAAATGACAAAAATTAATAAAATAACATAAGTAACATGAAATAAACATTACTAAGATATTAAAATATCCAAATCTAACGGGTCAAATGTGCAACATTCAGCGCTTATCAGTATCCCATATTAGATTCTATATTTGAGGGAAAACTAACCTAGTCAGCATCTGTAAGTCCTTCTGAAGGTGCCAATATAATTAGGGGTGTTCATTTGATCCATTAATCCATGAAACCAATCTGATTTATGCAGATTGATTTGTTCTTTCGCCTCATAATTCGGTTACGGATTGATAAATAAGAAATCTATAATCCACAGATCGGTTAACGGATTGGAGTCTTTAAAAACTGATCCAATCCATTAACCAATCCGATCTGTTCAGATTTGTATATATAAAAAATACACACACATATATACACTATTTCTATTTTCTTTATTCTTTTATTATTTTAAGTTTACTAACTTTTAACTCTAACCACCTACTAAATTTTAACCTTAAAAACCTACTAACTTTTATGTTCTATTAGTGGTTCAAAATTCGTCTATTAAACCATGGTTAAAATTAATAATATCAGGCTATCTGGAAAAAGCCTAATACATAAAACTAATCCGATCCGATCTAAAGCAATAGATCGAATTAGGTTTAATTTTCACCAATTTGTAGGGATCGTATTGGATTAGGTTTAATGCCGAATCTAATCCAATATGTGGTCACCCCTAAATTTAATTTATACAATAATTTGAGGCCTGCAATTCACTTGAGATATTGAATAATCTAAAGCACAACATTTCTTTTCCAAGCAACCATTTGATCTATTTATTGGTATAACCGAAATCCCTCCTCACAAATTCCATGTAAGGATCTTGAAGATCATTATATTTTAAGATGAATCCGGATTATGTGCCTTGGTCTTGAATCGCTCATTCAATGCACTACATCATATGTAGTAACTGTATAAGTAATTTGAGGTTGTTGTATATATAACATGAATTCTTGAGAGAGTTGATTTTTTAATCAAAAAACAATTCTAAAATCTTTTGTAACTCTGTTCACCCTGCTTTGAATACCTTCAATCGACCATTGCCAAATCAATTAGGTTTTGACTAACCTTCCTTTGAAAAATATGAGTCTGGTACCGCTAGACCACTAGCCTGATGGTAAGTGATTGTCAACTTTAATTTACTTAATTTTTTCATGAAACACTGGATTAGAGGTAATGTTGATGGTTGCTCAATTATTACAAAATAACGAAAGAAGAGTTTAAATTGTTAGACCAAGTTCTTTGAGAAGTTATAGTCATGTCAACTTACTAGATGTATGTATGAGCCATTGCCATTATTGTTTGCTTCTTTCGATCTCTTCCGTATAACTAGGTTACCTTCTAAGGTGGTACATTATCCCATAGTAGATCATATATTTGAGGGAGAACCAACCTAATCAGCATATGTAAATCCGTTTAAAGGTGCCAATATATCAAATGTGTTCATTTGATCCGTCAATCCATGAACCAATCTGATCCGTGCAGATTGGTTTCTTCTTTAGCCTCATAGTTCGGTTACGGATTAATAAATAAGAAATCTATAATCCACGGATTGGGGTTTTTAAAAACCGATCCAATCCATTAACCAATTCGATCCGTTCAAATTTATACATATAAAAAATACATATATTGTAATACCCCTAATTTTAAAAAGGATATTTCTGGTATTTAATGGTATTTAATTTATTATTTAAGTGCATTTTATTTGATTATGTGTCATTATTTTTTTATTAGGTGCTTAATTGTTTTCTTTTGTGGTGATTTAATTTATTTCTTTTGTGGTGATTTAATTTATTTAAATGATATTTATTTTTAGTTATTTGATTAGAATTACTTGTTAGTGTTTTAATTATGTAAGTGGCATTAATGGTTTAAGTGTAATTGGTTTAGTTATTTGATTGGGATTACTTGTTAGTGTTTTAATTATTTAATTGGCATTAATGGTTTAAGTGTAATTGGTTTAATTATTC